>NW_024881536.1:0-1200000 GCF_019059575.1 Amphibalanus amphitrite | reverse complement strand
ATTTGCGAAAAACTAAAACCACATTTCGGGGTCGTTGACCTGACCTCTGACCTCAGGTCACCAAAACTATTTTTCTATTTTTCTCTAGGTCAAACGCTACAATTTGTCTTTATCTCTAAAACTCTATTTTTAGCAGCTATTTGAAGTTTGCGTCTGTGACGCCGAAGTTTGCCGTGCAGGGGTTTAGAAAAATGGACCTTGTGACGTCATCAAGGGGGCTAGGTCCAAATTTTTTACTTCAGAAGATGTCAAATTGATGGGAGAAAAGGTACTGAAAGTTTCGCCGTCCTATCCCTAAGCGTTCGGGAGTTATCGCAAATATTCGCCAGGGGGGGCGAAAAACGCCCCCCCCGGGCCCGCGAGGGTTAATTATAAGCAGGCAGTTTCCGCTAAACCACTTGGCGAGGGCGACTGCGGCGTCCACCCGGTCCTGGTTTGTATAACTATTCCATTTTTTGGAGCCATTTGCTCTAATGGTACGTACCTGAAAAAGAGATTAATTGGTTTAATTTACATTGCATGTTTGCTTGAAAAATAACTTATTGTTGCATCAATACTGTAAAAGCACTTCTCATTGATCCGTATAAAATGGTCATTCGATTTTCAACGCGGACAGAGAATGAGCGTCCTCGGTGATAAGTAGATAAATATTTGTGTTTTGTATTTCATTTTCCTGGTTCAGAAATCAGAAGTGCTGGTATTTCACAAAGATATAAAGGCACGGAATGCGGCTTTTCTGAGCGAGGGTATATGCCAGGCTGAACAGCTATTCAGATTCATGCTTGATGGCGTGAAACTCAGTCAAAATCATGACGTTTACATACGATCAAGCGCACCATTCAATACACTTACCTACCGTAAAACTTCACGCCAGTCCACTTGATAAGAGCAGTGAGCACTATCCCTTCTTCGCGCTGTCACACGCGCCCAAACATCAACCACCAAATGCCTCAACACCGGTGTGTCGTTTCGTCGCACAGCGCACAGACTGTCACAAACGCTGCACATGATTGGCGCAGAACTGCGCATGCGCGAACAGCCGAACAAGTATGGCTAAGCTCCGGCTTTACTCCAGTTAGCCGAAGGACACAGCCAGCTTGATCAGCCCGCGCTCCGCCCAAGTTAAGCCTGTTTTGGATGCGCGGGCAGATGTCGGGCTGAGCTACTGCTATCCGCACGTGGGCATAGCTGCGGCATGCCCCAGCTCAGCCCTAGTAAAAAATGCATTGGTTTTGATCAAAGTGGGCAAACCCAAGCTAAGCCCAAGCTGCCCGACGTTTGCCACAGTTCAGCCCAAGCGAATTGCTGGCTGGGTACTGGTTTTGAACATAACAACAACATTAAATGGGGTTAATACGATGTATAGGTATGCTCAAAGGCTTCACTTTATTAGACCAAACTTAGGTCAATGCAATCCGAACGAAACATCAACAGACTAGACGCAAAAAATGCCCGTTAAGAGCAAAGAAGCCAACACATTGTGCCGAAATGGAACGAGCATTGACTAGCTACCTACAAACGCGAGCCAGGGCTTAGCTTTCGCGATCAAAAGCAACATACCCATACCTACATACATACATACATGTTACAACATACCCCACCCGGCTCTGATACAACATGTACCTAGCCGCCATCTTGGAAAAAACATCCTCGTGCTCTAAAAACAGCGGACAGCTGGAGAAATCCGTTTTCACTCACGCAGCCTTAGAACCTACCCTCACCACCGCTACGGAGATCTTTCAAATTCGTGCACATCTAAATGCCCAAAACACACATTTTCTTGCAACTTATTTTTTTAGAATGACATTAAAAACATAAAATCGGCTCTCACCTCGAGACGCGTCCAATCAGCCACAAGACAGAACAGGGAAAGATGGCGCCCGGAAAACCTCGTCGGCTGGTCGTGTCGCGAGCGCCATCCATTGGATAAGTTTGGCACAATTCGCCCTGATACAACTTGGACATGATACAACTCTCCCCGCTCTCCCCTATAGGTATCGTTCAAATGCCAATGTATTTATTGCTGCAGAACATGGTCAACGAACTGATTATGCACTTATTACAACATAATGCACGCAAAAAAACGAACACTTTAAATGCGCAAAGCATCTTAACAAGCCACAATGAAACATTTGATATTGTTCCAGCTGGGACCCAAGACGCGTTTGATTAAGCGGTTCACCCAATCTTCAGTTTTCCTCACGGTTTCCTCACTCCTGCTTGAAGTGGACTCCATATCTTTATTCTAACTTCTGACGCTTCACAATCTTCATCCTCAGCTTTTTCAAACCCTAAATAAGGGGGAAGTAGGAAATTTCATCTTTCATACTCAACGCAGCCCAATAATGAAAAACACAAAAAATAATCACGGTGACTATAAATATGATCATAGTATTAATATAATATTAACACAATATTAAGAATATAATAAATATATCAAATGAATATGATATTAACTGTTGCGCCGGTACGGCATGTGGTAAATCTCTTCCCAACCTTGGGCTGTGAAAATGCAATTTTATTCACCTCGGTTTTTGGCTACGTACCTCGTGCCTACCGGCACTCGGTCCTCCGCACAAAAACCTCGGTGAATAAAACGCATTTTCCCAGCCCCGGTCGGGAATATATATTCCCGACTCCCTGAGCTAGCGCGCTAGCTCAATTTGATCAAGAGTTATTGACGAAAAACTAATATGACCTTGATGACGCCATAAATGACGTCACGCAAGGTCAACATTGCAAAAGTGACGCATCTAACCTTGCAAGGAGTGCATCAAATCACGATTCTGTGTGCTTGAGATAGTTGGAGATCGTTCCCGGTGCCAGAATAGCAGTTTGAATTTTTCCCCATTGACTTATAATGGTGAGGTCACGAAAATGACCTGACCTCATATGACCTTTAGGAAAAATCCGAGATATACAAGTTGTGAGACTCATAATAGATACTAGATCCTGCAAGTTTCATTTCCCTGTGACATCTCCTCTGGCAGTGAGGGCGTTGCGAAGTTGCGACATCTGAAGACCGTGCAGAGGTTCACTTATGACGTCATAGGTCAGTGACCTGACCTGATCCAAAAATGCGGTTGGTGTCAAAAGATGCGGCTTGGATCAAAGGTCAGGTATGCCAAGTTTCAGCTCTCTATCGCCAGCGTGTTCGGAGCTATCGCGAAAAAAAACTATGGGGGGGGCGGCACCCGCCCCCCCCCCCTCGGCCGGCGAGGGCTAGTATGGCAGCCATTCTATGTATAACTCAGGAACTACTGGGCCGATTGCGAAGAAAACACCACCAGTCGATTTAGCGTATGCGATTTCATCAGGCGTTTTGAATATGGTGACCTCAGGTGACCTCGGTGACCTCAAAAGGTCAACATTACGTTTTCGCCTATTGCAGCCATTCTATAGGTAACTCAGGAACTACTGGGACGATCACGACGAAAACAACTCCAGTCGAATCAGCGTATGCGATTTCATGTGCCGTCTCGAATACGGTGACCTCAGGTGACCTGCCATAGGCCACAACGGTCATGTGACCTCCCAAGGTCACCAAGGTCACCTGAGGTCACCATATTCGAAACGGCTGATGAAATTGCATACGCTGATTCGACAGTGGTGTTGTTTTCGTCGCAATCAGCCCAGTAGTTCCTGAGGTATAAAATGGCTGCCATAGGCCACAAGGGTCATGTGACCTCCCAAGGTCACCAAGGTCACCTGAGGTCACCATATTCGAAACGGCTGATGAAATTGCATAAGCTGATTCGACTGGTGGTCTTTTTTGCCGCGATCGGCCCAGTACCTAGTTCCTGAGTTAAAGAATGGCTGCCATAGGCCACAATCGGTTATGTGGCCTCCCAAGGTCACCGAGGTCACCTGAGGTCACCATATTCGAAACGGCTGATGAAATTGCATACGCTGATTCAACTGGTGTTGTTTTCGTCGCAATCAGCCCAGTAGTTCCTGAGGTATAAAATTGCTGCCATACCTCGGCCACAACGGTCATGTGACCTCCCAAGGTCACCAAGGTCACCTGAGGTCACCATATTCGAAACGGCTGATGAAATTGCATACGCTGATTCAACTGGTGATCTTTTTTGTTGCGATCGGCACAGTAGTTCCTGAGTTGTATAATGGCTGCAATAGGCGAAAACGTAAAGTTGACCTTTTGAGGTCACCAAGGTCACCTGAGGTTACCATATTCGAAACGGCTGATGAAATTACATACGCTGATTCGACTGGTGGTCTTTTTTTTTTGTCGCGATCGGTCCAGTAGTTCCTGAGTTATAGAATGGCTGCAGTAGGCGAAAACGTAAAGCTGACCTTTTAAGGTCACCGAGGTCACATGAGGTCACCAAATTCGAAACAAATGATGAAATTGCATACGCTGATTCGACTGGTGGTATTTTTTTTTGTCGCGATCGGCCCAGCAGTTCCTGAGTTATAGAATGGCTGCAGCAGGCGAAAACGTAAAGCTGACCTTTTAAGGTCACCGAGGTCACATGAGGTCACCAAATTCGAAACAAATGATGAAATCGCATACGCTGATTCGACTGGTGTTGTTTTCGTCGTGATTGGCTCAGTAGTTCCTGAGTTATAGAATGGCTGCAATAGGCGAAAACGTAACGTTGACCTTTTGAGGTCACAGAGGATGCCAAGCTATTGCTTCTAAATGATGTCGTAGGAACTTGGTAGGAACATAGGAGGTCCCAAAAAGTAAACAAAAGTAAAAGTCTAATATCTTTGAAGCCAGTGATTATTTTTCAGTGAAATTTAATAGATATGAAATGTATCTTTCTGAACCGAAGGATCACTTCTATGCTAGTTTGTTAACTTTCTGGCCCCTTTGATTCTTGGAATTATGTTGAAGCTTCATGCATTTTTTTAGATTCTGGAGCTGGTCATTGGGGTCTTTGAACCCTTGATCGCCGAAATAGTATATAACAGGATAACGTAAGACATTCGAAATGACAGCCATTCAGGTGCGTCAGACTTGACGGTACCTACAAATTTTTACGCATCGCGCGAACCGGTGCGGCGGCGCTGAACTGGTCTCCTGCACCGCGGCGGCATTCCGTGAAAAATGGCTCGACGCCGCGCTTCCAGACCGGTGCTCGGGTGGCTTCGGAGGGCCCTCCGCGGAACTGCCGAGCACTGTGAGGCAGCCATTCACGGCCTCGCTCAGAGTCACGCGGACACCGCAGAACCGGTACGGACCGCTTAGTTTCGGCTCGGACGGTCCACGAACGGCACGACCTGTCCACAAACGGCACGGCCGGCCGGCTGGACGGCTCGTCGCGATTCCAATTGCTCGGACGGCAGGCTATTTCACAACATGGCAAGTAAACAATTACAATATGTGTGTGCACATATAATGTAGGTGGACGCATATAATGTCCTGGACTGCCGACGCCGGAATGCTGACCGGAGCCGGACTGGACTGCTGTCTGGAGCCGGACCGGACTGCTGACACCGTACTGCTGACCGGACTGGACTGCTGACTGACGGCGGACCAAGCGTCGAGGGTACGGACCGGTCGGAAGAGGTGATGACTGTTATTTTGCCCAGCACTAGCACAGCGCCAAGCGTCCAGCCGGCATCTTTTTTATTATTCATTTTTGTCATAAAACCAGAGGGCATAATTTATTTTTCAATGTGATTCTGTAATGCAGAAGACTTGAGATTGGAGGTCGTGCAGCAAAAACTGCTAGTTTATTTTTTTCACTATAGTTAGTGCAATGAATGGAACCAATGGATAAGGTTCGAGCTTTAACCCGCGACCTGGTGGGGGGGGGGGGCTATTTTTTGCCCCCCCTCCAGACTTTTCGATATATCTCCAGAACCGCTGCGCCGATCGTCACCAAACTTTTAGTACCCTCCCGGACATCAATTTTACACATTATGACCAAAAATTTTTCCAAAAGCTATGATAGGTTGGCCGGAAATGACGTCAGAGTGACGTCATGTTCTGCCGTTTTCGACCCAAAAAAGGGTTTCGCGGGAAGAGCTGTCAGGCCTATAGCTTTGCAAATACAGAAAAATGTTTAGTACACAAAAGCTGTAGAATTAACAGGGCTACAAAACTGCTATCTCGAATTTTTGAATTTTTTTATTTTGACCCCCAAAAATCAAAAAAGTAGATTTTTGGGATATAATAGTCAAAAAATCCAAAAAGTTTTTTGAATTTCGCAAAAACCGGTGTTAGCACCGGCGGCTGCAGGCTGGGCCGCCCGGACCTCCGAGCGGGCCATGTGGCGGCCGGCCGACCACGTGGCGCTCGGGGCTATGCCGGCACTGAGCTGGCTCATTGTAAGCGGCCGCGTGATTGGTTGTGTGGGCTCCTGCCCTCGGGGCGCCGGCGAGGTGACCTCAGGTCGGCGCACGGGGCTCGAGGGCCAGTTCGTTCTGGATGCTCGGCGGGGAAGTGCTCGCTGTGTGGGTGTAAGTGGTGCTCTGGCTGTGGTGTGGTGGTGGTGTACAATACAGCAAGTGAAAATATCTTAACTGGTGTGGAGAGGAGCTGGACCAGCGGAAAAGGGGACGAGACAGTGAACAGCAGCGAGTCTTCTCAGCGTGCGAGTAGCCGATCATTTCCTTTCATCCGGGACTCATAACACGGCCTCTTCCGGGGTGTGTGAGGGAGGCGGCCACAGTGTCTCGCCATCGAGTCACTGAGCTTAAACTCGTTCCCCGGGTCTTGCCATCGAGGCTCGGGTGCGGGGTCTCCGCTCAGACAGGGGTGCGACCAGTCGGCTCCGGCTAACCTTGCCATCGAGGCGCCGGAGTATCGGTGGATCTGTCCAATTACAGTGGTCTCGCCATCGAGAGGCTGGAATTGGGCAGCGGCTGGCGTCTTCCTCACCATCCTGATCTACCTATCGCTCTCCTACAGTCCTTGTCTATCATCCGGCTAAATAAGTGTCGTTGGCGTGTGAAATACCAGAGGACACGTGGCGACATTTCTGGTCCTCCGCGGGCCGGATCGCGACCAGTGACATCAGCAGGAGACGATGGGAATAGAAAAAGAAGAAGAAAAGGACGTCAGGGGGCCGAGTGCTCCCGTGGATAAAGCTTCTAGTGACGCTAGAGAACAAGAACTTACCGATCTACGAAGACTCCGGGGCAGCAAGCGGGCTGCCGCAACAAGAGCCTGCAAAGCGATTGAGGTGGAAATAGCCAGACGTGCCAATAGCAGTCGCATCCAGGAGGTAAACGGAAGGCTGAAAGAAGCTGTTGCTGCATTGAGAAAGGTACACGAGGATTACGAAAGCAAGCTTGATGGCGCAGAGTTCGAGGAAGCTCGAGAATACGCAGATCGATTCGAGGAAGAAGAACTAATCGTCCAGGGGAAGATCCAGCTGTACCTTCAAGAGTTGGATGAAGCCAAGTCATCAGCTGCCGCCTCCCGTCACACTCGAAGTCGTGCCAAGTCACACACGTCAGCAGGCACCGCTGTGTCAGTTCGATCCAGAGAGGCTGCTGTGGAGCTGGAGGATGCTGATCGGAAGCTGCATGACATCAGAGCTCAGCTGGAAGAAAGCCGTCTTCTGGAGGAGCGGAACAGGGTACTACAGCTCAGAATAGCCGAAGAGGCCCGCGACAGAGCCGCTCGGAAGTTACACATGTATCAGGCTGCGGAAGACGAATTGAACTGGGATCGTCGGCATGATTTCGACGAAGCGGCTGTCAAAGGAAGAAAGGGATCTGCTGAAGGTGCGGGGGTAGATCAAGCCGCCGAACCACCGCATTGCACGAGCGTACCCGACAATGTGCCTGGTCCAAGACCACAAGGACCTAAAGCTGCTCCGGAAGTGGAGGTGGATGGCTCTTCTCTGAACCCAGACAACTGGCCATCAAACAGCAAAGGGCAGGAGAAGCACGGACATCCACCTCCTGGGATGTCAGCTTTTACCAACAGTGTTCCACGTCTTAATTTACCGCGGTTCACAGGCGAACCAAGTGAGTGGCCGCGCTGGATCAGTCTCTTTAGAGCACTGGTTCACGATCAGGCGTCTCTCTCTGACACGGAGCGGATGGCGCATCTACAACAAGCAGTAGATGGAGTCGCCCATCAAGCCATCGAGGGATTCTTGTTCGATGGCAAGATGTATCACCAAGCGTTGGCAAGGCTGCACGAGCGTTTCGGTCGAGAAGGCGACATCAGTCAAGCATATCTCAGCTCCATGTTTGCAACTCCAGCTCCTTCAATCAACAACATCGCCTCAGTGGAGAGGTTCAGTTCAGCTGTCAGCAACACCGTGCTGACGCTGCGCGCTCTGAACCACTACAATGATCTGAGAGCCATCGAGAACCTGCGTCGAGTAGTATTGAAGCTTCCTGCGGAGTTGTCCTACCAGTGGGGACGAGAAGTGCATCAGATGCATCCCAAGCAGCCCGATCTGGAGATCTTCAGCAAGTGGCTGGAGACAGAGACTGCCATCTTGAGAAACTCGGCCAACCACAACCGCAATCCAGAAAGAAAAAGGCCATCCGCGAGTGCACGGGAGACCTCGGCGCGACGAACAACTCTGACTACGTCGGCCACGTCTTCCCAGACGGAAAACAACCGACGTCGCTGGTTCTGTGTCCTGTGCAAGGAACAGCACAAGCTTCAGGACTGCACGGAGTTCCAGTCGAAGACGGTGGAGGAAAGGCTGGTGGTAGTGAGCAAGGAACGACTGTGTTGGGGCTGCCTGAACAAGGGTCACTTCATGAGGGATTGCCGCTCTGCAAGGCGATGCAACTTGAATGGATGTAATGCATCTCATCACCGACTCATACATGTGGACAGAAGCGCTGCTGGTGATGAAGAAAACCAAACAGAACCAAAAACAGAGGCACGAGGAGGAAGTCGCATCGTCGGCACGGCTCTCACAGAGACGACAGACACACTGCTGCAGTTGGTGCCGGTGCGGATTCACGGCCCAAACGGGGAGAGAGATGTAATAGCACTGCTGGACCCGGGAGCGCAGACATCGCTCTGCTGTGAAGATGTCTTGGAAGAGGTTGGGGTCCCTGGAGTCCGAGAGAATCTGCAGCTACAGAACATCGAAGGAAGCGGTACCAGACAGTCGTCTCTTCGAGTTCAGCTGACGGTCAGTCCTCTGAGCACAGCAACCAACAGCAATCGAATCGTCGTGCCCGAGGTGTGGTCTGTGCCAAGGTTGAACGTGTCCCCGCCCAGCGTGAGCAGCAGACAGCTTCGCAGGTGGAAGCACTTGCAGGACCTGGACCTACAGCAGTACAACGGCGCACACGTCGAGCTTCTACTTGGTGCCAACATTCTGGAAGCTGTGCTGCAGCGAGAGGTCAGGGTGGGAGGCCCCGGAATGCCCGTCGCTATCCGGACAGATTTCGGCTGGACTCTGACGGGATCGATATCCACCCTGATTCCAAGCACAATGCGGCAAGTCATGTTCGTGCGTCAACGTGCTCCCGAAGACGCTCTGGAGGGTCTGAAAGAGTTGGTCCAAGACTGGTGGACGACCGAGGCCTTCGGCACCATGATCAACAGCTCTGATGCCCGATCTCAAGAAGATCTCAGAGCTATGCGAATCTTGGATCAGCAGACCAGGAAGGTGGGGGACAGATATGAAGCTGGACTTCTGTGGGGTGAAGACGAACCGATGTTACCGGACAACTGGAACCAAGCGTACCGACGTCTTCAGTCCATCGAGAGGAAACTCGATAAGCAGCCAGAACTGGCTACAAGGTACCAAGCCATCATCGACGGATATGTGAAGGATGGTCACGCAAGGAAGCTCTCAGCAGAAGAAGCGGACGAACGGAAGGAGAAGCGTTGGTATCTGCCACACCACGCAGTAGTGAACCCGAACAAGCCAGGGAAGCTGAGAATCGTCTTCGACGCTGCGGCAACATACCAAGGTGTATCACTGAACTCGAAGCTCATCACAGGTCCAGATCTACTACAAAGCCTTCCTGGGGTGATCATGCGCTTCAGGGAAGGTCTGATCGCTGTGACAGCGGACATCAAGCAGATGTATCATCAGGTGAGGATCCGGACAGAAGACCAGCCTGCATCGAGCTTTCTATGGCGAGATATGGAGCGACACCGCAAGCCTGACGTCTATCAGATGGAGGTGGTCATCTTTGGCGCGAAGTCATCACCGGCAACGGCCAACTACGTGCTGAGAAAGGCACTTCTGGACTATGGAGCGGAGACAGACAAGGTTCTCAGCAGAAGTCCCGAGCAACTGGCAAAGTCGTTCTACATGGACGATTGCCTGTTCTCTTGCATGACGGAAGACGCCGCCAAACAGCTGTACGCTGACGTGAAGGAGGCACTGGAGAGAGGAGGCTTTCACCTCACGAAGTGGAGAAGCAGTTCCCCCATTGTGTTGAAAGGCGTTTCAGAGAGTGAGAGAGCCAGCGCCTCTGCGAGCCTATGTCTCAGGAGCTCGCACACCGCTGAAAAGACGCTGGGCATCGCATGGGAGGAAGACGGGGACACATTGGGGTTTCGTCTCCAAGCCAAAGAAGTGAGTGCAACCAAGCGTGGTGTGCTCAGCAAAGTGTCAACAATCTTTGATCCTCTGGGGATCGCTGCTCCTGTTACCGTGAGAGCAAAGATGATGATGCAGCAACTCTGGTGGAAACATCTGGGGTGGGACGAGCCACTACCCGAACCTGAGCTGAGCCAATGGTTGGAGTGGCTGAGTGAGGCAGAGAAGCTGAACGAAGTCGTGATGCAACGCTGCGTGAACCCCAGCGGCCCAGAGACACTGCGACGCCAACTTCATGTGTTCTGCGATGCGTCAGAGAGTGCGTTCGGCGCTGTGGCATACTGGAGGACAACTTCGAGCGATGGGTTACACCACTGTCGCTTCCTGATCGGCAAGTGCCGAGTCGCTCCACTGAAGCGACTATCAATTGTCCGTCTGGAGCTGCAAGCAGCCGTTCTTGGAGCGCGTCTGGTGGCTACCGTCCTCGGTGAAATCACTCAGCCACCGGATGACGTCTTCTGCTGGACGGACAGGAAGGCCATCCAGCAGTACCTGGATAATGAAACTCGACGGTTCAAGAACTTCGTGGCCAACAGACCTGCAGAGATTTACGAGCTGACCTGCAACGCGTGCTGGCGTCTGAGTCAAATGATGCCCAGGTCAACTCGCCAACGAGAGGTCGAAGCATCGACCCTTCCGTCTGCTCCCAGTGGCCTCGCCATCGAGGGGCTGGGAGAGACAAAACACATCGGCATCTCTGCAACCATGAGATAAACCAGCGGGGTTTACACGATCCTGACACATCGCTATCAAGCACTAGAGGACCAAGGGTCCTCTGAGTCTGGAGGCTCTCCAGCGTCTCTCCATCTCCAACGTGGGAGGCATTAGCCTCCGCGAGCGCTGCAGCGGCCTCGGCGCAGGCGGCGGTGGCCTCCTCGGCCGCCTCAGCACCGGTGGCGGCAACCTCCTCGGCTACACCAGCTCGGGCGGTAGCTTCCTCGGATGTGGCGGTTTCTGCTTCATGGGCGGCAGCGATTCGTCTAGCAGCGACGACGTCGCCAGTTGCCTTGGTGCGTCGGTGGGGATATACCACTGATCCCCATCATTAATCGTTGTTTGACGAAGTTGAAGTGTTTTTTCTTTCTTCTGTTTCATGTTATACTTGCTGGTGTTTCAAGAAATAGCATCGTATTTGTTGGAATGTGAAATGGTTTATATGTGTTAGCGACGCGATGTGTACGGCAGCACGCCGGTTACCTTTCGTGAGTGTTGCCCTGCAGTGCAACACGGTGCGGGGGGATGTTAGCACCGGCGGCTGCAGGCTGGGCCGCCCGGACCTCCGAGCGGGCCATGTGGCGGCCGGCCGACCACGTGGCGCTCGGGGCTATGCCGGCACTGAGCTGGCTCATTGTAAGCGGCCGCGTGATTGGTTGTGTGGGCTCCTGCCCTCGGGGCGCCGGCGAGGTGACCTCAGGTCGGCGCACGGGGCTCGAGGGCCAGTTCGTTCTGGATGCTCGGCGGGGAAGTGCTCGCTGTGTGGGTGTAAGTGGTGCTCTGGCTGTGGTGTGGTGGTGGTGTACAATACAGCAAGTGAAAATATCTTAACTGGTGTGGAGAGGAGCTGGACCAGCGGAAAAGGGGACGAGACAGTGAACAGCAGCGAGTCTTCTCAGCGTGCGAGTAGCCGATCATTTCCTTTCATCCGGGACTCATAACACGGCCTCTTCCGGGGTGTGTGAGGGAGGCGGCCACAGTGTCTCGCCATCGAGTCACTGAGCTTAAACTCGTTCCCCGGGTCTTGCCATCGAGGCTCGGGTGCGGGGTCTCCGCTCAGACAGGGGTGCGACCAGTCGGCTCCGGCTAACCTTGCCATCGAGGCGCCGGAGTATCGGTGGATCTGTCCAATTACAGTGGTCTCGCCATCGAGAGGCTGGAATTGGGCAGCGGCTGGCGTCTTCCTCACCATCCTGATCTACCTATCGCTCTCCTACAGTCCTTGTCTATCATCCGGCTAAATAAGTGTCGTTGGCGTGTGAAATACCAGAGGACACGTGGCGACAACCGGAATATATGTGATAGTCCTTACCGCCTTCCATCCAAATACCAAATTTTAGATTGATACCTCTGTTTTTGGCGAAGTTATAGCGAAAAAACTGTTCAAAATTGATGACGTCAAATTTTCAAACTCAATTTTTAGCAATTCTAGACCTCGTAGTGCAAAACAAAGACCACCATTAGACTCCCCGTGACGAGCTGCATCGAATCGATACCCATTTTATGCAAAAATATCAACTTTGAAATTTGACCTTTTTTGACCTGACCTTGACCTGACCTCCACCAGAAAGTGACCTAAACCGTACCTGATGGTCTTATAACCAACACCATTGGGTTGGAAATGAAAAACTGGCCATAAAACATGCATCGCACAACCTTAGTAAAGTTGGGTTCATGTGGTGACCCTTGGTGACCTTTGGTGACCTGACCTGTGACCTGACCTGGTATGACCAGTGACGTCTAATAGCAACATATGTACTAGACAACTGACGTCTTATCGCTGATTTTCGACAAAATGCGTTTTACTCGGTGTTATAGTGCTTTCCCTAGAAGCCCCGTGAACGGTGAAACATTTTATCTTTGACCTGACCTGTGACGTCATCGGTGACCCCGAGGTCAATAAAATTTGGTTTCCCTCGACAAATTTGACAGGGCTATCGAACGCCGTTTGAATTTTGCGGATCCGTCCAGTAGTTTCGGAGATACGAGGGGGGGGGCAAAAAATAGCCCCCCCCCCCCACCAGGTCGCGTTATAAACAGACCCCACCAGGGCGCGGGTTAACAGTCACTTGCTCGGGACTCAATGCCTGCATTTAGTAGACTATCTTTAGCTTGTTAAAGCCGTCAGCGCATGACTAGCCGGAGTTTACTGGTACAATGGAGCATTAGCAGTGCATCGCGCTAAGTCTACAGTTTGCGGAAAACCGGGACCTCGCCGGGCACCAGCTCGCTGACACAATTTCCAACCAGCACTCCGGTTTTCGCGGCCCGAGCTGAAAGTCTCGTTTGTCTGGTGGACGCCCTCGTGCAGTCTCTATCCTGTGCCGCTCGAGTCCTGGCCGAAGTGTGCTGTTCAGTGCGCATTTAGTTCAGAGAGGGGAGCGCAGTGTCCTGAAGTCCACTTCAGTCGAGCCACAGGTAAAGGAGCTGTTTGGTAATTGTAGCTAGTTGACGTGCCGCAAAACATCTTGCATCCGTGCTAATTAGCTTATTGTTTTTACTGCCGACCTATGTATATGCTCACAAGCCCACATCAACGTATTTCATTTCTCTGTCCAATTAGCGTTTCTTGTGTGTCAAGTCAAACATCTCCGTTTTCGTTCAGCTGCCCAGTGTGTGCAGCGCACACTGCAATGGGAAAGAATAGTCACCGAGAGTAAGTATAGCATGAGATGCAAATAATCTAAGCTCCGATGCGCAGCATAACGTTCTACTTGTTGCCAACAGTGTCCTTTTTGTTATCCAGTTCGTGATTTATTACCGCTAATTTGCATGCCTACTTAGGCGTTAACCCTCGCCGGCCGAGGGGGGGGGGGCGGGTGCCGCCCCCCCATAGGGTTTTTTCGCGATAGCTCCAAACACGCTGGCGATAGAGAGCTGAAACTTGGCATACCTGACCTTTGATTCAAGCCGGATCTTTTGATACCAATCGCATTTTCGGATCAGGTCAGGTCACTGACCTATGACGTCATAAATGAACCTCTGCACGGTCTTCAGATGTCGCAACTTCGCAACGCCCTCACTGCCAGAGGAGCTTTCACAGGGGAATGAAACTTGCAGGGTCTAATATCCATTACGAATCTCACAACTTGTATATCTCGGATTTTTCCTAACGGTCATATGAGGTCAGGTCATTTCCGTGACCTCTAAAAGTTAATGGGGAAAAATGAAAACTGCTATTCTGGCGCCGGGAACGATCTCCAACTATCTCAAGCTAACAGAACCGTGATTTGGTGCACTCCTTGCAAGGTTAGATGCGTCACTTTTGCAATGTTGACCTTGCGTGACGTCATTTATGACGTCATTAAGGTCATATTCGTTTTTCGTCACTAACTCCCGATCAAATTAAGCTAGCGAGTCGGGAAGGCCACCAATGGACTCAGGAAGACCTGCCGAATCGAATGATATGCGACCTGTTTTACTTCGACCAATTTCGTGACCTGGGGGTGCTGACCTGACCGTGACCTGAGGTCAACACCCTAAGTTGACCTCACCCAAATAAAAAGTATATCATTCGACGCGCCTGAGCGAGGCAAACACGATGCTGCCAAAACCGCGGCTCTGCGGCCGTTTTTTGCGGCGTTATTCACCAAAAACGGAACCATACCTTGGGCCACTTGACCTGACCTCAGAGGTCACCGGTTGACCTAGGAGCTTAAAATCGGTATCAATCTCTGCGTCTCGTAACGGCGCACACGCTCGTTTTTTCGCGACGCGCTAGCTCCACCAGGGGCGAAACGGCGAGAGGGGGGGGGGGTTCGTACCAGCCCATCCTTGGCCGGCGCGTATGTAGAAAACCAATAGGTCCGGCGAGGATTAACAGTTTCGATAGGTACCTAATGAACATGAACGTAATAAAATGCGTCACTAAGAGCTAATCAGTGTCTGGTGTTCTAATTATGAACGTGAGTAATCATATTTTTATCTATACCAGTGTCATATATGCAGTTGTTGTGATGTAAACACACCCCTGACTGACTGCAATTGCAGGTAGGTATTGTTCTGTACTGTATTTACTTAGGCCATTCTGTTATGCCATTCATTCTGAGCGCGGAGCGTCCAATGTTGAATTAGTGCGGAAACGTGCATAAGAAAGTAAATGCGCGTTACAATTTTTAAACAGGCTCTGTATTGTGTTTCATATCAAAATTCCTTTGCATTGTATCCTTACTTTGCTCATTTATCTGAGGTGAGTGTTTCAACACAATATCTGGCCACAGAATCAGCAGACTAGCTTTCAGTGAAGATTCCTAACCTCTTTCACCAGAGGTCAGTGAAAACCGGAGAACTCACCAAGCGCTGCCTGAATCGGCTCCAAATATGGCGCAGTGCGTCAGTTCCTGACATCAGTACCTAATCCATCTCAGCTGGAAATACCGGCTGATCGCTCGCAACCTGTTATGTGCTCAAGGCACGAGCGTAAAATTCCACAAAACGCGGAAATGTTCACCGTGCGGCGACTAAGCTGACTAGTGCTCATCTCTTCGCTCAACTGTCCTAATTTGGCGAGCCTTTGTCCATGAGGCCATTTATCCCCCATTATACCCTGGTCACACGCTGCTTTGTTTGTAGTGTAAACACACGCTGCATCCGGCGTTCATCTGCCCGCTGCACTGCACTGTCTGTCTCTCTGTTTCCAGTTCTGCCATGCCCCGCGCCCCGCTGCACTGTCTGTCTCTGTCTTTAGTTCTGTCATGCCCCGCGCCCCTCTGACCTCCCTGTCCGCCTCTGTCGTCAGGTCAGCCATGTCCCGCGCCCCTCTGACCTCCCTGTCCGCCTCTGTCGTCAGGTCAGCGATGCCCCGCGCCCCGCTGACCTCCCTGTCCGCCTCTATCTCCAGGTCAGCGATGCCCCGCGCCCCTCTGGCCGCGGTGCTGGCCGTCTGTCTGCTGGCCTGCTCTGCGCACGGCAGCGAGCCCTGCACAGCCGTCTCCTGCCCGCCGGGCCAGTTCTGTTTCCGCGGCTCGTGTGTGCCGCTGATGGTGCACGGCCGCTCCAAGCCCCACCCACACCACAGCGGAGCCGGCCCGGCCGCCGCCGCCGCGCCCACACTGCCCCTGCTGCCGCTGCTGGCCGCTACGCTGCTGGGACGCCACCGGGTCTGAGACAGAGGCAGGGTCTGAGGCGGGGCCTGTTGGATGGGCTGAGCTGGACCGGGTCCACGCTGCTGGACCGCCACCGGGTCTGAGGCGGGGTCTGAGACAGGGTCTTCCGACTGCGCTGAGATCAGAGCAGGATGGGCCGTGGGACAGGGCATATTCGGCTGGCTGAACTAAGACCGGACTGGGTTTGCAAGCTGGACATTGGACACTGCACGCTGGTCTGAGATTGTGACCGGGTCGGTCGGATGAGCTGAGGGCAATGACAGTCGACCGACTGGGCTGAGGACTGAAAACGGGTCTACAATATGGGCTGAGGACTGCAGAAATGGGTCAGCCGGCTGGGCTGATGACTGGAAATGGGTCAGCCGGCTGGGCTGAGGGGTCCTCCGTGATGGCCAGAGGTGGAGGCAAATGCGGCCTGTGCTCAGAGACATTGTAAACTGTACCTGTAAAGTCAGATGTCGGTATGTGAGATCGTCTGTGATGACTACAAAGAATCATGTGCTGTGGTCGTGACTAATGCTCTCCTTGAGCGGTGTGTTTTACTATTTTGCTGACATTAACTTTGGCATCGTAATTATTGATAAGTTATAAGAGGTAACCGCTCTCTAAATAAATGTACGCTATTGAAAATAATTGTCTGATGCCTGATGCCAGCACCAAACACTCCAGTGACAGCGAGATGAAAAGACATAGGCATTGGACCAAATAACAGAAAACGTGATCGTATGTAACATAAGACACGATGGGGCAGAATAAATGTCCTGATACGTATATCGGCTCACCATGATGCACACCTTTTGTTTTGTTCTTATTTACCATACTACTCTGATATAAGGTCGGCCTGAACTACTCGGATATAAGGTCGGCCTGAACTACTCGGATATAAGGTCGGCCTGATAGGTATGTTTAACAGTTGTTTGCCAAATTTCAAACTCAATTCAATTTGTTCATATACTCATGCATGTAACACAAAATATTACTCGTCTTTTAAAGAATCGTAGAAGGAAGGTAAAACCATAGCATTAACCGATTCACGAAGTAGGGTAAATTATTGCCGGTTGATTCCCAGCAGCTATCACTATTTGCTCATTATCAAAAGGAAAATAGTTTGCCTTGGATATACTGTCTTGGATAGATGCGTCAATGCGCAGCCAGCAGGCAAGCTCACCTACATAAAATACATATTCCAATGAATGCTGTGAATGAGGACTTCCAGTACGCCTGCTGTCTTCGAAATGAGACGATTGTACAACATAAAATGCCCCATTATGTATTCTTTTCAAAACCATCGATAAGTAGAGACTACCACAGGGACAGCAATAAATCGTGAAATCAAACGGTGCTCAATCGCTAAGACAAATTAAGCTCGCCCACAGCAAACGGACGCCCCTAAAGCACCTCCAACATCCATCAGTCTAACAAGTCACCCTGTTCTGGCCCTTCTCACTCTCAGTGACCAACAACCAACGGTCCCAACTGGCTGCGTGTCTTTCCAGACCCCTGCCTCACATCTCTGCACCCCATAGCACACCCCGGCCTTGCCAGCTCTCTGTTCCTCAGACCAGGCGGATGGCGGCGGCGAGGGCAGTCACAGCCAGCAGTGCCGCTCCAAGGGACCCGGCCCCGGAACCGGCGCCCGCCTGAGGCGGGAAGCTGCTGCCCGCGTGCGCCGAGTCCGTCTTGAAGCGCGAGTCGATCTTGATGCACGAGGACTTGAAGCTGAGGCCGTCGGCGACCGGCATACAGATTTCGTCGGAGCCACACGGGTTGTCGGAGCAGGCCTGCGCGCTGCACGCGGCCACCAGGCCCAGCAGGAGCACCACGGAAGATACACGGAGAGACATGTTGAAACTGCGGGAGCAGACAGGGAGAGGCTTGTCAGACACACGGAGTGTCGAGATGAAACTGTGGGAGCACACAGGTAGGGATTGTCAGACACACAACGGAGGACACATGGAGTGACGTGATAAAACAATGAAAGGGACAAGGATGGGACCGTCAGACACACTACAGGACTCAGGAGGCACACGGAATGACGAGATAAAACTGGCCTAGAGGCAGAGAGTTTGGCAGCTACTAGTGCGCTAGTGAATGGGACCGTCGTTCGCAGCCAGGTACCGTAAAAATATCAAGCAATGTGATTTTCTGAAATACTTGCAACGGAATAAGCCCTACACCCTGCTCACTGGGAAAGTACACAGTCTCACACAGGCAACTGGTTTTACTCTGATTCAGGAAGCAGGAAGCATGCGGTTCTGCCGTCCAGTGACGCTGCTGCGATTGCTGCACCAGTCATCACGACAGGATATGACGCATACCTACACAAAGCGATCGGGAAACGGTGAGGTGCACTGCCGTTTATATGAACAAAGGGCTAGTAGGTCCATATTTATAGTTTATACGCATACATACGTCATATATGCTGACATAATATGACATGATTTTATCAGACGAGTGACCCTGCAATTCTTGCGACGGCCTAATTTTGACAATGTGGCGACATTATAAGGAAGGCCCAGGAGCCACAGCGCGCCAAACGTGATATAACACATTTCCATGATGGGTGTGCTAAATCATTGCTGTGAATGGAAAAAAAAACTGCGAGTTTCTAGCCCATTCAAGGTTTGATCAGTTCATCTAATGACGTTTTTTTTTCTATTGAGATGCCTCTAAGTTCTTATTGAAATTACCTATATGTTATATAACTGTACTTTACATATAATGTACTCAATATCAAATGCCATGAAAATCCGCTAAGTTCCGGGAGAACTAATAACTATATGGTTTTGGTTATAATTTATAAGTACCTGTTGCCATGGCTGGTTATTCAAATATTGAGAGCCGTCTCTAAACAATATAATTAACTGAAATTTTCATTAATTAGTTGGCTCTGACTGGTTGGCATAGCCAAGTCGAGTAACGGATGCAAAGTATGTACACGGAGTTGATATTGTGTATGCGTAAAACAACTATTGCATGTCGAAGGAATTAAATGCATGTTCCGATAATATTGCACTATACCATTTTAAATTCCCTATGTAACGAAAACAAAATGGGTAAGTATCTAGTCCTACGACCTACAGTGTTCTGACAATAGAAAATTACAATAATTGACATTGATGCTCGAATTGTTAGAACGAAATGTCGGCTAGCATTGGCATTTGCCACTCGGCTTCCCCAACGTAAAGAGCTAGAACCAGTTCGGTGCCATTTTCTAGAACTTTAAGACATTGAAAGGTACGCTCAAATGTCACAAAAGGCAGGTAAAAATGATCGGATATTGCATGCACTTTGGTTATCAAGCATATCATTGCCGCGAGTGCTCTGTTATGATCAGATTATAAAGTTCAGAAGCGGCTAGCTCACGCCCGTGCTCACCTGTATGCAGGGCTGTTGTGGACGGCCTTCTATCACAGTGACTCGGTGCAAACTGCGCCGGCAGTGAGGCCGTGCGGCAGCGGCTCGGCGTCACTGTCAGAGGCGAAACCAGGCGCCAGCAGCACTTCCAGGAAGGCGGGCTGATACCTCACCGACGAGCTGTGAGCGGCCCCGGCCGAAACTCGGCCGTTCGCTCACAGAACATAGTCAATTAACTCTTCTCCCAATTAGAGCTGATCTGCCGCCCCTTCTGACGTCCTGGGATCGCCTCTGCGCGATTGGAAGATTACCTGGAACACAAAGGCGAAGGATTTTCCGTGCCGGCTACGTCATGTCCAGAGTGAGCTGCCACTCACGCGGACAGGGGTTTGTCAGAGGCAGAGTAAGACTTTCCGGCAGGGGAGGAGCAAAACACAGTCTCGGCATTTTCCGTGCTTATCTTTCTATAGATAAGTGCCTATAACTTGCTTACTGCTTACTGTTTCTCACTGTTATGAATACCAAATCACTACTGCAGAGCTGTATTGAACGACGAGTTATGTGCCTTTCTGTCTAGTGGGCCCCTGGTTTCGTCCGTGAGCCGTCGGCCGCCAATGGGCCCAGGCCGTCCAGGTGTGGCGCCTGACGCCGCCCTCGCGCGACAAACACTCCCTGGGCCGGTCCCCGCCTGCCTTGTTTGTCGAGTGGAACGGGCAGGCAGGTCTGCCCTACAGCGCAGTGGCCAGACCTGCCAGCTCATGGCTCTGTCCATGAGCACAGCGAGACAGCCCCGATCCCCGGCACACAACATGGTAAACAGATGGAGGAAAACCGGGAGCCCAAGTGCGCTTAGTAGCTCAGAGGAAAGGTTGTGATCGTGAACGATGGCGCAAAACCCAAGTGATGCATGCCTGCTACCGCGATTGTTTCTGTTTTAGGTCTTGCTGGCTGCTGGCGGCCCGCAAAGCTGTGATCATCCCGAGCCATGCGGCGCAGCATGCTTTCAGGCGCTACATGCTAGTGTCATCTAGCGGCGATAAAATAAACTATAAGCAGCATCCCCGTTCCGGGCGCACAGTGGGCCAGGCGCTTCAAAAAAAGCGGAATTAAATCATTGAGCACAGCTGCGGTGCCAAAAATGATTCGTTACAGGGTAAAATATGATGCTAAAGCCGAATCCGATATCCATTTTCAACTTTGATTGGTTACGCTAGGTCACTGACCTATGACGTCATTATTTAATTTCTGCGCTGCACATATGCCTGGGACAGGCGGGCACTATGCCGCATTGGCCGCGCGTTTGCAGTCTTTTCGTGGTTTCAAGCGTTCAAACATGTGATATGATGTTGCTCCCATGCATTAGGGTGGGTGTAAATGTCACCTGAAGGTCAGGTCAGGTCATTGACCTTCGATGACCTCGGTTCACTTTTTCGAGTTTTACATGTTTCTGGGCTAGTTTTTGGAGCTGAATTCGAATTTAGCAACCATTTGAACATTTACGAAGTAGTTTTGGTGCCTTCGTAACATGTTACGAAGCTGTCAGAGGCGGGTTGACACCTACTACGAATACCCGGCAGGACCACTACTGGTTGACCTGACCTGAGCTGACCCGACCTGGCCTAAATGTATGAAGACATCATCTGTGATCAAAACTAACATGATATTCGTGATCAGCATCCCGAAAAACCCCTTAGCAGCCACACTATACGACGTTCGAACAGGTCCCGACTTTCGGCCATTGACCTGACCTCAGAGGTCACCATTTGACCTATGACCTTAAAACCGGGTACCGTTGGCTTCGTCTCGTGACGACCTACACGATGGTTTTTTTCCGCGAGGCTCTAGCTCAATTAGGGGCCAAACGCGAGGAGGGTCGCATCCCCCCGTGCCGTCGAGGGATGCAAAACGGCCTATGCCGGCGAGGGTTAAACCCTTAGTTGTCCATTTCGCGCAAAAATGCGCAAAATATTTGCATTGGGCAGCAAGCTATACACCTTGAGGAAAGTCAGGCAGCAAATATCTTCGTGTTGTTCGGTGACGTTTTCTTTATATCCTTATATAAATTCATTGCGTCGTTGCACTACCACGGTTCCGAACAGGCACTGTAAACCCCACCGCTACTAGTAAGCTTGAAATAGTTCCCGGGAACTTGAGTACGAGAAACATGCGCAGAAATACCGGCTGTTTTTTTAAAGCGATTTTGTACGGAATAACTTAAATGATTTTACGCTGAGAGCTTTTGAATCGGGGGAACGGAATATGGTACACAGCAGTCATTTCCATCTCCAGTCGGTAAGTCCTACTTTGCGACGTTATAGCATTATCTGCCTTGACATTGGGGAAAGGAAACTTGCTTATTCGGAAACTTTGGACATTTTTACAATACTCTATCCCATAATTACAGGAATTTCACCGAAGTTGATTTTCGACTTAATTCCGCTTTTTTGATGCGCCTGGCCCACTGTGGGGCGTGAGCGTCGATCGCAAACCTCAGGTTACGACTGTTTTACTCGTGATGAGTGGACTCAGTGGCGGGTTTTATGGCGCATAAATACAGCATGCAGAGTTGAACGCGTGTGGGTAATGAAATGACTAATTGTGGATAATGAAATGATTAATTGAATACGATAGGTAGGTATGCCTTTACCTCTTACCAATCCCTAGCAACTAATTGTACAACACTCAGTCAAAACCCAAGGGTCGGATACCATTAAATCGTAATATGTGTGGCGGTTTCTTGAATCATTTTCTGATTTCAAGCCAATGCACGTAATTCAGACAAGGAAACTTCTTTGGGTATTCCAGCTGTTCAGCACAAGCCGTGAGTCACCTATAAAATGCAAACGACTTACGAAACAGGGAAATCCGCTTTTTGAGGTCTCGCTCCTCGTCACGTTCCTGGCTGGGAAAGACTTTGACTCGTTAAAGATATGTAGTAAAATGCGGGTAAGAAGTGGAAGCAGTCATACACGTTTGATTATTATTGGCGAGGCCAAGTGTGCTGTTTGAGATACACTCATCACCCGTCACCCGGCGCTGAGGGCCGGCGCTGAGGGCCGGAGGGGAGCGCCGCTGACGTATGTTGTGTGTCCACCGGCGGGTCTCGGCGCTGAGCCGCTGACGGCCGGCGGTGCGCCTGCTCCGCTGATGACCGCTGAGCTGTCAGCGAGCAGCGCCGCCGCCAGCTCTGACGATCTTCCCAGCTCCGCCGGCGTCTGGAGTCGCGCTCAGCGGCCGCAGAACGCAAACAGCGCCGGCCGCCACTGCGGGTGAATGGAGGGGCACGGACGGAGGGGCACGGATGGAGGAAGGGACTTCCGATCGTCAGTGAGCGCAGGCTGAGGCTATCACCACAGACCCGCCCGCCTCTGATTGTCAAAGGATGCCTGAGACCTGACTGTGACCATTAATCATCACCGCACGGGCGAGCAAGGGTGGCTTCTAGCTGTTAGTGAATGTTGATTTTCAGTTCCCACAACCATGCTAAACGCCAAACGGTGATTATTATTGTTTTAATTACCCAGCCCGGAAGAACCGACCAAATAAGTAGGTATTGCTAATGGGAAGCATGCCATGGCGTAGCGTCGTCAACCAATTCGTATGAAATGTGACTTCAAATATAAATATTCAATAATTGTTACGTTACTGTCTGTTAAACGATAACGATATTTGGTTCGTCCCCTGCAGCACGCACCGCACACCAACCGCACACGACCGCGTCTCCGTCTCGACTGTATTTGCCTCGTCAGCACACGGGGATTCCAACTGAAGGGAAACTTTCACGTTGAAGGGAAACCCTTACGACACACCTCCCCCAGTCCCCGTGTCATAAGTACACGTGCCCCACCCAACCCGCAGTCGGTTCGGCACACGGCGAGTTCGTTCACTACGGCGCGGTCCTGGTGCCGGTCCGGCGCAGCTAGAAGGCGGCGCCGGCTCGTCCGTCTGCTCGGCAGGTCGCTGGTCGGCTGAGCGGCAGGCGGCACGCGTCGGCGGCGACGGATCTCGGTCACCGGCAGACGGCGCGGCGACGATCAGCGGATGGTGGCGCCTCAGGTAGCGCCGGTTGCGCCACCAGATTCTCCCGCTCGGGACTTTGATGAGGTAGTCGCGGCGTTTTCCAATTCCCACGACGATGCCGGTCCGGTCCCACTGTCCGGTCTGCGGGTCCCGCACGTCCACGTGGTCGCCCATTGCGAGCGGCGCTAGTGGCCTGGCGGAGATGTCGTAGTCCCGCTTCGCTTTCTTTCGAAGGTCGGCTGCTCGGGCGTCGCACACGTCTGCCGCCTCTTGCCACTCCTTGGCAAACGTCCTGTGGTGGACGGGCAGAGCTGTGCGGATTGGGTGCCCGAACAGAGTCTGCGCTGGTGAGCGGCCGTCAGCGCGGGGCGTGTTTCGCAGCTCCAGTAAGGCGCGTGCGAATTCATCCGAGTCCAGGTTTCCTTCGTCGGTCGCTTTCCGGACGAGATTCTTCAGCTTCTTTACTGCAGCTTCTGCGTGGCCATTGGCCTGGTGATGATGAGGTGATGATATACGGTGGTCCACCCCCCACCGCGTCAGGAACCGGCGGAGGATGCCTGAGGTGAACTGCGGGCCTCCGTCAGACCGGAGGAGCGCCGGCACGCCGGTGGCTGCGAACAGCGCCCGCAGTTCGGTCACGAGGTGAGCGGCGGAAGCCGTTCGGGGGCATGACGTCACGTATGGCCAGCCAGATAGACGGTCGACGTAGACGAGGAAAGTTCGTCCTCCGTAGTGAAAATAGTCGGCCGATACAGACTCGAACACCCGTGTGGGCGGCGAATCGTCCTGCCACAGGGGCTCCTTAGGCTGGGCAGACCGGTAGATGCTGCAGCGTGCGCATGACATCACGCACTGCTTGATATCGGAGTCGCATCTCGGCCAGTAGACCGTCTGGCGGGCTCTCCGGCAGGTGGCGTTGATGCCCTGATGTCCATCGTGAAGTCGTTGCAGTGTTTCTCTCCGGAGCTCTTGTGGGATCAGGAGCCGAGGTCCATATACGATGAGTCCGTCATCGATGGCCAGTTTGTCTCGAACGTTCCAGTACGGACGGACGGACGGGTCGAGACGGTGCTTCTCATCGGGGAACCCGTGAATGATGAGGTCTCGGAGCGCGGTGTACTCGGGATCTCGTGACGCTGCGGCTCGTACCATCTCCAGCGTCTTGTCTTGCAGGGGCGCAAGAAGTGTCCCTTCTGCATCGACGGCAGTAAGGGCCGTGACCACGGACAGATGCAGCGGGTCGGGTTCGGTGACTTCAGCAACCTCGTCCTCCATCGAGGGGTCGTCGACCGGTGCACGGGAGAGCGCATCAGGAATCTGATGGCATGATCCTTTCCGCCAGCTGGCGGTGAAGGTGTACGCCGTGAGTTTTTCTCTCATCCGCTGCCACAGGGGCTCAAGTAGGTATTGCTAATGGGAAGCATGCCATGGCGTAGCGTCGTCAACCAATTCGTATGAAATGTGACTTCAAATATAAATATTCAATAATAAAGAAATAGAACAGCCAAAGGCAATTTACAATTACCTCCAAACATTCCAGTAGTTATGTAGTTAGCTATCAGCTTATTGTGACATTACAAGGAGCTCGCTCTACCGACCACCCCTTTCAACCCAATGGGGCCATGAGGACGCCGCCGCACATGCCTGACATTGCCCGGCAAGCTAATAACTACCACAGGCCGTCGCCGGCTCGCATATCCAGCATTGTAGCTGGCTGTAATGATCACGGGTCGCCGGGACGACCTCACACACGGCCGTGAGAGCAGAGCCGATCTCCCAGCCTCTGGGGTCTGTCACCGACGGCTCACCAGAGGCCCTGTTTGTTTTCCAAGGGCATTCCGGGCGAGCCCTGCGCGCGACCCTTCCTGCCGCCGCGCCGTGCCGGTCGGCGCGGCGGTGTGGGGACTGCAGGACAGCGGCGACTTCCCTGTGGGGTAGGCGTCGAGCATGAAGACTGGACGGTGGATAGTGGATCCAGTCGGCCCTCGGTCCGGGCAGTGAGCTCTGTTCGTGGTCAACGGTGCTCTGGAGCGGCGCTGACCGCTGAGCCTTCCGAATAGGACGTACTTTCCGACGGGCGTCGATAACAGACATGGGGCCGGAAAGGCTATGTGAAAAAAAATCGTAGGTGAAGCAAGCAATAAGAAACAATTCCAGAACATCTGCCTTATATGCATTATGCAACTGAAATGTCATACGGAATTCGGGTCTATAAAAAATGTAAGCCATTCAGTCCAACAGTGTCATTTAACTGATGGCGGAAATATCGTTAGCGCTCCCTCGTAAAAAGTCTCTTCCCACAAGTAAAGTAGACGTCTCGCAGACCGTAACCGCTCTCAAACGGACGCCACTCCCTCCCGGCGGGGGGGGGGGACATTAGTCACCATTATAGGTAACCGGATCGCCGTCCGTCGACCGCTCACGCCCGACGGACGGCGATCCGGCTACCCCTCTGTAAGGGGAGCCGGCGGAGCCGGAGGCGGCCGGCGCCGGGGGCGGGGCCCGGCCGGTGACGTCACGCGCCCTGACCCGGCGCGCCGCCCCGGTCGCCCGCAGAGGGATACGGGTGCGCGCCGCGGGGCGTCTGTGTGCTGTGCGGGAGGTGTCAGAGTGCAGAGACAGAGGGCTATGGAGGTCAGTCCAGGTGACCTGTGTCCCGGCCCCGACTGTTACGGCGCTGCAGCGGAGCTCACCGGACCAGTGCGCGTGTTCGCCAACGCGAAGGAACGAGATCGAACCAACAAGTAAGCGACTAAACAGCTTTGGTTGTGTGCAGTGTGCACTGTGCAATGTGCGTGCATGGTGCTGTGCCATCTAACTCGACCTAAATGGTTGACTAGCAATGAGCCTGACCTCTCAGTGTGCCAAACTACTAATCAAACCAATGAAAATGAAACGATATTCGAACAGTGACAAAAGTAGTGTCAGCTAGACGAACATACCTACGAGTATGCCTTCAACATGTCCAACCGCTTGAAGATCATCGGAATTTCTCGATAATATCTCCCGATGTAATTTAGGACAGAGTCTCTGGGGTGCTAATTAGCTGAAAATGAGCTGGCGCACTATTACCCTTCAACCAGCATAACGGAACTACTATCTTAGCCGTCTGACAATGATCCGACTTTGAACTGAGATCAACGCTCCAATTGACTTATTACCAGCACGATTACATAGGCAGCAATCCATGCAGTTCGACATGACGCACACAACTGTACCAAACTCGGTCATCTATGATAGTTTTTTTTTGTGAAACTATTTGCCTATTGAAGGCAAAAGGCTAACCTTTGGGTCGACGACCTACATTCTGAGCCTACCGGTTGACCTAAAACAAAACAACAACTTAACCTTTCAGGCGGTGGGGGGGGGGGCATTTTTGCCCTACCCCTTTAGTTTTTTTCGATATAACTGCGCCGATTGTCACCAAACTCTCAATACCCTCCTGGGCATAACTTTTACACATTTTGACAATTTTTTTCCAAAGCCTTTGACACGTTGGCCGGAAATGGCCGATTTTGATGCAAAATGTTGAATTACGGCAAACGATCTCAATAACTTAGTTTTGAAGCTAGATCCAGTTTCGTTGCATCAGTGGACTACAAATATCCGTAGCTATCAAACTGTTATCTCGAATTTTTGAAATTTTGAAAATTTCTAAAAATATGTTTTTGTTATTACAAAAAAACATAGGTATTTTTATTTTTTTCCTAAAAAAGTTTTAGATTTTTCGCAAAAACTGGAATAGGTATATGTCATAGAACACACATTGATGAACTACTCTAGCAAGTTTTAGCCCAATATCCTCAAACATAGCCAAGTTATTTGCATTATTGTCAAAATTTTACAATTATAGGCATATGTTTCAAAACCATTTTGCAGTACCTTTTTAACGTCGTACAACATATAAATGGCACCATCGTGTTCCTGAGCTCATACTGCATCTGATAGGCACCTTTTTGGTTGAAAAATTTCATTTTCAAAATTTGACCTTTTCTGACCTGAAATTGACCTGACCTCCGGTAAGTTCAGCTGAAAATGACCTCAAATGACACAGAATACATTATTTTCGAAATATACGTGTAAAATGGACCATACAACATGCGTCACGTGACCGATACATCATATACAATTTTCGTGACCTAGGATGACCTGGCCTTGACCTGAAAAAAATTCAAAGTAAAAGTTCGGTACCATCAGGGTATCTACGGCATATATCAAGGAGTGCGTAAACCAAAAATGAGCCTGATCGGACTTGTCAGCCGGTGGCTAGAGCCTAAATTGTAAACAAGCAAATATGCCGATAATTTTTACTTTGACCTGACCTGTGACGTCATCGGTAACCTCGAGGTCAATGAAACTAGGTTTCGATCGACAGTTTTTCCAGAGCTATCAGACGCCGTTTGAATTTTGACGATCGGCCCAGTAGTTTCGGAGATATGAGGGGGGGGGGGCTCTATGGAGAGCCCCCCCCCCATTAGTCACTCGCGTTATGGAAGATACCCCAGTCATGCGCGGGTTAATGAAATTGGAGTAACCTTGACAAATTTGACACTGGGATATCGAACGCCGTTTGAATCGGATCTGTCAATTAGTTTCGGAGATACGGAGGGGGGAGAGCAAAAAAAATGCTCCTCCCCCACCGCGCGGAAGGTGGCCAATAGGCCCACCGCCTGCGTGGTTAACCCTCGCCTGTGTGCGGCGTTTTACAGCGTCGAATGTATAGAGGGGGGACCCCCCTTGCCGGTCGACCCCTGTCCGAGCTAGAGCTTCGCGAAAAAAAACCGATTTTACCCAATTTTAAGGTCCTAGGTCATTAGTTTACCTTTCAGGTCAGGTCAATGACCTAAAAGTCGGGAAAATCGGGACCTGGTAGAGCGTCCTGAAGCGTGGCTGCTAAGGGGTTTTCCGGGGTGCTGATCACGAATATCATGTTAGTTTTGATCACAGACGATGTCCTTAAGCATAAAGCCAGGTCAGGTCGGGTCAGGTCAGGTCAACCAGTAGGCGTACTGCCGGCTATCCATAGTGTTAACCACCACTGAGTCACTGGCAGCTTCGTAACATGTTACGAAGGCACTAAAACTACTATGTAAATGTTCAAATGGGTGCCAAATTCGAAATCAGCTAAAAAGCTACCCCAGAAACACGTAAAACTTCAGAAAGTGATCCATGGTCATCGAAGGTCACTGACCTTGACCTGACCTTTCGCATGACCTTGAAACCCAACATAATGCATGTGACCAACATCACTTCACGTGTTTGAACGTTTACAGTGACAACAAGGCTGGAAACGCGCGGATAATGTGAGCTGACATGCGCCGAATCGCGATTGATTCAGGCCAAACATGGTCTCGAGAAAAAGGTCACAGGCCAAAGGTCATTTGGGTCAGGATCATGAAATTTTCAAAGCAGGTGTAAAATTTATCAATTCGAGGGATACTAAAATTTTCGTCGTGATCAGCCGCTTTTCGGCAGAGTTATTTGCGAATAACCGAGAGGGGGGTCCATCCGACCCCCTAAGTGCGAGGGCCAACCCTCACACCAGCTCTGGAGCCCCCTCCCTCACCCTTTGGGGGAGGGGGAGGAAATGGGTCCCCGAAACGGGCATTTGGTGAGGTCATTTATCTGATCTTACCTACCCTAGGTCATAAATGTAAGAAATCGGAGTTAGGATATCTACCTTCTACGAAGTATAGGTAACCTTCGCCCCAGTGGGGGGGGGGCATATGTTACCAGTTACCACCCTGTCGCGTTTTTTGCGTATAAATAAAAAACCGCGGCGCGTAGCGCCGCGCCGCTTGGCATAGCTTTTTGTACATCAATTTTACACAATGTGTGAAATTTTTGACCCCAGGTCATGTCAGGTCAGGTCACCAGGTCAAGTTAACTGACCAGTCCTAAAAAAGTTTGCAATCATGTCCAGCCTGCAGTGTTTGTCAGAAAGGTTTTAACCCTCGCCGGACCTATTGGTTTTCTACATACGCGCCGGCCGAGGGGGGGGGGGGGCAGGTACGACCCCCCCCCTCGCCGTTTCGCCCCTGGTGGAGCTAGCGCGTCGCGGAAAAAACGAGCGTGTGCGCCGTTACGAGACGCAGAGATTGGTACCCGATTTTAAGGTCCTAGGTCAACCGGTGACCTCTGAGGTCAGGTCAAGTGCCCCAAGGTACGGTTCAGTTTTTGGTGAATAACTTCGCAAAAAACGGCCGCAGAGCGCCGATTTTGGCAGCATCGTGTTCGTCTCGCTCAGGCGCGTCGAATGATATACTTTTTGTCCGGGTCAGGTCAACTTGGGGTGTTGACCTCAGGTCAAGGTCAGGTCAGCACCCCCAGGTCACGAAGTTGGTCGAAAGAGGTCATGTCGCATATCATTCGATTCGGCAGGTCTTCCTGAGTCCATTGGTGGCTTTCCCGACTCGCTAGCTTAATTTGATCAAGAGTTATTGACGAAAAACTAATATGACCTTGATGACGTCATAAATGACGTCACGCAAGGTCAACATTGCAAAAGTGACGCATCTAACCTTGCAAGGAGTGCATCAAATCACGATTCTGTGTGCTTGAGATAGTTGGAGATCGTTCCCGGCGCCAGAATAGCATTTTGAATTTTTCCCCATTGACTTATAATGGTGAGGTCACGAAAATGACCTGACCTCATATGACCTTTAGGAAAAATCCGAGATATACAAGTTGTGGGACTCATAATGGATACTAGATCCTGCAAGTTTCATTTCCCTGTGACATCTCCTCTGGCAGTGAGAGCGTTGCGAAGTTGCGACATCTGAAGACCGTGCAGAGGTTCACTTATGACGTCATAGGTCAGTGACCTGACCTGACCCGAAAATGCGGTTGGTGTCAAAAGATCTGGCTTGGATCAAAGGTCAGGTATGCCAAGTTTCAGCTCTCTATCGCCAGCGTGTTTGGAGCTATCGTGAAAAAACCCTATGGGGGGGGGGCGGCACCCGCCCCCCCCCTCGGCCGGCGAGGGTTAAACTTGGTGGATTGCATGATGTTATGGGCGCCTACAATTTGTATATCTCGGATTTTTTATATCCGTGACCTAAGGTCAGGTCAGTTGCGTGACCTCCATAAGTCAATGGAGAAACATGAAGATGCCTCTAGATCCGTGTGTACGCATAGGAACAGTCCAAATATTTCAGAATCACAATGATTTGGACCATCCGTGACGACAAAGGTGTCTTTTTTGCTGATAGCCTCTAGAAAGGTCATCCGAGGTCATTTGAGGCTACTAACATATTTTTGCCAATAACTCTCGATTGGAAAGAGATAGGACGCTGGGGATGGCTCCATTGTATTTGTCTTGTTGAGACGCATCGAATGATATGCAACATGACCTTTTCCGGTCAGGTCATGACCTTGACCTGAGGTCAAATTTTCAAGTTGACCTTTCAAGGTCAAATTATACTTCATTCGACGCGTCTTGTCGAGAGGAACACGATTCTGGCCATAGAAATGTCGTGGATTTTTTTAGTCAAAAGTTATTGTCGAAAAACACTTTGCGAAAAAAACAGCTATTTTTTTAGTTTTTGCCCTCTGTAGGCTAAACCGTTGACCTGAGGTCAATTTTGATGATGACCTTATCAAAAGAAGAGCTCAAAGGCTATCGATTGCTTTTCAATTAGTTTTTCTAGCTATCATAGTTCCTGAGATAAATGCATTTTTCTGAAAAATAAAATGACATTTGGCAAATTTTGACCTTTGATGACCTCCAGTGACCCCAATATTGCTCCAAGATGAAAAATGACTGAAATAATTTCAAACGTACGCATTAAGAGCTATCGACTGCTTTTTACCGCGTCTTTCTAGCCCTCTTAGTTTTTGAGTTAGAGGTGGGTGGTAACATATGCCCCCCCCCCCCCCACTAGGGCGAAGCTGGCTGAGACCGCCACTGGGGCGCGGGGTAACCGTATACCTACTGGCATTTATCATGCATCAGTGATCAGGAGTTCCAAGCTCTTACGACTTAGACTTAAGTAGCATGTATGAATGATGCGGCATTTTTAGATTTTATTTAACTCCATCTGATCACCTGACGTTGGGTGACCTTGGTGAAAAAAATAAAAGCGATGCAAAATCGATGCGTTGCAGTTATATTTTGTTACGGGGCTCACGGCACTTCTTATTGTAATCGATAGCTTTATACCTACATGTTTCGTTTTCTTTTCAACGACCGCATCGAGTGCCGACCTTTTGACTGCCCGTCATCTCACCGACCTCAGTCGTAACCAGCCTTCTGACCGTTCTCCGCCCTCACACCAGCCTTCTGACCGCTCCTGGACCTTCTTACAGCGTGAACACGGCCTTCAGCCGGCTGCGGACCATGATACCGACCCAGCCGGCCGACAGGAAGCTCTCCAAGATCGAGACGCTGCGACTGGCCTGCAGCTACATCACACACCTGGACACCCAGCTGTCGGCAGGTGAGACTTCACACAGATACCCAGCTGTCGGCAGGTGAGACTTCACACAGACACCCAGCTGTCGGCAGGTGAGACTTCACACAGACACCCAACTGTCGGCAGGTGAGACTTCACACAGACACCCAGCTGTCGGCAGGTGAGACTTCACACAGACAGCTATCGGCAGGTGGGACTTCACACAGACACCCAGCTGTCGGCAGGTGAGACTTCACACAGACACCCAGCTGTCGGCAGGTGAGACTTCACACAGATACCCAGCTGTCGGCAGGTGAGACTTCACACAGACACCCAGCTGTCGGCAGGTGAGACTTCACACAGACACCCAGCTGTCGGCAGGTGAGACTTCACACAGATACCCAGCTGTCGGCAGGTGAGACTTCACACAGACACCCAGCTGTCGGCAGGTGAGACTTCACACAGACACCCAGCTGTCGGCAGGTGAGACTTCACACAGATACCCAGCTGTCGGCAGGTGAGACTTCACACAGACACCCAGCTGTCGGCAGGTGAGACATCTCACAGCCACCCAGCTGTCGGCAGGTGAGACTTCACACAGATACCCAGCTGTCGGCAGGTGAGACTTCACACAGACACCCAGCTGTCGGCAGGTGAGACTTCACACAGATACCCAGCTGTCGGCAGGTGAGACTTCACACAGACACCCAACTGTCGGCAGGTGAGACTTCACACAGATACCCAGCTGTCGGCAGGTGAGACTTCACACAGACACCCAGCTGTCGGCAGGTGAGACTTCACACAGACACCCAGCTGTCGGCAGGTGAGACTTCACACAGATACCCAGCTGTCGGCAGGTGAGACTTCACACAGACACCCAGCTGTCGGCAGGTGAGACATCTCACAGCCACCCAGCTGTCGGCAGGTGAGACTTCACACAGATACCCAGCTGTCGGCAGGTGAGACTTCACACAGACACCCAGCTGTCGGCAGGTGAGACTTCACACAGATACCCAGCTGTCGGCAGGTGAGACTTCACACAGACACCCAGCTGTCGGCAGGTGAGACTTCACACAGACACCCAGCTGTCGGCAGGTGAGACATCTCACAGCCACCCAGCTGTCGGCAGGTGAGACTTCACACAGACTCAGTGAGACTTCACACATACCTACAGCTATCAGCAAGTGAGACTTCATAGTTCACACAAATACTCACCTAGTTAGATACCCAGCTGCCGGCAGGTGAGACTTCACACACTCAGCTGTTGACAAATGACAGGTGAGAACTGAGACTTTACACAGAGACACAGATTTCACACAGACACCCAGCTGCCGATAGGTGAGACTTCACACAGACACCCGACTGCCGGCAGGTGAGAGACACACTCACCAGATGACTTCACATAGACACTCAGCTGTCCTCAGGCGAGATCTCACACAGGCTCAGTGGTAACTTGGCATTGAGATGTCGTGAGCTTCGTCATCGTGATGGGATGCACTTCCAGTGAGATGGCATTCGGACTCATAGGAGACAGCTGACACGAAGACAGCTGACGGTCCTCTTACCATAGGACCGCATAGATAATAGGGCCGCATAGATAATTCGAGGTTTGTGCGACAATCGGGATGGCGATCGAAAATTCCCTTGTTGCATAGAAATGGAGGGTCACGGGTTTCAACGGGCGACCCAACATTCATTCCAAAGTAGGCTTTGCCATCGAGCCTTTAGCAGCCCCAAAATGTTGAGAGGTAGCAAGTAGGTAATACCGTGGTAATATCGTAATATCATTCGTCTCTCTGTTTGATTAACATCTAAATCTGCTTCTTTGGTCCTAAACGTATCTGCGAACGCATATTGTTGGACCACTAATGCCAGTCCCCGGAACTCATATGGCGCGTCTGGTTCGTGCCCGCTGGCCGCTACTCGGTATGAGTCCGTTATGCGGCCCTGTCGCCCGTGTCGGTGTTTCCAGCGTTGTTTCCAGCGGTGCCGGTCCGATCAGCGATCCGTCACAATCATCGCTCGCTCGCTACCCGCAGCAGCATCCATCCTTCACGAGTTTGTTGTCCAACCAAACAACAGAACACCTAAACACGCGTTTACAAGAGCCCGACTCTGCCGAAAGGCCGTGAGTCAAAACGACATCACCCACTTCCGCACCGAGCGCTGAGCGGCCTGGGTAGAAACTCTCGGAGACGCGCCTGGAGCCGCTCGGCGTAAAACTGGAACGCTGCTGCCCGAGATGACAAACGACTCTCGCTAATCACACCATTTAACACGCGCACTGCAGGGGGGGGGGGTTGTTTTCAACCCCCCCTGTGGTTTTTCGCAAATTGCGAGAAAACGGCGGCGCGTAGCGCCGCCAAATTTTGCATACCTGTTCTCACAACTTTTGCACACCTTGAGTAAAAATTTTGACCCCAGGTGACCTATGGTCAGGTCACCAGGTCAGGTCAAGTGACCCTACCTCGAAACGTAAATTTCGAAGTTTGCAATCCCACCAAGCCCACAGTTGTTGAGATATGATCTTGAAACCCACAGGAAATAGTAAAGTCATCACGAGCTACAACTTGTATATCTCGGAATTTTTATATCGATGACCTAAGGTCAGGTCATTTTTGCGACCGGCCCATTATAAGTCAATGGGAGAAATTTCAACTTACTCTGAATGCCATCCTATGACTTCAATACGCTCAGGATCATAGTATTACAGGTCCCTGTTGGTGATTTCACCGAAACATATCACTTATGACCTTTGGAAGGTGATCTCCGGGTCATCTTAGGTCACCTGAGGTCACCAGCGGTTTTTCTTCAATAACTTGAGATTGAGTAGAGATAGAGACTCCGTTCGACGTTTATCGTGTTTTTCTCGTCAATGCGGATCGAATGATATGCAACATGACCTATTTCGGTCAGGTCATGACCTTGACCTGAGGTCAAATTTTCAACTTGACCTTTCGAGGTCATATTATATATCATTCGATGCGCCTTGACGAGCTAAGAACGATGGCGTTCGAATCGATCCTCTGTCTTGTGTGCAAGACAAGTTATTCAAGAAAAACTACCGCGAAATTCCTGTTGTGAAAATCGTAACATTTTGTCTTCGGTGACCTCTGGTGACCTCGTTTTTGACCTGACCCAAAAATGATCTTAGTATTTCTTGTCGATCTCATCTTAACCTATCCAACGCCGTTTACCGCTTGTCGCTACGTTGCGCCGTTTTCGAGATCTCAGGGGGGGGTTGTTTTCAACCCCCCCCCCGCAGTTCGTGTTCGGCTCAGACCCGCTGCAGTGCGCGTGTTAACCCTGCCGTGCGACATCAAACACCGCTGTCCGCCCCGGTGACAGTTCACGGCGGGAAGTCGGCCGTCACGGCCGGCCTGGCCCGCTGACCGGCCGTCTCCTCCCCCTCTCACTCTCCGCTCCCCGTGCGGAACCGCTGCACTGACTGTCCGTCCCCTCCCTCACTCTCCGCTCCCCGGCCGGGCCGGAAGGTGGGCCGACCGGCCAGACAGCGTGGAACCGGCCGGCCGGCGCGACGGTACCGACGACGGACCGTCGGCGCCGTCACACCCCTCCGACGGCCGACGCTCGTAGTACTCCCTCTCTGTGTCAGGGAGCTCGTACAGTTCTCAGCGGCGGCCGGGGGGCGCCCGTGTCGGCGCTGACTGCCGAGTGTCTCGCTGCCGGCGGTGACTGATGGCAGAGCTGTCAGCGGTTCGTCCGTCACGGCCCGGGCGGACCGACACACTGCACCGGCGGGGTTTGTGCGCCCGGAGCGGCCGCCCCCGACTGCGGGCCGGGCCGGAAACAGCAGCTCTGTCCAGCACCGTTCGTCTTTTGTTAATGGACACCGTCTCGACTGTGGTCAGGAGGGAGCTGGAACAGGGAGCCGAGCCGGTCCCAGCTGAGTTGTGGGCTGCCGAACTGAGTTACTGCCAAGAGCTGGGACATGTGGTCGGCACTTGGGCCACCTTGCCCTAACTAACGCCCGCAAGTAGCATATGGAACACATCCATTATTACCAAAAAAAACTGTCCGATTATTGATATCTGAGCCGGTTTGCCGACGTTTTTATTTCCATCGAAATTTCTTCCAGCACTAAAACTCATGCCGCCGGCCCATATCGGTTACCCGTTTCCGTTCCTACAATGCGATGCTGTACGTCTTACGCCGTTCCCACAACTGCGAGGCCACACTTCCCCTCTCTGCCCCCCCCCCCCCCACTGGACTCCAGGGCGGTCCAGCGATCGCCGCCCTCCCAGCCGGGGAGCGGCGGCCCGGTCCGTGCGGTCCCCCGGTAACCGACACCGGCCGGCACCGACCAGAGGTCAGCACGGGTCAGCTCCGACTGGTGGCGGATCACTGAGCCCGGAAACACCTACTTCCTCAGCGAGTGCGGCGTGAGGACCTCCCAGCGCCTACCGGAACGGGATCGGACAAGACCCCCGCACCCCAGACCGGAACAGGTTCCCCCGCACACCCTATACCGGAACCGGACGGAACCTCGGCGGTCGGCCCGCCCGCGGCCCGATGTTTGTAGAAACAGTACCGGTGTGAGCGATGACGCTTTCCCACGATGCAGTGCGGTCTCGCCGGGTCTGTGGTGAGCGTTATGGCGCCCCCTCCCCGTCTGTTCCTTCCCCACGCGGCACTGATCGGCGAACCAGGGCCGATATCCGTGCAACCGCCGACGGCTGTCAGTCTGGACGGGAGGTGTGGAAAGCGGCGGGGTGATCCTATCTACAACTGATTGTCAATACCACAAAACATGAGGGCGCCGCCGATATCAGTGAATGATGGACATTGGATATGATGGGGCAGCGTCAACGATGTAGCTAACGTGAGCTGACCAGAGGGGTTGCACTGAATACGATCAAACCTTTTTTTTACAATTTACACTTCACATCATGTTTATTTTCCGAAGTCGACTTCGATTTCTTAACTTATCAACACACTACCCTGCTGTGAAGAAGTTTGGCGATAGTAATTGCAAGTGCCTTTTCATTCGATCTAGAGTACAAGGAATATGTGGCGCGCGAGTATGCAATTGAGCATTACATGTGGCAGTTTGGAAACAAACATAGACAATGGCACTGGGCGATTGCACCTTCACATGATATGCATGGATAGACACGAATGTGCTTACAGGCGTCAATCAAGTAACATGTCAACTCTGATTGAGCACCGTGCAGTTGGCCACGGTCCGTGTCCCGTTTTCAGCGGGTTCTCGACCGCTGTCTGACCCGGCGCATGCCAGTCCCCTGTCTCGTGTCTTAGTGGGTCCTCGGCCGCTGCTTGACCCGGCGCGTGGCCTGGGTCACGTGTCCCCCGTGCTCATCGGGTCGTCAGCCGGCACGCTCGGCCGCGGCCCCTCCCCTCGCTCCCCGTCCACGGTCCGAGCCCTCTTCAGCGGCCGGCCCGCCAGCCACCAGTCGCCCCTGCCGCTGCCGGCTGAGCCGTCACTGGGCCGCAGTGACCCGTCACTGGCCCGCAGTGACCCCCTGCCGACCCCGGCGGCCCGTGCCGACCCCTCGCTGACCCCCAGCCCGCTGCTGGCGCTCACCAGGGTCTCACAGCGCAGCCGCGAGTAGTAGTAGCTGCCGCGGCGCTCGGCTGGGGTCGTGTCGGTGTCACCGCTGGTCACCTCCATCTGCTGACCCATGGGACGGGGTCCGCTGTCCAGGAGGGGCGAGCTGGCTCGTTTGGAGGTGGCCAGTGACCAGTCACTGCGCCCTGTCGTCAGGTCGGAGGTGCCGGAGTCGGTACCGCCCGCTGCCCGATCAGCCCCACGGCCGGCGGGCTCGGCTCTGATGACCGGAGTCTGAGAGACCCCGCTGGGGACCGGCAGCCCCTCTGTGTACCTGGAGGGGCCGGCGGCCACCCGCGGCACGCACCCGACCCGGGACCAGCCGAGCGGGTCCTCGGAGACGTCCGAGACGCGCCCTCCGGGGCCGGGCCGGGGCGGCGGCCGGTCACTGGAGCAGGTCAGCGACCGGCCGGGGCCGCCTGGACCTGTGTGAGCCGAGCCCGCTGCCGCTGTTCCCCATCCCTCCGCGCCGGAGCCGGGCCGGGTGAGGGGCGCCTCGGGGTCCTCAGACCAGGTGGAGGACTGCTCCCGGGGCCGGCGGCTGCCGAGCGGCCCCTCACTGGCCCCGGACCGGTCGGAGCGGCGCGTCTGATCGTCGGACGAGTACACTGCGCGGTAGCGCGCGCCCGGGACGCGGCCGGCGCCTGCACGGGGCACTGCTGTCGGCCCTGAGCTGGAGTCGGCGCCGGTCCGGGACGAGCTCTCCCCCCGAGTGGCCGTGGAGCTGCTCGGCGGCGCCCCGCGGCCGGCCGGCCGGGTAGCGGCGCCACCCTGACAGGGCGCGGAGACAGGCGTCTCGGAGCTGCCGGTGGCGGAGTCGGCTCCCGGGCGCGGCGCTCCGTCCCTCCTCAAACCCGGCGCTGCCGCCGCGCCGCCGGGGGTGGCCGCCGGCCCGGCCACTGAGGAGCCCGGCACGGGCCGCTCGCTGCCGGGCGCCGCGGCCCCGCCCGCCACAGAGTCCTCCCACGGGTCCTCGGCGCCGCGGTACTCCTGCCGCACGCGACGCAGCAGCTCTGCCGGGTCCTCCGAGTCCAGGTCGGCGCGCAGGAACGTCTCCACGGCGCGGCGCGCCCTCTCGACGGCCGCCTCCTCGACTCGGAGCAGCTCGGGGTCGGGACAGAGGTCCGAGCCGGACACCATGGCTTCCATCACCTGACGGCAGAGTAGGGGAGGGAGCCAAGGCTGAGTCAGGAAAAAGATTTTAGATAGCTGGCTCATGACCTCACCGATTGTATTAGGTACTCAGTTCCCTCATTTTTCCCCATCATAAAACTATTTCATATATGATGGGCGTGATATCTTATTGAAGCTTCGGATGGAAAGCACATCCTCCCTGGCAGCCGGCGGGCGCTGGTATTACAGCGGGCGGACACCCAAAAGCTACCAGCGCCTTTGCATTTCAGACCGACGCATTGCACAGAGCGCACGGCGGCGCCCTCCCTGTTCGGTTTTGTGTGCGATCCGTGCTCACCTGTTCAGCCCTCTGTGCGATCCGTGCCCACCTGCTCGGCCCTCCGTGCGGGCCATGCTCACCTGTTCGGCCCTGTGGACGAGCCTCTCAGGCAGGCAGGCAGCCGTGGCGGCCGCCATCGCGTAGCTCCTGCCCGCCGAGCCGGTGGCCATCTGGTAGAGGAAGGTGACGGCCCGGCCGCCCGGCTCGGCCACCAGCTCGGGGCACACGGGGGTGACCAGCTGCGAGGGCGGCAGCAGCGAGCACAGACGGTGCACGTGTGTCGACACCAGCACGTGCGGGCAGCGCTCCCGGCGCGCCAGTAGCTCGGAGAGCGCGGCGGCCAGCAGGGCGGCGCCGTCCTCTGCCAGCGTGCCGCCGCCGAACTCGTCCACAGCGAGCAGCGCCCGCTCGCCGCTCTCGGCCACGGCGGCGCACAGCTGGCGCAGCTCGGCCAGGAAGGCGGAGCCGCAGCCGCCGCCGGCCGCCGCGTCGCCGCCGGTGCCGGTCAGCGCCGGCGGCGCCACGGTGAAGAGGGCGCGCTGCACGCCCAGCCGCGCCGCGTCGGCCGCCACGAACGAGCCGGCCTGCGCCATCAGCACGGCCAGCGCCACCTGGCGCAGGTAGACCGACTTGCCGGCGCCGTTGGCGCCCGTCACCAGCTTGAGGCGGTCGCGGTGCGGCTGCCGGCCGCTGCTGAAGTCGTTGGGCACCACCAGGTCGGCGCACAGCTCCAGCAGCGGGTGCCGGCTGCGCTGCAGCTCCAGCACGTTCTCGTCGACAAACTGCGGTTACAGCCGGACCGGCCAGCGGTCAGCGAGGCGGCATACTCTAGTGTCTGCTCCGTCATCAATGTCTTTTTGAGGACTTAAACTTAAGGACACTGATGTAAAATCGAACATTTTTTTCGGAGGTATCGCCATTTAAACTTACGTTGACTCTTAGGTAAGACTTTTATGTAACACTCATAAGTATTAGATTCTTATTTATGACTCTTATGTTGACTCAAAAGTAAGTCAAACTAGTAAACATAACTCACTGACTGTGAGTTTGGTTTAAACATAAACCACACTTACTTACCCACCTACTCACTCAATCTTTTACTCACTCACTCACTCATTGACTGACTGACTGACTGACTCACTCACTCACTCACTCACACTCACTCACTCACACTCACTCACACTCACTCACTCACTCACTCACTCAGTCTCACTTACCCGGGGTCGGACGTACCCGAACTCGTTGGCTGCCTTGGCCAGAGCCATGAGGGCGTCCAGTTCCCCACATAGACTGCACAGCTGGTGAATCTCCTCCGCTGCGGCCACCACCAGCGCTGAGAGGCGCACCATCACCTGCGGGAGAGAGCAGTAGTATTATAAGTTGTAACACCACCAGCGCCGAGAGATACACCTCCATCCATCACCTGTCAGAGAGCACCACTGTGACTGTACAGTCAGTAACACCACCACCTGCGCCGAGAGACGCACCACTTGAACTGCGGCAGAGAGCACCACAGTAACGTCACCAGCGCGCCATTACCTGCAGCAGAGCACCAGTACTGTAACATCACCTGCGCCAAGAGGTGCAGCGTATTTACCTGTGGGTGGGCACCGTACCGTAACAGTAGGAGTGGAGCAGTAACATAACGGCACACCAGCCGCTGTTGCGTTCAGTTCCTGACCTGTCGTCGTGTGCCTGTCCGTCCCCCCCCCCCTCCCCGGTTACCTGCGTCTCCCTGTCGCGGATGGCGGTGGCCACGTCTCCGACGCTCTCATCCAGAGCGTCGCAGCGCGCCGACTTGTACAGCACACGGCCGCGGTCCTCGAACTGGAAGCGCAGGCCGGGCAGGTCGCGCTGCTGCTCGCGCGTCAGCGGCTCCCGCCACTCGTCCACCATGACCAGGAAGCCGACCTGCGGCAGGAAGACCATGCTGCACGTCTGGATCTGGTCGGGCAGCGCGGCCTGCTCGGCGGCCATCTCGGCCGACAGCAGCTCCGGCAGCGCCGCGTACGCCCGCTTGTGGGCGTCCAGCGTGTCGTCCAGGCCCAGGTGGACGGTGAAGCGGCGCAGCTCGCGCGTCTCGGCCAGGTTGACCGTCTGGTGGAGTGTGTGCAGCAGTCGCTGGACGGCGGCGCAGTCGGCGCCGGCCGCCCGGTCGAACACCGCCACGCCGGCCGGCAGGTCGCGACACACCTCGGCAGCCACCACGCCGCCGTGCAGTGTGTCGTACAGGGTGCGCCAGTCGCCGCTCAGGCCGCGCGCGTTGCGCATCCGGCTGAGCAGCGGCGTCAGGTTGCGCACGCGGCGCAGACACGTCTGCAGCGAGGTCACCACGTCCTCGTTAGCGGGCCGAGTGAAAAACTCGACGGCGTCTAGCCGCGCCTCGATACGCCGCCGGCTGGTGAGCGGCTGCATCAGCATGCGGCGCAGCTGGGCCACGCCCAGCGGCGAGCAGCACTTGTTGAGCACGGCGAACACGCTCAGACCCTCGCGCGTCGTCTCGGCCTTGAAGGAGGACGGGTGGCGGTCGGCGGCGAACACCTGCAGGGTGCGGAACGCGCCGCTGCTGACGTACATGGCATCCTCCAGCGAGAGGTTCTCGATGCGCATCACCGGCTGCCGGCTGAGCGTCTCCAGCGGCCGGCGGTCCAGGTAGCGCAGCAGGCCGCCGAACGCCCGCACCATGGTCGTCTGAGCGAAGTCGACGCGGCTGGTGATGAAGTTGTAGTGCGCCTGCTCGTCGTCAGAGGTCTCTGCCGGCAGCTGGACGGCCAGCACGCGGTGGCGGCAGCTGTCGGCGCGGTAGTCGCCGGCCGGCTGCAGCTGCAGCGGCGTCTGGTCGTCGTCGCGCGGGTCGGCGGCCAGCAGCTCGGAGAGCACGGCCAGCAGCCGCTCGTCCTGCCGGCCGCTGGTGATGACCTGTCGGCGGGGACGGGGGTCAGGCTCAGCCGCCGCAGAGGGGGGTCGGACGGGTGGACGATGGCCCGTCACAGCTCGACTTACCACCGGCGGAGGGGGCATTCAGTACCGCGCCGTAGTCAGTATTGATGGGTACAAGGAACAGCTGCGCTGCATAGCTCAGATGAACTTTGCAGCCGGCGACTTCGCTTCACTCCTTTCACTCCAAGCACGAAGTGCGCAAAAAAAAAAAAACTATGTCCACTGTCAGGTATCCATATTCCATACACTGCTAGTTTATGGACTCCAGGGACATTCAGTGAAACTAGACTCTCGGATAACGGCTACATTTAACATCACTTTGTCCACATTTCATGCCACCAGACCAGTGATACGTTCATTTGATCACCCTTTATGTTAACGAAACCGTCCCGCTGAGTTTTTATCAAATACCTTCCTTAGATTTGCACTTTGTTCCCAAACGCAAATGCATGCCTTTCAGCCACCAATGTCACAACCATATTCATTCTCATGTGCCAATAAATTTGATTCCATCCAGTACTCAAACCTCTGCGGTAGTGCGGTCATTTCAGCTGACAGCTGCGGCCACTCAGTCCAGACGGCCCTCTGCACCGGTCGGTGACCCCCCAGTCCAGTCCAGTCCCCCCCCCCCCCCGGCCAGCTGGAGCCGCCGCCGGGGACCGGCTGGCGCGCATGGTGCGTGGCGGCACACGACTACCAGTACCGCGGCGCCGGTCAGACGCGGGGAGAGCGGCGGCAGGTGACCGGACACGGGCGGACGGCGGACACCCGCCCGTCACTCGGTGGAGCGGGGACAGCAGCCGGCTCCGGACCAGCCGACCAGTGGTGTGCCACGAGCCGGCTCTGGACCGGCCGACCAGCGGTGTGGTGCGCCTCAGCGTGCAGCGTGCACTCCGCACGGGTCACTGCCGACCACTGACTACCGACCATTGACTACTGTACTACTACTGACCAGTGATCACTGACCTGCCAAACTGACCGACCACTGACTACTACCGACCACTGACTACTTACCACTGACTACCGACCACTGACTACCGACCACTGACTACTGTACTACTACTGACCAGTGATCACTGACCTGCCAAACTGGCCGACCACTGACTACTACCGACCACTGACTACTTACCACTGACTACCGACCACTGACTACCGACCACTGACTACCGACCACTGACCCGGGAACGGTTACCAGCACTGCCTCCCGTGGTCACTCTAAAAAGGCGGCCACGGAGCTAACGCGCTTTGTAAAACCTCGCATCGAATGCATCACTTGATACTGGCTAATGGTATTTTACGTTATCAACCATACAGGGTTGAAAATCGGAAAGGTATTCCACTTCTAGGAAAATGAATATCAAGTAAAAACAAACCTGCCTCGAAACGTAAATGTTTTGTAATGTATATGAATTTAGGAAAGTCCCCACCCAAACACCTCATATATGAACTATTCGCGGCCGGGAGTCTGGAGACTGTCAACTTGCAAAGAGGCAGAAATTTGTAAACAGATTCAGCTTTCGGAGCGTTAACTAATGTCCCTGGGCACGACCTCCAACTTCCCTTACCCAAAGCTATCGAGATGACGTCACTGTACAGTGACGTCACGCCGCGTCAGGCGACAGTGCGGGCCTCGGGCGCAGGTGGGCCGTGGGAAGTGAGCACCTGCCCTGCCCTCCCCCTCCCCCCAACAATTAGCAGTGTGCGCCGAGTCCTGGCGATTGTGTTGCCACTTTGTGTCTGGCTCTAACCGTCCAGCAAGAGTCACCTGCGGCCGCGCGCGCTCTGAACATTTCAGCTCCGCCGGTTCTAGTCTTGTACGCGTGCATCTTGGTGCACAAACGAATTTTGATCTTATGGAGGTGTGGGGACGGCTTGGAAGCAAAAGCGCTTTACCCTCGCCCGTAGGGGGGGGGGGGAGTCGAACGGATCCCCCCGGTTTTTCGCGAATAACTCGCGTAAAAAGCGGCATATCGCGACGAAACTCTCAGTACCTTCACAAAAATCGATTTTACACCTACCCTAAAAATGTCATGACCCTGACCCGAAGGACCTCTGACCTGTGGCTTACTTTTCGAGACCATGTTTAGCCGGAATCGCGATTCGGCGTATAGTGTGATATGTTGTTGGTCCCATGCATTAGGGTGGGTGTCAAGGTCACCTCAAAGTCAGGCCAGGTCAGGTCATTGACCTGGTTTCTACTTAGATCACTGTGCTATTCCGATCATTTCACTGCGCCCAGGAATCGAACTACTTTGCCGTGACCTGGGCCGCGGCAGCGTCTCTGACCTGGTCGGGCCGCAGCTGGCCAAGCAGGGCGCGCAGCTGGACAAAGTGCGGCGGCGGGTCGGGCGTGTCGCGCAGCAGGCGCGCCGTCATGCTGAGCGGCTCGTAGAGCGCCGCCGCCAGCCGGCCGCAGCCGTACGCCAGGCTGAGCACGGACGGCGCCTGGCGCGAGCTGTCCGTGTCCTCCGGGCCGCCCTCGAACGGATCGTCGCCGGGACCGGACGGCTCGGACCAGTCCACAGTCGGTAGCACCTAGAAAAATATAATTTAGGTTCAAGGGGTAACTGCCAAGGATAAAATGCGTTGTCATTGCGCGGTGACGCCCATCTGTGCCAATTCTAATTGTCCATGGCAATTGTCTATACTCATCGTCATCACCTCAACAGCCGTCGCAAAACAAGCAACATAATTCATATAACAAGTCAAATTTATCTAACAGTAACAGTAAAATAACATATAACAGTAAAATGACATACATTCATTGAAAATGAGGCGAAAACAGGGCTAATAAGACGAGACATAAATTGAAATAATTAATTTCGACTGTGGTTGACTTTGTTCGTCAATCTAAACGCAAAGTGCAAACGATCTCTAAACCAGGTGTACAGAATAAACAGTTGTTTTTAAATACTTGAAGGAGGAATTAGGATGAATTATACTAAATGTATTACTCTTACCATTCGTATAATGAAGTACAGCACAGGAAAATGCAATAAAAATCACATAAAAGCCATATAAACACCTTACAACGTGTTTATTTACATTTTTAGACATTTGACCTTGAGACTGCTCATCAAGAACTTAAAAATACGTTGGTACTTTTGACTCTTAAAACACTGCCATAAGAATAAACCTAACACACGATACAATGCAGCGGTCTATGCGCGATCCATCAATGGAGAAGGAGAAGCACCAAGTATCCTAGTTTTTTTGTGCTAACTGTCACGTAACGTGCTCTGGGCTCAGGCCTGCAAAAGATTAGAATAGCGACTAGCGAGGTCATAGCACTTTTTGCTAACACACGATCTGCTTAGTTGTAGTTTGATAGGTGGCCTGTACTGTATCGTTCGGTGTAGTAGCCACTTCTGCGCTAGACACCATAGCAAGGCGTAAGGAGTCGATATATTCGATGGGTTTTTGGAATTTGGATAAACCTTTTGGGGATATGCCCCCGCAGCCTCCAAGACCGCCTTTCTCGATCCGCCAGTGAGCTAGCCTGTAAATAAATTTGACTTCAAAAGGATGACATATGGCCTAACACACACGCACACGCACATAATGTGACTTTGTATTCACTGCCCCCCTTTTCTCCCCCCCCCCCCCAGGAAACGTCAGCAGTCCGTGCATGCGAGAGGCCGGACCGGGCAGCGGAAGAGTGGTCTGCACCTTCTGCCTGGCCGAAAAACGTTTGCAGGTAAGGAGGACGGGACAGATAATACCTGAACACCTGTTTCATCTATTTCAGCCCCGAAGTCAAAATCCGTCGGATATGATAGGTATTTATGTTTGATTGAGCGCTGCATAGATGTGTTCATTTTGATTGAGCGTTAAGGGTGACAGAATAGGCCATAGCTATAATTGTGTACCGTACATTCGTCTAAAAAAGAAACAGGAATAGGTACCTACACAGAATGTAATGAAAAACACATCCGTATTTACTTACAACACGCTCAACATGTCTCATTGTCTCAGCCACCTGATGACGCGTCTCTCTCCGTCGGCAGAGGCAGCGGCAGGGCTCAGGGCCGTCGCGGACAGCCGAGCTGGCGGTCAGGGGGGCTGCGGCAGCCCCGCCGGCGCCGTACCGCCCTGCGCTGGAGCCCGCTGCCGTCTCGGCCAGCCAGGCCGCGGTCGGTGCAGGGACGTCCGTGCCCACCCCGCTGGAGGCCGCCTACAGCCTCTGCCCGGTGACGTCAGCGGCCGTCTTCTTCCCGGGGATGGCCCCGTTCGTCCAGTATGAGCTTGGACGGTAAATGGATGTCACTGAGCTGCGTACTCCGACTGCCCTGTTCTGTCGTGAAACATTTTATGCAGAGCACCATGGAGACTCGCTGATCGGTGTCCAAGTGCACGAGCTCTGGGTCCGTTATTAACGAGCTAGAATCAGCTCACATGATGTCAACAGTCTAGCGAACGTGACGCGTGCTTGTGAATGTCTCGTACTTATTGCTAGTACCTATAACTTGACCTGTCTTTATGAACCATTAATAGGACAGCTATTTTACCTACTATCACGTTATATTTAAACGGTCGTAATTGCATTGTTCGAGGCCGATCTGCAAACGATGTCTGAATAGGCGAATGATTGGATAGTGGTCCGAGTCCCGAGAGATGATTTACGCTGGTTGTCGGAGAGCTCGGATAGATATCTACGAGACTGTGTGTTTCCAATGTTTGATATTGGCCGAGTGTGTCAGCGGCCTGCTCAGGTGGGTCACTGAGGATCAACAGGATATAGATGGACTCTGGGAGATAATCCAGTGTCTTTCTGCAGTGTTCAGCATCTCACCTATGACCTCGGCCGATATAGTACCAATCAGACATGTGCATGGATCAGAGAAAATGGATCTGGGATCTGATCCCACGGATCCTGATCTCGGATCCGTCGGGATCATAGATCCAGCTCTTTAATTTATCGAGAGATTCGTAGGGATCATAGATCCGAGTCTAGTATTTTTGCTTGAGATCCAGTGGGATCATAGATCCTCATTTATTTTTGGTCAACACAGAAATCCCAAAAGATCACTCGTTGCAACTCACAAACATTCTTATTTAGTGCTTTTATGTGATAACACGTCATAATCCATAGTTTTATGGCACTTATTGACATAGAAACACTTGGAAACCTGGTTTCAAATGTTGTTCATGGTGGGATCCACTCAGATCATAGATCCATGCTTTTGGTTTATCGTCAGATCCTGTGAGATCATAGATCCAAGATAAATTTTTCACGCCGGATTCTGTGGGATCATAGATCCGAACCTACAATTTGCCTCGAGATCCACTGAGATCATAGATCCATCACTCGGATCCATGCACATGTCTGGTACCAATAATTTTTGGTAACCATTGTTCTTCATCGGTGTGCTAATGTGATGTTTGATTGTAAAGCGTGGTCGAGTTTACCAAACCTCAGGCGCTACAGTGATCATTTTGACGGTTATTTGTTCGTAGGTGCACACATGAGATCGTTAAAATCTGCAACTATGAATAGAATAAATCGACTAGCAAGTAAGTTCCATTAACCCGTTCAGAAATAAACATTCTAGTGGATAGCGTAATACGGCGAGTGGAATAAATGTCGATACATTATATAGTATTTCTTCAAAACTTACAAGCATTCATCTATGACTCCACCGGCGTTCGGCACCAACCGACCTTCCCGGCTCCCCGCTGCAGCGCGAATGTCGCACGCCGGCCCGAAACCGCCGCAGGCCAAGACTTGGCCAAGACCATAGAGGCCATTAGCTGTGACGTCATGACGTACCTATCACAGACTGACAATTGATAGCCTCGACATACCAGGTGAAAATCTTGCTCGGTATTTAACATAACGAGTCAATGAGAAGTGCCGGAAATATTGAAATGACAACAAAATATCTAAATAGTAAAACTTTCGGCAGGTCTTGGAGCGGCCATTCACTTAATGTGGTTGAAATTCTTCCACGCAATCAAAAACAATCTCGAAAATTAGGGTCTCAAGGGGTCGGCGCCAACAGTAGCTCTGGTCTGGCGGTCAGGTTTTGCCCCAGTCAGCTGCAGTTCCCACAACTCGGCACCGCCGGCGGCCTCCTCCAGGTCAGTCCGCTCTGCGAGCGACGGACCCTTGGTAAACAAACAAAGATGCATGACGCGAGAACACTAATCGTACCGACCACGTACTGGCACTGCTAATGCAGAGGGTGATATCACCCATGTACCTACTTACAACTGGATGCCTCAGAAACACTTCAAAGGTTTTAATTGACCGTCCTTTGTAATGTTTTCATAAAGACATCATCTCAGCTGTTGGGCTCGGAGAGAAAAATCACTCTCTGAAAACACATCAGCTACTATATTTTTTTACCTAAATACCAACACTTTGTTATGTATAACTTTCCAAGGTTCCAACCCCTTTAGGTAGGCATGCATAAATTATTATTATCGATTTCAATACATAAAAAATAGCACGAAATAGCGTATTTCGGGCTAGGCAGAACATGGTCTGACAAGTGGCCCCACCCAATAAATCTTGGACCTAACCTGCTAGAAAGTAGAAAAGAAGTTTGTTCAAAGGAATAAGGTCAAGCAAGGCTCTGTCAAGTTTTTGTCTAAGCTGATAAGCCTGTCTGAAGAGCTGCCCCGCCGGGTATCCACGGGTAACATATACCTTGCACAGGGCACACTGCACAGTGCACATCCCAACGCAAACGAATAAAGGAATAAGAGGGGACGATTCTTCCCACCACTTATTTCATGAACTTTGTACCTCGATAGGGAATGAGAATAATGTGTTTGAGACACATATGTATCAGCTATTGATACATACCTATAACTAAAACACTTTATCTTCGCAACAGTGAGAAAATGAATATCGAGAGATGTGTGTGAGATGCCACAATATAGGTACCACAATATACCACAATATCATGCCACAATATCGAGAGACGATGCTTAGAAATGACCTAAATTGTCAAGGGATGATCAATGACACTGCACTGTTTATTCAGTCAGCTTTCAACGTTCAAATTGTCGTACAGTTTGATTGAATTATATGTCATGCAACAGCCTTTTCAGTTACGCATCTAAAAGCCAGCGTTTGTTCAGTCAGCACGTCAACACGTAACACTGCCCACTGTCAGCGCGTTGCTGCCTGTTTATCTCAGCTCAGGTTGATCTGGCACATGGCGAGATACATGCGGGTACAGCTGTTGTCATGCCACCGTTTTTCCGCAGACCTCGCACCTCCGCCGAAATGTGCGCAGTCCTCCACGCCCTTGGCGTTATTGGGCTGGCCCCCGTCCCAGTCGGCGTAGTCTACCGGCGACCCGTCGCTCCACGACCAGCTGCCCCCCGCGCTCAGACGCGCCAGCCCGATCCAGATCAGCTGGTCGGCCCGGTACGACTTGGCCAGGCTTTTCAGGAACGCCGCAGAGCCGGGGTGCACCGAGGCCAGCCGCGCGCGCCGGTCGAGCGCGGCGCAGACGTGGTGCGCGGCCATCCAGGTGGTCTGGTGGGGCGTCACCAGGTAGCAGCTGTCCTGGTGGCGTCTCCATCCGTCCGGGCACTGCGCGGCGGCCGGCTGCAGGGACGCCAGCTGATCCTGCAGCCGATGCAGGGTGGCGTTCAGCTCCTGCTGACCGCTCCTGAGCTGACTCACCGCCTGGTTGGCCGTTTCTCTGACCTCGTGCTGAACAGCATCCCGCACTCCTGCGGTGCAGACCTCGGCGAGACCGGACACGACGTGGTCGGCCGTGGTTGGGGCGGAGCCGTGCGAGGTCGCCACGCGGCTCAGGAGAGCCAGAGACAGCAGCAGGGCGGACTCAGTCGGCATCGGAGCAGGCTGCGTGCTGACCGCGGGACCGACGACGTGCAAACTGCGCTGGCCACGGAGCAGCCAACCGTTTATAGCCAGCGCCTCTAATGTTTACGGGCATAAGTAACAGGAGGCAATATGGGAGGCAAAGGTCGTGTGGTCGTTAGCACTCTACAGGCGTATAATCAATGCTGCTTGGAGTGGATCCCGATGTCTGTGCGCTTTCAACTTCAATCGCGTCTGGTACCTACTAAATCAGTAACAAACTGAAAGCCAGGCCAAACGGTCGGACTTGAACCGTAATTTGGTAGCCTGGAATTAGCTTTATCTCTACCTTGCTCCGGCGATCGGCACATTTCAGCGTCACGTACTTATATGCGTACGCACTATGGACGTTTCCGACGGCCCGTAGTTGGGATTTAGTCTTTTGAAAACATTTTTCTACTGATGTTCAAACTGTGAATAATTCACGCTCGCCAGACGTATTGGTTTTCTACATACGTGCCGGCCGAGGGGGGGGGGCGGGTACGACCCCCTCGCCGTTTCGCCCCTGGTGGAGCTAGCGCGTCGCGAAAAAACGAGCGTGTGCGCTGTTACGAGACGGATGTGGTTTGGATGAGGTCAACTTACGGTGTTGACCTCAGGTCACGGTCAGGTCAGCGCCCTTAGGTCACGAAATTGGTCGAAGTAGGTCATGTCGCATATCATTCGATTCGGCAGGTCTTCCTGAGTCCATTGGTGGCTTTCTCGACTGGCTAGCTCAATTAGATCGGGAGTTATTGACGACAAATTAATATGAACCTAGTGACGTCATAAATGACGTCACGCAAGGTCAACATTGCAAAAGTGACGCATGTAACCTTGCAAGGAGTTCATCAAATCTCGATTCTGTGTGCTTGAGATAGTTTGAGATCGTTCCCGACGGCAAATAGCAGTTTTCATTTTTCCCCACTTATAATGGTTATATAATGGTGACTTATAATGGTGAGGTCACGAAAATGACCTGACCTCATATGACCTTTACGAAAAGTCCGAGATATACAAGTTGTGAGACTCGTAATAGATATTAGATCCTGCAAGCTTCATTTCCATGTGAAAGCTCCTCTGGCAGTGCCAGGGCGTTGCGAAGCTGCGACATCTGAAGACCGTGCAGAGGTTCACTTATGACGTCATAGGTCAGTGACCTGACCTGACCCGAAAATGCAGCTGTTGTCAAAAGATGCGGCTTGAATCAAAGATTAGGTATGCTAAGTTTCAGCTCTCTATCGCCAGCGTGTTCGGAGCTATCGCGAAAAAAAAAACTATCGGGGGTGGCACCCCCCCTCGGCCGGTGAGGTTTATAGGACCGAATCGGACCAAAGCCCAAATGTGACCAAATGTGCCGCCATGAAAGCGTCAAATTCTCATAGGACCAGTTCTGACAAGGTCTTTATATCACATCTTTATCTTGATTATCTTCTGAAGGCCATGGTCTAGGAAATTGCTTTCGATAATGCTTCACAAGTCCAATTCTGGGCAGGCCTCATAAAGGAATAGGTACGTAGATACGTTTAAAATGGTCTTAACTACGTCTAAGAGCAACCAAGTCAAATCGACTTAAAAGATACCAAAGCCATAAATACCTAGTAGGTAAAACACAATCATTCTGAAATTTCTATTGTGTGCCACATATTGAAACGCTACTGAAGGTAACTAATTATATTATAATGACTTAATTATATGCACCTACACAGTGGCGAGGGAACTTCTTCCAGACTGGGGGGGGGGGAGAGGGGGCTGAACCATAATAGAGATCAACCTAGGGTAGGTACCCCCAAATCTAGTTTTCTCACCGGTTTTAGGCCACTTATTTTTCAGATCTTGGCCTTTTTAACCCGCGCCCCACTGGGGGGGGGGGCTATTTATAGCCCCCCTCCCGTTTTTCTGCAATAACTTCCAAACCGCTTGACGTATCGACGCCAAACTTTCAGTACCTTCGGCTGCATCAATTTGACACCTTTTGTCAAAATTTGAACTTCGTAGCTACCATAGGTCGGCCGGAAATGACGTCAGAGTGACGTCATGTTCGGCCGATTTCGACGCAAAACATCGAACCACGGCAATCGCTCCCAAGAGCTCAGTTTTTAAGCTAGATCCAATTTCTTTGCATGAGAGGACTCAGAATAGACTGCGCTATCAAACTGCTATCTCGGATTTTCGAAATTTTGAAAATTTCGAAAATTTGATATAATAAAATTCAAAACTTACATTTTTACATTTTTTTTCAAAAAGTTTTTGACTTTTCGAAAAAACCGGAATATATGTGATAGAACGCGTTATTATGACTAACTGTAGCAAGTTTCAGTGAAATATCTTCAAAAATGGCCAAGTTATACGCATTATTGGAAAAAAATTCACAATAATTAATTTTTCAAATCAATTTTTCACCACGTATTTGACATCTTACGCCAATATAAATAGCACCATCGTGTTCCTGAGCTCAAACTGCATCCAATATACACCTTTTCTGTTCAAAAATTATAACTTCAAAATTTGACCTTTTTTGACCTGAAAGTGACCTGACCTAAGCTAAATTCGACTCAAGATGACCTCGAATGACACAGACGACATCAAATTCGAAATCTTTGGCCTAATTGGACCATAAAACATGTGTCACGTGACCGACGCATGATATAATATTTTCGTGACCTTTGATGACCTGACCTTGACCTGAAAATCAAAGTACAAGTTTGGTACCCTCAGGGTATCTAGAGCATCTGTTCACGAGAGTGTGAACCAAAAATGAGCCTGATCTGACTTGTAGGACGGCGGCCAGAGCCCAAAACGTGAACAAACCAAAATGCTAATAATTTTAACTTTGACCTGACCTGTGACGTCATCGGTGACGTCGAGGTCAATGAAATTAGGTTTCGCTCGACAGTTTTTCCGGGGCTATCAGACGCCGTTTGAATTTTGACGATCGGCCCAGTAGTTTCGGAGTTAGGAGGGGGGGCTATGAATAGCCCCCCCCCCAGTAGGGCGTGTTATACGCAGACCCCAGTGGGGCGCGGGTTAACGAAAAAAAAGAGAAAATATTTGCAAAAAAGTGAGGTATTCCGTCTCAGCTGAGTGAAGAAACTATCTACCGTTTTGGCAACCTGGAATGAAGGTTTTAATCTGCCAAATGAGTTGCCGATACAGCGAAAGGGGTGGATTTTTCACTTACCGGCTACATGCTTTCTTTCGTTAACGGAAGAAAGCATGTAGATGTAAGTGAAAAATAATGGGTAATTATATTGTGAATTATATTGTGACCCACGACGGACGACTCCTAATTTGGGGAGGACAAGCTGCCCAACGGTTCCTGGGCCCTGGCCTCATGAAAAGTTGTGGCCTGTGGGGCACCGCCCCCACGGCCACCACATAGTTGTGGGGCAAGCTTCCCCCACTGCCCCCTCCCCCGGTTCCCGCGCCTATGTATGAATCTATGAAATTATGCTGGTAGATTTGAGATTTCCGATTTCGATTCCTCCAGCTGGGGGGGGGGGGGCTCAAAAAGGTACATTACGAACCCCCCAGCCGAAAAGCTGGAGAGGCTCAGCCCCCGTTAGCCCCCCGGTTCCCGCGCAACTGCTACATAATTTATCTCAATATGGTAGGATCGAATCCACCCGCATCACAAGCCTCAACATCTGCTCATTTCTCAGTCTTATGCCACCGGGTGCCCATGTCTTTGGCAGATTAGCGATGAATCACCCCTTATCGATGTCAGCTCTCAATGTGCATTGCTAGCAATTTATATGGGAATGCCAAGCGCTCGATGCCGTCGGCTTCCTGGAATACCATAATCGATTGAGCCGTGCCGCCAGCGGCGACCCGAGATACGTAACCCCGAGGGTCAGGAGCGATGTGTGTAACTTTTCGTGTCGCAGGGCCAGACTAAGCTCTGATTCTGAAACGATGATGGGCGGCTGAACGGTGTTTACGTTTCACTAAATTCGCAGAAATTTTGAAGAATTCGACGTCTGAGGACTTGTAATATCCCGCTCACGCCGGGCGAGTGTAATTGGCCGCTCGCCAGCGGCGCATGCCGCGTCACCTGCCCGCCCGCCCGCCAGCCAGCCAGACGGCTGGCCGGGCGATTGTGACGTCACGCCTAGCAACCAGGTGAGCTGATCGTAAACAAAAGAACTCTCCGTTGCTATGAGCAGCTGGCCCTGTAAACGTGGCTGGTGCGTGGTTGAGTGAGGTGCGCTTGATAGTGTACTGCGCTTTGAAATGCCTTTGTGATACCGAAGTGGGGCCGTATAATGTGACAGTGAGATTCTAGTAGGGCTGAGCCGACCCGGATGTGTGGAATCGATTTATCGTGCTTCTTCGTCTCGAACCATGACGGTTTCGTCCGGTTCTTGACGTTTGGTGCCGGCTTTTTTGTCCTGCACCTTTGGTGAATTATGAGTGGTAAGCGCAAGCCATCCACAGCATCGAATAACGCTTCGAGTGATGAGGAGGACGTGGGACGGACGGCAGACAGCAAACATGACACTTCAGACACTGGCTATGAATCAGTGGGCTCACCTGGGAGCGTCAGCACCATCAGCGTTTGCAGCGAGCAAGCGCTGGAGGAGTTGCGCGCTTCCCAGCCTCCTCCAGGGTCAGGCCTTTGGCCAGGTGCTCGGGAAACCTCTGGTGCTCGACCGAAGACGCAGCCGAAGAAGAAGAAGAACCAGGTGGCACTGTGTGAGCAGGCGGAAGTCAGCGACGACCACGAGTCTGTTCTCTTGACGCCTAAAAGTCGGTACAAACGAGGTGAGTCGAAGTGCGTTGGGTTCTCCCTTCTCCGACTCGTCTCCGTCTCCGTTTCCGTCTCCTTTTCCGTTTCCGTTTCCGTTTCCGTTTCCGTTTCCGTCTCCGTCTCCGTCTCCGTCTCTCTCTCTCTCTCTCTCTCTCTCTCTCTCTCTCTCTCTCTCTCTCTCTCTCTCTCTCTCTCTCTCTCTCTCTCTCTCTCTCTCTCTCTCTCTCTCTCTCTCTTCTCTGTCCTTTTCCATTTCATGCTCTTGCTATTTTTCTCTCCTTCTTCCGCTTCCACTTCCCTACTTCCCGTAGAATTCTCCTCGCCCAACCCTTCCCATTCATCACTGTAATCCTCCCAACGAATCTCCCTCTCTTTTCACCCTTCCTTCTTCCCTCTTTCTCTCCCTTTCTTTCTTCCACCTTTTTCAGCATCCTCATCTCAGTTCTCTTTTGTAAGTCTTGCTGTATACCTATTTTTTCATTGCTAGCGTTTTGAGCGGCGAGCGCTCCTTCAGGTTACGTTACCTGAAGTCATATTCTGGCTATCAGATACAGGCTACAGCACACTGACACTTACCTTGGATTGGACATCAACAGGACACAGAATAAGCAGAATGTAACATAACTAATAACGATCCATCCGTTAGTAAATGTTCCTTTCATTCCTTTGGAGGGCTGCCTGATGGTGATTAGAAATCGAGAAGGCCTTTCAGCTGCCAGCCACAATAGACAGGCCGGACAATCGTGTTTTGTGGGCGTGTCTGTTTATCGGTCTGTCTGTTTGTCAGTATACCTGGCTGTCGGTCTGTCTATCAGTTTGTCAGTTAGTCAGTCAGTCTGCCTTTCTCAGCTCTGTCGCTGCTCATTGTTCAGAGCATTTTCTCAGTTGACTTGCCATAGCGACTGAACGGGTCCACATTAGTTTGTGCAATTACAATGCTTAAAGTAAACCGGTGCTATATTGAGCAATTTTGAACAATCTTAGCATTGTTTTCTTAGCATACTTTGCATATAACACGTTCTATATAATTTATATAATCTGGTAAGGTGACATTTTGGAAATGTGATATCGAATGAAGAGATGTCCGCGGAGTTCACTCAATTCAAACGGCCGTGGAAAAGTATAGGTAATTCGTCTGAAGATGGGAATGTCTGTCTCGTCTCACTGCTTTTGATACCGGTGAGAAGCTTAGGGCGCCCGTCATACGTGTACCTAGCTAGATTTTGGAAACGGCAAGACAATGACAGCCTCTGACAATGACAGTTCCCAAAATGGGCCCATCAGACAACGTCGTGCTCCGAGTCTGGAGCCCAAGTAGCGGTATTGGCACACACATGGACTGGACTGCTAGGTATCCAATTTAGGGGCTGGTACGGCTAGTTAATCGTTCCAGTCTATTTGTACGAGCAACGTGACCCAGCTACAATTTGCATGGCAGGCTCGGTCCCTTTACATAACAAAATGTCACCGTGCACGCGACCTCCGATCCCTGGGGAGCGCTTGTTGTTGGTTCTGAGTCAGCAGTGGGACTTTGCTAACAGCCATTGGCACTACGCAGCAGAAAGGAGCCGCTGCAGTGTCCCGCCGCGCAGTAGCCCTGAATGGCAAATTGCCGTTATATAACGCCACCTAGTCATTCTCGACTTTTCATGAATCATTTCTCTCGCTACCAGCAATCCCCGATCTCACGCCCATGCGTGGGGTTGTCAGTGGTGCGCTGTAAAATTACACCCATCAGTACTGTCCGATGCAGAAACGCCCGGAGCCCCGCTGGCCGGTCCCCGCTGGCGTCCGGTCCTGCCCCGGCGTCCCGTGGTTCCGGCCCTCGCGGCGCCGTCCGCACGCGGACCGGGCCGGACCGCTCACCTGGCCGGACAGTTTGTCGCCGCGTGCCGTGCCGCCGCGCAGGGGTCGATAGTCGCCGCCGGGCTCGCATGTGATGCCGGTTATTGTCCGGCCGCCGATACAGTGCCCCTCTGCACTCCCCCCCCCCCCGTCGCGCCGTGCACTCGGGGAGGGGGACGCCGCTGAAATATGACAAACACGCGCGACCGTGTCCAATGTCAGGATCAATCGGGACGGTATGCCGTCAGCTCGGGGCTCCATCACTGAACGATCGGTGAAAATGGCAATAAATCGGGACTCGGGCTGATGAGTGAAACGTTAAATGCTCCAGCAAACATTCACGATGAAAATATATGATGTCATTTGACACTTGGTTACGTTCGATAATGCGGACGTCGATCGACCGGGGTGCAGCAATAGCATTCCGTGTTTGCGTGTGCCTTTTTCTGACCGCATACGTGGGCCGCCGGTGTTTCTAACCGCGCGTAGGCCGCTCGCTGGTGTCTATGTTTTGGGTGACCAGCTGGTGTCTCTGACTGTGCGGTGGCCTCAGGTGCTTCTGTGTCGACCGCCGGTGTTTCTTGTTTGCTTGTTTTGTTGGGTTAGGCCCTTTCGGTCGACAAGACCATTGCAGAGCCGGAAGGATGATAGGAATTAGGGGAGACATTGGTCTGGGCAGGCACCCTAGTGAGTCGCCGGGGCTGAGCCCGTCCAGAGGACAGGCCACCCAGCCCCAAGGCACTCACTGCACCCGGCTACGGGGTGCGCTCCCTCAGGAGCAGCGGTGCCGCTCCAAGGGAGCAGCCCGCATGAGATAAAGTTGCCTGTCCAGCCCGGAGGGGGGTTGCGGCTTGGAGGAGAAGGATTTCAGTATCCTGAGGATAGAAGCACGGATAGGTGCCGGTGTTTCTAACTGTGTGTTGGTTGACCCAGCGGTGCCTCTCACCGTGCGTAGGCCGCTGGTGTCTCTGACTGTGTTGATCGCCGGCGCTCCCTCCCTATCGCTGAATTCCCTGTCGGTGTTTCCGCGCAGAGCCGCTGCCGATGAAGCTGAGGGCGCTGCCGCAGTCGTTCTGGCAGCAGCCCAACGCCAACAGCACGTCTCCGAGCAGCGCCGCCCTGCCGCCGCTGGTCACCACCGCCAGGGACTCGCAGGACCTCAGCGGTGAGCATATGGGGGCGGCTGGATGGGCGACTGTGACATGGGCCACACATGGTCCCAGCGGCGAAACCGAATGTTTTTTTTTTATCATAGCTGTGGACTGTTGCTCGATGTCCCACTAACTCTTTACATTTACGGCTGTACATTGACGCCCCGCTCTCCCCGGTCGCTGACGCCCGCTCTGACCGGTGCGGTACGCTGACCCCCGCCCTTCCCTGGTGTGTCTGTGCTCTCTACGGTAACGCCCGCTCTACCCGGTCGCCGGCAGACGTGCGGCCCATCACTCCGCCGGACCGCTCGGACCGCGAGCGTACCCGCAGCCTCACCGTCGGCAACACGGACCTGCTGTTCTCGCTGTTTGACGGCGTGGACCCGAGCGTCCAGCGGCGCCGCGTGGCCATCGTCAAACGCGGCAGGTCAGCAGAAGTCGAGACGACAGACATTTTAGGGCTGACAGGGGAGTAGACTGGATAGTGATAGACGGCAAACATGAATTTGAGCACAAACACCAGATACAGACAGTGGAAGTGCTACTTTATAATAAATAGGCGTGTCTAATTTAACAAAAAGTGTCTTTTTATGAGACGAGCTGTTGATTCCCAGCGTGTTTATGTGCGCACGGATGTAATGCCCTTCTCGCGCTGACACCGTCCGTCCCGTGACCTCGACAGGCCGAAGAAGGTGACGTCCACGCTGCCGCGCGTCTCTCTGGATGACGACCCGTACATGTCGAGCGCCGCGTCCGACCCCATCCTTCCGCTGTTGCCGGAGCGAACCAGTCAGCCGGGCACGCCGGCCGCCGGCCGCGGCACGCAGGTCAGTACAGAGTAGTGATGTCAATTACGGAAAATCGGAATACCGATACCAAACCAAATACCAACCAAAACCACGGGAAAATACCAAAACCAAACCAACTTGGGAAAATGAGGGAAATACCAACTTTTTACCGATTTCTTAGCCTCTTATACATTAGTGAGGGTTTACGATACCAACAAAATACCAAACACATTACGATTGAAATACCAAATACCAAGTTGGTATCGGTTTGGTATCGGTATACCAAAAAGTTGGTATCCGATTGACATCTCTAGTACAGAGGTACCGGGTACAGAGGTACAGAGGTACCGGAGGCACCGGAGCGAACCAGCCAGCCCGGCACGCCGGCCGCCGGCCGCGGCACGCAGGTCAGTACAGAGTACAGACAGAGGTACCGGAACAGTACAGATGAAGGTACCGGACCAGCCAGCCGGGCACGCCGGCCGCCGGCCGCGGCACGCAGGTCAGTACATATGTAGTACAGACAGAGTGATACCGAACCAGCCACCGCCGGCCGGGGCACGCAGGTCAGTGTTGATGTAAATTGTAAATACAGTCAGCCGCGCGGTGTGTGCGAGACCCTATCTGCCTCCTCATGAAGGCCCGACAGCGTGATCTAGTCACGTGACAGGCCATCGCGCGGTGTGATCTCTCTGTTGGCGGGCTCCGAACTGCTCATTAGTGGTGTCTGTTCTGCCGCCGCCCGCAACGCCCACCGTCACGCCACTGAGGCCGCTGGTGAGCCGGGACTCAGAACGTATGAGGCTCAACGTCTAGGACGGACCGTTCTGGAGTCCACAGCGTGTGATGGACCTATGCCTCGGACCCACATGGCAATCTGCCGTCGGCCGGACGGGACCGGCTGCGAGTTGCGACTCATACTCCATAGAGCTGCAATTGTGTGGAGCCGCCCGCCTTGCCGGCGGGCTCCTATTAGTTGCAACACGACCACAGCTTACCCACTGCAGAAATGCACTGCAGTGCGGCATCGCTGGTAGTGGATCTGGTGTTATATGATCTGTCGGCAGTACTAGTAGCGGTTTCGACACGGTGCACTCTGCACTGTCTGTCTTTAAGTGACATTGGTACCGGTACGGTGTACCACGCACTGTCGGTATGTCATCGGTACCGGTACCGACACGGTGTGCTCCCGCGGTACCCTGTCTGTCGGTCTGTCAGTGGTACCGGTACCGACACGGTGTGTTCCCGCGGTACCCCGCACTGTCGGTGTGTCATCGGTACCGGTACCGACACGCTGTATTCCCGCGGTACCCCGCACTGGCGATATGTCGGTAGCACCAGGTGCTGATCTGGGGTGACTGACCCCCGCGTGGCGTGCGGTGCCGGTGGTACCGGCCGGAAGCAGCGCCCACCCCACCCGTGGCCGTGCCCCTCGTCAGTACGTCTGTCAGTGCGCCTGACAGCCGGCCGGCCCGTGCTCAGGGCGCAGGTGGTGTCACCGCCACTGCCAAGGCCGATCAGCGGCCGGTGAACGGGCGGGCGCCGGCTCGGCAAGCTGGGCTGGCTCTGTGGTTCATTGTGCGGGTGCTGGTACGAACAGCTGGTTCTTTACATGTTCTGTACATACAGGCACAGGTTCTACGACTGACTGCTGAGCCGTCAGCACCGGCCGTGATGCCGCTGAGTTGATGTGGCGCCTCCACAGCTCTGAAAAAGGCATGTCTCTGGAGAAGTAAAGCTCGAGATAATGAAAGACATTGTCTGTACTCTAATGAGAACTGTGTAAGGTAAACACTTGTCACTCTCTCTCTAATCAGCACGACCTATGCCCTTTGACGTCACGTAATGGAATCCCCGTCGCCGACGGTACTCTGTCAGTGTCGACAGTACGTCGATCGACCGACAGGGCCGCCCTGCCCCTGTCCTGCCCAGGCGGACGGGCGCAGCCGACTCTGGTTAGCAATTAATGCACGACTGTGGTCATTGACCCGAAGGTGTGCGGAATGATTGGCCGGTCGGTGTGAGAAATGATTGGTCGGTCAAAAGGTGAGGTCGGTATATTGGTCGGTCGGTCGGTGCGTCGGTCGATTGGTCTGTTTGTCCGTCTGTCTGTTTGTTTGCTGGCTGGTCAGGACGATCAGTCAGTCGGAACGCTGATCAGAATAGTTGACTGAAAGCAGGTGAATTCGATAGAATGACTAGCTGTCTGGCTGCCTGGCTATCTGGTTGGATAGGCATTGTGACTGGTCGGTTTGCTGGTTGGTCGGTTAGCTGCAGGTGCCTTGTTGGTTGCTGAGTAGTCAGTGAATTGGCTGGTCTGGTCGTTGGTCGGTCGGCCGGCTGGGCTACCGTCTCGTTGCTCTCTGGTCTGCGGGCCGGCTGGGTCTGGTGGCTCGCTACTGAGTGGTGAGTACTGTTTGTTTGTTTTGTTGGGTTAGGCCCTTTCGGTCGACAAGACCATTGCAGAGCCGGAAGGATGATAGGAATTAGGGGGAGACATTGGTCTGGGCAGGCACCCTAGTGAGTCGCCGGGGCTGAGCCCGTCCAGAGGACAGGCCACCCAGCCCCAAGGCACTCACTGCACCCGGCTACGGGGTGCGCTCCCTCAGGAGCAGCGGTGCCGCTCCAAGGGAGCAGCCCGCATGAGATAAAGTTGCCTGTCCAGCCCGGAGGGGGGTTGCGGCGTGGAGGAGAAGGATTTCAGTTTCCTGAGGATGGAAGCATGGAACGGTGATGGTGAGTACTGCCTGGTCTGTCGGTCTGTCGTTAGGTCCTTGTGACCACGGTGTACGTACCTCCGGTCCGTGTCCAGCGCCCAGCGGTACACCGGTGTACCATTGAAGGGCTGATGATCGGACTGGTTCAGTACCTACACGCCCCGCGCCCGTCGATGGCCGCAGCTCGAGGGACCGCGGCGCGTGCTACCATTGACCGCACGCCTGTATAAATAGTGCAGCAGCGGCGGCGGCGGCGCCCCTCCCCGGTCCGTGAGGAGGCCGCGGGTCGCTGCATCGAGCTGTCTCTGCCCGGCCGGGGTCGCCGGCTGCCTCCAGTATCGAGCACGCTGCCTGAGCTCCTCGGTGGAGCCGCGAGACTCCGGCTCCTTCGGGCTTTTGAGTGTTCAGCTGCTCGGATGAGTCATGCTTCCTGCGCCTGTGAGTCATACGCCGGCTCAGACGGCGAGGGTGGAGGTGGACGAGATGAGAGAGGTCTGCTGGACGATGGACAGGGAGAAAGGATGGATCGAAACTTTATTAATCCGGTTCGACTCTGCTATAATGATAAGATCGGGTATTTCCGCTTCCTATAGTGTTTGGACCTGCGGCTAGCTCGCGATCAGCGCGACGAGTTTTGAGAACGATCGACGATCATTTTCGTGACCAGCAGTCTGCTGAGGGATATCGTGCGACATTTTTGGGTGACACTGAGCATAAAGGATCAGTTTAAAAGGCGACCTCCGTGAGCTCAACATTGAGTTGGACAGTTCCTAAATAACTACTACCTCCGGGTGGTCCACACTGAGACAATCTGCAGTGTTGAGACGACCTCCGACACAATCAGCTCTCGTTGAGCCGCTCAGTTTCTGATGTTCATGTCAAGCCGGCCGGTGACCGATCGGCTCTCGCAGTTGAGCAGCCCAAGTCTCTAGTGTTGTCGCCCCGGCCGGTGACCGATCTGAGCAGCCTATAGTGTTGTCGCGCCGGCCGCCGACCGATCAGGAGTTTCAGTCCAATGTCGCCCCATCCTCCGACAACGATCGGTAGCGTCGGTAACGAGTCGGTGGCATGGCCGCCGACGACCGTCGATCACGACAACATCGGATTAGGAGGGGATGCAGTCGGAGCCCGCGCAGGGGCAGAGGGGGAGGGGAGAGTCGCCGGTGCAGTGGGGAGCGAACCGGGCGACTCGCCGCTGGCAGGTGGTTCGATAGATAGTCTGGGGCCTGACCTGTGGGACACTGCAACACGTACATTTATGGTAAATCCATGACTGGCAAATGCGTAGTGTGACACTGCGTAGCCTGATAATTTGATGTATGGACAAAGCGGTTACGTACCATTGAAGTTCTGGGATACACGTGATCGTGTGGAGCGCAGGCGAAGTTCTGCAGAGTTCTGAATACCTAAGCATAAATAGGTTCGTCGGTTCACTGACCCATCATTTTCACTCGTGCTGCATGAAGGTGTATGGCTAACCCATCGACCGTACATACCGCGACCAGGGCCAAGAACACTTACTCCTTCTGCAAGTACTATTAGCTTCAAAGACGTCTCCATAAATGTTTCTTTTCCGTCCCACACACAGGCGCCCCTCTTTCGCATGCAGGCGCCCCTCTTCCGCATGGCGCGCTTCTCGAGTAGCTGCGCCCTCCTAGCCTTTATCGCCTGGCAAGATTATATTCGACAGGGTCGGCAGCATCTGCCTTTGTTTCAGATAAGGATGCCCTCCACTCTTCAGCATATCAAAATATACCTTTCCCACGTCATTGCCACCCTCTTCGTGTCACAAGTGCCTTTATCAGTTGCGGTGTCGCCTCGCACTGCTCAGCTTTATGGCTGCCGCACCTCTTAACTTCCTGCCTCCTCTGCAGATTTTCGAGGCGCCCCTTTCCATAGCTTTAGGGTGCAGCTGCCCCCCTTGCCCCCCTGCTTCCGCCGCCACTGTGATCTTGTTTTCCAGAGTCTTTGATTATCACTTAATTTCATTCACTTTTGATGTAGTGAAATCCATGATCATTTTAATGACAAGCTACATTTGAAATGTATTGTTGCTCCCTTTTTTACCATGCATATTTTTGTGCCTTGTGAGGTCTCATATAGGAATAACAAGAGCAGTAACATGCATTGTTTGCTTGTGTTGTCATAACTTTGTACAATATTTCCAGCTTTATAATATGCAGTTACCACTTACCAGTCACATTGGGCATCAAATATATATTTTTCCTGCAGGAGGAAAGACACAGAGCTAACTAGTGACTCATGTTTGTGCTCCTATCACTTCACCCCTGGGGAATCAGTGCCTACAACACCCCTTGAGTATAATGGTCACCAAGGGGTGCTGTCCTGACATGTTCACTTTCTGTTGAGAAGGTTAGAACAAACACCATGTGTGTCATTTAGTTGCATATATAATATCTTAATGTTCAGTCTGCATAAAGTTTGAAGTCTGTAGCCCCTCTTAATCCTAGTTTGTCATTACCTTAATCTAGCCTGGGTGGATATTTTGTTGTGCTTAAAGCACGGACTGCGCTACGCCCCGGCACGGCGGCCGGGGCACCTCCCCTGGAAGAAAACGGCACCGGGGAGGGGGGACGGACGGCGAGGAGCCGGGAAGGAGCGCGGCACCGTCACCCCACAAGCCGCCCGCAACAACGCCGTTATTCTTGTGCCTCTTGGGCGCCGCCGACGCCCTGCGGATGGGGAGCGCATCCCAGACGGGCGGGAGCTGGGAGGGCCGCCCGCGCCATCCGGCCGGCGAAGCAGCAGCCCGGCCAGGCGCGGCGGGCGGCTGGGTGGCGGCCGGACTGAGACGAGTCCCGAGTCGCTCCATGTCTCTGTCTCTTGCGAAACTAGTACCGCCGCCGCCCAGCCTTGATGGGTCACCACGAGGAAAAGGCGAGCCCGCTCCCAGTACCTGTCGTGGAGCTCCCGTGCGGGCACGCCGCCTCACCGATGGCCCCTGGTCTTTATCTCTCTCTCTCTCTCTCTCTCTCTCTCTCTCTCTCTCTCTCTCTCTCTCTCTCTCTCTCTCTCTCTCTCTCTCTCTCTCTCTCTCTCTCTCTCTCTCTCTCTCTCTCTCTCTCTCTCTCTCTCTCTCTCCGTCTCCGTCTCCGTCTCCGTCTCCGTCTCCGTCTCCGTCTCCGTCTCCGTCTCCGTCTCCGTCTCCGTCTCCGTCTCCGTCTCCGTCTCCGTCTCCGTCTCCGTCTCCGTCTCCGTCTCCGTCTCCGTCTCCGTCTCCGTCTCCGTCTCCGTCTCCGTCTCCGTCTCCGTCTCCGTCTCCGTCTCCGTCTCCGTCTCCGTCTCCGTCTCCGTCTCCGTCTCCGTCTCCGTCTCCGTCTCCGTCTCCGTCTCCGTCTCCGTCTCCGCCTCTCTCTCTCTCTCTCTCTCTCTCTCTCTCTCTCTCTCTCTCTCTCTCTCTCTCTCTCTCTCTCTCCCCGACGCCAAAACCGGCTCACAACGGCGTCCATGTCGGCCGGGGCGAAATGACTTATTTCGCCCCGGCGAAATAATTATTTCATAAAGGCATTAACAGTGACACAAGACAAAAGTTCAACAAATTCTACGCATGAATCATCCAGTAGGTACCAACTTCGAGAGCAGTTAAAATGAAGATGCACAAGAAAGCGTAATTTCCCAATGACATGATATGGCTGGCACAATGCTTAGCCGCAATCACCTCTTTTTGTAGTTGAAATGGTAAGTAATTTTTGAAATTATCCGATAAAAATCTAAAATTGATACCATATTGAAGACCAATCAATTCTACACGTGAATCAGGGTGTATCTTTGAGAAAAACCTGAAAGTTTAGGTGTGATAAGAAAAACAAATAAAAATGAACCATTTTCCCATAGACTTTGTATTGGCTCCAAAATCGCATGGATCCGGGATTTGAACATTAACATTGGGATCTTGTGATTTGCGCTGCATATCTTGGGATCTGGCAGAAGCTGATTTCACTTTGTCTTCTTATGCTGTCGAATGCTTTTTTCCTTGGTCGATAGTAAATTTAGGATGGATTTGCCTCACGGACGGTTAATAGCATTCAAACATATTGAAGTAACGGACGAAGCTTGCGATGTTTCTTGCAGGCATTATCTTCCCGAGATCGCAGGATTATTTTTGTACCATTACTTGTTATGGGTATAGTAGCAGCTTTCAGTCGCTGTTCGCAACTGGCGCTCATTTGTTTAATTTCCAACTACCGATCAACGGGGATGGGTGGTTTGGCGTTTGGCGGCATGATGTTGGATGGCTATGAAAAGCTTTTACAAACATCATGCCTAAAAAAAAAAATTCAGAAAGCGGCTCCCGCACAAAGCGTTTCATTTTACGGTTTTGCTCTATGGAGGCTTATCCGTTGACCGCGAACCAAAATAAGGGCAATTTGTCTTTGACCTCGGAAAAGTGTCTGGTCACCTGACCTCTGGGCTCTGCTGGACCAAAAATAATCACTAAAGCGTAACCTTGCGACCTTCACAACACTGCTGACGTCTTGTAACTATATAGTCCAGGGGACGAGTTAGGTCCTCGTTAAGACCCCATCGCCATCGTCGGCTTGAAAATTCATGGGCCCCAGCGGGCACTGGCTTCAAAGCATAGGCTTTTCGATTTCGGGATTCACATAAGCTTTTAAGAGCTTGTTTTGGAGCCCATATTTCAAAACTCAGTGGTGGAAAACACTAAAAATCAGACTGACCTCACCAGTCACCTGACCCTAGCTTCTCCAAATGTGTCATGAGACAAATTTCGAAATAAATCCAAAATGCAACAGACTTCGTATCAAAGAAGTTCTAACAGATTCGAACTTTGTGTTTTGGGTCCTTGACCCACCATTGACGGTCGACAAATGATCTGACCATAATATCAGATACCACCGGCTTCATGTTGTCTAGGCCAGCATCTTCATTTTTCGTGAAGCTCTTATACTCAGTCAGGAACCGATCAGCTGTAGGAGTCCGATCGACCCCCTCCCCCTCCCCTCCCCCGGCCTCTAGGTACGGCCCTCCAGCAAAAGAGTGGTTGGTTAGCCTATATGTGCTTTTGGTGCAATAACTTTCAATGACAGAGACACTCCTGTAAAATGACTCAATATAAATGAGAAGAGGGTTCGTGCACACACTTCGGCAATGGTTTTCAACAGCCATTAGACGTTTTCGCCAATGCAGATCGCTTGTGATGTTGGCAACCAACCACTAAATACCTGGAGGGCCGTACATTAGCTGCTGTAAAGACGCCAATAAGGACAAGGGTGGACCCAAAGAAGAGAAAGTTAAAGTTGAATACTAAACACACTAATATGTCCAAAATAAGCCATGGATTTACTTGGGGTACTCCTAAGGATATGCGATGGGTACTCTTGGGATTCGAGACGAGAATCTTGGGAAATTCTGGTCGAGATCTTGGGATGGAGCAAAAATGTGGATGGCATCACTGGTGCTATTAGCCATTCCTGAACCAGCGTAGTATTGATTTTCGTGCTGAGTAGCAGTAACTGCATTCGCGCAGACCTGACCTGGATACGGAGCAGCGTTCTGCTCCTCAGCCGTTAGCATGTCGTTACGAAAGCGAGGCGGCATACCACTATCGTCAGCTATGGGGGCTTACGGCTGCAGTGTCATGCATGCCACGTTATTACTGTATCTTACGATTGGCGCGCTCACTTGAATAGTTCTCATTCCCAATGCGTTAGCTAGCCTTTTCCGTGTCTTGTCGCTCGCCTTCTCTCCGTGGTGACTGACCCGGTGCTGTGTCCTGTCGGCAGATTATCTCGGTGGTGTGGTGTTTAGTTACTGACCCGGTGCCGTGTCCCCTGTCCTCAGATTCTCTCCGTGTGGTGACTAGTGACTGACCCAGTCCCGTGTCCCCTGTCCTCAGATTCTCTCGGTGGTGTGGTGACTACAATAGTGTTTGACCCAGTCCTGTGTCCCCTGTCCTCAGATTCTCTAGGTGGTGTGGTGTTTAGTGACTGACCCAGTGCCGTGTCCCCCTGTCCTCAGATTCTCTAGGTGGTGTGGTGTTTAGTGACTGACCCAGTGCTATGTCCCCTGTCCTCAGATTCTCTCGGTGGTGTGGTGACTAGTGACTGACCCAGTGCCGTGTCCCCTTGTCCTCAGATTCTCTCGGTTGTGTGGTGTTTAGTGACTGACCCAGTCCCGTGTCCCCTGTCCTCAGAATCTCTCGGTGGTGTGGTGTTTAGTGACTGACCCAGTGTTCTGTCCCCTGTCCTCAGATTCTCCCACAGTTTAGTGACTGACCCAGTGCCGTGTCCCCTGTCGGCAGATTCTCTCGGTGGTGTAGTGTTTATAGTGACTGACCCAGTCCCGTGTCCCCCTGTCCTCAGATTCTCTCGGTGGTGACTGGTGACAGGTGACTGACCCGGTGCTGTATCCACCTGCCTGCAGATTCTCTCCGTGTGGTGACTAGTGACTGACCCAGTCCCGTGTTCCCCTGTCCTCAGATTCTCTCGGTGGTGTGGTGTTTAGTGACTGACCCGGTGCCGTGTCCCCTGTCCTCAGATTCTCTCGGTGATGTGGTGACTGGTGACTGACCCAGTGCCGTGTCCCCTGTCGGCAGATTCTCTCGGTGATGTGGTGACTAGTGACTGACCCAGTGTTGTGTCCCCTGTCCTCAGATTCTCTCCGTGTGGTGACTAGTGACTGACCCAGTCCTGTGTCCCCCTGTCCTCAGATTCTCTCCGTGTGGTGACTAGTGACTGACCCAGTCCCGTGTCCCCTGTCCTCAGATTCTCTCGGTGGTGTGGTGTTTAGTGACTGACCCAGTGTTGTGTCCCCTGTCCTCAGATTCTCTCGGTGATGTGGTGACTGGTGACTGACCCAGTCCCGTGTCCCCTGTCCTCAGATTCTCTCGGTGGTGTGGTGTTTAGTGACTGACCCAGTCCCGTGTCCCCTGTCCTCAGATTCTCTCGGTGGTGCAGATCCCCGGCGGCGGCCGGGAGACCATCTGCCTGCCCTCACTGAGCGTCGAACACAACTACTCCAGTGTCCTGTCGCAGCTGGTGATGAAGCTCTGAACACTGCGTCAGTCGGCTGATAATCACATGAGTGTGACGTCACGTCACTCAGAGGTGACGTCACACCGACCCGAGCTGGGAGTGGCGAGCGAGTCGGGAGTGTGTGTGTGTGAGCTGAGCTGGTGAGGGACTCAGTGGGGGTGTGTGAGCTGAGCTGGCGAGTGACTCAGTGAATTTGTGTGAGCTGAGCTGGCGAGTGGCTCAGCTGTGCGCTGGGTCCTGTGCGGTGTGAACTGTGCTTTATCAGTCCAGATCTGTCAGTTGTGATCTGTGTGATGTGTCCTCTGCATGGGTTTCGTGTGTGCTGTTGCGTGTGTATATTTATCAGATCCGTCCAGCCCGGAGGACTAAGGCCCTATCGAATCCGTCCATATCGAATATCAAGTGTTATGTGCAAGTACAAACGTGATCGCTGTAAATAGGATGAGATGTGAGCCATATTTTCAGAGCGCACTGTCGGTAATCGAGCCGTCCGCCGGAGATTTGTGGCTCACAAAACTCTATTTTGTAAGGCATCTCGACGTGATGGTGCGCCTGTGCTTTGTGGAGAGCGTTGAATATGCTATTTAAGCTCCTACCGTAGTGGGTAGTCATTAGAGTAGATCTGTTTCACCGGCCTGCACTTAGATGTGAGACAGTTTTTCACCCGCACCAGTGGCATGGCTCTCTCACACATAGCGGTTTGCATGTTGTCACAAATAATGTTTTATTCCCGGTCATACTTTATGCTGCAAAATGAATGCTGTTTCAGTTTGCCTTTTTATACAAAACAGTCAAAAATTCGTGGTAGTTCTGAAAGATCTAAAGTTAGTCATGATATAGATATGTCCTCTTTTACAATATGTGATCTAGTCATCACCCATGATGTGAGCTGTACTTATTAAATATATGTTTTTAATATAAATCTGATTCAGATTAAGGTTTATTTGGGCTAAATTAATCTTATTTATTAGACGTAGTCTCTATGTACACATCTGAGAAGTATATGGCAATGTGTAATCGGCGCTCGCTTTAGTCGAGGTATCATAGTTACAGATTATCCTCAGCTCCTGGCTCGGACCTCTTTCGCATGTCGCCCGTCCTCATGCTCTTCTTACAGTGAGATACCGCCTTATGTGTTTATCGGTAGCCGCGAGTCCGTCAATGTCCAGTGCTACCAAACGGTCCCGTCCAGCCTAGAGTCCTCAATGTCCAATACTGTCAAACGATCCCGTCCAGCCTAAAGTCCGTCAATACCCAGTGCTGTCAAACGACCCTGTCCAGCCACTAGCCCGTCAAATGTCCTCTATCAAACGATCCCGTCCAACGAATGCCTGTGTAATGTTTATACCGCACCCTTCGTTGAGTTCGTTATAACTGGTGACGTGAGTCTGGCGACGGGGGCTCGCCCTATATACTCTGGGCTCGCCGAGCTGGGACACCCGCCTCCGTGGCCACCGCCATCCTGCAACGCTTACCAGCACGGCTTCTTTTCGAGTTTGTTTACGCTAGTCTCCGCTCCGCACCGCAGCCTCGCACGTTTGCTACGTCGAGCGTTTTGTTGCGCGCTATTTTCTGCGCTCGTCGCCGGTCTGATTTACCGTCTGCTGTTTTGTCGGGGCGTGTGAGCCTGGTGGAGGTGTCTGACTGGTACAGACGCCGCCCATCGCGGCTGGGACAGAGGCAGGGCGTCGGCCGGCTCCTGCGCCGTCTGCCGGCGCTGCGCCGCCTGCCGGGTACGGCCCGTCACCCCGTTACAGTACCGCCCGCCGGGTATGATGGTACCGCCCGCTGGGTACGGCCCGTCACCCCGGTACAGTACCGCCCGCCGGGTACGGCCCGTCACCCCGGTACGGTACCGCCGGCTGGGTACGGCCCGTCACCCCGGTACGGTACCGCCGGCTGGGTACGGCCCGTCACCCTGGTACGGCGGTACCGCCCGCCGGGTACGGCCCGTCACCACGGTACAGTACCGCCCGCCGGGTACGGCCCGTCACCCCGGTACGGCGGTACCGCCGGCTGGGTACGGCCCGTCACCCCGGTACAGTACCGCCCGCCGGGTACGGCCCGTCACCTCGGTACGGTACCGCCGGCTGGGTACGGCCCGTCACCCCGGTACGGCGGCGCCGTGTCGGACGGACGGCGCAGGGAGCCGGGGCAGAGCGACTCCGGCCGGCTACGACCCGTAGCGGCCCGGAGACGCTGCGATCGGACGCAGACGGATTATGGCAGCACTATCAGTGAGCGTTCGGCGATTCGTTCGTGATCACCAGTCAGTGTTCTGTTGCTTCTGCGCCGTTTTGTATCTCCGGTTGGTGTTTGTCGTGGAGGAAATATAAGCATTTCACTATGTTGTGCTTTTTTCAACACATGTTCAAGGAATCTAACATTTAGTGCATCTGTTAGATGCCCATCAAGTGCTTGAAATCCTTCTGGCTGGACATTCGAAATACAAAACAATGAAAATGGAAAGCCATCGAACTGAGTTCAGCAGGATGTGGCTGCACCCACTAACCACGAGCATCAGTCGAGTCTCATTCATCGAGCGCCGCAGGGACTCCACCCCGAGCTCCCACCACCGCCTATCGGGAGCTCTATACCAACTGAGCTATGTGGATTTAGCTCAATTGAATAGAGCTGTTTCAAATCAATAGCAAAAAACTAACCGATGAGAAGTATTGTTTGAATTGCAAACAGGGATGCGGAGCCGGAGCCGGAGTCGGAGCCGGAGCCGCCGGAGCCGGCATATTTTGCCCGGAGCCGGAGCCGGAGCCGGAGCCGTGAAACAATATAGCCCGGAGCCGGAGCCGGAGCCGGAGCCGCCAAAAAAGGGGGCGACTCCGGCTCCTTTTTATTTTTTGAAGAGGAAAAAAATAATTGACCTAGTTCGGTTTGACAGTACAAGGCAGTAAAACATATGGTACTTTACTTACGTCATGGGCCATCAAGTGAATGAAAAAAGCCGAATATCCCCAGTATCCCACAGTACGCAATCAACTTCTTGTCTGCTCCTCCCCCCCCCCACGTCTACTGCATCCCCGGAGAGCATGAGGACCGGTCATCAGGTGACGGCCATTGTTTTCAAGCCAGTGCAGTGGACTGCGACTCCCAGCACCGTCTCTTCCCCTCCCCCACCCCCCCCCCCCCCACTCCCACTCCCAATGCAGCCGAGACTGGTGTCAGCTTACGATGGTTCAGTGAGCTCCAATTCGCGGCGACTGCGTTTCCAATGCCATCGCTTCCTAGTTCTTTGTTCTGCCAGTTCTCTCCGAGGTGCGTTTGCGCGGGGACGCGGTGAGCCGGTCATGGCAAAGAGTAACGCGTATAACCAATCCAATTTTTCTTCCACCCGTATTTAATTGATTGCATAGGGGATGTACTGAGTCGGAGCCGGAGCCGCCGGAGCCGGACCATTTTACTCGGAGTCGGAGCCGGAGCCGGAGCCGCCACAACATTTCACCCGGAGCCGGAGCCGGAGCCGGAGCCGATTTTTTTCTCCGGAGCCGGAGCCGGAGCCGGAGCCGTCTGAAATTTCCACGGCTCCGCATCCCTGATTGCAAACCATCAGTAGTTGCACTTGTACATACACTACACTCTAAGCTGCAATGGAACAGCGAACAAGTCCGCTTTTTTCAAGCCCGCTGCAGTTTAGATGCGCCAGGCACTGCGGTGCAGTATAGCTTCAGGCGCATGTTGGTAGTGACACCTATCGGCGCTGCTCAAACTAAAAGTACCTCATGCTTCTTCCAGGGAGGCGGCTCTCGAGCTCCGATGCGGGAAGGGAGGAGGGAGGCACCGCATCGCACTGCACCGGATGCATTGAATGCTCAGCTCAGTTACATACGCATTACGCAGCAGCGCGATTACATAGGCTACAACTGGAAAGAAGTTAATTTAGCGGAGTGGTGGTCCGGAGCGGAGTGTTCCTGCATCAGCCGGCCCTCTACCGGGCGGTGTTTCCAGGCACGCTGCCAGCCGCTGCCAGCACACGTGGCAATTTGGCCTTCCATGGAAACATCAACAACCCGATAGCTCCAACACTACTACAAGTATGACGTCATCTGACAGCTCGCGAAATGTGCTGGCAGTGTGGTCGTGACACCACGCTGGTAGTGCCTGGATTGGTGTCTGTCAGCCTGATACGATCCAGGGCGGGGTTTGTATGGTAACCAGATCAACAGGACACTGTACCGTCGTCAAAACAGTTTTCAGCACTCGGCTTTCATGTCTTTCTATTCCGATCAACCGATAGGACAGCTGCACTGGGTGGCAGCAGTCCGAATTCACTGTCTGACTGATTACAGCGACACCTATTCAAACTAGTGGTTGCCAGCTTTTGTCACCAGGTGGCAAGAAGGTCGGCTCGGGTGGATGGTGGGACTGGGAGGAACGGTAAACGCTACAAAAAGGAGCTGCGTCCTCCATCGTCCGATTCAGCCTCGCCGAATGTCGCCTGTTTATAGAATATTGCTTCAATGACTTCTATCGCTTTCTATCTGCCGTAGCTCGAAGTGATGACCAGTTGATTTAGCTGAAACATCTTAGGATTAGGGGTTCTACCCGCCTACCTGCTAGAAGCATACAGGCCTAAGGTATTGTATAGTTATTTTTCACAGCCCATGTGCTAGTATGTAAGAATGTAGGACTCGATCGCTCATATCTATCCCCAGACTAAGGTCATCTGTATCCTGAGATCCATTTCCTCTCCAATCTGCCGGTCACTACAGCGCGCCGATCAGCCGCTTTGTAGACGGGCTCAGTAGTTGCGCGCATCGCCCGGTGCATGCAGTGAAGATCGGCTCAGCTACGCCCATGTCCTACATTATTTTTCTCACGGTCCGGACACCGCATGACTGGACGCTCAATCTTCTCATTCAGCACATTATAATCGGCACGCATGTAGGTATAGCGGTATAGATGTTATCATCTGATTTATTTGTCACATCAGTGACAAGAGATCATTCGAAATGGCACCACGTAGCTGAAGTAGGGTAGCAAACTCCCTTTTGCAGCACAATTTAACAAAGAGAATATACCCGAAATTTCTTTCGGGCTTGATTTCGGTGTTGGAGTCGGAGTTGCACGGAGTCAAGTCAACGAGCAAGGAGTCGGAGTCGAATTCGTAGTCGTCTATGAACTGCCTTGACTTCGACTGCGGGCAGGTGCATTAGAATATGAGTCATGGTTTGTCAGGATGGCGGTAATAACTCAAGCGCGCGCATGCCATGGAAATAAGCTTTACATAGGGTGATAATTTACTTTTGTTCAACATCACCTGAAAGGTCACATTTGTGCTCAGTAGGTTCTTTGGACATTTTATTTTAAATTCCACCTCTCAAATTCATTCAATGGTGATCGGGCTACCAGCTAGGAAGTAATTTATGAAACAACTGCAAATAGGGTAATTCGCCCGTCACCCAGGTCAAAAGGCCGCCAGTCGGGGACAGAAAGCCATGTACTCTAGATTACAAATTAAACATGGTAGTTGGCGAATATATGAGAGGTCCGGACCCCTGCACGCACGTCGATGAAGTTAACGATTTCGTGACAAAAGATCGCAAGACAAAAGATAGTATGGAAAAGGATAGTAGGAAAATGATCAAGATGAAGATCGTATGTCGCAAAAGATCGTACGACCAAAGATCGTAAGCAAAAGATCGTAAAGCAATGCATGGTATGAAAAAGATCGTAGGAAAATAATGGTAATATAAAGATCGTATGTCACAAAAGATCGTACGACCAAAGATCGTAAGCAAAAGATCGTAAAGCAATGGATTGTATGAAAAAGATCGTAGGAAAATAATGGTAAGATAAAGATCGTATATGCTGTAAAATAACGTACGTCAAAAGATCGTAACGTTAAGTTCGTAAAGTAAATAATCGTATAGAATAGTGTTGTAGGTGAAAGATTGTGGCATCAATCCCATTAGTCGCAAAATATTCTACGAAAAACCGTCCCGTGCATGTGCTGCTGTGACCTGTGGGGTGCCCCTGTTGGGGTGCTCAAGTCTTATTAGGGGTGCTGAATCTAGCGTTTGGGGTGCTGAAGTTCCCCAAATGATATACAAATTCACCAATGCTTAGGTCACTTTATACAAAAAGTCCGAGATATAAAAACTAGGGATATTTGATATTTATGACTCATGTTATCCACCAACTCGAGAATTTTCATGCCCACAATTATATCAAGAAATTCACAATTATGAGTGCGACTACCATGGGCAAAAAAAAAAACATTGGGGCGTCACAGGCATAGGTGTGCCTCTCACGGCTGGGTGTGCCCCCTATGCCAAAGAGGGCCTTCACATTCCACACGTTACCAATAATATCGTACTATTTTTTAGTGGGTTATTCATAATACATCGAACGCATCGATAAATCAATAGCATTTAGCAATCCTGTGGAGCTTGTTTCAAGATTTTCATTTTGCAATCGTGGTTACGGAATATCGACAACATTTTAGGAGCAAAAGGTGGTGCCGCAACATTTTGCTCTCCAGCCCCCACCCCCTCCCCTACCGGGCGCCGCGAGTCATGGAATTGCGAGGGACACCATGCAGGTCTAACAGAGGCACCACAGGCCTGGCAAGGGCACCAGCAGCCTCGCAGGGACACATTGGGCCTGTCAGGTGCACCAAGTGCCAGTCGGGGGTACTTCAGGCTTGTCACGGGCACCACAGTCCTGTCAGAGCCCAAGGGCACCAGCAACCTAGAAGGTGCACCACAGGCCTGCCAAGGGCATCACCACAGGCCTTCGCTTCGTGCGGTCACTTGGCGACAGACGATACCTCAGCGCCGTCCGTCTCCCAGCTGAAAGAGGCCACATCCTCCTCCGCAGGACAACCTCAGGCCGAGCCTGAGGCTGTCTCACAAGGGCACCAGCCTCACACCGGCCTCGCACGGGCACCGGCCTCCGCACCACCGGCCTCGCAAGGGCACCGCATGGGCCTGTAGGGACACCACCAGCCTCTCGTTGGCAGTTGTCAGGAACATTACAGGCCTACCAGGACCCATGTGCAAAATAAGTTTTTTAGAGGCATTGAGTTAAATATCTCATCACAACGATACTGCGTCCTCAAGAAATTTGGGCTACTTTTGACTCTCACAGAGAGGAGTGCAGCTCCGGCCGCCTCTAGTGCTGCCTCGAGCGACCCCGAGACACTCCCCGTCCGCACGTGCTCCAAAAAGCCTGGCGGAAGTCAACGCTAAACAAAACGAGCACGACGGGGCCCACGACGGCGCCGAAGCCCATGCTGCACACGTTAATGATGAAGACCAGGAGGCGGCCCTCGGCAGTCATCACACACGCCGCCCTCCGGTTGATGAATCCGATGCTCAGCACATACGGGAAGATGACAACGAACAGGGTGGCGATCAGCACTGTCATCGAGAACATGGTGACCACGTCCACGCGGCCGACGGGCACGCGCGGCCGCCGGGCGCCGGCTCTCCGCACAGAGCACCTGCTGAGGAGTCTGGACGGCTGGAGCACTACCTCCGCGGCGCCAGGGCTCGGCTCGGCCTGAGGCTGACCTGCGGAGGAGGATGCGGACTCTCTGAGCTGGGAGACAGGCGACGCTGAGGTATCGTCTGTCGTCAAGTGACCGCACGGAGCGAATGTAACGCTCTTCATCGTCTGGGACTTCGAGGCATTGTGCTGGGGTAAAGGCTGAGTAGCTGTCACTTTGTCTTCGTTTGGTGCATTTCTGCTGCCTGATGCCCTGCATTGTTCGGCGCTTAGAGTTGCTAAGGAGGTGCAGGCTTTGTTCCTATTCACGTATCCTGTCCCCTGAACAGAAGATATCCCCTCGTTTGCAGTTGATTTCATGGGAACTCTGAGCCTGGACGATCCTAAACCGCCGCTGTCAGATTCCAATGAGTCAGATCGCAGCCATCTTCTGGTAGGCCTTCGCATGGTTAATCGGTGGTTTTGATCACTTTCAGAAGCTCTCGAGCTCTTCAGGTGCAGGCTCCTGGCAGCTCGATCTGCCCATCTGCCGCGGGGCGCGTTGTCCTCCTGCACTCGCCGTCTGGATCTGACGGAGATCGCCAGAATTCCGATGTAGCAAAACATGAGAATGCCGAGCCCTCCCCCGTACTCCACGGTGGCGATGACGCTCGTGAGCAGGTCAAAGGCCTTCTCGAAGCGGGCGATGATGATGAACCCGTCGGGGTTCCGGGCAACGATCGGGCGGCAGGCCGAGACCTGGTGGCCCCTGCGGATCAGCCACTTGACGACGGCCGGCAGGACGCAGACGCAGACGAAGGCGAGCACGTTGCGCCGGCTGGCCGGGTAGCTGCGGTTCCGCACCACCATCATGTAGCGCAGCACGGTGATGGTGATGATGACCGTGAAGCTGACACCCCTGGTGACGATGAAGATGACGGCTCGCAGGGAGCACAGGGCGGGGTGGACGACTTTGGCCTGCACCGTCAGCAGGATGGGGAGCCCCGTCCAGGCCACGTTGTTAATGCCGAGCACCACGACCAGCACGTTGATGATGGTGTGCAGTTTGCGGTTCAGCAGCACGACCACGACCACGGTCAGGTTGAGGACGACGGCCAGGGGTACGATGACCGAGGTGAGGGTGATCAGACTGGAGAACAGGAGCGCGGCGCCGTGGTCGCCGTGCTCGGCGGAGCACACCAGCAGAGAGGGGTTCCGCCGGTGGCAGCGCAGCCCGTCCGACTCCGGCGGGCAGGTCAGGTTGTGGACGGTGTCCGGACGGCCGGCAGCGCCCGGCGACATGGTGACGGAGCGTCTGGCCACCGCCCAGTCGGCAGTCCGACCGGGCAGATGAACTGATGACAGCCACCCGACCTGCGCACTGAGATATACCGCCGCACATCGGTCAATACAAGCTCATATGAGCCGTGTCCCAGAATTTTATGTAATGATTTACATAGGAACATACCTAGCGTTCTGTAGTTAAGCGTTCGGCGAAGAGTCCCAATTATCTTCTCAATAAATACATACATGTCCCTGGCAAAAACTGGTGAGCTCAAAGTCGCAGTGCATAGTACCGGTCTGAATAATAAGGCTAAGCATGTACGGCTTGTAGTCGATACCGGCCAGCGTTAGGTATGTAGGTACTCTGTATGTATGTGTGTATGCTATTTCTCGGAGATGAGTTGAGTCAATCCTCAGCATGTCCTTTTTAGTGTGGCAACTGGCAATGATCTGCGCAGTACATATAAAAACATTAGAACATTCAGGTTCTGTTTGATCACTTATTTGATTTTTGATGAATATTTTTCGTGATTATGGTAAAAGAAATATGATCATGATTTTTCATTATTTAAACGATTACACCAGTAAGACGTCTTTTGGCCGACAAACGACCGTGCACGGCAGTTGAGCCCCGCACGCGAGGAAGTGCAAAGTAGTACTCAATAGCCGTTTTAACGACGGCCATCTGGTGCACATTTGGTGCATATTTGGTGCAGATTATGTGCAGATTTGGTCAAATTAGGTTCAGTGCATCTCTTAGTATCTATCAGCTAGGGTTGCACTAACATTGCTTGTAAGTCAATGTTTAAGCATGCTAAGAATCGTGTTCGTCCAAAAAAGGCGCCTTTCAAATTTCAATTTACTCCCATTGACTTAGGCCTAATAGAAAGGTCGCTAAAATTGACCTGACCTAAGGTCACCGATATCGAAATTCCGAGATGAGCATTTTGTGCAAGCTGTTGCTCTTATTTACTATGAGCGTCGATACAGTTTTTCATTGCATTTCTCTTTTCTTAACCTAGAAAATATTCTGAAGACTTTTGAAGACGCAGAGCGTGGGTTAACCTGCGCTCCACTTGGGGCCGAAACGGTGCCTCTCTCTGTTTCCGTCGATATCTCCTGAACAACCTAAAGGTATTGCTGGCATATTCTGTTGCTGGCATCGTCCTGCAGACATAGGCTCTTTCAGGCCCAATTAGGCCAGATCAGGCCCAATCGGGCGTAGGTACAGCTGATGAAGTTGGTCGAGGCCTGATCAGGCCACATCGGACTGGATGGCGTAAGGCCGTTAGCCATCTTCAATTAAGTTTTTTTTTTTTGGGGGGGGGGAGGGAGGGATTCTCATAGCTTTGAAAATTGATAGGAATCGGCTTGTATTGGCTATTTCTGCGACTGCTCAGACTCTATTGATGCTAATGATATGCATAAAAGGTCTATTAGTACCTAGGATTGTTCCAGTTGGCAGTTAGGGGAAGTTGGGGCAATGCCGGAGTTGGGGCAAAGCCGAAATTCGAGATATTTCGAAAACCGTACGACATGGATGCCACCTGTCAGTGATGCTCTGAAGCTTAAGTGACTACCAATTATCGCATGTTTGTTACCAGTCGTCATTCGGAATACTTCGGCTGTGAGGGCGCCAAGATCGTTTTCAAGGTACGTTTCCTTTGTACTACATGCGTCTTCGAAGCTGCATTTCCTACTCATTATGCTACCGTTTGTCTGGCCAATTCGGTCAAGTAATCTTCAGCACGTCTTTGCATAAGTGTGCTGCCTATATGAAATTTATACAGCACGTTGAAAAGTTATGGGCCTGCAAATGAAAGTATGGCTGGCTGGGGTAATGCCGAAAACGTGCAATTACGCGCGTTAAAGCACGCTACGTGAACTTTACCACTGTAGAATAGCAACGCGTATTTTTAGTCACACAAATTACACTTTTAACCGACACAACGGCCTGTTACCATAAGGAATGATTTACCTGGCCTTTTCTTATTATATCACACAATAGGGTTGGGACCTATCTGCATGCTCTGTATGTTTTGGTAAAATAAAAAAGCTCAGAATTTTTAATGATTTAATTTAAAATCACTTTGTTAAAAAAATGCCTAGTTAGTTCAGAAATTAATTATTTGTGGCTGAAAACAACTTGCTTCTGATTGGTCGGGCTAATCATGACGTCACATGTAGGTATATAACTGTCTGTATATTTGGCGCAGTTGAGACATACATTTTCTATGTATTTTCCTATGGTAAATCGGAGTGATTGGTCGTGTTTTCAGTGTCTCTTTATTTTGCGCTGGTATTGCGTGGCTAAGAAGTTTTATCAAGAATGGCATATACTAAAATGTTCCTTTAATAATGGAGCTTCAATATCTGTGAGTTTTATTGGCAAGCGAAAACTGATTTCGCTGTTATTTCATCTGGAAATTACTCATTTTTTTAGGTCAATATTCAAAATATTTTACGGGAACAAGTTGGCACTTTTCTTGATTTTTGCACTCAAATCGCGTGCGATTCAACTGTATTGGAACTTGCAAAGAAGCTTGGTGATTGATTAACTGTGTTGTTATGGCACTGTTTGCAAAGCATGGATAATGAAACTCTGCCAAAGACTTAGCTACATAGCAATGCCTCAAGTAATACGCAGGAGGGAGAGAATTCAGAGTCCGATCGAGAAGAATCGGTGCAAATGCTACGAAGACCAGGCAGCTCTGATACAATAGCTAGTCGTCTCACTACTCTCACTCCATTAGACCAGCTGATTCCTGACAGCACCGACTCGGATGCAAAGATGGAGCTCATCAGTCATCTTCCAAGCCAGAAACCAGTTCTTTGATGGAAGATGTGATGCTGCCTCTGTCTCTGCTTTGTTGGTCACTTTGGACGGGGCGGAGCTCCGCTCCTTGCGTGAGCGGTTATTCGCCTGTCATCCAGAAATAGTTCCTTCGTTTGCTGGCCGTTCCCTGATAAGGTGCAATACGGGGAGCTGTAATCAGGGAAGTAACTTTCCATATGAAAGGGGTGCAGGTGCACCCCCGTCCCCCATCCACTAGAAGTGCACCCCCATAGGCTAAGCGGCGCCCCACACGCCGCCCCACACGATTAGCTCTAGAGCAGATGGCGAGGGTGATTTCTCGGCTACATTCCATCTCGGCGTCGTGATGCTTGTGGGCTTGGAAAGCGTCCAGTCGTATGTAGGGTAGTGTAGGGGTAGGGTTGAGTTCAATAAGGTCCTTACATTTGAAAGGTTTGAACAACCCGCAATCAGCACAACATACCACAAGTTAAATAAAAAAACTACCAAACTCCGCCCAACTAATATTAAAGGGACTATCCCACCTTCTAAAATGTTGTTAAAACCAGTTAAATTGTGCCCGACTTTATAGATTGGATGACCAGGCACACGGTTCTGGCATTTATTTTTCATTTAACATCTTAGGCTTCCCATATTCCAAACACAAACTTTCAAATATGTGACGTCACAGCCCAAAATTACCTCCTTCCCCAGGCCACATTACTGTCATAAAGCTGATTCTTTTTACTCTGTAGGCACCACAACAAAGTTCAGACCAAGTTTTAAGCGATTTTTCAACGAACAGACCCATTTAAATCAGAATGACTAAACGAGGTGACGTCACACTAACGGTCGCTCCATGTTGAAGATAGGGCCTTGTACAAGGCCCATTTTCAAATGAAGGGAACGAATTTCTTCAACACCAAGAGGCCGCGGGGGTTGCAACCTAGATAGATAGTGGTTTCTGAACCTCGCCGCAAACTTGGCTATCTCAACTCAAACCCCATGTTAAAGGTGGGATAGTCCCTTTAATAAACATTACAGCCAAACTACACTGAAAACAATTCAACCCGCGCACAGCGAGTAAAACCCGCTGCTGGCGGGTACACCTACCCACCACCTAATTTGACACCCTACCAGCGGGTGCGTTTACCCGCATATCGCAGGCTGTCAACCCGAGTATATTGTGTACCTAACCCGCATAGGATGGGGACTCAACCCACACACAGAAGGCAACCTACCCGTTCGCAGCGGGTACACAATCCGCACATGGCGTATTACCTGCGCTGCGTGGGTTGGGAACTCGCTTTCTGCGAGTACAAATATCCGCTGGTAGGGTGTCCAAATCAGCTGGAGGGTAAAGTACCCTCCAGTGGCGGCGTTCAAGGAGGAAAACGCCGCCAACCCGCCGGGATTCGAACCCGATATCTTTGATATTGCAAACCGATGCGCTACCAACCGCGCCACAGGCGACCTGACGCGAAGCGACTGAAATGTCGGTGTATATCAGATTAAAATGAAGAACTGAAGGCGGACTCAATACAGAAAGTAAAAAGGCTTATCTTAGACAATTGACATGAATCCGCCTATAGTGTTTTAGATATTAAGGAATAGTTTGGACAAATATTTCATTTGCAATCGTAAACTTGGGAAGCAAGTTGTTTTCGATGCAGATCTGGTCACAAGAGAAGGCGCCTACACAACGCGCCACAAATCATCAACACATGGGTTGCGCGGGCTGAAGCACGCCGGCGCATGCATGGCCTTGGACCGGCGTATGCAGGCTGCTGCGGGTTCCGCAGAAAAATCCAGAAAGTCCACGTGGTCATCAGCCATGACACATGCGTGATCAAGGCAACCTGCGTATAGCATGTCACCTACCTTGGCGCAGCGAGTTACACGATGCAAAACCTGCGTGATGCGCTTACTCCGTGGGCGCGAGTAACGCCTGCGGCCACAACCCGCTGCGGACGAGTGATTGACCCCGCCAGAGGAGGTTTCATGTATCCGCGCATGACGGGTTGCTGTTTTACCCGAGTATAGCGGGCGTTGACACCCGTGAAGCGGGTGAAAGCTACGATGATAACGGGATGCTCTGCGAAACGCGGGAAGCTAAACGGGTAGTCAGCCTACCCGGCAGCAAAAACTCGCGCAGAGCGGGTAATTTCTTCAAAATACCCGCGATACTCGGGCCAACTCGCAATCCGCGGGTTGAATTGTTTTCAGTGTAATGGCCTAAAATTAAATAAAAATATATCTCAAATCCTAACAGTTATCGCGGGTGATGGCGCCATGTTTTGCTATTATCCAAAACAGATGCAAATAAACATGTTTGTATGTCCTATGTATGTTTGTTTTAAAAACGTTGCAGAGGCGCTGGGAACTGCAGTCTTAGATCTGGGTATGTTTGGCATCTGCAACTCTTCATATACACATTAACCCTATTTCGGACGGGGAGACCTTTCAGGATTTTCTTGTACAATTGCCAAACGCCGCGAGACATTCAGCTCATATTTGGTGACTTTTCCTAAATGCTCATTGCGCACATCTCAGCAAAAAAAAAATGCCAGGTCAGGTCAGGTCAGGTAACCAGAGCGGGTTTGTTGACCCCACCTCAGAAAAGTTTGCAAACACGTCAGAGCTTGAGTTTTTCACGAAGTTATTTCCTCTCATCAAGTCTTCAAAACAGTACCTGCAGTATGTGTCGTTTGTATATCTCAGAATTTTTGATCTGTGACCTGAGGTTAGGTCAGAGTCGTGACCTTTACATTGCAAGCCTATGGAAAAGTATTGAAATGCGACCTGCACCTCGAGTAAACGAGTCAAAACCACCCAATTCTTTAAGAATTATGACAAATTATCTTATCTGTAATGATCCAGGTGCCATTTACTGACAGGGACACCGGAGAGGGTTATCTGAGCCGAGATCATGTGAGGTGATATCTACCATACATCAATGCTCACAATACTTACAATATTGACAATGCTTTTGCTTACAACACTTACAATACTTACGATGAGACCAGCAAGCACTCTGCCGTTACAGTTCTAACTTCTGTTTCGAAAAACGACGTTACACACATTCGCTGCCAGCATAACATGTATTGTTTGACAGTAACAAAATACAATTGACATCTGAACCCCAAACGGACCGCCATCCACTCAAATTTTATAACCCTGACCGGTCAGGGGGCGAATGGAGGTCATTTCCTGGGCATTACACTCAGCCCTTGCACAAAATATCTCACCTCACAGTGATCATTACAACAATAGCACCGACTTGATAGTGGATTTCAAAGTACTTGCATTAGCTCTTCCTGCTATTGCAGACGATCATCTCCTCAGGGTAATGTTGTTCGGGACATGAACGAAGATCGTTTTCGGAGTTTCATAAGTGCTACTGCAACAGCCTGGCACAAAACAGGACTTTACGCTCTTCTCTGCACTTTGCCCTTCAGTATATCACAAAAGAATTGTTTAGAATCCATCTTACGCTTCTTTCACAGTCTCCCTTGCCACCGTAGGGCGTAGATAGATTGCTGTTGCTGGTAAGTTAAGGCACGGTAGATAGAAATTACCTCGGTTCTCAACGCCTTAAGTTATTTTCATAAAAAAAGAACAAATAAATGATCAATAAGATGACAGGAATGTAAACATTTTAATCGTAAAGTAGTCCAAATATTGGAATGAGCTTTTGCTTTTCAGCATCCTCCGATTCATCATCTTTATCATTTGAAAATTCGAGGTACATAAAATGTTTATCACGCGCTCATGTTAAGTGGGAATATAGTACACGGCAGACACATCAATTTTTGACACTGAGCATTTCATCCGTAAATGTTTTAGCATAATTTAAAGTTAAAAACAGCGCGAATGGCAGAGTGAAGCAAACAACATCTTTCACCCATTGATATAACATGTAATCTGTGGTGCGCCAGATGCGCCATTATTTGTCAACCGCAGAAGGTGACATGTGACGTAACAGCATCAAGAGCATCTTTTTTCAAGAACTTTTCAAAACAAGTTTCCTATCTTTCTTCCCCCATTTCTCTCAGCTTATTGATTTTATGAGGCAATGGTATGCACCATAAATTCTGTGAAAATAGTTTGATCATTTTCATGCATTCTTAAAAAATCGAGTTCCCAACCCCATTATGACTTCCAGTGTGCACCAAGCGTCCTCAAGCTCTTAACCCTATTAGTGGCAGGCTCCTGGCTACCCCACATTAGTGGCAGGGGGGGGGGGCTGTTTACGACCCTCCCTTGATATCTCGAGATCTAACCGGCCGATTTTCAAAATTCAAACGGCATTCGATTTGACTCAACGAGATCTACATTTCTAAAAAAAATAAAAATGTCAATAGGGGGGTAGAGGGGGGTAAAAACGGGCAAATTGCAGATACATTTTAGACTGTTTATCACGGCCAGGTTTCTGAACCAATCTTAACGCAACTTTTGCCGATCGATAGAGAATGAACCAGGTATTCACATGGATCCTAAAAATATGCATTTTCAAAAATCATAGGCGGATACAGATCATTGAGATTGGGGGTACACAAAAAGTATAGTAAATAAGGTTTTTGTTGGTACTGTTTCTAAAAAGGGTGGCAATGGTCTTGTTATGTTACAATTTTCTTATGAGAGAACGACTAAAATTGTATTGGTCATGCATAGGCGGTGTCAGGGCACCTATGTTGGGAGGTAAAAAATAGCCCCCCTTTTTGGACGCCTGGATCCGCCTATTATAGCAAAAACGTGTCAAAAGAGGATGCACAATAACTTTGTATATGTTATCACATGATACCTTTCATTCACTGTTCGTAAAACTGGTGCAGCATCGTGATCTTCGCCCAAATGACTCGCTTCACGAATAGGACCCCCAATTCCCAGTGCTCTGGAGCCGCCCCTGGTAAAGTTATGAACTTGAAATTTTCAGGGAATGTGCCCGATTTAGTTTTAGGAAAAGTCAGAAAATTTCAGCATCGTAGCTTCAGCGGTTTCGGAGATATTCCCGAAAAACCTGAGGGGTGGATAAAAACAACCCCCCCCCCCTGCCACTAATAGGGTTAAAGGGACCCTCCCACCTTAACATTAGTTTTGAGTTGAGATAGCCAAGTTTGCGGCCAGGCTCAGAAACCACCATTTATCCTGGTCGCAACCCCCGCAGCTTTATTGTGTTCAAGAAATTTCTTCCCTTTACTTGCAGGGTGGGACCAGCATGGTCCCTATCTCTTAACCATTACGGGAATCTGATGACGTCATCAGGCTTTCGAACGTCCGTTAAATGTTTGACTAAAACGTTTTGTAGCACGCGGTGGTATATGCTGCTTTGCGCGCAACAAATGCCGCACTTTCAAATAAAGTCGCTAGGAACAGCGGAGATCCCAAAAAGTAAACAGAAGTAAAAGTCTAATATCTTGAAAACCGGTGAATATTTTTCGATGAAATTTGGTAGATATTCGTTTTTGCTCTTTCTGAACCAAGCGACATCACTTTCATGCCAATTCATTAACTTTTTTGAAGGTGGGAGGGTCCCTTTAACCCGCGCCCCAGTGGCGGTCTCAGCCAACTTCGCCCTAGTGAGGGGGGGCATATGTTACCACCCACCTCTAACTAAAAAACTAAGAGGGCTAGAAAGACGCGGTAAAAAGCAGTCGATAGCTCTCAATGCGTACGTTTGAAAGTATTTCAGTCATTTTTCACCTTAGAGCAATATTGGGGTCACCAGAGGTCATCAAAGGTCAAAATTTGCCAATTGTCATTATATTTTTCAGAAAACATGCCGCTATCTCAGGAACTATGGTAGCTAGAAAAACGCATGGAACAGCAAACGATAGCTTGTGAACTCTTCGTTTGAAAAGGTCATTATCAATATTGACCTCAGGTCAACGGTTTAGCCTCTAGAGGGCAAAAACTCCAAAAATAACTGTTTTTACGAAAAGTGTTTTTCGACAATAACTTTCGACTACAAAAAGCCACGACATTTCTATTGCCAGAATCGTGTTCCTCTCGCCGAGACGCGTCGAATGAATTATAATTTGACCTTGAAAAGGTCAACTTGAAAATTTGACCTCAGGTCAAGGTCATGACCTGACCGGAAAAGGTCATGTTGCATATCAGTCATTGCGTCTCAAGAAGACAAACACAATGAGACCATCCCCAGCGTTCTATCTCGTTTCAATCGCGAGTTATTGGCAAAAAACTGTTTGTAGCCTCAAGTGACCTCGGATGACCTGTCTAGAGGCTATCAGCAAAAATGACACCTTGGTCATCACGAGTGGACTAAATCATTGTGAGTCTGAAATATTTGGACTGTTCCGATGCGTACACACGGATCTAGAGGCATTTTCATTTTTCTCCATTGACTTGTAATGGTAAGGTCACGCCACTGACCTGACCTTAGGTCACGGATATAAAAAATCCGAGATATACAAATTGTAGGCGCCCATAACAGCATGCAATCCAACAAGCTTAAAACCTTTCTGACAAACACTGCAGGCTGGACATGATTGCAAACTTTTTTTTTAGGTTTGGTCAGTTAACTTGACCTGGTGACCTGACCTGACATGACCTTGGGTCAAAAATTTCACACATTGTCCAAAATTGATGTACCAAAAGCTACCCCAAGCGGCGTAGCGCCGCGGTTTTTTATTCACACGCAAAAAACGCGACAGGGTGGTAACATATGCCCCCCCCCCCCACTGGGGCGAAGGTTAAAACGCGTGTCAGCTTTGACGAATTCTGGATAAAATTTGAGATAAAATAGCAAAATATCGATTTCGGCATTCCCGTAGATCATTTCTCCCTTTTTCGGCTTTCCCCGCAGTCCGGGGCAACGCCGAAAAAGTCACTTCTTTGATATTTTTAGTTTGTGCGCTTAACGGTATGCGAATTCATCAAATGCGCCTGGTATGTTTGAAAGGCAAAAGACTGGCCTCTCGAATGACGCCAACAAGAATAGCTTATGTTGTCTACCTTGCGTGCTACGGGCGTTAGAAAAAAGTATTCGGCGTTCCCCCAACTTCTCCTACAGCCGTTTTACTTTATAGGTAGTCTCACCGAGAAGCAAATTTGTAAACAATGTTTTTTACGCGGCGGGATTTCCGTGTTGTCATCGTTTATTCAGTTTGAACTTTGATGTAGGTATTAGCCGTTTTCACGACGGGCTATCCGGCGAATGCACCTAATTTGACCAAATCTGCACCTAATCTCTTTTACAGCAAATATCTTCATTTTATGAATTTATTTCAGTGTTTTATTCGATGATACACTCTGATAATATGACAAAGCAGGCATATAAACAGATGGCACACTGAACTGGAATATGATGCCCGTGACCCCTGTTTATGCCCCTAAGGTCATCTCAGGTCACGAATGGTACGGGGACTCGCAGTTGCTACTGTACACGAACCCCAAGTTTAACCGTCTGTCCTGTCCAGTAACAACCGTGCTGCTGGTCCCTGTACAAGAGCAGCTGAGGTTTTCTGTGCGTGCCCTCTGACAGCTTATCGTTGTTCCCTGTGAGGGTGCTGGGACAATTCACTCAGGGTTGCTGTACAGTAGCGACTGCGGATCCCCGTATGTACCTACCCTAAAGTTTTTTTTTTGCGAATAGCATTTGATAGAGGCGCACCAGAGCGATGAAAACGCATTAGATGTAATCAGCTCGACGATATGGATCGACTGACATGCAGCATGACCCTTTCCGGTCAGGTCATGACCTTGACCTGAGGTTAAACTTTCAAGTTGACCATTCGTGGTCAAATTATAGCTCGTTCGATGTGCTATATGTACTTTAGCCAGAGAAACACGATGCCGGTAAAAGTGAGCTCGTGCAGGATTTGATTCAAAAGTTATTGCAGAAAGATAAGCAAGTAATAGCCTTTGGCTCATTGTATAATAGGCAAAAGAAATGGAAAAGAATATATGTGCGATATTTCGTGTTCGACACTTTTTCATGCACTGATGTTTAAAAAATATTTTTGTTGACAAGCAAACACACAAAACGAGCACAGTTGAATATCCCTCCTCTGATAAAGAAACATTGGATTACATAATAATTTCAGAAATGTCGACAAAATCATTCAAAGTCCAACAAGTACAGAGTTATACGGGCATAAATGATACCTCATGCCCAGCATGCCCACCACAAAACACACATATCCCCTAAAACATTCCCTAAACACATTGCATGAGTGAGGCAGGCCAAAATATTTTCTACACACATTGCGCGAGTGAGAGAGGCAGAAAGAAAAGTAAGGCAGGCAGGAAGGAGGCGGCGTTGGAGAACGGCGGGCACCAGACCGGTCTGCATCAGCCTCAAGTGTAAAAAACAGCGTTGGACAGGACTGCAAGAAGGTGAATAAAATGACACACAAAAAGGGTAGACAGGGTACACTGTAAAAAATGCTAACAAACCAGTTAGTTAATTCTTCAAGCAAAATCTAGTATAAAAACACACGTTGTTGCAAAAAACGGGTCAGATAACACATATGTTTGCAACCTTACACCACATCCATTTCATCCACGTAGAAAAGCTAACATCATTGTAAGCCGACAAATATTATCCGTGCAAACCATGCCGTGTTATTTGACAAACATGTTTGTTTATGCTTTCTTTGCCTTTTTTCTGAGTAACGTGTTAATTAACAAATCAAACGCATGTTGTAACTTACAATCTTAGTTTTCTTACTACCCTTTTTGTTGTAGCATTACAAAGACCTTAGTTAATTGAAAAAGTTCGCCATTTTGTGCGCCCCTCTGCGCCCGCCATGTTCAGTCTGTGCCAAGTCAGAGAAGGGAGAGGACGTGTGCGTTGTGAAGGGTGGCGTATACAAAGTGTAAGTGTTGCGTGTGTGCAGTATATAAGGAGCTGCTGTGGTGTTAAGAATAAGAATAATAAGAAGTCAAACAGTGAAATGATATGGATTGTTGGACATGGCTTTCATCCTTACTGGTATGGTGAGTGATTATGGGAAAGATCAGTGCAGATATTGCTGGCGTTTTAGTGTGGTTTATGTACCTATGTCACTCATTCTCTTTTCAATTGAACCTCCAACCAGGCTTTAGAGGGTCTCAGGTTGGAGACACTGTTCATTTGTTGACTGTCAATTGACGTCTGTAAGTACATATGACGGACTGAACAATGAGCATGTTGCACACTAAAACCGCATTAAGCTTTGAACAAGAAATTAAATGTACCTAATTTTTGGTTGGGCACTCAACCAGTGAACGCGGTGAGGTGCTGTTTTATGCAATTCCTGTCACTGTACCCATGTTGTCAAATAAAATGTTTGTAGTCACATGAGCCACCATTGTTCGGTCAGGGAATTTTTGCCCTTTTGTTGCAATTTAGTGTACCCATATCGACAGAAATGAAGCATTCTCAATGTTTTCGTAATAGGTATTTGGAGCCTGTATGGTGTCATGGCTGGTGCGGATTCCTGCAGGCTATATATAGCTTAGAACGTAACTTTAGAACGGAGCGCCTTTGCCGCTCGGCAGTTTCCTACAGAAGATTACTTTTTTAGGTTCATTTTTAGTACAATAAGAGAAATATTACTGTATGCAGTCGTAAGCTTGCTGAAAGGAGCTTGAATGCAGTTTTGAATAAACATGTTTGATGAGTTTAATTCGATTCGTTTTTTTTTTGGGGGGGGGGCGGCTGTGAAAAGAGGTGACTAACACGCACATTAGTTAAGTTACACGCCTGTTCTCAAAAATGCATTTAGTTTATTAACACGCACAGCTTAGTTAGCTAACACGCAAATGTGTGTTTTGCGTACACGCATATAGCTAGTGAAAAGTGGCCGTGTGACAAACACATGTGTTACCTAACACGTCTGTAGTTATTAACAAAACACACCGATGATAGTCAATAAACACGCTTACACGGCTTATCTTAGTAACCTGGCAAATATTCGAAAACTAGGAGGTGTGTTTCAAAACACGCTATTCAACCTTTTGCGTGTAATTGAAAACACACTTAGTCATGAAATGCGTGTTTTGCTTACACGCCTATGGTTAGTGAAAAGTGGCCGGATAACTAACTAGTTGGTAAACTTTTTTTACAGTGTAGGCAAGACTTTTACTGGTGGGTCTGTCCTGGATGAGACGTGCTCTATCTTGTCATTGAGTTATACTGTATTTGCATGGGAGCAATCAGTTTCCAGGATGTGGCATTTTTATTTATTGATGGTTTACGGTTTCTGATCTCTAAAGACTCTGTGATTTTCATCTGTGCTGCATCCTTTAAGTTTGTGTGCAGTAGTTTGAGTTTGAGCATGTCGTTTGTTATCTCAGTGTCTGGGTGAGCATCTCTCATGTGTTCCCCGAAATGTGTGCCAGGTCGTTTGTGTCTAGCGTCCCCTAAATGTTCCATAAATCTGGTTCTGATGTGTTCCATAAATGTGTTCTGAGGGGAACACATGAGAGATGCTCACCCAGACATGCTTGCTTATCTTTAAATAATAATGGGGCTCATTTTCAAAGAAACCCTCAACATCATTCAACGTTATTGCAGAAAAAACTATTTCCGCAAAAATAGCCTATTTTGCAATGTTTGCACCTTGAAGGCAAAACCGTTGACGTTAGGTTAAGTCCTATATCCATTCTCTACTCCTTCCATTGTAGTATATCTTTAATAACTTTTTAGTACATATTCCTCTTAACACGCGCACTGCAGCGGGTCTGAGCCGAACACAAACTGCACAGGGGGGGGGGGGTGGAAACCCCCCCTGAGATCTCGAACACGGCGCAACGTAGCGACAAGCGGTAAACGGTGTTTGATAGATTGAGATGAGATCTACAAGAAATACTAAGAGCATTTTTGGGTCAGGTCAAAAACGAGGTCTGCAGAGGTCACCAAACTCAAAATGTTGCGATTTTTTAGCGATCTCGACATCCCTCCATATTTCCCGCTTTATCTCGGGAACTAGATGAGCTAGAAAGTTGCAAAAAAAAAACATTCGATAGCTGTTGAAGCGCTCTTTCGCCAAGCTGTCCTCAGATTTGACCTAAGGTCAACAGTTCAGCCTACAGAGGTCGTGTAATGTCAGATCAATATTGCAAATTTTCCGGAAATACTTTTTCTGCAATAACTTTTCTTCCCAAAGATACAGAGAAATAATTCACACACCATCGTTCTTAGCTCGTCAAGGCGCATCGAATGGTATATAATATGACCTCAAAAGGTCAAGTTCAAAAGTTGACCTCAGGTCAAGGTCATGACCTGACCGAAATAGGTCATGTTGCATATCATTCGATCCGCATTGACGAGACAAACACGATAAACGTCGAACAGAGTCTCTATCTCTATTCAATTAAAAGTTATTGAAGAAAACCGTTGGTGACCTCAGGTGACCTGAGCTCGAGGTCATGTTAGGTCAAACATTGACCAAACTAGGTCAAGTTGCATCTTGATCGATGCGTCTTGATAAAATAAGCGGGATGGTGAAAGAATGACGTTTCTTTGTCCCATACTTCTCGAGTTATGTCCGAAATTGCATGCCGGGCTCCAAAAAGTGACCTGACCTAAGGTCACAGAAATAAAAATTTCGAAATATACAAAATGATCCATATGGTCTCCTAATATGTTTCTGAAAGTTTATTAGCATTCAGTCGAATGGTGTGGATGTAGCACAGCGTCAAACTTTTTATGAGGTGAGGTCACTTATCGTGACCTGACCTTCATGACCTAACACTAATTTTTTCAGAGTTGATGTATATGTTACAGGCAAAGTGAAAACCCGGGCATTTTGCAAAATGCCTAGGCAATTTGCAAAATGCCTGACCGGCTAGGCATTTTGCAAAATGCCCAGGCAATTTGCAAAATCCCTGACCGCCAGGCATTTTGCGAAATGCCTAGGCAGTTTGCAAACTGCCTGACCCACCAGGCATTTTGCGAACTGCCTAGGCAGTTTACAAAATGCCTGGCGGGTCAGGCATTTTGCAAAATGCCTGATTTGTGATTGATTTATTTTACCGTTTTTGTCTACCACAGGCGTTGACCATGTCGCTCCCATGTGCCTGAGCCCCAAACACATTCAATATTTACGAATATACCCACGTCTTGCGCCACTTCCGTCGAGATGGAACCACTACTGAATGGTGTAGATTGAGCCAACGTCTCCCTATAATTTTCGTATACGGAGTTGTAGCCGTTCGTGTGTAGGAATGCTGCGATGGGGCGCGGAGCATGGCACAGGGAAACATGGGCGCGGAAAAACGCGGCGGCCGGCCGAATATTGACCCGACATTCTTCGTTTCCCGTGCTTATTTACATCACGGCAAGAGAGGGCCGCAGCGACACGGGGTTGCCAGCGATCGATAGAACAGAGACAAGCGTATCCAATAAATATTTTTGTTAATCACGTGTCACGTGGAAAGAAATGGTCTATATCTTGAGAAATCAGCCATTTTTGGTACATTTCAGGAAAAACAGCATTTAAAAAACAATGGCAATGCATTGGAATGAGATGAGATACATTCCATAGACAACAGGAACATGTGGCTTTTCCGCTTTTCCAGAAAAGCAAGATTTGGTCATCCACGACCCACGTGCACACCTTTGTAATAAAAAGACGCTTAGAAATTACAAGTTTTACATGCAACGGGCATGTTCATCTTTACACAGTCACAATGCTTTGATAATGTAGACGTGTGGCTCGCCAACCAAGCTACCATACATCGAAAGAACATTCTTTTCTGATCAATATCTACACAAAGTATTTCCAGAGTCATCAAGGCTCTTAAAAACATAACCGTGTTTAACGCGTGTTTATCGATAAAACCGCGCCGGGCGCCCGGTAGCCGGCGCGGCGGCCGGGCCGCTCGCACTGCCTGGGGCCCAGTGACATTGAACTCGGCAGCGGTCACGGTTCGTCGGAAGGTCATCTCAGGCTCAAAAGAAACGATATATACCATTCGAAAGCTGACGGTGAGCTGAATCCAAAAATGTATTTTTTATAAAAATCGATCGATGGCCTTTTTTGAAAATTGCGTTTTTGTAAAAACTTAATAATTTTTTATTCAACGGGCTGTCCTGGACATTCTTGAAAACATAAACATGTATTTTTGAGTTCCAGTGAAAGCTGAATGCCAAAAGAACAATATTTAGCGAAGCAACATTTCCAAACATTAATATGCGTCTCCCACAGCCGAAAATAAGGCGCAATCACACAGCTCAGTGTCACGATGGACCAAAGTCAGCCACACAGAAGCGTGAAATGACCCTTATCGACTCGCAGACCCGGCGCTCTAAGCCCGCCTGACCGGCCACGGAAAGAACGTTCGGCTCTCGTTCTACTAAACAAATGTCATATTTGTCAGTTTAAATGTCCACATCGCTATTAAAGTTATTCAGGATACCTGTGAAGAAAATTCATTGTTTCGTCATCCTCACATCATGCATTAATTTGCATTTGTTCATGTCTACTTTGCTCAATTGAGCTTGGTATCATGCCCATATAAGGAAAATTGGCCGCGCTGAAATGTCAGAGGCTGCACCGGCCTCAGCTCGGGTGGAGTGGGGGTAGCGCCCGGCGGGGCAGGGTAACCTTTGACCGGTCGCACAGCCGAGCAGCTGTCACCAGTACAGCCTCTGACAGTGAAACCCCGCTCACTCTCCCTGCGCGGGCACTGATCGCAGCTGGATGGAACAAAACATGCATAAGAAAAATGTAAATTAAAGCATGTTGTAAATCGAGCAGAACAATGAATTTTCTTCACAGGTATCCTGAATAACTTTAATAGCGATGTGGACAGTTAAACTGACAAATATGACATTTGTTTAGTAGAACGAGAGCCGAACGTTCTTTCCGTGACCGGTCAGGCGGGCCGAGAGCGCCGGGTCTGCGAGTCGATAAGGGTCATTTCACGATTCTGTGTGGCTGACTTTGGTCCATCGTGACACTGAGCTGTGTGATTGCGCCTTATTTTCGGCTGTGGGAGACGCATATTAACGTTTGGAAATATTGCTTCGCTAAATATTGTTCTTTTGGCGTTCAGCTTTCACTGGAACTCAAAAATACATGTTTATGTTTTCAAGAATGTCCGGGACAGCCCGTTGAATAAAAGATTATTAAGTTTTTACAAAAACGCAATTTTCAAAAAAGGCCATCGATCGATTTTTATAAAAAAAATACATTTTTGGATTCAGCTCACCGTCAGCTTTCGAATGGTATATATCGTTTCTTTTGAGCCTGAGATGACCTTCCGACGAACCGTGCGGTACCCGGAGAATGTCTCACTGTGTGTCCTCCCACTTGGTGCGTATCGCTTGTGATTAACCCCTGTTGGCGGCACTTACAATGATGCTTACGCATCGTCGCTGGTGTGAGTTCGATGTCAGACATTTTGCAAACTGCCTGAGAAAATAATTTCAGGCAGTTTGCAAAATGCCTGGTGGGCCAGGCAGTTTGCAAACTGCCTAGGCATTTTGCAAAGTGCCTGGCCGGTCAGGCATTTTGCAAATTGCCTGGGCATTTTGCAAAATGCCCAGCCAGTCAGGCATTTTGCAAATTGCCCGAGTTTTCACTTTGCCTGTAACATATACAAATTGTTTGATGAACAGCTATACAAAGTTTCAAAGTCGTAGCTTCACTGGTTTTTGAGTTACAGCGAAAAAACCAGAGGGGGGGGGGGGGTTGAAAACTGCAGTGCGCGTGTTAACAGTCCTTTTACCTTTGCATCGATTTTGCATGCCTACAATCCCTTTAGCTTGTGTCAGGATTTTAATGTTAGTGTGTAAACGATGTGTATGATTTGCGTACGAATGTTTCTGTGCATTTATGTACAGATTTTAAATAATGAATCAATGGGCCATCCCGTCGGCGATTCTGAGAAGTAAATAAATAATGTATAATTAAATCTGGCATAAGTAAGTATTTAGAAAAACCGTTAAAGGGCTATGAAATGTGCCTTTCAAAGGCGCTGTAGCTCTATTAGCTTCGAGCTATGCGTCGGCATGTTGAAAATTGTTGACATTCGACCTGGAAATCGGCGAAATTTGGTTTTCAATCTGATGACTTAATCTTTACCCTGAGCAAAAAAGTGACCAAAGTAATTTCCTCATTTTTGACACTCTCGAAGCTGCCCAGAGGCGGATCCAGCTCAGAGGTTTGGGGGGGGGGGGGCAAACCATAAAAATTTATCGATTCTTTCCATGCATCGTCCATAGGCGTAATGTTAAAATCATGCCGTTTGGGGGGGGGCAAATGCCCATTTTGCCCCCCTGGATCCGCCACTGAAGCTGCCTTCCCCGTATCGTTGCGTGGCCCAGGAGCCGAGTTAGAAGGGGATGGCGTTCCAATATTCCCTCCCCTCCCCAGGTGGAAATCCATGACCCCCAGCGGGGCACGGGTTAACTAACTACTAACTAACTACTAACTAACTAACCAACTATGTAGTCTGAATAAATGACTGAATAGTACTAGTAGCATGTCCTATTATACGAGTAAAGGTAACCGCAGGTTGTTTGAAAAGACAAACACTATTCGTTAGAGTTGTGTTTTTTTATTAATATATTGATGAAGGTGAGTGAATTGGCAGGGCCCGACAGATGGGGCCCAGCCCAGCAGCACGGCTTATGAATAAAAGCCATGAGAAAATTACAGCAGCTCGCATCAATTCAAGGTTGAGCCCTTACACAGTAAATGTATGGAGCACAGTCGATAGCATCATTCCTTGGCCTGCCAATAACTTGTCGTCCTTAGGCAATCAATGCTCTGAACATTTAACATTTTTTTGGCCAGAGGTACTATAATATACCAACATTGACGGACATAGCGCTACACCACGTTTCCATAGACATGACCATATACCGTGCACTTCATTCTATTCGCCTATCATTCATGCACCACAGCATGAAGGTAGTTGATACCAGCCTATTGATGAAAAGGTAATGCCTGTCCACGAAACATGCCTCGTTACTTCCATTCTACGCCAAGCTACGGCTGGCAGCATCACCACTATGAAGCCTTTCAAAAGGATGCCTTATGTACGGCACTAATGATCAGTGACGTTCGTTTACATGCACTTCGGCCGGTCAATGTTGGCCTTCCCAGAGGCGCCGCGCGACCGGAGCTCCTTACCTTGTCTGACGCGGCCGCTGAAGGACCGCGAGCTCACTAGGCCGACCACAGCTCTCCCACTGGCATATCCGAGCTGAGAGCTACACTGGCCAGTCATTAGACGTCACTGCAGGTCCGTGTGTACAGCTGTCCTAGAGAGGTATCTTTGAGAGATCTCCAGCTCAGCTCCAGCATGTCCGTCCTGCCAGTCCAGTCAGGTCAGTCCAAGCAGTCGGACCAGGTGTTTATCAGCGCTATCTCGCCACTGGTCGGCTTCCAGCGCCTCCTGGGACAGCTGAACGTCAGCACGGAGTCCGGGAGGGCGGCCTGGGCCGGCAGGCTCTGGCGGGCGTACGCTGTCCTTCTGCATGCCACCCTCCTGGTCAGTGTGATCGCCCACACGATTCCGTACCTCTCCGTTCTGTCGGAGCTCTCCCAGAAGCGCGGTCCGTTCAAGGCTTTCGTACAGACCGAGGGGTACGGCCTGGGCCCGCTCCTCCGCGTCACGGCCGTGTTCCTGAACGCCGGCGTCACAGGACGGAAAGTAGGGGACGTTCTCAGTCAGCTGCGATCCGTCACTGAAGCGATCGCCGTGGAGTCGGCCACATTTGCGTCGCGGCTGCGCCGTTTCCGCCGTCTGTCGGTCGGCCTGCTGACGCTGCTGTCTCTGCTGGCTGCTGTGGAGGCGGCCCTGGACCTGCTGAGGCGCGGGACGGGCTGTCCGGCGGTGCTGGGCCTGCGTCACTGCGGCTGGTACCTGCTGCTGGCGCCCGGACGGTTCGTCATGAGCGTCAGCTACGTCATGGTATCCGGACAGCTGCTGCTGATCAGCCTCCTCTGCGCCGCCGGTCTGCGCTGCGTGCTCGAGCAGCTGCGCCAGCTGCACCCCGAGCAGCCGCAGCTGGCCGAGCGGCTGCGGCAGCTGCGCGCGCAGCACCAGCGGCTGGTGGACGCGCACCGACAGCTGCTCTCGGCCGGCGGCGCGGCCGTCACCTGCGCCATGACGGCCGCCCTCCTCACGGCCATCATCTCCAGCTGTCTGCTGGGCTGGGGCGTGACGAACACCGTGACCAGCGGCCGCGGCCAGCCGCTGCTGCGTGTCGCGCCGCCGGCTCTGCAGGCGCTGGCTGCAGTCACGGTGCTGCTGGCGCCCGCTGAGGCCGGCCAGCAGCTCCTGCAGCCGCTGGGTGACGCGCAGCGCCGCCTGCTGCGCCTGGAGACGCGCCCGGCCGGCCCGGCCGACCGGCAGCGGCGCCGCTACCTGGCCGAGCTGGAGCGCGACCTGGGCACGGCCGGCGACCTGGGCCTGTTCCGACTGCACCGGCCGCTGGCACTTGCCGTGCTTAACATCGTGTACACGTCCTACATGATCATGTCTCAGTTTCAGCAGGCGCAGGAGACGGCGTGCCCGACACCTGCCTGAGCGCTGCTGCCACTCGGCCAGGCGGCTCTGGAGTCGGCCCACAGCCGCTGGAAAGGTGGCCAGTTGGCCGTGCGCAGCACACTTTGTCCGGTGACGATGCCACGGCAGCGATTCAAACGCCCGACATTTGGAGGGACGCTAGGTGGCACCGTGTAGGTGAGTGAGCTATGTCCGCGGAACTATCCGTGCAGTTATTTTCTGATTATTTGTGGAATGTTTATTGGTTGCCTGTCTAATTATTATGTTTGTGATTTTCGGTATCTCGTAGTTAGGCCGTATTTTCGGAAGCCGCTCTGCATTGCTCCGTTTAGCGTCAGCTCCAATACAAGGCCAGTGCACTATGGAACGAGCGTGTTTGTCTGCTGAAAGTAAGGATTCGGAGACCCGCGGTCGACTTCATAAAAGAGCATGAAATGCGTAAAGGCTAAACCCACACACAATCATCCAGCCATGTCACCCGACTCCCCCAATCAATAATTTCCCCTCCATTGGTCACCAGTGCCGCTCGGACAAGTTGTCCTCTCGGTCAGGAGTTTCCAGTCAGCTCTCCTCTCTGCCGCTGCACTCCGTCTATGTACATCCCCTCTCCCTCCCCATGACCTATATGGTGAGCGCCGCTTCTCCTGCAGCGGAGACTGCCCCGCACGGGCACGGTTCGCTGCATGTGGTCGCTGTTGGGGAGTCGCCCGTCGAGGGGTCCGAGTCATGGTTCGTCTGAAGTGTGAGACAGCTCCTTTGCCACGAAAGACCGAAGACGTAGGTAAATGAGACCTGATGTAACCGGTCGCAGGATCGGGTCTCCATTGAATGCATTATCGATATGTCACAAACGGTTTTCACACTTTCCTTGCTGATATCAATCGTCAAACTACATCTCTACCAGTGTGTGGATATATTGGGGAGTTCAGAAGCTGAATCCATAACCGCGCCGCTAACGGTGCAGCGTTATCCAAAACCACCCGCCGATCTCAGTCGCGGCAGTTAGCCACCGGACCCCCTTTCCGGCCCGGCACACAGACCTCTCTGTATAGAGATGTAGAATCACCCGACTGATTGCACCATTGTAAAACGAGACCTGGAGCAGGGGAGGTGCGACAGTAAATTACGATGTTTCACTTCATCCAATTACAATGGAAAAAGGCGGCGGCCCCGGCGGCTCCCGGGCAGGGGTGCTGATAATAGAGAGTCTGTGTGGGAGCGTCACGGCGACCCCCGTCGCTCCCGTCGTCCTCCGGGACCCATTTCAGACCCGGGCGGCAAATGAGTCATGTCATCGGGTCACAACCCCCTGACGGCGGGGTGATTCGGGGAAGAACTACCGTAAAATGTTAGATACCAATGCTACGTATGGAGTGCGAATATATTCGAGAATGTTACACTACAGGTTACACATATGAGAGCAATGCTGAATAAATAATTTACCAAACTAATCATTGCAGTAAATCATTAGCAACTAAGATGTTAGAAAGGGAACAATTGGGAGCAAAAATACCTCGGCTTTCTTTTGACCCTACATTGATTTTGATACTAGCGTTTTTGTGGTAATGATCAGCCCTGCAATACAGTTCAGTTCCAGTTCCCCCGCCTTACCCAGCGAATTCTGATTTCTGAACATGTAGGGGAAAGTGGGGTAAATTGCCCGCGTTTTAGGAAATGATACATCTTAACCCGAGTGCTGGTGGGGGCGGGGGGGGGGGGCTATCTTTTGCCCCCCTCCCTCCAGACTTTCCGATATATATATATATATATAGGTATATATATATATATATATATATATATATATATATATATATATATATATATATATATATATATATATATATATATATATATATATATCGAAATATATCTCCAGATATATCTCCAGAGCCGCTGCGCCGATTGTCACCAAACTTTCAGTACCCTCCCGGGCATCAATTTTACACATTGTGACCAAATGTTTCAAAGGCTATGATAGGTTGGCCGCAAATGACGTCAGAGTGACGTCATGTTCTGCCGTTTTCGAACGAAAAAAGGTTTCGCGGGAAGACCTATCACGCTTACAGCTTTGAAGATAGGTACAGCAAAACGTTCAAGACGTGAAAGGTGTAAAATTACTATAGGGCTTACAAAACTGCTATCTCGAAAATTCGAGGTTTAGGAATTTTAACCCCCCCCCCCAAAAAAAAACATCTTTTTTTAATCTAATAGCCAAAAAAAATCGATATTCGAAAAACCGGAATATATGTGATATCCCCTACAACTTCTATTCACATACCAAATTTTAGATCGATGCCTCTTTTTTTTACCAAGTTATAGCGAAAAAAATATGTGGACATTAGGAGGGGTCAAGGGTGCAATTTTCCAATTCAGGGTGTCATTTTTACCTGTAAACCGATGCCTTTGAGAGTGTTTAGAATGACATTCGTCCAAAATGGGTGCCTTCCAATTTTCTCCCATTCTCCCATTTTCTCCCATTTGATGGAGAGGTCGCAAAATTGACCTTACGCTATAGGTCACAGATAAAAAATTACCGAGATGTACATTTCATACATACTGTTTTTCTCATCATTCGCTAAAAGCTAGTCAAAGTGATCGTTCACTCGGCGTAGCTATATGATGAACATTCTAACTTTTTCTGAGGTGACTGGTGAGGTCATTAGGGATGACCTGGACCTGGAGGTCTGACCTTGAGCGACTTGGATATTATTTTTTACAACATGTGCAAAAATGCATCAACGGGTGTGCCACCTAATGGCGGCGCTCCACGATGCCATTTTTGAGATATCTGCGAAAAACTGCAAAGGTGGAATAACCCTCGCCCTGGCAGGGGGGGGTCGATGCGACCCCCCCTAAGGTTTTTCGAAGATAGCGTAAAAACGGCGGCGCGCAGCGCCGCCAAATTTGGCACAGCCTATGGGGCAACCTTTTTACATATGGCCTGAAAATTTCAGGTCCAGGTGACCTTGGGTCAGGTCACCAGGTCAGAAAAACCGGTACAAGGTCATGGTCAAATTTCAGTTTTCTTTTTGCACCTGTCCAACTCACAGTTTTGGACTGATTTCCTTCAAACTGTCAGGATGTGCTAAGATCACCGAGTTGTATAACATATAGTTCGGGTTTTTTGAGGTCACTGACCTGAGGTCAGTTAGAGGTCATTACGTCGTAATGTTAAGCCTATGTATGGGAAAATACTAAATTCGGAAAATACTGGAGATATCCGCTTCGTTCTATCACTTTTGTGCCTTGAAACCACAGTACTTAACAGCAGGTCACTTGGTGCTTCTTTGTTTGGTGTACTTATCCATGGGTCAGGTCAAATGAGGTCAACTGAGGTCAAATGATGTTTTTGCCAATAACTTCGCACATAATGACGCTAGAGTTTTAAAAAATGGTATCATTGTGTTCCTGGTGATCAGCCGAATCGAATGATATGCGATATGATGCGATTTGGTTAACTTGAACTTAATTTATTAATTTAAGTTTACTTAAAATTTAAGAAAAACTTTAAGTACACTTAAGCAAGAAAAAAGTATATCATTCGACGCGCCTTGACGTGCTGAGTTCACTGGCCCTTTTCGTTTTGCTCTATCTTAATTAGATCAAAAGTTATAAACGAAAAACTTTTGGCTTGTTTTTAGCGAAATTTTTACATTTATACCCCCAAAACCCCCTGAATATTGACCTAGAGCAACCAAATTTGCACAGGGGCGAGAACTCTAGGGGGCCCACCTACCTACCAAATTTGGTGTTTCTAGGTGCCATAGGAGCCAATCGCGAGAGGGGGTCGCATCGACCCCCCCCCCCCTGCCAGGCCGTGTTATGAAAAATGCCCTGCCAGGGCGAGGAATAAAAATTGACAAGCTGAACAATTTTCTCAATAAAATTGTTCCGATCACCTATCTATAAGAAGCGTGAAATTTTCCCATGGATGTCGAAACCACCTACGCAAGGGCTAGGGATACGAGGTCGGGTTTCACGTACAGTCTACTCAATACTTACATGTAATATTTACATCGTTTTACAACGGGACCAAAAAATACTATTTCACCTTCAAAGTCATGTTTTGTTGATTTTGACCCATCGCGGGGCCAGAGCCACTGTGTTTATTGTATACCCTAAGACGGTAATCGATTACAAAGCCAGCTGACCTCTGCGCCGTTGCAGTCAAATAAACAAGTCGCAACACGTCGCTGAACATAAGTGGTCATTTCTCACCGGCCGGAGAGCGGCACGGCGGTGCGTTCAGAGGGTGGGACCGGGCGAGACACGGGGCCTGATGGACTCGTCCTGACGGAGACAGACGGAGGGCTCAGACCGGTGGGCGACACAGCTGAACACAGGGGTGGGCCACCCCGCCATGGCCCCGCCTACCACCCAGGCGGAGAGCGACCGCCGCCCACCCCGCCTCTACTGTCTCTTTAACCCTCGCCCATGTAGGGGGGGGGGGGGTTGGTGCAATCCCCCCCCCTGAGGGTTTTCTTAGCTACACGCCGAACCGTTTCAGATAGCCTGCTCAAATTTTTTAGTACCCTTTGGGGCATCCTTTGCGCAACGTTTGGTACTTTTTTTGTCAAAGTCATGTCAGGTCACGGAGTTATGAGACGTCATAAAGGGAACAACCTCCGGCCAGATTTACGCTAAATTGGAGATTGCTTCACATTGGTATAAATGCCGACTGACCTGACGCACTGATGAATGTTTTAGAATAGAATCACAACTGGCTGATTTGACATTGGCACAATGTCCGTTGACATTTTGAAGGTCACTAAAGGTCAAGGTAAGGTCAGTGACCTCGGTTGACCTGTAATGACTTCTTGCACTTGTATGCCTTTTCGGGGTATTTTAATGCCCTGAATTCGAATTTGCTATCCATTTCAGGCATCGTCGGTTGTTTCTTGTAGTTCATTTTGGGTCAGAGTCAGGTCAGTGACGTCACACGCCTGACGTGACCCAATGCACAAATATGCACAAATGACCTTGCAGACTTCCGATGCTCCCAACGCATTATTTTTAGAGTTATGACATCGAAATACACACCAAACGATAGAGAATTGATCACGGATCACGATAGTGAAGGTTTCAAGTCGATATCTCTTACCGTTTTGACGCAGTCGGCGCGGATATCTGAAAAAGTTAGATTTTTCCGAAAATTTGACCTTTCACCGGTCATAAGTAGGTCAAATGTTGACCTAGGACCAAAACATATACCACCAATCGCGAGATCTCGCTGAGAGCAATCCGTTGGTCTTTTCCGCTAAGCTCTACGACGCTTCGTTTTCAAACGCCAGGGGGGGTCGCACCAACCCCCCCCCCCCCCTGCATGGGCGAAGGTGGCAAAACACCGTTTACGGGCGAGGGTTAAGCGGGAAGGGAGGGTCCGCCGCCCACCCGTCCACTGTCTCTTGAGGCGGGGAGGGAGGGGCCGCTGCCCACCCGTCTACTACATCTTTAGGCGGGGAGGGAGGGGCCGACGCCCACCCCGTCTACTGTCTCTTTAGGAGGGGAGGGAGAGACCGACGCCCTGCGTGTCCCTGTGTTTGTCGACTGCGCAGACACATGTGGATTGTTCGGTGCGATTTATGACGTCACAGATGATGAATGACGCCCAGAGAATAAACACGGACCGGTGAACGCTCCCGCCACAGGCCGCGGCGACGATAATTTAGTAACAGCCGGCGGTGCGCTGTGGCCATGGAATGCTGCGAATAACTCAAACGAACAGATGCACGCTGCAGACAACGATGCGTGTAATTTATGGCGAGCTTTTCGAGGAAGCATTTGTTTCCCACACTTTTGAATTTGGTTGCGGCCAATGTCAGCTAAATGTTAAATATTTTAGGAATATGTGATGTGAGACAGGTTGTATCATATCCATCTTGACAACTTCTTATCGGCTACGGGTCACGGGACATTGTTCCGTGACAGATAACAGAAACCATGATATTTTAATTTTATATAACTGCTGACGTCAAACTGCTGCTGTCAAACAGTGCTCACACGACCCTTAAAGCTTTTGATTCTCGACACAACTCAGGCAATCGCGACCAATGACTTGGAAACACTCTGGGACAGTGGTCGTCGCATGTCGTCCATGAAAATGCGCTCGTCAGCGGCTCTCTCAGGCCCGACCGAACGGGACCATTTTCCCCGGGGAGCGGGCAGGTCCAGACTCCAGTGTAATGTATATCTGTAGCGGTCCGTGGTCCTGACACACGCCTCACCCCTCCATCCCCCTGGGACCACTGATCAGAGGTCGCCGCCTCCAGCTCACCAGTGCACCAATGACGTCATCGAGAGAGCAACGTCTGGGCAGCAACGGCAGGCGCGCAGCCTCGGTATTTACATTTCAGCAGTTTGGGGACAAATACCTATTTGCTGGAGGGGCAGATCAACCGAGGAGTTCAAAGGATGTTCGAATCGTATTGATTAACAAGCGGTTTTTAATGCCATGATTTCCCTACGTCGATATGTCTGAACAACATATCTGGATCGACTCCCACCGCCGTGACACTATTGTGTCCAAAAATTGTTTTTATGTGGCAATTGGCGCACTTCCAGCCCGTTCCAATCCTGCTCGCGGAATTCCCTGGGGTCGGTAGTGAGGAGGGCGGGCGCCGGGCTCGCGCATGGTAACGCCGGATGATCCGAGCTTGTCAGCGCGCTAAACAGCTCCCTCCCAACACAAACACTCGGTTCTCTCAGCGGCCGCAGACGGAGCGCTAAAAACGCGGCGCTGCCGCCGCTGTCACCTTCTCGCCACTGCCCAGCGACCGCTGTTACTGCGCCCGAGGAGGTCAAAGGCGAAGAGCTATACTCGCTCGGCGCTACAAAGACCATCGGTACCCCGCTCACACACACCTTAGACGGCTCAGTTACCGGCGGTGACCGTGCCCAGCCCGGCCCTGGAGCCTTTCAGCTCGTGTTTTCGGCTCCAGTGTGTTCGTTTTGGGGGCGTGGAGGGAGTGCTTTCCAGCAAACGTCGTCCACGGCACACACCTGTAAAGATAGCGCGCGCGCGCGTGCAGCAAAAACACCAGGTGCGCGGGGGCCGATTGTGGCGCGGGTGACGGTTGTTCCGCGGCGCTGGCCAGCAGTCTGCCGACGTGTTTGGGTGGGGTACACTGGGGATTGTCCTCTTATCACTTACCTTGTCACAGGTAGGCGTACCGACCGGCCCGGCGAAGGGAGATACCGATAGGTGTGGGACGTGGGTGGAGGGTCAAAGAGGGCTTTGGGCGAAAGAGAAATAAAGATACTGCTATTGTGAAGGTGTTTTTGTTTGCCTTGTGACGTTGCGAATTCAGTATCAGGTAAACCGTAAAAGTGGATAGGTTAGTCATGGGCCAGGCGGGTCACGCAGTATAGATAACTGACGGAGCACAGCTATTATAGGTAAGTAGTGGATAATACATTATCATTGTTATGTACCTGTTGTTAAAGACAACTCGAATTGTTACCAGCATAGCAAAATCGAGCCGTTTTGATTTTTTTTAGTAACAGCTTATCAACGTTTTGGGCCAAAACACATCCCGCTTACAAAAACTAGCATAGGTATGCTAATCATCAACTACCTATGTGTTCAAAAGTTGGCTCGAATAGCCAACAGTCACTTCTTATGATTCACCGACGAAAGTAGCTATGTCGTCAATCATGTTCATTAGGGATTACGTCAATGCGTCTAATAATTCCGGTGAGTGGATTTGCTAGTTCGGACTGCTTCTCCAGGGGCTAGCACTATGACTCAGTTATTACGTATTCGTGCCAAATCCACCAAAATTGATCGTCCGGCTGGTCCATTTAGTGACACTGGCCTGAGGGGAGGGTAGGGGGGGGGGGCAGCTTAGTTCATCCCCGGCCTGAGGTAATTGGGGCGGGCTACACGCCGACAGCAGGATGATTGATGGAGCTTCAGTCCCGATTGGAAATTGGCACACACCAGTCAATCACGCTGTCCAACCACGACTGAATATGCGTACATGGCTGGTTCAAGACCACAGTAAACCATCATGCCACTATGGTTATTTTTTTTCAGATACTAAGAAAGAAGCTTGACTCGAAGGAAGCTAAGGATAAAATGTCCGAGGGGCGTATTTTAGGTCGGCGCAAAACATGATTCCCTGCTATACGATGACCATAAGTCCGACAAACGTGGTTTGAATCATTTTGGGCACGGGAGCTCACTGAGAGTATATGACCGGGTTTGGGGGGCTCCTGCGCGGCCGCTGCCTCCACTGCGTCCCACCGCACCGGAGCACCAAACATGTGCTCCTCTCTCGCTCTCTGGAGCTCCTGCCTGTCGAGATGAGGCGGGTCCCTGGGGCACGCGGAGGGGAGTTTTACTCCACCGGAGCTGGCTAGCAGAGCTGCGCGGCCGTCGTGGGGCGCGTCTGCCTCCGGTGTTACACAGGGCTGCGCACTGTCTCCTGGGGTTTAGCCCCCGACTCTGCAGACTGTCTGACGGACCGAGCGCGAGCCGAGGGGAGACTGTATCGTAAACGAGTTGGATTCGGGAGGGCGATACGGAAAATTCAGCGCTGAGGATATCACGATGGGATCTAAATAAAATGGGCTCAACTAACCCGAGTTTTTAGTTGCGTGCCTTTGGTTGCACCGCTATTTGACTATGGAACATTATATAACAATGAATAGGGTTGTTATGCGTCGACGAAGCTTCAAATTCAGCTTTGAACAATAAATCAACGATAAACAGTGTATTTTTGCACTACGAGTGAGATAATACCTACTACATGAATTGAATATAAGTATGCAAACAACGAACAACTATAAACGACAATTTCGAAGTACAGCGCCCTGTTACAGCTGTCCAGCCCGGTGTCAGTTCAGTAGCCCACGCCGCGGCATTCCCGGTCGATTGGCCGTCGATAGGAGACCATTAATCCCGGCGCAGTTAATTCCGGCGCCCATCCATCAGAGGCAGTTCGTCAGGGCGCCGCCGGAACACATTTGGCGGCGCCAATTAGCGTTATGGCAGATGGGTGTCGGCTCGGCTGCCTGCGCTCAGTTCAGAGCGCTCACCGAGCCGGGCCGGCCTGCGGGGAACGATTGGAGTTCAGTGGGTCAGCCGCGTGTACAGCCAGGGCACTGAGGGTCGGGGATTGAGCCGCTGCTGGTTGATGGTGTTTGTCAACTGGCACTGGCACACGGCACTTGCACTCCGGTGGCCAGCTGGGGGTAGCAGTTTTCTAAGCCCTGATGAAAGACGAGTGAAGCGCTAAAACTCTCATTCCTTCTCTTCGCTCCCTGCAGGTCACGTAGCGAGAATCAGCATGAGATGCTAGAAAAGTTGTCAAAAAGTTTTATTTTGTTCTCAACATTTTGATCAATTTATCACTTGTTTGTTTCACCAGCCTTCCTGTAGTCACATTTCAAGAGAATGAAAAGTGTCCATGGTATATCTATTGCCGCCGCCAATCTCTAGCCCGCTACCGTCGTCACCGCTCTCCATTACGATTCGGCTGGCTGCTGGCGAGATACACGCTAACTGTACCGACCGCTGACAGGGGACGGTGCTCCACCCTGGTCACTACTCCCTTATCGCGGTTCACATTTACATCAACAGGAGCAGTTACCATGATACAGAGATAAAGGAAACAGAAGCAAAACACTGGGCAACATTTGGCTGATTGCCTTGGCAAAACAAGTCTGTCTTAGGAGGAAATTTTCTGATGCACACTGGAATATGATCCAATGCTGCCTATTTATTCAATGCATGTTTTCTACATATGATTAAATCTGTCCAACTCACACAGCTTTCCGTTTCGTTACACAAGTGTCGCCGTGCCTTTGGAGTGCGTTTGTCAGCCTTGTTTGCATCGATATTCGATATCCCCTCTACAAAGCGTCTCCCGAGGCACCCAGACGGGCGCGGTGCCTCGGAGCTGTCGTTTTGATAAGTGTTCGGCGCAGATGTCCTCGTCTCGGCCCGGCCCCTGGGGCCCTCTCTGTTCCAGTCACACGCGTCGGACCTGCCGTGTCTGTTTGGGGGCCGAGCGGCGATGACATGTCGCGCCGGTGGCGACTCTGGCTCACCGGCGGCCCCGTGAGGCGTCGGCGGCGACTGAGCGCGTGTCGCGGCAATAACAAACGACGAGCAAACATGAGCATCGAGCAGCCGACAGCCGCCGACAGTGACGGGACAGTCTGGCTCACCAGTCTGTGAGCAGGGCAGTCTTTGTCACCAGTCTGTGATGAAGTAGTTTATATCACCGGTCTGTGACGGGGCAGTCTGTGTCACCAGTCTGCGGCGGAGCGCCGGTGACCGGGCAGTCTGTGGCGGGACAGTCTGTGCCACCAGTCTGTGACGGGTTAGGCCGTGACAGGGTAGTCTATGACGGGGAAGTCTGTGGTGGTTAATCCGTGACGGGACAGTCTGTGTTTCTAGTCTGACAGGGCCGTCTGAGCACAGATTTTGTGACTGGCAAGTCTACCTAACTATATATGTCCCCAGTTTTTGACATGAAGGCAGTGTGCTCAGTTGTTTGTGTATCCAGTGTGCGACGTGACAGTCTGAGCGCAGAGAATGTGACGGGGAAAATAATGTTCCTAGTGTGTGATAGGACAGACTGTGTGCTCAGTTTATGCGTGTTTCGGTCTGTGACGCGAGATTAAGAGTGTTCAGTCTGAGACGGGGCAGTCTGAATATCCCTTGACGTCGCCCTGTTCCCCTCTCCACCTACGGCAATACAGATGATACTAGCGGGCCGAGCCTGTGACGCGTCCCCCGTGCCACGTCACATTTACCAACACCGTCTCCTGGTCCCTGAGACACAGCGACGACAGCCGGCAGTCGAGAGATGAACTGGGCGTCTGGGAAAGTCGGGACCGCGGTACAGAATGGTCTCATTGATGTAGGTTCGGTGAGTGATGGGCTCCATACGCGGTGAGACGGTTGACGGAGTTCACAGAACCATCACTGACTCGGTAGCTGCGGACAGGGATGGGGTTGCCTGCTATTCAACTCATCAACATCAACTCACCCTATCTTTTGCTAGTTTACGGGGTTAGCCAACCACTTCGGTGATAATATAGCAAATAGATAATGATGGCTGATAAATTAGGTAAATGCTGATATCGTTTATGTTTTACCATCCAACCGTCCGTCGAAAGCAGAACCACAGCCACTAACCAGGGAGTTTTATGTTATCTAAGAGAATTTCCAGCATAAGAAAAACAGATGTTTTTTTTTTCTTTTCCAAGCCAACACTATTTACTGTTGTAGGGAAGAATGCGACATCGTGACTTACAAGTCACAACCTAATGACAAGTCCAGTGCCGCCCACTGCCCAGTCGTGGTCAGTAAATGGCAGAGGCCGGCACATGGGCAGCATCTCTCCAAATTCATACATCACTCCTGTCCCTCTTTCCCGGCCATATATCAAAATGGACAGCCGCATTGTCCGGCCATGGCTCGCGATCGACGGAAATTGCTGCGATTTTTCAGTTGGTGGCGGCAGTTAGCACAGCTCTCATGTGACGGGCACTGGGCAGGGGGATGAAGGGTCACCGCCCACGTGGTCAGCAAGCACTTGTATTTAGTTATGAGTGCGGCTACTTCAGCAGGACCAAAACCTAGCACGCCCTTCTATAAGAAAGTACATTTTCCATACCTAAAAAGCATAGCTTACTGATATGTCTCCAAACATCCGGCTAAGGCACTTGACAGCGTGCAACTGAATGCCTCCAAGCAAATCGATATCAGTAACTATGAAAAAGACACGTGTCAGCAGCGAAAACATCATGCAACGCTGCAAGCATTAGGGCGCCTGGATTAGGAGATACTGGTGCATTCAATACGACGCTGCGCTCGTCAGTCTGGTGACATGTCTCTGACTATCGGCGGCGATGTCAGGGGCACGACAGCACTGAACTTGCGTTGCGAGTGAATGTTGCGCCACTCTGTCTCTGCTTCCTTTGTCGGAATAGCACGACGAAAATAGTTCAATTTTGTAATATATAAAGTAGTATTTTTGAAAGTAGCCATTTCCATTGCTGAATTATTCTACAATGAAGGCTTCGTTCGCCTATTAGGTCACGTTGCTTGAATCTACAGGGTGATTTTTTATACAGGGCAAAAAGTAAAGAGCAATGGCGGTACCAGAAAACAGATCAACTGACAGCAAATGTATATCTTTGTAAAAAGCACATTCTGACATTTCATTTGCACACACAAACTTTAAGTTTGAGCACCGTTTAGGCTTACAGAACGTGCTCGAAGTGAGCACAGTTCTAATGCACGCAAGCCTGAAGTAATTGGCGATTTTGGGGAAAACATTTTGTTGTGCGCCATTTTCACGGAACTTCACAACAGAATGAGTCCCAAGAAGGCTTTAAAAGGTCCTGAAAACAAAATGACAAACAATTTCCTTTCACATGGATATACTTTTTTGGCGTTTGTTATATGTTTTGGTATCTCTAGGCTTAAAAACTTTTTGTCCTGTAAAAAAATCACCCTGTAGATGCCTGCATAAGTATGCATAGGATACCGCATCTATCCAGCAATTCAGAACGGGCTCAGTTCCCAGCAACTGCGCGAGCTCTATGAGAAAACATTCCCAATGCCACTAAACTCCAATAAAGGGATGCGCCGCCGCTGCCCTGCGTCTTTGAATCCCTCAGAGCCCTGTTCATTTTTCTCTGTCACCCGGTACACAGGGAGTTATTTCTCTGCGTCTATCTGTGTCGCCCGTGTCCGTTCGGATCGGCCGGCCCCCGTCCGCCCCGTGCCGCCCGGACAATACAACAATCATCCGGCGCGGCGCGGACCGCATTGAGCCGCCCGGCGCCGCCCCCGCCTTTGTGGCCGCCCACAAACAGGCGCGGCGGGGAGCGCGGCAGCAGTTCCTCCCGACGTCTCTTTCCTTTTTCAAACGTCGGTGACAGATCTTGCGGATAAACGCGGCGGGCCCCCATCCGGGTGGTCATTTTTCTCCTCTCGGCGTGGCCGGCCGATGACCTAGGGAAGCGCGGGCGAACCGGTCGGCGGCGGCGGTGACGGTGGCTAATAGCCGCTGGTATAGCGCAGCTCAATACCAGGCACCAGTCGATCGGAACTGGACACGAGGCTGGGTCCGGGGAGGGCATGGTGCGGCTAGATTTTGAGACACGGACGCAGTCAGACGGTGGCTCTTGAATCTTGATGCTGACACAAAACTGACGCAGATGTAGTTTTCTAGTGTGGGGTTTACTGATGTCTCGCTGCTGGTCCCCTTTCCTCCTGTCAGCATGGCACATGAAGCGCTGCACTCAGGCGGTGACGTAGGTGACCACTAACCACCGAACCGCCCCCAAAACCGCAGCCGTAACCGAGCACCAGCTCTGTTTCTGAGTGCGGCTAACGGTGCGCGCTGGCGTCCTAGGGATGGGACACGTCACCGATAACTGATGTGCCACGCTCACCCGCCCGTGCTCTGAGTGTGGGGAAATGTTTGGCAAGTTTGTCGTCAATTAAGATAAATTATGGTACATAAAAAGCAAACAATTTCCCTCAACTGCAACATTAGGCGCAAAAAATAAGATGAATGCTTTCATATTTTGGCTTGACGGCTCAAAATAGCATTACCATTATACCTGGACTTCTATCTCAGTCCCACAAATCGGACAGCTCCTTAGGCAGATGACAGCCGTAAAGCATCAGGGCAAGATGACCCAATGTATCATCAGTTGGACGGACCATGCCGCCACCCTTCTGCCCCTTCCATCTCCCAGTCCACATAGCTCTCTCAGCTCTGCGGGCTCCCCGGCGGCCATTACATACCGAGCTGCCCGACCCACAGTCGCGCCGGCCAGCGGCCGTGACCGTCGTCAGCCACCGTGACCACACGAGACGGCCAACCCTGGCGCACAGGCGACGAACCCTGGCGCCTCGGCGCCGACAGTGGCACCTTCACGCCGTCCCTCAGAAGGGGAGAAACTGGTGTAAGACGGAGGTGGGAGATGAAATAATCGGCCAGGCTGAGAGATTGTGCCCTGCGTGCGTTGTTGGAATTGGAATTGGAGCACAGTTGGTTTCGGAGTTCATGCCTCATGGGATGTTGTTATACAAGAAGATAGCGAGACCAATATGTTTATAGCATTTAGCCCTCGCCGGCACAGGGGGGGGTTGATGCGACCCCCCCTAAGGTTTTTCGCGAATAACTCGCGTAAAAAGCGGCTGATCGCGACGAAACTTTCAGTACCCTCGCATTGATCAATTTTACACGTTCCCTGAAAATTTCATGACCCTGACCCCAATGACCTTTGACCTGTGACCTCTTTTCCGTGACCATGTTTGGCCGAAATAGCGATTCGGCGTATGTCGGCTCGCATTAGCCGCGCGTTTGCAAGCTTTTCGTGGTTTCAAACGTTCAAACATGTGATTTGATGTTGCTCCCATACATTAGGGTGGGTGTCAAGGTCACCTGAAGGTCAGGTCAGGTCATTGACCTTTGGTGACCTCGGGTGACCTCGGTTCACTTTTTCGAGTTTTACATGTTTCTAGGCTAGTTTTTGGAGCTGAATTCTAATTTAGCAATCATTTGAACATTTACGAAGTAGTTTTGGTGCCTTCGTATGTCGTACTGACTTAAAAGTCACCGTCCAGCACAAGAAGAAGATCTATTCTGCTCTCCTCTACACCTTCCAGCCAACTAAACTCACAATCCCCCTCCTGGCACATCCACAGCTCGCAGACACACATCTCACATCATCACCAACCAATCGCGCTGTCATACGTCATATATCTCACATCATAACCAGCCAATCATGCTCCCATACGTCATGCCCGGCCCAGCTACTTGCAGGGTGTAACTCGGCCCTGCCGGCATCAGATGCCGGCGGCTATGACCAACGCTGGGTCACCGGTTCACAGCTCGACGCTGAAGCTGACTCACACTTATACGGCTCACATTCATCCTTGCGTCACGCTACATCACCCCCTGGTTCTGAAGAACCACATTACTCTACATGTTACATGTCATTCAATCAACGCATCAACTACATCCTCTGGCACACCATCGCCATATCTTTCCGGCTCTCTTCGAACACGCGTACCACGCCGCAGCGTCGCAGGCACGAACGTTTCACTCTCGTCTGCGGACACATCGGACCCGGTCGGTGGATCGGGGTCCGGGGACTGAGCGACGCTGGGCGGCCGCGTGTCCGACTCCGTCACATCACTCGGAGCTGGCGACACACACACGCCATCACACTCGCTGTCATCAGACCACTCCACCGTTGGCGCTCGCAGAGCCCCTGGCCTCGGACATTCAGGGACGGTCAACCGATGTCGGAGGTTTCGCACATGTCGTGGGACATTATCGACTTCGATTGTCTGGGCCGAAACGACGCCTGTCACAATACCCTCGTCTGACTTTACAAAACATCGGTCGCCCCGCCGCCGAACCCACACCTTGTCCCCTACCTGGTATACACCGGGTTTCTTCAGCGGCAGGGCGTCACTAGGCTCGTCTGAGGTTCTGCGGGGCGTCACGTCAACGTCTCGGCCAGGGTGTCGAAGCACCCCGTTGATTGGAGCTGTGGCCGGGTCACTGCCATCCTTCGGTGTCACGTTGTATCGATGGACTGCTTCAGCAACGGAGCAGGACTGCCGGGCCACCATCACTTTGATGGTACGATGATGGCGCTCGACGATGCCGTTCCCGCCGGGCTCGTAGGCAGCGCGGAACCGGATGGATACGTCCCAGCGAGCCGCGAACGCTAACATGACCCGGCCACGGAACTCTGTCGCATTGTCCGTGAGTATTTCCGCCGGGGCTCCACGCTCTAGAAACACGTTCTCCAGCTCACTCACAATCTCCAGAGCTCCTGCCCGGCGAAGCCGTCGCCATATGGCGTACCTCGACGGCCCGCAGTCCACCAGCGTCAGGTATGGGTGGCCGTGCACGTGGGTGACATCCATGGCCAGGCGATCCCACGTGCGTTCTGTTCCGAGTGACCCACCGGGCCAGCGCTCCGGCGCCGGGTCAATCGAGGCACACGTCTGGCATCGTCTGACCACGTCTCGCACAGCTGGTTTTGACACCCGCCTCACCCCCAGCTCACGTCGGGCGTACCACAACGTTCTCCTCACTCCTTGGTGACCGATGTTTTCGTGGATGGTGCGGATGTCACTCGCTGAGGCACTTGTGATGGCAGCGACAGCCACCGGTTGTGCTTTGGACGAATCAGTGGTTGGCTGGTCGGCAGTCTGCAGCCAGGCGTTGGGCACCCGCGTCACCTCATCAGCACGGTTGACCGCTGACGCGACCAGCTCGATAGTGACCTCCAGTTCGTACTCGATGACGAGCTGACGGAAAACAGCCACGCGCCGTCGGATAAGCATTTCGGACTGCGCCTTGGTTCGCAGCCTTGCCTTACCCGACAGCGCGTCACTCAGCCAGCGGTGCACCGTCACCGAGTCTGTCCGGAGCGTCAGGCGACGGAAGCCCCATGCTACCGCCAGGTTGACACCGTTGAGAGCGGCATCCAGTTCTGAGATATTGATGTGCACGTCCCTCTCCGATTCGGCACGCAGCCAGGACGCGTCCTCGATGATGGCGCCCGTGTCAGGGTCAGTGAGCACGACACCGCGGGCGATGGAGCTGGCGTCGGTCCACACCACGACGCTCGTCCCTGTCACACACCACTGGCCGCGTGCCGGGTCACATGCTCGAAACCGCCGTGACACCTCATCCACCTCACGTTGTAGTTCCTCGCTGACGATCGGAGTGTCCCAGTCCGGGCTGAGGCGGTTGGCAGTCCGCTTCATCCATGCAGCGGCCGGCCGCAGCCAGCCTGCGACCGGCACATGAGATGTCAGCTGGCCGGCCCACGCGAAGACAGATCGCCGCGTTAGCACGGGTGGAGCCTGCGTTGGTGACTTCCCGTCCCTACTCCACTGGAGTGCCGGCCCGTCGCTCTCGGCGACACGAAGGCCCAGCATACGTGCACCGGTCGCGACCCGCTCCGGCGGCTTGCATGTGAGCCCGAATCGAGCGAAGTGCTCGGCAACCTCATCAGCCGAGACCACCGCTTCGTTGACCAGCAGATCATCGGCGTAAGGCAGCACTGCCTCTGCCAACCCGGGGCTCTGTGCGAGCACCTTCCTGACCACAGCCTTCATGATCAGAGGCGCGATACTGAGCCCAAAGCCGACCCTGGTCAGGCAGTACCGCCGCCCTTGCACGATGACTGTCTGGTACGGCCACAGGGCCGGGTCCACACGAAGCTGAAGAAAAGCTTTCTTCAGATCCAGGACAGCGACCCGGCGTCCGTGACGTCGCCACCTTCGCAGCTCTTCCACGCAGACGTCAGCGTCGGCTGTGTGACGTGTCAGGTGTTGATTGAGTTCCCGATAATCTAACACCGGCCGCACCTTGTCCTTCGCTGCCTGAGTAACCACCATCAACGGGATCAATCCCTGTGCGGGACCGTACATCGTCTCATCGTATTCGCGCAGCCAGCCCTCACTAATCCACAGCGCCAGCTCTGCATCGAATTTTTCACGCGCACAACTCGGCACACCGTACTGAGCTATCGAGTTTCCAAGCGGGGGCGGAGCCACGCCACCGGCCCATTTCCAACGGACTGTCCACACATCATCGAACACAGCCGTGAAGTCAGTCTCGTCAATCCTTAGCTCCGGCTCCGTGTCGACCGCTCGACACACCTCCCGCTCCGGCGGGACCTCACGCTGCACCACAGCAGCCGTGTCGACCGCACGACACACCTCCCGCTCCGGCGGGGCCTCACGCTGCACCACAGTAGCCGTGTCGACCGCTCGACACACCTCCCGCTCCGGCGGGACCTCACGCTGCACCACAGCAGCCGTGTCAACCGCTCGACACACCTCCCGCTCCGGCGGGGCCTCACGCTGCACCACAGCAGCCGTGTCGACCGCTCGACACACCTCCCGCTCCGGCGGGGCCTCACGCTGCACCACAGCAGCCGTGTCGACGCTCGCAACTGGGTTGTCGCTCCCGAAGCGAACGGATCCTCCACTTACACTCACGCCCTGCAGGGCGTCAATGCCGGTCATGCCCAGCAACACGTCTACGCCCAGCAACCGGGCCGGTACGACGACCGCCCGCACACTCACTGTCGCCCCGCGCACTCCAAGGCTGACCACAGCCCGCCCACAGCACAGCACCGGGCTGTCGTTGACAGCGACCAAGCTGGCGTCACTCCGCTCCCAGCAGGACACCATGCCCTTCCACACCACTGTCTCGCTGCACCCTGTGTCGACGAGTGCTCGGCACTTGCGCCCATTTACATTGATGTCGATGATGGGGGCTCTTGGGTCACTGCGGCAGCTGGCGACGGCGGAGCCCGTGGCGCTGATGTAGCGCCGTCGCCGTGCCCGTTTGGGCAGAGCCGGGCGATGTGGCCTACCTGGTTACAGGTCCAACACCGCAGTGGTGGACGGCGACCCGTCCCTCTGGCTCCCCGCTGCTGCTGTACATATGATGGCGGCGGCTGGACGACAGCCACCGATGCAGTCGCTCTCTCCCTGGCCGCCATCGCCAACGTTGACCTAGCGACGGCGACGGCTCGCTCCAAGGAGAGAGTTTCATCTCCAGCACTGTTACGTACTGTTAGCCGCACCTCCGGCGGCAGACCTTGCAGGAAGTGCGTCGTCATCACTTCGTTGGACACTGAACCTATGAGGGATATCAGCCGCTTGACTGATCCCAGGTAGGCATCCACAGACTCGCCCGGTTGTAGACGTCGGTGATACAGCTCATACATAGCCGCGTCGGGTCCCAATGCAAATGCACGATGCAGTTTTTGGCGGACGATTGCAGCATCCCGCTGCTCGGTGGAGGAGAGGGTGGCCCACACCTCGTACGCCTGGTCCCTCAGGCGTGTGGGTATGACAGCGGCCAGTGACACACGACGCAGGGCACACAGCTGTGTCGCCTGCTCCAGCCATCTGACGACGTCACCGCTGCCGTCGAACTCCGGTATTGCCCGCAGATCGAATGCAGGCGCAGGAAACTCTGGTTCCATGGTATTGGTACCAGCTACCGGTGCACCACTGCCCTCTTCTACGTCAGACATAATCACAACACTTAGTCGAGAAGGCCGAAATAGCTTGTCGTACTGACTTAAAAGTCACCGTCCAGCACAAGAAGAAGATCTATTCTGCTCTCCTCTACACCTTCCAGCCAACTAAACTCACAATCCCCCTCCTGGCACATCCACAGCTCGCAGACACACATCTCACATCATCACCAACCAATCGCGCTGTCATACGTCATATATCTCACATCATAACCAGCCAATCATGCTCCCATACGTCATGCCCGGCCCAGCTACTTGCAGGGTGTAACTCGGCCCTGCCGGCATCAGATGCCGGCGGCTATGACCAACGCTGGGTCACCGGTTCACAGCTCGACGCTGAAGCTGACTCACACTTATACGGCTCACATTCATCCTTGCGTCACGCTACATCGTAACATGTTACGAAGCTGTCAGAGGCGGTTGACACGTATTACGAATACCCGTCACAACCCCTACCGGTTGACCTGACCTGACCTGACCCGACCTGGTCTAAATGCTTAAAAACATCATCTCTGATCAAAACTAACACGATATTCGTGATCAGAACCCCGGAAAACCACATAGCAGCCACACTTTACGACTTTCTAACAGGTCCTGATTTTCCCGGTTTTCGGGTCATTGACCTGACCTGGAAGGTCACCCGATGACCTAGGACCTTAAAATTGGGTATCATCGGCTTCCTCTCGTGGCGGGCAACACGCTCGTTTTTTTCGCGAAGCTCTAGCTCGATCAGGGGCCAAACGCGAGGGGGGGTCGTACCAACCCCCCCCCCCCTTGTGCCGTCGAAGGACTCAAAATGGCCTGTGCCGGCGAGGGTTAATATACAATTGGGTAAGGCGTTTGATTAGGGAGAATCACATGTTCACTTGGTGCGTGTTTTAGCGTTTGACAGATGATGATGTGATGTCGGGATACATCACATGACGGTTTATCGGAAAATTTCAATAAATAGTTGATAGATCGTCACTGTGTTAGTAACTGCTGAGCTCCATTACCCCGCGAGTTGCTGGGGGGGGGGGGGGGAGGGGGAGGGTGTTTTACGCCCCCACTTTTTTCGTCGCACTATTTAGATTAGCTAGTATAGTTGCGGCGCGGTGCGTGCAGCGGACACGGGTTGTCGCGGCCGGCGCCACCCTCTCAGTGAGGGAGTTTTTGCGCCGCGGCTGGGGAGGGTGGCGCCGATGACGGTCCCGCGGCGGTGTCCTGATGACGTGATGGCGTGGCGGTCGTCATCAGTGCCTGGGGACTCCGGCGCCGACGATGACAGGCGAGCTGAGAGACTTGTTTGGCCGAGCGGAACAGAGGTAGCGGTGTCACTGCAGACGCGAACATCGAAAGGACGTGTTGGACAGAGGCTAGGGTAGATGAAGATTAAAACGAGACAAAGTCGTTCAGCAATCAAGCAGCAAACTGTTACGAATTGTCGATAAACTTCACTGCTCGATATTACATTTGGAAAGTGTTATCATCCACTTACCGATATAGCACATACCATCTAGGTCCAGCTGCGGCCTGCGACTTTGGTGTTCTGGGCTTGGCGTTGACCGGTGGACGTCGTTAGTCTCAGCGACGACCGACTCTCATCGCGAGAAGGCCTTTGCACACCCGGCGCAGTTGGGGTATTCGTAATACCGACAATTGTGGCGCATGCATCCATTTCTCCCCAGCATCTTGCGGAGCACGCTCAAGCTGGTGTCTCTCGGGAGCCAGTGTAAAGACGAAGGGGAGACGGAAACGGAGACGGAGCGTCGGAGGCGAGAGACATAAACGGAAACAGAGTTAGAGACAGAGAAAAGCGGCAACAGAATCAAAGATGTGCGCGGAACGGAGAAGAAGACTGAGGTGGTGGAGGCGGAAACAAAACCGGAACGGGTGCGTAAATATGAAGAGACCGATACGGAAATGAAGGAGGAGACTCGGGTCTGGGAGCAGAAGAGAGGAAGGACGGAACAGAGGCAAAGACCGATACTCTTACAAGCTATTGTTCTCGGCGCAAGCATAAAACATGCGATTTGCGAAGCTTTCTAGCAGTAGCATATCATTTGCTTGCCTTCAGTGAGGAGAACATGCTGACCTAGAATGTTTACGACGTCTGTCCCGCAAAGGGGTTGTGGGCGCCTTGAAGGAATATTTTTGCATTTGGGTTGAGAACTGCCGGCAGAGATGCAATCTATCGAAACTGAAATATTTACATAAAGCAATAATTTTCTTACAAAATTTTCTCTGATTGATTTTCGAAACTTCTATAGAAGAACACTGTAAAAAAATCTTACAAGCCCCTTGTAGGAAAACCGCTGGCGCAAAAATGAGCATGCAGCGACGTGTAAAAATCGCCTCATATTTAGCTAGTAAGAGGGTACAAGCTTGTTTCGTTAGTAAATGACAAGCCCACGCCTCATAAACCGAGCACCCCCGTGTCAGCCCCTCGTTTCGTTATTCGGTACCTCGTTTGAAAACGAGGGCAAAACCAGCAGATCGGTACGCCGATTAGGCTCCTTAGCAGGACTCGCCTGGTAACCCAACCAGCTAGCGCCTGCTATTGCTGCCCAGTAGTAATACTAGCTCAATTGCGTCACCCCCTCCCCCCCCCCCTCCTTCTCCCCAGCCGCCCCTCCGACTGGTGGACGACCCGGCCAACGACAGCCACGACAGCGTGCCAGCCACGTTACAAAAAAAAAACATGCACAAAAATAACGTTTATTACTTATTAGCATACTATACAAAATATCTAAAGATAGGTATACATATTACAATATCATAGCGGAGTGGTGCAAAAGCTGATTCGAGTCACCATTCACAAAATAATACGGTTGCATGAGACACGATCGGGCACTTCCACGGGCTTTGACGTAACGGCACTTACAACAGGCGAGTGAGCAAGTTGATCCTGCCATGTCAGGTACATTGTGCACTGTGCAGTCCATCAAATATTTGCCATACTTTGAAGATTCAAGCAAGTTTTTTTTTTCTGGGCGAGGCTTACCAACAGAAATATCGCTGGCTTCCGGTATACCTTCATGCCTCAGTCTCCCACAACTTTAAGCAGCTCTGCAAACAGAAAAGAAAATTAACTGCTGATTTTAAAATATCAGTGAGGATGGCTTTATTATCTACATCAACTGACTTTTGTATAAGATAAATCAATGTGAGGCAATATGTGTAGCTTACACATTTGGAAAAAAAGGCTAGACAGCAACTGAAAGAAAGTCCGTCTTCCAACAGTCGGAATTCAAACGAAACAGTGGCCCACAACGGTCAAGGGGTGAATTCTATGACGCAACATGTGTTCAGAATATTACAAAATAAATAAAATGTCCCCCATTGCTACGTAAATATCATACAATATAACGTACCTTCGAAATATCCCAGCCCGAGAACTTCACAACGCACCGTGCCACAACACAACCGCACCAACCGCCGGCAGCCGCAGAACTGAACAATGGCGGCCGGAAATGACGGCCCCGCGCCGGAAGTGAAGGACGCGTTTTAGAAGCAGTCTCAGACTCGTCGCTGCTCACCGTAGCAGGGATTTATGAGGCACTACCGAATCAAAGTCGTTTCGCCTCATTCGGCAACACGAAAACCCTACCAGTACTAGTCCGATGATGAGTTTCCGGCTAGGTGGCGTGTGCGCAGGATTATATTTAAAGCACGTGCAGGGCGGTGCCTCATTAGCCGACATAATAATAATATGACACGATAATGAAACACGCATGTAACTAGCATGCAACAAGCTTCTGGTGGATTTAATTATGAGACTATGGGTAGTTTTCCGACACAGCGCGAAATCTGTTGATAAGCAGGAAGGGGTGTTAGGGAAGCATTTAAGTTATTAGGTTACCGTTTGTAACCAATTGTTTCACGAGGCCACTCTTTAACTAACAACCCTCAGGCTGATAATGTCCCTATATATAACAGCAAGGTACAATGGACGACCGTGTAACCCACCCCTTGTCATAGAATTGGCTCGTGACATTTTTTTACAGTGAAGTTTCGACCATATAAAGAAACAGATGTGACATGTAGGTACATTAATTACACTTTGATCTCGTGAAGGCCTTTGATTACTCGTTTTCTCCCAAACTGAAACACTAGTGAGGATGAAGTGGAGTTGATTAAACCGCATTGATCCTTTTTACTCCCAAAATTTTTAGCATAATCTAGTTTTAGCATAACAAAAAAATAGTAGCTATCACCAAAAACAGCAGATCCATGGACAATATTATAAAGCTAATCAAATGCATCTGTGATTCTATCCTATCTATAACGGCCACGCCGAGCACGGACTGCAGGTTCTTGTGCCGCAGTCCGTAGAACACGATGTCGCGCTCCTGCAGCAGCAGGGACACCTGAGCCGGCGAGGCGCGATCTGAGCCCGGGCCGGGCGGGGTCGGATGACCGCCCGCCCCTCCCCGTGGATACGCTGTCTGCCCCGCGCCGCTACCGACGGCCGACGGGGGCGGCGACGGTCTACTTGGCTGGGAAACAGACCCCGGTGTCGGATTTCAGAGGCCGGCGCCGAGACAGACCCGGGGCGCAGCCGGCCGGGACCGGGCGCAGGTTTTGTGGGGTCGAGTGACGAGCCGCCAGTGGGCCGGTTTTTAGAGCTGCGGCAATAGAGTACGGTGAATGTGATTTCAGAAAAGGTTTGGAAAAGATGAAACTAATTTGAGTTGAAGCTAAATAGATCCCATGATGTCATCGAGCTGCGGCAGCTTGTGACTTAACTCAGCTGAGGTGTAGACTAGTGTCGGTCTTCTAGGTGTTTGCATAAACTGACACGATGTAAACCGTGATCATAGGAGCCGCTCCATGGCAAGGATTGCGACTTGATGTATGGGTGCTTTCGGTGTAAGGTGAGTCATGTTTTTCACTTGGACGTTGCCATTGTTCACACAAGTTCTTCATCTTCTTTTACCAATCCCTGTTAACGAAATTCAGTCTCCAAGTTTTGGCGTTATTTCGTCCATAATTTTACCAAACCCGATAGCCTTGCTTGGCTTCAGCGGCGTGGTTCCTCAGCTGGGTGTCGCCGTCCGCTGTTTCCGACAGATTAGGCCAGTCAATGTGCCGTGAGGTGCGTGTGAGCGGCCGATAGGGCGCCGCCAAATCACGGCCGATGGACGGCCACGTGCCGGCCCGTCAGCCGCACTATCCGCCCGCGTCTGTTCGTCCGTCCGTTCGTATCACGACACAAAATATAGCATAGCGGTGGACGGGCCCGGCGCTCTAGAGGGAATCTCTTAAACGGCTTTGGGAATATCCTCTCTTATGTGCTGTGATGACAAGCATTATTGGGGATGCTTTGAAGTTTTTTATCATTAGGTAGGTACTTTGCTCCCATTTTAAAGGATCTTGTTGAACTGGTTGCCTCAATTGTTAAATATAACACGATCATGTAACACTAAACACAGTCACATGCCAAAAAAATGATACCACTTTCTGCACTTAAAAAACCGATCTCCAGAATAATGCAGACAAAGAACATTCGAGTGGTTATCGTTTCACAAGCACTTCTATCCCACGCCAGAAGTGTTCACGACTCTCTCAAGAGATGGCGCTGGTGCTGCTTTCAGCCACTGTCTTACGAAGCGACGCACGCCGGGCCAGCGGCGCTGCCTCCCGCGATGGAAGGAATGATACCACCCCGTAGATGGTGACGGTGATAATGTGAGCAAATGGATGACCACTCCGGTGGCTGGCGACCCCCGGGCGAGGGTCATGACACGGTCGTCGGTCACGAGTGGCACAGAGCGTGAGAAGGAGGGACAGGTATGTACGCCACTGTGAGATGTGCAAGTCAGTGAGGTGCTATGGTACGGCGATCCTATAATCAGCGACCACGTCATAATCACCATGCACTGGAACGCGCACAAACTCTACATATACTGCCCCGATACGAATATCCGGACTCCTTCCCACCAGCAACCGGCGCGGGTCTGCCGGTAATAGGTCATCAAAGGCGGTCGGCCGGCGACCCCCGGCACCCAATCAGGGGGAGGGAGGGGGCGGACGATTTAACCCGCGCGGGGCTGGGGTCTCCAGCCGAACGCGCGGGGCTGGGGGGGGGGTAAATTTTACCCCCCCTGTTATCTCCCGAACTAATGGTCCGATTTGAAAAATTCAAACGCCAATAGAAAGCTCTCATCACGAACTACTAAAAACATGTACTTAATTTAAAGTTTGAGGTCAAGGTCAAGGTCAGGTCAAGGGTACAAATTGCAAGTTTCTACAGTATCGGCCTAGCACCGTAGTTGCCGAAGAATGGAGTCATGGACAGAGACTGATCGCCCAAAACGTGTTCTTAGGCTACCAAGACAATATTCGTTGCATACAATATCATTCAGAGGTCAAGGTCAAGGTCAGGTCAGGTCAGGTCAGATCACCAAAAAACAAAATATAGAAAAGGGCATGTGCGACACATGTTTTATGGGTCATTTTACTCATAGAATTCAATAGGCACACTCAATAAGTGATATGGACCACCTCTGGATGAATTTCAGGTCGAGGTCAGGTCAAGGTCAGGTCAAGTGAGGTCAAATTTTGAAGTTAGTTGTTAAGGCCTAAAAAGGTGTCTATCTGATGCAGTTTTTCACGGCGAATCGAATGGTGCTATTTTTGTTTCCGTACGAGGTCTAGAACTTCCAAAAAAGTCATTTTTCAAAAATTTTGTGTGTCGTGACGTCATAAAATTTTGAATAACTCCCACATTTTTGAACCGATTCTTCTAAAATTTGGTATGTAGGTGCACATAGACCACTTCTCTGACATATATTCCGGTTTTTTCGATAGACTCAAAAGTTTGGATTTTATAATGATTTTTCCAAAAAAGTCAGTTTTTTGAAAAAATTTAGGCCAAAATCCAAAATTTTCAAAAAACCGAGATAGCCATTTGATAGACAAAGTAAAATGACGTATAACCTTTTTTGTTACGTCTTGATTCCTTTAAAAAGGAAGATGTTAGCGGCGTTTGAACTTTTGCCGTTTTTTAGGCGAAAATGGCGAACATGACGTCACTAAAACGTCAATTTCTCAAAAATTTTCCGACGGATTTCGCTCAAATTTTCAGGGAACGTGTCAAATTGATGTAAGAAAAGGTACTGAAAGTTTGGCGGCGCTGCGCGCCGCCGTTTTTGAGATATCGCAAAAATTCGCGAGGGGGGGTAAAATTTACCCCCCCCCCAGCCCCGCGCGGGTTAATCGGGCCCCGGTCCAATCAGCCGATGATCGGCGCCAATGCGTCACACGACAATAACACCAGCTCGGCGCGGTCACTACTAACTAGCTCTTTGTGCGCCGGCGGCGGGGCTACAAAGGCCGTAATTGGGCTGAAAGGGTGTGCAGTGGCTCCCAGACCACCACGGCAGGACGGCGCAGCCGGCACATACCTGTCTGACTGACACGGCGCGGCACGGTGGTGTGCCTGTATAGAGTCCGGTCTGAGCAGGGCGTGCTGTGATGATCCTAGGTGAGATGTGGAATGCCGCAGTGACTTTGTGAAGTGAGGTATTGTTCTGATGTGTCTAGTGTTCTACATCCAGTTCCAAACTCGAGTCAAATAATAACCTAGCCGTACGAATGAATAATTATTATCAATCGCATTCGCCGCACGTATCGATCATCTTGCTCGTCCCTTCGATAGGTCTATTCCATTATACCCTTTCACGCCAAGCCTTGTAGAAGCACGATTCCCGCCCTTTCAATGTGTCCCGTGCACAAAGCCGCAATCATCGGCCGATTACCGGTCGAAGGCGACAACAGCGCGCTCCAGCCATCACCCCGGTCCTCCGTGGTCCTCCCACACTCTCCCAGCCACCCCTGGCCCTCCGCGGCGCACTCCAGGACCTCCTGAGTACCCTCAGCACTCCCAGCAACACTCGAGTTCCCGGCCGGTCCGCCGTCTGGCGCACAGTGCACCATGGCCCGCGCAAATGGAGCTGTTATGGCCGGCCGGCCGGCGCGGCGGGGGGTCGGCCCGCACCGTCCGGCCTCATACCGTTTAGTCGTTAACGGCGGGGGTCGGAGCCCATGCATTACGAGCGGGCCGCTCCTCCAAAGGGCACCCGGACCGAATTCCATTCACACGGCGCCTCCGGCCGCTCCAGTTGAATAAACGAATCTCCCCGATAATGCGTCGTTTGGACGGGAGGCGGGGAGGGGCGGGCCCACGGGTCGGGGGGAAGGGGTCACAGCTGGGGCATTCCACGATAGATCGTACCACTTTTTTCCAATTTGACACCCTCATCTCTCGGAATTTGACGAAAATTGGTCTCAGGGGTAATCAGGGGCTCTGAATCTACCTGTAACAATTTCAGGCTTATCAGATAAGTATTTTTTGAGTTATGGCGTAAAACATTTTTTGGATCTTGCTTTGCAGCGCTAAGTTTGGCGGGCTGTAACTCTAAGACGGATTATTCAAATGCTAAATGTTAGATAGCATTGAACTTGCAATGAAACAGAGATTAATATGCATTTTTGAAATTTCGAAAAATACGCTTTTTTTGATATATGACATATCGAGTTTTCTTTCATTTGTATTTTTTGGACTTTGGGACCAATTTTTTTTTGAATTTTTATTTCTTTAAAAAAATATTTAGCTCATTGTTAAGAAGTGCGCAAAAAATTAGGAAGGTGTTCTTTCTATAAATGTATTTATTTTACGTCACGATAACGGTTTCGAATAGTGATTTTGGGAGGGGAGCTTACAAATGGCGTGGTAAAGCTGCCTAGTGACATCACGGGTTACTGAAATTTCAATTGAAGTCTTAGTCATCTGAAAAAAATGAAAAGAGGGTTCATCCAACCCTCTTTCCTATAAGCGCGAGAGTGAAAAAGGCTGTTTGGTTCTGACATTGTTTTGGACGCCAATGACCATAGCTGTCCGAGATAAAAGTTACAGGACGCATACATGGTGTCCTCCAGAGGTCTCACAACTTATATAGGATCTGGGAATTTTTGAAGGTCACATGAGTCACGTGACATCACTGTTATAAGTCAATGGGGAAATATAAAATCTGGTATTTTGGCGCCGATAATGATCTAAAACTATCTCACGTACATGGTATCGTGATTTCATGCACTCCTTGCAAAGTCCAATGCTTCACTTTTGCATTGTTAACCTTGCGTGACGTCATTTATGACGTCACTAAGGTCGTACGAGTTTTTCGTCAATAACTCCCGATCAAATTGAGCTAGAGAGTCGGGAAAGCCACCAATGGACTCGGGAAGACCTTCCGAATCGAATGATATGCCATATGATACCCTTTGCCCAGCTTCGTGACCTGAGGGGCTCTGACCTGACCTTGACCCGAGGTCAACTACTTAAGTTGACCTCACCCTAACAAAAAGTATACCATTCGACGCACCTGAGCTAGGCGAACACAATGATGCCTAAATCGCGGCTCTGCGGCCATTTTTTGCGAAGTTATTTACTAAAAACCGAACCCGTAACTTCAGTCACTTGACCTGACCTCAGACGCTACCGGTTAACCTGAGACCTTAAAATTGGGTACCAATCGCTGCGACTTGTAACGGCACACACGCTCGTTTTTTTCCGCGAGGCTCTACCTCTATTAGAAGCAAAACGGCGTGCTGGGGTCGTATCAACCCCTCCGAAACCCATTTTGTTTGCGGGAAAATGAGGAACTTATAGAAAGAACACCTTTCTAATTTTTTGCATGTCGATTTGCAATGACATGAAGTTTATTTTGAAAAAATAAAAATGTGAAAAATTTTGGTCCCAAAAGTAATTAGAGGCAAATGAAAAAAGATTAAGGTTTTTGTTCAACAATCAAAATTTTTCTTTAGAATTTTTAAAAAGTAATATCAATTTTTGGTTCATCGCAAGGTTAGTGTTGTTGCCCGTTTGTTGGTTGCATAACCCGTTCTTGAGTTATAGGCCATCAAACTCACCGTTACAAACCGAAGTTTAAAAAATGTAATGCAATATAACTCAAAAAGGTTTGATCTGAGAAGTCTGATATTTTGCCAGGCGTCTTTGGGGCCTATGATTACCCCTAGGACCAATTTTCATTAAAATCTGAGAGATGAGGGTGACGGGCCTGGTACGATCTATCGTGGAATGCCCCAGCTGTCAGCTGGCACAGCTGACGGTCCACTCCTACCGGCAGCCAATTAACCCTCCTGTGACGCCGATTTCGGTTTTAAGCGCAATCACGTGACACACCCCAGTCACGTGACCTAGAGGTGCGCTTTCAATAGACAGAGTGCGCTTATATCGAACCGAGAGTTGTACGCAATTAAAGACAATAAACGTGCTCAGTTTAACCTGCTCTCTTCAATAGAGCGAGATAAATGTTTCATAATGCTTCGGTACCAACGATATTGCCAATCCATCAAACATTGTAGTCAGGAGACGATTTGGCATTCGACACTTTTTCGAATTAATTCGGCGTTAGAATTGCACATATTTTAACAAATTGCGCTTTACAACAACAGTCGACTGAGCCGTCCGAGCGCACCCATTCCATCTGCGCCGGCAGGCGACAGAAACCGCCAGTGGCGGAATCAGGGAGGAAGGGGGGGGGGGGTAAGAAAGTGGGGAAGAAGTAGCAAATGGCTTGTGGCGTCCGAAGCTCAATAAGAGCCTAGGTACTCAACCGGAGCCGGAGCCGTCCACAAATCTACGGCTCCATATCTTCTTTGAATTGGGCTGCCTAATCGTAGGCTATGACTTCATTGGTGGTTGATTTATTTCAACCGAATGTCATAGTCATGAGCTGCTGATCGCATGTCTCTGGTCCATCTGCATTCTGTAGTTACTATCATGAAATACTCGGGAAACTTTGCCCTATTATAGATACTGTGGCTGTTGACGGCGTTCGAGTGTGAAACCAAAGGCGTTAATGACGTAGAGGAACTTCAGTGAAAATGTCTCCCAATTACTCCAGTGACCTTGACTCCAGGGTGGTGTTTCACATCAGATCGCTGAGTGCGCTGCGCGCGTCGGCGCGTTGGGTTTCCATGGCAATATCAACAAACTTCACTCTGACGCTAAGCTATGACGTCATCGCAAAACGCTAGCGCGCCGCTCCGCCAGCACGCTAGCAGCATTCGCACTCAAACCTGTTCTCTTTGTACTTAGTTCCTTAGGACCTCTGTTCCAAACGCGATTCATCATAAGCTAACAGATCGCTCGCAACGTCATTCGAGTGACGTCAGGGGTATGCCTTAGCTCCCAGCGCGCGCAGCGTCGGGCGGTGAGACAGGGGCCAGGGCCCAGGACAATATTCATTAATCGGTTTATCGTCCAAGGCCGTATATTAGGGGGTTAACTCGTCAGTAGGTTTGTTTACATTTGCTCAGCTGACGAAATGACGTCAATGGTCGTCCGCCCCGCAAGGATCAGACGGCCGCACACAGTAGGTAGGTACATAACGCGGGCACAGGCAACAATCTCATCGACCTTATCTTGATAGAAAACACAACAGTAAAACGCTCTAAACAGGGGCGCAGCCAAGGGGGGGGGGGGCACACTGGGTTTTAGCCCCCCCCCCCCCCAAATCTAGTAGGCGCCCTCACTGGATGACGCCTTCCACGATCATTTCGGGGCGCCGAAGGCGCCTTTCTAATGTCCAGCACTCTAGGCGCCCTCGACGGTTAGCCATTGCGGTACACCATGCGGCACTGGCGCCCAGGTTTACAATTTTATATCTCTTTGTGGGTGAAGATGCACCCACAATCCTGAACTGCCAGACATCCACCCCCAATCTCCTGACCATCTAGCACCCTGGCATCATCTTCAGCGCCCTTCTGTCTGTTCGGCGCCCTTCTGATCTGTCGGCGCCCTTCTCGCCATTCAGCGCTCTTATGGCCTGCCGGCGCCCTTTTCACATTCGGCGCCCTCTGGGCTGACCAGTCGGCGTCTTCATGGTCCTTACCACACAGCATCCTCCTGATCTTTCTTTGCCCTCCACACTTGCCGGCGCCCTCCTGACCTGTCAGCGCCCTCCTTATCGTATTATAGCGCCCTCCTCACCGTACAGCGCCCTTATGGGCCCATCGATAGCGCTTCGGCGATACCTATCGCCTAGAGGCTGCAATGGGGCCCTTAGAGTACGGTGTCAGACCCCCCAGAGGCCGGTGTTAGACCCAAGGGTCAGCGAAGGGCATCAAAGGGCAAAGGCCCAAGGTAGGGCCCCAGAGGCTGATGTGGGCCTTCAGAGGCAAGTGCGTGACGCCCAAAGGTAAGGCTTGAGCTCCCCAGAGAACATAATAGGGCCATCAGTGGCCGGTGTAGAGACCTCATAGGCCAGTTTGGGGCCCCTCAGAGGCTAGTGTGGGGCCTCAGGTGTCGGTATGAGGCACTTAAAGACCGTTATGGGTCCTCAGAAGCCGGCATCGATCCTTCAGAAGCCAGTACGGGGCCCTCAGAGGCACATAAGGGTCAGTTTGGGTCCCAAAGACAGAAATGGGAGTTGGGACCATCAGAGGCCGGTGTGGGACCTTTAAAGGCTGGTTTGGGTCCTTAGGGGCAAAATTAGGGCCCTCAGAGACCAGTACAGGACCTGCAAAGGGCAGTTTGAGACCATCAGAAACCGAATTGGGCACTCAGAGGCTAATGTGGGTCCTTACAGGCCAGCATGGGGCCCTCAGAGGTTAGCGTGGGGCCCTAAAAGACCAACATGGGCCGGCGTTGGCCCCAGAGGCCATTAGAGGGCCCTCAAAGGCTAAGATGGGCCCTCAGAGGCCGATGCGGGCCCTTAGAGGCCGGCATCAGGTCTTCAGAAGCCCGTGCGGGGCCCTCAGAGGCTAAGGTGGGTCCTTACAGGCCAGCATGGGCCATCAGAGGTCAGTGTGGGGCCCTAAAAGACCGGCATGGGCCGGCGTTGGACCCCAGAGGCCAACAGAAGGCCCTCAAAGGCCAAGATGGGCCCTCAGAAGCCGATGCTGACCCTTAGAGGTCGGCATCGGGTCTTCAGAATCCAGTGCGGGGGGCCCTCAGAGGCTAATGTGGGCCCATACAGACCGGCATGGGGCCCTCAAAGGTCAGAATGGGACCCTAAAAGACTGGCATTGGCCAGCGTTGGAACCCAGAGGCTAGCAGAGGGCCCTCAAAGGCCAAGATGGGCCCCCAGAGGCCGATGCGGACCCTTAGAGGCCGGCATGGGGTCTTCAGAATCCAGTGCGGGGCCCATAGAGGCTAATGTGTGTCCTTTCAGGCCAGCATGGGGTCCTCAGAGGTCAGTGTGGGGCCCTAAAAGACCGGCATGGGCCGGCGTTGGACCCCAGACCAGCGGAGGGCCCTCAAAGGCCAAGATGGGCCCTCAGACGCCGATGCGGGCCCTGAGCGGCCGGCATTGGGTCTTCAGAATCCAGTGCAGGGGCCTCAGAGGCTAATGTGGGTCCTTACAGGCCAGCATGGGGCCCTTAGAGGTCAGTGTGGGGCCCTTAAAGGCCGGCATGGGCCGGCGTTGGGCCCCAGAGGCCATTAGAGGGCCCTCAAAGGCTAAGATGGGCCCTCAGAGGCCGATGCGGGCCCTTAGAGGCCGGCATCAGGTCTTCAGAAGCCCGTGCGGGGCCCTCAGAGGCTAAGGTGGGTCCTTACAGGCCAGCACGGGCCATCAGAGGTCAGTGTGGGGCCCTAAAAGACCGGCATGGGCCGGCGTTGAACCCCAGAGGCCAACAGAAGGCCCTCAAAGGCCAAGATGGGCCCTCAGAAGCCGATGCTGACCCTTAGAGGTCGGCATCGGGTCTTCAGAATCCAGTGCGGGGGGCCCTCAGAGGCTAATGTGGGCCCATACAGACCGGCATGGGGCCCTCAAAGGTCAGAATGGGACCCTAAAAGACTGGCATTGGCCGGCGTTGGAACCCAGAGGCTAGCAGAGGGCCCTCAAAGGCCAAGATGGGCCCCCAGAGGCCGATGCGGACCCTTAGAGGCCGGCATGGGGTCTTCAGAATCCAGTGCGGGGCCCATAGAGGCTAATGTGTGTCCTTTCAGGCCAGCATGGGGTCCTCAGAGGTCAGTGTGGGGCCCTAAAAGACCGGCATGGGCCGACGTTGGACCCCAGAGGCCAGCGGAGGGCCCTCAAAGGCCAAGATGGGCCCTCAGACGCCGATGCGGGCCCTGAGCGGCCGGCATTGGGTCTTCAGAATCCAGTGCAGGGGCCTCAGAGGCTAATGTGGGTCCTTACAGGCCAGCATGGGGCCCTTAGAGGTCAGTGTGGGGCCCTTAAAGGCCGGCATGGGCCGGCGTTGGGCCCCAGAGGCCATTAGAGGGCCCTCAAAGGCTAAGATGGGCCCTCAGAGGCCGATGCGGGCCCTTAGAGGCCGGCATCAGGTCTTCAGAAGCCCGTGCGGGGCCCTCAGAGGCTAAGGTGGGTCCTTACAGGCCAGCACGGGCCATCAGAGGTCAGTGTGGGGCCCTAAAAGACCGGCATGGGCCGGCGTTGAACCCCAGAGGCCAACAGAAGGCCCTCAAAGGCCAAGATGGGCCCTCAGAAGCCGATGCTGACCCTTAGAGGTCGGCATCGGGTCTTCAGAATCCAGTGCGGGGGGCCCTCAGAGGCTAATGTGGGCCCATACAGACCGGCATGGGGCCCTCAAAGGTCAGAATGGGACCCTAAAAGACTGGCATTGGCCGGCGTTGGAACCCAGAGGCTAGCAGAGGGCCCTCAAAGGCCAAGATGGGCCCCCAGAGGCCGATGCGGACCCTTAGAGGCCGGCATGGGGTCTTCAGAATCCAGTGCGGGGCCCATAGAGGCTAATGTGTGTCCTTTCAGGCCAGCATGGGGTCCTCAGAGGTCAGTGTGGGGCCCTAAAAGACCGGCATGGGCCGACGTTGGACCCCAGAGGCCAGCGGAGGGCCCTCAAAGGCCAAGATGGGCCCTCAGACGCCGATGCGGGCCCTGAGCGGCCGGCATTGGGTCTTCAGAATCCAGTGCAGGGGCCTCAGAGGCTAATGTGGGTCCTTACAGGCCAGCATGGGGCCCTCAGAGGTCAGTGTGGGGCCCTTAAAGGCCGGCATGGGCCGGCGTTGGGCCCCAGAGGCCATTAGAGGGCCCTCAAAGGCTAAGATGGGCCTTCAGAGGCCGATGCGGGCCCTTATAGGCCGGCATCAGGTCTTCAGAAGCCCGTGCGGGGCCCTCAGAGGCTAAGGTGGGTCCTTACAGGCCAGCACGGGCCATCAGAGGTCAGTGTGGGGCCCTAAAAGAACGGCATGGGCCGGCGTTGGACCCCAGAGGCCAACAGAAGGCCCTCAAAGGCCAAGATGGGCCCTCAGAAGCCGATGCTGACCCTTAGAGGTCGGCATCGGGTCTTCAGAATCCAGTGCGGGGCCCATAGAGGCTAATGTGTGTCCTTTCAGGCCAGCATGGGGTCCTCAGAGGTCAGTGTGGGGCCCTAAAAGACCGGCATGGGCCGACGTTGGACCCCAGAGGCCAGCGGAGGGCCCTCAAAGGCCAAGATGGGCCCTCAGACGCCGATGCGGGCCCTGAGCGGCCGGCATTGGGTCTTCAGAATCCAGTGCAGGGGCCTCAGAGGCTAATGTGGGTCCTTACAGGCCAGCATGGGGCCCTTAGAGGTCAGTGTGGGGCCCTTAAAGGCCGGCATGGGCCGGCGTTGGGCCCCAGAGGCCATCAGAGGGCCCTCAAAGGCTAAGATGGGCCTTCAGAGGCCGATGCGGGCCCTTATAGGCCGGCATCAGGTCTTCAGAAGCCCGTGCGGGGCCCTCAGAGGCTAAGGTGGGTCCTTACAGGCCAGCACGGGCCATCAGAGGTCAGTGTGGGGCCCTAAAAGACCGGCATGGGCCGGCGTTGGACCCCAGAGGCCAACAGAAGGCCCTCAAAGGCCAAGATGGGCCCTCAGAAGCCGATGCTGACCCTTAGAGGTCGGCATCGGGTCTTCAGAATCCAGTGCGGGGGGCCCTCAAAGGCTAATGTGGGCCCATACAGACCGGCATGGGGCCCTCAAAGGTCAGAATGGGACCCTAAAAGACTGGCATTGGCCGGCGTTGGAACCCAGAGGCCAGCAGAGGGCCCTCAAAGGCCAAGATGGGCTCAGATGCCGATGCGGACCCTAAGAGGCCGGCATGGGGTCTTCAGAATCCAGTGCGGGGCCCATAGAGACTAATGTGTGTCCTTTCAGCAGGGGCGTCGACACCGGTCAGACTTTTCCGACTAGTCGGACCACTTTTTCGACTAGGCGGTGCCCTGCTGTGGCTCGCGGGGATCCCTGCTGCAGACCGCGGGGGCCCTACTGCGGCTCGGGGGGCCCTGCTAGAGACCGCGGGGGCCCTGCTGCGCCTCTGGGGCCCTGCTAGACACCGCGGGGCCCTGCTGCGGCCCGCGGGGTCCCCTTCTGCGGCCGCGGGGGGCTCCTGTTGGGGCTCTCGGGGGGCCCTGCTGCGGCCACGGGGCCCCTGGGGCCCCCACCGGTGGGGGCCCCCCGAGAAAAAGTCGGACCAGTTTGCCTTACGCGTCGACGCCCCTGCCTTTCAGGCCAGCATGGGGTCCTCACTCCTCAGAGGTCAGTGTGGGGCCCTAAAAGACCGGCATGGGCCGGCGTTGGACCCCAGAGGCCAGCGGAGGGCCCTCAAAGGCCAAGATGGGCCCTCAGACGCCGATGCGGGCCCTGAGCGGCCGGCATTGGGTCTTCAGAATCCAGTGCAGGGGCCCTCAGAGGCTAATGATGGTCCTTACAGGCCAGCATGGGGCCCTTAGAGGTCAGTGTGGGGCCCTTAAAGGCCGGCATGGGCCGGCGTTGGACCCCAGAGACCAGCAGAGGGCCCTCAAAGGCCAAAATGGGCCCCCAGAGGCCGATGCGGGCTCTTAGAGGCCGGCATCAGGTCTTCAGAAGCCCGTGCGGGGCCCTCAGAGGCTAAGGTGGGTCCTTACAGGCCAGCACGGGCCATCAGAGGTCAGTGTGGGGCCCTAAAAGACCGGTATGGGCCGGCGTTGGACCCCAGAGGCCAACAGAAGGCTCTCAAAGGCCAAGATAGGCCCTCAGAAGCCGATGCGGGCTCTTAGAGGCCGGCATCAGGTCTTCAGAATCCAGTGCGGGGGGCCCTCAGAGGCTAATGTAGGCCCATACAGACCGGCATGGGGCCCTCAAAGGTCAGAATGGGACCCTAAAAGACTGGCATTGGCCGGCGTTGGAACCCAGAGGCCAACAGAAGGCCCTCAAAGGCCAAGATGGGCCCTCAGAAGCCGATGCTGACCCTTAGAGGCCGGCATGGGGTCTTCAGAATCCAGTGCGGGGCCCATAGAGGCTAATGTGTGTCCTTTCAGGCCAGCATGGGCCCTCAGAGGTCAGTGTGGGGCCCTAAAAGACCGGCATGGGCCGGCGTTGGACCCCAGAGGCCAGTGGAGGGCCCTCAAAGGCCAAGAAGGGCCCTCAGACGCCGATGCGGGCCCTGAGAGGCCGGCATTGGGTCTTCAGAATCTAGTGCAGGGGCCCTCAGAGGCTAATGTGGGTCCTTACAGGCCAGCATGGGGCCCTTAGAGGTCAGTGTGGGGCCCTTAAAGGCCGGCATGGGCCGGCGTTGGACCTCAGAGACCAGCGGAGGGCCCTGAAAGGCCAAAATGGGCCCCCAGAGGCCGATGCGGGCTCTTAGAGGCCGACATCGGGTCTTCAGAATCCAGTGCGGGGCCCTCAGAGGCACTTAAAGGCTAGTCTTGGGACTAGAGAGACAGAAATGAGGCTACCAGAGGCCGGCGTGAGGCTATCAGACGCCGGATGGGCCCCTGAGGCCGGTTTAGGGGCCCTTAAAGGCCAGTGGAGGGCCCTCAGAGGTCAATGTGGGTCCTCAGCGGTCAATGTGGACGCTTGACCGCCACTGAAGGGCTCTCAGAGGTCAGTGTAGGACCCTCAAAGACTGGTATAGGAGCTGTTAATAGCTGGCGTGGGTTTCTCGAGCCTCGTGACAATCGAATACGGGCCAGGGCCCCATACGGCCATGGGGGCCCATCGGTTGTTTGGGGGGGGGGGGGCAAATGATATGATGCCCCCTGATTTGCCTTTTGGGGGGCATGGCCCTGATGCCCCCCCCCCCTGCGACCGCCACTGGAGCCGTCCGCCTTGCATACACCTATGCATTCATATCTCGGCCAACACCGACCAGCTGAGCGCCACACGGACACATTTGGCAGCACATACACCAGTGCGAAGGAAATCCCCTCCGCTAATACTTTACGCATAACAGGCCTAATGAAGAGGGGTCCCGCGCAAGCAACAGGTAAGTATGTGCATAGAGTAAATACAACAAAACTGATCGTTAACATCTAAACATGCTAAAGTATAGCATAAAAGGCATTAAATCCACAAAACCAGTGGCTGAAGCCGCCTCTGTCAAGTAAATTGTGCCGTCAAGTGTAAGTGCAATGCGCCCAAATCAAACATAAAAGTGTCTGGAAAGGGCGCATATGCGCTCGGATCATACTGCAGAGTGTCGTAAAATGGCGCAGTGCGCTTTTATCTGACTCGGTAGTGTCGTTTTTAGGCTAAGTGTCTGATAATTGCGCCTGAAGTCGACTCGGGAAAATTATTCAAACAGGTATTTCGAGAAAAATACAGTGTTAAAAAGCAAAAAAAGCTGTCGGAATGCGTTTTGCAAACACACCTATCAATTACAAGTGTTTGGGTCACCTTCAGGTCATTATTTTAAAAAAACTTGTTCACCGAATTCCAGCTCAACATCTAGGTAAGGTATACGACACCCACTCCGTCTTCGCGGCAAAATCCTTCATCTGAAAATTCAAGTACATATGGTTGTGAGTGTGATGTACCAAATGTATGCATTATGCATCAGAAATGACGAGCGAGAAAATCTCTTTCAAATGAGCATCATTTTTTAAAGATTGGTTACGAAATAAACGAATGAGAACAGAAAAACGGAAAGTGCTCGACCACTCAGGCTCCAACAGGACTGTTGAATACAGGCGCAATTTACCCACGATTTGTCGCGAATGAGCGCAGTTTCACCGCATCGTTCTGCATCGCGTTTTTCTCATTTGTGGCGGAATCAAACAGTGTCCTGATACTATCACATATTCCGGGGGGCTAAATTTACCTCTTTTCATTGCAGCGAGCTTCCTAGAATGCATAACTTTGAAGATTTTGCGACATGAAAGAAATGTCGTATTTCAGCGCAGTTTGAGTGTGCAATTTGCGGCAACTGTCGCTTTTAAGCGCTGTCGTTTTATTTTGCGCAAAGTCGAATTCGAGCGCAAAAAAGTCGAATGAGGGTTGAATCGTATTCCCTATTAGTGGCAGGGGGGGTTGTTTTTATCCACCCCTCAGGTTTTTCGGGAATATCTCCGAAACCGCTGAAGCTACGATGCTGAAATTTTCTGACTTTTCCTACAACTAAATTGGGCTTATTCCCTGAAAATTTCAAGTTCATAACTTTACCAGGGGCGGCTCCAGAGCACTGGGAATTGGGGGTCCTATTCGTGAAGCGAGTCATTTGGGCGAAGATCACGATGCTGCACCAGTTTTACGAACAGTGAATGAAAGGTATACATGTGATAACATATACAGTTATTGTGCATCCTCTTTTCACACGTTTTTGCTATAATAGGCGGATCCAGGCGTCCAAAAAGGGGGGTTATGTTTTACCTCCCAACATAGGTGCCCTGACACCGCCTATGCCATGACCAATACAATTGTAGTCGTTCTCTCATAAGAAAATTGTAACATAAAAAGACCATTACCACCCTTTTTAGAAACAGTACCAACAAAAACCTTATTTACTATACTTTTTGTGTACCCCCAATCTCAATGATCTGTATCCGCCTATGATTTTTGAAAATGCATATTTTTAGGATCCATGTGAATTCCTGGTTCATTCTCTATCGATCGGCAAAAGTTGCGTTAGGATTGGTTCAGAAACCTGGCCGTGATAAACAGTCTAAAATGTATCTGCAATTTGCCCGTTTTTACCCCCCTCTACCCCCCCTGTTGACATATTTTAATTTTTATTTTTTAGAAATGTAGATCACGTTGAGCGAAATCGAATGCCGTTTGAATTTTGAAAATCGGCCCGTTAGATCTCGAGATATCAAGGGGGGGTCGTAAACAGCCCCCCCCCCCTGCCACTAATAGGGGTATACCAGGAGCCTGCCACTAATAGGGTTAACGCTCAATGCAGTCCCACGAATACCCCGGGCGCAGGTGGCTGGAACAGCGCGGAGAAATATGCCCGCAATGCGATGGGATAATTTTATTTTGTTTGTAATGTAAGCTCCCTGCAAAAGTTCCATGATGACTTCGGCCATTCCACTAGACATTTGGAGCTATAGGCTCCCTGTGCTCATTTTGATCTCCCGATAACCTTGCAAACAATACGGAGATGGAAAATTATGCCATCAGATATCTGTTCCCTTTGTGTTATCCAATAATTGATCAGATCGGTCTGAATGCGCTACGGCTATTTACGAAACAATGGAAAATGGACGCAGCTGGTCAGGAAGCTATCCAGATTAACAATTCGCAGACCATTATCTAGCCAAGATTATGAAGTGTGGTCACCTATACAATCGGTGAACTTCAATAAATATCACATCAGGAGAACATTTGACAGTTACGCTGAAAAGGTTAGCTGGTTAAGAAATTGTGCTGATAATTCATTTCAGAATCGTCGGTGCTAAAGGGATGTATTGCACTTTTCCATCCAAATCGCCCCTCACCCAAGAAAGCATTGCCCGGTCAGTGAGCTGTGCAGAGTGAGACAGCTGAAGCACTGTCTCACCACAAAATTAACCCGCGCCCCGTTGGGCTCTGCCGAGCAACGCGCCCGGTTGGGGGGGGGGGGCCATTTTGGCCCCCCCCTAAGATCTCGAGAACCACCTAACATAGCGACAAGCGGTAAACGGCGTTGGATAGCCCCAACGGGGAACTACCTTGTGACCCAATTTTTTTGACCTAGGTCAAACCGATGACGTCACAGGTCAGGTCAAAGGTCCAATTTTCACCGTTTACAGGCACTTCAAGAAATGCGTTGTAAAATCGAGTAAAATGCATTTCATTGAAAATCTTCGATGGGGAAATGTTCTTCAAACACATATTTTGCTATTTGAGGTCACTGATACCAGGTCAGGTCACAGAGGTCAGGTCACGGGGGGGTCACAATATGAAAGTGTCGTGTGATACATGTTTTATGGTCCATTTTACATGACAAATGCGATCATATGGGTCAGGCAGCCTTTGGGGCCAGCTTAGATCACGTTTTGGTCAAGGTCAGGTCAAGGTCAGGTCAAGGTCAGGTCAAATTAGGTCAAATTTCAAAGTTAATATTTTTGCATAAAATGGGTATCGAATCGATGCAGCTCGTCACGGGGAGTTCAATGGTGGTCTTTGTTTTGCCGTACGTGGTCTAGAATTGCTAAAAATTGAGTACAAAAATTTGACGTCATCATTTTTGAACAGTTTTTTCGCTATAACTTAGCCAAAAAACGAGATATCGATCTGAAATTTGGTATGTATATAGAAGAGCGCTGGGACTATCACATATATTCCGGTTTTTTCGAAATTCGGAAAATTTTTGGATTTTTTCAAAGTTTTTCTAAAAAAATCAATTTTTTGAATTTTTTTTTGTCAAAAACCAAAAATTTTGAAAATCCGAGATAGCAGTTTTGTAGCGCCGCTTTTTGTCTACTAGACCATATAAAGAACTTTGAAATTGCTTGATAACTGTAGATTTGGTGAGCGTTTCAAGATTGCATGTTTTTTGCTCATTTTTGCTCGAACATGACCTCAGTTTGACCTCAATAACTCCTGACCTAAGGTGACCTAAGACTTGAAATTTGGTGTGAAGGTGTCAAATTGATGCCCGGGAAGGTACTGAAAATTTGGCGGCGCTGCGCGCCGCCGTTTTCTTGCTATTCAGGAAAAACCACAGGGGGGGGCCAAAATGGCCCCCCCCAACGGGGCGAGGGTTAAGCCAAGCGCCTCACGGGCAGTCCTTGTGTCGCCAGCGACCCATGCTCGACACCGCTCGAGCACAAGTTTACCCCGCAGGCGGCGGTCAATCACGACGAGCGGGATGGGGCGCAGGTCCCACGGTGTAGTGGCTCACTCCCTCAAACGGGAGTTATGGGTTTCCCAGCCACACTGGATGTCTGAAGGGTATTGTGCGCCTGATTATGGACATTGGATAGCGGTTATGTCCCGAGTTCGAAACAGAATGAGACGGACATTTGACAATGAACACTGAACATTGGACAGGGACGATATTACTAGACATCAGGCATGGGCCGACATTAGACGCTGGTTGGGTGGGTATTTAGACACTGGTCTGCGCCGTCGCTGGCACGCAGGGGCTCAGTGTCGGTCGGGTTGAGCCGCCTCTCATGACGGGAAATGGCCGTCCGGCGGGGTGTATGTTTATAAAGCCATCCGATGACGATTTGCGGCGGTAGCGCAGCGCTGACGGCTGCTGGGAGTGTGACCCCGCGAGCGGCCGGCGCTGATATCAGCAGCCGGCGGCCCGGCGGAGCATCGAGCAGTCGCCGATGAGGTGCTAATGGCCGGAGATGATTGGACCGGCCAGGCATGCCGGCCACATGAGTAATTTGTTGATAGTAATGGACGTAATGGATAGCGCTGCGCTCAGGCCACATTTCAGGACACACAACGATATCAGTGGCAGACGATAATGGAATATACTGCACAATAGCCTTGTTCGTGTAATGAAAAGAACCACACTCTACAAGGCAAACATATGCTGTTCCGCCGTCGGGTCGCAACTTACATAGCATAATTCTCGAGAGCCAGTTACGTGTATAATAAGTCAGATACGCCCTGACATCCCGCCCTACACGGCAGAACATTAATAACGGCTAGCGTAAGCCGAGAACATGATTCATTGAACTCGACTGGAGGACAAACCAAGCGGCCCTGTGCAGATAAATAAACACAGGCGCCATCGAAAAATGGGCTGCTTAGATGGTACATGACAGCGTGATTTCAAATGGTAGTCTGAAACCACTGCGCCTGCTAACTGTTCATGGGGCTGGGCTTTTGTATTGAATGGAATGCGGGAATCGTTTTCCCGCATTATAAGTGTGAATGCTCAAAAATGAAGCCTTCCGTTTCTTTCTGAAGACAATGCAAAAAACGATTTCTAATTAGGCATCCAGTTCCAGACCATTGCAGGTCGTGGCAAAAATAGTCACTTGGTCAGTCGGTGTCCATATAGCGCCAGGAGCTGTGACGGGAGGCTCCTGTGCTTACCCCGTCAGGCCCCGAGATGCCGGATTTGTCGGTAGTCTGACCACAGTCTGATCGGGGCTGACTACACAGCGCCGCCAGTGACAGCTCAGTGACGGCAGTGACCGAGACACCGACACGTGAAGGGTCCATGTCGCCGTCACACTCACACCAGCCACTCGGCGCGGCGGCCCAGCTGAGAGCCCTCACACTGACACATGTCAACACAAATGGTCACGACTAGAGGTCTGCACCGGCCGGCTGCAGCCGCGGCTGGCTGCAGCCCCACGGCTGTGGGCCGGGGCGGCTGCAAATATCTCCAAGAACACGGCTACGGCTGTGGCCACGGCTGTGAGATTTCAAGCTCAATCGTAAGTACTCAAATATAAAATTTTAAATCCTTAATCTTACATTCTGATAAGCAGTCTAGCCTGTAAAAATCATGCAAAGGATGCCCAGCAACATTGAAAGTGGTGAAGCCTTTGAAAACCTGTAATGGTTTTACCATTTGCTGTAGGGGAGTTTGCACTCTGGTACAGAATACTAATTATAGGTACCAATTGTTCCTTCATCATCAAGAGCTTGACAGTTTCAGAAAATGCAACATGTTGCATTGTCACATCCCTCTCAAATCAATCTCACCTGGTCATTAGGAGAGCATCTTACAGCTATTGAAGACGAGCGTTCAATAATTCTTTCAGGTAATAGAAAAAGAAATCACGCCTAGGTAAAGGCAGGTAAAGGCTTCATAAAATATCTAAAATAACTCTTAGATGTATTTCTGGATTTTCGGCAAGTCCAATTACATAACATAAAACTGGCGCTTTATGTTCTAACTGGTGTGTGAGTGACCGTGTGTTTCGAATGTGTCATTCTAGCTTAGTTGTGCGTCGGCGAGTGGGCCTGAATTAGTACTGTTTCGTTAGCGACAGAGACACGTGGAGGGACGGAAGAAGGGCGACGTTGTTCATGGGCGGAAGCCGCCTGCTGGCCATGTGTGGACGGGGTGAGAGGCGGCAGTGAGGCAGAGAGGGCGCAGGCGAGAGGACGGGTCCGTGTGTGGTGTTGGTGGCGTTGGAATGGAATGGAAATAGAAGACTAGACCAACTCGGACTTTTGTCGGAAATACCACAAGCTATTTCGGCATTTCTCTGGTTCAAGCGGTGAGAAGATGCCAGGTGAGAGCTCTGAGCCTGGTGACGGAGGCACCGGAAGAGCAGTGATGGAGGCGACGCCGGCGTTCGACGCCAGAACCATTCCGGAATTTGACGGAACTGGGAACGTCGTGGAATGGCTGGAGCAGGCTGCTCTCCTGTGCGAGCTACGCGCGGTATCGTTGATGGCGGTGCTGCCGACTCGGCTGCGCGGTGGTGCTTTCGCGGTGTGGTCGCGAATGCCTCCGGAGACTCGCCATCACCTGTCCAGTGTGAAGGCCAAGCTACTGAGGGCCTTCGCCATGGACCCATTCACAGCACAGGCCGAGATGACCAGACGCCACCTTCGTCCCGGAGAAACAGCAGACGTCTATCTGGCGGCGCTGCAGCAGCTCGCTGAGCTGATGGGTGGTCTCCCCGAAAGGGCCATCGCGATCGTCTTCGTCAACGGACTGCCGGAGACTGTGCAGGCCTCGGTCCGTGACGGGCTCGGGGAGAGCTTCACGCTGGAGTATGTCCTGGACCGGGCGAGAGCAGTGCTCTCCAGGGCGACGGTCACTGCGGCGGGGCCGGCGGCGGCGGCGGCAGCGGCGACGGCGGCGGGCGGCCCGTCGCCCCATCACAGTGACATCTCAAGGTCGGCTCGCCGGCCGGGTCCGATCCGCTGCTGGACCTGTGGCCGGCTGGGTCATGTCGCCCGGATGTGCCCAAACGGCTGCGGCGGGGGAGCTGCATCAGCGCAAGCGTCTCCTCCGCCGCCCACCGCGCCGGCAGCAGAGCGCCGGTGATCATCATGCTACTCAACGGACGGCCGTGTCACGCGCTGGTGGACACGGGCTGCGAGGAAACCGTGGTGTTTGTTGGGTGTTTGAACAACTGGGATCAGTGTGAGATAAATATGACGGCGGTGAATGGTAGTGCGGTCCGATGCTGTGGGAGGGCAGATGTGAGTCTGGAAGCACAAGGCCGCCGAGCTGCGGTACGTGCTGTGGTGGTAGCGGAAAGGCTGATGGGTGTCGATGTGTTGCTGGGAATGACCGGATTGGAGGCGCTGGGCGGTGTGTTTGTTCGGGCAGGAGAGGTGCGACTCGGGGGCGGCGGTGTGACGAGAGAAGAGCGATCGGGGTGTGCCGGTGTTAGGGCCGAGTCGAGTGATATGTCTGTCGCTGTGGTTCAGGCGCGCGGCCCGGGGCTCGGGGACGGCAGTGTGACGGGAGAGGAGCGCTCGGAATATGCAGGTGTTCGGCCTGAATCGAGTGGTTCATCTGCCGCTGTGGTTAAGGCGCGCGGTCCGGGGGACAGACGGATCGAGACGGCGGACTTTCTGGCAAAGTTCAGTGCAGGGAAGTGGACAGTGTGGTGGAAGTGGGCCAACGGCAAGGAGCCCGTGAGGCTCGCAAATACTGTGCCGCAGTATCGCGTGCCGGCCGAGGCGCAGGGACAGTTCGATGACGAATTGCAGTTGTGGATAGATGAAGGTTGGCTGCAGCCATACGACGAACGAGAGCACGGACCGGTGCGCGGTTTGATCCCGCTCATGGTGGCGATTCAGGAGGCCAAGAACAAGGTCAGACCGGTGCTCGACTACAAAGAGTTAAATGAGCATCTGGTGCCCCATACGGCTGAAGCCGATGTTTGCCGTGACCAGCTCCGCAAGTGGCGCCGTCATGGAGCCAATGTTGCTGTGATTGATCTGAAAAAGGCCTTTCTGCAGCTACACGTGGCTCCAGAGCTGTGGCCATTCCAGACAGTGATTGTTGGTGGCCAGAGATATGCTTTGACGCGCGTCGGGTTCGGTCTGTGCATTGCAAGTGACGTCATGCGAGCAGTGGTCAGGGAGGTATTAGATCAGGACCCCGATATGGCAAAGGCTGTGCTACCCTACGCTGATGACCTGCTGGTGAACGAGACGTATGTCTCGTCCCAGCAGGTAGCGCAGCATTTTGCCAGCTACGGACTGGAGTGCAAGCCGCCGGAGCGCGTGACAAATGAAGCGGGGGCGAGAATGCTGGGACTGCGCGTGAAACAGGGCTTCGACGGCGCACTGCGATGGACGCGGGACGACGTGACACCGTCAAAGCCACCTGAGGTGTTGACCAGGCGCGCGGTCTTCGCTTGGGCAGGTCAGCTGACGTCACACATGCCTGTTGCCGGGTGGCTGCGACCAGCCGCTGCCTGGCTAAAAAGGACGGCGAACAAAGCGAGTGACGACTGGGACTCACCGATCGGTGACAATGACTTGCTCAAACAGGTCACTGACGTGGCCCGGCGGGTGACGGAGCGCGACCCAGCACGGGGACAGTGGTGCGTCTCCGGCGAATCTGTCACCGTGTGGACTGACGCCAGTGCTATCGCCCGCGGCGTGGTCCTAAGTGACCCTGACACGGGCGAGGTGATCGAAGACGCCGCGTGGCTGCGCACCGAGGTGGACACCGACATGCACATCAACTTGTCTGAGCTAGATGCTGCGTTGAACGGTGTCAACATGGCCGTGGCGTGGGGTTTCAGACGGCTGGACCTGCGCACGGACTCCGTGACCGTTCAGCGCTGGCTTACCGACGCGCTGACAGGCCGAGCCAGGCTACGCACCAAGGCGCAGTCTGAAATGCTGATACGGCGGCGGGTGGCAGTGTTCATGCAGCTGGTGACGGAGTACGGTCTTGCCGTGTCGGTAGAACTTGTGCCGTCAGCGAATAACCGAGCCGATGAACTGACAAGAGTGCCAGGGGAGTGGCTGAAGGTCAAACCGCCAGAGGCCGTGGGCGTGGTGGCCGCCGTGAGGACAGCGCGTGCAGAGGACATACAGGCGGTGCATGAGAGCGTGGGCCACCAGGGGGTGCGCCGTACTTGGTGGTACGCGCGCCGAGAGCTGGGCAGCGGGGCCGTGACGAAGTCGGCGGTCCGGGCGGTCGTCAAATCGTGCCAGGTGTGTGCGTCCATCGATCCTGCCCCGTCGCGGTGGAAGCACGGCACCCTGGAGGTCGACCGTACCTGGGAGCGGCTGGCGATGGACGTCACACATTTTCGTGGCAAGACCTACCTGACCGTGATCGACTGCGGACCGTCGCGGTACGCAATGTGGCGCGAAATTCGCCGCTCTGACGGCAGCGAGATCGTCGGGCAGCTAGAAAGCATCTTTTTAGAGCGAGGGGCGCCGGCCGAGCTTTTGATGGATAACGCGACGGAGTTCAAAGGACGAGAGTTGAAGGCGTTCGCGGCGCGATGGGACGTGAACTTGAGTTACCGCGCAGCATATGAGCCTGGCGGGAATGGTATCATCGAGCGCCACCACCGCACCATCAAAGTGATGGCCACCCGTCAGGGCTGCACCGTGCCGGAGGCTGTGCATCGTTATAATGTCACGCCCAAGGACGGCTGTGATATCGCGTCGGCCCCCGTACACGGCGTGTACCGTCAGGCTGGTAGGGACTTGTGTGTACAGTCACATGGAGGCACATCTGTTCCTACTGCCCGCCAGCCTGGAGTATTTCAGCTCGGAGACGCGGTGTGGATTCGGAAACGGGGTGATCGGTGCACCGCGGTGTCCAGGGAAGGCACGGTCACTAAAATCGTCTCACCGCAGACGATAGAGGTGGACGGTGTGCCGTGGCACGTCCGAAACGTGCGGCATCGTCTGGTCGATGACGCGACAGTGATTGCGACAGAGGACGAGCACGGGCAGATGGACAATGACGTCCCTTGTCCGGTTCCGACCGTCCGGGCGCCCGGGCGGCTGGCCATTGAGGCCCCGGCGACGGCCCCGACGGTCGCGCCGACTAACGACCCTGCCGGGGACCCGCAGACTGAGACGGGAGGTGACGTGAAACTGGAAACGGACACCGAAGGCCAAGGTTCGGCTTTGGAAAATGAAAGGCAAAGTGACCGCAGGGATGAGGCTGAGGGACCGGCGGAAGGTGGGGGTGGACCGTGTAACGATAGTGAGACACTGAGAAGGAGTGCGCGCTGGAGACGGGCGACACAGCTGTACGGTGACCCCATCCCGAGCGAGACGGTTGAGTGAATGTGTTCCTTTAGGAACAGGGGGGAATGTGTTTCGAATGTGTCATTCTAGCTTAGTTGTGCGTCGGCGAGTGGGCCTGAATTAGTACTGTTTCGTTAGCGACAGAGACACGTGGAGGGACGGAAGAAGGGCGACGTTGTTCATGGGCGGAAGCCGCCTGCTGGCCATGTGTGGACGGGGTGAGAGGCGGCAGTGAGGCAGAGAGGGCGCAGGCGAGAGGACGGGTCCGTGTGTGGTGTTGGTGGCGTTGGAATGGAATGGAAATAGAAGACTAGACCAACTCGGACTTTTGTCGGAAATACCACAGACCGCTAACAGAAAATGCTGATCAACGAAGCCAATGGAATTAGACTATAAGTGAGCATGAACCTTACTTACGGTTAATTCACATGATCGTGAAAATCCTGAACACGTAATTCACATGACGGTGAAAACCCTGAACACAATATTTCTTACGCGAGCTGTTGACTTTACTAATCAAATGACGTCTTCTTCTAAAAATGTAAAAATTTGGTACTTAATCTTTGTTTGAGAGCAAGTTTTCAACTGTATAGCATAATTATTTTTTAATTAAAAATTTTATGGCTGTTTGTAGAGACACAAAACAATTTATTGCCACTTCTTTGCTATTGACGTCATTAAAAACTCAAGTAAAATTTTTGATTAAAAGAGGCAATTGTGGCTCGCACGTCCTTGGGGATTTGAGCGAAGATCATTATTTGGAAAAATCAAAATAGATGAATGTTTTTCTTTCTTGGATGCTCACTAGTGTTTTGATGCCTTGCATATCAAATTAGTTCGAGACTTGCCCAGAAGGCTGCTTCAAGCCTGGCATATCACACCCCAGAAAATATGCAAGGTAAGAAAGAAGGAAGAGTTTTGACTAGACAATCACTGTTTGACAGTTCATCAACTTCAGTTTCATTTTCCATACCTAACATTGATAATGAAATGAAAAGCATCAGGGTCTGTTGTTCTGTCCCACAACCATGCTTCAGGATTTGGCATTAGATGTCTACACTGCTAGTGCTTCTATTCTGGTTCGTTGTTTATGTTTTCTGTTGATGTAGGTACCTACCTACCCATCTTTCTTAACCCCTTGCAAGGGCTTGTGTAGGCATGCGTTGCGCATCAGGCTTCAGGCCTTTGGCCTAAAGCCAGATACACAACCACTTAACCTATGATGCTTCATGAACTTGAGAATCTATAGCCCATTGCAATGCGCCTTTGGCTATATGTTTCAACTAAGAACAACATATTTTATACTATTTGGTTGCATTTCATTGAAATTATCCACGGCCGGCTGACGGCTGGCTGCCCACAGTTTGCCACGGCTGTGGGCGGCTGTGGCTGTGGAGCCACGGCTGCGGGGCGGCTAGGCTGTGGAAAATTGCAGCCGTGCAGAACTCTAGTCACGACCCCGCTCCCCGACCACGGCCCGGGAGCCAGTTCGCTGGAAGGGCACTGATCTGTCCCGATCGCCCGTCAGGAGAGTGGCTGCATCTCACATTTGGCTGCAAATCAGCCACATCGACCGCGCAGAGCGGGCCTATCCGTCTCGGCATCTCTCAGCTCGAGGCCCGACGTGGCGGCATGCATCAGCGCCCCATCTCCGTGCATTCCTCAGTGTTCCCGGGACAGACACCCGACCACTGGGCGGACACCCTCTCCGCCGAGACCCTCCACCTCCGTCGGCAACCGCGGCACACACACGGCTCACCGGCACGCGCGCACGAGCGGCCGCCGGGTACCGTGCTCACTGCCCTGTCCCCGGGGCTCGGCGCCGGGGCGGGGCGGAGAGGGGGGGGGGGGTGGCTGACAGGTCAGTACGTCACCGACTCGTCTCCGCTCGCTGCGGCGTCGGTCGGACGTCGAACGGGTGACAGGCGCGGCTCGCGTGGCCGCGATCGGGGCGTCGATCGTCCGCCGATCGTCCGCCGATCGTCTACCACGGGCGCCGGGATTTAGCATAGGTGTCGGAGCGGCGCGAGGAGAGAGAGAAGGGACGGGGCGGGATGGGAGAGAGATGGAAGGACGGGGCGCCGGACCTGATCGGAATGTGAGAGGGCAGAGAGTGGGTGAGGGAGAGGCAGGGAGCAGCCGACAGGTGAGAGTGATATCCATCCTGCTCAGCACCGATTGAGATCGCGACAAGGGGCGGCGATGGGGAGAGAGGAATGCGGAGCGGGGTTCAAAGTGCGACACGGGGCGCTCAGGGATTCGCTGGCAGTGCGAACTGTTCTGCAGTGCGAACTGTTCCGCAGTGCAGATTATTCTGCAGTGCCAGCTATTGCGGCTATAGGAGCGTAATCTGCACTGCATACAATTAAAATCATGCATCCAAACAATCACATATACCTACTTGCTTATAGCTCAAAACTTAGCTGCTTAATTTAATTCACTGGAAAATTCATTGCTTCCTGATAATTTACATTGGATGGAGAAAATTTCATTTCTAACATTATGCACACCACACACCTCTGACCCGGGTTTATATGAGGATTCACGGCATGTCGGCAACCGCGATATCAGTAGCGCACACTGAGCCATTTCTCTACGTCATTTTAATGCCTTTGTTTTCGTCGTTCCGTAATTTTTTTGCTGAGGGAGAGGCAGCGACTTCCCGAAATGGCGAAAATACCGGCGGGTGGTTCATTTTTACATAACACCCTAATATTCTGCGACGCGTTTTCATTTAACCCTGCTTATTCAAAAGGTGTTGAAAGCGACAATGCCATTATCAACGCAGCATACCGTTTTACAAGAATTAGCTTCAAGAGTGTTTTTGATCGTGTTTTTGACAATGCGGCCCTTATGCGTGCCTTTTTGTTATCGATTTTTTTCTTCAAATGATACGCTGGTAAGCCGATTTTCTTCCCACAACATCATAGTTTCAAAGAATGGCAAAAGCACCGAAAGCCTGCATACTTTCACGTGCATGCTTGCACACATATATCCGTACGTTGATCCGTACTGACAAAAAAAAAAACGAAATCGTAAATGTCCACTGCCATTTTATTATGTGAGCGGCGTGATCAGAGGTGAGCGGCGTTTCCGCTCCATACCATTTGATCAAATGCATTGATAGAGACGGCGTGGCGGACTACGCATCCTCACTGACGATCGCTATCTGTCAGAGGTCCATCCGGTCCACACTATCACCACCCAGGCACCGATCGGTCAGCTGGCCTGTCACCACTGACCTATCCGTCACCAAACTGCGGCCAGCGTGACGCAGTTCCGTCACAGTGTGACGGATGACGGGCGTGACGGCAGGGCGTGCGTGACAGGCTGGGGCAGCTGGGTGACCGACCGGGGAGGACAATCCGTCAGTGGTCATCAGCGGGGCGGTGTCGTATTGAATTTATCCGTCCTCACAGTCACATCTCTGTTCTACGGCTGGATAGTAAGTGGCTTGCCACATGAGGATGAAGTTCATCTCAAACAATCATTTGAACTTTGAATCTTTCAAGGTACCTGGCCATGTCAGGCGTCTGAAATCCTTCCCCACATTAGTCTTTGTAACGCATCATTCATCGTCCTCGCCAAGCCTCTTGTCCTTCATTTTTCTATAGTTCTCAGATCTGACGCAGTCCATTGCATAGTATGATGAAACATCTCCAAGAACATGAAACAGGACATATTCTAGAGGATATCTATCAAATTTCGATGCGCTGCTGCCATTCTTTGGGCTAAAGAATTCACAAAGCTGGGCTGTTGAACCGCTCCCATATAATGTGGCATACATTATGCAGATGTCAACCACAAAGGCCTTATGCTACCTTTGCGCACGCTAACGGACATGCCAGCAGTCATGGAAGAATGTCAAATTTACCATTTGTACAGGATTTAACGGTTTTGTACCAAGAACAATGAGCTGCATAATGTAAGAGGGAATTTGACTCATCCTACTTTGTTTGCTTTTAAGTCTTATGTTACCCTTCCCGTTCTCACCCTTTCCACTCACAGATAAGCGATGGGGAGCTCACTTTATCCAGGAGACATTGTTTAATGTTCATGCTATATAGATCGTAGACATGTCAATAGTTTCCAATTTCTTTTGCACAAAACAGCAAGGGATTCAACTTCAATGACACAAAGCGTGGGAAAACAAACTTAAAAAAAAAAAACATTTTTACATTGATAACTCTAACCAGTGAGTTCCACTCAAGCGCCCAGGCGCACATTTATTTGCGTATGCATGACGCTCGTGACACCCGTCGGTATTCAACATTCACAGGTCATCATCGTCCTGTGGGTCAGCTGATAAGTCGGTCTCCAGAAATTTAAGAAACTCCTCCCACGTCCTCTGCAACTTGCGGTACGACTTCGCCTCACGGATGATGCTCTGCCAGAGCTCTTTCCGCACTTCCGCCAGCTCTAGTTGTGTCGCCAGTCGTGCTCGGGAGCTGGCGCGCAGTCGTTCCTCAGCTTCACGGAGGGCCGGCGGCTGTTCGGTGAGTTCCTGACTCGGAATGGGCCACGGAATGGCACGGCCGAGCGGTGTGAGCTCTTCGTCCTGACCTGCTGGCTTCTGGTCACTGACCGGATGCGCTGCGCCCTGCCCACCGTCCCCTGTTCCCGAGCTGGGACTTGTTCGAGGACCTGACTGGTGGGTGTCGTCTTCTTCTTTCAGCTCCTGGATCAACGTTTCGGGTGGCGGCGTTGGGTTCTGAGGCTCTCCGCCGGGTGCTGAAGAGGACTGGTTGCTGTCCCACAGTACGGCGTCGTCGGCAACGCCCAACTCCATTGAGGTTGGCGGTGGTCGCAGATTCTCCTGGAAGTGCGCAGAGGGCAGCTGGTAGTCCATGGCGCACACACACTGGAGCCATACTGGACCGGAACACACCCGACCGTGCCCTCAGCACCGATAGCCGGCGTATTTGCACAGCTGATACGAGCCCACCAATCCCAGGCCGACAGCGCAGCGCGTCGTGGAAGGATTGGCCGGCATAGCGGCCAAGGAGAGTGTGACGAGTGGGTAACATGACCAGCAACGTGACCCTCCCTCATGCAGCCCATTGTAATTCAAATATAAATGGTCACATCATGTATCAGCGATCCTATATGAGGACACACGCCGGCTCATATCATCCTGTCCCCTGTTTGCCGTTCCCATGGTCCTTGCTATGCTACTGAGCAGAACCGACAGCCGAAACGATTGTCGATAGATAAAAGGTCGAGCTATCAGACGTCCAATATGCACATATGAAAATAGCTTGCATGCGGATGTTGCGTTCAAATAACTATATTCGTTTATTTACTAAAATGATTCCACAAAGCGCCTTTTCACACTTCACACTCTTTACAACATCATTCTTATTTCATCTTCATCATTGTCATCATTGTCATTATCCAAGACATGTTTTCCACACGCCTCCCCAACGTTCAGCCCTCCCTCTGTATTTTGCTCTCTGTCTGCTAATTTGTACGTCTCTGTCTCCGCCCCTGTCTCCTTGTCTCTGTGTCACCAATGACCCTCCGTCCCCCCCCCCCCGTTCGGGAGAGCCCCGGTATGTCGTTAGCGTGCCGAGACACCGCGGTTCATCAGCCCACCTCGCGGAGCTGTCGACGCGCCTGATTTACGCCCAACAACTCCATACCGAACTCCCGAAAAACACCGCGCAGACTCGCCTCACTCGTGATACCGCGCGGGGTGGCATGGAACCGCTGATACAAATAGACGAGTGAAGTGCCCCACAAATTTCACGCTGACGTATTTTGTTCCATTAACACGGCTGGACTTATGATAATGGCCATGTTTTACCCGTGTTTATCCATTAGAAGGGCTAGAGCTGTGATAAATGTGAGCCATGTTGATTGCAGTGTACTAACTTGAGATGTTAGAGAGCCGTGACATCAGCAGCGGCAGACGGCCTCCAGCGGGCGGGCAGACGCGGCTGCCAACACGTAGTCACCACCTTCCACTCGGCGGCGCGAGCACAGCAGTGTGACCGTCTGGGGGCAGGGTCACAGGCCCGGCCGTCTCGAGGTCGCAGTTATAGCCCGCGCGGAGAGACGCGGACGACTCCGGATTGTATGCGGCAGGGGAGTCAGAGCTCTGCGTCAGATATGGGAGGTTTCAGCCGCGGGAAGCGGCCGTCAAGAGGCGTCTCCCGTGTGCGTCATCGCGCTGAGACTGCCCTCCGGAGAGTCCGTGTATCGTCGGCAGGGGCCGCCGGAGGGCCGGTATCAGTCCGGAGCGGCCCCCCGGGACGCCGGACAGACCCTTCCCCGGAATAAAGTGACTCAGCCGGAGCCGATGAAGTTGTTTCGCTCCTTCCCCGCTCCCGCGGCTGTGGGTCGGGTGGATTGTTTTTCAGTGCTCGTCCGGGGCGGTGTGGTGGAGTGAGCGCAGTGAGCGGCCGGTAACGGTGGCGAGACCCGTCCCTGCCCGGACACCAGCAAAAACGCCACGAATTAATGCCGTAGCCCGATTTAAATTTAGATCGGTGTACTAGCCGGGTAGCGCTGAAAGCGCTCCCGTGTCGGTAGAGCACACGATGGGCTGAGGCTTGTAAAAGGTGCTCGATAATTATTTAGTGCCTCCACAGTTGGCCGTTTTTGTGGCTGAGTTTCGACAGAAATGGAGCGTATCAATATGCATGAAACAAACAGCACCTCATAATCACGTTAACTACTATCCCGCCTTCAGGGACCGACCGACCGTAAGTTTCGATAAACCACAAAAACCAGAGGGCACAAAAACGATCAGAATCAGCCAATTAATAATTATAGCATTCTCTAACGATGTAAATTGATGGCAAGACGTCCTCGTTATTCTGTGAGCTAGTGAAGGCACAAAATTAAGACGAAACCAGGTGATAGCTTTACAGTCTACCTTCCCTACCCTCATCAGCCCCTCTGTAAATCGGGGACGGTCTGGGACAGGCGACAGGAGCTTTCTTCCATCTCTCACCGTGCACACTGACCGCTCTCGATAGATTTACAGCGGCCGGCGGCCGAAAACGTCCCGACTTCGTAACTGCCCTCCTAATGTCTCCTGTCTGCGGAATTTACGGCAGTGTCCGGGGCCCTCTCACAGGTAGACGTCCGTGGATGGGCCGGCACTAATGCGGGCAGGTCCTCGGGGCGCGCCTCCTCTGCGACCTGCTGACGTTTTAGACAGGCCAGGCCGACTGCCGTGGCCGGGAGAACTGTAATGGGCAAGTAAAAATAAAGAATAAGAAATTGAATTAAGAAAGACGAAGTTGTTGAATGTTGTCAAAGCAATTTTTGTGCTTTGACGGGTCGAGGCTGTTCTTTATTTTGCCAATCCGGGCCACATTTTCCAGGAGTTGCTGTGTGATTCGAACCGAGTCTGATTTCGACATCTCATTCGAGCTCACCCTAATGGCCGTCCATCTTCAGAGGGAGCCTTGGGTAGGTTCGACCCCGGAGAGTCACTCGTCTTGAAAACTGTCCGGTCACGGAGGCGGGCCGGAACAAACGAACGGCGGCAGGTCTCCGCGAGTAGCGCAGGGTTCCTCCGAAAGGAGTCCGGGTGTCGATAGACTGATAATTGATAGGTATTCCCTGATGGGGTTCATTGACTTGGCAGTTGGCCCGACGACCCAGGTGGAAACTGTGATTGGATCGAGGCGAAACGCGTAGTAACGTTCCACGCCAGGCCTTCGAATAAAACCAGGGTGACATTGCTGGTCTTTTGTCCTGTGCTTACCTGCGCTGCGGTTAGTAATGGAAAAATGGACCACGGTATATTCTTCATATTGGTATGTGATTGTGGGATGCAGTGAAATGACGCTAGTATACGGACTGAGTGTGTACAACTGATATGAGGGCATTCTGACATTTCAATCATCCTCGCAAAATTAGAACGTAAGCGAGCGCAGAAAGAAGGCAAGAACGACTAACAAACACAAGAATGCGTCGGAAAAAGGATCCGTTCCAGTAAAATTTTCATTATGGGTCTTATTCTGCGAACAGCGCTTGTAATTTTACGTGCCAAATCGCCGAGACATTTGCCGTGCCCCATATCACCCAATAGGTATGTCAGGCTCGCTGTAATCCCGGCCGCACACCCCGTGTCTACTAGTTTCCCGGGACAAGTGGGGCTGCGTGTCCCCCGTTCCCGGCAGAGGTGAGGCTGCGTGTCCCCCCGTTTCCCTGCAGAAGTGGGGCTCCGTCTCCCCTCGTTACGCGGTAGATGTGGGGCTCCGTCTCCCCTCGTTACGCGGTAGAAGTGGGGTTGAGACGGATGCGGTTGATGATCCGGTGCCGTCACTCTCGTCACAGCTACCATATATCGGCTGCCATATGTCTCCTCCGCCGGCCGTAATTTCGCCGAGAGCGGCTGCTGGCACCGATCAGAGGCCGTTTATTACCCTGAATCATCAGCGCCGGGAGGAAGGGCCGCCGGACCGCCCCCTACTCTCAGCCCTCCCCCCTCTCATCGGCACGTGCAGAAGCAGCTGGACGCCCTGCGCGAGTCGTCTGCGGCGGCAGGGGGTACGCTGGACATGTCAAATGAAGAAGGCGACTGCAAACATAGGGGACGGTGAGTGCGTTATTGGTGTCTGGATACGACGACAGTAGGCGGGAGACTGACACAAAAGAGAGAAACTGTGCCGGATATTGGCAGAGACCATTAGATATTGGTTCGGCATGGCCCCAGAGAGCGTTAGAAGGGAGAGGGTCGTGAATATAAGAGGGGATATAACTGCTGCCCCGCAGACTGCAGAATAGCAGCGTTCTTGGGAGTTAGTAAACATTGGGAAAATCGGCGAGTCATACCTGAACTTCTAACAGCAGCTATGAGGACTATGGTATAGCTGCAAACTCTGGTTCAGATTAGACTATATATCGCAATACAATAGAGCATAGAAAAGGTAGAGAGAGAGAGAGAGAGAGAGAGAGAGAGAGAGAGAGAGAGAGAGAGAGAGAGAGAGAGAGAGAGAGAGAGAGAGAGAGAGAGAGAGAGAGAGAGAGAGAGAGAGAGAGAGAGAGAGAGAGAGAGAGAGAGAGAGAGAGAGAGAGATAGAGAGAGAGAGAGAAGAAATAAAGAAAGAAAGAAAGAAAGAAATAAAGAAAGGGAGGAGATGGAACTGCCGTGACCGTTGCGTTAGGGTAAGATGATTTGGCACTGGATAGCATGTGAAGTAACAACGCGTCTGGCTGTCTCTGGGCTGTCACCTTCCTGCAGCGAGACGGTCCCCGCATAACGTGCTGTCCGTATCTCTCAGAAGTCAGAACGCTTCATTAGACCGAGCGCAGCAGCCAGCACACACCGCGCCGGTGTGGCAGGGCGAGTCATCCGCCCGCAGTCCACCCTAGCTACCTCTCTCTCTCTCTCTCTCTCTCTCTCTCTCTCTCTCTCTCTCTCTCTCTCTCTCTCTCTCTCTCTCTCTCTCTCTCTCTCTCTCTCTCTCTCTCTCTCTCTCTCTCTCTCTCTCTCTCTCTCTCTCTCTCTCTCTCTCTCTCTCTCTCTCTTTCTCTCTCTCTCTCTCTCTCTCTCTCTCTCTTTATTGCTCTTTATCGTCTTTTTTTTTTGCTCCCAAGATTCACCTCCTCCTTCTTCGTGTGGGTATATTTGCTCGTGCAGTATCACTTGTCCACTTTCGCGTGCGTGTACATTTCTTTCAAATTCAGAATGCAACTCAGCCAGAAAAGGGGTGCGCTCAATTACCCTAATGAACAATCGGTACTGAAAAAACTAGGGAAGTCAGCAAAACATTCTCGCTGAAAATGATGCTAGCCCCCACCTGGTTCTTTGCACTGCAGCCCTGAATGCCTCCCTTTCTTTACAGTCTGCGCCGCTGTCAATGCGCCCGCTGCCGCCGACCCCTGTCCATTGACGCATTCCTGCGACTCGCCCGGCGCCAGCTGTCAGTCAGCTGGCTCGTCACCTGTGACGTCACAGCTCGTCGGCGGCTCGTTAGCGCCCGCCGAAAATAGCCCCCCCCCCCCCCTCCACCCCGTCCGCCGGGCTCGTCGGCGTCGACGGCATGGGGGGGGGGGGCGGCTCCGACTTCACAGGCCGGCCGCCGCCTCGGGGCGATGAGCGATGGGGAGGTGACGCGTCTGTAGGACGCCTCCGCGGATAAATGGAGCGTTTTTAGTGGCTTCTGAGGTGAGAACAGATGGCAGCCGAGGGGCACAACTAACGCACAGACTGAGATGAGCTGTAGGTAACGGCTTGATCGCCTCCACAGTCTGCTGTTACAGTTCGGTAAAAGAACCTCTGCACTCACCCCTTTAGTCTTCAGAGCAATCATTTTGACAGCACATAACATCCGATGGCATAAAAGTACGGGTGCTATGGAACCAATCAAATATTACTTTTCCGCAAATTAGATGAAGGAACAGGCGCATTAAGAAAAAAAACGTTGTAGTCCATGCTTGAGTCCCTATTTAGCACTTCTAACAAATTATTCATTGCGCAAACAATTGACTGATAAAAGCTAATTTCTTATACCGCCTGCTCGTGCTATGTTTCCCATCAAAAGAAACAATTACCATGATGAAAGAGATGGAACATGTAGTACAATGGCTTCATATCATCATCGCGCACCTGTACATACAACTATAGTACCCTCCCCACTCCCCGGGCGGCGCGCTCGGTCGTCAGTGACCCTCTGACCTCTGAGGTCCGCCGTCGAGTCCCTGCGCAGCGCCCCTCGACTGAGACCCGCTGAGCAATTCATCATTGCGGCTTCTGGTGCCCCAGGGAAGCGCTCGGCCATTCTATCCGCACGCACTCCACAGAGGAAGTGGTAACGACGAACAGTAGGGGACCCAGGCGGCACCCCTGCGCCAGACCCGTAGGCTAATCCGCCTGGAGGGATTAAATGGAAATGACGGGACGTGTGGTGGAAATGAACGTCGGAAAAACGTAGATATGAGACTCTCTTCTGCGCTACAGGACGTGTGACAAAAAAAAAAAATACGCAGAGATGTGTACCATGAGCTCCTAGAGAACAAATTCGAAACAAATGAATGCCTGTATTTGTATTTATTATTATCATGCAATGCATCAGTACCCTTCCCTAGTAAATACATCTGTGAACATTTCGGTTAGGTTACTGGTTAGGTTAGGTTAGATTATGTAACGAAATTGTAGAGCTTGCTTTGGGTGCAAAATTTGTTTTGAAACATTCAATGCGTAATGAATTCACTATAGATAAAATAAACATCATTCGAGGTGATGTTTGCCGAAATTTTACTTCAATATTGCTTTGAAGCGAGCATTTTGAGTAATCATTGGACAATATCGAACCAGAACACTAATTGATTTGCTAAATCGGTTTATCGATTTCTCGAGCTATATATCGTCAATAATCTATGGCGTGATTCTCTGCACGCACAACCAACAGTCGATCAGTTGGGCACACAAAGCAGCTAAACCCGATTAGTAGTCATGTTCCAGTGAACAGTCCCGCCATTACTGACAATTACTGCTCATCAAATTAGCGGCCAGCAGAGAGTTCCAACGGTCCACCACTGCTAGCTGTGGTAAAATACGAGCTCGTATCCTGCAGGTATGATCGGCTTTCTATGTTTATGTATCGGCTGAGGCTGAACGAATGGTTTCACAGGGAAATTAAACCGATGGTGCCGCCAAGTAAAGGCGAGTGTAGACGTTAACGACTGTGCCGATCGTTTTCGTCTAATGGATCGCCGGGCTGCGCCGATCTCCATGAGTTCCACGTCGCCGCGTGGAGTACTTGGTCGTTTAACGAAGTCTGTCCGGCACCCAGGGCTGCCGTAATTCAATCAGTTTGGGAGAGCAGACTACTCTGAAGTACTAGGAATCACTTGTTCAAGATTCTGGTCGCGTTCTTTGCGGATACTTTCAAAATTGATTATTAACATTTTATGTTATTAACAGCACTATTGCTAATACGTCATGTTTTCACACTGCAACAGAGTTGAAGTTAACGACTAAGAGCTTTAACCCTCGCCCATGTAGGGGGGGGGTTGGTGCAACCCCCCCTGAGGTTTTTCGGAAATAGTGCAAAAACGGCGGCGCGCAGCGCCGCCAAATTTTGTGTACCTTATGGGGCAAACCTTGCGCGTCTTTTGATAAAAAAAATTGACCGGGTCATGTCAGGTCACGGAGTTATGACGTCACAAAGGGAACAGCCTCTGGCCGGATTTTCACAAACTGAGTGCCAACGCCCGAGGTTTCCTGCCGGTGGTACGGACATCGGTTGATGGATCGTGATGAAACTTCCCATGCATGTTGGGGCAAGTATTGGCTATCATATGGTATAAGAAACTTGACCGGGTCAGGTCAGGTCACGGAGCTATGACGTCACAAGAGGAACAGCGTCCGGTACTATTTTTGAAAAGCGCCCGAACCACTATTTTGCTAATTCTTGTCACCTCAATGGGAATATGCAGCAATATTAGCTTCTATAGGGAGCAAATGGACCTCCCAAATCCAAAAATACATCAGATTTCAAAAATTTAAATTTTGATTTTTAGAATTTCTGCCGCCGACTGTGACCTTGCCGACTTCCGGCGCTCCCAACGCGCCATTTTTAGAGCTAGGGAAACGAAATATATACCAAACGATAGAGAATTGATCAAGGAACACGATAGTGAAGGTTTCAAGTCGATATCTCCCACCCTTTTGCCGCAATCGCCGCGGAAAGTTGAAAAAAATCTATTTTTCCAAAAATTTGACCTTTGACCGGTCAAAAGTAGGTCAAATGTTGACCTAGGACCAAAAAATATACCACCAATCGCGAGATCTCGGCGAGAGCAATCCGTTGGTCTTTTCCGCTAAGCTCTACGACGCTCCGTTTTCAAACGCCAAGGGGGGGGGGGTCGCACCAACCCCCCCCCCTGCATGGGCGAAGGTGGCAGATCGCCGTTTACGGGCGAGGGTTAACCCTCGCATGTGTGCGGCGTTTGCCAGCTTCTAATGTGTAGGGGGGGGGGGGGTCGGTTGGACCCCCCCCCTTGCCGTTTGGCCCCTGATCGAGCTAGAGCTTTGCGGAAAAAAACGAGCGTGTTGCCCGTGACGAGAGGAAGCCGATGATACCCAATTTTAAGGTCCTAGGTCATTGGTTGACCTTCCAGGTCAGGTCAATGACCCAAAGTCGTGAAAATCGGGACCTGTTAGAAAGTCGTAAAGTGTGGCTGCTAAGGGGTTTTTCGGGGTGCTGATCACGAACATCGTGTTAGTTTTGATCACAGATGATGTCTTGAAGCATTTAGACCAGGTCGGGTCAGGTCAGGTCAGGTCAACCAGTAGGCGTCGTGACGGGTAATCGTAGTACGTGTCAACCGCCTCTGACAGCTTCGTAACATGTTACGAAGTCACCAAAACTACTTCGTAAATGTTCAAATGGTTGCTAAATTCGAATTCAGCTCCAAAAAACTAGCCTAGAAACATGTAAAACTCGAAAAGTGACCCGAGTGCACCCGAGGTCACCAAAGGTCAATGACCTGACCTGACCTTCAGGTGACCTTGACACAGACGGGAGTAACATCAAATCACATGTTTGAACGTTTCAAACCACAAAAAGCTTGCAAACACGCGGCTAGTGCGAGCCGACATACGCGAAATCGCGATTCCGGCCAAACATGGTCTCGGAAAAGAGGTCACAGGTCAAAGGTCATTTGGGTCAGGGTCATGAAATTTACAGGGTAGGTGTAAAATTGCTCAATGCGAGGGTACTGAAAGTTTCGTCGCGATCGGCCGCTTTTTACGCGAGTTATTCGCGAAAAACCAGGGGGGGTCCATCCGACCCCCCCCTACACATGCGAGGGTTAACTTGCACTTGACGAAGTGCAGTAATTTCATATAATCGGCAAAGACCCTGGAATTTGAAGAAAAAAAAAATGAGAAGATAAAACAGTCGAACAGTGTTTAATGTACTTTGAACGTTTGCAGATCACCAAACATACACCGGCGCCCGGAGAGCACATCACCACGCACCATGAAGGGCTGCGACGCGGCGGCTAAGTCGCGCATAAATTTGATAATTGGCAGGCCCGGGGAGGTTTGATTGAATTTCCTCCCGTCGCTGTGAAGTCCCGCAGGACGGGGTGGCTCGACGGACGCTGAATTCAGCGGTAATTTGGCGCGACAGACTGAGAGGATGGCGCGCCAGATTCTCCCACACACAGGCGCGCCATTTCGGATTACATGCGAGTCTTGTGGCGCCGAAACGAGGTGGCAAAGCGCCGCTGAATAATGAAATTGCATATAGATTGCTACTTGCCAGCTCGGTCTGTGGTTCAGCATATGTGTGATGTGCTTCTCGCATCAAATGTCGTAAATAACCAGAACTGGCGATGATACTGGATGTCCATTCCATAAATAATACATTTCCCGAAAGAAACGTTTAGAAGAGAGCAATGAAAACACGCAGAGTGTAGGCTAGTCGAAAGATATTTCCAAGGACGTGCGTTTGACCACTGACCGGTTACCGATCTACAATGACTTTTGCGAGCATGAAATCAAGCTAACCGTTTATCAATTTCGCATACAACTTTACCCATGGCATGTGGAATGGTAGGGTGAGATGCAACCGTAAAGCTAAGTAGATTAAAAATCAAATATTTATTGTCTGGCTTATCCAAGCTACATTATAGTTTACTCAACCTGAGTATGTAGTGTCTGTGTAATACTCTGCATATCATTTTTATTTTTCGACAGCAATTTATTTTTACAATATTGATATGCATAATAAGCCTCAAACAGAGCTTCAGCTCGTAGTAATTGATTTCTAGTAATTGATTTCTTTTTATCTAGTTTACCTGTGTAAAATGAATGTAGGCAAGCGTAATATTTAATGCCGACGTGGTAAGACGGCTCTTAGAGCAAAATGATGTCAAATTAAACACCTTTTAATAGGCACTTTTACGCTCCTTTTTGCATAGGTATGTACTTGTTCATTGATTGATCAATAACTGAAACCCTTCCAATAACAAAATAGTTTTGATAGCGAATCAAGAGTAAGATTTCCCTCCAAATAAACTCTAGAAGAAGAAGTGTATACTGTATGACGATAGGTTTATCATAGTTGGTATTCATGCATTTGCATGCATCCTGTCTGCAGCCTGTTGCGAGCCGCGCAAACCCTGCGGCACCTAAGTAGTGAGCTTCCCTGCTAGAGTCCAGTCACGCGCCTCTATCGGGGCCCAGGTCACGTGTGGGCCCGGTGTGGGGCGGGTGCCGAGCTCGAAGGTGGTCTCCGGTCACCAGCCAGTTAGGACCCGTCCCAGAGGACCCACCGGTCCTCCTCTGAACGGGCTGTCCGTCAGCGGGAGGAACCACCGCTCCTCCCTTGACCGGGCGGTTCGTCAGTGTCGAACCGGCCGACCTAATCGACGAGTCACCGCTGTGTTTTGTCCACGAGCCACGTCACAGAGCGCGCAGCACAGGCCCAGCTCTCAGACGAATCACCTATTTGTTTGGAGTTTTTGCCGACGTCTGATCGGTAATTATAGTCGGGTCGATGGCAAATACCGGTAAAAAGGTACCGTTCTGGTGCCTACTGAGGAAGCATCTGAGCGTAGATGCGCACAAGAAGCTGCGGTGTGGTGGGTTATTGAACCGCCGCGATCAAGGACTGTGGATGGAGCGACCTGACCGGCCGGCTATGGACGAGTGTCCCGCGCAGACGGAAACGGGCCGATACTTCGTGACCTGCTATCCAAGTAGCCTGTTCATTGCTGCAACAGGCATGCGGGTGGGTGCGGCTGTCGGATTCGGACGCACACACGCGAGCTCGAGGTTTGGTGCAAACGACAATCGGATATCGCGAGACGCAACTGAGAGCTCCTGTCTACCCCTGCCTGTCTACTTTAACCAGCTCAATGAGGTAGTGACACTCTGGGCAGCTCTGAGACACCGAGACTCAGGACCCGGCTGGACTGACCCACACCAGTCGACAGGTTGGCTGTCACGTGGGAGCGGCTGCACGTGGACCAGCTCCGTCCTCCCGCTCGGCCCGTGACCGGCGGGCGGTGCGCCGGCCGGCCGCGCCGCGGTGACGTGCTATTACCACCGGCCGGCGGGGCGTCCGGCGCTGGCCGCTGCCGGTGACACCTCCACTTAGCGCGCGGGCGGGCCGCCGTCAGTCGGCCGGGGACGGAGACGTCCGCGTGCCGATCAGTGCCCAGAGCACCGCCGGGAACGAGTCAATTTACCCGTCCGAGTGAGACGGCAGCGCCCTTCAGCTCGTTACCCAGCGCGGCGGGAGGAGCTGATCTGTGACCTCTGTGCACAGCCATCCACGTGTGCGCTAGGAGTGACCTAGTCCATAGTCCGGTAGTCCTCGGATGGTGGATCAGTATCGTGTGTAAAAATTGGTAATGCTGTTCCGGACACTTTTAAAGTTTTCAGAAATATTATTAGCAAAACACATCTGCTTTGCACCATTTGTTCGACTAATTACAGTACATATTACCATCCATAACAAAGTCACAAACTTACTATGAGGTTAATGGCCTCTGCTATTCTTTCACAGGGTAAGCAGCATATTCTGAGAGGTCGTCGCAGCCTTGATTCGTGCACATTGGGCCTATGATGAGTATCGAACATCTTCTTGAACCGCAGATCATCAAGCACTAGTAAGTATTTGACATCTACGGACCACTGATAAACACTGTTCTTCCTCGAACGATTCCGCGATATTTCCGACAAAAAGCCACCAGGGCAGCCGGCTCCGTGCTGATGCTGCGGACGCGGCGGTGACGCGGCGCCGGGACTGCACGGAGGGTCAGAGGACAGACGTGTCCCGGCACTGCACGGAGGGTCAGAGGACAGACGTGTCCCGGGACTGCGGAGGGACAGAGGACAGACCCAGAGGTCGGAGGGTCAGAGGACAGACCCGGGGGTCGGAGGGTCAGAGGACAGACGTGTCCCGGGGGTCGGAGGGTCAGAGGACAGACCCGGGGGTCGGAGGGACAGAGGACAGACGTGACCCGGGGGTCGGAGGGACAGAGGACAGACCCGGAGGTTGGAGCGGAGGGTCAGAGGACAGACCCGGGGGTCGGAGGGTCAGAGGACAGACCCGGGGGTCGGAGGGTCAGAGGACAGACCCGAGGGTCGGAGGGTCAGAGGACAGACCCGGGGGTCGGAGGGAGAGAGGACAGACGTGTCCCGGGGGTCAGAGGGAGAGAGGACAGACGTGTCCCGGGACTGCACGGAGGGACAGAGGACAGACTCGGGGGTCGGAGGGTCAGAGGACAGAGCCAAAGGTTGGAGCGGAGGGTCAGAGGACAGACCCAGAGGTCGGAGGGTCAGAGGATAGACCCGGAGGTCGAAGGGCGACTGAACCCTCTCCCCGGCTGTCAGTCGACAGAGGCTGAGCCGCTGAGAGCTGTCTGATATCCCGGCTGATCCGCGGATTTACATCGAGATCTCAGACAGCGCCAGCGGGCTCTGGCCGTAACCCAGCTGAAGATGAGGAAGGTAGTGCTTTTATTTCACTAAAGGAGCCACAAAAATGAAGTCTGTTGATATTCGAAGGCTGTACGCGAAATTAGCGTCAATGTTTTTGACAACTTGCACAGTGCACACTTGGACTGAAACAAGCATAGATTAATGATAAATATTTTTGTTGGACAGAATCGAGCCAGATAGCATAAAATGTTAGGCAGAGATTGGTCTGCGATGCAATAAACAGCTGCACATTTGTTTGTGCAACAGACTCTACTTCTAATACCAATTAACAAAAATGTCACGACATGTCATTGATGCCGATCAAGGTGCATAGTCTAGAAGCTCAATTTTTTCCGCTTTCATTGCAACTGCCTTCAATTTCAATGTTCACATTACCACTTCCCTTCCATCTTCCCTATAGCTGTCTTCCTCTTCTTAGATACTACCACCTAAAATTATGATCTGTCCCCTATACCATCGCTAGCCGACTGTCTGTCCGCCTACATTTAAAATTCCCATAGCCGACTTTGTGTTAAGTGTTTCTCTTTCGCCGGGCACTGTCCCCTCCCCAGGAACTGGAACGCTGCCCGGCGCGGCCGGCCGCGGTGGACGCGTTTTTTCGCCGCCGCCTCGCCTGCTAGTTTATGGGTGGCGTTTGGGAGCGCCCCTCGGCGGGCGGCGACCGCCTCTGCCAGATTTGTGGCCCTCCCCAGCTCGTGAGCACCAGCGATGAAGCGAAACGCGGCCCGATTGATGGACACTGAATACGCCGCGGCCGGTCGGCGCTTCCCCGGCTTCAGCACAAACGAGCACAAATTCCAGGGGAACACGGGAGCGGGAACTGCGCGCATGTGTGTGAAATTAAGCAGTGTTGGGCTCGAGTCGGGTGGTAACAAGACCGTAACGTTTGAACACCGTTGTAAAATTCAAAATTGGATGCAGTGATTTGCCAAATATCATTCTAAGCTCTCGGTCTTTCGTTGAAGTAGGTCATTCCAACAAAGCCATTTATTTTTGAGAGGCCTCTCTAAGCCCTCTGAGCTGTTAGGAGTCTATCCGAAGTCCGCCGACCACCGAATAGCCATCAATTACTTAGGTCGGAGAGCGCCAAACATCTATCCAGCTCCACTGCAATCTCGTCTGGCGCTCTCCTTAGCCCGCTCAACATCCAATCACCATTCAGCTCAGAGCCGGGTGCGAAGCTGCCGCAGCCTCCGCCGTAAGCTTTCGCAGCTTTATCGCACTCGTTCCGCTGCTTCGGACCGTCTTTCAGAGTCTGTGGCTCCGTACCGACACAGTGAGCTGCCACAGCTCACAATACCGACACAGTGAGCTGCCACAGACACTGAGCTCCGACGGCTATTCGGTGAGCTGCACGGAACGGGCGATCCACCGGCTGGCTCGTTGGCTCTAATGGAGCCGGTAAAAACGGGGGTGAAAATACAGAGCCCGGTAAAAACCGTCACCACTGCGGTGGGCCGGACCAGGCGCGCTGGGGAGGGTGGGGGAGGGGCAATCCACCACAGGCACGTGAGGGGAGGGGGTGGCAGACACCATGTGTATCGGGCGGCGGCTGCGGGGGGGGGGGGGAGGGACACAGCCACAGTCCTGGCTGCCGTTCTGTCTAACGTCCAACCGATCGGCGCGGCTGTTAAGCAGTGTGTTCCCGTATCTCTGAGGTCGGTGGCACTGCTGTCACCAGGCGAGGGTGGTTGACCTGGTAACCGACGAGGAGCGGGCATTGGCGGGCCGGAGCTGGCATTACCCGGGACCTATATAGCGCGTCTGACGGGAGATGACGTCAGTATAGGTCGGAGGTGAAAGGCTGTTTCAGTTTTGGTTGGTCTCACACCTATTCTGCGAACGTTCTGAGGCAGAAGACCAGTGAAACTTTTATTGCTATAATTTTATTCCATAGCTGATGGAAAATGTGTGGGTGCTGGATGTACGCTTGAGTAACAATTGACTACAGAAAATGAATGTTCCATTTCTCACAGGCATCATTGGCCTAGAATGGCAGAGCACACAGGTTGAGTGGTAATGTGTTCCTACTTCCTATGACTCTAAGCTGACCATAGACCATAACAATCCAGCGTTCCAGTCAACTAACAAAATTGTGACGGTAGAACAATATTCTGTGGTCAACTGTACAATCAATGGGTGGTCGGCAAATTGCCGTAAATGGTGGCTGATGCCGGTTGAAGATCCCAGTGCATGGCTATCTGTTTATGGAAAGTAACAATAAGATTATAAGGGGTGCGCCTAATGCGCTGTAATTATGTGAACATCGTAGTAATTAGGGCACATCTGTTTACAGTTGCAAGTCTGCTGTAACAATTATGGACCACTCTAAATAATGGTGCAGGTGGTGCGCCAATATATAAATGCTAATTTTAATTGCAGCGTTAGCAGTCGTGGAGTCATGCTTCACTCTTAGCACGTCTTTAGTAGTTACAACCATGAATTATGTGTGACTTATGAGATGTCTCTCTACAAGTTTTATAGGACCTGCACATTTCATCAAGAGCGGACAGATGAAGGAGCGATGAGCCGATGATAGGTGGCGAAATGGGTGGTGTTTCCGAGCCCAAGCCAGGAATAAAAACACAACTCACAACGACAGCAGATGTCGCTTGCCTCCCCCTACATTTCGGAATGTCGGCTGCCATTCCGACTCACCCCGTGGCTCCTATAGAACCGCCGCCGTCCATCGGCCGTGACCCTGATCACGTGACCGAGTGCGGCCGCTGAATGCGTGCGTAATGGTCGGCGCGCGCGCGGGAAGACGCGCCGGCGCGCGCACAATACGCGCACTGGCGCACGGATGACAAATGCGCCAGACGCGCGCCGATAACCAAATTATGGCTCCGGCGCCGCGTGACGCGCCGTCCGTGACGTCACGCCACGGGCGGTCGGCACGTGCCGTGACACGGTCTGCACGTGGCCGGTGTTGTGGGCGGCAGCTGCAGCAGCTGGCGGCTGGAGCCGTAGATCTCCGGCCGGTGTCGGGAGATGGCTATCGGACGGCGGCTTCCGAGTCCCGGCGGCCCGCGCGCTGCCCGCGGCCGGCGGACCCGGCAGGCGCAGTAGATCGGATCGCGCTGTGATCTCAGTGCGGTGGCGAGCAGCGGGCAGCTGCCGGCCGGCACAGCGCGTAATTGGGCCTGTCCCAGTAAATGGCGCCCGGAATATATGCCGCCGTATGTTAGGGCTGACAGCTTTTGGACTCCCAAAACAAGCGCGTATATTGAAGGGGTGAACCGGTAACCAAGGAAGTTAAGTTAGAAGAGACAAGCTTCATTTTGAATCTTTTTTTTTAGATCAATCTCTCACAGAAAAAGTAAAATCCACACTGTGACCCGTGTCCTAGCGTCAACAGCGCTATCACCATTTCACCACCTATCATCAGCATCGTCAGCAGTCCCTTATCAGCAGCCAAAAGCGCCAGTCCAGCTTGTTCCAGCGCCGTCACCAGGAACGAATGCATAAAAGCACACGGTCATATATTCAGTGCATTGCAACAGATCAAGACCTTTAGTTATATTCAAATATGAAGCAATCCAAAAGTGTGCTTTGTAAGTGCAAAATCATTACTTTTCTCAACCACTTTTAACCCTCGCACGACCAGGCCATTTCTCATAACACGAACGACCAGGGGGGGGGGGTTGTTACGACCCCCCCCCTGGCGTTTCGAAACGGAAGGTCGTAGAGCTTAGCGGAAAAAACCAACGGATTGCTCTCAACGTAATCTCGCGATTGGTGGTATATTTTTTGGTCCTAGGTCAACATTTGACCTACTTATGACCGGTCAAAGGTCAAATTTTCCGAAAAAATCAAACTTTTTCAACTTTGCGCAACGATTGCGGCAAAACGGTGAGAGATATTAACTTCAAACCATCAGCAACGTATTTCCCACTCAATTCTGCATCATATATGGTGTTTTTGGTGTATTTACCCTATAAAAGTAAGAGGCCTATTGCTGATGAGTGCAGGGGCGTCGTTTTGTATAGGCCTGGGAGTGCCCGAGCACTACCAATGTTCAGCTGAGCACTACCAATGTGTTGTTGAGCACTACCAACATTTTTCTTCACTTATTGAGAAAATTGCATTCAAACATGTCATACAAATAAAATAAATGAGGTTCTTATGTATAAAATCAACATGATAGCAAGTAACTTCAATGGTAAGTGGTAATGGTAACTGAAAATCTATAGACTTACTCCACAAGTAGATTGAATTTGAATTGGTTGACCAATTCAATCTTCTTGTAGCGTACCTAAGTCCATAAATTTCCATCAATACCTAGGTATCATTTTCACTTTCCACATCATGTCATTACGTCAAGTAATTTCAAGTTATGTGGTACCTACCTACCTACCTACCTACCAAGTTTCACAATAGACGAGTGATATGGTGTCACATCACCCTCCGGTGTTTGTCCCGATTCGTCGGCTGTTGACCACTGCTCCGCTATAAATACTGTAGGTAACGACTCAGAAAAGTGTATTTCCAACTTCCAACAATGTGGATAGCATCAGCAGAAAACCTCGGGACTCGGTACACACTTCGTGAAAATCCGGCCGGAGGCTGTACCTCTTATGACGTCATAACTCCGTGACCTGACCTGACCCGGTCAATTTTCTTGCACCACACGATAGCCAATGCTTGCCCCAACATGCATGGGAAGTTTCATCATGATCCATCAAACAATGTGGGTATCACCGGCAGAAAACCCAGGGATTCGGCGCACACGTTTGGTAACTGTCGGCCGGAGGCTGTACCTCTTATGACGTCATAACTCCGTGACCTGACATGACCCGATCAATTTTTTTCGGCAAAAGATGCGCAAAGGTTGCCCCAGAGGGTATTGAAAATTTCAGCCCGCTACGACAAGCCGTTTAGCGTGCACTTCGAAAAAAACCTCAGGGGGGGGAGGGGGTTGATACAATCCCCCCCCAGGCGTTCTAGGGTTAAATTGTCATCAGAGTTCAGTGGCAGAAATGCCTGTGACATAACGTCGGAAGTTCGGGATATTTATGGTGCAATGTAGTACAAAGATTAACACCAGCCTAAAGTGGATGTTACGCATGGCCTGCTCCCTCGTTTGATTATAGCATGCCGTTAATGCAGTCCAAGCGCTAATGTTGGGGTCGGCTGACGGCGTAACTGCCATCAGGGGCCGGATATAGGAACCCATGAGGTGATTGCCGGTTTTCCTGTCCACGGGGGGAGAGGACTCATGGGGAGCGATCGAACTGCAGAGGAGACCCCGCGGCAGTGTTTGCCAGAGACTGGTGTAAACTTCACATGGCCTGTGGCGCTGGCTGTCAAAGCCGATGATTATCTCTTATTGGATATTCGATAACGTTTTCGATGCACTTGGCTACATTGGAACGTGAGTATCATCGTTTAGCGCATGTATCCAATTTTAACATTCACAAGCGCCTCCAAATGAGCAAAGTCCGCGTGCGGAGCCGTCGGCACTTTATCAGTTGTATTTTGTGAGGGTCAATGGGCCATCAATAAGGGCGCCGAGTGCGTTTCGGATCGATTTCGGGCCCCCCACCACCCGTGGCGACCCATAATAACTTGGTCCGTGCTCCCTCTATGGCATGACGAAAGCGTCACATCGCTCCATAAAGCCCCGCACCAGCGGGCGCGGCGGCCGGATGTTTTTTGTTGGTCTGCTGGCCGCTTTCCGCCCCTGGTCGGCTGCGTTTGGCTTCGGGTCCTCCTGTGTGAGTGTTTGTCCAGGCTTGGAGCACAAACACCTCCATACACACACAGACAGCTCGTGTGACGCGGGGTGGGTGTGAGGTGGGCGGGTCGATAAATGTCACGCGCAGACCCCGGGCCAGGCGGCCCATGCGGGTACAGAGCTGCGTCTGCCGCAGGTCAGGAGGGGCCTCTGACTGAGCTCAGACGGTGAGAGAGGATACTGGAATGTGTCAACAGAACAAACGCACGCGCCTGCCGCGGACGAGAGGCCTCCAGTTTATGGTGAACGATGTTCCTCCCTTTTTATGGGAGAGAGCGATCGGTGACTTCCTCAAACGCTGACATCCTGAGTTGTCCGGTTTGGAATCGAGCTCAGATATGCTGCAGATGTTTATGTGATTAGCTCCGACCAAGCGATAACGGCTGTCACCGAGGTTCGTCTTCGGCTGCACGCGGAATCGAGCGGACAAGGAAAATGTGAACCTTGAGATAATCTGGACACATGTTTATGCAGGAAACAACCACCCGTACCTTCACAGATTTGCAGCGACTCGCGCAGTTCGTAAACATTAGACATATGTATATGCAATGCAACCAGAACAAAGAAGCCACTATTCGCTTATCTCGCCTGCATAGAAACAGTACCTACATAAATCAAGACTCAAATGCAAACAAGAAACATCCATTTTGTTCTAACTCTTCTGCAATCTTCATTTTGCATAGCTCACTCATAAGAATGAACAATTATTACAAGAAGTAACTTCACGTGAAATATCAAAATAAAAACACAGTCCTATGTCCGCATTAGCACCGATCCACTCCCTGGCTCACCTCTCCGCTGCCAGAGCAGTGGCAGTCGATCCAGCTCCCTTCCCTGAGCTATCGCAGTCTGGTCGGCTCCTGTGCCAGAGCTGTGTGACACTTTGCCGGCTCCTTTCCCCGACCTACGGCAGTCGAACAGACTCGCTTCCAATAGCTGTATCAGTCAGACGTGCTCCGCTTTCCTGAGCTTTAAAATAGTTGGATCGGCTCCTTTTCCTGAGCAGCTACGCCGGTTTGCCGGCTCCGTCGGCAGCCGGCAATCAAGGCGGCTCTGAAGTCTGAGCTGACAGTCGATGAGACACCTTTCGCTGAGCTGTGGCAGTCGAATCGGCTCTCTTCGCTAAGCTATGACAGTCACACACCTCCTATCCCTGAGTTATGACAGTTGTATGACAGTCGGCCGGCTCTATTCCCTGAGCTGTAGCAGTCAGGCTGGCTCTGAGAGCTATATGACAGTCTGCTGGCTCTATTCCCTGAGCTACAGCAGTCAGGCTGACTCTGAGAGCTATATGACAGTCGGCCGGCTCTATTCCCTGAGCTGTAACAGTCAGGCTGGCTCTGAGCTAGACAGTCTGCCGGCTCCTTTACCCATCAGTCGCCACCGATCGCGCCGGTCGCTGCCGTCACTCAGCCGTGGTCACGTATAAACAGACCTCTCCCCGACCGGCTTCTGCCGGCCGCGCCTAGCACGTTCCAGGATAAGACGGTAACGTCGCGGCCTGAACGGTCCCCGTGCGCCGGGGTGACGATAAATGTCCCTGGGGACGGCTGGAAGCAGTGTCAGCGCGGGTTTGTGTGGATGGCATGAAACCAGGCCCTGGTATAGTCGCAGGCTCGCGATAGGAAATGTGCAGCAAGCTGCCCAGAAAAACTGGAGCCATTTATGCTCATGTTGATGCGTGGTTGGTATACGCAATCCCTAGGATTTTTACAATCGTCCAGGACGTGCTAGTCCCGCTAGCTATGTCAGTAAGCCTAATGTTGTTCGTTGTTTTGCTTTCGTTCTTCACTATCTCTCCATCATGGTAGCAGCTCCTGTTGATGTAAATGCGGACCGAGATAAGAGAGCAGTGGTCAGGGTGGAGCACCGTCCCCTGTCAGCGGTCGGTACCGTTACAGTGTATCTCCCCAGCAGCCCGCCGAATCGCTAGGACCGGTGACAACGGTAGCTAGCTAGTGCTGGTCAGTGCAGTGGTCGAGATAAATCTTCCTGGGCACTTCTTGCTGTCAATGAGTGGAAGAAGCCATAGTAACATGAAATTTCCTGGCTTGAAGAAAATGACCACTTTTGTGGCAGATGTTTAACTTGCGCCAATCTGATGGTAATTAGACCATCATTTCGGTGTCAGCGAATACCGAAAAACGGAAAGCTTAGCACAAAACGGCCCATAGAGCGATATTCAGCGGACCACAACACGGACACTTGGAAGCGTATCTTTTACATGCTTTCTCGATATATCAGAGCCTGCCACAGCTAGCACCACCGAGCCATTTTCCTTATCCCTACAAGAGTGAGTGGTGTGCTTATTTCGCCACGTCGTGCGTTAATCCTCTGTTTATTGAGCCTGCTGGCCGGGATGGAAGGGGCGCGCCTCCGACGGGGGCAGATGTGCGTGAGCAGCTCCCGGGGCTCCCGGCGGCGGCGGGAGGAGCACCGCGGGAGCCGCTGAGACGGCAGAGGACTGGCCGGAGTGGGCGCAACAGCTGCAGGACTGACTAACAGACAAATCTGCTCCTCCTCCACTGGGAGCGACGCGGCTGGGAGGTCGGGAGAGGTGGGCGGAGAGGGAAGGAGAGTGAGAGAGAGAGAGAGAGAGAGAGAGAGAGAGAGAGAGAGAGAGAGAGAGAGAGAGAGAGAGAGAGAGAGAGAGAGAGAGAGAGAGAGAGAGAGAGAGAGAGAGAGAGAGAGAGAGAGAGAGAGAGAGAGAGGAGAGAGAGAGAGAAGAGGAGTTGTTATCATATGTTGTAAATATACAACACGATGAATGGGCAGTAATCGCCACGCCATGTGTGGATCGCCTATGATCGTAAATACAATACAAATACGATGAAGTTTGAGCTCATTAATTCGTTCAATCAAACTTGAACAGAGAAGCGCATCACCTGACAACTATATTCAAAAGACTTGGAATTAGCCGGAAGTGGATTGAGGTTTGTGGATTCAGAGCTGCCTCATTTTTTTTGGGGGGGGGGGATAACGGTTTTGGATTAGAACAGCAAGAATATGAAATGCGAATGTTAAGTATCCATGACAGTTGGATAACGACAACTCAAGAAACTCAAGATTACCAACCGATATTTATTTTAAAATTACTTTTAAAAGTATCGGTTGGTAATCTTGAGTTTCTTGAGTTGTCGTTATCCAATGCGAATGTTGTTGCTGGGCCTGGATTTCCAGCTGTTTCCATTTCTGGCGCGTTTCCCAGCTCGGCCGGTGGACCCTCACCAGGCGAGTCAGCGGGCCCGGGGACGTGGTGTCGGTCCCTCAGAAGTTGTGTCCTCCCTCCCTCTGTGTACCGGTGTCTGCAGTCGCTCAAACTCGGCACCTCCCCCCGGCAACTCCAGCAGCCGTTTGTCATCCGGCAACAATCACTGTCAAACCGACTCTCCTCTGAGGCCTGTCAATACCGCTCGTCAACAACAGTCGTCCAGGCTCCCGCCTCAGCCGCTAGTCGTTTCATCTCTCTCAGAGTTTGTAAATAATGACATCCAAACGTCACTCAGCCAGTTTGTGTCTGTATTCTGAAGACGCGTGCCGCCGGCAGAAGTACGCCATTCCCTTTGGTCTCCAGCGGCGGCGGGGCCGTGTTGTACAAAGTGTGCGCCATCCGCGACATTATCCCGCCTTCCCTGCGGGCCGGCCGATAACGAAAACTTATCTGGCGCGTGTGCCGCCGACTCCATCATTGTGCGCCGCCGGCGGCGCGTTTTTGGCGTCAGATTCGGGTCGGCGTAATGGACTTGTTTGTGGCACACGACAAAACAACTCGGCCCGGGAAAGTGGCTTCCCGCCGCCCCGCGCGCGCCGCCGGCCTCATTGCAGGAAATGTCGGAAACATTCCGTCCCGAGTCTGCAGTCAGGCGGAGCCCAGGCTTCTGTCGTGATTGAATTGCCAAAGTATAGCTCTTTCTATTTAAAAGTTACACAGCACTACACCAGTGTAGACTACAAGTTGAGGACTATGCTGCAGAGTGCAGGGGCTCAGTCAACAGAATAATGTTTTCGATCAGGGATTCAACTACATCACTGAGCAGTGCCGCCATACAATAATAATTAATGATGCAGGCAGCACTGTGCTAGTAATAAGAATCACCAAGACCTGGTGGTCGTTCCTTCGGACACTCCACATTCCTCCCAGGCGTCACTGCGTGTGACGCGGCTGGAGGTGACGTGACGTGACATGGCATGTCGTGGCACGTCGCTTCAAACATTTCCAAACGGCCAGAAACGAAACACACGCCGCATGTGTCTCAGCGCGCGTCCAGGCGTGGTGGCTGCAGTTCTGGTAAGAAGCATGAGTTTTAAACACACGCCGGACCCTGAACGTCTAGGTGACAGTCGAGAGGGCTGTCTGTGACAATCACATGACTTGGTTTACAAATCATCGAAAAAAGGGCAGATCCAAAATGTCCAAACAAACACCATACCTACTGACCATGGACAAACTGCCAATTTCGTAAGATTATGTCAATTGGAGTCATGATGGAAGCAATTGGTTACTGACAGCCATTCATTTTAGGGGCCTTGCTGATTTTGCCGATAACACCAAATTCAAACTCCAGGTTCTTACCTGAGCTCCAGTTGTATTTGTCGTCGTATTTGTTTGGTTACCACTTTCTCTGTCCCCTACCACTGCACTGCCAATGTGCCGGACGGGTTCGGGGTTGGGGTTGGGGCACGTGACGGGTCACTGGCGGGGCAGATCAGCCCTCCTCCAGAGTTCGTTGCCAGTCTCCGAGGCACCCTGCACTGCCACTGAGCCCGCTGGCTGGTGACGGCGGCACGTACCTTCTGCACACAGCAGACAGTTCGCGGGGTTAGGAATGGCATGACCTGAAAGGAATGAGGCACTGGCTGGGCTTTACAGTCTGAAGTCCCCATGCGAACTCGGTCAGGTAGGTATATGAGGAGGCTTACACACTAGGCTTATTATCCCAAGTCTAGAGGCAACTGTTTTCAGAATCAGGAATGACTGAACTGTGACTGAACTCGAGGACTGAACACTATGACTGGAGAGCTGACTTACGAAGACTGAACTCTAACTGACGGAGGAATGAGCTGGGAGCGGCAGAGGACTGAGCTGTCAGGAGACTCAGCTGTCGGCACGACAGCGTGACGAGCTGGCTGCAGTCAATCGGTCGGCCCGCTTACACAACACGGCCCGGCACGATCCGTCCGCGCCGCGTGCGAGACGGTCTCCAGGGCGCGGCGGGGCGCTGCGCCGACAAAGGCACCGTGTAAATCACCACCGGTGGTCTGGCCATGTCCCCCCCCCCGTCTGCCCCCCCTCCCCCTGACAGAGGTGTCTGGCCGGCGTCACTGGCCGCGACTGCTGCAGCGGAGACACGGCATAAGTTAGCGTCATTAATTATGCTTCTCGTTCCGGCGGGTCTCATCAGCTGCGTAGAACTCTGCGGAGATATCAGAAATAGGGATATCCAGGACCATCGGCTTACAATGCACGCCACGCAGACTATACGGTAAAATCGCCTTGTGGGGATGAGGTGGTTAAAGGCAATCTCACCTCACCTATGATACATGTAAATGAACATTTAATATGGCATATAACTGAAGTAGCGTGAGGAATGGCACACAAACATGGAGAGAAATCACCAAACAAATAAGCATGGAGGCAGATTTCGTTCAGAGCGGTGCCACGTCTCATCTCTGAGAGACTGGCTGATTCCACAAGAACGTTTAGGTAATTTTGATAGTGGCTGAGAGGCCTGTAAGTTATCAAAATTGATCTTTGATTTGAATATTTCCCAGACGCAAAGCAGTTTTTGATAAGAGATATGAATACAGCACGCAAAAGTTTAATTAGCGCAAATACACAGCCCAGCTTCAAGAATTGGTCAGTGTCAACTTTTTCTACTGCAACTGATCGCAGTCTGTTTATGGTATTGCAGTTTGCACCAACATATGCGATAAAGTTTTACTTATAAAGTGAAAATGAAGTGTTATGTCAAAACGTTGATTCCAATGCCTTGAAGCATCAAACAGAGACGTACGAGAGGCACACATAAGCGTAATAAAAAACAGTTTGTTAGCACCTTCAAGTTAGAACGCTTCTAATACAAGACTGGTACAACACATGTCAGTGATACAAGCTGAAGGCTGGCGGTTGAATTGTGACGTGGTATCACCAAAGTTAGCCAAGAGTCCCTCCGCCTGCAGCCCTGCTCCACCGCAGAAAACCTTCCATTTCCTGGTTACTGCCACCATTCTTTACCATTCAAGCCAGCAATCATCACATTCACAGTCATTCGTTTTCATAGCGAACGAGATGGTCCGTATTCTTCACCGCAGGCCTAGTTTTGGGATTACTTGTGAGATTGAACACACGCGAATGAGATTTCTACAGCTTTATATTGAGGAGACCTGTGGTAGTTGTTACAACGAGAGTGAGAGCAATTCCCTGTGGTGCACTTGCTCCTTATCTAATTTAGTTTTACGTTGCGTATAAATTTACAGCAAAGTAAGCAATACAGTAAACGATTCCGTTTCTACACGAACCATCAGACTATCGCTGCAAGCTGCAGTGGCTGGCGATGCCCCTCAAGAGTCATTAGCAATCGTCTTAGCAAGCAAAGACAGGAAATTTTCCCTTATGCGCTAGTTTCCTTGAATTCGGTTACCTCTTGTCTTTACCTTGTGTCTGTCTGTCTCTCCGGCTGTCTCACTATGCACTTGTCTCTTTCTGTCATTGTATCTGCTCTCTCGCTGACCTTCTCTCTCCCTCCCTCCCCCTCTCTCTCTCTATCTCTCTCTCTCTCTCTCTCTCTCTCTCTCTCTCTCTCTCTCTCTCTCTCTCTCTCTCTCTCTCTCTCTCTCTCTCTCTCTCTCTCTCTCTCTCTCTCTCTCTCTCTCTCTCCCTCTCTCAATCTATGCCTATTTCTAGGCTAGCTCCCACCGAGTCCTATTGGTCAGCTCCGTTAGGTCGGCTCATAGGCGGCGGAACGGGGGGGCACCGGGGCACCGTGCCCCCCCCCCCTTGAATTCTGCAAGGGGGGCACCAATAGCAAGGTGCCCCCCCTTAAATTTGATGTATTAGTACTAGGGGCAGATTCGGGGAAAACTCCAAGGGGAGGGCCATGAATCGAAGTGGTGCCCCTACCTATGCCCAAAATTAAAACCTCAACGGATTTCGGCCACCTAATTTTGGTGGTGCCCTATTTTCAGTTTTTTTATTTTCTTTATTTTTGGTTAGTCATGTGATGACTGGTGCCCCTGCACCTGCTAGGCCGCTGATGCCCCTGGAAAGACTGTGGTACCTACCTACCCTGCCCCCTGACAAGCCTACGGTGGGCCCTGACTTGACTTAGGTGCCCATGAGCCCTGACAGGCCTGTGGTGTCCTTGCTAAGCCTGTGGTGTCCCTGCAGGGCCTTGGCAGGTTTGTGGTGCCCCTGTTAGAACGCAGGTGCCCTTGACAGGTTTGTGGTGCCTCTGACAATCCTAAATTGCCAACGACAGGCTTGTGGTGCCCTTGAAAGGCCCATGGTGCCCTTGCGAGGCCGGTGGTTCCCCTGCGAATCCGATAGTGCCCCTGGCAGGCCTCTGGTGCCCCTGGCAGGTCTGTGGTGCCCCTGGAAGACCTGTAGTGCTTTTGCTAGGCCGATGGTGCTCCTGACAGGCCTGTGGTGCCACTGACAGGCCCGTGGTGCCCCTGCTAGGCCTATGGTACCCCTGGCGGGCCTGTGGTGCCCCTGTCGGCTGTCAGGCCTGTGGTGCTCCTGGCAGGCATGTGGTGACCCCAGGCCCTAAGTCATGACCCATGTGACCTCCACCCTGGGATTCGCCACTGATTAGTACCATGCGATGGCTTCTTGGTAATTTGTTACATGTAGGATTAATGGAATTTATCAAACGAGAATAAGGAAGAGACAAACACATAGGTACTTGGGGATCAGCTTAACCCGCGCCCCGCTGGGGGGGGGGCAGAATCTGCCCCCCTCCCGTTTTTCGCCAATAACTTCTAAACGCGTTACGCCAGCGACGTCAAACTTTCAGTACCTTATCATACATCAATTTGACACGTTCTCTGAAAATTTGAGCGAAATCCGTCGGAAAATTTTTGAGAAATTGACGTTTTAGTGACGTCATGTTCGCCATTTTCGCCTCAAAAACGGCAAAATTTCAAGCGCCGCTAACATCTTCATTTTTAAAGGAATCAAGACGTAACAAAAAAGGTTATACGTGATTCTACTTTGTCTATCAAATGGCTATCTCGGTTTTTTGAAAATTTTGGATTTTGGCCAAATTTTTCCAAAAAACTGACTTTTTTGGGAAATTATTTATAAAATCCAAAATTTTGAGTTTATCGAAAAAACCGGAATATATGTCAAAGAAGTGGTCTATGTGCACCTACATACCAATTTTTAGAAGAATCGGTTCAAAAATGTGGGAGTTATTCAAATTTTTATGACGTCACGACACACAAAAATTTTAAAAATGATTTTTTTTGGAACTTCTAGACCTCGTACGGAAACAAAAATAGCACCATTCGATTCGCCGTGAAAAACTGCATCGGATAGACACCTTTTTAGGCCTTAACAACCAACTTCAAAATTTGACCTCACTTGACCTGACCTTGACCTGACCTCGACCTGAAATTCATCCAGAGGTGGTCCATATCACTTATTGAGTGTGCCTATTGAATTCCATGAGTAAAATGACCCATAAAACATGTGTCGCACATGCCCTTTTCTATATTTTGTTTTTGGTGACCTGACCTGACCTGACCTGACCTTGACCTTGACCTTTGAATGACATTGTGTGCAACGAATGTTGTCTTGGTAGTCTAAGAACACGTTTTGGGCAATCAGTCTCAGTCCATTCTTCGGCAACTACGGTGCAAGACCGATACTGTAGAAACTTGCATTTTGTACCCTTGACCTGACCTTGACCTGACCTCTGACCTACTTAAGCAAAAAAATTTGGGCTCTTAAGATCCGCCTTGTTGAGAGCTTTCGATTGCCGTTTTCCCCGTCTTTCTACGACCATCGGTTCGGAAGTTAGACAGGGGGGCAGAATCTGCCCCCCCCCCAGCAGGGCGCGTATGGCTGAATAGCCCAGCGGGGCGCGGGTTAAAGTTAACCACACATACGGGCAGGGGTGTAATTTTCCTAAAATGATTGTGGGTGCCCAGCTGTAGGGGCGCCCGGCGCCAGGCCGTTTTGGGGCGCGATAGATACCTATTCTTTATGTGGGAGCCTAAATTAACACCGAATTTGATAACATTGCTAGCCGAATGGCGCTTCAAGTGACGTGTCTGACTAAGCAAATACACGCTTAAAAGTGGAAACTGACCGGAAGGACTAAAAAGCTGTAGAGGGCGCCATCCAGTAGGAGGGGCACCAAATGTGGAGGCACTAGACGGTTACGACTTACGAGGGCGCCGTGAGACGATGAAAAGGGCGCCATTCTCTTGGGAGGGCGCCGAGTGATTGAAAACGCTATGTGGTCCAGGGGCGCTAAGAGGCCAGAAGGGCGCCGCACAGTCAGTAGTGCTACGTTGGTGGGGACGTGGGGACGCCAGATGGTTACGAGGGCGCATTGAGATCATGAAAAGGGCGCCATTCTCGTAAAAGGGTGCCGAGTGATTGAAAACGCTATATGTGGTTCAGGGGCGCTGAGAGGCCAGAAGGGCGCCGAACAGTCGAGGGATGCACGGTGAACAGAGACCTAAGGACGCGAGACGGTCAGGAGGGCGCCGTTAGACCATGAGAATGGCGCGGTGCTGTCAAAAGTGCGCCATTCTCCCAGAAGGGCGCCGAGTGATTAAAAACGCTATATTATCCATGAACGCGAGACGGTCAGGAGGACGCCGTTAGAGCATGCGAAGGGCACCGTACTCTCGAAAGGACGCTTGCAGCCTTGTAAAAGACTTGTGGGTGCATTTTCATCATTGTGTGGGCATACATATTTCAGGATTGTGGGTGCATATGCCCCCACAAAGAGATATAAAATTACACCCCTGCATACGGGGGTGAACTGCCATTTTCGTTTAGTAAAAAATCAAAAAAAAATCATCGTGTCAGGGCTGTGACGAAAAATAAGTGGCCTAAATCCGATGAGAAAACAGGATTTGGGGGCACCCTAGGTTTGGCTCCTTGAGCCATGGTGCCCCCCCCTTGTCTCAAATCGTTCCGCCGCCTATGGGTCGGCTCCGTCAGTCAGGGCATGGTAGCTCCTTAGTGACCTTTCTCTCGGCACTAATGAAGAGCGTGTCTGACGACTGCGGAACTGTCGCCACTGTCACCAGAAGGGGAGAGGGGAGGGGCAGCTGGGAGAGGGGCGACACGCACCGCGGGCGGCAGCCGACAGCCGGCCGGCCAGAATTTACGAGCAGTCGCTTTATTGGCATGATAAAATCGCGCCGCCAGCCGGGCAGAGTGGCGAGTCGGCGGCCCAGGCCGAGAATGGGTGCAACATACCAGCATCAGAGGCCGCGGAGGGCTGCAACATACATCGGAGACCGTTCCAGTGGATGGGGTGAAGCATACATCAGAAGTCACGGATCAGGGGTGCAATATACATCAGAGGCCACGAATGGGTTGTAACATCATCAAAGACGGCAGAGGAAGCACTGGCGGATCCAGGGGGGCCACGGGGGCCATGGCCCCCCCCAAAGGCCTAAAGTGGCCTGTTTGCCCCCCCAAAACGTAAGAAAAATTGCTAAGAAAATATACCTTGATGGAGGTTTTTAGCCACTTGGTGAAGTAAAGCTTTCCACAGCATAATATGGAAGCAATATGGTAGCAGTGAGGGTCAGTCAAAAGTTGCGCGAGTGGAGTCGACCTTCAAAAAAGACTTGTTGGCACGTGTTTATGGCGCGGTAGCTGGGAGTTGGCGGTGTTTCGCGTGGTGTGGCATCACTGGCGGATCCGGGGGGGGGGGGGGGGCACGGGAGCCTGAGGTGCCCCTGACAGACCCGTGGTGCCCTTGGTACGTCTGTGGTGCCCCTGGACCCTGGCAGGCCTGTGGTGCCTCTGGCGGGCCTAGGGTGCCCCTGCTAGGCTGCTGATGCCCCTGGGACCTGACAGGACTGTGGTGCCCCTGACAAGCCTAAAGTGCCCCCAACAGGCCCGTGATGCCCCCGACAGGCCCAAGGTGCCCCTGCGTGATGCCGTGATGCCTGCGAGGCCGGTGGTGCCCCTGCGAGGTCGGTGGGGCCCCTGACAGGCCCATGGTGCCCCTGCGAGGCCGGTGGTGCCCCTGCTAGACCGGTGGTGCCCCTGGCAGGCCTGTGGTGCCCCTGCTAGGCCGCTGGTGTCCCTGGGCCCTGACAGGACTGTGGTGCCCCTGACAGGCCCAAGGTGCCCCTGTAAGGCCTGTGGTACACCTGCTAGGCCTCTGGTGCCCCTGACAGGCCCATGGTGCCCTTGCAAGGCCGGCGGCGCCCCTGGCAGGTCTCTGGTGTCCCTGGCAGACCTGGGGTGCCCCTGACAAGCCTAGCCTGTGGGGCCCCTCACAGGCCCGTGGTGCCCTTGTTAGGCCTGTGGTGCCCCTGGCGGGCTGGTAGTGCCCCTGCTAGGCCGGTGGTGCCCCTGACAGGCCTGTGGTGCCCCCGGGCACCAAGGGGGGTCATGACCCATGTGGCCCCCCTTGGATCTGCCACTGGTACATATTATATTGATTTGTAATGGCGTTATGGCTTATGCAATATGCAATTGCAGGCACTTGGTATCCCTCACTTATCCCTCATTGGGGGCTCTGGCGGGCTCCTGAGGGCCCACGTCTATCTCCGGGAGCCCTAGACAGGCTCCTTTGGGTCCTTTCAGTCCACTAAAGCATAAGAGGTCTCCATGCGAGTCCTATACATCTGAGGACGTACCCTGACGTCTGAGGTACCTACTCAACTGCAGCTCCAATGGTCTCTTACACTGGCGGATCCAGGGAGGGGGCATTTAGGGCCATGCCCCCTTCCCAGAGGCCTAAAGTGGCCCGTTTGCCCCCTCCCCCAAGCGATAATGAAGCACAGTTCAATCAGTGCCTGGCCCAGGAGCCGAGTTAGACCACCTCCCGTTTTACCACCTCCCGGCCCGCAAAGGGACCCAAGCACTGACTCGAAGCGGGTTAACTGGTCGACAAAAGCAATAGTGAGTATATATAGATTGACAATTGTTGATAAGCGTTTAGGAAGGCCTTTAAATTAAATATTCATTTGCTTTAAATTAAGAATAAAGTTAAAATTGAAAAAACGATATAGAGCCCGACGTTTCGCATTTATTGCTTATTCATGGGCAACTGAGATACAGCACAATTTGGTCAACATACACATTAAAAATTCAAATATCATCATTGACAGCACGCTTTTCTATAAACATGTCTTTCACTAAACGATATCGTATCAGTTCGATCGATGATGATATTTGAATTTTTAATGTGTATGTTGACCAAATTGTGCTGTATCTCAGTTGCCCATGAATAAGCAATAAATGCGAAACGTCGGGCTCTATATCGTTTTTTCAATTTTAACTTTATTCTTAATTTAAAGCAAATGAATATTTAATTTAAAGGCCTTCCTAAACGCTTATCAACAAAAGCAATAGTGTTTACAAAGTAATATAAAGGCATGGGTCGGGTGGGCTACCATTTATATATTTTTATTTTTAGTTAAAAAAAATATTCATAGTGTCAGGGCTGTGACGAAAAATAAGTGGCCTAAATCCGATGAGAAAACAGGATTTGGGGGTACCCTAGGTTTGGCTCCTGCATGAGTTGCCCCCCCCCCCCCAAAAAAAAAACGCAAGTCTGGATCCGCCAGTGAGAGGAAGGGATGTAACATACATCAGAGATTGTCCCGGTGGATGGGGTGCAGCATAGAGCACTTCATGGGCCGGATAAATCCGTTATCCACGGATAAATCCGCGGACCGGATAGGATTGGATTCTAAATTTGTTAAAAAAGAACGGATATGGGCGGGCCGGATTTGGGAATTGAAGGTTGAACCCGGATCAAAACGGATCAAAATTTTAACATTCAACATTGAAGTTAAAAATTAACCTAATGCGTTAAGCGGCAGCAGAGGTTTGATTAAAGTAATAGGCATCATTTTATGACACTCACTTGTCACAAGACTTGTCTTCAAGTGGATAATGTATGCAATGTATGCATGGTTTTTGGAACCATGATGGTCTATGAGATGTATGGCTGTCTGGTCCCTTAGATTGAATTTGTTAGTCCAGTTTTGGGTGAAACCAGTTATTGGTGAAACGGATTATTACGGATATTTTTTGGAAGTTTGGCTGCAATACGGGCCATGGGTGGGCCGGATTCTGATATTCAAAGAAAGGCGGATAATGGGCGGATCTGGATATGACTTGCCGGATATGGGCCGGGCCGGATCCTAAAAAGCCTACACTGAGAAAACAGTGTCCCGATTTTCGGGCTCAGAGACCAGTTTTCGGGCTAATGTACCATATTCAAAACAGACAGCACATTTCGAGAATACTTTCTGAGCTAACGCCACATGGGCTCATACGATCCCTTAAATCGGTATCATTGATCGCAGAAACAGAGCTCAGTCAGTACCCATTATCGGTGTCAAGCTCTAAAACTAGTCTCACTATGATACCAGTTTTCAGACTGATCCCCATTTTCGAGCTCACCTGATTCCAGTTTGAGGGCTCAAATTGTGTGGTGAAGCCAATATTAGGGCTCACGTCATCGCTTTTCGGGGCTTTGGTAAAAGCTGGATTGCGTCAGCTGGCTGGCCAGCTGGCGACGCACGAAAGGTATTTAATTTTAGATATACCTAAGCGCGGTAGTAGGATGGACATAAATATTTCAAATGGCTTTAAATGAAAAATTGATTGGTAAATATTTATTCTTTTATATCTAGCATTGATATGTAAGAAGCTCTGCTAGCGCCACCATACGGCGCCAGCTGGCAAAAAATCCAGTTAATACCAGAGCCCGCTTTTCGTCCGATACAGCCCCTCCTCCCCCTCCCCCGTGTCCAGCAGCTGCGAATAAGACGAAGCCGCGGACAAACTTTTTTTTTGCTCGGCCAGCCTAGCGCCAGTCTCGAGCGGTGGGACAGTTAACCCGGCAATTTTGGCCGGGATGCAAAAGTTACGTTAAACCGGTTTATGTTAACCCGGGAGCAAATAACAACGTGGGAGCCTATCTTAGGTGTGGCAAAGCTAACGGATTACTTACTTGTTGCCGAGGTGCCCAAAGAAGGTACTGGAACCGAAAACACAACATTGGTTCATGTATTTATTAACATTCATACACACAGTCATACTTGTGCAAGGTGTCAGTGTTCGGTTGTGGGGTGTAATAGCCAGGGAAAAAGTTCTATGAACTGAAAAACCCGGCGCCTATTACTTCGCAACATGGTTGTGTATTCAACATGAACTGCAAGGAGTGCAGACGACATTGCCTGTGCTAACTTAACGTCTCACGGGCAGCGCCGCGCTCTGACACCTTGGTCCCAGAAGCGGCGGCGTTTCTGACCGCAAATCGCCGGAGAGCCGGTCGACGCCGTTGAGGGGACTGAGCAGGCCGCTGCCAGCTCCACCTTCACGTCCGCGCGGAGCAGCTCGGTGTGCGGCGGCGGCTCATCGCGCGGGCCGCACCCGTCCGTCCGCTGCACGAGCCGCTTTTCGATCCGACAGCGCAACACCGGCACGCCATTGTGCTGGCTGAGCGGCGGCAGCGGCACGTAGGCAACAAAACAGTAGAAATCGATGGGCCTGGATCGGCGTTGCCAGCAACGCCGGCAGCGGCGCGGCGGGAGGCGCCAGTGCCGCCGTCGGGGACGTGTGCCCTTCGCTGCGCTCATTCGAGTTGGCCGGCCGGCCGCGCGGCGTAGTCCTTTTGACATGGTGCGAGAAGAGCCGGATGAAGGTGGACTTTTTATTGGCGTTGCTGGTGCTCACGCCGCCGGCGTCCAGTTTGGGCGGCAAGTCCGAGTACCAGGAGTCGGACAAGTCCCGCGCGAACGCCGCCAGCCGGTCGTCGTCACTGCTGGCGGCGGCCCGCCGACGGCGCTGCCTCAGAATCGGACGAGTCGGTGGTACTGAGCACCTCGCGGGACGGGTAGCTGGGAGTGGGCCGGCCGCGGCCCCTGCCAGGCCGCGCCACCTTCACCGGCGCAGCCGCCTTCAAACTGCCCTTGCTGGGCGGCGGGTTGGTCGGCGGAGGCGGCAGCGGTGCCTCGACGTCAGTCCGAGTCGCTGTCACTGGGCGGCCGCCGCGGAGACGGCTTCTGTTTGACCCGCAGCCGGCCTGGGCCGGCTCGGCGCCCTCGGCCGGCGGCGCGCGCCGTTTCGAGCGTTTCACCTTTTCACTGTTACTCTCGCCTGGTCCTCAGCGTCGAGCGGCTCGGCGCTGTTCGGTTTCATGTGGCCCATGCTGCTGGGAAACTCGGGTGGGGACAGCTTTCTGACTGGAGTGCCGTCGAAGATGGAGGAGACGGGGGTGCTCGCAGAGTCCTTGCCCAATGCCCATGATAGAGCCGAGGCTCCACTGGACGCCCAGCTTAATCGGGCTATCGCCGCCCTCCTTCTATGGTGGATTCTTCGGCCCCCTACAGCCACTAGGGCCATCATATACTCCCAGATGGCGGCACCTAGGGGATGAGGGGGGAGGGGGTGTCTGGGCCACTTGTCCACCTCGTGGCGTCGCCAGCGACGCCTGCGAGTCGGAGCAAATGATTATGGGGTCTTCCTCGAAGGACGGGTGCTTCAGGAGATGTTGCTTTGCCGTCTTGAGCGCCACCATCTCAGATCGGTAAATGGAGCAAATCCTCCCCGCCGCCTCCCGCAGTACCAATGTTGTACTGTCTGGGTGCTCGGTGAGGACCCCAGCGCCGCCTTCCTATTACTCCCCCGGTCGCAGACCCGTCGACCCAGGCCCACGTCGCACGCTGGGGGAGCGCTCCCAGGCACGCCTCCGCAGCACTCCTCCTCGCTGTCGCGGACGCCCCGATCGGCAGCCGGTCCAGGTGGACAGTGACGCCGTCTGTTGGCGTCTACGGGGGCAGTCTCGTGGATAAGCGCGCCTCGGCGGGCAGCGCCACTCCAGTGGTCCCACACCGCTCCCCCGCGCTCTCTCCAGCCGGTCACTGACTTCAGTCACGGTTGGGGGGGGGGGGGGGCTTCCGCCACGACGCGGCGGGTCCTCCGACGGGAGGGAGAGCGCCTTCGCCAGTAGGCGCGATGCCAGCGCATCCCTCCTCATCTCTCCATCGGCACGACGCCCGCCTCGGCCCTCACGGCGAGTCTTGGAGCATGGAAATCGGGCAGCCAGTGATGACTCATGCTACCATCAGCATCTCCGCCTCCAGGACGCCAAGATGTGTGGCCGCAGCCGCAGGCAGCCACGCCGACCCCGCTGCCCGCATGCCCAAGTAGTCTCGAATCGCTGACACCTCTCCTGAAACAAGAGTGGTGTCGTAAACTTAAACCCCTTGCTGGCGCCCGCCAGCCGCGACAACACCGCCACACCAATTTTTGTGACCCCGGAACTTCCGTCCCGAGCCTTATTTCACGGCACGATGCTACAGTGCGCTACACGTATTGTGGTATTCAGCTTCCATGGAAACATCAACTAATTTGGACGCTCAAACATGGGAGTCAGGAGTGGTTAAGGCCCAGAGCGTTCTGTCTGGTTTATAAAACCTTGGCCAGCAGATGTAAAGTGCTTTTTGTATAAGTGGCTTAATTTTGACGCAAAAGGGCACTAACCTTCGGCGCAAATAATGCAGAAATTTCAGCGCAAATTGCAAAATAGCTTGCGCCGAACTTCGGCGCATGACGGCTTCATGGGCGTCCGGCGTACCATATGGATGTTTTCCAGTTTGGGCTGCAGGTTTTAGCTCTATGTTTTAGACTGTAGGTTTTGGGTTGGGTTGGGCTAGGCTGGGCTGGGCTGGGCTGGGCTGGGTTGGGCTGGGCTGGGCTGGTTGGGGTGGTTGGGTTGGGTTGGATTAGGTTAGGTAAGTTTAGGTTAGTTTAGTTTAGGATAGATATGAATACCTATTTTTTATAAGTTGAATTACTTTTTTCATTTTGTAGCATCATATGCCTTCCATCTTTGAACTGCCATATTCAAGCACCAGAATAAGTATGGACTTGAACCTTTTCCAGTCTGGATGCCTGTATGGAAGTTGTGTCAAATCATGCAGTTGAAGGTATTGTAACCACAAATAAGAGCTCATGACTCAAGTCTCAACTTGTCCATAATTGGTTATCTTGATGTATACTTGTAGACCCTTCCTCTTACTTGGCACACAGGCATGGTGTCACAGTGTTCTAAAATTGGATTTCAATTGGGTGTCCCAATAAAAAAAAAAATCTGAAGACAAAATGAGATAGATTTAGTCTATCCGCAAAACTGCATAATGCCATTTTTACCTCAGATTTTGTCAGAACCTTCACAGGATCTGAAATGAAATGATGTAGAGTAGATGCATCAACTGTCAAGTCATGCGTAACCTGGCAGCTGGCTGTTAAATCAAACTTTTGACATATTTTTTTAGCAAAGATGAAATAAAGCCACTTGTCATATTTTTAGGATGAAAATATTTTCCCCATCATGTGTGGTTATTCACCTAAAATTCTGAAACATGGAACACTGTCATACCAGCATTCCATCATGTCAACCAGCATTCCGCAGCATGTTAGCAGAAGCAGCAGCATGTTATAACTTATAAGTATATGAAAGATCCAAATAGGTTGTAGGTTGGTAGGTATTGGTACTAAGTTTAACTTAATAGGTTAGTAGGCAAGGTTAGGATTAATTTTAGTTGAGCATCAAGATAACCATTACGAACAAGTAACAAAATCCTTACCTACCCTTGAAAGCATTGCTTCAATCACATCATCACGAAGAACCAGACAAAAATTTTGCATATTCTTACACTATTTGACATCCTGAATCCAGATATGATGCTTTCATGTGGCGCAAATACAAGAAAAACGAATAATCAAACCCGTGCGTATTCGTATCAACGGCGCCACAATTGTAGATCAGACCTTTTCTGAACAAATGCCACCACAATTTTAATTGATAAGGGGTTAAAATGGCATGAGCAACAACATCTTGATTTTTTTCTAAAAGATAGCGATAACTGATAACTAATAACTTACCATTCATTTTGAAATCACGGCGGTAGGTACACCAACACATGGCACTGAAAACAGCAAAAGACGGAATGGCGGAATGTCGTATGGAGCCCTAAAACGCAGCTCGAATTGAGCCCGAAAAGGAAGACGAACTGATGCCGCTTTCGGGGCTAATGTACTTTGAGCCCGAAAAGGGCGCCTAACTGATCCCGATTTTAAAATCATACAGATTTGAGCCCTATTTTGGCACTCATATGAGCCCTTATTCAAAAATGTTCTCAAAGTGTTTTCTGAGTGTATCCGTGAAGTGCTCTAGTGCAGCATGCATTAGAAGCCACGGATGGGGTGCAACATACATCAGAGGTCACGGATGGGGTGCAACATAGTTACATCAGAGACGGTCCCAGGTTGCAGCATACATCAAAGACGGCAGAGGATTGGGTGCAGTGCAACACACGGGGGTGCAACACATGAGAGGCGTCGGCCTCGGATGCTGGGGTCCAGCTCACAGCTGAGGGGATGTCGCTCGCAGGACTAGTGACTGATGGCACAGATATGCAGTATATTGTGCCCCATTTTGACAATAGCGAATGGTCATTATATTTGCTGGAGTGCAGAAAAGAGCCTGCTCACGGTGACCAAGAAATGTGCGTTCTTTCTGCACATGCCTGAAACACGGTCCCACGTAATTTGATACTCTGAGCCTAAGCTTGAAGCAATGACATCGCAAAGGTCACTAAATACATCATACATATGCTTGCGTAGGTACGCTAGAAGCCCACCTCTGATGAAGATGGAATCAGCGGGCCTAACAGCACACCATAGTTGCCATGTCAGCATAGCCATGCAGGGCCGCCCACGCCCGCCATGAAGTGCTGAACTGATGACAAATCATGGGGTGCTCCTCGGCGGCACCACCCGGTGATTTTCAACTCGACGCGCCCGTGCACGATGTGCTGATCGACTGCCGGGCGCGGCCACCGCCCGCTGATGGCTTTATAATTGTGACCGGCCGCGGTGGTTCATTTGTTAGTGCTCCCACGAGCGATTGGCCGCGGAGCCGGCGGCGGCGGGCCGGGGAAAACAGCAGGTGCGTGCCGACCCTAATCAGAGGGGCGGGCCGATAACCGGGGGGCGGGCTATGTTTGTACTCATCTGTCCCCGCGCTGCCGCCGTCAGCACCCTCCCCTACCTGCGCCGGGCCGGTGCCCTCCCCTCTCGGCCCGGTACCCTCCCCTATCGGCCCCTCTCCGCCCGCCGCCCTGCCCCTCCGCCCCCGTCATTAGCGGCCCGGCCAAGGACAGCACTGCAGTGGGCCGCCAGTGCACCAACCTTCCACCCCAGAAACCATACCTGCGCCTACAAAAAGGCGGCGCCTCTCGCGCAGAATGTGTACCGCTCTATGACGAGGTGGTGGCGCGGGTCCAAAGTCAGCGGCTCTCGCTGGTGGCGAGTGGTCGATGGTTGACTGACCGGTCGGCGTACTGACCGATCGTCGCCGGTCACCTCTCAGTGCTGACCGCTCCATCCGTTACCGTGCAGTCGTTATTGGTCGGAGCGCGGCGGGAGACCGACCGAGAGGCGCCGTTCATCAGAAGATAATTAATTATCGCCGTCCGGCAGCTGCCCTGCACATTATGGCACCCAGAGTTTTCGCATGTGTGGGCTGAACTATATTCATGGAAAAGAGTTTGTTGTGAACATGAATAAGCTTGGTTGACATGGGCATAATAATATATTGGAGGGGTTTTCTGAACTCTTACGCCAGATTCGTGGTTGCATAACATTACTTGATGCAGTGTTGAGTCTAAAAGCTTTAATCAAAATGATCAACTAAAGTGGGCTTTTCCTGCGAGACATGAAACTTAGTACTCGTAAGATATTCCCGCGGCTAGGGCAGACCAAGAGCCCCCGGACCACCGATGCGTGGTACGAGTTGGCGCGGTCACCAGTTCGATATGTGACTGCGCACGCTAATTGAACCGAAGTACCATGCACCCGATGTGACCGTGCACACAAAGACTCAGTATATTCGCTTCAGCTGGTCAGCTAGACGGCCGCTCGTCCCATTATGATCGGAGGTTTCTGGCTCGACTGGCATGTGGCTGTGTACGGTTATGAGGCTCGCTGCCGTGGATGAGTAGGTTGGTGGGCAGGCAGGCACCCCATTACTGGACGGCAGGGCTGACCCAGCCCCCGGGCAGATGGGCTGTGAGGAGCGAGATGATGACAGGGTGACCTGATTGCGGTCATCACCGGGCCACGCGTCACGCGGTTGGGAGGTGAGCTCACTGATAACCGTACTCAGCAGCTGCAGCAGGCCAGGTTTTGTGGACAGAAATGTGATGTTTTATCATGATTGAGATGTAAGTGCAGCAGCCGCATGTAACTAGTTTCGTTACGCCGTATATGTAAACACCCAATCGACTTGTGGTGATGGCGTACGGAGACGTTTCGTCGGACACGAGGTCTACGTCCTGTTTTCACGACTGTCGGCTGTCCGCAGACAGACTGTCGAGATACTGCACCGCAAGCCTCCGTGTCGTGCGGCACAGCATGTCGGCTGTCATCTGCGGCCTCCATCATTCCTTGGTAAGGCGGTGCCAAAGCCATTCGTCCCTGTCTGATGCCACGTGGCACGTGCAGCCCGTGCAGACGTGCAGTACACGTGCAGACCATGGCGCCGCTAGGGCCATACAATCAGCAGCAGCTTGTGTCCCGGACAGCCGAGTCCAATCACTTCACGGCATTTTTCTACAGTTCCAATGCACCTGAAATGAGCGAGCGCCGTCTGAGGCACACCGGATCAGGCGTGTTGCATGGCGATTGGGGGATCGCGACCGGGTCGAATCGAGCCGTTAGCTGGCGAAGATCTCAGCACGAGCCGCATAAACTGCCGTTCTGGAGAGAAATCGCCAGCGCTGGCTCCGACGCTATGGCTGATGCGCTTTGCGGGGCTCTTCAAGACTGAACGAGGCCATTCGACGTCCGCCGAAGCCCGCCAGATGACTCAATAAAACACCCCAAGAAAACGACGTTCCGCCACGGCACTGTCGATTTCGGAAACCTCAGGAATGTCTAAGTCTACTTGTCGAGCCGCTCGAATTTGTTTATGGATTAGCTCGCAGATTTGCAGAACCGTCGGCGATACAGCTCTCTGCCCGGCCAGCGGAACGCAATGACACAGTGTTTGGGTCCGGTGCCAGTTTCGTCGGCGCAGTGCCAAACCTCAGCCAAGTTAGAGCCGTCTCGTCCAAGTTCCGACTCCCGGTGGAGCTCCGAGCCGCCCCAAGACGGCCTGCTCCCAGCTCCGACGCAGCTCGGTAAGGGAACGCCGCCGGATAATAGAGCCCGAGTTTACCCAAGTTTGGAGAGCAGACGGAGGGGAGTTTGTTTTCGCACGCACAGCGCGTCAAAACACGGTAACGGCGCGGCTGTAACCCTCTCCTCGACGCTCTGTGCCGGGAGCTGCCGCTGTCTCTGAGCGGCCGGCGAGGTATCGCCAGACTCCTCCCCAGGAGGTGAGCGAGCTCTGCAGCACGTGGAGCGTCTCCGGCGCCGGAGCCCTGCCGGCCCACGGACCGGCCGCGGCGCGCTGAAATCATTTGGCGCCGCACGTCGTGTCCGACGCGCTGAACACAGTTCGGCGCCGCGGCCGTCGGATTCGACGCGGCGCGTGAGTGACGCGTGCGGCCGGCGCGGCGGGCCGACGCGGGCTGGGACGGTGGCGGTGGGGGGCCACAGGTGTGTTACTGCAGCCAGCTGCTGCTCCCAGATCTGCCCGTACCACCCGTACCCGCTCCTGCGAAATTATACAGCATGCAGGAAGAAACTGTGCCAAGGTCAGGAGGACCAGAATAGGCAAAAGACCTGAGCATGAGTACTGAGCAGCATCAAAACGTGCGCTTCGCTGATGAGCGTAAATTTCGTTCCAAAGACAACATTTATCATGAGCACATACTATTCGGCTGATGCTATACGTCATTCAGATTCATGGCAATATACGATCATGGAAGCTAAGAAATCACACATTTTGTCCATCCCTCGCACAAAGCAGTGTAACCATGGCAACAAAGAAATAAAGGGGAGCTTATGAGCCATGATCGAAGTGACTTATAGACTGCAAAGTGCAGAGCCACTGGCCGAACTGAACAGGAGCTGATTGACCTCCATGCTTCTGTGCATGCCTAATCTCTTCTACTTACTAACCGCAAGTAACGACGAATAATTGCTGTGCCGTGATTATGACGTCGAGACAGCTCCCATTGCTACTAAAGTGACGTGATCATTGTGCAGTGAACATTGCGGGCTGTCTGCGACTGATGCTGCAGTGCAGCAAAGCGCCAGCCTTACGCATGACACGATGCAACGCATGCCATGCGTCAGATATGTTTTATGTGACGCTTTACATTCAAAGCTCATCACACGGTGAGATAATACGACAGTCTCACGGCGTTTTATCCGAACGGTCGCACGAAATTCACAGTCAAAGACTACCGCTGCCCTGTCTCTTACTGAACAAAATGATGCGTGCATACACCACAAAGACACACATGTAGTCTTTTATCCCAGATCGTTCAACCCACCCGCTGACCGTATACGAGCAGTCTGTCCCCAGCTCGGCTCCCTCACGCCCTCCCCTCCTCCATCTCTCCCCTCCCCTCTGTTCCGCTCTCAACAGCTGCACATCGTGCGATGACAATGCGAGAGGGTTACCGTGGATTCGCGGGCTGTGAAGGGTGAATCCGACTGCAGTTTATCAGCCAGTGACGGTCGCCGATCTGGCACATCAGAATACCAAATCAGAGCCAGGGTGCGACCATTCCGGCGCGCCTTTTGTGTACAGAGTGTGCCGGACTCCAATCGGCAGTTGGCCGGTGATTTACGGATCGAAAACGGCGAGAATGGTTGGCTCGTTTTTAGTCCGCAGCATCCTTGCACCAGATGAGAATTTAGCAAAATATGATGATAACTAGCAGCTTAGATCATGTGTGATAACATTTCTTAGTTTCCATAGCACATTTTAATAACTACACTTTGGTACGTCATGTTCACACCTAACCTAACCATGATAAAAGCGCCTAAACCGTATAATGGCCTGCTGGATGCTGGAGCGAAGCAATTGACAAAAGATGGTGAAACATAATAGGGATTTTCTCGTGAGCCCCAGCAAAAAGCTAGTATCGGATTCGGTTAAAGTATTGCGCAGGTCACACAGGACACAGTCCTGAATGCTAGTCACAGCAGAGCACCGCAGGTTCCGCTACGAGCCATTGCTGGATTTTACATGTGTTCCCGGCAGAATGTATCAGACACCACCCCTAGTGACGCAACTGTGACATGTGGAGCGATCCCCCTGGATGGCATCCCATAATTTGTCGACACGGTGAGTTTGAATTAATAACCGCGACCCATCTCCGCCCACTACCAGTACGATATAATTGAGACGCATAGCCGTCTAACCACTGGGTGGGGCATAACGGCCATGGTTCGGTGAACACTGTTTGCTTTAGACTCTGGCGGTGGACACTGGACCTGAATGTGACATGACAGCTCTCATCACGCTACATGCTGGACATGCGTTAAGCGTCACAAGCTGCACTCTCCTCAAGTGGCATGCTGTGATATTTTTTCAGCACATACCTGTTATTGTAAATATGGAAGTAAAAATATTGAGAAAAAAAATGGAATATTGCCCTCCGAGAAAATGAAGCCTGGACGTTTTGACACCGATAACTCATACCGTACATTCATAAAAGCTAGTTTCTTAGTATAGTTATTGCGGATATATACCCGCTTTTTGCGTATCACTCAAATGAACGCAAATCTCATCAACCCGTTGTCGGAGATCAGAGTATTCCTTACCTTTCACGACCCTAAGTCTTTACCATTAACCAATGAGGCGTGTGGAAAATGAGCTCATCACTCTTGGTTTCGTGCGAGGCCTGCCCTGCATATACGTGATGATCAGTTGCAGCGCCCATTCACGTTCCTAGCCCTTTTAACCCTCGCCGGCCGAGGGGGGGGGGCGGGTGCCGCCCCCCCCCCCCCATAGGGTTTTTTCGCGATAGCTCCGAACACGCTGGCGATAGAGAGCTGAAACTTGGCATACCTGACCTTTGATCCAAGCCGCATCTTTTGACACCGACCGCATTTTTGGGTCAGGTCAGGTCACTGACCTATGACGTCATAAGTGAACCTCTGCACGGTCTCCAGATGTCGCAACTTCGCAACGCCCTCACTGCCAGAGGAGATGTCACAGGGAAATGAAACTTGCAGGATCTAATATCCATTATGAGTCTCACAATTTGTATATCTCGGATTTTTCCTAAAGGTCATATGAGGTCAGGTCATTTTCGTGACCTCACCATTATAAGTCAATGGGGAAAAATGAAAACTGCTATTCTGGCGCCGGGAACGATCTCCAACTATCTCAAGCACACAGAATCGTGATTTTATGCACTCCTTGCAAGGTTAGATGCGTCACTTTTGCAATATTGACCTCGCGTGACGTCATTTATGACGTCATCAAGGTCACATTAGTTTTTCGTCAATAACTCCTGATCAAATTGAGCTAGCGAGTCGGGAAAGCCACCAATGGACTCAGGAAGACCTACCGAATCGAATGATATGCGACATGACCTCTTTCGACCAACTTCGTGACCTGGGGGTGCTGACCTGACCTTGACCTGAGGTCAACACCCCAAGTTGACCTGACCCGGACAAAAAGTATATCATTCGACGCGCCTGAGCGGGGCGAACACGATGCTGCCAAAATCGCGGCTCTGCGGCCGTTTTTTGCGAAGTTATGCACCAAAAACTGAACCGTACCTTGGGGCACTTGACCTGACCTCAGAGGTCACCGGTTGACCTAGGACCTTAAAATCGGGTACCAATCTCTGCGTCTCGTAACGGCGCACACGCTCGTTTTTTCCGCGACGCGCTAGCTCCACCAGGGGCGAAACGGCGAGGGGGGGGTCGTACCCGCCCCCCCCCCTCGGCCGGCGCGTATGTAGAAAACCAATAGGTCCGGCGAGGGTTAATGTGCGGCACTGACTTTAAAAGATGTAAGAAAAGAGCGTTTAGGGCATCTCAATATGATAAATCCTCTATTTTCCTTAAAAACAATAAATGAATGACAATGCGAACTGAATGCGTCCAATTATTTTACACATGCGAACGCTACAAACGTGAGCTTGTTGCTGGAATATGCATATTGTATGATGTCGCGCGGGTCGGTACCTGATGTGTTCCAACATGTACAATGTCCACCATGTAGGACACTGGCATCATTAACCCTCGCCGGCACAGGGGGGGGGGGGTTGATGCAACCCCCCCTAAGGTTTTTCGCGAATAACTCACGTAAAAAGCGGCCGATCGCGACGAAACTTCCAGTGCCCTCGCATTGATCAATTTTACACCTACCCTGAAAATTTCATGACCCTGATCCCAATGACCTTTGACCTGTGACCTCTTTTCCGAGACCATGTTTGGCCGGAATCGCGATTCGGCGTATGTCGGCTCGTATTAGCCGCGCGTTTGCAAGCTTTTCGTGGTTTCAAACGTTCAAACATGTGATTTGATGTTGCTCCCATACATTGGGGTGGGTGTCAAGGTCACCTGAAGGTCAGGTCAGGTCATTGACCTTTGGTGACCTCGGGTGACCTCGGTTCACTTTTTTCGAGTTTTACATGTTTCTAGGCTAGTTTTTGGAGCTGAATTCGAATTTAGCAACCATTTGAACATTTACGAAGTAGTTTTGGTGCCTTTGTAACATGTTACGAAGCTGTCAGAGGCGGTTGACACGTATTACGATTACCCGTCACAGCCCCTACCGGTTGACCTGACCTGACCTGACCCGACCTGGTCAAAATGCTTAAAGACATCATCACTGATCAAAACTAACACGATATTCGTGATCAGCACCCCGGAAAACCACATAGCAGCCACACTTTACGACTTTCTAACAGGTCCCGATTTTCCCGGTTTTCGGGTCATTGACCTGACCTGGAAGGTCACCCGATGACCTAGGACCTTAAAATTGGGTACCATCGGCTTCCTCTCGTGACGGGCAACACGCTCGTTTTTTCCGCGAAGCTCTAGCTCGATCAGGGGCCAAACGCGAGGGGGGGGTCGTACCCCCCCCCCCCTTGTGCCGTCGAAGGACGCAAAATGGCCTGTGCCGGCGAGGGTTAACTAAGCACGGCGACCGTCCCTTGGGTGAACTTATGGACACCAGCAGGCCCCAAACTCGCTCAGGGCGGCCACACCCGACGGCTGAGGAGACGGCGGCAGAGAGTGTAACCACGGACCAAATCCCATGGAAAATATATCACGCGGACCTCCCCCGGGGCGGACAGCGCAAATACCCACACGGGTGACAACTACAGCTGTTCCTGACCTTCTTCGTACAGACCCGACCAGCCGCCGCCCACAAAACAGTCACACTGATCCGACAGCCCGGAGCACGCCTCGAGTTCATCATTCGCGCCGTCTGAGGCATCTAAATCGCGGCCGGAGCCGTGGGCGATAATCCCAGCTCCGCCTGCACAGGCGGCGCGCCTGAGCTGTCCGTCATCCCCCCCCCCCCCTCCACTGAGCAAACACTGTAAATTCGGGGAGCAATGCCGCCCTCGGCAGGGCAGGACCTTTGCTGGCCGGTCCGCCCTCAAACAGAAGGACCGGGCCTTGACTGACCTATCCCGCTGGCCAATACACCAAATTGCATCTTCGCACCTCCCAAAATGACGCCGGCCGGCCCCGCTGCTGTCTGGAATGGTGTCCATGTTGACTGGCTGACTGGCGGTCCTGGCAGTTTTGCAATTGCTCTCTGGGATGGTTGTTTGCTCAATGCTCATGCTGGGTGTCTGGGCGGCTGTCTGCTGAGTGTCTGGGCGGCTGTCCGCTGCGCGTCCGGACGGAATTGTCTGCTGGGTCTCAGGTCTCTAACTGGCGGTCCTAGCAGATTTGTAACCACTCTCTCGGTGGCTGTCTGGGATGGATCAAGTGTCTGCAATGGTGATCAACTCGTGCAGTACCTAATTGGACAGGCTGCTAAGAGAAGTTGACTCGACATGTATTTGGAACCGCTTCAGGATACTCAGCGTAGCAGGACAGCCGTGTCAGGCCTGTTGCCAGCTGTTTGTCAGGTCACATGGAATGCGTGTTAGCGAGCTTTACGGTTCAGGTGGCCAGGAATGCTTATGTTTGCAATGAAAGGTGGCCAACTTAACCCGCGCGGGGCTGGGGTCTCCAGCCGAACGCGCGGGGCTGGGGGGGGGGTAAATTTTACCCCCCCTGTTATCTCCCGAACTAATGGTCCGATTTGGAAAATTCAAACGCCAATCGAAAGCTCTCATCACGAACTACTAAAAACATGTACTTAATTTAAAGTTTGAGGTCAAGGTCAAGGTCAGGTCAAGGGTACAAATTGCAAGTTTCTACAGTATCGGCCTTGTACCGTAGTTGCCGAAGAATGGAGTCATGGACTGAGACTGATCGCCAAAAACGTGTTCTTAGGCTACCAAGACAATATTCGTTGCATACAATATCATTCAGAGGTCAAGGTCAAGGTCAGGTCAGGTCAGGTCAGGTCACCAAAAAACAAAATATAGAAAAGGGCATGTGCGACACATGTTTTATGGGTCATTTTACTCATAGAATTCAATAGGCACACTCAATAAGTGATATGGACCACCTCTGGATGAATTTCAGGTCGAGGTCAGGTCAAGGTCAGGTCAAGTGAGGTCAAATTTTGAAGTTGGTTGTTAAGGCCTAAAAAGGTGTCTATCTGATGCAGTTTTTCACGGCGAATCGAATGGTGCTATTTTTGTTTCCGTACGAGGTCTAGAACTTCCAAAAAAGTCATTTTTCAAAAAATTTGTGTGTCGTGACGTCATAAAATTTTGAATAACTCCCACATTTTTGAACCGATTCTTCTAAAATTTGGTATGTAGGTGCACATAGACCACTTCTCTGACATATATTCCGGTTTTTTCGATAGACTCAAAATTTTGGATTTTATAATGATTTTCCCAAAAAAGTCAGTTTTTTGAAAAAATTTAGGCCAAAATCCAAAATTTTCAAAAAACCGAGATAGCCATTTGATAGACAAAGTAAAATTACGTATAACCTTTTTTGTTACGTCTTGATTCCTTTAAAAATGAAGATGTTAGCGGCGTTTGAACTTTTGCCGTTTTTGAGGCGAAAATGGCGAACATGACGTCACTAAAACGTCAATTTCTCAAAAATTTTCCGACGGATTTCGCTCAAATTTTCAGGGAACGTGTCAAATTGATGTAAGAAAAGGTACTGAAAGTTTGGCGGCGCTGCGCGCCGCCGTTTTTGAGATATCGCAAAAATTCGCGAGGGGGGGGTAAAATTTACCCCCCCCCCCCCCCAGCCCCGCGCGGGTTAAACTGTTGATACATAGTTACACTCGTGTTGAGTATCCCATAGGGCAACCTCGTTCCTGGCGTGACGTAAAACATTGCCGAAAGCTAACGGTTAAGCAGTGACAGAACACGATGTCAAGATGTGCATTGCGTATGTCATGAAGAGCCTAGGGAGTAAGATGACTCAGAACTAAAACATTCGAAAGGTCTGACAAAAAAAAAAATAATCTAGGTTTGGTCGACAGTAAGGAAAGTTTGGTAGTCATGAGACTTATGGACGTCCTCCAATGGTTGTCTCTGCGTGCCCATGCTCAGTTTACACACATTTCCATTTGGCATTGCAATGTATTGCCGACTCTTGCTACCCTTCGAGTTATACCCTCATGACGAAACATGAAGCCATGAATAAATACCCCTGCAGGTTACCGACTGATCAATATCTATTGAGAGTGTTCGACTGCCGAAACATGTTCACTATGTTCAGTGCGGGAAACATACAGCACATATGTTGATATCTCGAGGGAGTATCCGGAATAGAATGCATTACCATCATTCGTCAGAACTTTGAATGTCATCACGAGCGAGCAAATTGTAGCGAATCCGTAAAAGACGGCCATCAGATGCCAAATAAATTTCCAGCTTTACTGAAAACAATGCCCAAGAGTATAGCAACCTTCTGACAAGACACCTTCTGGCAGTCACGTTAGTGAGCTTGGAATGGGACGAAGTTTGTTCATTATTCAGCGGCCGTCAAACCTCGGCACGCCAGCGTGTCGGGCAGACGCTGAATTTCAAACTGAGACTGAATTAAAATCCGTGGCGTGCAGTCGGGTCCCGGAACCGTGCCACTGTGAACTCGGCGGTGAATTCCTGCGCGCGCTGCGTCGCCCCAGTCTCATGGCAGCCGGCTGACCCCGGGTCCCTTCAGAGTTCATACCACCTGAGCGGGCGGCGCAGCAGAAGTCCACTTATCCACGGCCGGGGCCTTTCCGCGGGTGGTTCGTGGTCGGTAGCCATTCATACGCAGCGGCCCTCGCACCCTCAGTGCCCGTTGTTTCTATCCTGCCGGTCCCCAACCGTCACCGAGTTCACCCACCCCGCGCGTCGCCACGCCCCCCGCACCAGACGGTCAGCGTGACGGCCGGTGTCACGTCACGTCACACGATAAGCGACTGAGCAGGGTGCGACAGGCCACAGACTCTTGACAGCATGCGCTCTCCAGACACACGCCAGAACAGTCTCCTCGTGTTGTGAGCTGGAAGACGACCTTCCGCAGCGGAGTGCTCTTCACGATCACCAGATCATTGCACCCGCCTCCAGATGGGGTTGGAGTTGTCACTCCTCAGTTGCCGGACCACACCTGATGGGTGGGTTCTGGGAGTCGTCAGCAGCTCTGGAGGCGCGGAGTAGACGCGGGTGGAGTAGGCGGCGCGGCAGTGGGAGAGGGGGTGAGACAGCGACCGTCCCGTCACCAGCCGAGACCGCCCTTCAACCCTTGCCTCATACCTCATGACGGCCTCATGACTTGTAGTATAGTATATTTTCACTGATCGGGTTGCAGCATGTGGCCAGTTTGACAGAACGCAGTCGCCAGTAATTCATCTGTCTGATATAAGCCGTGACTGCCGTGTTTTCTCGAGCATTACAAATGATAACAAGCGAGCGTGCATTTCATGCACGCTAAAGTATCAACTTCATCCAGTACATATGAGTAATCGGCACAATATAAAGGGAAGTGAATGTTTCTGGAAGAGGAAGAATGAAGTGTCTCCTTTTGATTTTGTACGGCGCAAGAGCGGTTGTGAAGGTGTAGAAGATTGGGCGATCGTGTGGGATGAAATGAAATTTGTAGGGCTAATGACAGACTGGTTATTCGTTGACCTGTGGTCAGAGTCCGGTGGTATACCAAGACGTTCTTGTACAGAGCATATGCCGACGCAGCGGCGATGAGTCAGACACCACGCACACTCGGCGGCCAGGGAGCGGGGCCAATTTATACATACAACCAGTCCGCTGTCACGGCACAGTTTGAACTTTAAACAATCCTGGGTGGTAGGTAACCAGACACTGCTCGCGCAAACGCAGCCTCCTCAATAAACATGGCTCTCCAGGCCACAAAGCTTCACTATAAATATTTCTGGAACCGCAGTGCGTAAAATATCGTCCAGACTCCCTTGATAATGATAATTTCACGCAGATAATTGGATGACGTTTTCTGGGAAGCGAGTAACTCGCTTCATCACTAGCTACCGCCACGGGCCGGCGCATTTCTTCGTCTGGCGACTTTTTCTTGGCGACTTTATTGCCAAGTCATGGTGGGAGCAGCGCCAATAAGCCACTGACAATGTGCCTCCGCAGTGGTGACACAATGGCGCGCTGCTGCGTCATGATTGACTCCATGAGTACCCGCCGCGCCACGGCCGCCGCCGCTGACTCGTCGCCGCACTTTGGTCGCACGCGAAACGAAGCGCCTCGTCACGTTCCAATCAAGCGGTCGGCGACTTGTGACGAGCCGCATTGCTCAAATGAGACCGAAAAACAACCACGGAGACCCAATCACAGACCGGGGGCGAGAAAAGAGCGATGACAGCCGCTTCAATTTTTCGTCGACGATGATTGGAGACGAAATGAGCACATTGCTGTTTGATAAGGGCACGGCCGGCCACTATGTCACGGGCGGCCCTCGGGAATGGAAGGCCGATGGGGCGACCGATCAAAGTTGGCACGACCCAATCAGACAGAGCGATGTGTCACAGCCGCCGGCGCAATCTCCGGCTCCAGCTGTCCGCCGGACCCCTCCCCGATTTGGCGCGTCTGGTGAACTTCAGTGGAGACCGACAGACCTCGGAACTCGGACCAGGGACCAACGGACCTCGGACCTCGGAGCGGTGGACCGACGGACCACCGGACCGACGGACCACGGAACGGCGCGGTGCGGTGGACAGCGCGGCGGGGAATTTATCGCCGCGGGTCTCCCCAACCGTCTGCGCCGGGCTGATTATCACGGATTATACCGCGCTTTCACAGCATTTAGCCGCTAACCGCAGGGGTCCGTCGCGTGTATTATCAGCGCGCAAAGACTCCCTCGCAGGCCGGGAGCGTCCCCAAATTGCGCTCCCCCAATCGGCAGCGATAGTGGAAGGAAAAACGATTTTATTCGCCACTGGGGAGGGCCGAGGGGAATCAGCGGTGCGCCGGGCGCGCACAGGGGTGAGAAGTGCTCCCCGGCTGACGGCCTCATCAGTCGCCGGCCGGACCGTATTCACCGCCGGCCGGCCGCCGGGAAATGCTGTTACTACGGCGAGAGCGACTGCCCCGGCGGAATCGAAACGAAATGGGACGGGGGACGCGGCGCCCAGGGTCTGCCCAGAGCGCCCCGGGCCAAGGCGCTCCATCATCGGCCGACAGAAAATCAGAGGTTCAGGGAGTGTGCTCTGAAAACATCCACGACCCACACAACCAATCCACTGGTGTTTCGTAACGTTCGGGGCATCGTCTTGCTTCTGGGCTGCACCTGGTAGAAAGGTGGTCTTAACCCGCGCACCGACGGGGGTCTGCGCCAACTTCGCACCGACGGGGGGGGGCGGATGACCGCCCCCCCCCCTGAGCTCTCGAGAACGAAGCAAGATAGCGACAAGCGGTAAACGGCATCGGATACGCACGGTCAAGATCTACAATTTTTACAAAGGTCATTTTCAGGTCAGGTCAAAGATGACGTCACAGGGGTCGAAAAAGTCAAAATGGCGGCGCTAGATATAGAGAGAGTTTTTCTCGAATAACTTTCGAAGTAGTCAAGATAGGAACAAACTAAGGGCATCATCGTGATCCTCTCGTCAATCCGCATCGAATGATATATATGTCGACCTCGAAAGGTCAAGGTCAAAGGTTGACCTCAGGTCACGTGACCTCGAGGTCATCATGTATATCATTCGATGCGTCTTGACGAGCTGAACACAATGAGACCATCCGCGCGTCTGTATCTTGTTCCTGTACGGAGTTATTGGCCAAATACCTTTGGTGACCTTTGATGACGTCACATGACCTCACAGCTGCCCAACAGCAAAACAGACCTCGAGTTAGTGAAGGTTGATCGTATATGAAGTCATGATGGTATATGGGGCCATTCCGACCCGTTTTAGTGGTAAAAACAGGGAGTTGATTTTCCCCCATTGACTTATAATGGGGAGGTCGCGAAATTGACCTGACCTTAGGTCACCGATATCAAAATTCCGAGATATACAAATTGTAGCTACTAATGACCTTATAACATCCTGCGACTTTCAAAGGCCTCCAACATCTACTGTAGCTCTGGCACGGTGATAAAGTTGCAAAAAAGTGACTTGAGGTTGGGTCATTCAAAGTGACCTGGTGACCGGACCTTGAAAGGTAGGAGGTTCAAACTTGCACACCATGTGTAAAATTGATGAGGGTATAGTCGTACCGAATTTCGCGGCGCTACACGCCGCGGTTTTCCCGCTATTCGCGAAAAACCTCAGGGGGGGCGGATATCCGCCCCCCCCCGTCGGTGCGCGGGTTAAAGCAGCATTATCAATGAAGTTATTTCATTGTAGCACAATCTGCACAAAGCGTCTATTTCTTATGCCTTCAGATCAGATACACCGAAGAAGGGCTCGATGTCTGGCGGCCAGTCCTTCGTAAGGCTTACCTGAGTGAGAAGCAGCCACTCCGGCTGGCACCCCGCGGAACAGTGCTGACTCCTGAGCAGTTCGGGAGATGTGTGCCGGAGTCACTGCAGCCGGCATCATCACATTACAGACAGACAGAGTAGCTGGTAGCAGCACTGCAGACAGCATCACCCAAGCATCACCACACCATGGACAGACGGGCGTCTTTGCAGCCGGCATCTTCCCACACCAGACAGACGGGCGTCTTTGCAGCCGGCATCTCCGCGCGTCAGACAGACGGAGCGACGTCCGTCCACGCCCGGTGCGCATTTCATTAGACGATGATTAATTAACCCCACCCGGAATTGAGTGGTGTTTACGGCCCGACCGAAATTAGCCGCGCTAATTAAACAGCGTCCCTCACTTTCAATTAGATACGCACTGGACGCTCGTGAGCCGCGTGCCTCGACGGAATGCGGGCTGTCAACAACGCAACAAACAACGGCGACGCATGGCTGGGCCGGGACGGCCTTGGGCCGTGCGTTTCCACCTGACGGCCAGCGCAGACGGGCGGTGGCTCGAAGGTGCTAAAATCCTGCGTTACCGATTATGCTGTGGTGTTTTTGCCGCTTATTACAAGGTGATGTCGCAAGTTACGTTTGACATCGACTGTTCTGCAGCCGTCTTGCATTTACATCGACGAATGTAAATCAAAATCAGGTATGATGGTAGGCGTCAAACAAGGAAGCATAATTCGACAAACAAGAGCATACAGAGCTGTGGAACATTTTTCCTAAAAAGATTGACTTTTGCATGGCCAAAATAGCCCCTTGGAAACTGCTAGTCGTATTGTGTGTGTCCTCACACCGCGCCTTATATACAGAGCTGTGGAATATTTTTCCTAAAAAGATTGAGTTTTGCATGGCCAAAATAGCCCCTTGGAAACTGCTAGTAGTATTGTGTGTGTCCTCGCACCGCGCCTTATGGAATTTCGCGACACCCATTTGTCCGAAACCATCCATTGGTCCCATGGTGTCCGAGTTGCCCCACCGCCACGAGTCACCATGAGATGCACGTGCCGCCATGAGGTGCACGTGCCGCCCAGCCGGTGGTGGCCAGTGACTCGTGGCGCCACGTGACTGCGTGCACCATTATGGTGACACGCTGTGGCAGCGGAAGCGGGTGCCACAAAGGCCCGGGCGGGGGAGCGAGCCTCGATGAAGAGCCCGCTCCGGTGGCGTGGAGGGTGACCCGGCCGGAGAGCCGATAGAACAGACCGCAGCAGCAGCGCGAATGGCGAGCCGCGAGCGCAGAATGGCGTGAAAGCGGTGACGTATGGTCAGCGGTCTTCAATATTGTGGCAACGTGACGGAGAGTAAATGAGTTGTGAATAATATGCATCGCCGACCTTATATATTATTCATGGCATTTATACTTAAAAAAAAAATATTGAGCTAACAATGGATAATTTACGCGAGATAATGTGAAAAGTAATTCATTAGTTGCTAACAACTAATGGTTGAATCTTGTTTCACAATTTTACATTCTGACATGTATATTTTGCAAGGCAACGGCATATAGCTGGCATCACCTGTTTATAAATTGTATTTCATTTGCTTTGTTTCTTTTAGCACAGGACCCCAAGAGTATCCCTCGCTGCAACTCCGACAGGAAGTATGTGACAATATTTCCCTCAGACTCGGCGAAGAAGTTAGGCTCCGTTCACAGCTTCTCATCAGTTTCTTGTTTGCCATTGTCCAAACTTTGCGCCAGTTACCGGGTTCGGCGGATTCGACTTTGATTGGATAACTTTGGCAACAGGACGTCGCCCATGTATCCATTCCTGCTAGTGGGTACCGGTGGTGGAACAAAATCCATTAGCGCGCGACAGAAGCGGCGCAGTATCCATTACCATCAAACATACGGAAGGGATGGGTGTTTTGCACGCTCATATGTGGCGAGTATTGTACATTTTCAGTGGGGTAAGTAATGCGGAAGGGTGTAACTGTGTAATCGATTCAGCCTGCAGGACTGTGAAATGTGCAGCCCACCATTGTTACTTTATTGTTGTGGGGATTATATGACAGGATCCGCACTGCAGTGACTAATCAATGGAGAATGCTTCATAAACAACAAACTCAAAGCCAGTTTTGTGTCAGGCTCGCGTGCTAAGTACCGGATATGATTCAGCTTTGATTGAATTTACTCGCGTTCTTCGAACATGCCTGCTACGTTTACACTTCTGCTTTTCCGTGTGTGATATGTTACCCTGATGTATTTCCAGTCAAGCATTGTTGTGTCACATAACACATTGAGTGCACACTTTTTTAAGTAAGATAATATTTCATGCGGAGCGACTTTCCCCTCAGCTGGTTTGGCCAGTTGATAGCAGATGCGTCAGACGCAACGCCCGCCAGCCTGCGCAGGCCGCAGATGAGACCGGTCTCGCCCGGAGACCTGGGCCAGGGTGCGAGGCGCGGGCTGAGACCCCCGGAGCTGTAGGAAGCGACATGGAGCGACCCAGCAGCTCCGCCGAGAAACAAACATTGCAACCATTTTCATTCTCATCGTGTTGAAGAACTGCATCGTTTTGACCTGAAATGAGTCGAACTAGTGCGATGTCTTTATCGAATTAAAAACAGAGTGGGATTCTGGTTTGACGTTTTCTCATGTTTGCTGACTTTTTGTTTGCATTTATTTTTCCCATAAAAATGGAAATAATAGGCATTTGTCTTGGCATTGACAATAACGATAATGGTTAATCATCATCGACATTAACCCGCGCACCGACGGGGGTCTGCGCCAACTTAGTACCGACGGGGGGGGGGGCGGATGACCGCCCCCCCCCCCTGAGATCTCGAGAACGAAGCAAGATAGCGACAAGCGGTAAACGGCATCGGATACGCACGGACAAGGTCTACAATTTTTACTAAGGTCATTTTCAGGTCAGGTCAAAGATGACGTCACAGGGGTCGAAAAAGTCAAAATGGCGGCGCTAGATATGGAGAGGATTTTTCTCGAATAACTTTCGAAGTAGTCAAGATAGGAACAAACTAAGGGCATCATCGTGATCCTCTCGTCAATCCGCATCGAATGATATATATGTTGACCTCGAAAGGTCAAGGTCAAAGGTTGACCTCAGGTCACGTGACCTCGAGGTCATCATGTATATCATTCGATGCGTCTTGACGAGCTGAGCACAATGAGACCATCCGCGCGGCTGTATCTTGTTCCTGTAAGGAGTTATTGGCAAAAAACCTTTGGTGACCTTTGATGACGTCACATGACCTTACAGCTGCCCAACAGCAAAACAGACCTCAAGGTAGTGAAGGTTGATCGTATGTGAAGTCATGTATGGTATATGGGGCCATTCCGACCCGTTTTAGTTGTAAAAACAGGGAGTTGATTTTTCCCCCATTGACTTATAATGGGGAGGTCGCGAAATTGACCTGACCTTAGGTCACCGATATCAAAATTCCGAGATATACAAATTGTAGCTACTAATGACCTAATAACATCCTGCGAATTTCAAAGGCCTCCGACATCTACTGTAGCTCTGGCACGGTGACAAAGTTGCAAAAAAGTGACTTGAGGTTGGGTCATTCAAAGTGACCTGGTGACCTGACCTTAAAAGTTAGGAGGTTCAAACTTGCACACCCTGTGTAAAATTGATGAGAGAATAGTCATACCAAATTTCGCGGCGCTACGCGCAGCGGTTTTCCCGCTATCCGCGAAAAACCTCAGGGGGGGGGCGGATATCCGCCCCCCCCGTCGGTGCGCGGGTTAATATCATCATGGCATCGTCAGTTTGCCGATCGGATCGGCCCAATCGAAATTCTTTGACACGGTGACAGTTCATCTATGTGTGGTGGTCCGGCGAGCAATTCATGGCATTGCTGTGCAGTTTGCAGTGTCGATGGCCACATTCTGTTTGGATGGTCGCAGCTATGCCTCAGACAGCAGTGCACTGGGGACATGCTAGAGCCACCATCAGTCACCCCCGACGGCCCGAATGCCAAACTGTCTGCACTGGGAGCCCTCCTACCGGCCTCCGGCGTCTGTGAGCATGTGCCGGCCGCAGATAGAGAGATGACAAATGGGCCAATGCGATGTTGATTTGGACATGGAGACTGCGCCAGAATTTGACAACATCCAGTCCCAGCGAAACTTAGGCCGACTTCAAAATCTGAGACAGATGAATGTGATGATAGGACAGAAATGGCTCTTGGTCGTTATAAATGTTTGGTTAGCATATACATACCATGCTTTGATGCTCAGGGACTGCAATATCTTCGCATTTGATTAATGTGGTATGCAGATTGTACATATTCATCTGCAGCTATTGCATGACATTTGACATTCTACGTTACATGCATCTATTTATGGAATTTGTTACGGTATCGGATAGGTAGGTATTCGGGGAACTATGAAAAACGAAATTGGGTTTTCAAGCTCCCCGGTCCCCGCAATGCCTGGGAAAACGCGAACAAAATATATAGTGAAAAAAATCGAAGCTATAAAATCAAATGGCAATCAGATTTGAAAGCCGTTGACTGAAGTTCCTGGAATCACTATCCCTCCAACTTTGAACCCGTCTGATCCACTCGCGAGCTTCAAAACACCGCTCCCTGAGGACCTCGCTGCAGTATGGTATTTGCACCGGGTAAGAGCCCCGCGTGTGACGCTGAGTGCGGCGTCTCCGGGGGCTCAGCACTGAGCACGCCCAGCACCCGCAGGGCTGCCGTCGGAGCCGTCGGAGCCCAGCATCCTGGGGCTGCCCGTCGGAGCCGTCCCCGAGCGGCGCGCGCTCCGAGATGTGGCCTGGCGCCGATCGACGAGGCACTAAAACGGCGCGACGGCCGCTCCGCCGGCCATTAGAAGACGCCGATCTGTGCTTTGGCCTTGTCGAGACGGACGAAAAACTTAGAAACGCGATCGGAGGGCCGCTCGCTGTCGTATTTGCCGCAGGCGCGTCTCTGCCGGAATCGGCGGCGAATTGGCATCGTTTCGGGATCTGGACGTCGTCGCGCGGCGCGGCCGTGCGTCTCCCTCGATACGGAGGCGTCCGGTTCGTCGCGGCCCCGTCTGCAGTTTCTGGCGGCGCCGGACGGATCTGGGCGGTCTCCCTGGAGTTAATGAGCCCCGCGTCCGGCCCGGGTCCGATCGGCAGCGATCGGACAAAGCCCGAGTTCGGTGGTCGGACAGTGGAGCTGCGGTCGTCTTCCGGACTCCCTGCGTGCGCGCAGTTCTCCCTCGCCGGGCTGAGAGGGTGCCTCGGAGCGTCAGTTTCGATGGCGGCTCCCCGGCGACCACCGCGCACTTAGTGCCGAGACGGCCCGGTGACTCAGTCCCGAGCTGCGGCATAATGCCCGCCGGCGGCAGTTTTGGCGCGCCGCGCACGTGCCGCAACAGCTGGCCACGTGTCGCTAACAGCGCGCGGCAATTCTGCCGCCTTATCGCCGGCCAGAGCATGTCAAATGAAGGAGCTCTCTCGGCAAACATGGGGGACGCGCGCGCCATTATTGCTGCGACTGTGTGTGGCGTGCCGCGGCTCGGGTAGAAATATAGGGCCCCGGCGCGCAGCTGCCGCGGCCGATCGGTAAAAACCGTCCGAGATGGAGCAGCGGTGGTCCCTGGAGCCTGCAGAGACGAGGGCGGAACACGGGAGTGGAGGCACTTCGCTCGGATATCAGAGGGTGCAGTCATCAGCCTTTACGGGGAGTGGCGTCGGACTTCAGCCGAGCCCCCTCCCCTGTCAGGAAGGGGAGGGTTGGAGGAACGGAAGCAAAACAATGCTGCTGCAGTCTTTCGCTTGCAATCTTTGCTCCATGACGGAAAATCGTGTGCTTGTGTTGAATGATAATGATATTATGATAGTTTGAGGATGTTCTCTATCACTTTGGCGTTTGTCATTGCAGGTTGTAGATAAAATGGGATGGAGTCCCCTCCACTTGGACTAGTGTCAGTTGGTCTAGTATCGTTTGGGCTAATTCATTTGGTCTAGTGCTTTATTTGGTCTAGTGCCACTTGAGCTAGCTTCATTTGAGCTAGTGTCATATTTGGTCTAGTTCATTTGTGCTAGTTCCCGAAATTTATTTGAAATATATAGTTCCCTGAGATGCTCAGCCATGTTTACCATGAAAAAGTTCGGTCTCGTTGTATATATTTCGTTCGTTCGATTATGTATAACACATTTCAGATTTCACATGTTCGGATGTTGGTGTACTTAGTTCAGATGCCCTTTTGCCGGAACAAACATATATAGTTTCTTCAAACCTTAAAGGCAGCCCGCCCAAATCTTGATGTTTCGGATTTAAACGTTCAGTGTGATAGCATATCCCACGCCACGAAGGAATTCCGCCCGCTCTATGGTGCCTTCCGCTAGTCTGGTTATAAGTGTTGTCAGGCGTTTATTCATATTTTTAACAGTTTTCTTGGATTTTTGAACGTCATGACCCGCCTTAAACCTGAAAAGATCGTTAACTTGCCTAGTAACAACTTGTCTTTCGGTATGATATCGTAATGATATTTGAAGTATTCTTTCGGTAGACAAAACCTTCGAAGCTTAATTTGTCCCCACCCCTTGATGACTTAAAAATTTCCATAGCTACAGCCGATAACCCGTAATTTGCGTCTATCACACAACAAATTTACCTCGCTTCAGTCGAAACAGAAAAGGAATGAAAGCTGCCTCGTGAAGTTCTGTAAAAAAATAAAATAACCGCAAAATCTTTTCCTCGTGAGTCTAATTATTGTGCCAAGCATGATAATACACCTCCATCATGGAAATGAGTCTGCTGAAAGCTAGACGAAATTACGGCACTAGACCAAAGGCACTAGCTCAAATGAATGGCACTTTGGCACTAGCTCAAACGAAACTAGCTAAACTGGCGCTAGACCAGCTGAAGCACTAGACCAATTGCACTAGCTCAAAAGGCACTAGACCAAATGATACTAGACGAAGAGAGTGGCACCCGTTTATGACGTTTATGAGCTTTATTCGTCCGAATACTGCAAAGCTGATATGGTTCTATTCTACTGCATTGATTAGTTTATTCATTTCTCAGCAATCGAAGCACCCATACAACACACCCAACTGTCCACGTGCAGACGCGGGGTGGGTCGGTGCGCCGTGCGCTGTGCGGGGCCGGGGCCTGCAGCCCTGGCGCCAGAGCGCCACACGCTGGTCACGCTCGGCAGTAGCGGACAGTGGGCACTGTCAGAGCTCAGTAACGGACGCAGCGGTGGTCCCCTGTGGACCCGGCAAGTCCCGACACTCGCTAAACTCCGTGTAACAGGATAATGATACAAGCAGACCCATTACAGCGTGCAAGGTCCGCCGCACGCGCTGCCCTCTGTTCCGCCCCATCACATTTGGAGAGGTTAAAGGCGGCGCCCGAGCGCGCGCTGCCAGACCGGGCGTTATCACAATGAGCTCCTGTTACGTCCACACTGCAGGAATACCAGACTATGGAGGGCCTTTGTTCGGGACTCGGGGTCCACAATCGGCACCAAGACCTCATATGTTGGAATTGTTCTCTCCTCTTGGCTACAATATGGATTTTGTAATTCGATGGGATGTCATCAGTTTTCGCCCACGTTATTAATGCTCTTGTTTTTCCCGCATTGGCCTGCTTGGGTATGCGAGCGGCGCATTCCATTTTGACCGTCAAATTACGTCTGATCTGGCCGAGCGGTCCGTTTTCAGAATTCACCGAGAGCTTTGACCTCATTTACCGCCAAAATATTCTGAGCAGAAGATGTGGTTTCTATCCATCTGGGCTAATTTTCATCGGTGTGAAATTAAATTTTAATTTGTGGTTAGAATCATTTCTACGGCCAAGCTTTCTGGCGCTGCCTTGACGCCGAGTTGCTTTGGCAAGAATGCTTAACTGCCTCTTCAGGATTCGGGTATGCAAATTGTCGCTGACGGCTCCCAGCCTTCTTTTGATCGTCCTTAATTTTTTTTCAGCATATATGGACTATGGAGGCTAGGCCAAAGACTCGTAACTGGCGAAGTAAATAGGAAGGCGCTCCAGACCCAGGCTTCTAAAAGCTGATGTGACAATGTCTAACGAGAAGGGAATTAAATAATGTCTTGAGAGCCCTGTTGGGGCCAGACTAATGAATGCGATTATCGCCAGCTGTGTGCATGCATACATATTAGGTACAGCCGAAGAAGTCCTGAACCAACGCAAAGAGAAGGTTGGTGGATGCTCTTGCTTACACAATACACGGAAGCTGCAGCTCTATGGAGTGGGCACGCGCTGGTTCCGTAGCTACCTGGCCGACCACTATCAGCGCGTGCAGCTGCAGTCCGCCGGACAGTCGCTTCGCCGTACGATCTCCCGACCTCTTCTCAACCCTATTGGAACTTTCCAAGGTTCAGCCCTCGGGCCATTACTCCACAACGTCTATGCCAACGATCTCCCGCTCTACATCGACGAGTCGACCAGCACCATCGCCTACGCTGATGACGTCCAGTTGTACGTCTCTGGCCCACCGAGAGACATCGTCCGTCTCACGGAATCTCTCGAAGACAGCCTGACTTCTCTGTCCAACTGGTACGGCAAGAACGGACTGAAAATAAACGCAGCGAAGACTCAGCTGATTGTCCTTGGCACCCGTGAGATGACACGGCGGCTGCCTCCGATTAGCATCAACTTCTCCGGCTCCACCATCGCCAGCTCGAGCACCGTCAAAAACCTTGGTGTGTGGTTCGACAGTGATATGACTTTCGTCACGCACACAGCCGATGTAGTGCGGCGGTGCACTGGCACTCTGTGTGGACTCAGCCACAGCAGGCATTGTCTCCCTCAGTCAGTGCTGGTCACATTGGTGCAGGGGCTGGTGTTGTCGGTCATCCGATACTGTCTAGCTGTGTATGGCGCTAGCAACGTGAAGCCTGTACAGCTACCACTGTCTGGCACTAGTTAACAAGATGCTTACCACTGCTGAGCCGCAGCAACTTGCTGATAGTCTTGTGACACGAGCGAGTCTTCACGGCAGAGACACTCGTGGTGGAGAACAGCTAGCTACCCCTGCCATATGTACGGAATCGGGACGCCGCCGCTTTTTGTACTCCGCAGTGACGGAGTACAACGGGCTTCCTCCAGCACTGCGCAACGTAGGTCAGGCTGCTTTCAAGGCCAGACTGAGAAAGCACCTTCATGAGCGCGAGCAAGTGACGTAAACGGCGGTAAATGTATGCTGAATGTGTTGTCAATTTGTCTGATCCGACTGTGTGAACTGTGATGCCGCGTGTTTGTTTCATCATCATTGCCCCCCATTCTGTATCTGACTCGAGCATGTAATAGCCGTATTTTTCCACGGATTTGCCTCACGATGTGAAATAAATAAATAAAATAAATAAATAAATACACAGGCATTCACAGAAAAAAGCCTTTTAGGGTCACACGACCTAGCCTCAGCCACAGCTCAAGATTTAGCGCCCTTCTCTGCGTCTGAGCGGTCTGTTGTATGTGCGATCATCATGGAAGTAACTTTGATGCATATTACGCCTTTTATTGAAACTGGTTTGAAAATCATTATCTTACCAGTGCAGTGGGGCAGTGATATAATACATATTCCTACTGCACACCTGCATACCTGCATCACAGGTGGCCATCGTTTGTAAGTACAGTGTGACGGGTAGACTGACACTTGCCCGATACCGTGGTCATTATTTCTAGGCCTCGTCTCCCCACCTTCTGCGAGACCACAGAGCCACATCGCATGTCCCGATGAAGATAACAATAAAGACAAATGCGCCGTCACGCTAACTCGTCGAGAGGTCATTTCTCAGAGATGCCACGTCTTGGGGCACATCTTCATCAGATGCTGGGCGATGGGACGGTCTTGAATTAGCTCCGTGTCAAATCGGCTGCCGGCTGGGCTCTGGTCTGTTGTGGTCCCTGGCTGATGATTGGTGCTGAACAGTCACGCACGCAGGATGCCTGGAGGCCGGGTGGAACGGCTGGCCTTTTCTGGGTGCTCCTTTTTAGCGGCCCACGCTGCGCCGAACGCCTGTTGTGGGCGGGGCGCAGAGTTTGATCGAGCAGAATAGTGGCTGATGCCCGGAGCCCTGATTACGGAGCACCCAGGGGCGGCCGGTGATCAGAAAACGGACTGCCGCCCCGCACTGAAGATCGCCCAGTCTGCAGCAACACGCTGGGCTCGCGACTTTCTGGGCTTTGTGGTCCGAGTGGAATTGGGTCAAAACGGATGCACTTGTTCTTGAAATGTGGTGCATGGGAATGGGATAACCGCCAGGCAAAATGAACAATCGAAGAAGATATATGAATGAGTTCATTGTGCTTCGTGAAGGACAAATATAAGCAGAAAAAAACATCGATTGAATAAACAAGATGATATTGGAGACATCTTCGTTGAGAAATACACCGATTTGCTTTCTGAGGAATGTTTTGTTTTTGTCGATGATAAATGGGGGTATGAGTGTTGATACCTCGTTCTGGATGTTCCCATTGTCTCCACTGCTGGATAAAACACATCACAGGCCCGCAGAGCCACCCTTCACCCTTCACATCAGACGGCAGGACACTGAACACTGAACAGTGAGCACACACACCGTCAGCGAGGGTAAAAGGAATAAACAGACTGTCACGGACGTAAGCAGTTCTGGGGCGGGACTTTGAAATCCCATGTCTGTCGCGACTGGACATTGTGACGGGATTGGAAATCGGTTCCGGTTCACTGTGCCGTGTTAATCCCGAAATCACAGCCCGGCCCTCCGCAGGGCGCCTATCCTAAGCTGGAGCGCGAATTATAGCGCATTGTTTCCCAAAACCAGAATCCATCGAGTTCCCCTTGCGCCGGACACAGTCCCCAGTTTCGTCCAGCCGATGAGCGCGCGGCCCTTCAGTCCCCTTGCACCAGGGGTCCTCTGCCTATGAGCGGCTCCGCTGCCCTCCCCTCTGGATCCTCGGGAGCCGCCGGACCCCGGGAGCCCTCCCGGGGCGCTGGTGGCGCCGGCTGGCGGCGGCGGCGGCGGGTCGCCAGTCGCCGGCTGAGCGGCGGCGCTCGGCGGCGGCGGCGGCGGCAGTCGAGCGCGTGCGGCGGTCGGGGGTGGTACAGTCCGGTGTGCGGTGCCGAGCAGTGACAGACCCACTCTGAGAGCTGCGCTGTGGTAGCGGGGGACGGCCGGTGTCGCGGTGACCAGTGCCGGGTGATGCGCGCAGAGTGACTGGCGGCCGGGCGGTCCCACCAAACCGGAGGATGGCCGGGTGGCTGGCAGTGATCACAGCCCTGTTGGGGCTACTGAGCCCCGCGCGGGCCAGCGTCAACCTGTGGGTCTCGCGCTCGGAAACCCGCGCTCTGCTCGGTGAGTACTGTAGCCAGGGGCGCCTTCCGTGGTCAGTGGGGGCAGGTGCCCGTGTGTCACGTCCGGGGCGCGCCGGAGTTATTTACGCGGCCACGCGGCCCTGTGACATCCCGCAGAGAGTCCCCGTGACATCCCGCAGAGTCCGGCCACTGTTTATTTGGCAGTGCTGTCTTTGGGCCGACCTGACGCTGGGGATGGTCATCCAGAACGACTGCGGTCAAATTTATGGCCATGTTTTGGGCTGGCCGCAAGATACCCTGCTACGTCTTACTTAAACACAACCGCAGCCTCCTGCGCGTAACTTCGTGATGATTGAATACCCTGGTACTAATGACGCCTGTTGGACGGTAAAAATCAAACTACTGATCAGGTATTCAGTGATGTGAAATCATAAATATTGCCCATGTATAAGGTCAGCCAACCACGGAAAAAATCAAATGGAGATGCGGAAACGAAATGCGAAAAATGAAGAAAGTCAGTTTGGCTCGCTGATCTTTGTTTACAACAGCGGCTTATATTTATGTGTGGCTGGCGATTTTTTTTTTTTGGGGGGGGGGGGGGTGAATCGGGCTAATATTAGCCGCAGCCGGCGATTTTTCTGTTGGTGAAACTGAACTCTGATGCGTTTTGAAGAATATTTTCTCTTTTATCCTGAAATGCATTTTTCATCCACATGTCCTTCTCTGCTGTTCGCATTTCATTTACAATTTCACTTGATTAAAAAAAAATCACACAAATTGTCATATGCAATGGTAATAGGTATATGTTTATGGGCAAGAGAGAAATGATCTCATTTAATTATTCATATTTAAGATTATTTCCATCATATTTGTTATTGGTGCGAGCCACTAGAAACAGCTACACATTCATTGGTTGTTTCTGTTACCGCTGTAAACCGCCAAGTACCTAACACGTCCCCATGAGGTCTGTATGAGTTTGTAATTCAAGAGGCTTGGTCGTTCTTCTTATGGTTGCACAATTAACAATTTTTATTTTAGTGCTTTTTGGTTTCTATTTAAGGTATTTTTGGTGTTTAATTTTAGGTATTTTATGGTTTCTTATTTTTATTTTAGGCTGCACATTTTCTTTTTATTTTAGGTGCATACAATTACACATTTAACATTTACCATGTACCACGCCATGACCATAATTGCTCGTTATACCAAACTTGGTAATTTTACGGAGCTCGAGGAAATGAGCCCCGGTACGGGGCTTTTGTAGCTTTACGTGATAACGGTGCACTCTAACTAACTTTTTTGTTTTGTTGTGCAGCAAGGCTTGTGTCGACTGTCGTTTGCCTAGGAATCAGATGCGAAAATTCACATATAATGTTCCACCTCATAGCACAAAGAAAACTGCCGACGGAGACACCTCCCGTTACCGGCTACATTTATGCAGTCTCTGCGAGTCTCACACCTCATTAGGACGTTGAACTAACCCCCGCTTCCCTCAAACCCCTCCCTCTGGATACACCTATCCAGCAGCCGTGACGGCGCGAGCTCACGTTTCCCCAGGCGGTGTGCCGGCCGTCACAGCCGTCACCCTCTCTCTGCCCCGCCCCGTCTGACCCGACCGACTGAGGCGTGCCCCCGGGGCGTCAGCCGAGACGACTGTCAGCCGCCGCCGCGCGCTAGACCGAGCCAGATGGCCCACGACACCCCCGCAGTCCGCCGCGGGGGTCAGCGACAACACGGCTCCCGTTCGGAGGCCGGAGGAGGTGCCAACTCACTGCAGGCCATCCACTGAGGATGTGGACGGGTGGTTGGAAAAGCAGCAGTGGGTGTAGGTAGACGTGTGATTTATCGAGTCCTGTTTCCTGCATCCGATGAAGTCGAGTTAGTTTTTACACGTGTATAAACATTGGTTTTGACGAGTTTGGTCAGTTTGGTTTGGATGGGTTGTGTGGTACGCGATTAGCCCGAAGGATTGCAGTAAATCCCTATTAGAAAGCCTTATACTACACAAACCAGAAGAACAGGAAGGCAAATGTTAAAAGAAGTCATTTTATTTATGTCTGATTGACATGTAGTTATGCTGGAATATGAGATCAATCAACACTGTCAGATATCTTCCAAGATGGTTAACGCCGCCATCAAACGCCTCCAAACAGCTTCATTCGCTGAACTGGAGTCAAAGATATCATCACCACTCCGAGTTGGCGGCGGATATCAGTAAATCTCTCCTACGACCATTATCACCTGTCCAATCAAAACACCTCAGCGGCATCTCGGGCGTCGCTGGGCGCTTCCGCAGGTCGTCATTGCTGCTGGTGGCAGTTCGCAGCCGGAACTGGGCTGTAAACGCAGCCCGGAGGACACCTGTGCCCGGCGCATGTGCACCCCAGCTGGCCACAGGCGCCCCGGCGCCCCGGCGCGTGGCGGCCGACCCGACCCGGCCCGCCCGGCCCGCCTGGCCCGCCTGGCGTCCCCAGCGTCACCCGCTGGTCGGGATTTTCCGCTTCCGGCGGACGTGGTCCGGCGGTTAGGATAATGAGTCCACTCGATGGGTATATTGGGGGAGGGAACCGAGCTGGACCGATCTGGGGAGGGGTAGTCGCGCCATTAATTGGGGATGATTCTGCCATGATGTGCTTCCGAACCTGGAGAGAATGTGATTGTATGCAGCGTGTTGTGAAATCCATGTCAAGTAGCTACTCGGCATGGGACAGTGTCGTGACTGAACAGGCTGTGATATGATCGAACCGGAGGTTTTCGGCTTTTTAGACATAAAAACAACGATGTGATCTTGTCGTACAAGAGACGTGTTCTGAATCTTCTAGTGCATCCTGAATACCGTATGCTTGAGTTGATCGGGAGGCATTCTTGCAGCCGGCCCTTCCGTGAATCTCTTCACCGCAGACTGACTGGCTGGTATGACGATTGAAACCCCTCGAGGATGTGTCGTGCGCCCGTTTACACCGGTGCTGTGGTCATGGTATTGTGCTTTCGCTGTCTCGCTGTGTGCTATCCCAGTAGGTTCTACACGTCGGTTTGCTGTTTTAACACTACGCCAGCACTGCGTTTGCCCTTCGCCACTCTACAGACGGGAGTTCCGTTATCTGGAAACTACTGCACGGCCATGAGTCGGCCGTCGGTCCCATGGCAGAGATTCGCAGGCTGTCGCGCTGACCCACCGGGAGCAGCCATGGAACGGTTGTGCAATGACTTTTTGTCTCTCTATTGGCATTGTAGATTCGTCTCGGATTTGCCCCATTTCCAAGGAAATCTTACTGTTTTGTTTGACGATGGTGTTTTTTTACACCACCGTTTTATTGCACCGTGTGTTGCCTTTCACATCTTACATGCATCTTGGGCTCCTTGGTAAACATTCCCAATGTTACGGGCTCCGGCGCCGTTAATTGAAGGGGGTACTGGCGGTCTGCTGTTACAGTCTGCTCTCATATGCTAAGCTTCATTGTCACAGCATTTGACGCATTTCCTTTCTAACCCGTCAATTCTGGCCCAGTTGGGGCCGCGGGTTTGTGCGGCTGCGGGTTTGTTGGGTCCATCGGCCCCCTGTGGCCACTCGATCCAATCGGCCGCGGTTGGACTGGTGAGCTGTGCCGATGGGCAGTGTCGCTCCACCGCCCGACGCGACCAGCCGTGACCTACAGCCGCCTCAGTGCGCGGGTGGCCACCGTGACGCCAGGTGCGAGCACGACGTCTGGATGTTTTCCAGGCGCGCCTCGGGTAAACGCCGCCGCGCGCCCGCCGCATCCGGAGCCTCTCGATGTAGATTAAAGGTAGACTGCCACCTTTTTTCCACAAAACGGTTTTCACTAGAGCTGAGCCACCTATGTCCCAGACTGAAGTCGGTTTTCCGAAATTCGAACCCGTTTGCGAGAAATCGGAGACCAAAGTTCAGTTTGATGCCATTTTTTTAGTCCAAGAAAACCGACATCTCTACTGTTTATCGATAACTTTGAAACATGAATTTTCTTATCTTTTGGTAAATATATGTCAAAACTTTGATTGTTTCGAGATCAGAGAAGAATTTTGGAGTGTCAAAATAAAAGTTAAACTTATATATTCAGTAGTTCATTTTTTCCAAAAAAGTGTGGGAAATGGGGTTTAACATGGGCCAGACCCATTCCAAATGAGCCATGATTTTTTTAAATGTTTTACGAACTTAAATGCAAAATAAATTAAACATGGCCAATTTCTCATGAAATCATATATTAGTAAATCATAAAATATCTTACTTTTTCAAATAAAATGTAATAATCTTATGACCTTGAAGTCTAGTGATGTGTAAACATTGTCGCTAGACATTAACCGATTGATAATTGTATGAAAATCGACAATTTTTTCGCGATTCACGTGATGATACTTTGTCAGGTGAATTCTAAAATTTTGTTTTGTCCAGGGAATAAATCATAGGCCGATCTGAGAAAACTTTTTGAAGGTGGCAGTCTTCCTTTAAAGGAAAAGTGCCACCTTCGTGAAATATGAAGATATCGTTGCTTTTCATTTTGACATTATTATTTGTCATGTTCTTTTTAAATCTGGTGCCAGAAGTGCATAATTCGCAAAAAAAGTATGTCAAACTATTTAACATATTGGTACTATGTTTGTACTCTCTACCGCACCTTCTGTATGATGTCATAGCGATGACATCACACTCAAGCCAATCAGCCTTCAGAAGACAGTCTCGTCGGCTTGTGTCAGATTAGCTGATTGGTTAAAGCTGAGCTGATTGGAGCTGATTGGTTAAAAACCAAAGCCTCGCCGCGGGTGGCTGTATTACAGGATAAGAACGCATTCCTGGGATAAGGACGCATTCCTGGCATATTTTCTTTTAAAATTGCCGATACCTACAAATGGAGGCCGAAATCGGCCGTAAGGTGAGACACTCTCGGGGTTTTCGGACACGGGCTACAAGATGGCCATCTCAGTTTCAAACCCCATGTTAAAGGTGACCCTTTTCCTTTAATGGGCCGCTTCCGTTCGGCGGGCCGCGCGGTCGATGATACGCCGCTCAGCTGCTCTATCTCGCTGTCCTGGAGTACCTACCCTCCCACTCGCTGCGTCTGCACTGGGCCGCCGCCGGTCCCGGAGAGCCGCGGTCCATGGGCGGCGGGGCTGGCCGCGGCGCGCTGTTTCTCCGAATTGCGCCACGCCTCCCCGAGTGGGCCGCGCCCGCCGCTGATGAATGAGCCGACCTGTTCGCACTCACCGACCCGCAAAGAAATCGCCACCATCGATCACACCGAGGTGGCTGCCACGTTACGCCATTCATCTCGCGAGTGTACAGGTAATTGCCGCCCGGCCGATGCGGACTCACGCGTACACGCGCACCGCGCGCACGTGCGTGGGCCGGCCCGTGCGCGCCGCATGACTGCGACATTGGACACGAGTGGCCGGTGTGACGGCGCCAGTGACCACGCGGCTCGTCTGCGACCGCGGCGCGTGGCGACAATTGCGGGGTCACGCGCCAGTCGACGTCTCGGCCGCGGGTCACCGGCTGCCCGCTGCCCGGTGGGCCGGGCAGGGTCCGCTGCACGCGCGGCCGCAATCTACTCGGCCGCCGATCGGTCCCCGGAGTACGGCCGCGACTGGTCGGCCGGATAGCGGTCCGGTTCGTCAGCGGGCCGGCGGTGGTTTATTTCGCGGAAGATGTCTGGGCGCGTCAGGGGCACGGGCTGGGAGCGTCAGGGGCACCGAATTGCAACGCCAGAGGCACGGGATTGAACAGTCTCACGGCCTGGGAGGATGCGTCTCGGTCTGGGTGGGGTATGTCAGAGCGGGAGAGTTAATATCACGGTAAAGATGGTCATTTGTCTATATATCCAGGGCGGTATCGGGTTATTCGATGGACCGATGCCTGGTCCTACACCCCAGCGTGGCAGGAGCACCGTTCGGTGATCTGCGCGAAGAGGGCTTTTCAGGTGGAGTGGGCCGGCGCCGTCTGGGGCGGCGGTCGTCTCCCAGCCAGAAGCTCCACCCCAAGTTCTCTTTGGAGAGCACGCAACGGTGTGGGTATTGAGGCGGTGCCTTTGCGACCTATAAGGTCTGTTGGGCGTCGTATCACGATCCGCAAAATATAGGCAATGATGTGATGAGGAATCATTATGCAATCTTTAAACCGTCTTCCGTGAATCGATTCGGCGCTGTGGCTTTCGATAATGGTCCAGTCGCCAAATTTGAATATTTGAGCGGGGAGTTGAAAATCAAATTTGCATAGAAAACCGCCTGCCAACGGTGTTATCGGGTTGTTTATCAAACTTCTTTCAGTCTACGACTGTGGCCTCCCGGGTGTTCCCTTTCACATCACGTCGGATGCCGGAAGAAAACTAACTTTTGAATATCTTCTTTTGAATGCATTCCAAACAAAATGAGGGTGTTCGAATTTCCGCTTCGTTGACTGCCCGATAAAAAATCGCTGGCACGGTATGGCCGGTGGCGCAGGGCCATTTATCGCGTTTTCCTGCCGACGTCCGGCGCTGCCTCTGCCGCGCGACGATGGTGGAAATGATTGTGATGACGCCGAAAGCGGCGGAACACATCCATAACGCGGCGTGCCAAAATACGCCGGCGCACTCACGCGTCAGCGCGCTCCACCAGCATCCCCCACGCGCCGATAGAGAGAGAGCGAGAGCCACCGCCATGGCGAGTTTGGGGAGTGCTGCGGTACGGTCACCCTGTGGCGGTGGTCTGCGGTGTGGACGGGAGACCACCGGCGAGCGCTTCAATCCGGCTCTGCGGATCTGTGGTGGGCGCTGTTCTCCCGCTGGGTCTGGCGTAAGAACAAGACGCCCCAGTGACACACTGAAGGCCGCGAATGTATTGCGTCGTCACACAGACAGGCGGGAACAACAGCGTGTTAGCACGGCGTCCCACAGGGTGCACCCTTGTCGCCTGCTTTCTTCATCGTTAGCGGTTCGGCTTGTTTGCCGGGACTTTTGTGTGGCGGCTTACAGTTTGATGGTAGTCGAGGAAACCACCAAACATGGCGCCTTTGACCGCGCAGCATGTCCTTATTGTTCACCCTTCTGCGCCTTCAAATACCAGCGGACCATGCTGAGCAAACATGCAATGTAATTCAATGTAAATGTGCATTTTCAATATTTTCCAAACTGGTTTTCTATTCCACCAAAGTCCTGTGTCTGTCTGAAAAAAATATGTATGTTCTAAGGTTGTTTTGGAAGTGCATGACAATGCCGAGCCCTGATACTTTCAAAATTTTGGTCATTGGCCAATGCAGCCCAGACCTTGGCAGCTCCCCCCCCCCCCCCCCCCCCCCCCGGATGGATGCGGCACACCGCCGGCCCTCAACCGCCCACCCCGCGCCGGCCAGCGGGACACTCGGCGCGGCCGCGGCGCCAGCTATGCAGCGCAAATGGGCCGCCGCCAGCTGCGGCGCGTCGTTACCGCGTCGACGCCGACGCCGCCCCCATCACTCGCCGCACCGAGACGCTTCCGACGCGCCGACGCGCCGATGCCGACGCGGCATGGCACATTTTAACGCCTTCATTCGTCTGCCTCGCTCGCAACGGCAGGAGCGCGGCGGTGAGCGTAGTGGCGGCGCGGCGACAGCAGCGGCGAGGGAAGAACACTCCACTGTTTATGATATTTTCCTGGAGCGCCCGTGCGCCGACTGCCCGCCAGTGTAGTCAGTTGGCCGCGCGGAACAAAGGGGCCGTGTCGTATTGTCACGTGCGTATTTTTAGAGGCGTGACGCTGGCCGGGGCCCACTGCCGGTCGGGTGGCGAGTCCGGCTCGGTTGGTGGCGGTGGGGCTCGTTCCTGGGTCTGAGGCCGTCACTGACTGCATGGCGTTAGTGAGAACAGATAGCGGAACTGATACTCTTGTTAGCGCTGCGGGTCATGAGTTTTGCATGGATTGCCAGGCTTAACCATGGTGTCACTCTAGTCACGCCTGCTTGCCAAAAGCAGCAAATCTTGCCACTCCTTTGAACCTGCACATCACGCCCCTACTTTGTACAAGCAAGTAAATGATAACACCAGCTGGCATGGTTTAGACACGGGTTCTCGGAGCTCCGAATGTCTGAGTTTATACCACACAGTCGTCCTCCAGCAACCAACAATGTTCCAGGTCTCCTTATTTATAAACCAACATCAGCTTACACCTGCTGCAGCCTTTCGTGCACACTGTGACGTGATTGTGTCCCTGGAAGTAGACACAGTAATACGAGACGGCGCCGCCCCGGGCCCTACGACGTCGTCTTCGGCAACAGGTGCCGCCCGACATCGCCCCACGCAGGGCGTACGGAGGCGGGATTGACCCGTTCCTCGTCACGGAACTGACGCGCCGCCGGCGTGTGTCACGTGACGCGATATGGTGTCACGCTATGGGGGAATCTGACACCCCGGCCCACACCCCACACCCCTCTGCTCACGCCATGTAACGATTCAGTGCCATGTCCCAGCGGATGTCTGTCCAGACTCCCTCCCCTAGGTCCGCTCTTCCGCGATTAGGAGGGGAGACGCTCCCCGCTGCGGCGAGGGGCGCTCGAAGGAGCCATGGACAGACACGTGCACTGACCGTCGGCCAGCACGTGCCCACGTGTCAATCAATGTGTGACAAGGGACACGTGACACGGCACACGTGCTCGACGAGGCGGAATGGCTCCCCGAGGTCCAACTGGGCGCCGGCGTTCGCCGCAGAGGGCGGCCGGCGCTGATTACAGTGCCGGACATTCTCCGAGTGATCGCGCGAGACATGAGGTGTATCACACGTCCTCCTTGACCGACAATGTGACCGGAGCTCTGCCTTGTAAGCTGGCTCATGTCCACTGGTTTTACCTCTCTACTTATGTTTGTAGATACGATCTGCAAGACGTTTAAACCAATAAAGTGCATTTACTGCATGTCTTATCCATAAATCACGACAGTCGTGTTCATACACAGGATTTCGTTGCGTTGCAGTCGGGAGGCATTCGGTCGCCAGCGTGTTGTTTCTGCTGGTCTCTCATGACGTCTGTTTTATCGTGTCATGACGGTCATATCTGGCAGACTGGGTGGCGCGTGTAGGGCGGATACCGTTTGTAGCGGGCACTGCACGGAGCGGCGGGCCCTTTAAGTCAGACCGCCCGTTGAGGACACCTTTCCTGTCGCACACCGCTCTGTATCTCGCTAATCCGGCGCCGCACCGGCACCAGCACCCGGAGACCGGGCCGACGCAAGGTCACGGGTGGAGCTGCGGGCCGCCCGCTGCCCGCCGCTGGGTCACCGCGGGACGAGGGTGGCTACGGCGGGGCTGCGCCCAGCCGACGTGCTGTGAAACGTCGTGACACGGTGGGCCGTTTAATGAACGCGCGGTCATTAATTTGGCTCGGGCGGGTCGACGGTCGGCCGGTCGGTGAACAGAGCGCGCCTGTCCGCGCTGTCCGCTCCGTGCGCGATGACAGACGGCCGGGAGGACAGGAGATAGGCGGCCTCTGGCCGGTGTCGCGGGGCGCCGACCCCTCCTCTGATCCAGATGGTTAGACAGCTCAAAGTGGTAGATCAAAACCACCACTGAGACCACCGCCGGCCGGAAGGTGTGGGCATTCGCGTAATAGGGAGCCCGCGACTGGGTCGGAGCATTACAGAACGATCATTCACTCTTGGGTCTTTAACCTCGCCTGATGGATCATTTGGTTCGTCATCGGGCAGATTCCGTTAGCCGCCCACGGGGTGCAAGACTAATCACTGCTCGAGCTAATCCGACATGTGCGGCTTCTGGCCCGGCTTTGGTCTGCACATCTCAATCGCGCGGCGGTTCCTGTCAACCCGCTGAACTCTGCTCGGAAGACGGCCAATGCGGCCGAGCTGCTGGGCCGCTGTCGGAGCACGCTCGCCTGATTGAGCCGCGCAGTGGTGTGTCAGGGGCGCCACCAGTGCCTGCAGCGGTCGGATCAATGTCCCCAGTGGATCACAGCTGTGTTTATGGTGACGACGGACCGGTCCGAGAGGATGTCGCATGAGGCGAGTGGTTTAGTGCCCTTTGTCTGGCAGCAGGGTGGACTATAGCTGGAGCACTGTGTGTGCAACACGTCAGTGGTGCACGCTGCTACATCGTCCGCATGGCAGGCACCAGTCGCTCCTGACGCTAAGAAGCCCGTGATGTATTACCATCCCTTGCAGACCAGTGCCAGTCCCACATCCCTTCCGACCGAGCGGTGTCGAGAGCTGTCCCGTGGCCCTGAACCAATCTCCGTCAGGGGTAGGGGACTGACGCTAAATCCACTCCAGGCCTGCACAAAAAAATGGACACCGGACCCGGCCCCACTGAAGCCCTTCAGCCGTGACCGATTGGCACTGATTGAAATATGTCGGCGAGGTCGCCAGCAGGGTGCCATAAATTTCGGACCTCCATGGGCGACCAATAATCGAGCCATTCCAAACGCCGCACGCCTGCTCCAAATGGCCTGACGCACACATATGTCATAATTATCAAATCACTTATCATCAAAGACGTTCTGGCGGTGGCCGCCCCTGTGGGCTAAATACTCCGGCTATAATTGATTTATTTCGGAGTGTCCCACGCCTCGAGCACGCGCTGGCAGCCCGCCCCTCCGCCCCGCCCCTTCTGCCGCTACCCTCGGCGTTAATAGCCGGCCATAAAGAGCATGCAAATGGCGACAAGCGGTGGCAGTGTGTCGCCGGCAGCTCGGCGCTTTGTCAGGACCCGCGGCCGGCCGGCCGCCGGCTCGCTGGTGAAGCTTCGGGTTGGAGTGGGAGATCGGTGGCGCGGCGCACTGCAATGCGCCGCGGCAGCCGCTAATGAGGCAAATGCGCCGCAATCGGAGCGGAATGGGTATTTTGATGGGGCGGCGTCATCCGCTCTGTGAGGGACCGGGTCGATGCGGTCGATAATGGTCATTACGATCCGTGGGGGCTTCGGATCGAATTGTGGTATTTTTGACGCTACATCGTACCCCCCCCCCCCCCACACACACACACTCAAAACAGCAAAGTTAAATTCGTGGTTCAGGACGGATGTACAGTTTTTTAAAGTTAATGTAAAGGTTATTGTGAGCCTGAACCAAGTGAAAGTTATGGGGTGATTAATCAGCGCTTTTGCCTCCGAGAACGTATGTTTTATTCTTTTTCTGAAATTGTTAACGAACTTCGTGCAATTCCTTTCACAATCATATAAAAACGCAAACAACCCCTCTCTTGGCTTATCCTCGCCGACCAGGGTATGTAATTAGCAGAGATCCAATCAGCGCCGACGCGTTCCGTGCGCCGTGCTCGTTCCGTGTCTCACGGAGCTCCCTCTCTGCCTTTCAGGCCTGGCCACCGAGATTTTCTACGTCCAGGAGGGCGTCATCAACGAGTACGCCATGAACTTCACCGTCATCGTGCCGTCCAACATCTCGGACCTGCACTTCAACTGGGAACGCACCACGCGCAAACCGGTGAGTTCCGCCGGTCTGTTCGGCCGTCTGATCGACAGCGGCGCGCGGCGCGACTGACAGCTGAATTAACCGGAGCCGCCGCCGCTGATTTGTGGCGAGCGGCTGTCGTTATCGCGCCCCGAACACGGCACCGACGTGACCGAATTCGGACGCTCTAAATCGGTCGGTTTTGTCACAACCATGGGCAGTTGACAGCGTAATGGGTTGAATGACGATGGAACAGGGTTCTTGCCGTCTGTTCATAGTAGATAATTGCAGTAGTGCCGCAGCGTGAAATTTATATGTCGGCACTTATGAAGGAAATTATACATAATTCACGCTGCCAGTGAAGCAGACTGGGGCGTTGCTCTGTGCCGATACCAGTGGCAGTGTCGCTTATACCTTACACGCCGCGCGTTCCACCAGTGAATGTTTGGAGAGCGTTCCTGGAAACGCACCACATTAATATGATCGATAATGGCCATTACAGCTATCGTCCCATTGAGTGTGTGTTCCGGGTCAAGGTGATGTGACATGACCCCTGATAGGTGATAGGATAGGACTCTCTTAAGCACTGTATATTTTCTTTTTTGCTTTTGCCGCTGAACAGAAATTCATCGGAAACACAACCGTGTTCTTCTCTACCTCATTTCAAGATAACTTTAATAATGTCTGCCGACGCAACACACAGCTAAAGCTTTATTAAAAATTATGAAAATAGGATCAACCAAAAATCGAGTTCGCTCGTCTGATAGTCAAGTCTTCATTTTAAACTTTTTTGCGGTGGGTAGGTAGGTGCTCCTTGGGCGCTCCCATGTCAACGCAACTACATACTGCATTACGTCAAAGGAACGGTACCTGAGCTCTTCACTCCTCTTTTGTATAATTCGACAAAAATGAAATTTAGTTTCCATTTAGTGCTGTCTTTTAGATAAAGCGACACATTTAGTTGCCTAGTTACTTTACTAGTAATAGCAACCGTTCACGAGTATAGCGGAGCTGTCCCCGGTGGCCACCGTATCGGCTGGCTGTATAAAGGGCCGTCCATCTGGTGTGTGTGACGAGCGGCTGCCGAGGTGTCTCTGACGCTGTGCAGTCGCCCGGCAGAGGTGCCGCACTGCACCCCTGCAGCTGAGTACACACCCTGTCCGCCTCACTGTTGGCTGCGCACACACTCAATTAGTGCCGACAACCCGTATGGAAATTCGGCCCGATTTTAGGACTAAAGTACGTATCGCTAAAGTACGTAGGACAAAAGTACGTATGCAAATGTTCGTACGCAAATATACGTAGGCGATAAAGTTCGTATGCCAAAAGTACGTACGCAAATGTTCGTACGCAAAAGTACGTATGCTAAAGTACGTAGTGTATAAAGTACGTATGCCAAAAGTACGTACGCAAATGTTCGTACGCAAAAGTACGTATGAAAAAGTACGTAGTGCATAAAGTACGTATGCCAAAAGTACGTACGCAAATGTTCGTACGCAAAAGTACGTATGCAAAAGTACGTAGTGTAAAATGTACGTATGCCAAAAGTACGTACGCAAATGTTCGTACGCAAAAGTTCGTATGCAAAAGTACGTAGTGTATAAAGTACCTATGCCAAAAGTACGTACGCAAGTGTTCGTACGCAAAAGTACGTATGCAAAAGTACGTAGTGTATAAAGTACGTATGCCAAAAGTACGTACGCAAATGTTCGTACGCAAAAGTTCGTATGCAAAAGTACGTAGTGTAAAAAGTACGTATGCCAAAAGTACGTACGGTTCGTATGCCAAAGTACGTAGTGTATAAAGTACGTATGTTAGAAGTAGGTAGGGTATAGTCGTGTAAGTTGGGCCACTTTTTCTTTATTGCTGCTCTGTTGCCATACTGCAGGGAACTCATGATAAATTCATATACCAAATAATATAGCTTTGTCCATTTCGCCCATTTACTCATCAATAAATTTTGCTATGCCTTGTAACAAATGCTCATTAAATAAAGAATCAGAAAGGTATTACACATTGATCAACTTAACCCAAGGGTGGGGTACGTACTTAATACCCTACGTACATTTGCTATACGTACTTTTGTCCGTGACGTACTTTTGTCCACACGTAGGGTAGACCGGGGCAAGTCGCCCCGCCGAGGTAAAACGCCTCACCGATGTTTCTCGGAACTGGCAGGGTTCTGGGGAAAGATCCTCTCTTCTGTTAATCTAGTGCAGGGGTCGGCAAATGGTGGGGCATGCCCCCTTTGGCGGTAATGGAGCCCTTTCGGTGGGGGTAATGAGGGATTCTGAGAAAGCCTATCTTTTTAGAGTTTGTAGCTCCAGTGATGGAGCCATCGTGACTGTTGCATCCCAGGGTTCAAAGATTAGCCCAGGCCAAAGGCACAGCACACTATTGATTAGATACCAACTTTCACGTATGTACCTGCTCGCCTCACCATCTCACCCCTCCGTACAGTCGTTCAAAAGCAGTTGCAACTTTTAACCGTCGCCCGTCTGTTGGCGTTTCAACAGCCGCTAACGTAAGGGGGAGGAGTCGATCGGACCCCCGCGGCCTCTCGGACTCTGATATGGAGCTGTGCATAAAAAAGACGAGCGTGCTACCCGTGACCATAGGAAGCCGCTGCTGCCCATTTTTAAGGTCCTTGGTCATTCCGTCTCATTCAAGAGGGCAATGATAAGTGTCGAGAAAATCGGGACCCGCTATAACTTCTTGAAGTGAGATTTTATGGCTCAAGATGATCTCCATAAAAAGCTCATAGGCCAACGGTCATTATGGGTCCAGAGGCCAGTTTTACCAACAGAAAAATAGCCGCCTGCCGGAATTTTTGCCTAAAGATCGTTTCACATATGGAGCGTAAACGGTAAAGCCCTATCCGCTTACGAGCCCATCGCGTTTACGCTCCGTATGTGAAGCGGTCTTGAGGCAAAAATTCCGGCAGGCGGTTATTTTTCTGTTGGTAAAACTGGTCTCAGGTCATGATATTTTCCGGGCTGGTGAAAAAAAAAATGATGGGCTCGAGGGTACAATTTGGTCGTGATCCAATGCCTTTTACGTGAGCTTTTAACGAAAAACCACCCGCCGCCCTTATACGTACAAGAGTTAAATGGGATATAGCATAGGCGGCGGAACGGGGAGGGCACCGGGGCACCGTGCACCCTTTGATTTTTGCATTTTAACATTAGCCCTATGGGCGTTGCATGAAAAGAATGGGACCAAAAGTCGGCAGTGCTCCCCCCTCCCCCTTAATTGAAGGTGTTCCGCCGCTACTGGGATATAGGCATTAAATGTTTTGTGGAGGAAGTGTCATGTTTTAAATTTGATGCATTGGAAATGCACAAATACCCAAAGAGTTCCAGGACGGTATGGAATTTCAGTAAACATAGTTGTGTCAGCAATGGGGTCTGGTAGGTGGGGGCAATAGCCCTGCCTGGCGCCCAAAAAGGGGGCACGACCCCGAATGACCTGCCGACCACTGATCTAGTGTATGGGGCTTCTTGCCTCAGGCCGTGGGGTGTTTTGCCCTGGGGTTGGGGAAAATGCCCCATTTGCAGTTGCTTCACAAAGCACTTCCTAGCTGGGAGTCCGATCATAAGTGAATGAATTTGAGGGGTGAAATTTAAAGTAAAATGTCCAAAGAACACATTGAGCACAAATGTGGCCTTCCAGGTGATGTGAGACAAAAGTAGGTACCCATTTAGCAAAATAAATTATCTGTGGCGTCTTGCCCAAGGCTACCCTACTTTATACCCTACGTACAGCCCTCTGCAGACTGCGTGGTAGGTATTCTTTTTTCGACAAAACCGAGAATAACTCAAAGACTAAGTTATCGGTCGGTCGGATCTCATTGCATAAAGATGCGCCATGCTCCACTCCTTCGATTGGTTCTATCACTGAACGAATTATACAACTAGTGTAGCAACAAAATACAAAAGTTTGTTTTGGGGGCAGATATAAACTTTCTTGTATTGTTGTCAAACTAACTGGAAAATGTATACCAAAATAAGCCAAATCTAAGGTGCGGAGTCTCGCACGTCTTGCTGTTACGTTTTCCAAGTGGCCAATAGCATAGTATTCGCGTTATTCCCGGTTTTGTCGAAAAAAGAATACCTACCACGCAGTTTGCAGAGGGCTGTACATTTGCTATGCGTAGGCTTTTGTACGTGACGTACTTTTGTCCATACGTACTTTATACCCTACGTACTTCTGCGATACGTACTTTTGTCCGTGACGTACTTTTGTCCATACGTACTTTTTACCCTACGTACATTAGCTATACGTACTTTTGTCCGTGACGTACTTTTGTCCATACGTACTTTATACCCTACGTACTTTTGCGATACGTACTTTTGTCCCTGACGTACTTTTGTCCATACGTACTTTATACCCTACGTACTTTTGCGATACGTACTATTGTCCCTGACGTATTTTTGTCCATACGTACTTTATACTGTACGTACTTCTGCGATACGTACTTTTGTCCTTGACGTACTTTTGTCCATACGTACTTTATATTGTACGTATTTCTGCGATACGTACTTTTGTCCCTGACGTACTTTTGTCCATACGTACTTTATACTGTACGTACTTTTGCGATACGTACTTTAATCCTACGTACTTTTGCTTACGTACTTTTGTCCTACGTACTTTAGCGATACGTACTTTTGTCCGTAACCCATTCGGCCCGACCGCCGCGGGGAGGTCGCTTTATAGCGAGACGCAGCGGTGACATTGTGCTGCCAGCCTACCTGTCATCGCCAGCCTCGATTGTAGATTCTGAGAATTTGGGAGAGGACTCAGCACAAGATTAGCCGAACATCATCTTACCATAGACGAACGCCTGCTTTGGGACTTTGGCTTACCCGATTTGAATAATCGTATGGCCTCAGGGAAGGCTGAAACGCAAATGCATTTTAAATAGCATCACTCTGCAATTTCTCATCAGCTTTAGAATTCTTCAGAGCCAGACTTCTTATTTACGATGCAGTTCAATTCACAACGCGCGTCTCAGCCCTAACACACCACATCAGATCAGAGCCAGAAATTAAAGTATCTTGAATCAGCCGAATGTAGCCGATTGACCCCATTTACGTCATTCGGCTGCGTCGGCGATTGGCCCGATATAAGACCGGAACCTAACTCAATCGCAGCGCGCGGACGCCGGCGAAAATGACGCGTTTCCTTTTCGATCCGCGCCGGCATTGCCGCACTGAAGGCGGCGTCATTATTGGAACGGGCCGGGGAGCCGATTCCGCTCTGTTAAATCGCCCTGAAATCGCCTTTGTCTCGGCTGAAAATTGGGTCCCGTATCGTTTGTTCGTGTGACAGGGGCGACATGTCGATTTGAACACGGTGTTTCAGCTGCCGTGACATGGCTGGGAGTCGCATTTAAAATCTACACGCATCTCAAACCGAAAACGTTCAGTTTGAGATTGGGCAATCCACCTCGCCATTAGCAGCTGCAGATTGGTGGTAATTTACAAGTCGATGTCAACCTACATCTAGCTAGGGCTGGTGGTGCAAGCAAGCAAGCCCGGGCCGTCCTATGTAGAGGTCTATGATACAAACAAACGAAAAACTTGCAAACAAAACGAGTGGCGTTTGTTGGTTTGAAACGAATATCAACGTCGAAGCCGTTAGCATGATTATTGTTCATCGATTCACGTCACTTTAGATTTATTGCGATGTGATTTGATAGTGCCTATTTAGTGTCCTGCCATTGCTCCTGCACCAAATTTTCGCGCGTCCTTTCCTGTCCTATACCCGTCACAGCCGCACCCACGGTGCGTCCGCGGCCGTCGATCGGGGCAGATGGTCTCGGCGGCGACCCCACCGATCACCGCAGGGGGCCAGATGACGTCGATACACCCCGATGGCGTGAGGCTCCCCGGCGGCGCTCCCGCAGAGTGGCGCCTCTTAAACGGGTTAACTCGTGATGGATGCTAGAGGACCCCTCCGACGCCCCGTTCACGCCCCCGTGATCGGCTCTGTTTTGCTCATTCATCCAATGATCGAGAGATGAGAGAATAACGAGCCGCTTTTTATCCCCGAACGATTCATCGCTTCCTTCAAACTAGCATATTGAATCCTCACCTTTTTTGAAGGAGATCTCTTGATATTGGATGAATGATGACTGAAGACGCTGAAAGAATAAGGAGGCGCAGCCTTTGCCATGTTTTTAATTATCGATAACTAAACCTCATTTAGCAGACATCAACTGAACCAATTTTTGAATATTCCTGGATGTAAGAGTTGCAAGAAATTAATCATAAACTCGATGCACGTTGCTGGCCCACGACAGTCCCCAAAAGCTGTTTGTTTTCCCAGCTTTGCACACCCCCACAGCTCCCGTCTCTGATGCCCGTGTTTCCTGCCCGTCAGGTGGAGTACAACATCTCTCTGGAGGTGGCGGATCCGTCGGTGCTGGACCGCCCCACGCTCAACATCCGCTCTAGCGGCACGGTGCCGCAGGACCACGAGGTGTTCACGGTGCACCTGCCGTGCCGGCCGGGCGTCACGGCCGAGACGGACGTGCGCCTGCACATCCACCTGCTGCTACCGCGCCAGCCGCCGCTGCGCCGCAGGAAGACCAACACGCTGCTCACCTTCCGGCGGACGCGCGTCTGCCGCAGCGAGACCACGCCGCCGGCCGAGCCGCCCGACCAGCGGCGCACAGAGCTGATGCTCGAGGACGCGGCCGGGCCGACGCGGCTCGGCGACCCGCCGCCAGACGAGGACGCCGCCTCGTCCGGCGTGCTCTACATGGCCATCGGCTGCTCCTGCGGCGTGGTGCTCGTCATCATGATCATTCTGGCGGTGGTGCTCTCCAGGAACAGCGCCGCCAAGCGACGGAAGCGCGCACTGAGGTGAGACTCGCCCGGGGAGCGGAGGCACAGGACTGTCCTCAAGGACAGGCGCGTAACCACGAGTCTGAAGTTACTGGGGACCATATGAAGGGCGCGAATACCAAATATCATATTTCAAGATCAGCCTCCGCCCGAGTGCAGGGAGGGAAGAGGACGGGGGCGTTTTTGGCCACTTCTGCCAGTTGTTTTTGTTGCGCGTGTAGGGAAAACCGCGGCGCGCACCGCCGCGAAACTTGGTATAGCTTATGATATCTCAACTTTGCATCGTGTGTGAAAATTTTGACCCCAGGTCACCTAAGTTCAGGTCACCACTCACCAGGTCAGTAAAGTAACCATGCCTCTAAAAAAATGTGGCTCTGTTATTCCTTTCGGATAACTGATTGGACTAAATTTACTAAAATAATTTTTAAAAAATCATACAGTTTACATCCCAGAAGTTTTAAACTCGAGCTTTTGCATGAGGAAATCAGTATTAACAATTTTTATATCTCAAAGTTTTCACATCGGTGACCTAATGTCAGGTCATTTTTACGACCTCTTCATTATAGGCAAGTCATTGGGAGAAAATTGAAATGCTCTTCTTTCATTCGACGCGTCTCGACGAGACAACCGCGATGCCGGTAACGTCAGCGTCATACAAGTTTTGAGTCCAAAGTTATGATACAAAAAGCTTGTCCGCAAAAACGCCAGCCTGGAAGATAAACCATTGACCTTAGGTCAAATCTGAGAACATTACCTACTCAGAAAGACCTTTGAAAGAGCTATCGAATGCGCTTTCCTGCAGCACTGCAGCTCTATTGGTTTCTGACTTACGTGCTGTTTTGTGAAAAGTTGTCAAAATTAGGAACAAAAGTTCGTGAAAATTTCACATTTGATGACCACCAGTGACCTCACTGATGACCTGATAAAAATGATATAGGTAATTTTGAAAGATACTGTAGCAAGCTATCTGTTGCTTTTTACCGCATCTTTCTAGCTTGCTTACTTACCGAGATAATCTGGTGTGGCCAAAAAGCCTCCCCCCACCATGGCGAAGTTGGCTGAGAGACCCACCCGGGCGCTGGCTAAACAAAACATCCATGGATGTTTTGTTTTGTTAACGGAAGACAAAACTATAGATAGTTTTGTCTCCCGTTGACTACAGATTACTCTTCACGTTGATTTAGAGACAATATTTCGCTAATCAAGCAAATTGAGGAGGTCGTCGGTTTTACTGGGGACGGTCCCCAGTAACCCAAAAGTTACTGGGGACCGGTCCCCAGTGTCCCCAGTGGTGGTTACGCGCCTGCTCAAGGACTGTCCATTGTCCGGTCGTGTCGAGATCGGTGCCACCGTGTCGCGCAGAGATCTCTTATGCGCTGTCAAATTAAACTAGAAAGACAGCGCGCGGTGACGGACCGCCGAGATTTCTGGACCAGATCCTCGTTGCGATAGCGGAGGCTGCTTCCTTTCTTGTCGACGGGCCAAAACGGGACGCGCCGCTCAGATAAGACATCCCCGGCGCGTTAGTGTCCGGCGCGACATAATCGGCGCACCATCAGTGGCGCGGTGCGCGGCTGCGCTCATGACCCAGTGCGTCGGCCGCCACCTCCGCGGCCCCATCGGGAGCGGGATCAGCGGCGGTGGTTCTTTGAAGGGTACCGGCGCGGAGAGGAGGCGGGGTCTTTCGTCACCCTCCCCTCTTTTCGTTCTCCCCAGTCTCTCGTGTCTTATACCTCCTCGCACGCCCGCCTTTCCTGTCGTCTCACCTCATTGTGGGTCGTGAAGGGGAGATGGGGCGAGGGTCAGAACGAGCAGCCTTCGACGGACTGGGTTTATTTTCGGAGATACGGTGGTGTATTGATGACGAGGGAGACTGATGAAAGACCTCTCTTATTACACTTGAGGCGTTGAACGCTAATTTACGAGTTTTCGCGGGGTCGGAGGCGAAGATTCATTCAGTTCTCGTTCTGGAAGGACCGCTCATAACTGAAAGTGCCAGACTAGGATAGTGGGCTGCAGTGTGAGGAACGGCTAGCATCAAGCATGTGGAGGGAATATGGCATGAAAGAAAGACGCCGCTATATGACTGGGTCCACCTATGGGTGTGCTCATCACTTCCAGAATTATCCAGTTTTTTTTTGCGTTGTTTAACTGCCACTAATAGTTATTGAAATATCTACTTCTTGTATTGGTCTTTTAGGGGCCGTAACTGATTTGGAAGTTATTTGTAAATCACTCCGAGAGCAGGGACACAACGATGTGCTAGAAGGTCAAGGAGCAATCTCTTCTGCTTAACTGCTAGCCGCCATTTTCTCCTCTCGTTGCCCGTCGCCAGCCATTACTTATGCAAATTAAAAGCCTAATTCAGGAATATCGAAGTTCTAAGCGTGCTACCTTAGTACCTTGCTCTTGTTCGATAAGATAATATATGGATGTCTAGCCCGTTCATGGAAAATGACTTCTTGAAGGCTTCTTGGCGGCTTTTATGATTCATAAAGCGCAGCAGCCCGCGACGTTATTGGTCTCGCCTGATGGGTTTAGTATTCATTCAGGACGTATTAACAGGTCTTTAAAAGCGGCACCGAGGGACACTTATGTGACGTCATGCGTGTCATAACGGCGCCGCGGTGGCCACGATCTCCGTACGATCTGACTGACACGGAATTTTACCGCCCTCCTTAACCTAAAAACGTCACTTGGTATTCCAAACTACAAGCGACAGAGCCTGACGTTATCTCATTGAACGCTTCGATTCAGTTGTCACCGGCCATAGCGTCGTGACTGGTGGCCAGTGTGAAACGGCTTTTGAATGTGAACATTGGCGATAAACGTGCCCTGCAGTTCAAAACGAGTGTCGACACACCCTTTCCCATGTGTCGGTTACCAGGCGGCCTTTCAGCGCCCAATCACTGACCTAAACTATCTCCCTGTCGGCAGCGACACTTCTGGCGACTACGACACGACCCACCACTACATGCAAGTACCGACGCCGTCGTACTCGTGCCACTCGATCCGGTCGACCCACCACTACGCGTCGCTGCGCCCGCTGCCCACCTGTCCGTCGTACAGCAGCCAGAAGACGGTGACCACCCCGCTGGGCCCGGCCGTGGGCCAGACGCACAGCCTGGGCTCGCACGGCGGCGCGGCCACCTTTGGCCAGTCGCTGAGCCACAGCGTGAGCCAGGGACTGAGCCACAGCTCGGCCAGCTCCGGCCAGCCGAGCTCCAGCCACGGCTCCGGGCAGCGGGTGCGCGACGTCGGCGAGCGCGTCTCCGAGCTGATGGTGGACCGGCGCCGCGTGGAGATCGAGACCGTGCTGAAGGAGGGCAACTTCGGCAGGATCGCCACCGGCTGGATGGCCGACACGGAACGCGGCGAGAAGGAGCGGCTCATCGTCAAATACGCCTCCGGTGAGTGCGCAGCTGCGGGACCCGGGGCACCGCCAACACCTGGAGTTGGTATGATTAGCAGACGTTTTCACATGATAGGAAATGTGCTTGATCAGGATGTCCGGTGAATGATGCATCCCTCAAAATGTTTGTTCTGGAGTGGAATCTGATTCACAGAATGTTAGCAATAACCATGCGATGCAGTACCGTAATCAATTTGGAGTTGGGTGTGTCGGTGCGACTTACGACAGGTATGTCGGATGATGGTTAGCGCGGGCAGATCAATGAGCCTGTCAGCAAATGGGTGCGGACGTTTAAACGTCCACCTACGTTATGAATCCATCTCGCGCGGACGAGCACGCGCCCATCAAAACTGACATTCCATTTCACTCCATATAACTAGCATATCAGCCTTCCAAAGCGATTATACAACTCGCATGCCTGCTGTCAAACCTCGCCGCGTTTGTGGGCTCAGCCGGACGATAGTTGTCCCTCCCGAACCGTCAGCCAGCCGGGTTCGAGTGGGGTCCTATGGATCGTTCAATCATCCAAACGTCAGTTCCAGTGCAGCAGCCCACGTGAAACACATCTCAGCCGTCTGGCGCCCGCTAGCAAACAGATTACGCATGAATCATGGCTGATTTATTTATGTTAATTGGGATGCCTGGCCCGAGCCGGTCGCTGATCGCATGGGTTTAATAGTCAGTTATGGCTGCTACACAATACTAATAAAGCTAATGCACCGACGGAGTGTGAGTGGCGTTGTTAATATGATTGGCCACAAAGCTGGCGGGATGAGTCATATCCTAATACGCTTGTGATTAAATTGGCGTACCCATAGATTATCGAGTACCCGCAGTTCAGCACCAAGTGGACTCACTTCACTAACGAGCTCACCTTTGTTGTTCCATTACAATGCAGGCTGAGTCGGGAGGCTATTCCAGTAACCGGCGGCGCTGATCTTTGATCATTGCCGTGCAATTCGGCGGCCGTCCCACGCCCGTCCATCACGCTCCGCATGCTGCTGCGGACGCAGTGTGCGCTGCATAGACGCCTCTCGGCCCTGTCAGACGAGGGTAACCCGAGACGAACGCACCCTCCTCGTGTCGGACAGGCCCTGGGCGCGGCCGAATGCACTCCCAGCTCCTTTTACTGATCCCGGATGGGTCGGACAAATTGTGCGCTTCGTCATCTCATTCTCCTCGCATGCCTCTCCCCGAAATTATCTGCGACATTCGATGGAGAGCCGAAAACCCGACGGCTAGACGAGTCTCTGCCAGCCGATGTCTGTTGACCGGACGAGGCAGGCAAACAGCGGGATCCGTGATTTGACGCTGGACCACCCCGTTTCAGATCGAGCCTCGCCGGCTCAGGTGTCCCTGCTGCTGCAGGAAGGCCTCGTGTTCTACGGACTGCGGCACAAGAACCTGCAGTCCGTGCTCGGCGTGGCCGTCGAAGAGAGAGCGCCTCCACTGGTGCTGTATCCCTATGTCAAGCACTGGAACCTCAAACAGTGAGTGGGGCCGGCTTACGGTCTGGCGGCGGGTGTCGGGAGGGTTGACGAGGCGCGATGCCATCAAGATAATGTCGGGCGCGGGTGATGAGGCGGGGTGAAAGGACGTCTGCGGTCTGTTCCACCGCCACTCGATCAACGTCTGAATATCACAACCTTCAAGCGAGGCGCAGGGCCTCGCTTTTTGCAATATAGTCTTATAAATAGTACATTTAGAGACTCTCGAAGAGATAATGCTCGAGCTGTCATGCCTAAGCGCATGGAGGATGCGCAAAAGACATTTGCCGACGATGCCCTATTTTGCTGAAGGCTGCCTGAATAAAACACCGCACCAGACAGGGCAGCTGCCCGATACCGTTCCTACTCAAACCGCCGGCGCTCGGTTAGCGGTCTCTGAATGTCATCGAACTGAATCGCACCGCAATCAAATTTCCTACATTGTATCATTTCCGCATCGGTGCTGTCAGCTATTTCATCGACCGCGTCGCGGTTACCGGTGGCCATCCAATAAAACTGACCGCACTGAGAACCGTTCACCAGTGTCCGCGTTTCACCCGGCCATGTCCACGGCGCTGGGTGGCCTCTCAGCAACTTTTCACCGTCGTACGTCTCCCTAATCTGACAACTTAATAGCGGCATCTCGTCAACTTGGTCGTGGACGTCTGGCTTAACTTCACCGCACGAGCGCGCATAATTTCTTTAGCAGCATGACGCCAGAGCTCGTGTTTCCTTCGAGCGTGTTCCGGCACTCCGCTGGAGAATTACACTGTCCGATGGAGGCCGTGTTTCAAAAGTGATAAAAGGGAGGCATCCAGCTCCAGACCCGTTTGGCGCCTGAGTTTGCTCTCCAGTGGGCCTATCACTCCCTAGAGAGTCACTTCTGATGGCCGCTACGAGTTACAATGCCGTCCGGGGATCGTATCGCTAGCTCGCCGCCGAGCCGCAATGGCCCTGCTAATGGCTGATGAAGCGTAATGATGACAGGAAGGCTAATGATAACGGCCAACTCTGGGTAGCTAATGTGCTGCGTGTATAACGATGCCAGGCCGGCCAGCGCTTTGGCATTGATGTGTTGACCATGTTGGTTGCACTGCCGGTGGAGCTTTGATTCACAGCCTTGGTTTCAGCTGTCGTAGCACATGTATAGGGCTAAAGGATAGGTATGCCAGGTCAATCGGAAAGAGAACAAGGGGCGACTGGTCACTGGCCCTTGACCCAGCGGCCCAGAGCGCTGTGGACCGGGGAGGCTGCAGAACTGCAACGTGAGGAGTGCTGAGAACAGCTGAACTCGGCTTGGCGAACAGATAGCGGCCGTACGAACATCTTCCCGGGAGAATAACAGCTGACTCAGCTGGCTGGGTCGGGCGATGGATGACTGATGACTCTGAGTCGGTCGGACGACCTCAGAGCCGCGATGTCAGGGTCCGAAATGGCCACTGTTCAGAAACAGACGGTTGTTGATCGACCTCTATTGGGGAATCGATTGGCAGGGTTGAGCGATGCGGAGAGCCAGCGTCTTATGGACCCTCAAATAGATTTGATCTATAAGTAGTACGAGTAAACTGAAGAAGACTTTGGCACCGAATCATTCTATACTTTTGATGCTCGGTATTTGATTGTACCGACACTGACCAAATGTAAAACGTATTTACTGCCGTGGTGCAGATTCCATGGCATGGTCATTTTCCGTTAAACTCTAATTCGCTTCAGCTTTAATTAACACGCTCAGCCTGGCCACCAAATAATAAGGCGATTTACAGTTTCGTTACCAGCATTCTTGTGAGAACTACGCTATGAAGCTTTTCACGTACGACAACATTTCTCACGTGATCCATCCGATTTCAGTTAGCCAGCTACATGGCAAATAACAGAAGTGCCTGGGACAGGTCTGTGGTCATGAGATCTGTGTAATGACCTCTACTGGCCCTCAGATCCTGGCAACTCGTTTCATTCCTTATCCAACGTATCAATGCAGTATGCCGCATTCCTGACACGATTGGTCCACTCCTGTTCTTGGTCTAACAAGCTTCGAAGACTGACAGCCACGGCAGCATCTAGATTCAGAGCTGATCACAGTTGTACACCGCTCCCCTACGAAACCGCAGTGGCACATCTGGACGCGGCCATTGTCACCTGAAGCCTGTCACGGTGGTCTGTCTGATGCATCAGCTCATATCACTGTGCACGGCTGTTCGCCGAACCTGTCAGCGATAGCGCCGTGCACTGCACTGGGAAAACAGCCTTACCGAGGCCCCAGCGTCTGCTCATGACCATGCAGTGCCAGCACATGCCCCCTGTCTCAAGTCTGACGAACAGGGCCCGCCGTCTGCCCCTGGCCCTGCAGTGGCCGCTCGGCCCCTCGCCGCAGGTCTGACGGCGGACACTCTGCAAACATTACCATGCCTGGGCACGGCTCGCTGGGTGCCATGGCCGCTGGCATCGGGCCGGCTGCTTTCAGTCATAACATGTGAACGGTAGTTCAGAGCGGGCCGGCTGACACCCTGAGGTTGTTTTACAGATCTATCTGGGGCTTCGTGGACTCTGTATTTGCAATCATGAAGTTCTAAGATCACGCTCTCGCCTGTAAAATTATGAAACAGCATGTTTTTGGTTTCTTTGAAAGGTGGTCAGAAAATCGAATGCAAAACATGTGCCTTCGGGAAATCGAATAAAACATGTGCTTTGAAACTATGTGCTAACAGGAAATGGTTAAACGTGCATTGCACGACCATTTTATCAGTTCGTGACCTAACGGGCAACGTGACACAAGCACCATGCCATTTATTTGCATGAGACTTTCGGCCGTCTATTTAATACCTGAACACATAATTATGAAGCGAAATAGATTGCATATGGTGGCAGAATGGCCAGTATGACGGATGGCCTTGTCCAGAAGTGCAGTATGTATGCGCCAGCTCGCTAGACCAGAGCCAGCTCATTATTTCTTGTCGAGACTGAGGCTCGCCAGCCGAGCCATTCTGCGGCCGGACTTTATCCGAGCGCGCTATTCGGCGTAATAAACGGTCATGAGTCAGCGCGGCGCGCCACCCGCGCGGCGCGCTGCATGGCCCATCCGCCCGGTGCACTGCATGGCCCATCCGTCGGGCGCACTGCATGGCCCATCCGTCCGGCGCACTGCATGGCCCATCCGTCCGGCACGCTGCATGGCCCATCCGTCCGGCGCACTGCATGGCCCATCCGTCCGGCTACGCACTGCGCGGCCTCTGTGATGTGGCTGCGGGTGGCGCCGCGCTACTACGGACTCACGGAGGCCGCAGTTTTATACTGGAGGAACAGCGAAAATGGAACTAGTCCATCCTACCACGGGCTCACGGAGGCCGCAGTTTTATCCTGGAGGAGGTGGGCTAAGCTGCATCACGGAGTCATGGGAGGTCGCAGTTGGTCCTAAATTGTGTCTGGAGCAGCAGCTCGGCCGATCAGCGGCTGTCGGCTCCCCTGACTCCTGAGACCTTCCTCAGACCGGCGATCTGGAGGGCAGATGAGGCAAACAGTTCTCTGATAATGCTCCGTCACATCCCGTAATGCTGCCGTTGTGATGTGACATGTCATGACGTGATGAGGTGCGCTCATTGAGCCTGAGAGGGTGCGGCGGGCAACAGTACACACTGACGCAACGAGCCGGCGACGTCCCTTCCCGGGAACTGCGGCGGCGTCCGGCGGCCAACGAGCTGTTTAGGGACGGCGGCACGGTGAGGCAAGTCAGCCATGAAACTGTATGTTTTCGGAGAGATAGGAATTGTTGCAGCTGGACGCATGACGTGGCGGCACCAGGCCACGTGAGCAATGCGGCAGCCGCCTGCAACTGCAGATGTGGCCTTGCAGCTTCGCGGAATCGCCAATTGGAGACGTTCATAACTTGCCTCGTGACGGGACACGATGATGTTCAGGGTGTCGGTGCGTTATGAAGCCGCTGTACTTTGAAATAATTCTGCCGATCATGCGGACCGGCCAATGAACTCTGGTGTGCAGTACTTCCTTGTGGCGGATGCTGCGGCTGGTGCCTGCTGTCAGGGAACCGCCGGCATTCAGGGTGCTCGAGAATGGCACAGCGGCTCCTGTCAGTCAGACGACCGCCAGTGGAGCGGACCCGCTGTGGGTTTTGTCATGACCTCGTGCGGTACGTCTCAGCCGCTGACAGGCACATGCGTCAACAAACGGCACAAAACGTCACCATGCCGACAAAAAACGACAGAGATATGTAAAGCCGCCGTCTTCCACTGGCTTCACGGAATGACGCACATACGTCAACGCCGCAGCCGAACGGCAGCCTCCCCATAGCAACTGCTCGCGGCGCGGACTTGGTTTGAGCCGCGTACATGCTGTGTGTTTGCACAGTGAAGCAGAGCACACATGGTGGAAAAGTGACGGGAACCGCCCGCCGGTGTGTGCCGATCCGGCCAGAAGCGCCCGTTCCCATGGCTGTGCCGCTTTGATCCAGCAAATTGCTGCGGCAGGCGGTACCTTTTTATCCTGGCCGCTCCCATCCTGCATCTCGCTGTCCTCAGCCGCTTATCCCAATGCTGCATCCTCGACGGTCTTTCTCAAGCAAACCATCTCGCTTAGCATAGTTGCCATGTTGGTGGTAATAGTGGATCAGTATGCGATAGGCCTTAGCTCACTCCAGGCTAAACCGATCGACGGTTGCACCGCTCGCGTCTGCGTGGGCCGATGAAACGAACCGCCGGGCGCGACACACCGGTCCGACGGGGACCACCGGTTTCGGCGCAACGGTGCGACTCGGTCCGTTTGTGGGGCCGACGAACCGACCTCCGGCGCGGCGCGGCGGCTGCAGTGGGCGCCGTGGGTGCGTCGGTGATGGTGTGCGAATTTCGCCGGTCATTTGGAGCCACCTGGCAGCGCCACCGGTGATGTGGGATGTGGATCAGAAGCGCCGTCGGTCCGCCCGCCGCCGCTGCGGCCAGGGTTTATTGGTTTTCTCGGCACGTGCCAAACTGTGAAAAAGATCAGCGTTCGAGGCGACGGAGACGCCTCGTTTCCCGCGGACCCAGCAGATTTCACGCCGCATGCTGGTTAGACAGCGCGAGCGCCAGACTGTCTCAGCCGCGATAGCTCGCCCTAATAATCCACATAGATGCCTGGAGCATTTTTTGAAGTGCGGGAGTCAAATTTGTCGTGAAATGTTCGAAGGTTAGATGGGCTTTTTTTCCTGTGACCGAGAAATCTAATAAAAGGAACAACATCATGAAATTGTCAACAAGTTTCACGGAGGTATAACCAGCATGTCATTGCTCTTCTCTGGGTTAAGTGTTTGGAAATAAAAAGCGAGAAAAGTGAGTCTTCTGAGTTAGCAAAGGCTAGATCCATGCTTGTTCACATTCTTCTTAAAAGCGTGGCACTCACATTTCACATGTCATTGGGCCTGATAACTTGTTTTACCGAACTTCTCACTTTATTTTCTTCCAAACAAAGCAAATAAACTTCCACACAAAGCCACCAGCCACAGACAGCGACCCAGCGGCCAGCACCCCTCACAGAGGATGAATTAATCTCCCCTGTCTCCGTGAAATCGCCGCGTCCTCCCTGCCTTCACTTTACAGCAGCGCCGTGGGGATTTTTCCATGTCCCACCCCGTGGATCGGATGTTCCGCCGTCGGTCGAACCGCCCGTGTTTTGTCACTGTGTCGGCGCAATCTGTCACACGCGTCGACGTGTCTTCCAGGCCAGTCCACATGACTGGTCAGCCTCGCGCGGTGCGCCGGTGCCGCCCCTGCCCGCCGCGCGCCGCGTATTTACGTTGAATAAGCCGCGCGTCGGCCGAATTATGTGGGAACAGAACGCGGAGTGATTTATCATTTTGGTAATCCGTCCTGGGACATTGCCGGTTATTCGGGAGGTGTGCGGGCCGCACGGTTTGTTGTCAATCACAGAGACGAGGCTATTAAATATTAGCATATCGCGGCGGGATCGGATCGGTTCGGTCGGGCGGCGTGGCGCCGGAGCGGCGAGCTCAGCGCGCAGACTGATGAGGTGGCCATTGAGACTGGACGGGCGCCAGCTGGTGTGTGCGTCCCGCGCACTTCATCAGGTTCAGTATATGGCCGGGCATTGAGGCGGCTCGATGGTGCCGATCGCGACACCGCCGCACAACGGATCGACACCGGTCCAGCCTCCGCAGACATTTCACCCGGCTCCGCCATATGCTGCGATTGCGAAAAAGATGAATGGGATCTATTTTCACGCGATACAAAACGTCGACTTGGCTCGACAATGGCTCTCAGTCTCGCTGTGGGGTGTCGCACTGAAAGCCTGGCGATATTTTACTGTTTGGCTCAAAATACCCGAGTGTCGCAGGCGCGCCACGCATCACGCAGCCGTCACGGCGGCCCCGGGGGCGACATTCCGGACTGTCACGGCGGGATGTGTCACACTGTCGACACGCCACGCCCGAGTCTCGGACGCCGCGCGTTGTGCGCCACTCGACACGCGAAAGCGGCGGCGACAAAAGCGGCGCTGCGACCGACAAAGTGGCGCTCCGCCGCGGTGCGGGCCGTGTCGCTGTCGGGAGGTCTCTCCCACGGGCTATTGTGCGCGGCCGGACACCTGAGCGCGGCCTGTTCACGGGTGCCGCGGACACGGCCGGACACGGTGGAACTCGGAGCGGCCTCCCCTGAACTCGGGCCGGGACAGGCCTGCAGGGACGGGTTCGAGTGAACTCGGACACAGACATGGCGGTAGGGATGGACAGGGCCGCCGCTGAGCCCGACCCGGACATGTCTGCAGGCACCATATATGAGCATATACGTCCGCTGTGCATTTCGAGCCCGACGCACAGTAGCAAGCATGAATCCCTCGGGCGGACAAGACGCACACTTGCATGTAAGTCACATGGCACAGGGTGGTCGGACCTGCCCGACGGCTCGCGTTGCTGCATTATATTGCGGCGCTACACTTATTACCACTGACCAGGACGTCTGTGACCGTGTCACGTACTCGCGCATCGCTGGTACGCCGGGTCACGTCCCCACAGCGCGACCCGCGGCCACGGCGCGTGCACAGCACACGTGCATGTGCGGTCCTGTGCACAGTGAGCGCGGACAAATGGCGGATCGCGGACCGGCTGACCTGAGTACGTGTGGCCGACTGCTCAGCGTGCTGTCATCGGCGACTTAGCGTGCTGCGGAGGGCCGTGACACGCGCGGGCGGGCCCACCGACTGTCCGACGGCCGGCGGTCGCGTGCTCTCCCAGCCACCGCCCCTGGTCCCAGTATCGGCGGAGCCCGCTCAGATAATGGCTGGGACGTCACCTCCTCAAAAGTAACCACCCCGCTATTAGCGCTACAAGATAGGAGCACTCGGAGACGGGTGACAAGCTCCACCCATTGCGGCGCCTCCCGCCCGATCGTCGTCTCAGGAAACGAGCAGGGACGTCGCGCGTCACCGGCGCCGGCGCCACCCAGCGCCGCGTTTGTGTCTGGTGCGCCGCTCTCGTCTCGCGACGGATTTACGGTGTTTTCGCTGGGTCGCTGCTGAGCGGCGCAGAAATAATGGGCCACATTATCACCCTCTGAGAGCAGCGATTTGGACTGATTTAGATCTGACTGGCCGACGCAGAGTAATAATAAATACGGAGGCACGGCTGTCTGTGCAGCCATGTGCTACAGAACATGCCTTCGGCGCGCGGGATGGTGGAACCCAGCCCAAAGAGGCGGCTCAGAACGGTCCCTGGGGAGGCACTGCACGAGGGCGCGGCAGTACGCGGAACCCCGGCTCCGGACGCGGCGTCTGTTCGTGAGTTCGTGAGCGGGTGACAAATATCCGTGAGAAACTGAGCGCTGGACGCCGGCGTGATGCAATAAATCTCGGCAGGCTTTCCTGGTCCCCGCTGCGGGGGTAAGGAAAACAGCCGCGTGGCGGAGACCACGCCGACCACGCCCACTGCAGTCGTGAGCAGCTAACGTGTTTGGCTGTCACAGGCTCTTTAAAAGGCATTAATCCTTAGGTCTGTCACGGATACCTATCTTTATTAAGTTTTTTTAGCAGCCTCACCGAAGAAAGAACTATAGAAACCCATTGCAACCTACATGCATATGTTTCCCGCCGCTGACCGCGGTATCTGTCTTCCCCTTGCTCAGCCACTGACTCCCTGGTCTCTCTGTTCGGCAGGTTCCTGCAGACGTGCAGCTTCGGCTCCCGCAGCGACGTGCGCACGCTGACGGTGCGCGACGTGGTTGACCTGGCCGAGCAGGTGACGCAGGCGCTGCTGTACCTGCACATGCAGAACATCTGCCACACTGACATCGCGGCGAGAAACTGCTGGTGAGTCAGGCACTTCGCGCAGCTGTCTCGGGCGCTTTGGCGACATCACTGTCAAGGTTAGGGAGGTGGGATGGCAGAGAGGGTGAACCCAGGCCCAGCAATGCAGAGAAGTGTTTATTTCCAAATTCGGCTTCAAACTGCTCTGTCAACAACATTCCGTGCTGGCACCGTCCACAGACGAACTAAGCGCCCTTGTTGGTCCAATTATCCTTCAACGAATGGGGCCAGAGACTGGGCGCTATCTCCCCAGACCCGCCAGACGCACCAGTATCAGCTCAGTTTCCAAGTCTGTGTGGTATTCCACCGAGGTCATCTCAGTCTGTCCCGGGATGTTAAGTACAGTGACGACGTCGCAATGCCAGTGACACGAGTGAAGTCACCCCTGTCTGTGACATCTGGTCCGTCTCGGGTCACTATCTGGAGCTGTCCTCTGTCCACGGTCCCCGGCTCAGCCTCTGGCGGCCCTGTCCTCCCCTCTCGTCTCCGGCTGTCCCGCTCGCGGAGCTCGTGTCGGATATCTTCATCAGCGCTCCACGACCACGCTGAGCCGCCGAGCCGGTGCCGCCACCGCCGACTTTTTGCCTCAGCCGGTCTGTGTAAGCGGACGACCAACAACAAAGTCGTCATAAATTTGACGGCGCGCATAAATTGCGATTTGCCTGTCGACCTCCTCTGACGTTGAAAAACATCGCGCGCAGTGGGTGAGGTGAACTCACCCAGAGGGGGGGGGGCTCGCGGGGGGAGTGATCGATGAGGTGTCGGGCAACGCAGAGGGCCGGTATGTCATGGGGCGGCCCAGTTTTAGACAGGCGGGCCGGGCGAACACAGATGGCGACCACCGCCCCACCCTGCGCCCGCTGCGTGTGGAAAGGAAACACCGATCGCTGTATTGCTTGCTTTTTTCGTCCCAGAAAATTGTTCGAGACACTTGTGGATAGATGTCCTCTGTTGTGATAACCATCTCATCTTTTCTCGAATCGCTGAAACTAAACAGATCCTAAAGAAATAGACAAATGGATCCAACGCTATCAGAACCTTCGGCTGTTACAAAGATGTCCCCAACCTTATCCGACCCACCGCGGGCTCAATCCGCGCCGACCTGTGTCCGATTACCTCCTGGTGGGACGGTGACAGACGTCAAATCTCGGCGTGCGTCACCACTCAGGGCCCCCGTGCCATCTCCGCTACCGAATCCTGCCGTGGCCTGGGAGCGACACCACCTGGTGATGGCCGGCGCCGTGATACCGCCGATCCCCGTGCGGGCTGCGCAGCTGACGGTCGGTCAGCGCTGGGGGAGAGGAGGGCGCCGTGACAGCCCGGTCAGCGCTGGGGACGGGGAGGGCGCCGTGACAGCCCGGTCAGCGCTGGGGGCGGGGAGGGCGCCGTGACAGCCCGGTCAGCGCTGGGGGCGGGGAGGGCGCCGTGACAGCCCGGTAGCGCCGGGGGCGGGGAGGGCGCCGTGACAGCCCGGGGAGGGCGCCGCGATAGCCCGGTCAGCGCTGGTCAGAGCTGGAGAGGGGGAGCCAGTACGACCTGCACAGAGCTGGGGGCGCAGTGGGTTCAGTCAGTGCCGGGACGCCCTGGCGACCCCGTCAGCGCCGCGCTGGGGTCCCGTGACATCCTGGCCAGCGCGCGGGCGCCGTGTGCCCAGCCGGTCAGACGAGACCTTGGCAGCGGTCGTCATGGGCGTCAGCGCGACAGCGGCGTGTTAGCGTTGTTAGTCACAGCTGACGCTTCTGGCGGAGGGAATGAGGGCTTAATTTGCGCCGAATGAAACTATGATGACACTCAGAAAGCTGTGATAAATAGCTTTATCATAACTCATAAGTGTCATATTATGCAGGTAGCAGAAACGATGGACGCAAAAGGACCCAAATGTTTCTTTACGCTCTCGAGAAATAATGAGGAGCGTCGTTAAAAAACCGCGCCTATGGGTGTCGCGGAGGGGTTTTACCCAACAGACGGCTACGGATGTTCGCGTGATGAATTACGATAATTTAAGGCCTTTCGAGGTCATTAACGTTGTTCGAACGCTGTCGACAACCGTTCACCGTAAATAACAATGAATGATGTGAGATTCAGCAGGGCTCTGAAAAAATCGTTCCGGTGTCTATGATAATTAGATTTGGTGAGGGCTTCAAGGCATTGGAAATGTAGTTTTTTTCGAACACGTCTAAGTGGACGACAATTCACTGCAAAAAGACATGACTGCATAAAAAATTGCATTCATCACGAAACCTATAAAAATAAAATCACAAACAAATCGCTGCATATCACTATGAGCGGGCACGCTTCAATCTCAGACCGTCAGTGGCATTGCTGCACATTGCACAGTGCGGGGCACTGAGCCGCGCTGGCGGTGTGCGGTGACCTGGCAGTTTCCGCACCCGTCACGGGCCGTGACGCGTCTCCCACCCACCGGTCAGCTGACCGTGACGGCGTGACGGCGTGCACGCCGCATCACGGCGTCACGGGCCGCTCCGAGCTCCGGCGGGCGCTGGGACTGTCACACGGCAGTCCGCCGGTCAAACCAGGTCCTCTGCCGAGTGGCCGATCACTCAGAGGAATACACGAGCGAGGCTGACGGGTCAAAAAAGAGGCCGCTTTGGCCGGTCAGTATAGTGAGCCTCGCTAATGATTGGGCTAAGACTCTGCTTCAACCGAGTGAATCCGAGGGAAGCTTAGGTTATATCTGGTCAATCTTTGGATCCAAAAGTACCTACCAGGACGAGAACGATAATGGTAGAACGATAATGCCTGGACATTAAAGACGGCTCTGCAGCCTATGACCAGTTGAATGTCCGCCTCGCAGTGTCAAATTAGAGTTCCCAGGACGGCTGGACGTCGGCCTCGGGCCTGCGATCGACATGATGCAGAGCTGCAAAAGAATGGTTATTTGCAGCTGAGGGCATGACTGGCGTGATTTAGTGCCTGGCGATTTCAAGCACTTCGGTGCTCAGTTTCTCCAGTGGGGAAGTGGTCATCAGCTTTGTTGCATTTATGCAAGTCCTCCCAATTCACACATAAACATCAATTCACATATGGGTGTGTGGAAAACCAAAAGTTATGCGCACAATAATAATGTTATTGTTATAATAACCCTGTTCGATTTTGTTAGCAACCCCAGAATCTCCTAAATCAATCCAGTGACGTTGCTGATAAGATAAAGATGCATGTTTTGAACTGCTCGTCCAAGGTCACGCATATCACATCTCACTGCACCCTGCACATCCAGCCAGGCCCGGAAGTCTGGCGGTCTCCATCCCAATTCCGATAGCGAGCCGCCAGGCGCCGCGTGACATAAGCCAGCTGATCGGGAACAGTGGACCGGCAGCCTGTCCCGCTCTGACGCGGCACATTCATCGCACCGGATCAGCATAACTCAATCTGGTGGTTAGCGGCTGCGGCCGACCGGAGACCCGCTGCATGCCAAACATGCGGTCGGACGCGTATTCAGCAGGATGACACAATAACCGCCGCGCGGCGTCCAGCTCACAATCCGATTAACCTATCAGCGCGTCACCGCACCATCCCAGGAAAATCTCCCGCGTCCGGCCGATCTGTGTCAAGGTGTATCGCGCGATCTACGTGTTTCCAGTAGCGGCGAGCTCCTGTCGCCGGCTGGACACGGCTTCCTCCTGCCATTTCACCCAACTATCGTCATGATTAATCTTGACAGTAAAAGTCGCCGGCGCGGGCGGGGCGGAATGGACGCCAGCTCTGGGGGCGTTTCTTCTGACGCTGCGTGCCGGGCGGTGATCCGACCTGTCAATTACCCCGCGCAGTGCCAGGAGCGGCCAGCGCCGGTGACCTTTTTGCCGGGGCGTCGCCGCCGGCAGGTCGCCCGCTGTCTGTTAGCCGGCTGACGTTTTCCTCCTCTCTGTCCCGCAGCATCGACGACACCCTGCACGTGAAGCTGGCAGACAACGCGCTGGCGCGCGACCTGTTCCCGGAGGACTACTGCTGCCTGGCAGACAACATCAACCGCTCCATCAAGTGGATGGCCATGGAGGCGATCCTCACCAACCAGTACACACCGGCCTCAGATGTGGTGAGTCGATGGAAGGCGAGAGAAAGGAGAGCGTATGTGTGTGTGTGTGTGTGTGTGTGTGAGAGAGAGAGGGGGGGGGGGCGAGGGAGAATGGAAAGGAAGAAAGAGGGAGGGAGTCTTTGTCGCACAGTGTCACAAGGCAATATAGCCTGAGAATCTCGGAAAATCGTGCGAAAACTTCTCAAAGTGCGGGGGTCGCAGCACAGCCGAACATCATGCAGCGCCCAAGTCAAATGGCCGTCACTATCAGATGACAGCTCCTGCGTGGTGGCTGTCAGCACGGTGACTGTATCTGGTGACAGGCTCGTTTGCGACAGCCGTCAGCCCGGCCGACGGTGCGCCGCCGCACGTCTCCGGCGAAAGCACGTGATCCGTCGATTGTTTCGACGGCACTAAATCTCGGCGTCGGAGCTGACGTGAGGTAGTGATGTGCCATAGCTCATTCGTCATATCGCGGCGCGATCCGGCCGGAGAGTGGGGCCGCTGCAACCGGACCGGGTCGCTGGAACCGGACGACTGCCGGCCATCTGATGGGGCGAGTCCATCTGTCGGACGGCAGCTCGGGGCTCCCTGGAGACGGACGATCCGTTACACAGTCACCCTGAATCACCCGCCTACTCTCCGTTTCGATATGCGCCCCGGGCGCGGTTCGGATACCTCGAGAGCTGTCGCCTCGGGCAGTTTATGGAAATCCGTTCCGATTACGGACCTGAACGAGCCCCGACGCTCATCTCCCTCGGTCGCCGATCGTCGCTCCGTAATGGCGTAATGCGTACTTGCGCTCCCGAGTGCCTGGTCGCTCGTCGGCCCTTGGTCACGAGATGGACACAGGTGCTCGTTAGGGCGAGTCGAGGAGGTGCGTCTCTCGGCGCCCAGACAACCGCTGGCCCACCTGGCAACAAACGTGACTGGGAGATTCCTGGGCGTGGGACGGAGGCGTGGGGTCGGCTCCAGGACACTGCTAGCGCGCACTAACGCATTCAGCGATTGTAGCTAATTGAGTTCCGTGCGACAATGGCCCAGCGGCCGGCTTTGAGTGTCGGAAGCAAACATGTTCGAGGACTTGTTGGAACGGTAGTCGGGCTGCTTGTCTGAGATGTTTATCGCCGAGGTTTTGACGAATCCTGTGTCTGTCGACCCTGATGTCCCTGTGACTGAGCCCCCACCCTCCTCCCGCAGTGGTCGTTCGGCGTGCTCTCTGTCTGTCTGCCACCCTGCTGTCCTGGGACTGAGCCCTCCGCCCTCCTCCCGCAGTGGTCGTTCGGCGTGCCCTCTGTCTGTCTGCCACCCTGCTGTCCTGGGACTGAGCCCTCCTCCCTCCTCCGGCAGTGGTCGTTCGGCGTGCCCTCTGTCTGTCTGCCGACCCTGCGGCCCTGTGACTGAGCCTCTATCCTCCTCCGGCAGTGGTCGTTCGGTGTGCTCTCTGCCTGTCTGCCGACCCTGCTGTCCTGTGACTGAGCCTCCACCCTCCTCCGGCAGTGGTCGTTCGGTGTGCTGCTCTGGGAGCTGACCACGCTCGCGCAGCAGCCGTACGTCGAGGTGGATCCGTTCGAGATGGCCAGCTTCCTGGACGAGGGGTATCGGCTGGCGCAGCCGCTCAACTGCCCCGACAAACTGTGAGTACCACTGCGCCGCCCTCCGCGGGCCCTGCGGCCGGAGGAGGACAGAGGGTAACACTCCACTCGTCTGACACAACCTCCGCTGGAGGAGTGCGGAGTAGCACTCCACTCGTCTGACACAACCTCCGCAGCGCAGTAAAGCTGCAGAGATGATGCCGGCACGTCGTAATGAGCGTTAATGGCCACGTCGCTACTGTGTGCAAGATGTTCATTGTCAAGTGCTTCAAATGTGTTTGTTTTGACTGTTATTTACTACTTATTTGTCCTTGTCTTTTGTCATCAATTTGCAATGTTCATTCCTTCAGCACCCGCCCATTGTGAAGTTTAGCTTTATAGCGCTAGCGAGTTTAGATCTGGATGGTAATGGGTTAATTTGCGGGTGTGCAGTTTAAGTGTGTCTTTATTACTGACAGCGTTGCACGACGTAGTCCCATCGGTGTTCTACCGTAGACCCATTCAGCGTTCAGGGAGCCCGTGCTCCATCTGCAACTGCTACTGCGTACACCGGACCTGGGATAGTATCACGACGTTGACTACCGAAGAAGCGTGCCTCAGGAGTCTTATGGCTCACTAAAAGTGCAGTAAACGCTAGGAAAAACACGCTCTACGGTTTTAATATCTCTCACTTGGAGCGCGATGACATTTTGGCTCTTGTCATTTATGCCTTGGTAGTTGCATAGGGCGAATTCGCTAGCGCTATAATCCTAGATAATCTCTTGAAGATAACGATGAGAGCACCTTCATAGAAAGGTGCTTGCCTGTTGCGAAAAGGCGTGGTAGTTTTTAGTGTTATTCGAAATTACTGAAGAAGTAGTAGGATGCGTCGATGTCCCGCACTATCGGCAGCGCCGAAAATTAGAAGAGTATATACTAAGATACGCCCACCGGATGCTGACGTGTTGAACCTCGTTTTTACCGTCTTGTATTTTTGCCGTCATTGATTGTGTGTGGCCGTGTGTTGCAGGTTTTCCGTGATGGCAGTCTGCTGGACCCGGGAGCCCGAGGAGCGGCCCACTGCCGAGCAGATTCTGGATTACCTGCACAGCTTCACCAAGCAGCTCAGCCACTATCTGTGAGCGCCGCCACTTCCTCAGCTTCGGCACGCCGCGGCAGGGACTCTGTTTTACACACGACCCTGTTCAGCTTCCGCTGCCGCTGCTGCTCGCGAACGTGCACCAGCCTATCAGCGGCAGGGCTGCCGTTGTCAGGCAGCCTGTGACGGTTGTGCCGCCGTTTGACGCGACGCGAGCTGTGGCACCAGTTCAGTGCAATATCGATTGCATGTTATTTGGTGGAGACGAGAGCGACTTTCGACGCGGATGTCAGTGCGGACTGCGGACCCTGTGATATATTTAGGTGTGGTCCGAGGCCGGCAGCCGAGGGGCGCCAGAGAGCGGCGACCTCAGTCGCCGCGTGCGTGTTATATGTGGATGTTTCTACCCCATTTTCTAGTCGGACGCAAGGGGTGTTGTGGCGGATAGGATGCTGGTCAGATCAGTGTAAATCGGGTCAGTTCGTTGACCGACAGTGGATGTTTTGTACTATGGTGTTACGTATGCTCGTTTCTTATAACAATGTGATGTCACTAAACACAGACAATGCTTTTTGCCGCCGTCTTCTTTCTTTTCACTATCATGGAACTTGGCTCGTGGCGCTGTATTATCATCTAAAGCATGTCTCCAAATGTTTCTCCTCCCCCGCACGACCGAGATGTCTTACCGACTGTTGATGTTTGCTGATCTGTGCGTTACAATCAGAAAACTGTCGGGCATTCTCGGCTTCATGTGAAAATGTGAAAATTTACAACTCATCTTTTATGTGATGGGGAAGTGTTTCACTACGTAGGTAAACGCCATGCCCGGGAAGTGTGAAACTTGGTGCACGCGCACATTCAAATGCTCTCAACACGAAATATAGATGGATAACAAACGTTCTTTTGTAGTCGAAAAGTGACCAACTGAGTTGACCAAGGTATGGGTGCATTGAGAACAGTAAAACAGTGAATGCTATTCAGTTTTTATAACTGTTTTGTTTCGAGCATCCAAAGCATTAGTGATATCGTCAGCAATAAGCGCACTTTCTCGCATTTGCACCTCGCAATTTCAATCCAATCAGGACGATGGAATACCATTACAACAAAAACAAAATGCAGTTGGAGCAAATAACTTGGCATGAATCACTCAGTCAAGCTGGGAGACAGCTGTTTGATGTCCGCCAACAGTGGTGATACCAGTTTGATGTCACCTTAGACCAGAAAGGCCCTAAATCAATTGAATGCGTGAACGATTAGCTAACACATGTGAACGGACTGAGGTCTCTATCTGAACGAGGAGTAGGTACAAATGCTATGTGAGCAAGCGGTAAACAATAACACCTATATTGTGAACAGAAAGAGTGAACAAGACCAGGTAGCCGAAGCCTTTTTACACCGTAGTTTCATGGTGCGCGAACTGCAGTGAATATTATTCTCGAATCTCGATGATAATTGATCGGACCATATCGATTTTGACGTTCTCGGTCCGCTCTGCACGGGCATCACGTTCACATATTTGGCTGATCTGTAAGGTCGATCCCCCGCTGACGAGTTCTGTCGAGAGAACCACCGCCTGCGGGTTCACAACGGCCCCTTCCCCAGACGAGAAAAAAAACTATATAGGAAAAGGAATAGCAGAGAAAGTAAAAAACAAAATCACGCATGCTGACTCGCTGGCTGTCCTCTGTCAACTGCCATACGGGCGTCTTTCTTCTGCGCTACCCTCCCGCCCCTGCCTCCCCCGCGGCCATGCGCCGTCTCCTTCGCCTCCCCAATCCCCATCCAACCGTGTAATGAAATACCGTATCAAACACAACCTTCAGCTTTACTTCGATAGGGTAGAAAATGCCGTTCCAGAATAGATACTGCGAGCCAATATCTCGTTTGGAGCGAAGTCCGAACGAGCTGCTCTGGGGCCTCACAGAGCAGGCTTATCTCTAGCGCGATAGCATCGGACAAACTACGACCATTGACCAACTCTAATAATGTTCGACTTCCCGGCTGACGAGCGTCTGGGTGTTGTTGCCAAGCAACTGCAGAAGAATTTCGAAAAGTCGTCGGCTGGAAAGTCGCGTATACATATAGTGCAATAATGTTTTCGGCAATTACTAAAAGAAACGCGTCCAAATGTGAATAGATAAATGAATACATGGAGCTATTGCTATCTTATCAAAGGCATATTTTTAGCACATGCCGTTGTAAGAGTCATCTGCGAATGTTAAACACATTGTCACAAATGAATTCATATGATTATTAACCCTCGCCCTGGCAGGGCATTTTTCATAGCACGGCCTGGCAGGGGGGGGGGTCGATGCGACCCCCCCTCGCGATTGGCTCCTATGGCACCTAGAAACACCAAATTTGGTAGGTAGGTGGGCCCCCTAGAGTTCTCGCCCCTGTGCAAATTTGGTTGCTCTAGGTCAATATTTAGGGGGGTTTTGGGGGGTATAAATGCAAAAATTTCGCTAAAAACAGGTCAAAAGTTTTTCGCTTATAACTTTTGATCTAATTAAGATAGAGCAAAAAGAAAAGCACCAGTGAACTCAGCACGTCAAGGCGCGTCGAATGATATACTTTTTAGCTTGCTTAAGTGTACTTAAAGTTTTTCTTAAATTTTAAGTAAACTTAAATTAATAAATTAAGTTAAAGTTCACCAAATTGCATCATATCGCATATCATTCGATTCGGCTGATCACCAGGAACACAATGATACCATTTTTTAAGCTCTAGCGTCATTATGTGCCAAGTTATTGGCAAAAACGTCATTTGACCTCAGTTGACCTCATTTGACCTGACCCATGGATAAGTACACCAAACAAAGAAGCACCAAGTGACCTGCTGTAAAACACTGTGGTTTCAAAGCACGAAAGTGATAGAACGAAGCGGATCTCTCCAGTATTTTCCGAATTTAGTATTTTCCCATAGGCTTAACATTACGACGTAATGACCTCTAACTGACCTCAGGTCAGTGACCTCAAAAAACCCGAACTATATGTTATACAACTCGGTGAACTTAGCACATCCTGAAAGTTTGAAGGAAATAACTGCAAAACTGTGAGTTGGACAGGTGCAAAAAGAAAATTGAAATTTAACCATGACCTTGTACCGGTTTTTCTGACCTGGTGACCTGACCCAAGGTCACCCGGACCTGAAATTTTCAGGTTAACCCGTTTGTATTACTGGCAGTGCTCCATAAACAGACCGGAATGCCTACGCACTGCAACACACGCGCGACATGTTTTGCCGCCGAACCAAGAAACGCTTCAAACATTGTTTCAGCCTGGCAGCCTCGTGGTCACAAACCAAAGGCACTGGCTTCCCGTGTCGGCTCCTTGAGCTCGCTGTTGCGATGGTGACTGGCGATGATGACGGCGGCGGCGGTCGGCCGGCCGATAGCGGCGGCGGCCACCCCTCTCAATACCCGGCCGCGCGAGCAGGGCGTCCCCCAGCACTGCCCATTGACACAGAGGGTGGCGTATCAGCCGGCAGACACACGTACGCACCGGGGAGCCGACAGTAATTGCTCAGGTGCGCTGCTGCTGGCTGGCTGTGTGCAAACAGAGGCCTTACGACTGCTCCCCTCCCCACGCCAATAACTGATAACGGGTATAGGCCGAGCCCCGCCCGCCGGCGGCGCCAGGAGCTGAGCCGTCTGAGGGATGGAGAGGGAGGCACTATGGTGTGTCGTTTCGGGAACTAGCGAATGAAGTTTAGTACCGGCGTTCACCGGTGGATGGCGCTAGCTGGTAGTTTCGGCGAAAACTCCGTCTGAGATGTTTGAAGGCTTCCCTTAATCCCTTGTTCAAACATGGACCCCGTCAGCCCCGGCAGAGGTATTTGTCCAGTGTACACCGCACCTGAGGACGGGTCAGCTGAGGGAGGGGAGTCACTATTGTGGCCTGAGGAATGCCGCGCCGGTCGGGGGATGGGGTCGGTAGCAGGGGGAGGGAGGCAGCGCCGTTCTTGCGGTGACGGGCTGGCTTGTCGCCTCAGCCTGGCATACGCTCAGTCGGCGAGGCGCTGCGCATGACCCGGGAGCAGCTGAGAGTCCATGACTCCATATAGACAATTGGCTCGTTTGTAAGCACGAACACTTGGAATGTTGCTGGTGCAGAATTTAAGCATAGGGACGATGTTTTTTTGTGCCAAATTTTGTGTAGGTAGGTACATGTAGGGAACTTATAGAAATTTATTGTGACAAAGTTTCCAAAAAATCGGTCCATTTTTTTTTTTAAAGATATCGAGGTTTTAGTGACGTCATGATTTGAGTTTTCGACAAAAACGACACATGTTTAAAAAAATCATGGGTATAAAATCACAGAATAGACATACAGACATGCCGTAAACGTCATTGGACTGCCAATACCTACCATGAACAATCAAATTGCCATCTTCGATTTTCGATTACCTATCGTTCTACGGTTTTCAAAATCTTGAATGGAATCTTGGTAATTTCTTGTAGACTACTTCACGACCATGATGAATGCATTTCATAACCCGCACCCCGCTGGGGGTCCTGGAATTACACGCCATGCTGGTGGGCGGGGGTGTTTGAACACCCCCCTTTTAGCTCGGCTCCTGGGCATGTAGCGATACGGGGAAAGCGACGTTCGTCGTTCGAAAAAGCGTAAGGAATAATGGCAAAATTTATACTTAGGTCACTTTTTCGGTCAGGTCAAAGGTCAGGTCACCAGAGGTGTTTTGGACCCATGCTACTGAAAGCCCAATTTCATGTGTTTGATCTGACCTTGACCCGACCTGTGAACTTGAAATTCAACTTTCAGGTGCTCATCGTAAGTGTCTCGTCGCGTTCTTTCGTTTACCTTCTTGTCCGTTTTGCTGCGTCTATTGGTTCTTGAGTCGGGTAGCAGCTCTATTGGTTCCCGAGTTGTGCGCCGCTTTTTGAAGAAAAAATGTTGAAATAATCGGCCCAGCCGTTCTCGAGATCTGGAAGCGCCCCCTGCACGTGCGCACGTGCACTGCACGTCGTGCAGTAGCACCTTAACCGCAACACATGGGAATGCATAGCCTGGTGGCTGCCTACCTGTATGCCAAGTTTCAGCGAAATCGCCCCAGGGCCCATTAATTACCGAGTTATTGAAATGGGAACAAATTTGGCACCTCTTCTTTTTGTATTTTGCACGTGCAGTGGGGGTCACTCACATAGATCAAGAGTATCCGACCTTTGGTAGAAGGGATGCAGCTACCCTACAAAAATTACCGCTAGACAATCGCTCAAGCGGCTGCTGAGATAGGTACGAGCCTCTCAAAATCACTACTTTTGCAAAACAGCTTGAACACCCTTGACTTTTCACGTGGCACGTGCCACGACGGTCACTGAGATGTATCAAAAGTAGTCAATTACGGGGTAGAAGGGATGGAGCTACCCAGCAAAAAAGACCGCAGGCCAATCGGTCTAGCCACAGACTTCTCTATATATGGACTGTGCGCTGATTTGGGAAATTAGCATTGGAGTCCCAAATTTCTGAAGCCGTAACATGAACCCATATGTTGTAACACAATACCCTTTTATTGTTTCCTGTCGACAGGCTGAATTTTATGTAATATATTTTGCTTTTGCACTATCTATTGCTCGTAGCTCAGAATAAGAAAGGCTTCTGGTCGATATGAATCTGTATTGGAACATCATTTCACGTTCATCGACACCCATTGATGTCCTCATGTCAAGTTCATCTCGCATTGCACCAGTGGGCTTGAAAATGGCGTTAGTCCATTTTCACCGCGGAATCCAGCGAGAAAGGGTGGCTATCATCCCTTTCTTCTTCCCCCGTGTGCTGGATTGTTCACATCTCTGACATAGCAGGCTACAAACTCGCGCGACAGTGCACCGACCGCGCTGGTGGTAAAGGTTGGCGGTAATGCCGATAGGGGACTTTACGGGATAATGTGTGTCTGCTGCAACGGTGTCTTCACTGTTCTTCTCTGCTACCCACTTTTTGTCCCACTTTTGCGGTGGATGTCCACCGCCGCTGGCCGGTCGCCGCCGGCAACGGTAGGCGGGAGTCGATCCCCGTCAGCTGGTGGAACCAGCCGGCTGGCCAGGCCCCGACGGTGCGAGCCCTCGCCACTCTGGCGGGCCGGCGGCGGCCCAGTGGGCCTTCTGGACGTCTATAAGGATTTGTTTTTAGTCGAGTATGTTTGCCTTCTTGGCGATGGTGTCGGCCCTCTCGTTGCCTTCCAACCTGCATTGTGAGGGCACCCACTGTAGGTAGACCAACAGGCCTCCAGCTGTCAGTCCCCAGAGGGCTCTCCAGATGTCCACTCCGAGCGAGGAGTGCTGGGCGGCCCAGCCACCTCGGATGGCGGCGAGGGCGGACTGCGAGTCGGTGCAGGCTACGATGGTGTCTTCCGCGTGCGGCGGGTTCTCCAGCAGCTAGGAGAGAGCAGCTCGGAGGGCGACCATCTCAGCTCGGAAGCTGGAACACAGGTAACCTGCCGGGGCGCGGATCGAGTGCTCTTCCCCGTTCGGCCAAACGATTAGTGCCCCCGGCGCCTCCGTCATATTCTGTAGCTCGTTAGTTACAGTAGGGGAGAGTGGGGTAATTTGGCCGCTTTTTTTAGAAAACGATATAACTAAAAATCGACAACACATTTCTGCATTTTCTCAACGCTGACAGGTGTGGCATACATTTTACTTTCTTGGACAGTAAACTTGAAATGATAGATAAACTATTTATATTGAAATTGTGACGTATTACAAAGGTCTGCAAAGCGGCCAAATTGCCCCACTAGCAGGGTTATTTGGCCGGGGGTGTGGGGCAATTTGGTCGGTGTTAGTTTGAGGCCATGATTTTTGTTATAGGCGAGTCAGCTTCACTTTCAGCAATGACGTGTGTCTTACGACGCATTTGAAGCATTTTGGAGGTTGACTCAGCCGTCACAGTGGTCGAAAATAGTCAAAATAGCGGCTTTAGATGCGATGACAGCTTTTTACGAATAGCTTTTGAAGTAATCAAGCTAGGCCAAAACTAAAAGTACCATCGTAATTCTCTCGTCATTCCGCATCGAAACATGTATGTGTTGACCTCGAGAGGTCAAGGTCAAAGGTTGGCTTCAGGTCACGCTACCTCAAGTCGCTTGACCTCAAGGTTACGTGAGTTCAAGGTCATCATGTATATCATTCGATGCGCCTTGACGAGCTGAACACAATGAGACCATTTGCGTGGCTGTATCTTTTTTCTGTAAGTATTTATTAGCAAAAAAGCGTTAGGTAACTTTTGATGACGTCACATGCCCTTACAACTGTCCAATAGGAAATATGGCATCAAGGTAGTCAAAGTTGGTCATGAATTATGTCCTTTATGGTATAATTGACCATGACAACTCGGCCGTCCCAGCATAGTGACTCCGAGCGGCACCGGCCAAGTTGCCCCGCTAGTCCCGGCCAAATAACCCCACATTGCCATTCTGAAAATTTTTGTCTATAAAGTCGTCATGGCTGTACAGAACTAGATGAAATTGCTCTTGGAACCGCTGAACACCCTCAAAAATGGCGCTATAATGTTGGAATTCGTTTACAGCCCAAATACCACATGTTATACAAATTTTTAAAGGGAAGTAAAAGTTACCATTTTCTAACGAAATTCACCTTTTATTAATTTTAAATAAACTAAGAGGGGGAAAATTTTCACATTTGTTCTCGAGTTAGTTCTACCGATGACAAATGAATAGAGACTAAAGTTATTTCATTCACTTTTATCAGCTTTCGTACAGGTGGGGGCGGCCAATTTACACCACCGGCCAAATTACCCCACTCTCCCCTATGCTCTTCGCCCTTGGCACATTTCTTGGCTTCTCCATCAAAAATGTCCACAGCTGGCCTAGAAATGGTGACCTGCCAGTTTCCTGAGATATCCAAAGTAGAAGTTCCTGTAATAACAGGCCATCACCGGCACAGATGTTTGTCCCAGCTACTTATACTCCAATCAGTCCTATGCATCTTGTTTCTGCTCCACCGCTATTTTTCCGTCCGTTCTTCGCAGACTGGCGTATTCTTGAGCTTCCCGATCCCGATGCAAGTTTTGCGGTAACATTTAAGAGCGGCAACCTTCATCGTTTAACATTGATGCGAAGGGTACGAATTCCATCATTTCATCGAGCATTCTTCCGAGATGATTTGATCCAGACCATAATGAACTACAACCCCATCCGACACACTGGATAAACTTCATTGTTTGATTGAATAAGCTTACTTCTTTTGGATGTAGTGGCGTATCACTGCCATGGGTATGGCATTATTTAGCGCGGCGTAGCTTCGAACTGCGATGGCGAGTTGTTCTTTTCACATTAACTGCTGGTCAAATTAAGTCTTTGTAGCTCCTTTCAGTGAGTCTTTTTTTCTCCATAATAAAATAAGGCACTAGGCATTATAGGAAGTATGCTGAGACTGGCGCCGTCGATAGCGTCCTGTTTTTCTTCTTGCTGTGTGAGTCTCACAGGAGTCAGTGTTTGCAAAAGTTAACTTGCAAATCTGATTGTCCTCAGCGTTATCTCTTATCTCGATTGATGGTTTCGTCTGTGAACATTTTTTTCCTTTTAGTTATACGGGAGGCTAAAAAGTTGCCTTTTTGCTAGAAATTATGTTTCGTTTCACATTTTTCTTGCCCTGAATCTGGCTTGATACCCGGAATGACATCTTCGCACCACACGTTTTCTGATCCGGTCGTGATGAGGTAGTGATCGATAATATTCTTTCCTTTTTTGACCATTTTTTTCGAGCTATTTCTTACTTATTTTTACTGCTTCTTGTGGCCCTATATAATGTATCGTTATTTCTCAAAACCCTTTTCAAAACCAACGTAAATGACTAGTTCCGACAAATTAGCAACGACAACCAACAATGCAACCAACATTCAAAAGCAAGAAAATGCGCGCAAAGTACGGCTGCATTTGTGAAGTATATACCTCCAGCGTGAACAAATGGCTAACTGAACGAGAAAACATGTTCTCATTTATATAGATTTATTTCTTATTTATTTTGAATTCAACAAAAAAATGTAATCCTACAGGTAGATAAAAGTATGGGCTATCCTATATCCAAATTTGTAAATATTCTGACACCCTTTTCATTGTAAAAAGATGGATAAAAGTGCACTTATTTTTGGGCCTCCAATGCTGATTTCCTCGGATCAGCGCACAGTCCATATATAGAGAAGTCTGTGGTCTAGCGGTTGCTGAGATGTAAGCCTCTCAAAAGCGTTACAGGCCGGGCCGGGCCGGGCCGGGCCGCTCATACTGAGATTTTCCCGTTATATTGAAAAGACTCGCTTCGCTCGCTGCGCTCGCTCGCTCGTAACTACTAAGTAAATGTTCAAACGGATGCCAGGAACATGTAAAACTCGAAAAAAGTGAATCAAGGTCCTCAAAGATCAATGACCCTGACCTGACCTTTACGTGACCTTGGCACCCACCGTAATGCATGCCGCATGGGACGAACATCATTTGACATGTCACATGTCAAATGATTGGACGTTTACAACACAAAAAAGACTGGAAACGCGCGGATAATGTGATCTGACATACGCTGAATCGCGATTTCGGTCAAACATGGTCTCGAGAAAAAGGCCAGGGGTCAAAGGTCATTTGGGTCAAGTTCATGAAAGAAAAAGAGTATGTGTAAAATTGATCAACTCTGGGGTACTGAAAGTTTCGTCGCGATCGTCCGCTTTTTGAGCGAGATTATTCGCGAAAACCGAGGGGGCGGGACGCGGGTCCATCCAACTACCCGTATGCGAGGGTTAAAACACTAAAATAAAGTCATGATATGAACATATTTGCTGTTAAAGATATTTTTGTAGATTTAGTTCATATAACAGTGTTCGCCACGGGCCACAGAATCCCAGTCCAGCCCGACCCAGGCCCATGGGTTGACAGCCCGGCCCAGCGCGAACCCATGCATAGTAAAATTGTTGAAGCCCAGCCCGGCCTAGCCCGTCCAGCCCGGACCAGCCCGTCAAAAATGAATGGATCATGGACACCAAACAGGTATTACATATGTCACCCATAGGCGCAAAGAAAAAATATTTTGGGAGCAGCATGCACGCACAATGCACATTGCACATATATGCTTTCATTCGTTTTTTTAGTCTTGCACAGTAATAAGCTAGTTTTTGTTTTTAGCTCAGTCGCGAACCTCTGAGTCCACTTTACAGTCCTTGTCCCAGCCCATCCACACTCACCACAGCCCATCGATTATTTATATTTGAGGGCCTAGCCCAGCCCGTGACCCAGTCCAGCCCATGACCCATTGGCTGGCCCGGCCCATGGCGAACACTGCCTATATAAGTCCACTCGCCAGAAAGCCCGTCGTGAAAACGGCTATTTTTCGGCAGACAAGCTTCCGCTTCGGGTATAACTTTGAGCCATTCAGTTAGCGATGTCGATTCTACTCCGGAGTCGGAGTTAGTAAGATTTTGGTGACTCTGGGTTCAACTCCGATTCTACTGTCCTGGCTCAGACCCATTCTAATCTTGCTCCACCCCATCATTCAGACCGCAAATTCTAAGATCGATGGAGATCCTATATCGATAAAAACACGCATCGATCTAATGCGAAAAGGCTCCAGACCGGTCACACGCATGGAAGAGATTATACCATGGAGCAGTAGGTATGTTTTTGGCGGCGTTTCAAGCTAACAGGCCGGTTACCTTAGTGTTCGTGCAAGTATCTCTAGGGGACGAGAATTGTTGACGACACGTGAGAAACGTCAGAAATTAGTGAAAAGCCTGTGTGAATACCACCGTCACTTATTTTCCTTCTCAGTAGCAGTAACCTTGGCAGTAACAGCGGGAGGTCTGGGAGAGGGTCAAAGCGTCCAACCCTTCCGGCGCCCGTGCCTTCGCTATCGCTTTCAGGAACACGCGCGCGGTCGCTATTGTGCGCCCGTCAAACCCAGCCCGCCCTTTGACAGCGGGCGGGTCATCAGCGGTCCGCCCGCGTCCCTTCCTGTGACGTCACTACGGTCCTGGAACGCAAGCGAAGCGTAGCCCAGCGGTGCATTGTTGTCATTGTTGTGGGTACATAGGCATTAACAACAATCAGCTCGGCTAGCATCATGTCTCTCTCGTCCAATGGTGTAGAATGGTGTGTAATTTGACCTCGACATCATCCAAAGATGAACATTTTTTAAGGTCGAGCTCATGACCTGACCGGTAAAACTCATGTGGCATCCCAATCGATTGCCTATTGTAAAACTGAACGCATTGCAGCTGTTTTTACTGCCTTTCCACTTCTCATTCACATGTCAGTTGTCCAAAAGTGCTTGTTTCGACTGCTTAACCCTCGCCGGACCTACTGGCTTTCTACATACGCGCCGGCCGGGGGGGGGGGGGGGCGGGTACGACCCCCTCGCCGTTTCGCCCCTGGTGGAGCTAGCGTGTCGCGGAAAAAACGAGCGTGTGCGCCGTTACGAGACGCAGACATTGGTACCCGATTTTAAGGTCCTAGTTCAACCGGTGACCTCTGAGGTCAGGTCAAGTGCCCCAAGTACGGTTCAGTTTTTGGTGAATAACTTCGCAAAAAACGGCCGCAGAGCCGCGATTTTGGCAGAATCGTGTTCGTTTCGCTCAGGCGCGTCGAATGATATACTTTTTGTCCGGGTAAGGTCAACTTGGGGTGTTGACCTCAGGTCAAGGTCAGGTCAGCACCCCCAGGTCACGAAGTTGGTCGAAAGAGGTCATGTTGCATATCATTCCATTCGGCATGTCTTCCTGAGTCCATTGGTGACCTTCCCCACTCGCTAGCTCAATTTGATCAAGAGTTATTGACGAAAAACTAATCTGACCTTGATGACGTCATAAATGACGTCACACAAGGTCAACATTGCAAAAGTGACGCATATAACCTTGCAAGGAGTGCATCAAATCACGATTCTGTGTGCTTCAGATACTTGGAGATCGTTCCCGGCGCCAGAATAGCAGTTTTCATTTTCCCCATTGACTTATAATGGTGAGGTCACGAAAATGACCTGACCTCATATGACCTTTAGGAAAAATCCGAGATATACATTATACAGGTTGTGAGACTCATAATGGATACTAGCCTGCAAGTTTCATTTCCCTGTGACATCTCCTCTGGCAGTGAGGGCGTTGCGAATTTGCGACATCTGAAGACCGTGCAGAGGTTCACTTATGACGTCATAGGTCAGTGACCTGACCTGACCCAAAAATGCGGTTGGTGTCAAAAGGTCCGGCTTGAATCAAAAATCAGGTACCGTAAACCGGGGTGAGTTGATATGGGGTGGTGAGTTGATATGAATTGCTCGAAAAATGTTTAAATGTGTGCTGCTCATCCATTTGTAAACCAATTTTCAGTTTTCTTTTTCTCTGAAGTGAAGCAGCCAATAATAAGTGATGCATATTGCTGAGAAAGGCATGCATGTGGTGCAGTACCTTCTTAACACATTACTTTTTTCAGAGTCCTTTTTTCTTCTGATTTTGAAACTAAGGAAAAGTCCCCACCCTACAGCAAAGACGGTGGATATTCATGGAACAACATGCACTGGGAAAGAAACTACCATCAATTTACTGTTGATACCAGGTAGTTTTGGGTTTCACCTATAACAACGCTTTTTTATAATTTTAAGAGAAGTGACAGGTGGTGAGTTGATATGCCATCAAGTGGTGAGTTAATATGCATGATAAGGGCTGATACCAGGCTGGTATGCATGCAAATTAGCAGGAAATATGGGTCTGCAGGTAAGACAAAGTCAATTAGACCAACTCTTCTCCTTTTCTCTCCCCACATCACCCCATCAACCCCCAAAAGCTTTGGTTTTTTTCTGAATGCTCGAGACGAGGCCTGTTAGTATCACTGATGTTAGTTGTCGGACTTTCGTCCCCGTCTTGAGTTTAGATGTTAGTTTCACGTTTCCCCAAGTAACTTCTCCGGCTGTTGTCAGCATGCCTCGACAGTGGAGTGGTTCGAACTGTGGACCATCACCGGGGAAACCCGAGTTCGATTCCCACTGACTACAGGAGCTTTCGAACGGTATGACGCGTAAGGCGCAACGCCATTAACGTCCAGGTCCTTCTAAGGGTCAAAGAACACCTGACGACGGCCGGAGAGTAACTGGCCGAAACGTTGTGAAGCTAACATCTCAGCTCAAGACGGGAACGAAGGTCTGATAACTAACATCAGTGACCTCAAAGTTTTTTTTTCTGTGGACATACCTAACTTGCAAAAGGCACAGCACAACTCCCTGTCAAGTCTCAAGATGGCTCCCTACAAGCTACAAAGGAACACTATAGAACACCTATGTACATACAGATTAAAAAAATGTTATATGTAATTATCCGTAGTTTTGAAAATGACAGAACTGTCGTTTCTGTATGGCTAACAACGCGGGAATTCTGATCTCGTGAAACTGATTAGTTTTCGTGCTTGGCAGTTGCCAACCGAGAATGAGTGACAAAATGAAATGGAACAAACAATATAAAGAAATTGACTGGTGTTTTATACTCTCGCCCGTAATCGTGTTTTGCCAGCGTCTAACGTTTAGGGGGGGGGGGGGAATTCGTCCGTTGGAATCTCATCGTCGTTTGGCCCCTGATGGAGAGCTTTGCGGAAAAAACGAGCGTGTTGCCCGAGACGCGCGGAAGCCGATGATAACCAACTTTAAGGTCCTAGGTCATTGGTAAACATTCCAGGTCAGGTCAATTACCCAGAAGTCAGGAAAATAGGGGGTTATTTGAAGTTCGTAAAGCGAGGTTATTATTTTTGGGGGTTGCTGATCACGAATATCCTGATAGTTTTGATCACAGATGTCTTCGTACATTTAGGCCAGGTCAGGTCAGGTCAACCAGTAGGTGTCCTGCCGGCTATCCATAGGGAGTATCAAGTGTCAACTACCACTGACGGTGTCGTAACATGTTACGAAGGCACTAAAACTACTTCGTAAATGATCAAATGCATGCTAAATCCGAAATCGGCCCGAAAAAAACTACCCTAGAAACATGTAAAACTCGAAAAAGTGAACCGAGGTCACCAAAGGTCAATCACCTGACCTGACCTTCATGTGACCTTGACATTTGACACCCACAATACTGCATGGGACCAACATCATTTCACATGTTTGGACGTTACAATCACAAAAAGACTGGAAATGCGCGTATAATGTGAGCCGACATTACGCCAAATCGCGATTCCGGCCAAGCATGGTCTCGAGAATCAGGTCACAAGTCAAAAGCCATTTGGGTCAGGGTCATGATTGAAATTTTTAGAACATGTGTAAAATTGATAAACTCGAGAGGTACTGAAAGTTTCGTCGCGATCGGCCGCTTTTTGCGCGAGTTATGTGCGAAAAGCCGAGGTGGTCCGTTCGACCGCCTATAAGTGCGAGGGTTAATTTTGCCGGGCTTTTGATTTGATGCCGAATTTTGTTTTATGTCGCTTTTTTCACCTGATAGAATACAGTCCGAATTAGATTCGCTTCACTTCACATCATTAATATTTTGTTGACTACCAGTCAACAAAAGCTCAGAAGTATATGTATTCTTTCATTTCAATCCATTATCTCTGTCAGAGGCATATCAACCTTGACCCGCAACTGACAATGTGTTTTAATTACAAGAAAATACACTTGTAATTCCAAAATATATTGCCAGTTTTGATACCATTGGCTTGAGGACACGTGACTAGCCAAGTTCAGAATGTTCTGAGCAAAACTAAGTATCATAAAGCAAAAAATTTATGCTGCTAAAATCAAGCCATTTTGATAGCGCTGTGTTGGACATGATTGCGTTTTCGTGAATGTGAGGTCTGATGCCAAACTACCACCATTTTTCTGGTGGTTTCTTTCAGGATGTGTTCTCTCATCCTTTTTTAAACACTGGCATTTCATCAACTCACCTCTGAGCTTCTTTAGCCGAGAAATTTTGATAAATCCAAAACCATATCAACTCACCATCCCCCAGGGGGTGAGTTGATATGAACTTTGGCGTTTTAAAAAAAGGAGCTTAATATATACTTTTTTTATTCATTTTTAAATGAATAAAAATGAATGAATGTGGCTTTTAAAGAAATCTAGAAAAACCTCAAAATCCATATCAACTCACCCCGGTTTACGGTATGCCATGTTTCAGCTCTCTATCGCCAGCGTGTTTGGAGCTATCGTGAAAAAACCCTATGGGGGGGCGGCACCCCCCCCCCCCTCGGCCGGCGAGGGTTAGCCCTCGCCGGACGCCGCCACAGGGGGGGGGGGGTATGCAACTATCCACTAAGGTTTTTCGCGAATAACTCGCGTAAGAAGCGGCCGATCGCGACAAAACTTCCAGTCCCTCGCATTGATCAATTTTACACTTACCCTGAAAATTTCATGACCTTGACCCAAATGACCTTTGGCCTGTGACCTACTTTCCGAGACCCTGTTTGGCCGGAATCGCGATTCGGCGTATGCCGGCTCGCATTAGCCGTGCGTTTGCAAGCTTTTTGTGGTTTCGAACGTTCAAACATGTGATTTGATGTTGCTCCCATGCATTTGGATGGATGTCAAGGTCACCTGAAGGTCAGGTCAGGCCATTGACCTTTGGTGACCTCGGTCCACTTTTTCGATTTTACATGTTTCAAAGCTAGTTTTTGGAGCTGAATTCGAATTTAGCAACCATTTGAACATTTACGAAGTAGTGTTGGTGCCCCCGTAACATGTTACAAAGCTGTCAGAGGCGGCTGACACGTATTACGAATACCCGTCCCCGTGGTTTAAATGCTTAGAAACATCATCTCTGATCAAAACTAACACGATATTCGTGATCAGCACCCCGGAAAACCCCATAGCAGCCACACATTACGACTTTCTAACAGGTCCCGATTTTCCCGATTTTCGGGTCATTGACTTGACCGCCATTGACATTGGTCGCCCGATGACCTAGGACCTTATAATTGGATATCACCGGCTTCCTCTCGTGACGGGCAACACGCTCGTTTTTTCCGCGAAGCCCTAGCTCGATCAGGGGCAAACGCGAGGGGGGTCGTACCCCCCCCCCCCTTGTGCCGTCGAAGGACGCAAAATGGCCTGTGCCGGCGAGGGTTAAAAAGGTTTCGCTTCGCTTGCGCGGTCCGTTCACTCGTATATTTCTCCTTCGTTTTAACCCTCGCCCGTATTCGTGTTTGCCAGCGTCTAACGTATGGGGGGGGGGGGGCGTTGGATTCTCCTTGCCATTTGGCGTCTGATGGAGCTAGAGCATCGCAGAATAAACGAGCGCGTTGCCCGCAACGAAAGTAAGCCGATGATACCCAATTTTATGGTCTTATTTAATGTCACTGGTTGACCCAAAACTCGGGAAAATCGGGACTTGCTGGAAGTTCGTAAAGTGAGGTTGAAAAAGGGATTTTGTGGGGTGCTGAACACGTAGTTCATGTTAGCTTTGATCACATACCTTTGATGTCTTAACTAGAGGTGGCAAAAGATGAAAATTTTGGGAACCAGACTCGAACCAGACCCGGCTGGACATTTCTAGAACCAGTCGGACCCGGTCTTAGTTGGAATCGGAACCAGTCGGACCCGTTCCCCAAAAGACAACTAATACAAACTACTTGTAGGTATCATTAGTTGCATCATGTAAAACAGCCTATTTCCCACTGGGAATACTCATGTGCTACTGTGTGCAAACAAACATTTACTTCATATTTTGCAATAATGTGTAGTGTGCAAGATGTATAGCTTATGGTAGGACCCGGTTGGACCCGTCAGAAAAGTTCCAGGAACCGGTCTGGACCCATATGGGTCCAGACTGGTTCTTTGGACCGGGTCCTCGGGTCCACATTTTGCCACCTCTAGTCTTAACCCTCGCCCGACGAGGGGGGTGTTGATGCAACCCCCCCTAAGGTTTTTCGCAAATAACGTAAAAACGGCGGCGCGTAGCGCCGCCAAATTTGGCATACCCTCTGGGGCAACATTTTCGCACCTTTCCTGAAAATTTGAAGTCCCAGTCTTTTCAGGTCAGGTCACCAGGTCACAAAAACCGGTACAAAGTCAGGGGAAATTGGACTAGCTTAGCGGCAACTGAATTCCAAAGTTCACTAAAATTGGTAACAAAGTATATCATTCGATGCGCACGGACGTCCCGAGTTCACTGGTGCTTTTATTTTTGCTCTATATTTACTAGGTAAAAAGTTATAAGCGAAAAACTTGTAACATGTTTTATCAAAATTTTTGCACTTATACCCCCCCAAAACCCCCCTAAATATTGACTTACAGTCACCAAACTTTCACAGGGGCGAGATCTTCTATGGACCCACCTACCCTGTAAATTTGGCGTTTCTAAGTGCTATAGGAGCCAATCGCGAGAGGGGGGTCGTACCAACCCCCCCTCGCCGTCCGTGTTATGGAAAAGGCCCTCGCTTTTTTCGCCGGGCTACGTATATAGCATAAAAACGGCGCGCCGCAGGCGCGCCAAATTTTGGGTACCTGTAGGCAATTGATTGAAGTTTATTGTGACAAAGTTTCAAAAAAAAAAATCGGTTGGAAAATTTTTGAGATATCGAGGTTTTAGTGACGTAATGATTTCTAAGTTTTCGACCAAAAACGGCATATGTTCAAAAAAATAATATAAAATCACAAAATAGACATACAGACATGCCGTAAACGCCATTAGACTGCCAATACCATGAACAATCAAATGGCTATCTTCGATTATTGATTATCGTTCCGCATTTTCCAAAATCTTGAACTAAATCTTGGCAATTTCTCGTGACTACTTCACGACCATGATACATGCATTTCTTAAATTGAACTTTTTGAGCCAAACACGTACAGATATGATAGAATGAATGTCATATTCGTGTTCTACGCCCAAAATTACCCATAAAACATGTGTCACGGGCTGCGAATATCAGTTTTGATATTCGGGGATAGGTATGTGCCTACCCGGTTGACCTGACCTTGACCCTGACCTATGCTTGACTGACCCCTACATGAATCCGACACTCTTGTAGGCCTTATATGATGGATATAACGAGGCTTGAAATGATCTCACGCATGTCAAAGTGTTTTTATTTTAGGCAAAATAAATATCTAAAACAGTAAAACAAGCTTTCGGCATTACGCCATCATCAAGTTTGAATAAATTAACATGTTTTTGATTTTCAAAAGCTAGAGCACAATCATATTGTTCCAGGCATCCTCATAGCAGCTCACTTTTTTAAACGTATTGCAATACGTTGCAAATAGTGTGGTACATTGCACATGGCAAGTAAATAATGTACAACAATGTATCATTACGTACGCTACAACATGACATGCACACAATATATCATAGGTACAACAAGGTCAATAAATCTCATCTCAACATCAGCCGCATACATCATCAACACCCGGTTGCAGTAAACATTGACATTATAATCATATTGAAAAACATTGCCGCTGTTCTTAGCTCGATTTCAGTCAACCAGTCGTGAGTCGGGCAAGTCAGTTAGGTGCATGTGTACGTGTGCGTGTGCGTGGTAGAGTAAACATGTGAAACAAAGGGTAGAGATAAGTGAGTGAGTGTATAAGTTTATGAGAGAGTGAGTGAGTGAGAGAGTGAGTGTGTGAGTGAGTGAGGGGTGAGTGAATGAGAGAGAAGTGTGTGTGTGTGTGTGTGTGTGTGTGTGTGTGTGTGTGTGTGTGTTATGACCTATGGTTTACGAGCGAGGGGCCATGAGCTTTTCATCATGTTTAATGTGGGCCTTAGGTCTCTAATTTTGATGGATTCAGTGATTTTTAGTTCAGCAGAATCCCGTCCCCAACCGATTATATCAATAGTAAAGGCGGAGTTGATTTCAGTGCTACTTGCGTTAAAGTGCGAATCAGCAATATGTTCACCTAGTGGGGTGTCTGGTTTTCTCAGGCGAGCGTCACTTAGGTGCTCGTTGAATCGATAACGTACAGGGCGGGTGCTTTCTCCGATATAAAATTCAGTTCGTCCGTTTCTTTCACAGAGGCTACAGGTAATTTTATAGACTATGTTTTTCTTAGTACACTTACCCTTCAGCCCACTCTCACAGGTGTGACAGTGCTTAGTCCCGGCTGGGCAGGGCGGTTTAGAGAAGGCGGAAGAGATAAGTTTGTTTCCTATTGTGGGACCACTAATCCAGGCTACTTTGATATTAGTATTATATTAGCTACTTTGATATATTATATTAGCCCTGTACGTTATCGATTCAACGAGCACCTAAGTGACGCTCGCCTGAGAAAACCAGACACCCCACTAGGTGAACATATTGCTGATTCGCACTTTAACGCAAGTAGCACTGAAATCAACTCCGCCTTTACTATTGATCTAATCGGTTGGGGACGGGATTCTGCTGAACTAAAAATCACTGAATCCATCAAAATTAGAGACCTAAGGCCCACATTAAACATGATGAAAAGCTCATGGCCCCTCGCTCGTAAACCATAGGTCATAACACACACACACACACACACACACACACACACACACACACACACACTTCTCTCTCATTCACTCACCCCTCACTCACTCACACACTCACTCTCTCACTCACTCACTCTCTCATAAACTTATACACTCACTCACTTATCTCTACCCTTTGTTTCACATGTTTACTCTACCACGCACACGCACACGTACACATGCACCTAACTGACTTGCCCGACTCACGACTGGTTGACTGGAATCGAGCTAAGAACAGCGGCAATGTTTTTCAATATGATTATAATGTCAATGTTTACTGCAACCGGGTGTTGATGATGTATGCGGCTGATGTTGAGATGAGATTTATTGACCTTGTTGTACCTATGATATATTGTGTGCATGTCATGTTGTAGCGTACGTAATGATACATTGTTGTACATTATTTACTTGCCATGTGCAATGTACCACACTATTTGCAACGTATTGCAATACGTTTAAAAAAGTGAGCTGCTATGAGGATGCCTGGAACAATATGATTGTGCTCTAGCTTTTGAAAATCAAAAACATGTTAATTTATTCAAACTTGATGATGGCGTAATGCCGAAAGCTTGTTTTACTGTTTTAGATATTTATTTTGCCTAAAATAAAAACACTTTGACATGCGTGAGATCATTTCAAGCCTCGTTATTACGAGCGAGCGAGCGCAGCGAGCGAAGCGAGTCTTTTCAATATAACGGAAAAATCTCAGTATGAGCGGCCCGGCCCGGCCCGGCCCAGCCCGGCCCGGCCCGGCCCGGCCCGGCCCGGCCTGTAACGCTTTTGAGAGGCTGATATCTCAGCAACCGCTGGACCGATTGGCCTGCGGTCTTTTTTGCTGGGTAGCCCCATCCCTTCTACCCCGTAATTGACTACTTTTGATACATCTCAGTGACCGTCGTGGCACGTGCCACGTGAAAAGTCAAGGGTGTTCAAGCTGTTTTGCAAAAGTAGTGATTTTGAGAGGCTCATATCTCAGCAGCCGCTTGGGCGATTGACTTGCGGTAATTTTTGTAGGGTAGCAGCATCCCTTCTACCCAAAATAGGATACTCTCCATGCATGTGGGTCACCCCCAGTGCACGTGCAAAATACAACAATAAGAGGTGCCAAATTTGTTCCCATTTCAGTAACTCGGTAATTACTGGGGCGATTTCGCTGAAACTTGGCATACAGGTAGGCACCCACCAGGCAATGCATTCCCATGTGTTGCGGTTAGGGTGCTACTGCACGTGCGCACGTGCAGGGGGCGTTTCCAGATCTCGAGAGCGGCTGGGCCGATTGCGCTCAAATTTGGTACACGGTTGAGGACCAGTTAGTAGGGTGCCGTGCAAAAGTCATTTTGGACCCCGTTTGCACGTGCGCACGTGCAGAATACCGCTTCCAGATCTCAGGAACGGCTGGGCCGATTGCGTTCAAATTTGGCACGCCGCTAGCGACCAGTTAGAAGAGTGCTTTGCGCAAGCCCGTTGGAAGCACCCTCTCGCCCTTCCGCACGTGCAGGGCTCACTATCTCGCTCGCTCGTTCTTCGCCCAAAAGGCGTTTTACTGGTATTAATAATAATCATGTCATCCATCCTCGCCCACATAAAAAATTATATGATGGATTGTGCACCGTTTTGACAGAGTTACTGACGAGAGGCGCCCATTGCGAAGTACTGAAGTCCATGCTACTGAAAGCCCGATTTTAGGTGTTTGACCTGACCTTGACCCGACCTGTGACCTCAAAATTCAACTTTAAAGTACTCATCTGAAGCATCTTGTCGCGTTCTTTCGTTTGCCGCCTCGTGCGTTTCGCTGCGCCTATTGGTTCTCGAGTTATCGGCTGGGGGCGTTTAACGCCCCCCCCCCCCCCCAGCAAACGGTTGGTGGCGAAATACCCCAGCAACTGCCGGGTTAATGTATTTAGGCCAGGTCGGGTCAGGTCAGGTCAGGTCAACCGTTAGGTGACCTGCCGGCCATCCATAGCAGGTGTTGACCACTATTGACAGCTTCGTAGCATACGAGGGCACCAAAACTATTTCATAAATCTCCAAATGGGAATTCGAAATCAGCCCCAGAAACTACCCTAGAAACATGTAAAACTCGAAATAGTGAAGCAAGGTCATCAAAGGTCAAAGACTTTGACCTGACCTTCACGGGACCTTGAAACCCACACCAAAAAAAAGATTGGAAATTGCGCGGATAATGTGAGCCTCAGCCGACATACGCCAATTCGCGATTACGGTCGAACATGGTCTCGAGAATCAGACCACAGGTCAAAGGTCATTGAGGTCAGGGTCATTAAATTTTAAGAGTACGTGTAAAATTGATTAAATCGAGGGTAGGTACTGGAAGTTTCGTCGCGATCGGCCGCTTTTTGCGCGAATTATTCGCGAAAAACCGGGAGGGGGTCCGTTCGACCCCGCTATACGTAAGTGCGAGTGTTAAAGGAAATAGTTCACTTTCACGAAATTATTTTTTTTTGCAACGATTTATTATTTTTTATGTTCAAAATAATCAGCAAAGAAAATAAAACCTTTTTATAACAAAAGATTTTTTTTCTATATTTTGATATAGGAAGAACTTTTCAGTTTCTGTAAGGCACACGCGATCCAGTATGAAAAGAGCATGGGTCCCGAAAGTTCTTCAGAAACAGAGAAATTATCGCAGCCACCGGCATTTGGGCGATCTGCTCGATCTGATAATGTTCCCCTGAATGTCCTAATTGATCAGTACGAGAATTTCTCTAGAGTACTCGTAGATAATTTCTCTAGTTTCTGAAGAATTTTCGGGACCCATGCTCTTTTCATACTGGATGGAAATATATGCAAGGCACACATCCTCAACGCAAGACACCTTTTTCGGGACGAGAAATAGAATATCTTTGCCTAGGGTGATCGTTGGGCTGTAAAAGCTCCTGATTTATGCTCGTCTCAGCCCAAGCTACGGAACTGCTATTCCAGTTCAAAACCCATGTTAAAAAGTGAACTATTTCCTTTAAGTCACTAAAAATCTGTCTTTAAAGTAAAAAGTTTATTCCTCGAGCTGAGAGGCCAAAGTTGTACAGTTGGAGTAGGTACTTTAACACATCATGTAGGATGTGCTTACTGCTTACATGCATGCATACATTCTCGAATTAAACATCAATAATACCCACTTAAGGCATATTGCTCTTTGGAACGTCGCTTTCGGTATGGGGATATCGTGGGTCTGAGCCAGCTGACACGGGTGACACCCCCTCAGTGGGGTTCTGGCATGGTCTGCGTTGGATCACCCACCACCACAATGGGCGGTTCCTCAAAACCAGCGTACCTAATTCAGACCGGTGTGAGGCGGCGACGTGAGTCACGCAAGTGCGGGACCGTCCTCATGCCGTGGCGGTCCGGGTCAGGGGAGCAGCCCCCTCCCCGCGCGGCGGGCGGTCGCCCATTCATCCGCGACCCCAGCCCCATGACTGAGGGGTTGACAGAGGGCAAACATCACGTATTTAAACTGGGCAAACAGACGGTGTTCTACGCTAGGGACATCTCGCGGCTGTGATTCACGATACTGCTTCGCCAAACTGCCTTTAGATGGTAGGTCAGTCGGTGTCCGTCTGCTGCTGTGCGCCGAGAATTAGCCCTATAAATTACCATGAATTACACCTTCTAGTGTGACGATACAGTCATATTATCATATAGGTCGCGTTTAGATGCAGATGAAGAAACGACTGCGTTAAAAAAATATGTCCTTTCATCGAACGCTGAAATGCTCGAAGTGCTCGCTAAAAAATGAACTCGCTAACTGAGCCCTCAAGGTCGGCTGCCGTGTCGCATTGCATTTAAGCCAAAAACGCGGGCTGGGTGTAAGTTGTCGAGAAACAATTTTTGGGCTGAGGTGTTCTCTAAAGTATTATCTACATAGATCCAGGGAACATATTTGCTATCTGTGATGGCTTAGGAGATATTGAATCGCAAGTCCTCCGGTGTACCCTGTTTTGCGGCGGCCCACGTGTTAAAAGCTGCTGAACATTTTTACTTTGACCAAAAAACGCGGGCACAGTTTCGTCTGTACGAAAATGACTTTTGTCCTATCGCATTCCACGTGGGCTGAAAATTCGGAAACCAGGGAACATATTTGCTACGACCAGTACTTTTCACGATTCAGACCGAAACGTGAGAAAATAGCCCCAAAACCCTATGGCGGGCACGTCTCCGCGGCGCCCGGCCGCGGGTCGCTAGTTCCCGAAACGACACACCATGACAAGTGCCGTCGGCAACCCAGTTTCCTCTCTCTCTCTCTCTCTCTCTCTCTCTCTCTCTCTCTCTCTCTCTCTCTCTCTCTCTCTCTCTCTCTCTCTCTCTCTCTCTCTCTCTCTCTCTCTCTCTCTCTCTCTCTCTCTCTCTCTCTCTCTCTCTCTCTCTCTCTCTCTCTCTCTCTCTCTCTCCCTCTCTCCTAGAGTTCTGCACGGCTGCAATTTTCCACAGCCTAGCCGCCCCGCAGCCGTGGCTCCACAGCCACAGCCGCCCACAGCCGTGGCAAACTGTGGGCAGCCAGCCGTCAGCCGGCCGTGGATACTTCCAATGAAATGCAACCAAATAGTACCTACATAACAAGTTGTTTTTAGTTGAAACATATAGCCAAAAGCACACTGCAATGGGCTATAGATTCTCAAGCTCATGAAGCATCATAAGTTAAGTGGTTGTGTATCTGGCTTTAGGCCGAAGGCCTGAAGCCTGATGCGCATCGCATGCCTACACAAGCCCTTGCAAGGGGTTAAGAAAGATGGGTAGGTAGGTACCTACATCAACAGAAAACATAAACAACGAACCAGAATAGAAGCACTAGCAGTGTAGACATCTAATGCCAAATCCTGAAACATGGTTGTGGGACAGAACAGACCCTGATGCTTTTCATTATCAATGTTGGGTATGGAAAATGAAACTGAAGTTGATGAACTGTCATACAGTGATTGTCTAGTCAAAACTCTTGCTTCTTTCTTACCTTGCATATTTTCTGGGGTGTGATATGCCAGGCTTGAAGCAGCCTTCTGAGCAAGTCTCAAACTAATTTGTTATGCAAGGCATCAAAACACTAGTGAGCATCCAAGAAAGAAAAACATTCATCTATTTTGATTTTTCCAAATAATGATCTTCGCTCAAATCCCCAAGGACGTGCGAGCCACAATTGCCTCTTTCAATCAAAATTTTTATTGAGTTTTTAATGACGTCAATAGCAAAGAAGTTGCAAAAAGAAGTGGCAATTAATTGTTTTGTGTCACTATAAACAGCCATTAATATTATAATTTATAAATAATAATGCTATACAGTAAAAAATTTGCTCTAAAACAAAGATTAATTATCAAATTTTTACGCTTTCAGAACAAGACGTCATTTTATTAGTAAAGTCAACAGCTCGCGTAAGAAAGATTGTGTTCAGGGTTTTCACCGTCATGTGAATTACGTGTTCAGGGTTTTCACCATCATGTGAATTAACCGTAAGTAAGGTTCATGCTCACTTATAATCTAATTCCATTGGCTTCGTTGATCAGCATTTTCAGTTAGCGGTCACTCACACACCAGTTAGAACATAAAGCGCCAGTTTTATATTATGTAATTGGACTTGCCGAAAATCCAGAAATACATCTAAGAGTTATTTTAGATAATATTTATGAAGCCTTTACCTGCCTTTATCTAGGCGTGATTTCTTTTTCTATTACCTGAAAGAATTATTGAACGCTCGTCTTCAATAGCTGTAAGGTGCTCTCCTAATGACCAGGTGAGATTGATTTGAGAGGGATGTGACAATGCAACATGTTGCATTTTCTGAAACTGTCAAGCTCTTGATGATGAAGGAACAATTGGTACCTATAATTAGTATTATGTACCAGAGTGCAAACTCCCCTACAGCAAATGGTAAAACCATTACAGGTTTTCAAAGGCTTCACCTCTTTCAATGTTGCTGGGCATCCTTTGCATGATTTTTACAGGCTAGACTGCTTATCAGAATGTAAGAATAAGGATTTAAAATTTTATATTTGAGTACTTAAGATTGAGCTTGAAATCTCACAGCCGTGGCCACAGCCGTAGCCGTGTTCTTGGAGATATTTGCAGCCGCCCCGGCCCACAGCCGTGGGGCTGCAGCCAGCCGCGGCTGCAGCCGGCCGGTGCAGACCTCTACTCTCTCCCTCTCTCCCTCTCTCCCTCTCTCTCTCTATCTCCCTCTCTCTCTCTTTCTTTCTTTCTATCTCCCCCTTTCCTCTCAATCCCACTCACATTAAATAGGTACCTCTATACTCGAGTCTGCACCTCAAAATTCCTACTAATTTGCACGATTCAGCACGCTGTTCCAATTTCAACTGCAAACTTAAAACTGTTCCTTTTTATTTTCATGGAACATGGCGCCCATTTTATTACCTACAGGGTTTTTATATTAAATGAAATGTGTCACACATAACAGTCTACTTTGCAGTCGTCTGATCCAATTTGCTCCCTTGTTCCTCACTCATGTGTCGTATATCCCTGCCCTCCCCTCCGTTCGTGTAGCATGGCGGACAGGCGTCCACTTGCAGCAGTCTCATTAGCCGACGCTGCTCACTTCATCACCACCGTGTGCAACATGGTCCGGCACTGGCCCCGCGGGAGGGGCGCGGAGGGGGGGCGGGCAGTCCCCCGGGCCCTGCAGCCCTTCATCATCAATCCGTCACGAGTGGGGTACAGGCGAGAATCGATCCCCGGGGGCCGCCGCGGCGCCGTCGCTACTTTATATCTATGTACTCCGACCCTTCTATGCGACTGCCACTGGACAAGTAGTTGGCCCAGAGTGTCAGCACTGGTATCACCACCACACCAGCAGCAGCAGAAGCAGCAGCAGCAGCAGCAGCAGCGGCACCTCAGCAGCAGAATCAGAAGCAGTAGCAGCAACAGGAGCAGCAGCGGCACAGCCACTGCGACGACCCATCAGCTGCATCTGCTGCAGCCGGCGCCGTAAACCCACCACCCTGGCGATCAATGTCACACTCAGGGACACTCTAAGACTGACTGGAGAGACATAAAGATAGGGCACAGGTGCAGGGAGGCGCTCAGATACGCAGACGCATTGACTCATGGACGGACGGTCTGGGTCGCATTAGAATGTAAGGAAGTCAGGAAAACATTCACGTTGCAAATGATGTGCTTTGACTCTTGAACGAAGCCAGGGCGAGACTTTGTGGTGAAGAGATGCTCAAAATGCCAGAGATGGCACGGCGCAGTCCGCTGTGCCGTTACGGATCTGGCGCTCGGCACGCGGCGTGCACTATACGTGCGGCACGTGCCGCGCACCGGTGCACCATATACGTGCGCTGGTGCACGATATACGTGCGGCACGTGTCGTGCATCGCTGCACCATATAGGTTCTGCGGCCGTTGTGCGTGCCCTGGGTGCATATCACACGCCCCCTGCACTCGGTGACCCTTTGCACGGCGACAGCCAGGTTAACGGGCGACGACTGCGGCGCTCTGGGCGCGATCGCGGCGCGTTTAATATGAAAGTGGCGTGCCGCCCGTCAGGTGCTCGGTGCTCGGACGTCCCTGGTAGGATAGATGAATTGATCCCGGGCCGGGGTTCGATCCATCCACTGCAAGATTACTTTACTACTCCACTGCACCACGAATATTCCCTTCCCTTGTCTGTCGGTCTGTGGAAGTGAGAGGCGGAGGTGAAGGAAGACGGATGGAAGGGCGGCAGGGGTGCAGATCGTGTCACCGATGACACGCTGCCGCTGACGCCCGAGTATTCCCCGAGCTGTCAGGGTTCGGGGTGCCTCCCGCGGCGCGAGAAAGGACCCCCGGTCCAGCCGTGGTCCCGGCTCGGGTGCCTCCCGTGGCGCGAGGAAGGACCCCCACGCCAGCCGCGGCGCTCGAGTGTTTGTGGAGGGATCTTATCGAACAGGTAAAACAATCCAGGAGACGCGCCTCGGACGTGTTTTGGACGGGCGGACCACCTGCCGTCCCGGCGCGGAAAACACGCTCCGATGTCTGGTTCGTCGGTATTTCGCCCGGCCGCAGGAGGCAGAAAATGAACACATCACAACTCACAATCAGCCGGCGTGACGTAAAAATGAGCAGCCCGCGCCGGCCTCCTTTGATCTTCGCCAGCTTTCCGCCGGCTGTCTCACTTTGTCTGCGTTATTTCCTAATGAAGCCACCAGCGGCAGATAACTACATGTAAGGCCGCTGCTTCCGAGTTACCAATTACGCAATGTGTTCTGAAGCCGGTCCTTTACAGTAGTATCAAAGGTCAATGGCGTCTTCCGAGCTCCTCGGGCGCACCTGCTTCGCCTTGTTATCCAGTCAGCGTGTCTCGGCAGTGAGACGTCTATGTATATCTCAGCAGCAATGAAACAGTCGGTGCCTCAGCGGCAGTGAGACAGTCGGTGCCTCAGCAGCAGTGATCAGCAGCAGTGAGACAGTCCGTGTCTCCACAGCGGTGGACAGTCCGTGTCTCACCGAGTCACGCCGACCTGCCGTGTCAGGATCGAGTCGCCGTGCCGACTGGCAGACAGCCGATGCATCCAGTAGCACCGACTCCGGCTGGCCGACTGGGTGGTCGCCGCCATTGATTGATGGCCCGGCAGCGGCCGCCGCGCCGATCCGTCCGCTCGGCTGATCGCTCGCACTGATTTGCTCGCTCGCTCGGTGTCGGCCCGAGCGGCCGTCCCCGAGGGAGCGCGGTCACCACTCGGTCACTGCACGAGCGGCGCGGCGCGGCCCGGGATGAATAATGCATCCAGCATGTGTCATGCATGCTGCAATCACACGCGGCCGCCGCACGGTCTGTCACAGCGGCGTCACAGTGGCACCGAGACTGTCAGAGCACCTCTCAGGGCGGCTACAGCGCCACTGAGGGCCGTCACAGCGACATCAGCGGCGTCACAGTGGCACTGAGACTGTCAGAGCGGCACTACAGGCGGCTACAGCGTCACTGAGGGCCGTCACAGTGGCACGGAGGCTGTCAGAGCGGCACTAAAGGCGGCTACAGCGGCACCAAGGGCCGTCACAGTGACATCAGCGGCGTGGCACGGAGGCTGTCAGAGCAGCTCTCAGGGCAGCTACAGCGCCACTGAGGGCCGTCACAGTGGAGTCACAGCGGCGTGACAGTGGCACCGAGGCTGTCAGAGCAGCACCAAAGGCGGCTACAGCACCACTGAGGGCCGTCACAGTGGCACCGAGACTGTCAGAGCGGCACTAAGGGCAGCTACAGCGTCACTGGGCCATTACAGCGGCACTGAGGGCCGTCACAGTGGCACCAAGGGCCGTCACAGCGACATCAGCGGCGTCACAGTGGCACGGAGGCCGTCAGAGTAGCACTAAGGGCGGCTACAACGGCACTACAGGCGGCTACAGCGCCACTGAGGGCCGTCACGCAGGTCAGCGGTACTAAGGGTCACCACTCACCAGCAGCTTTGAGATCTGTTACACAGTCACAGCGACACCGAGGGCAGTTACACAGAGGTCGGGGACAGTCACAGAAGCACAGAGCCGTCACGGCGGTCGCAGTTTCCTGGCTGGACGCTGATGTACAGTTGACTACAGAATAATGTTCCACTTTTCACAGGCAGTGAGGCCTGGAGTGGTAGGGTGTGCCGCATCACACGGGCCGAGTTCACGGTTAAATGCTGTGACCCAAAGCTCACCAGCGGCATTTGGGTTACAGTCAACTGATAGCTTCTGAGGAGAGGATCATCATTTTGTAGTCAACTGTACGGCTGCAGCTTCATCCCGCCTCGTCCGTACAGTGACCTGCCATCGAGAGTGGCTGCAACTGTCATGTTCCGTGACAGTCGGTCTACCGGACGGCAGGTGTACTTACCTACTAGTATAGCGGCGGTCGCAAGCTAAACGGTTTCTTTGCAGAGCTGAAGTTGTTTCAGACAGTTCCTGACGTTTGACGCTGTAGCATGCCCGTATGCCTACTGTGAGTATTACCAACGATTTGTGTTGACGTTACAGAGGCATATGGTCTTTGTTATCATTATAGATATGTGCGGTGACGTTATAGTTAGTGATTGGTATCCGTATTCGCTATACGAGTATCACATATCTTTGTGGTATAGCGTCATATATAGTTAGCATATTCGTTATCACAGATCTTGTGTGGTGACTTCATCGAGATTGGCATTTTCCTTTTTGTGTGCGGTCTGGCCAGTGTTCGCTGTGTTCGCCAATGACGTGATGTTGATAATGTATAAGGGAATAGATACATACCTACTGATAAAGCAGCAACAACACAGCTGGCATGGAGCAGCCACAGAGCATGATTGACATAAAGTGTAAATAATGCATCACACATTTCCTCCTTCAAATGCAGGAGTGCAGGCTATATGCAGCCAGTCACCAGTCTGTTTACAAGGCAACATGAATAAAGCCGCATCCCGCCTTCCATGGTGTCTCAAATACATAATGATAATTTTCCACATCGTTTGTTGAATCAAGCGGCGCTGCTTCTTCAAAGCCACGAAAACATTGTTACATTTATGTCCACTTGAACGGCCATAAAGGGCGGCGTTTGTTACTCGATATGAGCTCACCAGACGTGCGTGGGGAGACGTTCTAACCGTGCTGCTGAACAATGAACGCTTATTAATTCTGGCCGGCCGGCTGGAGGACACTTCAGAAGATTGAAGCGACATCCGAGGACCTCTCAAAATTACGACACGCTAGGACCGAGAAAATGAGAAAATTTCATGCCGCTGCGTTGAAACGTCTCGAAGCTAAGCGAGCAACTATGATCTCGAAAATGTATGTGGCACCGAAAAGTATAAACGCACACCAGCATGTCATATTAATTCGCCAACATGTTATGATGTTATGCTGTTTGAAATAAATATGTGACACAAATATAAATATAATGGCATACAAATTAGACTTCGCTTCGTGATTGGCGCTCACTTCAAATGCTGAACAAGAACTGAAGTGAGTGTCAGGCAATTTGTCTATGGCCAAATCTGTTTAAAAAAAAAAATTGTCGACTGATGCTATGGGCACTGAGCAGAAGGCACCTCTCTTGACGTAGCTATATTGCACAGCCGTATTGATCTCGTATCGCTCGCAATGAGTAATGGTTATGCCCCTTGTCAGTCTCTCGGTGCCTGAACCTGTGTTTGAAGCGCGATAGTGATGTAGCCATCACTCAGCGCCCCATTTCAGTCAGGACAGTGGGCCTGCCGGCCCGCCACGCCGGTTTGTCGGCCGAAATCTGCATAGACCGTGCAATGTGTCGTGTTGATCGGCGCGGAGCCGGGCGCAGCTGGGCTCCAGACCACCTGAGAGGTGCACCAGTTCCATCAGGTGGGCACGCGCCGCCGCTGACAGGTCGGCGGCTGACAGGTCGGCTGACACGGGCCGAGATGACAGCCGCCGACAGCCGCGCCTCCGCGCCGGCTCGAGAGGTTGCCGTCAGTCCCTCTCCGCTGCCGGCCGCACTAGGAGTGGTTGGCACTAGAGCACTTCACGGATAGGCTTTTTAGGATCCGGCCCGGCCCATATCCGGCAAGTCATATCCAGATCCGCCCATTATCCGCCCTTCTTTGAATATCAGAATCCGGCCCACCCATGGCCCGTATTGCAGCCAAACTTCCAAAAAATATCCGTAATAATCCGTTTCACCAATAACTGGTTTCACCCAAAACTGGACTAACAAATTCAATCTAAGGGACCAGACAGCCATACATCTCATAGACCATCATGGTTCCAAAAACCATGCATACATTGCATACATTATCCACTTGAAGACAAGTCTTGTGACAAGTGAGTGTCATAAAATGATGCCTATTACTTTAATCAAACCTCTGCTGCCGCTTAACACATTAGGTTAATTTTTAACTTCAATGTTGAATGTTAAAATTTTGATCCGTTTTGATCCGGGTTCAACCTTCAATTCCCAAATCCGGCCCGCCCATATCCGTTCTTTTTTAACAAATTTAGAATCCAATCCTATCCGGTCCGCGGATTTATCCGTGGATAACGGATTTATCCGGCCCATGAAGTGCTCTAGTTGGCACAGACAACTCACTCACTGCGCGGATCGGCACGGGTCGAAATCGGTAGGGCCGTCAGAAGGGGCCGAGCAAATGCAGAACTCTTTATTGCGAGAGCTCGAGGACATATATGTAAAAATTTGAGTACAATAGGTAGTACGAAATACGAATTCAGAACTCTGGATTTAAAACGCTATCGACATTGGGAGAAGTACCTAGCATACGCCACACACGCAGGATGCCTTACACATAACCCGCGCCCTGATGGGGGGCATTTTGGCCCCCCTGTGGTTTTACTTAAATAGCGAGGAAAACGGCGGCGTGCAGCGCCGCCAAATTTTGGGTACCTTACCGGGCATCAATTTGACACCTTCACACAAAATTTCAAGTCACAGGTCGCCTCAGGTCAGGAGTTATTGAGGTCAAACTGAGGTAATGTTCGAGTAAAATTGAGCAAAAAACATGACATCTTGAAACGCTCACCAATTCTACAGTTAACAAGCAATTTTCAAGTTCTTTATGTGGTTGTGTAGAGAAAAGACGGCGCTACAAAACTGCTATCTAGGATATTCAAAATTTTGGGATTTTGACCCTAAAAAGTAAAAAAAATTGATTTTGTTGGAAAAACTCAAAAAATTTTCAAAATTTTTCGAATTTTGAAAAACCGGAAAATATGTGATAGTCCCTGCGCTCTTCGATATACATACCAAATTTTAGATCGATACCTCTTTTTTGGCCAAGTTATAGCGAAAAAACTTAAAAATTGATGACGTCAAATTTTTGAACTCAATTTGTAGCAATTCTAGACCTCGTAGCGCAAAACAAAGACCACCATTGAACTCCCCGTGACGAGCTGCATCGAATCGATACCCATTTTATGCAAAAATATCAACTTTGAAATTTGACCTAATTTGACCTGACCTTGACCTGACCTTGACCTGACCTTGACCTGACCTTGACCTGACCTTGACCAAAACGTGACCTAAGCTGGCCCAAAAGTCTGCCTGACCCACATTATCGCATTTGTCATGTAAAATGGACCATAAAACATGCATCACACGACACTTTCATATTGTGACCCCCAGTGACCTGACCTCTGTGACCGGACCTGGTATCAGTGACCCCAAATAGCAAAATATGGGTTTGAAGAACATTTCCCATCGATGATTTTCAATGAAATGCATTTTACTCGATTTTACAACGCATTTCTTGAAATGCCTGTAAACGGTGAAAATTCGACCTTTGACCTGACCTGTGACGTCATCGGTTTGACCGAGGTCAATGAAATTGGGTCACAAGGTAGTTCCCTGTTGGGGCTATCCAACGCCGTTTACCTTTTGTCGCTATGTTGCGTGGTTCTCGAGATCTTAGGGGGGGGGCCAAAATGCCCCCCCCCCCCACCAGACCGCGTTGCTCGGCAGACCACATCAGGGCGCGGGATAAGACAACTAAAAAAGCGATCAAAACGCAATTCTATGATGAACTTCAGTAAAAAAATGACTCAATTCATTGAAGAGAAAAAGCCTTCCAGAGAGGAAATGTATCGTATTTCCACCATCTACCCCTGCTTATCCGTCAGATCTGGCGTCTGCAGCTATATGTCTGCGGACGACGGGTGCCGCGCTCCGGCGGCTGGCTGTGGACACGCCAGGGGATAGGGCTAATTAGCGCAGTTTTTGCCGAAAGGCCGCCTTGTTAGCGGCGCTTAGTGTCGGTGTACCGGCGCGGCCGACATACCGCCAAAGGGAGGAGGGAGAACGGGACGGCCTGACAACACGGCGGGACGGCCTGACAACACGGCGGGACGGGACGGGACGGCCGACATACCGCCAAAGGGAGGGAGAACGGGACGGCCTGGCAACACGGCGCGGCCGACACATACCGCCAAAGGGAGGGAGAACGGGACGGTCGACATACCGCCAAAGGGAGGAGGGAGAACGGGACGGCCTGACAACGCGGCGGGACGGCCTGACAACGCGGCGGGGCAGCATGGGACAACAATCAAGTATCAACAGAGCGGGACGGGACGGGACAGCCTGACAACACAGTGCAGTGGGGCAGCATGGGGCGACCGTCAACAGAGCGAGACTGGACGGGACGGGACGGCCTGACAACACGACAGGACAGAATGGGACGGCCTGACAACACGACGGGCAGCATGGGACAACAATCAGCAGAGCGGGACTGGACGGGACAACCGTCAACAGAGCGGGACGGGACGGGACGGGACGGCGACAACGCGACGGGACAGAATGGGACGACCGTCAACAGAGCGGGTCAGAACGGGACGAGGTGTAGACGGGTCGAGAGCGGAACGCGACAAAAAGAGACGCACGGATTGACGCCATGTTCATCAATATAGCCCGGCCAATCTGGAGGAGAATGGGATATTTGTCAAAAGGACGGAATATTGGTGTCGGCGAGGAGAGACGAGCAACAAGGTGGTCGGTCGGTCAATAGAGGATGGGATGATCCGTCAATGACGAAAAAGTGAAACATATCCACCAAAAAGAAGAAAAAAGAGCGGTCCATCAACGAAGAGGAAACAGTCCGTCTGGGGGAAAGGGAAAAGGGCAGACCCTGCAGTGGAGCGGGGCATATAACACGTCATCAGACCAGTACGGAATGCTCAACCACACCACAAGGCGCCGCAGAGTCATAATCGTAAGCGATCACTCCATCTCCCCACTGAGGAGCACAACGCAGAAGACGGGATCGCAGCCGACAGCCGTCAGCCGAACAAAAGACGGAATCGCACGCAGCTGCCAGCTGAACGGATGATGGGATGCAGTCTTTAGATGAGACGGGAGGACAGAAGCATAGCCGCTAGCTGGCCGGGAGGATACAGCTGTCAGCTGCCAGTGTAGCCGTCAGCTAGCAGGAGGACGGAATACAGCCGTCAGCTGTCGGTATAGGACGGAATACAGCCGTCAGCTGGGACGGGAGGACGGGATCGCAGCCGTCAGCGGCTCAGCTGGGACGGGGCGTCGTCAGCTGTCGGTAGGACGGTACGCCGCCGTCAGCTGTCGGTATAGGACGGGATCGCAGCTGTCAGCTGGTAGCCACGTGGAAGTCGCGAGCCGACGAGATAGGCGCCGAAATGAGCAGATAAAACAGCGGCGCCAGTGATGACGAGCGTTCGGAGAATGTGGCGGCACCCGCACCTAATGACTTGGTGAGACGGGCTCGTCATCTGGCTCACGGATGTCGCGCGTCACTCAGGTGATAATGGTTTTATTTAAGCGCGAGCATAATGAGGCATGAATCAAGGAAGTGGCAAACCAAAGGACACCAGATGCTGTAACATTCGAGCCCATTAAATGGTCTCGAGTTTATTGTTTGATAACTGATGCTCGATTAGACGCTCGCTGGTTCGATGCAGACTGTCACCTCCAGCGCCCATCCCAGCTCGAGTCTAAGCCCATAACATCACGGATGACCTGCTTTGCGACCTTGTGCCGCAGCTCGGGGCCGGTGAGTCTGCTGACGTGGCCTCTCCATAAGGTAGCGCCGGCCGCGGGGACGGCCCCGCCGCTGACACCCGTCGCTCGCTGCTCAATAAACTCGCATTAATAAACTGCACGCCGTAACTCGGCGCCGACGGCGGCCGCTTCACACCTCCTAACACGGCGTTACGACACAGGCGCAATCAAAATGCTAATGGCGAGCTGCACTAAGACGGCCGGCGGACACGGACCGGTGACTGATTCCCGTTTGGGCATGCATGACCCGTGTGATTGGGCCCTATGAGGACCGGCAGGCGCCGTGGTGCGCCTTACCTTGGTGTGTTTAACTGTGAGCTATGCATTGAACCATATTTACCATCTATGGCCTGAGATGGGCCATATATAACGCAGCTGGATTGGAAGTGCACAGCAATGAAAATTCATTGACTGAAAAAGAGATGGTTCTCGGCGGGTGACTAGCGTGTCTATGCATGATAAAGATGAGAAACTCATTCACAGCTGAATATGATATTCAGAATCATTTTGCCAGATCAGTCGCCCCCTAAAGTTCGTCCAGCCTGTATCTGAGCTGTGTTGATCCTTCCCGTTCGCGGCTGTCGGCACAGGCCATCCTACAAACAGTCCGCATTCGAGTGCCACTTTAGCCTGTCCAAAAGCTGTCGCGGCTGCCGAGCGGCGGAGCGCGGCGGAGTCGGATCACGTTCTCGGAAAACCACTTCTGCAACTCCCCCAGGTCGTCTTCAGTCCCGGCACGGCGGCGCTTTTCGCCGAGCCGACCACAATGCCGCAGCGGAACGGCATAGCTGTCCGACATTGCCGCGACAATCGGGGCGGCTGTGAATCGGCTCAGTCTGGGCCAACTCGGGTACTGCAGACCCTAGGACGACGACGGCTGCACGCTTCTGGTTCTGTAATAATTTCAAGCAGAATCTCATGAATGCATCTAGAACGTAAAGAGAAAGCCCTCTAAAGCCCCCGTCCTAGCCCTTCTGCAGCCGACGGGAGGGGCGCGCCCCACCCGATCACTGCTCAGGACCCTCTCAGTGCACCCCGCTCGGGCAGTGCACCCCGATCAGCGCACCCCGCTCGGGCTGTGCAGTGTGCACCCCGCGGTGCCGCTGTGCGTGCGGTGATAGATGGGTGCCGCCGCCGCGGGGGGCTCACGCACCCGTATGCGCAGGGGAGCCCACACGGGCGATCAGAGTCGGCGGATGTCCGCCGGGCCCCCAGCCACCCCGACGGGCCAGATGGGTCAGCGCCCGGCCCCACGGGCGATAATTATTTTTTGATTGTGTTCTTTGTTGTGAGTTGGACCATGACTCGTATCGGTCATATACTGAGAGAAAGGGAATATGAATCGTTTTATGACAATGGCGTAATCGTGTTTGATGGTGCGATATTCAATAAAGTTTGGTACAAAACTATTCTACGGGGAAAATACACCTTCCATTGATATCACCTTATTCACTTGTATTTCTTTCTGGTTCTACTAGGCAAATGCTCCGAAAAAATTACTTATTAAAAGGTGAACCCGAAGAAGGTATGACATTTCAGCCAAGTAAGTAAACATAAAAGACAGTCGGCGAGAGCTTTTTACTTTGCGTGCAACTGCATGAGCCTATATGCTAATGAAGGAAGGTCCCTTGTGTGTGTTCCCCATAACTAGGAGTATGTGTAGTGTAATACATTTTTGTGTGTGTGTCCAGAGTTGTCCGAAAAGAGCTATTTTTCTTTTTCGAATTTTAATTTCACGTTGCCAAACGGTGAGTTGTAGGGCTTGATTCACCGGCTCAACCCGCACCCTGTAGGGGGGGGGGGGGAAACGCCCCCTGTCCTTTCCCCTCGATATCTCCTAAACGACTGCAGATATCGTCACCAAACTTTCAGGAGTCCTTCAGGCATCAATTTTACACATTGTGACCAAAAGAAATTTCAGAGGCTATGATATTTTGGCCGCAAATGACGTCAGAATGACGACATATTCTGCCATTTTGACCAAAAAAAGGTTTCGCGGGAAAAGCTGTCAGGCCTATAGCTTTGAAGATAACTAAAAATGCTCAAGACATAAAAGATGTAGAATTAGCAGAGCTATAAATCTGTGATCTTGAATTTTTAAGTTTTTGGATTTTGACCCAAAAAAAATAAATAAGTAATTTTTTAGATAAGCTAGCCAAAAATCCTAAAAGTTTTAGAATTTCGAAAAATCCGTAATATATATGATCGTCCCTACCACTTCCTATCTGCATACCAAATTTGAGATTGATACCTCTTTTTTGGCCAACTTATAGGCATAGCGAAAACACTGTTCAAAAGTAATGACGTCAAATTTTCAAACCCAATTTTTAGCAATTCTAGACCCCGTAGCGCAAAACAAAGACCACCATTAGACTCCCCGGGACGAGGTGCATCGAATCGATACCCATCTTATACCAAACTATGAACTTTGAAATTTGATTTAATTTGACCTGACCTTGACCTGACCTTCACCAGAACACAACCTAACCTGGTCCCAAAGGTTGTCTGACCCACATAATCTCATTTGTCATGCAAAATAGACCATGAAACATGTATCACACGACACTTTCATATTGTGACCTTCAGTGTCCTGAGTCTGACCTCTGTGACCTGACCTAGTATCAATGACCTCAAATAGCAAATTATGTGTTCTATGGACCATTCCCCCATCGATGATTTTCAATAGCATGCCTTTTACTCGATTTTACAGCACATTTCCTGAAATGCTTGAAAACGGGAAAAATTCGACATTTAACCTGTGCTGTGACATGATCGGTTGGACCAAGGTCTATGAAATTTGATCACAAGGTAGTTCCGTGGTAGGGCTATCCAACACTCTGTGAATTTTGAAAATCGGCCGGTAACTTTCCGAGATCTTAGGGGGGCCGAAACACCCCCCCCCCCATACGGGTGGTAGGGTCCACCGATAGCCCTACGAGCCACGGGGCGCGGGTTAAGTTTCGAGGTCAGCAGGTCAGGGTATAAAGGTTTAACTCTCGCCCGCACATGCCATTTTCCCATCCTAGAACGCACATGGGGGGGGGGGTGGTTGCCACCCCCCCCCGCGCCATTTCGTTCCTGTTGGAGATAGAGCTTAGCAGTAAAGACCAAAAAGATTCTTTGGGAAGAGACGAATCCAATGATACCCAGTTTTACCTTCTCAGGTCAGTCATTGACCTTCCAGGTCAGGTCAAACTAAAAAATGTTGCTGTTTTGGGTCACCGTTGGATATCAAGTGCGCTGCTTATCAAATACCGATGACGATGCTATTTTCTGGTGCCAAGCCAGCTAGAACCTCTTTGTCACACTATCCGACCAGAATTTTGCTGCTGAGGTCATTTCAGGTCAAGTTAGGTCAAGGTCAATTATATGTGTTTGTATGTCTGTGTGTGTCTGTGTGTATACTGATGTGTGCACCGATTGTTTTTGGGTCCATATCACATGAAATCATGATCTGAGAAGCTTTTACCAAAAATGCAGTCAAAAAACTTCACAAAAAGTAAATTCAGCTTGCCTAAAACGCAATTATCTTAGATGACCTAGGTTGACCTTGACCCTGACCTTGACCCCTGTACATCGTCGAACAACATGTTCCATGATAGGTGGGAGGTAAGACTGGCAAAAAAGGCCGAAATCAGGGTGTCAAAAGCTCACAAGGCCCATGGCAAACGCAAGATGTTGAGAATTGGCCATTTGGGTCATGACATGACCTGAAAAACAAGGTCATATCTCCGAAACCAAAAATCACAGAAACTTGAAATTTTCAGTGGACATCAAGAAAGGATAGACGAGCAGTTATACGAAAAATCAGCCTTCTAGCTCTAAAAATGTTGAGTGCAGAGCAGAAAGACTGCCTGGGGGGGGGGGGGGGGTGGCAACCACCCCCCCCCCCCCATGTGCGGGCGAGGGTTAAAGGCCGTACTATAGTCAGCCTTTTCAGAAGCAAGTAGAGCTTATCACAATGCATAGATTGGCATGCCTTATGCAAATAACTTATTTCTAAAACCATCAGGCAGATCGATTAGCCATCACATTAACCCTCGCCCCGTTGGGGGGGCCATTTTGGCCCCCCTGTGGTTTTTCCTGAATAGCAAGAAAACGGCGGCACGTAGCGCCGCCAACTTTTCAGTACCTTTCCGGGCATCAATTTTACACCTTCGCACCAAATTTCAAGTCTTAGGTCACCTTAGGTCAGGAGTTATTGAGGTCAAACTGAGGTCATGTTCGAGCAAAAATGAGCAAAAAACATGCAATCTTGAAACGCTCACCAAATCTACAGTTATCAAGCAATTTCAAAGTTCTTTATATGGTCTAGTAGACAAAAAGCGGCGCTACAAAACTGTTATCTCGGATTTTCAAAATTTTGGGTTTTTGACCCCAAAAAAATCAAAAAAATGTTTTTTTTAGAAAAACTAAAAAAATCAGAAAATATTCCGAATTTCGAAAAAAACGGAATACATGTGATAGTCCCTGTGCTCTTCTATATACATACCAAATTTCAGATCGATATCTCGTTTTTTGGCCAAGTTATAGCGAAAAAACTGTTCAAAAATGATGACGTCAAATTTTTGAACTCAATTTTTAGCGATTCTAGACCACGTACGGCAAAACAAAGACCGCCATTGAACTCCCCGTGGCGAGCTGCATCGATTAAATACTCAATTTATGCAAAAATATCAACTTTGAAATTTGACCTAATTTGACCTGACCTTGACCTGACCTTGACCTGACCTTGACCAAAACGTGACCTAAGCTGGCCCCAAAGGCTGCCTGACCCACATAATCGCATTTGTCATATAAAATGGACCATAAAACATGTATCACACGACACTTTCATATTGTGACCCCCCCAGTGACCTGACCTCTGTGACCTGACCTGGTATCAGTGACCTCAAATAGCAAAATATGTGCTTGAAGAACATTTCCCCATCGATGATTTTCAATGAAATGCATTTTACTCGATTTTACAACGCATTTCTTGAAATGCCTGCAAACGGTGAAAATTGGACCTTTGACCTGACCTGTGACGTCATCGGTTTGACCTAGGTCAATAAAATTGGGTCACAAGGTAGTTCCCCGATAGGGCTATCCAACACCGTTTGCCGCTTGTCGCTATGTTGCGTGGTTCTCGAGATCTTAGGGGGGGGGGGCAAAATGCCCCCCCCAACCGGGCGCGTTGCTCGGCAGAGCCCAACGGGGCGCGGGTTAACCTAATATTGTTTTAACTCATGACGACGGTGGGGTGGTCGTTGGTTACTTGCAATGAGATCAGGCTACATGTCAGGTGCCACCATGGAATCTAACCTGCATATCTAAGTCCCGTGACTGAAGCATGTGGGTGCGCACCGCAAACTAACTGCCGCTGATATTTCATAAGGTACGTCTCGGCATCATGTCCTCTGGGCCCATATTTCCACGAGCTCACAGTCTTACCCATGAAACTGCCAGTCATGCATTTTGACAAGAATGATTATATGATGAGTATAAATTGTAGCTCAATTGTAGAATCAAATGTTATCTTTTATTATAATATCATTTTCCATATGCACCACAAGTCGAGCTTTGAATATGCACCGAAACTTGCCAGCTCAAACTTTCGTCTATCAGTCGTATACGGCAGACCAATGACCGATTACCGAACCTCTCGGCAGAACACTCCGTGGTTCGTGCGTCCGTCGCGCTCGTGACTGACGACGCGTCGGCCGTGGTTTCCGGGTATATCGGCGCGGCGCGGGCCGTCCGGCGACGCCGGCGGTCTCCCGCTGGGTCCAGGTGGATCCTCTCCGGACGTTCGACACCGCGTGTCGCCGCCGCTGACAGCCTCTGTCGGCGTCGACAGGGGGTGGAAGCTTACCCCGCGTGACGCCAGTGACGTCACAGAGCGTACCCGCGAGTCGGAGAGAGAGCCGAGATAATCACGGGACCTCGCCGCGTCGGTAGATTAACAGAGAGGAAAATTAATTAGCAACATTAGTCAATGTCGCTGGTTAATTAAGTACAAACATCGCGATTTCTGTCTTCACTTTTTCCCACACCTCTTTCAGGGTTTTGGTGGCGTTTCGAAATGAAACAAGCGTCTTGGCATGCCCACCGCAGTGACTTGATAACAAAGCGTCGAAGACGTCACGCTGGCGTCTACAAAGAGGCTGGGGCTGTCGGAGTTGCCGCTCACGGTTACAGCGGGAAGCGATCGGTGCTGATTAATGACGTGCAATCGCTCCTCTCAGCTGGTTCCCGCGGGGCTGCGCCGCTGCTGACCAAAAACCACCAGCGATTGGGATGAGCATGGTGCGCGCGCTGCGCAGACACGGCAGAAGCGGCAGCCTGAGGATCTGTCCTTCCTCACAATACCTAATTACCCGGGGCCCGGGCACAGAGGAAGTCCACATCAACAGCGGCAGCGAGGCAAGCGGCGACACTGCAGCCACTTTCACTGGCGGTCGCAGCCGTTAGCAAAAGGGGGGGCCAAACTCACACTCGCGGGACAATACATTTATCCGTCACCGGAGGGGGGGGGGGGGCGGCGGTGATCGGCTAATTTTTACGTCCACGAGGCGCCGCGCAGTTGGCACTAATTATGCTTCATCCATGTCATTCTTGCGTGGAATCTTTAAGCACAATTTAAGGCAAAATCACCAGTTCCATTTCCCGTCCCACGGTGTTTCCACCGGTCGGGCCACTGCACCATGGCGACGGATCGGTGTAGCATATACTGGAAGGTCGGGCACGCGGATTTATGACCTTACCACTATAAAACAATTCGGAAAAGTACAGATACCTACCAGTCTTGCTTTGAACAAGCATGTGAAACCCAGAGAGCATTTTCAGACTATGACATTTACCCGACCTCTGGAGACCAAAGGTTTCTGGCTTTCAAAATTGGCATCTGAGGGCCGCGCGCAACTCCTGCGGGCTTCGTAACGGCTCTATTGGGACTCACTCAACCTGCCTAGTCCTCATGCTGAAAAGACTGGCCCTGAGCCCTGAGGATGTCATCAGTCTCTGCCAGCCCCAAGACCCACAACGCCTCATGGGGTCCTGATGTCGAACTATGAGGGAATCTACGCGGGACCATCAGGACGTAAAGTGATCTTCAGGACCAACGCAAGGCTGTACAGGAGTCTGCGTAAGCCCTCTGATCTTCAGAAGCCCACCCATGTATGTTTTCACGGAGGCCAGTTTAGGGCCCTCAGAGACCAGTACAGGGCCTTCAAACTGCAAAGGCCAGTAGTTTGAGACCATCAGAGACCGAGTTGGGCTCTCAGAGGCTAATGTGGGTCCTTACTCATTACAGGCCAACATGGGGTCCTCAGATGTCAGCGTGGGGCTCTAAAAGACCGGCATGAGCCGTCGTTAGACCCCAGAGACCAGCAGAGGGCCCTCAAAGGCCAAGATGGGCCCTCCTCAGAGGCCAATGCAGGCCCTTAGAGGCCGGCATCGGGTCTTTAGCAGCCACTGAGGGGCCCTCATTGGCACCTAAAGGTTCGTCTTAGGACACCAGAGACAGAAATAAGGCCACCAGAGACCGGTGTGAGACGCTCAGACGCCGGTTGGGGCCCCTGAGGCCGGTTAGGGGCCCTCATAGGCCAGATGTGGGGCTTAAGAGGTCGATGTGGGCTCTTAGCGGCCAACATGGGCGCTTGACCGCCACTGAAGTTCCCTCAGAGGTCAGTGTAGGACGCTCAAAGACCGGTGTGGGAGCTATATTAATAGCTTGGAGTGGGTTTTTTGAGCCTCGTGACGATCGAATAAGGGCCAGGGCCACATACACCTATGGAGGCCCATCGGTTGTTTGAGGGGGGGGGGGGGCAAATGATATGATAGCCCATTTTATTGGCCTTTGGGGGGCATGACCCTGATGCCCCCCCCCACGCGACCGCCACTGTGTACACATTACACACAGACCTCTGAAATTGCATACTAGCTCATGCAAACTCTATGCAGGCCCCGGAGGTCCCACGCTAATCCTTAAGAAACCAAGCCGGCATACGGCGTCACCACCGGGCTTCTGAGGTGCACCGCACCAACCCATGAGGAGGGTCTCATGCCAGCCATTGCTGGACCTACGAGAGCCTCAAGTAAACCCACGCTGATATTCCATATGAGACCCGGCCTTACTCGTGAACCGGTGCCAGCGACGCTGAGCGCCAAATTGACAGAATGCGAAACTGAGCTCACTCATGAGTAAAATTTACGTCCTTTGATGGCGCAAGAAAGAAAATGAAACATACAAAAGCTTTCTATGACTTTTGTTCGATCTGAAAGGTGGGGCCAAAAGATAGTATGGCCCCACCTTTCAGCACCAAAGGGGGGGCCATGGCCCCCGTGCCCCCCCCCCCCCCCCTGGGACCGCCAGTGGCCACTTTCTGTGTCGGCTGTGTAAGCGGAAGGACATGCTGCGCTGCAGCGTGCTAAGACGCCTTCGGTCCCTAATGTGCTCGAGGCAGATGCGTGACTAACTAGGGATGCGTGCCAGCACAATAGCCAATCACGCAAATCCCGGTGCTTTTTCCGTGGCTCTGCACAGTGCACACCGCTCGCATTGCACATGCATATTCTCACAACGAGACTAGTCGTGAAAAGAATCAAGGACAAATGTCTACAGATATCGATGGCGATAAATTTCGGCCTTACAAATCCATTGGTGGAGAGCGTAACGAATGGTGTTATTTATTTCCTATCCATTTCATTGATTAGACATGGAATGGTGCTTGGTGACCTTTCAGACAGAATACTCCTTGAATACATTAAATTGGAAAGATGAATTCGACGTGATCAGCAGTATTGACCACAATTAAATTTGCTGTTTCACAAATGAAAAAGTAATGGTGATTATAAAACCAGTATAGCGCCTTTTGGGGCGACTAACGGAGCGAGCGAGGGGGTGGGTCTTGCACGTGCGAAATTTCGAGCGGGTACCTCCAACTGACTAGTGCACGGCACCCTACTGACCGGTTTCTAGCGATGTGCCAAATTTGAGCACAATCGGCCCAGCCGTTCTCGAGATCTGGGAGCGGCACCCTGCACGTGCGCACGTGCAACATGGGTCCCAACTGACTTGTGCACGGCACCCTACTAACTGGTCCCTAACTGTGTGCCAAATTTGAGCGCAATCGGTCCAGCCGTTCTCGAGATCTGGAAACGACCCCTGCACGTGCGCACGTGCAGCAGCACCCCAACTCTGGCACATGGATATGCAGTGCCTAGTGGGTGCCTACCTACATGCCAACTTTCAGCGCAATCGGCCAAGTAGTTACCGAGATATTGCAACAATTACAAAACTGACACCTCTTCGTTTTGCACGTGGCACGTGCATAAGGGGTCACCCACATGCATGGGGAATAGTCCAATACTTGGTAGAAGGAATGAAGCTACCCTACAAAAATTACCGCGTGTAAATCGGTCAAGTGGTTGCTGAGATATAAGCCTCGCAAAAGCGTCCGCACGGCCGGCCGGCCGGCCGCTCATACTCAGAAATTTCTGTTAATCTAAGGAAAGACTACGCTCGCTTCGCTCGCTCCGTAACTAGCATAGCTATTAAAATCAGAAAAAAAAAAGAACTGCACGGGCTCACATTGCACAGTAACTATACGCAATGGACATATACACATAAGGCCTGTCAACAACAATCACTAGCAATACATCAGTGTCTGAAACTTCCAGTGAGCATAAGTAGAGAAACCAACCATCAGCTCATGAAATACTGCTGACATGTGTCCCTTGATTGCACTCTTAGCAGCGGTTTAATTTTTCAGAGACCGCGTAGCTAACTGCCCCGAGTTAATCGCCAAAGTAATGGTCCTCTCGAGATGAGGTGTTAATGAAAAGCCTCAAAATATATGGTGTCGTCCATCACAGCTTCTTTTATGTCGACACTCGACACAGAGCAATGCTAGCCCGGATCGTTTCAACCCGCGACAGTGACCCAGGCTGACCCCAGCCGGCTTGGGGTCAATAGACTCCACCGAAACTAGGTCTGTTGGACGAGTTGCTGGGTGGGTGAGGTGAGATGTCTGCTAAAAATGGGAGGGGGTCTGATGGCAGAGGGAGAGGTTAGCTGGGTGGGGCTGGGGAGTTTGCGAGAAATGATGGTGAGGATGGTGGGTATGAGAAAATGAAAGCTGAGCGCTAAAGGGTGTCGGCGCAGGCGCGGATCCAGGGGGGGGGGGGGGGGCGACGGGGGCGGCCGCCCCCCCCCCCCCCGGCAAAGTGGCGCCCTTTCAGCTGTCCGGTGCCCGGCGCCGTCAGGCGCCGGGCACCGGACAACGCCATATACATATAAGGCGCGCTTTAGCACTATCAATACCCACGACCCATGCAATGGCGCCCCACACAAAGCTCCGACGCAACAGTAGATGGTAGTGGATTGCATACGCAGTCGCTACCAAGGCAAGGCGCCCCTTTTATCGCATGGAGGCGCCCCTATAAACTTCATAGGCGCCCCTCTTTCACATAAAGGCGCCCCTCTTACTCACCCCATTCCCTTAGGCAATGGCGCCCCCCTTGGGCGATGGCGCCCCCTTGAGGGATGGCGCCCCCTATAAGTTTGTCCGCACCACTTTTAGCGTGGTTACGCCCCTGATCTGCAAAGCATAACAGGCGCCCCGCCCCATTGAAGATCACAGGCGACTGGGCGCCCCATTGAAAAAAAAACATGGCGCCCCTCAGGCGCGGATCCAGCGGGGGGCGGCGGGGGCGGCCACCCCCCCCCCCTCCATCCGAAAAGGCGCCCATAGCCCGCGGCAGAGAGGGGGCCCCGAGCAGAAGAGCGGCGACACAGCAAAGGTTGAGGAGAAAAAGGGCGCCTCCACTCAGAAGTTGGGCTCACCAAGCACGAGAGCGACGCCCAATTGCCCGTTCCCAGCAGATGAGAGTCGCCCCAGCAGAAGAGCGGCGTCTTATTAAAAGAATAAAAAGATACCTTCTGTTCAAGAGGGGCGCCCCTGGCAGCGGAAGGGCACCCCCAGCAGGAGAAAGCACCCCTGAAGAGGAGCGACGCCCCAGCAAACGGAAAGAGGCGCCCCCATTCCGAGAAGAAGAGAGGCGCCCTGACAGCAGATGGGCGCCCCAGCAAAAAAAGGAGCCCCATAAGAAGAAAATGGATGCCACTAAGAGAAGAGGGGTGCCCCCGGCAGCGGAGGGGGCCCAGAAGAGAAGGGTTTCCAACAGGAGAGGGGCGCCCCCACCAGAAGAGGGGCGTCCCAGCAGAAGAGAGGCGCCACAGCAAAAGTTGACCAGAAATAGGGAGTCTCCGGCAGAGTTTTGGCTCGCCAAACAGGATAGGGGCGCCCCATTGACAATATCCGGCAGAAGATAGTTACCCCGGCAGCAGATGGGCTTCCCAGCAGGCAGCAGTCGTCGGGTGCCCCCAGTAGAAGAGGGGCGCCTCATTACAAGAAGAAGAGGAGCATATTCTGCACAAGAGGGGCGCCCCTGACAGCGGAAGGGCAGCCCCAGCAGAGGGGCGGTGCCCCAGAAAAGGAGAAGGGTGCCCCACTCCGAACAAAAGAGGGACGCCCCAGTAAAAAAAAAAACATAAGAAAAAAAGGGGGTGCCGCTGGCAGAAGAGATAAGTCCCCGCAGTGGAAAGGCGCCCCCAGAAGAGGTGTCTCTAGCAAAAGAGAAGTGTCCCCTGCAGAACAGGGGCACCCCAGCAAAAGTTGGACAGAAATGGGGCGCCTCCAGCAGAATTTGGGGTCGCCCAACAGGAGAGGGTCGCCCCATTCACAGTAGAAAAGGGACTCCCCAGCAGCAAAGGGGCGCCCTAACAGAACAGGTGCACTCCAAGTAGAAGTGTGACGCATCAGGAAGAAGAGGGGCGCTTCTAGCAGAAGATGGCCGTCCCAGATAAGTGGGTCGCCTACAGCCAATAGGTCGTTCTTAGAAGAAATGATGCGACTCAAGCAAAGTGGGCCTCCCCATGAGGCATTGGGCGATCCAAGCAGAGGTTGGGCGCCCTCAGGAGAAGTGAGGCAAGCCAGCATAAGTGAGACGCTTCCAGAAAAAAAGGAGAAGAAGGATGCACCAGCAAATGGAGGCCACCTTTTTGCTAATATTTTTTGCTAACGTAGCGGCGCCCATCTACGACTTTTAACCCGCGCCGTGCTGGTGGTCCGAGTTTTCCGTGTCGTGCTAGGGGGGGGGGGGGGGAGGTCACGTCCCCTCGTCTAACTCGGCTCCTAGGTCGCGTAGAACTAGAGACACGCGGTAAGCGGTTTTCTAGGTTAGGTCAAATAAGGTCAGGTCACCAAAGGTCATCAAAGGTAAAATGTTGCCTATTTCAACAATTTTCGAAACGCCGGCACATAGATCGGAAACCAATAGAGCTATAGTGCCGCGGTAAAGCGCATTCAATAGCCCTTTCAAAGGTGCTTCTGGAACTGCCCTCAGAATTGACCTCTGGTCAACGGTCTAGCCTCCAGAGGGCAAAAACTCTAAAAATAGCAGTTTTACGAACAATGTTTTCCTGCAATAGCTTTTGACTCAAGAGAGGCTCGACATTACGTTTGCCAGCATCGCGTTTCTGTCGTCGAGTAATTTTGTAATTTTTTGGTCATGACAAAGGTAATTTTGATAATTTGACCTCAGGTCAAGGTCATGACCTCACCGGGAAATGTCATGTTGCATATCAGTCGATCTGTATCGTCGAGCTGAACACAACGGAGGTGTTTTTATCGTTCTAGCATATGTATCTATCAAAAGTTATTTTCAAAAAACTGTTCAGGACCTTTCATGACCTGGGATGACCTGTGGGACACAATGAATGGTCACAGGTGCAATTTTCTTATTCAGTGTGTTGACTTTACATGTATCCTAATGCTTGCGATTGTCTAGAATGGCGCTCGTCCAAAAGCCTTTCAGGTGTCTCACATAAACTTAGGTAGTATACCTACCCGGTATAGGTAGGTACCTAATGGAGATTGGAGAGGTCGCAAAACTGACTTGACCTTAGCCCACAAATATCAAAATTCCGAGATATACATTTCATGAATATTGTTGCTTTCATCAATCGTTGACAGTTTCAAAGCGACCGTTCTGTCGGTATAGCAATGGTGAGCATTTTAACATTCCATGGGGTTAGGTCACTTGTCATGACCTGGTGACCTGCCGTTGCATGACCCGGGCCTGACACTTTCACAACATGTGCAAAAAAGGTGCATGATAATGTGTGCTGAAAACGGCGGCGCTGCGCACAGCTGTTTTTTCAGATATTTGCGAAAAACCTGAGGGGGAGCATGGCAACGTCCCACACCACGGCGCGGGCGCGGTTTCGACGACTCTCGATTTTGACGACGGTTTGGCGCCCCTTCGTATGAAGCGCCCCCAGATTGCCAGGTCGCCCCTATTTTGACTTGCCGCCCCCCCCTCCCGAAAAATCCTGGATCCGCCCCTGTGTCGGCGTTGAGCCCAATAAAGTGGGACAGTCTGTTAAAAGTGGGATCGTGTGCCATTGGACGTGCAGGAAGGTCTGGTGACACCTGGGACAGATCGTCTATAACAGGTGTAGAGGGAAAATCATCTCCCACTACCGGGTGAGCGGTTCTGGTCCGGAGTCGTGCACAGTCTGGTTGCACGGAGCACTTACTGGGCATCCGGCACTGCGGACTCGAATCCCTCCGGGCCGGTAGTCTGGGTCGGGACAGGTGAGAAATGGACCTCTGACATCTGAACACTGCACCTGACCTTGGTCTCTCGTGGCAGCACCTGACCTTACTCCTTAGTGATGATATCTGTATCGCCAGAAGAGACTGGCAGTGTTTCTGAAAAGCTAATAAAAATGATTTAGAGGCTGTGATTTTACTGTCTGGGTGTTGTCGTAGGTTTCTATGTTGCGAACACCAAAACACGCCTTCTGTAGATACGTACAAATACATATTGCAAGCTTATACGATTGTACGATTGTAAGTAACATTCATGCTTCCTCGCAAATCTGTAGTGCACATTTTACAGCGTCGCAGTTTCTAAAAGCAATAAAATACACGAATAAAATCAACAAGTGAATGAACAACCAAAAGTTTTAAGAATAGTTAGGCAAGGAAAACAGGATGAGGATTGAAGAATATGAAATTAATAAAACGATGAAATACATGAATGATTTTACTGATTTTGCTGATGAATATCAAAAGAGTTTTTCCAATGTAGACATTCCATTATTGTCATTTCAGGAAATTCCCTCCACATTTTTGTTCAATCAGTTGCCAATCAGCAGCGGCGGGGGATCTAACGAATATCATCAGCCGACCGAGGGAGGATCGCGTCCTCTATTGACTCAGAATGAGCTCAGCTCCACCGTCTCACACCCCGCTGCCCCGCTGCCCTCCTCAGTGACCCGCGGACTGAGGGAGACGGAGGAATATCCGGCCGTGCGCCGGCGGAACGGGCACGCTCCTCGTGCTAATCTGAGGCGTCAGTCTGGCGGATAATTACAGAAACTCCTTGGAGACGGCGAAACGAGGCGATGAGGGGTGCACAGATAGGAGAGAGAGAGAGAGAGAGAGAGAGAGAGAGAGAGAGAGAGAGAGAGAGAGAGAGAGAGAGAGAGAGAGAGAGAGAGAAAGAGAGAGAGAGAGAGAGAGAGAGAGAGAGAGAGAGAGAGAGAGAGAGAGAGAGAGAGAGAGAGAAAGAGAGAGAGAGTACGGAAAGCCGAAAGGGATAGAAAGAGAGAATAAGAGAAAGACGGAGGGAGAGAGGAAAGAAGAGGCGAGGAAAGGAACAGAAAAGAGTGGAGAGAGATTCGGAAAGATAGAGTTATAGGGTGGGTAACAGCAAAGCTGAACGAAAAGCTAGACGCTGGTCCTTCTGAGCCCCTCTCACCTCCGCGGGCGCCTCTCTCGCCGGGCCGGCGGGCGTGCACGGCGGCACGGTGGCGGCGGCGCCATTGATTCCGATGGTGATGAATCCGGCCCATCTGCGGGACGGGTTCTGACCGATCGTCTGCCGAAGGCCCATCGGCCAGAAGATACGAGCGACCGCGGGGGGCGCCGGTGGGCCACGGGCATTTGTCGGCTCGTGAAGGCCCATCGCCGGCACGGCGGATCCCTCGGGACGGCGGCGGCGACTCATTTGAATGCCGGCGGTGAGTCGGCGGCTGTTGCGGCGCAGCGGTGGCTATACCGGCGCGGCGCGGCTTTCAGCAGGGCGCCGCGGGTCGCTGCTGGGCCGGTGATGGTGTGAAGCCCGCCTATGGAGCTCGGACGTCTGCTCACTGCTGTATGAGCCCACACAGCCGCCCCGGGCCCTGATGGTGCTAATTGGATGGAGCGGTGGTTGCGCGCCTTAATTGGACAGTTTGCTCTTTGGCAGCCTCTGAGTCATGTCGTTATTGAAAAGAGTGGTGCGATAATGCAAACTGGGCTGCTGTCTGGAAAGTGGGAGAGTTCTGAGCGCGGATCGGGGAGAGCAGGAGAGGAGACGAGAGATGAGTGAAGATCACTGAGCGCTTGCAGAGTGGCCGAGTCGAACGGGCTGAAAAAGGCGTCCGTCTCTTCGCCGCTTCTGCAGGTGAAATAAAGGAATCCTGTCTGTCTGGGCGGCAGTTTTGATTAGCTGCAAGCGTGCGTACACGCACACCGGTCATATGTTTCACGGCGCACACAATGGCTTGTCATCTGTCGGAAATATGAGCTACCGCCGACCTTTACTCCAGGAAGGCCCTCGCTCCGACTGGCCCCGCCGAGCGCTGGCACTTTACCTCCGCCCTGTGCTGCCGCGTGCTGACTGCCGCTTCATCAAAACGGCCCGCAGCCCAGTCATCGGAACCAACCGATAAATACAACCCCGCTCAACAAATCTCTGGATTATTTTGTTTACGAGCGCGTTAATGTAGACATTTATCAAAGATAGCAGTGACGACAAACATGTGGTACATAACCTATCGTTTTAAATTCTCCCTCTGAAGGTTTAAATCACAACACTGCGGGTGCTAACGCCCAGGAATGTCTCCAACAAGTCACAGCTGGGCGAATAACGCCCAGGCGCCAGTCACAGCTCGGTGACTTACGCCCGGGCGGAGACGGGAAGAGAAGGGAATCCAAGCGCGCTTCCTTCAAAGCAGAACACTTCAGCCGCCTGAAGCCATCGAGGGTTTGACAGGAAACCAATTCCTTTCGAGATAAACTGATGGGGGTGAGGCGTGCCTTCGGCCGGCGGCGTGATCCCGGATCATCCGGCCGATCCCGGCTGATACCATCAGCACCCTCCCTCTCCACCTGCTCACACTGGGTGGAGACCGGAGGAGCCTCTTCACAGCTCTATCCTCCCCGGAGTAGCGGAGCGAGAACAGCCCTTCTGAAGGACGCTGTTTGCTTCACCAGAGGGCGGCGACGACTGGCGGATACACCGCGGAATCTGAGGGCGGGGTGTGGGCAACGTGAAGTGGCGTGGGATCGTAAAAAAGCCCGCGGCCGTAGGAATGCATGAAGCCGGGTGTTCACATTCTGTGACCCGAAAAGCTGCAAAGATAACTCACCATTTAGTCACTCTCTTCAGCTAGAAACATATTTTCCGCTTCCCCTTCGAGCTGCCAGCAAACATAGAGACAGTTAGCTATGCTATGCGTAACCAATATCAGCGCAAACCTCACAACCGGCGTAGGGCCCTCAGAGCCGCCGGTAAGGGGCCTTTAGAGGCACTGGTGTGGGAATGTCATGCAGGTGCCGGTGTGGGCGCTCAGAGGTGCCAGTATGATTCTCTCAGAGGCGCCGGTGAGGGTCCTTACAGGCGTTGCTGTGGGCCCTCATAGACGCTGGTGTGGAGCCGTTACATACGGGTGTGGGGCCTGAGCTGCTGACGCGAACCCCCTAGAAGCCGGCAGGGGGTTCTCAGTGACCGGCAAGAGGCCCTTAGGCCAGCAGAAGAAGTTCTGTGGGGTCCTTAGAGACCGGCATGGTACTATCATACGCCGGTGGGGCCCTGAGAGTCACCGGACCGGTGTGGGGCCCTCAGAAGTCACCAGTGGGTGGCCTATAGATGCGCAGGCATTGGGTAGGGTAGGGATTAGGGTCCTCGCTCTCAGAGTCTCCGATATAGGGCATTAATAGGCACTAGTGTAGGCACTCAAGAGTTGGGGATGTGAAACCCTCAGACACCGGTGTGGGCCCCCATAGGCGCCGACTAGGGCCCCCACCGTTGCCGTTATAGGGCCATCAGAAAAATAATTGTGGGACCATCACAGGCAAGAAATGCCCCTAGAACTGGCCCCTCATAGGCCGGTAAGAACTTTCAGAGGCCAGTAACGGGCCTTGGGAGACCACTGAGGAGCCCTTATAAAGGCCCAGGAGGCCCTCAGAATCCGGCGTAGGGCCCTTAAAGAGATCATAGTGTGGCAATTAGGGTCCATGAGGAGCTCTAACGAGCCCCATGGGGCCCTTCTATATTGCCATTGTTAACCCCCAGTGGTCAAATAGCGCCGCAGGACCCCTCGGACCGGAGCGAGGCTCCCTTTGAACCCGATGGGGAGGTGGGGTACGTGTCCCCTTAGACCCCTAGCTACGCCACCGCTTCATATGCATCATGTCAGGTATTTTATATGCTCTCCCCCCCCCCCCCCCACCTTGAAAATTGTTCCCGACCCCCTAGGAATTTTCCTTTGACCACCCAAGCCAAAATACAATTTTGGGACACTGAGGGGAACTCCCAGTCCTAACAACGCATACTGACTTCCTTCATTTTAACTATTAATGATAGTACCTGACCTGTATTGTTCAATGTTCATTCGCTGTTTTGCAGGAGAAAGGTCATCTCATATTTTATAGCGACAAGTAGAAATAATTTGCTAAGAAATAGACCGCTTTGAAGATAGTTACAGACGATTTAACAACCCTCAGCAGCAGCAAACCAAGGTTGAAAACACGTCTAACGTTAGACTTGCTATAGATTCATTTTTTATCTTCGGGCTTCGCCTAACGATTTTATCATAATTTTATTACTATCATAGTATCTCACTTTCCACCAGCATTGCCCTCATGTCCCTATTGGTGGAACCAAACATCCCCTCAAAAATGCCGATATCGCCCATGCCCAAGCGTTCACAATCCACCCTATCGGGTCCCCTAGAACCTTCATTAACAGATATGTACCGGGCCCCGTACATGGAATAACGTACCTTTCAAAACCCCGGCCACCTTGGCCTATACCTGACGATGTTCCGTAAGACCTGCTAGGCAGCACCACTGGAGCTAGATGAGCTGGGAGGGGTCGGAACTCCCTCAGCTGACACAGGAGCTGTGAAGGAATCCTTCAGCGGCCAGAGAAGACTCTGGCAAAGCGGGCCGGCCCCGCCGAGTGTGCCGATCCGTCGCCGTTCAGAGTCGGATGCCAACCACCAAGCCATGGAAGAAGAAGAAGAAAAAAAAAGATTGTGTCACAACCATTTTTAGCCGAAATCTCGTATCAAAAGGGGGTTATATATACCGGGGCCATTTATCTCACAATGCGTGTGATGACATATCGGCAGGATATGCATATTGCATACCAATATTACTATATGATGATTGTCGCTTATGCATGTCTAGGCAAGGCTCTATTGACCAACGACAAGATAGGCACCTCACTCTGGCAAAAAAAACTATTTACAAACGCCACTACCATAAAAAAACGAAACACAGTTCACTCGAACCTCAATGCAGAGTGAGAGCCACACAGTCATGGGCTACCCTAAAATTACATCCTAGAAAATGGCATGCCTACCTACTGCAGCCTTTAAACATGGGTGTGAAAACTTCCTCTGGGTAATAGCCTGTAACTTACTATGCTATCGCTAATGCATCCCAAAACCATCTTACATAATTCCCCATCTAATCCATAATATCCTAGTCCGCCGAGACTTATCACACCCAAACTGGGTTCCACCATGGATTAGGTATTCCTGGATCGGACACTCCGCCGGTTTTCCGACCACCCGGCGGCGGCGGCGGATTTCCCGACGGCGAGGGCGCTGGCGCCATTTTAGCATTGCGGGCTATGGGCGGAGCGTGTCTTCTTGTATACTTTTGTCGTTTATTACTTACCTATAACCGATTTTGATAAAAACTTTTGTGAACCAGGTAGAACAGGAATTGAGGAATGTCATGGAAATATTCTTTTCCCAGTTTTGATTTAAGAAGTTGCTTAAATTCTGCTGACAAGTGAGGGTTCGTGATTACAGCCGAAGAGCCGATGTTGGAATAAAGTTAAGTTTTATGCGATAACATGAAAATAATTTGATATTTGTATTAAATCATCAATAGGAACTTGTTTGACTGCCGAGGAACGATGATATTTGATGATAAATTGCATTGGCAAGTCAAGAATGCCGGCTCAGTTTATGGGCATCAGGTAATGATTCCGTATGTGATAGTGACTAAATGGAGCCATAACAATTAAAAGAAAGGACTAAAAAGTATGTTTAAAGTGTCTGAAATTGTGTCTTATGAGCTTAAGTTCGCTAATTTCGCCCTCCATTACCGCGTTTTTAGCACGCAAGCCGGTGCGGCGGCCGCCGGCGCACTCGCCGCCGATGTTTCGGAGCTCCGCCACCAGGGCGGCCGCTTGGTCGCCGGCGCTAGTGTTGGGGAATAGGGAGTGTCCTATCCAGGAATACTTCATCCATGGTTCCACTGTATCACCTCTGTACATCCATGTATCACCCACTAAACCTTTCATTCCAACCTATCAACACCAGATACAATACCAACTTAGACCAATGCCATTGCATTGGTTATCCTTAGCATGAACTCCATTTACCCTCTCAAGTCTCACCCGGTAGTTGGTACTCTTGTTATCAACAATCCCTAACCCACTCAAGGCCGTCCCACTAATGAAAACCCCGCTCGGACACGCTCGGACAGAGCCAACATCACCAGCAGCTCATTCTCCACGGGGTACGCCCACCTGGCACACCTTACGCCAGTAACCGTTCACCCGTATGGGAACCACAGTTCAACCAACACCAGGCACCACAAAACGGCAATTCTACCAACTCTCTGCACAACCACCGGCCAACACCACGTGGCCACCAAAACCCTACGCCGGCCAGGCCGTGCACTCTGAGCTGCTACACCGAGAAAGCATGAGCTGATTCCACTCACACGGAGTGTAGAATGGCAAAGTCCGGCGCTCCGTTCCAGGGAAGAAACAAAAAACAGTTACAGCTATGTTACACCTAGCAAATACCTACACCCAATCTCCCAAAATCTGAAAAACACACCAAGCCTATTTCTACCAGCAGTCCAAGTTTCGTTGTTTCATCTAACCTTCAAAGAACCTATAATACCGGGCATTTGCCGACCCATTGCTCATCGACCCTCTTCTTACCGTGATAGCATAACATAAACACAAAAAACCAGACCTCATGCCAAAAATGAAAAAAATAAGACAGAAACAACAAACCAGTAAAAAATAAACATAAAAACCCCGAAAGGAAAAAAAACATGCTCGTCAATCAATATAACATTGATATAAAACCGAACTTATACTCCCCTTGATGTCTTCCAGCTTCCACTGAACACGACCGCAGTAAAACGCAAAAACATTTTAGAGCGAGAACACCGCTGACTTGCGTCAGACCGGGCGGCTTAGAACAGAGTGACCGCGCAAATGCACTCAAACCCCGCGCCGTCACCGTCACGTGACACAAGTCGCTCCACCAATCAGATGAGGCCGCCGCCTTAGCGGCCTTGCCGCCCGGGGGCGCAGGCGGCCGCCCGCCTGCCGCCGAACGCTGCTCGCAGAGGCCGGCCCGGCTCCGGGGCCGCCCCAAAGAAGACGCTCGTTGTGTCGCGGAAAAACCGGTTATATCTTGTCATATATAACCGGGCGTATTTTTGAAGCATGGAAGATCTCTGCGTTGACTAACTATTTCAAGAGCACCATTATATTTATTTTCGTGTTTCGCAGCAAGTAGCGTTTACCTCCTCTTCCTACTGATCGGCCGAGATAGACTATGATTATCAACTATAAGCTATATGATAACAATAACACGTCAAATGTACACACGTCATTTCTGTTAACACAGTGATCAAGGTATTTTCATACCGAAAGCTTTGTGTGTGTTTAACCCTCTAGTGCCCCCGGTATCATATGTGTAAGTCAATTTGCAGAAAATTCGCCTGCTAATCATAGAGGTGAAAATTGTTGAAAACCCTGCAGTATCAGAAGTGGTACGTCTTGGCAACCACCTGGTGGCAAAATTTTTAAGTAATGATATCTCAGTTTCCCACCAGGTGATTTTGAAGGGGGTCAGTTTGTCCTTTGCTGAAAGTCAATTTGAGATGCAAGTGTAAATTTAAGCATTTAGAAAACAAAAAATTTGTTGTTTGGAAAGAAACTTGGTATACTGTGAGACAAATGTTCAACATATATCATAGTATGTTGCAAAACATCGCAGCTATTTCAGGGTCAAAGATATGGACCCCTATTTTTGGGGATACTAGATATGATACAGTGGGCATAGCACTCCAATATTTTCTATGAAATTTTCGCCGCTGCAACATACGGTGTGCCAATACCATAGTTTTCTCAGGTGATACGAGTAAGCATTGCAATGGCCTGTGAGTCATTGCAAATGACGATGGTACAAGATGCATAAATTTGTGAAGTTCGCACCTCTTGCGCCAGATGCTCCAGACTATTCCGCTCCAGACTTAAAACATAACGATATTGGTACGCTTATGCCGCCTCTCATCCTTGTCAATCTTCTAACATCTAGCTCTCTATGAGTGGCCTTACATGCCTCATACATCTCGACTTTTCTAACGCTCTTAGGAATATGGTTTTGCAACTGTTTGACGATGACAATAGTGAACCTTTTGATCTGCAGGACACTAGCAGACCATATCTTCTAAAACCACGTTAGGAGTGACATGCTATCGATGACAAGCTTGTTGATTTCAAGGAACGATCATCCGTGCGAGCATTTATACTCGTGAAACCAAAAATTGAGACTTGATGTTAGGGACAGGAGGATTTAGCATGGATGAAGACTTGCATTAGCAGCCAGCCAGCATTTTTCATTCATATTGGAGAACGATTCACAATTTGTTTGCGATTCAAATCTCCTCCGTTCATCCCAGTAGTAAGAGATTGAATGTGGAGTGGAAAACTATATCGTCATCTTCAGAGGAAGCTCGCTAAACGGGCTCGCCATGAAGACAGACTCAGGACCGAAGGGCGTGGTTCCTTTGATTTCCTATCTAAGTAGGCAACCATGCACTGCTGCCAGGTTCCAGCAGGTGCCTGACACCTGGCAAGCATTTTCACTGCCAGGTATGTCATTTGTTGTCATATATTGACATAAGCCGCCAACTATGGTAGCTGAGTGTCACTAAACAAAAAGGATTATACTAAAACATGGATACTACTTTTGTACTGACCATAAGAATAGAAGTTACGGCATTGCGTAATGCGTATGCTCACCTCCATATGAGGTCAATGAACATTGTGCAAGTTCCTGCCGATCGGTGCACAGTTACCTGTACCTTTGTTGTCTGACACGTACAACGGTTACTGCACTGGTCAGTGCGCGGCTGTTATACTGACGCTGATGACATCAGGACCGCACGACCATTCAAAGTAGTAACTGACGTCTGACGATTCACAGGCTGAGGGTTTCAGTCACCAGGGATTGTCCGGCTATCGTGGAGATAAACCAACATCGTCTTTGGCATTGATCCCGGTCCGTCGGCAGGCTGTCCAGCATTTTGGATCAGAACTGCTTCACTTCAACCACTTACCGCGAGCCAACTGTAATGTCTTCATTTATATATCAAGTATGCATAACGCATCTACGTTTGAGAAGCATGGCCCACATGTCTGAATTATGAAAAAATTGCACAAGTGCAACGCGCTGTATCGTGGAAATTGAAGGAATAGAAGGCACTCGTAAGTAGATGCCTATGATTAGCGTTGTTCCCTAAGCAGTAAGCACCGACTGAAAGGACATTTTGATACAAGAAGAATGCCAATGAAATATTAAGAAAATGTTCTGATAAAAGGTGCACAGTAAACGATGTCTTGTTGGCATTTTACACATTGTAACTGCCACTTTTATCACTGAAATTTTTGATAATATATATTTTCTCATATATGTCTTCACTTCCTTCTGTGTGGTCTGATACTGCACTAAAAATTAGCAAGTGGAATGCCCAATGTATCATATCTGATACAAAATTTATTTCCGAAATTTGAACTGCGAAAAAATATTTGACATCAGATTTCGAACAAGGGACCCAAAATGAATCATATGTCACAAGGTGTTAATTTTTGGAACCGTGGAACTATGTGTGGGCATTAGAGGGTTAAATATACATTTGACGTGTTATTGTTATCATTTATCCTAACTGTCTTGGATATTCTACATATAAGCTACCAACGTAACTTGTGAACATGATCTCTTTGCTACCCCGTAAATAGGATGAATTGTCTCGTTTGATTTAACCCCAGCAGATGAGTAGAGTAGAACACATTAATGAGATGCATTAGCAGATTATATGTTGATGTCACCATCTCTGAACAGGTAATCTGCTGCGCTGAATTGATTGTCTTTATTGCTTGGATTACTGCAGCTGTTGACCTGACACTAAACCAGCTGACAGGTGTCACGGCCCCGGCGCCTAGCTGAGCTTCTACCGGACAGCTTAAGCTCTGCAGTGAATTCATTGCCACTGGCCTCGTTGTCAATCAATATGTGAGCAATCAATTATCGGGGCTGGAGACTCAACGTCAGATGATGATACTGGTCGGATGCCTTCCTGAATCTACGTGGACGCTCCATGATAAAAAGTGGGTAAGATGTATGGATGGTAAATGTGGGTAAGATGTAGTGGAACTTTTTCGGACTGCTGGAGCCCGGTAACTTCAACTTTGAAGTAGGTTAACTTTCGCTCAAGCGACATAACTGCTTGAGACATAACGTAGGAAGCTAATGACATCATCGTCAATGAATTAGTCTCCGGCCTCATTGTCATGCTGGACTATATGTCTCTCGCCGCTCCGCTCTGCCTCGGCCGGCGGACACCAGTCGAGTGCGTAGGACGTATGCTAATCCCCGCCGGTGATCATATGCACGGTGACGCCGCTCTGACCCCGGCGACCTGCCATTATTCAAATCAGAGCTCCGCGCGCACTCGCCGCCGACTCCACCAGCGGCCGGCAGCCGCGTGAGGTCATGGCGCTCTGCATGGTGAGCTGCCTCCCTTCAGCGGGATTTGGCCGCCAGCCCTCCGGCAGACAGGGGCGCGTGCCACACGGCAGTCTTGTCACGCGTGGTGCGCGCGTGCGGTCGGAGGTGGCAGGCCGTCACCGCGCCGGCCCACCGGCGGTCAGCGGTCAGCAGACAGAACAGTCGGCGCTGACGCCGCCGATGACGTGCAGAAACGGCCGCATTAAAATGCATGACGCCGCGGTTTGTTTGTTATATTTATTGGCGCCGAGAGCGGCGGGCCGGTTGCGCTCGCCGGCGCTAAGGAGGCCGCCGCGCGGTAATTGTTATTGCTCGTACGATGTTGGCGTCAGGTGTATCTCAAATTGTGATGACAGGGTATCGACAGAAGGGACGTAAGCAGCAACTTTGTATGCGCCAGCTCAAAGCGCAAAGCAGTTGCCACAACTAACAAGGATAATGGCCTGGGATATTAAAACAAATCATGTGAAGCGGCGTGAAAGAAGTGAAATAAATGCGGTGCTGCTGATGCAGCCAGCAGGCGAGCCGAACACCTGTATCGCTAGCAGTTACCGTCATCACCGATTACACACAAGGCCGTTCACTAAATGCGCCAACAAACATGCACAAATCTATCTAAACACTTACTTTTCCGATCGTGAAATGTGACGAAAGGTCTCTATGTGTCGGAGTTTACTATCTTTCAGCATCACCCATTCGTGGCACGGCCGTGCCGTCAGCGCTGCACCCTGACGAGGAGCCGTGGCCGCCCTCCATGCGCGGCTGCGGGTCCTCGAGAACGGGCCGAGAGGCCGTCCGGGTGCCGTTTACGAGCCATAAACCATACTCGGCCCTCTGGAGAGGTGCCAGACGGCCGCGGAGGGCTCACGGCACTGTTCGCACCACGGCATGGTGAGGAGGACCACACCCTTCGGTGGACGGACGCGGACTATATAGAGAGTATGTGGATTGGGATGACACCGTCACACCAAACCACTGAGGTGAGTGGCTCGATTTCATTGGCTGTTCTCATGGATGCCAGCAGTCTATGATAATTAAATATAATTAGATGCATTGCCGGTTTAGCTGTTGCCCTGATAGTCGTAATGTGTTTATCGTCTGGAAGTTACAGCCTGACATGGTAAAGTGAATTCGCAGAAGGCAGAAAGCTTCATACGCCTTGGGGAGCGGCCTATAGGCTGCAGTAGGTATAAGATTGTTAACCTTCCAGGCGGTGGGGGGGGGGGCATTTTTTGCCCCCCCCCCCTTTAGTTTTTTCGATATATTTCGAGAACCGCTGCGCCGATCGTCACCAAACTTTCAGTACCCTCCCGGGAGTAGCTAGCGCACACGGTGACCAATTTTTTTTCCAAAGGCTATGATAGGTTGGCCGCTAATGACGTCAGAGTGACGTCATTTTTGTCATTTTCGACCCAAAAAAAAGGTTTCGCGGGAAGAGCTGTCAGGCCTACAACTTTAGAGATACAGAAAAATGATTCAGACATAAAAGGTGTGGAATCAAGAGGGCTACAAAACTGCTGTTTCAGTTTTTCGATTTTTTTATTTTGACCCCCAAAAATCAAAAAATAGATTTTTTGAAAATAATGGCCGAAAAATCCAAAAAGTTTTTTGAATTTTGAAAAAAAAACGGAATATATGTGATAGTCCCTACCGCCTTCTATCTACACACCAAATTTGAGATCAATACCTCTTTTTTTGGCCAAGTTATAGCGAAAAAAAAAACTGTTCAAAATTGATGACGTCAAATTTTCAAACTCAATTTTTAGCGATTCTGGACCTCGTAACGCAAAACAAAGACCACCATTAGACTCCCCGTGACGAGCTGCATCGGATCGATACCTACCCATTTTATGCAAAAACATCAACTTTGAAATTTGACCTTTTTTGACCTGACTTTGGCCTGACCTCCACCAGAAAGTGACCAAAACCGTACCTGATGGTCTTATAACCAATACCATTGAGTTGGAAATGAAAAACTGGCCATAAAACATGCATCGCACAACCTTAGTAAAGTTGGGTTCATGTGGTGACCCTTGGTGACCCTTGGTGACCTGACCTGTGACCTGACCTGGTATGACCAGTGACCTCTAATAGCAACATATGTACTAGACAACTGACGCCTTATCGCTGATTTTCGACAAAATGCGTTTTACTCGGTGTTATAGCACTTTCCCTAGAAGCCCCGTGAACGGTGAAACATTTTATCTTTGACCTGACCTGTGACGTCATCGGTGACCCCGAGGTCAATGCAATTTGGTTTCGCTCGACAAATTTGACAGGGCTATCGAACGCCGTTTGAATTTTCCGGATCCGTCCAGTAGTTTCGGAGATACAGGGGGGGGGGGGCAAAAAAATGCCCCCCACCGCGCGGAAGGTGGCTGGTAGGCCCACCGCCTGCCGGGTTAAATAATCGAAAATCTGCGCTGTGCTCTTTTAATCGGCTGACAGTCTCCATCACATCACGTGGTCACCGTGGGAATATGTAGCTCGAACAGCATAGCAGTTTGCTGGTGCGCCGTCTCACGGAGTCGGTACTCGATGAAGACGTCAGGGGTCGGTGAAAACACTGTCCGCGACGTGCGAACAGCGTTTTACGGACCGCTTTTGACTGCTCTTCCTGTAGTACCTGCGTGTCAACCGGCTGTAGCCGTTCGCTTTATGTACCGACTCATGCATACATCTGTGAACACGCTAGTGAACAGGCGGGCACACGATGTGCAACAAGCCAATTTCAAAATACGAACATCACATTTAAGTCGGCAGGCGCCCTCGTTTCGGTCTTGCTCGGAGTGCCGCGAGCGAGCAGTTCAATCGATAAAAGGCAATCGATATCTGTGAGGCAATCCATCGGCGGACCTAATCGATCTTCGCAAGTCCGCCGGTTACTTCACACCAGACTTTCAATCATAATTATGATTGCGTTTGAAGGATGTTCTTCTTTACCGGCTCGTAAAATTGCAGCTGAACAGTGAATACCTCCCAAATTGCCACCTATACGCGTGCATGCGGTTCTACCCGTCATCAACGTCTAAATAGTTAAAGGTCGAATTCGATAGCATCATACATCACATATAGATATAAGAGTGTCTGCTTGCACTAGCCAAACCAGGATTCTTCGTGTAGGTAAAGATAGTGGAAAGTAAAACGCAAGATGGGATAGAATCAGACTGTGACGGTCGCTTTTGTAAAAAAAAAAAAATATAGGAATGAAAAACCAAGTAGGTGTTATAGACGCTTCATTTAAGCGGCCTCTCACTAAGATAAGATCAGGAACACTATCTTTTTTACTTATCGTATTTGCTTCGCGCACTGTTAAAAACGTTAAAACGAATTTTCGTCGTCTGGAAATTTAGCCGTTGAGTTGCTATGAATACTTTCTGGTTCTTCTTGGGTGAAGAGTTTAACTCCATCATCGAACATGCACTATGCTGTTTTCTCTGCAGTCTGCCAATTTCTCCCCCAATTTACGACTTCGCCTGACTTACGGCGGCGTGCTGTGCCGACTATAACCGCCTGGAACGCGGTCCTCTCCGCGGTCCGTATAATTAAACCCCAATAGCACAACTCAGCGGCGCGACTGGCCGTCCCGATCTGTCCACTTCTCGGCTGTATCGCGGCGCTCCATCTGCCCTAACCAGACGCTAATGGCCAATACCGAGCCACGGCGGCCCGCGGCGCTCCGATCCATCCCGGGCGGCCCGCGGCACTGCCTGCTGGGCGGCCGGCCCGTGGTACCCCGCTATCCTCACCATCCCACAGTGGCCCTTTTCAGAATTAGCACGCATTAATTCCCACATTACCTGAAAGTAGTGCAAGACATCACCACGTGATCAAGGACGTATTCCCTGCCAATGCAAAGAGAAGAAAAGAAACGAACCGGAACTGCCCAAGGAGATTCGGCCCAACAGCGACAGGCTGCTCGGCCCAAGATTTGGCGCACGTTCGCACGGCTCGCCCGCCGGCCCAGGCCGCTCCGAACGCAAGTGTGGCGAGCCCGCCAGCCGACCGCGCTGCACTGACCGGCCAGGACGCCCCAGGGCGTCACGTGACCGCATCTGCAGCTGTTGCCAGCCACCGTTAGTCGGCCCCGGCCGGGCAGCAACTAGGGTCAGCGCGACGCGAACAATACAAACACATAGGCGCTTTTGACGTTAGATCTTAAGCCGACCACGGGACTTGTGCGGCTTGGACATCAAACGCGACAAGAAATCGGGCAGTTTTTATTGGGCACAGCGTTATGCCTACATGACATTTCAATTAGCACATCTTATGGCAAAAGCCAAGCCACATTTAGGCGCACACCAGGTGACACCTGCTTCGAGCCAGGTCAATGAACCTGGCTCGAAGCTGTCGTATCGAACAGGAGCCACAGCCGCTCGCGGACTGAACTGGCTCACGTTATCCACCGTAGAAGCAAAATGGCGCAAAATGGCGCGATGTCCTTTGGTGGACATGGTCAGAAGAGATCGGCGATTCGAACGATGTATAATACGACATGTTCCAGAGTGTGCTACTTAACCCGCGCCCTGCTGGGGGGGGGGGTGTTTGAACACCCCCCTTGTGGTTTTTCGCGAATATCTCAAAAACGGCGGCGCGGAGCGCCGCCGTTTTTGGTACACCTTATCATACATCAATTCTACACATGTTGTGAAAATTTCAGACCAAGGTCATTCAAGGTCAGGTCACCAGGTCACTTGAAGTGACCTCACCTCATAAAAAGTTTCAATGTCTGTCATAGCTACACCGAGTGACCGATCGCTTTGAAACTTTCAGCGATTGCTAAGAGTAACAGCATGTACAAAATGTATATCTCAGAATTTCGATATCGATGACCTAAGGTCAGGTCAATTTTGCGACCTCCCCATTATAAGTCAATGGGAGAAAATTGAAATGCGCCTCTTTTGGACGAAAGACATTATTAACACTCCCAAACACTGAATTACAAGTAGTTTAGACACACTGGACATGAAAATGGTGTACGTGACCCCTGTTTATGCCCTGAGGTCATCTTAGGTCACGAATGGTATCTAACAGTTTTTCGCAAATAACTTTTGATAGAGGCATGCTAGAGCGATGAAAACGCCTTAGATGTGTTCAGTTCGACGATACGGATCGACTGATATGCAACATGACCCTTTCCGGTCAGGTCATGACCTTGACCTGAGGTCAAATTTTCAAGTTGACCTTTCAAGGTCAAATTATAGTTCATTCGATGCGTCTTGACGAGAGGAACACGATGCCGGTAAAAGTAAGCTCCTACAAGGCTTGGGTCAAAAGTTATTGCAGAAAAACTGTTTCCGAAAAAATCGGCTATTTTTGCAGCTTTTGCCCCCTGCAGGCAAAACCGTTGACGTTAGGTCAAATCTGAGATAATTACTCAGAAAGGGCGTTAATAGGGCTATCGAATGCGCTTCTCCGCGGTGCTGTAGCTCTATTGGTTCCCGAGTTATGCTTTGGCTTCTTGGAAATTGTCGACATTCGACCTGGAAATCGGCGAAATTTTGCCTTCAATGACCTCTGGTGACCTGACCTTTGACCTGATCAAAAAATTGACTGAAGTGATTTCCTCATTATTTTTGACGCTCTTTCGAACGCCGCCTTCCGCGTATCGCTACGTGGCCCAGGAGCCGAGTTAGAAGGGGGGTGTTCAAACACCCCCCCAGCAGGGCGTGGAAATCCAGGACCCCCAGCCGGGCGCGGGTTAACATAAAGCTTCACATGTATGCCGCCATCTCCAGTTAATAATTGTCCTGTTATTGCGTCCACAATATTCGGCAAAAGTGGTCTATTTAAATTTATACAATGAAAATAGTGGTTTCTAGGGCTTCTACGTAAACTCAGCTTCACAGCCATGCCACTAATTTTTAATATTTTCTCATCCAAAGTCTTACAAATTGATGTTCATCTCACCCTACTTTTTAGGGTCCACCGGTGGTGTCCGCGCGCCTCTCGACAAACTTCGATTTTGCGGTCAGTTTTACCAACGATGATTATATTTTAGGAGGCAAAAATGGCACCATCGGAGAGTTTGGAATGTTTTGCATATGATTAGACTGCTTTTTTCTCAAAAAAAGAGAAAAAAAAAATATTTTGAATTTATGCGCGCTAATTCGGAAAAAGGGCCACTGTGCATCCCTCCCCGCTCAGTCCGCCGCTCGGGCCGTACCGGCTCTTCAGCCGTGATTACATCGCGCCGGATCACGGATGGCCTGTTTACAGATTCTCCGTGACGTACCACAGGGATATTGATGTAGTCTGGCTCGGCTGCGGCGCCGGCGGCGGTGGTGGCGTGATCGGACCGAGTTCCCCCGGCCGGCCCGTGCGTCTCGACAGGCACCCTTCCTCGGCTCGTGCATGCCCAGGTCATCATTCCTGCCGCTAGCAGTGTGCCCCGCGGCCGTCTGGATCACCTATATTGGGTTCACCACAGAGCCAATCGCAGTGAGATCTACGATCTGCGCGCCATCCTCCCGGTGTTTCCGGCGAGACGGTCGCTTTCGCGGCGGTCGCTGATGTAATTATGGGCACTTATCACGTCATTAGGTAAAGCATGGCTGATGGCTATCGGCGAGTGCAGCAGCTGCAGCATCGACGGAGATGGACGGTCTCGGCGCAGAGCTCATGGCTCCTAGTCACGGACGGCCAGAGAGCGGCGGTCCCGGCCCCGCGGCGAGTCGTCTGGGTCAGCTGGGAACAGGCCACTAAATGATGGACCGCGTGACAACCAGGGCGCTAGGGTCAGACTGTCTGTTAGGAAATGTGTAATTGTGTAGTGCTCTTGTTTAATTGTTCGCAAGAGACGCGGAAACCTCAGTCTACCAGATGACTCTAAGACTAAGTACAAGTGACTTACCTCAAGTGAAGTTGTACTTTTAAAACACGCATGTACCAGAAGGTCACGGTTGCGAGAACAGTTACTGTTCACAGTAATAGTGCATAACGATTAACAACGATGATAAAAATGGAACATTGGGTGCAACGAACATTGAAATAAGCGGCTCACCGAAAATGAACGCTTCAAAACACGTTCAAAACGTCCTTGTTAAGTCAATGAAGACAATTAACTAGACTGGGAAAACAGTTTTCAAGTAATCAATTGTTCATGACCATGGAGGTCGAATTCGCGCAATGGGCGGACATCTCAGTCGAAGACGTACCACTTTCATCTAAGGCGCTTGCAATTAAGCAATTCTACGAAGTATCGAAGGGAAATGAACGTTCAACTCCGGAGCCCAACTTCCAGATCACATTTATTCAAACAGAGGAGGCTGCGGAACTTCTCAATTGGTGCACCCACCGGCACCGGGACCTGGGTCGACTCTGAACGGACCCGGCAAGGTCGCTATACGAATGTTTCCCTCGATAGCCTGACATAAATACAGCGAATGGCTTCCAATTGTCTGATATCGAATCATCAGTTACGCCATTCAATCATTCTTTTCAAGTAAATCAGGGCTTTTTTGTCCGAGGTGAAACTAATTTGATAAACGAAATCCAAACAGTACTGCTTTAAGCAGTTCTCCAAAAACATTTTTTTGTTCATAGGAAATTGCCACTTATCTGAAATGAATTGACTTGATTTACCGAAGCAATTTACATGAGGTGCAACGTACGAGAATGCGCTGTCATCCTTAAAGGGACACTCCCACCTTAACATTAGTTTTGAGTTGAGATAGCCAAATTGGTGGCCATGGCCTGCAAATACCGGTTTGGGCACTCACAACATCGAAAAATGCTTTAATTCGAAGATATGGAATTTCAAACTTGCAGTTTTCGGATTCTAAGGGGCTAATGCATTGGAATGCCCCCTTAGAATTTGTGACGTCAGCGGAGATCTAACGATTTTTAAATCTCAGACTAAAACCATCGTTAACACGTGGTGGTATACGCTGCTTTGCGCGCAACGTCTGCCGCACTTTAAGGCTGCCAAATTATTGCTTCCAAATAAAGTCGCTAGTAATAGGGGAGATCCCAAAAAGTAAACAAAAGTAAAAGCCTAATATCTTAAAAACCAGTGAATATTTTTCGGTGAAATTTGGTAGATAGGTATTCGTTTTCGCTCTTTCTGAACCAAGGGACATCACTTTCATGCCAATTCATTAACTTTTTTGAAGGTGGGAGGGTCCCTTTAATGCATCGTTACATAGCAGCGAGCTCTGTTATTGCCTGAACTTCGTTCCTGAATTGGACCATAGCTGAACCACACAAGATCGAGCAAATAAGGCGGGGAACATGAATCATTCCTCTGCAACGACCTACCGCCTGTAAACGCGACCCCACAGACACAAAAACGTGGGAGCCATTGTGCACCCTTGCACACTACCAGCACCCAGCAGACGGCTCTGCCCACACCCGGGTAGACATTGGCAGGAAATGAGATGGCGTCTCCGGTCCCAGGTCAAATACATACGCCGTCACGGGTCAAACATGGTCGACGAAACAGAGCCACGGGGGCAGCGGAATCGGATACGGCAGCGCACATCTCATCAATGGAGGGAATGGGGCGGCGCGGCACACACCGCCACCTGATGGGCATGTCCGCGCGTGATGGCAAACAAAGCCGCACCCTTTCTTTGGTCCGAGGAAGTGACCTGTGACACACATCATTCCAGCTCGTAGACTCGAGTACAATGTTGATAGCCATCCGCAAAGGCAGCCCATGGACGAGGTTCCGTGTTGATCGCATACAGATGAAGGTAAAAGTGGGAAAAGGCGAGCTGGTCACAGGGGCGGATCCAGGAAAACTCCAAGGGGAGGGTCATGAATCGAAGTGGTGCCCCTACCTATACCCAAAATTAAAAACTCAACGGATTTCGTCCACTTCATTTTGGTGGTGCCCCCATTTTCAGTTTTTTTATTTTTTTATTTTTAGTCAGTATCTTAGCTCTTAGCCACAACCACATTTACCAATTGTAAGCAAGTATATATGAATGTGCTATGTGTATATATGTTGTGGACGCTGAGTAGTGAGTACTTACCAGGAACGTTATCAGGTAAGCAAATCGTTGTCAGTCCGACGAACTTGACCCTGGCGTCTAAAGGGTCTGTCCTTGACACTTCAGGCTTGTCAGGGGGCAGGGGCACCAAAGTCCTTCCAGGGACACCACAAACCTGTCAGGGGCACCTACGGCCTTGTAGGGGCGCCACAGGCCCGCCAGGGGCACCACAGGCCTGCCAGGAAGCAGGGGCACCACAGGTCTAGCAAGTATACACGACAGGCCTGTCAGGGGCACAACGGGCCTGTTGGGCCCATGAGCACCCCTAGGGGCAGGGGCACCACAGTCCTTCCAGGGGCACCGCAGGCCTGTGAGGGGCACCAGCGGCCTAGCAGGGGCACCAGTCAACACAGGCCTGCCAGGGGCACCACAGACCTGCCAGGGGCACCAGAGGCCTGCCAGGAGCACCACCGACCTCGCAGGGGTAACATGGGCCTGTCAGGGCCCAGGGGCACCACGGGCTTGTCGAGAGGCACTTCAGGCTTTTCAGGGGCACCATAGTCCTCTCCGGGCGCAGGGGTAGCAGGGGCACCAGAGGCCTACCAGGGGCACTACAGGCCTAGCAAGGGCACCACTGGTCTATCAGGGGCACCACAAGCCTGTCATAGCCAGGCATCTCAGGCTTGTCAAGGCCCAGGGGCACCACAGGTCTGTGAGGGGCACCAGCGACCTAGCAGGGATACCAGTCAACACAGGTCTGCCAGGGGCGCCACAGACCTGCCAGGGGCACCACAGACCTGCCAGGGGCACCAGAGGTCTGCCAGGGGCACCACCGGCCTCGCAGGGGCACCTTGGGACTGTCAGGGGCACCACGGGCCTGCCGAGGGGCACTTCAGACTTTTCAGGGGCACCAGTCCTCTCCGGGCGCAAGGGCACCAGAGGCCTGTGAGGGGCACCAGAGGCCTGCCAGGGGCACCAGCGGCCTAGCAAGGGCACCAGAGGCCTGCCAGGGGCACCACAGGCCTAACAAGGGCACCACGGGCCTGTCAGGGGCACCTCAGGCTTGTCAGGGCCCAGGGACACCACAGTCCTTCCAAGGGCACCGCAAGCCTGTCAGGGGCACCAGAGGCCTGCCAGGGGCACCACAGGCCTAGCAAGGGCACCACTGGCCTGTCAGGGGCACCTCAGGCTTGTCAGGGCCCAGGGGCACCACAGTCCTTCCAGGGGCATTACAAGCCTGTCAGGGGCACCAGAGGCCTAGCAAGGGCACCACAGGCCTGCCATGGACACCACAGGCCTGCCAGGGGCACCACCGGCCTTGCAGGGGCGCCTCAGGCCTGTCAGGGGCACCACGTGCCTGCCGGGGACACTTCAGGCTTGTCAGGGGCGTTACAGTCCTGTCAGGGCCCAGGGGCACCAGGCCCGTGGTGTCCCTGTTAGGCCTGTGGTGCCCCTGGCGGTCCTGTGGTGCCCCTGTCAGGACTGTGATACCCCTGATAGGCCGGTGGTGCCCCTGGCAGGTCTTTGGGCCCCCGGGCCTCAAGGGGGGGGCCATGACCCATGTGACCCCCCCCCCCCTTGGATCCGCCCCTGGCTGGTCAATCGGGGAGCACTATAGCCGGCGCAGCGTTCAGCAGTAAAATCAACTGATCAACATGGTGATGAGGGATGATCATGGAGTGGATACATGCCTAATGCCACTCCATCAATAGTCAATGTGACGTCTAGCAATCTCTGCAGCACGTTAAGGGAAATTGGGCGTGACCTACCGCGGCTTGGTATGCATGATGACGGCAAAGTGACAAGTGAGCCATGCTGGAAGAGAACGAACCTCGAATACGATTTATTTTTCAGCAGGTCACTTCCATAAAAGATGCTGTGTGGTTGAGAGAAGTCGGGACAATCTGCTGCTGGTGTCACGGCAATGCATACTGATAAAGCAAGCATGCTGGCATTTAATAGAAAAGACTGATGCCATTTCTCGCATGCAGGTAATAACAGAACCTATGTTTTCATGTGCAATGTGTTAGGCGCACAGTAAAAAATCCTTATCCGGTACGAAATATAAAAACTTCCTTCAGAAATAAGCATTTATTTATCGTATATAATAAAACACTTCGCAGGATCAAATACAAAGCATCAAATGCATGACAGTACCTATCCAATACTCTGCCACAAAGCTATCATTTCAGCATTTGTATGGATTCCAACGACAACATTCAGCCTTCAGGTACGGCCTCAGCGAAGACGCGCAGAATTCAATAGATCTCCCGTTCCGTGTGTCAATGAATACCTGTTTGCTTATCATTAGCTGATTTGCAGCTCACGTCGGCGCGGCTGTGAGCGTCCGCGCACGGGCCGTGATGAATACATTCAGCGTGAGCGTCTGTCGGCGTCAGCGGTGACCGATGGCCGCGGGAGCACGACCGGCGCCGTGTCGCGCGGCCGTGCCATGGGAGCGGCGCCGGTCCGGCCGCTGGAAAACTGGCCGCCCGGCTCCATACATCATGGCGAACATACGGCCCGGACGGCGCCGGCCTTTGTCTAGTCATGCATGAACTGGCGGCCCAGTGAGAGCTTATGGACCGCTTAGCCGCCAATGGCGCTGCACTGACGGCCCAAGGCGCTATGTGACTGCACCAGCTGCGCTATACTGACGGCCCACGGCGCTATACTGACGGCCCACGGCCGTCCTCGGCGCTATACTGACGACCGGCGACGCTATACTGACGTCCAGTGTCGCTATACTGACAGTTATTTGACTGGCAGTTGATGAAGTGGACGGCGCCAATGTCGTAGCCCCGGCCTGCCGTAGTTGTCTCTGCGACCCGCGACGACAGGTCTATACTCTATGTGGCATAATGAGCGAGCTAAAAATTCCACATTCACACACTTGTTGAACCCACTGATTGACAGGAAATCAATCCATCAGCTCTAGATTGCAGATACAATGCAGTGTGATTTTGATTGGCTAATGATTCCAGCCACGCGAAGCTCCGAAGACAATGCAATCGAAACCTGTCTGTTCTGAGCGCAGTGGCGTACGTAATTACTGGTCCTCACGCAACATTGAATTAGGCTATATGCATTGACACTGACTGTCAAGCATGAATGATGGTCGTACGAGAAAAGAAGGCTTGACATATTCCTTTTCTGTCACGTCCCTGAAAGAACGCGCAAGTAGCTTCGGTACTTGCAATCCGTGGTAGAATCAGGGAATCACTGTAACAAGGATAATATCGAGCCACTCTATAGTTATTAGCAAGGACGTCACCGCAGTTCCCATACCGCAAGTGAAATTAAACCGAGTGCAGCGCTCCCTTTCATTCATAAAAAAATCCCTGTCAGTTTTCCAACCTCAGACGGCTTTTGATCAAGATTACTTTACTACTCGCTTTTGATGGTCCCCACGTATTGGTTCCATCTGTCCATATACGTGGACATCTCGCGAATTGCTGGACATCCGTATATGGTTCCATCTCGGTGCCACGGAATCACCGTTGATGTCACAGTGACTATAATACTACATATTTGTTTTAATTCAATAAATTAAGCTAACCAAGAACTAAATCAGAGAATTTTTTACCAATTCAAACTTGATCTATTACACATAAAAAAAATATGTAATTCATTGATCAATTCTCTTTGAGCAATTTTAAATGCTTTAGTCCTTCAACGATAGTTCGCTACAAAAAAAATACACGCACACATTACACCGCTTTCGCTCGCAACAGAACTCTCCCATTTCGGACCGAAGGGTACTCCCCCGTAATGTCGAACTCAACTTCCTGGAATGTGACCAGTTTATTGGTTGAAAAGGGCCAATAAGCGTAAATTACAGGAGCAGCTAGAGCAGCATGCCAAATCGCGGCACGGCTACAATCGTGGAACGCGCAGAATTTCAATAAACTGAGCTCATCAGGCGAGCTCATTGACGCCCGCTGCGTGTTCACAGAAGCGGAAAACTGCGCGCTCTACGCAGCCTTTCAGTCGATGGCGGACAATTTGCATACCTAAAGCAGAAATATGGCTCATCAGCGCGGAGATCAAAGACACGGTGTCGTTATTTGCGCCTGCAGGTGAACAAATAGCATCAGTCCGACAGTGATTAGCCGGCAATGAGCTAAGGGCGAAGGAACCATCAAATCCTGGATATCGAACCAAAAACGACCCAATCTGCCGAGCCAAAAGCGACATTGCTCTATGTTGTTCTTTTTAACGATTTGCACATGCAATGCAGCTATTTCGGCTGATGTGTGAGTGTGTTTCAGCTTTAGAAAATGGATTTCATGCAGCGCAGTTCCAAAAGTTCGTGCCAGAATCTCTCCCCGGAACAGAAAAACTGCAGCAGCCCTCTCCTTTGTATCTCATTCGGCATGGTTATGGCCGATTCCTGCAACGCACCGTGCCTCAATAATTACCGTCTGTAGCTTCTTGTGTCCAAAGTAAACATCGCTTTACATGCTCAAACTTTTCCTCTATGCATTCTCTTCTTATGCCTCTCGTATGAATCGATTTCAGCAGACAGCCCCGAGCAGGCCGTTAACCTATGCACTATGCGGCGCCGGGGCTCCCTCAGCAGGCCCTCAGCAGGCCCTCAGCGGCTCCCTCAGCAGGGCCGTGGGCAGCTCCCTCAGCAGCTCCCTCAGCAGGCCCTCAGCAGGGCCGTCCGCCCCCGGAGCGGCTCCCTCAGCGGCTCCCTCAGCAGGGCCGTCCGCCCCCGGAGCGGCTCCCTCAGCAGGCCCTCAGCAGGCCCTCAGCAGGCCCTCAGCAGCTCCCTCAGCAGGGCCGTCCGCCCCCGGAGCGGCTCCGCTTCCGTCCGTCCGTCCGTCCGTTCACCATGTTGGCATGGCGATCAGAGCCACCATTTTTCAGCTCGTCTCTAATGCGTCCATGGGGAGCGGGGCAGAAGGGAGGCGAAAGCCCGCTCAGAAGGGGAGACAATGTGCTCCCGGCACTATGTGTCTCTGGGGATTCACGAGTTGAATAGGAGCTAAGACAAATGCAATTCGGAAAGGAGCTGGTGTGATGTGAAATAGACTCTGTGCTGGCTGATGGGCTTTAGCTCCCTGCAGGCTGTCGGAGTCTATAAGCCGCACCAGTAAACGGACACGTGGATACACATATTCGTAACAATGGCCTGTATAGCATGACCATAAGGCTAAGCCGCACTGAGGAATGCCTCGACTTGTTTAGAAACCGTCTATTGTCACATTGTGTCAAGTTCAGCCGATCCTCAATTTTATACCTTCGTTTTATTTTTCTTGCGCGCGTCAGCTGAATATCGGCGCACGTGGAGAACAATGGGTCATATAACTGGATGGGGGACTAAAGTAACCAGGAAAACGACTTCAAACTTACCCATTAACAGGGGTGTCGATTTTTCAAAATGGTTGGGGGTGCTCAACCCCTGCACCGGGTGAAAGATTGCAGCTTTGGCATGGGGCACTTAACCGTGCAAGGCAGGGTTGGGTATCCCTATATACGGTTCTGATAATCCCGGGATTTCCACTAATATTTCCCAAAGGTAGAACATACTTCTTGAAAATCATTCTGCTCGTCCTAGTACTTGGCTACCTAATTACATAAACATTTTTCCGAAAAAGTCGCATATGTATTTGCCGGCAGCTCGACAACAGCCCCGGCACCTCTGTAATATGGTGACAGAAACCGATGACGGCGATTAGCACCGGTGCAGCAGCCCTTGCGGCCCGCATGAGCGGACATTGCGCGGAGGCAGCGGTAGCTACGAGGCTCTGGCAAGAGTCAGACGATCACAATAGTCGCTAAAAATTGACAGGTGATCGCATTTCGATATTTACGGGTTTACTATTTTTCTCAGTGGCGTAGCCAGGTGGGTCCGTGAGGCACGTGCCCCCTCCCCCCATCAGGTTCAGGGGCCCTCGGGTTATTTGGGGCTGATGGGCCCTGCGGCGCCAATTGGCCGCTGAGGGTCCATGCTGGCCATATTTGGACTCAGAAGGGCTCCACATGACTCGTAATAACACCTCATGGGCCCACAAGTACCAACACTAAGATCTCCATAAGGGCCCAAGCCAGCCTCTGAGGGCCCCTTACCGGCCTCGGAGGGCCACTTGCCGGCCTCTGGGGGTCCTAACCGGCCTATTCTCAGCCAGCAAATTTGTTCTGGGCCGTAGCTTTAGTCTGGCTAGCTCCGGCATTTGCTCCGGCTAAAGTACGGGCAAGGTCTGGGGCTCTACTAGAGCTGACACATGATCCCGAAGCTCGCCAGCACCACAGCCGGACTTATGCCGCATCAGCCGTGCCGTACCTTAACCATACTTCAGCCACAGTAAGCCAGAGCAGCTATGCGGCAGCCGGACCTGGCCGTAGGGGAGCCGGACGGAGTTGAGCCAGACTTGGCGGTCCGAAACCATACCAACCCGGGAGCGCTACGGCAAAGACTGGCTAACAGGAATAGAGCCATATCGACCCAAACCCCGGCTCTGACAGCGTCCCGTTTACACCGGCCCAGGTCTGGCATGTCAGAGTTGCCGGGGCAAAACGGAATTGCGCCGAACCAAATTGCTGGCTGGGTTAGGGGGCCAGCTTTAAGAGCTCCACATCCGCCTGTAATAGCCCCAGGCCCACACCCACTTCTCTGAGGGACTTTATAGCGGCGACTGTGAGGGCCCTCACCGGCGCCCCTGAGAGCCACAGCGGCGTGGCGTCTCTGAGGGCCCCACACCCCTAACTCTGAGGCCCTACGCCAATGCCTTTAAAAACCCTACATTGGCGGTTCTGAGGGTCCTTGTCAGTTACCAGCCAGCTACCAGCGACCCTGACGGCCCCACACAGGTGACTCGGACTTCGGAGGGTCCCAGCGGCGTTTGAGAGCACCATGCCGGTCTCTGGCTCCTGAAGGCACCGGGGGACCTCTTGATATCTTCTTGTCGGCCTATGAAGGGTCCGTTCCGTAACAGCAGTTCTGAGGGCCCCACGCGTGCCTGTGATGGCCCTAAACCAGTGTCTCTGAGAGCCCCCACAACGGCGCCTGTGAGGGCTATCACCGGCGACTGTGAAGCCCCTACACCGGCGCCTCCGAGGGTTCCACATTGCCATATCTGAGGGCCCCACACTAGTGCCTCTTAAGGCCCTATATCGGCGGCTTTGAGGGCCCAACGCCGTCGCTTCTGAAGGCCCCACTAGTGTGCATATGACGGCCACCCACCGGTGACTTGTGAAGGCCCCACACCGGCGACTCTGAGGGCCCCATCGGCGTCTGAGTCCGTGCCGGTCTCTAAAGACGACCCCAATGAAGGTACTTACCACCGGCCTCTGGTGGCCCTTTGCCGGCCTCTGGCTCTGAGGGCCCGTCGCTGGTCTCTTGAGCCCCCTGCCGGCTTGGCGCTCAAAGGGTCCGAGTCTGACACCCGTGTACGACGGACCCACACCAGTGTCTTTGCAACTTAGCGTGTTTTTCCGCCCTTCTTCTTAAGACTAACATTGCTTTTCTTTACATCTTTTTTCATGCATTGTAAATTGCGTAATTGTTTTGTTTTTAGCAGTGAAATACTGCGGAACCAATTATGTTCCTCAAGCAGAGTTAGTGGGAGTTATTGAGGGAAAAATCATTGGGGGTGCTAACTGGAACATTTGGGGGTGCCCCGAAAACCATTGGGGGTGCTCATTTCAGCATTGGGGGTGCTGCAGCACCCCCAAAGGTATACAAATCGACACCCATGCCCATTAATCAAAAAATTCAACAGTGAACACGCGTCAACCAGCCGCCGTTGGGGAACTCCATCGAACCCTCCCGAACCTGTCCTTTACCTGCCCTGCAGCTGCGCCGAATATGCCACTCAATGTGTTCGTTAGCCGGAAACACACCCTTAGCCAGCAGGCCGTTCGTGTCGCCGTTGCCAGTGCGCCAGAATCGCCGACAGCCTTGCCGCTTTTTGCCGCGCCACTCGGCGTCTTTGTTCTGGTTCATTAGTGGCGCAGTCTTGTCAGAGGTGCGCGGCTAATTTGAATCAGCGAGATCGGGCACCCGCTCCCGAGGGCGGGACCGCCTACGGAGGATTTGTCTGGGCGCACCGGCCGGAAGAATTGGGCCATTTGGCAGGACCGCACTGCCAGAAATCAGCGGAATCAGTCAACTGCATTGACCTGCTGATTTGAAGGCATGGGATCGTAGCTTGAGCTTGTCAGCTTTTTGAGACCTGCACGTCCTTCTTGTCACATTACATTCCAACAATTCAACGTTTCCTGATTCCTCACATTATTGCTTTCGACTTTCCTTTACATGTCGACAAAACAAATATTGAGCATCCGTAAGACCAGAAATGCCAAACTTATCGGTTTCACGTCTCCAATTTCTTGAAGTTGGAAATCAATGACTTGGATCAGCTTTACTATTCAAGCGGTGCAATCACCTAAAGTCTTGCAAGAACTAATGTATACCTCAGGTCTGAAGCATGTTCCTTGCTATGAGACGGGTCGAGGACAGTTGGAGTAACAGGGCGCCTCTCGCTGGCCATCTGGTCACTGCAACCCTAGAGGCGATGGGAACGGGTCCCGGGGGCTCCTCTCAAAGTGGAGATACCCGCCGTAGAGCCAGCGTCGGCTTGATTTAGAGCCACATAGCCAATCAAAATGCAAATCAGCCCGGCGGCCGGCGCGGCGCGCGACAATTGCCGCCCGTGAGAGCGCTGATTGCGCCGCCGCTCCGACTGTCTGCCATTCAGGTGCTGTATGGCCAGATTGGACTCCGACATAAACAACTATTGTCAGTGGATTAGCTTGTCGAGCGCCGCGCGGCTCTTTGAAGCCGTCGTAGTCGAAATGCAGGCCGACCTGACCCCGCCGCCTCCCGCGCCCTTCGGGTCGGCTGTATAGTGTACCAGAACTGATAGATGGCTCACTCCTCGCCTGCAAATAGAGGCCCCACTGCCCCGCCATTTGCGTCCAACGCACGACAGAAGCCAGAATAGATTGGAGAGTTTCCGAGCAATTAAATGCGCACACATTTGGATATCATCAAACTGCTTCATGCCTATTTGATCTTGATTAGGTGTCGCAAAAACATTTGCCTCGCATCTCAGATAAAATCAAAGGAAAGGCAGCAAAAATTTAATGCGGGGGCGTGTCCGCTAACGGCCACCGCAATCGTCTCAATTTTCCGCCCCAACTGAGCCCATTTGTCTGCCACTGATATTCCCACTATTTGCCTCCCACATAGCAGTTCTTCTGTACCCGCTTTCCTTGATTTCAATTCATTCCATCTTGAAGCTTAATCTGCGGGGCGGGGCGGGCTCGGCCCTATGTCTCCGGCAGACGGGTCTACTACATCTCCGGCAGCCGGCGCGGCCCGTGGCCCAGCAAACGGCGAGGAGGACGGGGAGAGGTCACTCAGAGCAGAGGGGGGGGGGGGGAGAGAGAGAGGTCCGAGTGAGCTGAGCCGTTGCCAGAAGGCGGAAGCCAGATAGATCTCAGCCTTTCCCTTGATGTGATGTGGGGTTTGGTGAAATACCAAATATACAGGCCTAGCCCTCACAACTACAAAATTAAAATAAAATTTTGCCTCGTCAGTGATAAGATTACGAGCTGCGCCATCTCGACGACAGGGTGCTCACTGCTCACAACTACAAATTTTACTTTCAATGGATAGGATAGTCTGACGGGTATTTAGCGGGTGTGTTAGCGATGGGCGCGAGCTCAGAGAGAATGACAGGTCCTGCACGGTACACTGCGATAATACTTACTGAATACGCGACGCCCTCTAAATGACTAAGTGACTTTTGGTCCTCCAGGAAATCGTGTGAATCAGAGTCCCGATGCAGGGGGTGGGTCCCACTCCCACTTCCACCCTCGCCCTTCTGTCCAAAGTTATAACTCCGCTTCAGTCAAACAGCCTCTTCAAACGCCACTGATCTGGTCAATCGATAGAGTGAGTCAGATAGTCCAACATCAGAACCCCGCTGTATTTATTCGTAGAACGGTAGCTGGCAGCAGGGCGCCACTGCTGTCATAATCACTAATCATCCAAACAGCGCGCCACTCAGGCAGTGGTGCCAAAGGGACACGTCAATCCCGAACGAGTGGGGTGAGCTCACCTATACACCGCTTCCGGCCCTATTACAGCCGGTATGTACGGGCTACACGATCATGCATGATCGTCATGACATGTCATGTGCCATTGGTGCCAGCGTCCCTTTTGTACAGTGTTCCATCAGGACGGCGGCGGTGGCGAACGTTGTCACATCACCTCCCCAAGCAACGAATCCTCCCGGTCAGACCCACCCACCGCCCAGTCTCCCTCTCCCTCCCCAATCACCCCCTCCCCCTCCTGTCAGCGACTCGTCGGCCGCTCGCAGTTCTAGTGAACATTGAGAGTTGACAGGGCCTGCGGGCTGCGGTCAACAGGGCAGCAAGGGCTCGATGGCTCAAGAAACAGTGGGCTTACGATTCACGATTTATAGTAACCGTGGATACGTCAAGCTAACACCGTTTATAGTTGCTCACTGCTCAGGCTAACACCTGCTCTTGGGATAAGGACAGGGATAATGTGTAGCTTGATGCTTAGTGCTCACTGCTCAGTTCAAATCGGACACTCTTCCCAGGTCAGTGAATGAGGGCCGTGTCCCAGGTCAGCAGTCTGCCCAGCCCACAGTTGACGGCTACCCCGCCGTCCTGCCCAGAGGTGACGGCTGCCCCATCGCCCTGCCCAGAGGTGACGGCTGTCCCGCCCGGTCCAGCCCAGAGGTGACGGCAGTCCCGCCGTCCTGCTCAGAGGTGACGGCTGTTCCTGCCATCCTGCCTAGCCCCGGCCGTGCGGGGGCGGCAGGCGGCATACCGGGCTCGTTGGACGGCCGAGGGGTGCCGACGGACAGCGCATTTGGAAACTGTGAGTGGCTGCGTGCTGGCTCCGGCAGCGTGCGACGGGTCAGGGGAGTATAGGTCAGTCGATCGGAGGGAGGGGGAGAGAGAGAGAGAGAGAGAGAGAGAGAGAGAGAGAGAGAGAGAGAGAGAGAGAGAGAGAGAGAGAGAGAGAGAGAGAGAGAGAGAGAGAGAGAGAGAGAGAGAGAGAGAGAGAGAGAGAGAGAGAGAGAGAGAGAGAGAGAGAGAGAGAGAGAGAGAGAGAGAGAGAGAGAGAGAGAGAGAGAGAGAGAGAGAGAGAGAGAGAGAGAGAGAGAGAGAGAGTACTTTCCGAGAAGATGTGAGGATGAACATACGATCATTTCACAATAGGTATACTCGTATAGTGAGAGCCTGCTCATCATGATGATTGCTCAATCATAAACATTCCGCGCATGGCGTTTTAGGATATTTCCACACACTTGTTTCTGAAACCAGTAAGTTGGGGTAACAGGTACAACCGCCCGAATTATATTGCAGGTGTTGTTCATAAACTAATTACACTTCTTTACATGAGTGTTATCAAATTTGGTAAAGAGCAAAATCGTCTTTAAAAAAGGAAAAAAAATAATCACAATAAACAGTGAAAGGGTTGCTCCTTTGTTTCTATAGGATGCCAATTACAATTAAGAATTAGAATGTCTTCTGCATACCGTCATTGCCCTCACGCCAAAAGTCTCCTGCAATTAAGCAGGTGATTTATCAGACTGCAAATCAAGCTTTACCGTCGTCCAATGCTCGTCATGACAGCTGTTATTGTCGTGTTGGCGCCCAGCACCCCATAAACATGTAAATATTCCGCCGTGCAAATCTCAGCGCGCGACAACGCCAGCGTGCTTTGTCTGGCAACAAACTGCCGCCGATCTGGCAACAGCGCCATAAAACCTCCACACTCATCTTACGAATCGCCGTTTTACGAGCCGGTCCACCTAGGGGACACGGTGCCGCAGGGACCAGGGAGAGATGATCGACTGTGGCTCTTGACGCGAGGACTGCTTTGTAGAGCTTACAGGCTACAGCAACAGCAGCTTTGCCAAGTGAGTCATTTTTATTTACAAATTCCACCGATAACTCTCGCTCCTTGTAGTCTCATGCATTGATGCAATTAAACAGATTCCCCAATTCGTTGCCCAATTCTTTCTTGTTGCATTGTGTCTCCCCCGTCTGTTTCGGCCATTCATAGGACTAAGTCTCGGGATAATTAGCGCGAGTCGTCGAGCTGATTGCCCCTCAGACTGGTGTCAGGTTTGTCCTCGATGCTGAGTACTGAGTATCGGTGGGCGTGTGCCGGTGGGACGGATCATCGAGCCGGTCCAACGGTCACCCCCAAATGGTATTGTCCTTCTGGAGCACACCACCTATACATATACCGTCTGATTAGCTCTGGTGAGGCGACCATCAGCCCTGAACAGGGAAGCAAAATCATGTATTCTGATTGGCTGATCTTGAAAATGAAAAATGCTTTAAGCGGTTGCTCAAAATTCAACATTTGATTTGATTGGCCAGTTGCAGGGCCAGTCGTGCAGTGCAGTATGAAGTGGTACTGAAGCATATCAGTATTGTTTCTTTGGTCATTGATTGGATATGTGGTTGGAGCATGAGAGTCGTTTACATGGACATTGTCCTGTTATACATTGGTGTTGAATGTGAGATCAATTGTGATGGTCAGTTTCTCACATAAAAAACGCCATGCAGCGACTGTCGGCAGCAATGACTGCAAATCTGCGGATAAATCAGGACAAAATCAAGACTTTTCCATTCATTAGGGAAGCGGTGCACTGGCCTTCAGATAAGTACGGCTCAATGGAATAAAAGTAATCCTGAACAGCCCGTTGTGCGGCACTGCTGCTGCTCAATGACAATTGACACCGGTAGCCAGGGAAGGACAGGCTCGTTAACCGGTCCGGGTCTTCACAGCATGCACAGTGCACACAGAGCTAGTAGTTGTAATTACAGACCATCATTCAATTATCTAGACTCGGAGAAACAAAAATGCAAATGGACATTGATAAGCAGCTTCTGCCTTCTGAAGAATAATTTGACTAGTCTTACCGCATCTGGGCTGGGGTATTTTTACAGCGCAATGCTGATTAGGCTCCATAATTGGTCATTAGTGCCAACACGTTAACGTTATCAGCGTTCGGTGAAGTGGGCTCATCTCTGATCTGTCGACACACAATAGATATCGACCAGGGGCGATCTGTCAGTGCAGCCTCTGCCATATACCCTGGCCTCTGCCGTCTGCAGGCCTCGGTACGAGCCGGCAGAGCTGCAGTCCCCCGTCATTCAGCGAAGAGCCCAGCCTGAGAACGGCCATCAGAGCTCAGCCAAAAGTCGGGTGTATGTCAGCCAAAAGACGGGTATAGACGTATGTCGTCTTTGCTGGATCGACTCATCACATATCACGTATCACGTGGGAATTCCTATGCTGCGGATTGAGCGGGGCTTCAAACCAAAAATATAATGCCAGAATCGCCCGGATGCTCCGGCCTCCGAGACCACCTCCTCACCCCACAACCAGCCACCATCGCTGACAGGTTACAGGTGTTACTGTGTTACAGGTCTGCTGGTCGGTCAGTGTGGCAGGTCGGTCTGCGTGCCCCACGGCAGTCCGTCGGTCATCAGTGCCCTGCCTGCCGACAGCTCGACTCGTCGGCTTCCAAATCCAGGTCACCTGCGTGGAGACCGCATTGGGGGCGTGCCCGTTCTCGGGGGCACGTGTGTTGTTTCGGTCAGACGTGGGAGCTGGCGTGACGACGTGTAACGAATTCCGCGCGCTCAGAGCCTGGACAGGACTCACCGCCTGCCACAGCCGTGCTACAGGTCTGCAGGCATACACCCATCGGTGCTAGTCCTATTGAATGGCGACCCCGATCAGCAACAAGCTACGATCGACCCTCGGCCAGGTCGGGCGCTGATTCGAGCCGCTCACCGCGCAGCCACAATGCCGTATTTAGCATAGCGCCATCCTCTTAACATAAACCGCGCATTAATAAGCGGCCACGGGTCGTCAGCGTCGCCGATGACGCCGGTCAGAATGACGACCCGGCGCGGCGGCGGAGGCGCAGTCTTTGTCCGTCGCGGCGCCCCCGCGGCGCCCCGGCCGGCGCACTCGGGCCGGCACTGAGTCGATTGGTGGTGTCTTTTTTAGTGCGCGGGTCCCCGCTGTGCGGCAGCACTGTCGATTCATGAGCAGCACCGCGCACAATCGGGCCGATGTCAAACAGAGGGGTATGGGTCTGATCGGCCGCCCGGGCGGCGCGGGTCGTTCGGTGTTGGAGTCTTCCGCGTCGCCTGGGACGTGCTGCGGCGATCCCAAGAAGAGAGGGAGGGGGGTATGTTGGCTCAGCAGCGGCCTGGGACAGACAATGGCACGTGCACAGTGCGCGCGGCGCGTGCCGGCCGGGTACACGGCGCCGGTGGTCCCCGGCGCACCTCCGAGTCGACGATAAACAAGCGGGAAGAGCGCAGTCATCGCCGCAATGGATGGCGGTTCGCGCCGGGGGTCGCCTCGACTCATCTCCCGGTGAGTTGGAATCGCTGCACCACTGGGCATGGCTCCGCGACACTGATGGGAAATGGGCCCCGCGGTCGCAAAAACAGCCCCTGCCGCTGACCCGGCAAGGCCGGCCTGTTTGGAGGATGCCGGTCACAGGACGGACGGTGGTGAGTTGGGGTATGGAGAGGTGAGTCGCGCGCAGGTCGTCCGCCACGGCTGGGCGAGTCGCGCTGCCGAGGACCGATCCGCTGACGAACGGTGACGTGGTGGCCGTTTCAGAGGCGCCCGTCGGAGGGTCGTCTGTTGGAGACATGGCTTATATCCCTCAGAGGTGTGATCAGAGCAATAGGTCTGCTTTATTACGGCATAAATCCCGATAGTGTTAGTCGCAGACATGAATGAACGCAGTGCAAAGACATCAGACAGATGGCATCAGGCACATGTGTCTTCTCTGTGTCTTCCCATGCGGAGATTGTCTACAGGCCTCAAGAGGGTCGATGCGGCACGGTAGATCGGCAGATCACCTTGGGTCTCCGGTCTTTGTTGCTGCAAGGCATGCCATGCATGCAAGATTCAATTATGCAAGATACGCGATCGACATCAGATACTCAGTAAGGGAGATTTGGTATTCAATCTCAGCATTTTAATATTCTTATTTTGGCGAAAACCCATATGTTCGGTCGACGTTGCAAGCAATATCAGTGCAGTTTTCCAGCAAGCCTCGTTACCATTTAGTCGATTATGACCCTGCCATCATAGCGTTAGAACGGTCTGGATACCAAGGATTGGCGCATTTGCAATTCATTTCATTTCGTAACAGACCATTTCCCCAACTTTCGGCAGGCTGGAACCGTCCAAAACGCTCTGGAGCGAATTCAACAGCCTCTTAGGCTTACAGCATCTTCAGCATTGCACATTTTGGGGGACGAAGTCGAGCAGAAAGGCTGTCAGCGGCATGATTCAACGATGTAATGTGCCCATGCGACACTTGCGAGGCTTAGTTTCGGTTTATGATGGCCGGAAAACAGACGCTGAGTGGTTTCTATATCGCTGATCGGTGGGCTTTTGATGTCAAGTGAGACGATGCCGGAAGGCCAACTTTAGTTTATGGGACAAGAGTCAACTGCGATGCGACATACCTACCGTAAAACACAGCCCGTCACCGAACAATTAAAATGCGCATCAGACAAATTAAATGTAAATCAAAATGCGCACTTTACAAATACATGTATATTGTATAATTTTGCACGCCTATGTCTTTCGCAAAAAGCCATGGTTTGAATGCTGATTAAACCTAAAAGCATTCGCCGTCGCTGCCTTACATACTTTTGTCGCTGAGTGATTTGTACAATCTAATCTGCAAACTTCTCAAGGATTCAGTGAATTCCGAATTGCAAACATTGCTTGAATTCAAACGCGATGTTGAGAGCTCATCGTTCCTGTAACCACGGAGAGAAGTCGGATCGTTGCCGTGCGCGGAACTTCCGGAAAGGAGGAGCCACCACGGCGTCGAGCCGCCTCAGTTTACGGCGCTATCCATCCGCAGTGGGCGGATGTTTGACCGCCGAGGCTCGTGGCCACTAAATCAGAGCCCGAGTGAAGTACAGTCCACGGCGGGGCAGGCCGTCACCTCCGGAGACAGGCGGCAGGCGCGCAGCAGGACAGGAAGACGAACGGCCGAGGGGGATTATTCCAAACTCATGAGGCCAATAACTCGCTTACAACATAGCCGAGTCTGTCAGGAGCAGGACACGTGGGCACACCGGAAGACCAAAGTTAATGCTTAGTTGATCGAAAATCCAAACACGCGGACAAAGGAGCGGAAGCTGCACACCAGAACTATAACACCTCAACAGAATGGACAGTGGGCATTAGTCGTAACTCTTGCCATGTGGCCAGGGCAGGATCGGGAACAGCTCGGCTGCCGCTGTTCCACCGCCTGGAGTGAGGCGCGGCCACCCGCCATGTCCGTGACCGGAGCCTGCGCTGTGTGACGTATCCGCTGGCAGCTCGCTGTAACAGGTCGGCAGCTCGCTGTGACAGGTCGGCAGCTCGCTGTAACAGGTCGGCAGCTCGCTGTAACAGGTTGGCAGCTCGCTGTGACAGGTTGGCAGCTCGCTGTAACAGGTCGGCAGCTCGCTCTAACAGGTCGGCAGCTCGCTCTAACAGGTTGGCAGCTCGCTCTAACAGGTCGGCAGCTCGCTGTAACAGGTTGGCAGCTCGCTGTAACAGGTCGGCAGCTCCATGCTTCAGCTGGTCTGGATGGATGAAAGGCAGGCCACTCCACAGTGCATTTGGACGGCGAGACCGGTGATTAGTCGACGGCTGAATCGGCAAATGCGTTGATTTGTTTTGATATGCATTGATGATGATCTGTTTACCTCCTAATGAGCAACCACTCAATTAGCCCTTTGAACTATTTCACTGGGTCAACAATGCCACAGCTTTCAACTTATTCAGCGTTTAGTTCCACTTATCCTCTTGGCACCCGAGAGCAAGGTATCAATAGAATCACCATAAAAACTCATTCCCTGGCTTAAAATAAGGTAAGTATGGATAAAATACACTCTCAGTAGAGACTCCTAATTATGCGCATGCGCTGTGACCTGTACACTATAGTACACTTTCGGATTCGGGGACTACAAAAAATGGTGTATTACGTGAAAAATGACATTGCATTGTTTCGACAAACCTCCCTCAAAATCATCATAAAACCAGAGTGACTGTATTTATCAACACTTACTGTTGTGTTCGGCACTCTTAATAACGATCATCAGATACAGCAGCTGATGAAGGGCGAACTGACGCTCACCAGAGACGGAGCTGGGGTGTGCGCGCTGACGCTCACCAGAGACGGAGACGGAGCTGAAGAGTGCGCGCTGACGCTCACCAGAAACGGAGCTGAAGGGTGCGCGCTGACGCTCAGCAGAAACGGAGCTGAAGGGTGCGCGCTGACGCCCAGCAGAAACGGAGCTGAAGGGTGCGCGCTGACGCTCACCAGAGAGGGAGCTGAAGGGTGCGCCCTGAAGCTCCCCAGAAACGGAGCTGAAGGGTGCGCGCTGATTGTCCACGGTGTTTACACATTCGAACCTCCCTCGTGGAACTGATTGAAGCAGTCACGATCCGGGCGGCAGCAGAGGAAGATCTTGCACCTGCGGCACTCAATCCCTGTCTGCTGATGGCACCCGGGCTTCCTGCACCGCTTAAACTCCTTCCGAGGGTGGCACTTGGGGAGGTGCTTCCTTGAACGCAGGCGAGCTGGTGACGGCATTGGCACTGTGGCTCGACGGCGCTTCTTTGGATCCGGTCCGTCAGGCTCTTCTACGTCGCTGCTTCCTGAGCTGCTGTGGGATGAGCCATCGGAGCTGATGCCCTTCAGGAGCTGCATCGCCAGGGCATACTTGAACTGGAGGAATTTCATCATCTCGGCACCCTTGATGCCGGCTTCTTCGGCATCTTGCTGGTACAGCAGCCACGCATTGACAGCTGACAAGTCGAAGAAGTGAAGGATTGTTTTTACCGTCCACTTCCGAGTTCTCGCGCCTGACCTATAGTGCGCGATCATCCGATCATTCAGATCCACTCCTCCCATGTTGGCGTTGTAGGCCTTGACGACTGCAGGACGAATTTCGTCAATGTACGACCGACTTGTCTTCTGGTACCTTTTACAGGTGTCTGAAGGCTCGACGCCGTGTTCGGTTGATCCCAACAGGATCATCTTGCGATCTTGCCAGGCCGTGAACGCTACAGCGTCGTCACTGCGGACAGCGCACACAGACGTCCCTCTTCCTCGTTTGGCGAGTTCCCTCTCGGTCGGCAGTTTGGCCTCCTTCGGGACCAGATTTTTCTTGATGGTACCAGTCCCGTGAAGCCCTCGAGCCTCCAGCTGTTCCAGGAGGCGGGACGTTGTAAAGTACCTGTCGAAGTACACGGATGTCCCCGGAACCAAGGTTTGCACCAGTCACATCACCACAGACTCGCCCACCGTCCATGGCTTGCCTTCAGCGCCTCCGTCGTCAAGCTTCTTCCCTTGGTAGACCTCGAAGTCGAGAACGAGTCCTCGCGGTGATGCCAGCACGAAGTTCTTAAGACCTTCTGGGTGAGGCTTTCCAGGCACATACTGCTTCAGTGTCGTTTTCCCCGTGAAAGGAATCATCTGCTCGTCGATGGACACCTGAGGAGGCCTTTCCTGCTGCAGACAGCCACTTCGAACGCTTTCGACGAGGGGACGCACCTTCCACAAGCGGTCCGTCTTCTGCTCATCGGTGACGTCGACATCATTCACTACTTTCAAGTGTCCCCGAATGAAGTGGAAACGATCCCGAGTGAAAGCCGAGTGAAAGACCCGAGTGAGATCCCGAGTGAAAGCGTCTGCCACTGCTGCGATTCGCGTTGGTTGTGACCAGTACATGCGTATCCAGGGGAACTTGAGCACAGACATCAGCAAGCTAGCCCCGAAGAACTGCTCGCACTCGTCGTTCTTCAAGAGGAGGCTTTTGCCGTTTGAGCGACCGCATGCTGATTAGTTCGCAGCGCGATGGTTCGATACATTTGAGGAGGGATAAACACTTCCATGTACTCTCGGGGAGTCTTCACCCGAGCCTGGGAGGGACCTGACCTCTCTGGGATACATCGGCCAGCATCACCAGCTCCCTGCTGGCGAGACTTCGGAACGAACTCCTCCGATCTTCTGTAGAACACGCGCCTGGACAACGGATGCTCGGAAGGACCATCGTCATCTCCGGAAACACCGTGAGCATCGTCATCGCTATCGTTTTCTGGCCCTGAGGACTGAATTTGGTCTGGACCAGGACTGAAGTCTTCATCAGAGTCATCGAGGGAATGATCCAGGTCGGAATCTCTCAAGGACTGGAGGTAGGTGGCGATCTCCTCTGGGGTCCTCAGGACCAGGGCTCAAAAAAGATGTTTGGTGGTCGCCGACCAAAAGTTTTATTCATATTGTGGTCGCAGCACCGGCTGCCCAGTGCCAACTGCCCATGGCTCTTGTTGTCGGACACGCAAAGGAACGTTTAAGCCTTCTAATGCTACTATTCCCAGTCCCGTAGCCCGTATCAAGCGCCACCAATTTACACGAATCTGCAATTAAGTACAACATGGATTAAAAGCAGTGGTTTGATCGCTAACGCTGCGTTCGGACAGCCCAGTTTCCACGTGGAGTTTCTACGCCGATGAGCTCCCCACGAAAACGCCTTTCGGCCGTTTGGCCATAGCGTTTCGCACTGACCGAATGCGTTTGCGTGGGGAATTCCTCGGCGTGGAAGTTCCACGCAGTGACCGGGCTGTCCGAACGCAGCCTAAATACACCATAACAAACAAGAGTGAAATTTTGCGCCCGAATCCCTATCCCTACCCCTCCCCTGGCTGACCCGACGGACGCCACCCCTCCCCTCGGCGTCCCTTCCCCCACGGCGGCAGTCACCGCGCGCCGGTGGGTGAGCGTCCCGTCCCGCCACGCCGCGTACAGTCACCAGCAGTTGCTACCCATCACCCCCGGACGGCGGGGGAGCAAGCTACCACCGCCCCTGCGAGACTAGCGCCGCCATGCGCCGAGAAGTGGAAACACCACGTGACTGAGGCCACGTGAGGGCAGGGTCACGTGATGGAGGGGCGGAGCATAGTAGCTTTTGCGCCCGACACTAACTGAAATGCGGCGCTGTGATTGGGTGCCTTAGCATGAATGAAGCCCCGGCGCCAGAATCAGCCGTTCGCCTTACACTGTAAAAAATGCTAACAAACCAGTTAGTTAATTCTTCAAGCAAAATCTAGTATTAAAACACACGTTGTTGCAAAAAATGGGTCAGGTAACACATATGTTTGCAACCTAACACCACATCCATTTCATCGAAGCAGAAAAGCTAACATCATTGTAAGCCGACAAATATTATCCGTGCAAACCATGCCGTGTTATTTGACAAACATGTTTGTTTATGCTTCCTTTGCCTTTTTTTCTGGGTAACGTGTTAACTAACAAATCAAACGCATGTTGTTACTCACAATCTTAGTTTTCTTACTACTCTTTTTGTTGTAGCATTACAAAGACCTTAGTTAATTGAAAAAATCGCCATTTTGTGCGCCCCTCTGCGCCCGCCATTGTTCAGTCTGTGCCAAGTCAGAGATGGGAGAGGACGCGTGCGTTGTGAAGGAGCTGAGCTGTGGCGTATAAGTGTTGCGTGTGCAGTATAAGGAGCTGCTGTGGGATGCAGAAGTGGTGATACTGTGGTGATACATAACCCGAATAAGAATAATAAGAAGTCAAACAGTGAAATGATATGGATTGTTGGACATGGCTTTCATCCTTACTGGTATGGTGAGTGATTATGGGAAAGATCAGTGGAGATATTGCTGGCGTTTTAGTGTGGTTTATGTATGTCACTCATTTTCTTTTCAAATGAAGCTCCAACCAGGCTTTAGAGGGTCTCAGGTTGGAGACACTGTTCATTTGTTGAATGTAAATTGACGTCTATAAGTACATATGACGGACTGAACAATGAGCATGTTGCACACTAAAACCGCATTAAGCTTTGAACAAGAAATCAAATGTACCTAATTTTTGGTTGGGCACTCAACCAGTGAACGCAGTGAGGTGCTGTTTTATGCAATTCCTGTCACTGTAGCCATGTTGTCAATTTTTTTTTTTGTAGACACATGAGCCACCATTGTTCGGTCAGGGAATTTTTGCCCTTTTGTTGCAATTTAGTTTGCCCATATCGACAGAAATGAAGCATTCTCAATGTTTTCGTAATAGGTATTTGGAGCCTGTATGGTGTCATGGCTGGTGCGGATTCCTGCAGGCTATATATAGCTTAGAACGTAACTTTAGAACGGAGCGCCTTTGCCGCTCGGCAGTTTCCTACAGAAGATTACTTTTTTAGGTTCATTTTTAGTACAATAAGAGAAATATTACTGTATGCAGTTGTAAGCTTGCTGAAAGGAGCTTGAATGCAGTTTTGAATAAACATGTTTGATGAGTTTAATTCGATTCGTTTTTTTTTTTGGGGGGGCGGCTGTGAAAAGAGGTGACTAACACGCACATTAGTTAAGTTACACGCCTGTTCTCAAAAATGCATTTAGTTTATTAACACGCACAGCTTAGTTAGCTAACACGCAATATGTGTGTTTTGCGTACACGCATATAGCTAGTGAAAAGTGGCCGTGTGACAAACACATGTGTTACCTAACACGTCTGTAGTTATTAACAAAACACACCGATGATAGTCAATAAACACGCTTACACGGCTTATCTTAGTAACCTGGCAAATATTCGAAAACTAGGAGGTGTGTTTCAAAACACGCTATTCAACCTTTTGCGTGTAATTGAAAACACACTTAGTCATGAAATGCGTGTTTTGCTTACACGCCTATGGTTAGTGAAAAGTGGCCGGATAACTAACTAGTTGGTAAACTTTTTTTACAGTGTATATGGAAAGTGAGCCTTTGCGTTTCACTGTTCTGTATTGGTTTGAGAGCCACGGCACCATACGAATTGTGAGCCCCTTTGAACGGGTCACCGCCCGAGGCACTGAGGCGACGGCTGTGCCGGGCAAAGTCTCGCCTGGTGGGAGAGGTGGGCCAGGGAAAGTGCGATCGAGTAGCCACTGGGACGTGGATTGGTATTATCCAACCGCGACAAACTATGTCAGCAGCCTCTTCTCGTGTCATAGACAGTGTCTATGACACGAAAAGCTAGACAGACAACGTGGGCAGTGCCCAATCAAAAGCTACTAAACGATCCAGTTAAGAAGTTGGCGAGGTTGCCAGACCAAATAAAAAGTTTTTAATTCGATTTTGGTTGACAAATGACATACAAGCCCGCTGTGATGGACCAAAAAAAGGAGCTGAACAGTCCATACAACTTCTAAAAAGCTCAACGGTTTAAAAATTCAAAAATTAAATGTTAAAATTCAGCCTGCCTGTTTAAACTCTGGTCCGGCGCTGGCAGGAAGCTTATATTGCCACTTGCAATTCCATTTCCACTACGTTGTAATATAACCAAGAGTTCTGTGAGAGCAGCAACTGAAAGCCCCGTTGAGGGGGGGGCGGCGCGAAACGGCCCCCTCTCTCCTTTTCAGTCGATATCTCCTAAAGTATAGCAAATGTCGCCACCAAACTTTCAAGACCCCTCCGGGCATCATTTTTACACCTTGTGACCAAATTTTTCCAGAGCTCTTATGAAAGGTTAGTCACAAATGACGTCAGAGGGATGCCATGTTCTGTCATTTTCGACCCAATAAAAGGTTTAGCGGGAAGAGCTGTCACGCTTACAGTTTTGAAGATAACGAAAATATTCAAGATCAAAAAGATGTAAAATAAACAGCGCTACCAAACTGCTAGCTCTTATTTCCAAACAAAAATTGATTTTGACCATCAAAACAAAACTATAGAAGTATAACACCCCGAAAATACCAGCAACTTTCAAAACTAAAACTGAAATATATGTTATAAAACTATCTGCTCTAGATATGCCAAACTTAAACTCGATAGCTCCATCTCTAGCAAAGTTATGGCAAAAAAAATCATCTCAAAATTTATTACGTAAAATTTTCAAATTCAATTTTAGCCGTCACAGAACACACAAAGCAAGCCAAAGGCCACCATTGGATTTCCTGTGATGAGCTGCATCGAATAGATACCCCTTTTATGCAAAATGTCAACTTTGAAATTTGACCTTCTTTGACCTGACCTTGACCTGACCTCCACCAGAATGTAATCTAAACTGGCCCTAATGGCCGTCTGGCTCACACCATTGAATTTTAAATGTAAAATTGCCCATAAAACATGTATCACACGACCCTAGCATAGTTGGGTTCATATTGTGACCCTTAGTGACCTGACCTCTGTGAACTGACCTGGCATCAATGACCTCTTTAGGTAACATATGCATTAGACAACCAACGCTCCATCGATGTTTTTCGATAACATGCCTTTTATTTGATGTGTTAACTGACTGTAACGCATTCCTTAGACTAAATCGGTGAAAAAGTGCGACCTTTGACCTGACTTGTGACGTCATGGGTTGCACCTAGGTCAACGAAACCTGGTAACAAGGTAGTTACCTGGTGGGGCTATCGAACGCTTTTTGAATGTTTAAAATCGGTCGGTAACTTTCCGAGTTCTCAGGTGGAGGGCGAAACGGCTGCAACACCCGATCAGGTGGTAGGGTCCGCCAATAGCCCAAGATGGCGCGGAATATTTATTCACTCATACAGTGTCATTTATATTGAGAACACCTTTCTCACGCCATGACATGGTCCTCTCGTAATAGAACGAGATGAGGAGTGTTTTCACGCCTCCTTATGCACGGCTCTAAGTGTCATTGAGCTATGAACTGTCAGCGGTTTTCGGACAATGAAGTTCTTAGTTCTTATTGAATCCAATTTTATTTCAAACGATTGTCACTGTGCTAGTTTTCTTCTTATACGTTTTTGAAAAAACGCTGAAGAAGTCTTTGATAGACGAAACCAGTCCGCTTATTCTTTTTCTAGTTGTTTTTTGAATATATTCGTAGACTACTGGCTCTTTACTTCAAAATTTGAGAATGTTTGGTATTACTTTGGCCCGAACGATGTGCAGCTGAGTTTTCCCTCTTGAATGATTATGGACAGCTCGCGCTCAACCTATAAACTGCCGACAAGCAGAAGAAAATCCGATACAAGCCTACCTCAATCCTCTCACCTTATTCAGCCGTTGAAACGTTAATTAAAGGCATTTGTTCAGTCCGAGTCGCTATGTCGACCACCCGCGCCGTGCTGGGGGGGAGGGGAGCATTTTTACGCCCTTCCCCCTCAGGTTTTTCGCGAATATCTCAAAAAACGGCGACGCGACGCGTAGCGTCATTCAAGGTCAGGTCACCAGGTAACGTCAAGTGACCTTACCTCAGAAAAAAATTCGGAAGCTCGTTGTAGCTACACCGACTGAGCGATCACTTTAAAACTTTCAGTGCTTGCTTAGGGTAACAGTATGTATAAAATGGATACCTCGGATTTTTTATGTCTGTGGCCTAAGGTCAGGTCAGTTTTGCGACTGCTCCATTAGGTATAAGTCAATGGGAGAAAATTGAAATGCGCCTCTTTTGGACGAATTTCGTTCTACACCCTCTCAAACATCGGTCCATAGGTAGGTAAACATGACACACTGAATCAGAAAATTGCACCTGTGACCCCTGTGTGTGCCCCTGAGGTCATTTAAGGACATGTTGGCGAAAAAACGTTAAAAGAGCTATCGAATGCGCTTTTCCGCGGCGCTGTAGCTCTATTGGTTCCCGAGTTAGCCGTCGGGTGTTCGAAATCGTTGAAATCAACAAAATTTGACCTTTGATGAACCCTGGTGACCTGACCTTTGCCCTGACCTTAAAATGACCGAGTGTTGTCCTCCTTATTTTTGACGCTCTTTCGATTGTCGCTTACCGCGTGTCGCTACGTGGCCCAGGAGCCGAGTTTGAGACGGAGGGGCAAAAAACGCTCCCCCCCCCCCACCCCAGCACTCGATGGAAAGTTAATGCCACCAACACGGCGGCGCGGGTTAATTGTTATGTTAGCTAGCTCCTGTTGTAAGCTGTGGAGTCGTGGACCTGATCTTGAAGGAACTGGGCCTAACATTTTCATAGCAAACGTAAAAAAATGTTTAATAGGTTGTGCAAAAAAGTAGCATCTTTTATGAAACATTTGCGAAACCTTCAACATCATCCCCAGACCCCATTAGTGCCGAGCTCCCAACGACGACCATAAAAGCGTCCCCATCCCGTCATAGGCGGCGGAACGGGGAGGGCACCGGGGCACCGTACCCCTTTGATTTTGGCATTTCAACATTAGCCCAATGAGCGTTGCATGGAAATAATAGGACCAAAAGTCGGCAGTGCCCCCCCCCCCTTAATTGAAGGTGTTCCGCCGCTACTGCATCCCGTCAACGTGGGTTTATCACAAGGATGCTAAGATTTAATTTCCAATCCGAAGCTGTAATGATGGAAAGCAAATTTGCATTTTACATGTGAAACAAGCTGACACAACTAAATATTTCCTCTCTCGCTCCCTCTCACTGATTTACCCATTGCCCTCTTTCTCATTTTACCCTCTCTGGTTTTCCTTTTCAGTTTTTTTTTCTCTCTCTCTTTTCCCTCCTCCCGTCCTTATCCCTTCCCTCCAGTCTTTCTTAGCTCTCTCTCTCTCTCTCTCTCTCTCTCTCTCTCTCTCTCTCTCTCTCTCTCTCTCTCTCTCTCTCTCTCTCTCTCTCTCTCTCTCTCTCTCTCTCTCTCTCTCTCTCTCTCTCTCTCTCTCTCTCTCTCTCTCTCCCTCTCTCTCTCTCTCTCTCTCGCTCTCTCTCTCTCTCGCTCTCTCTCTCTCGCTCTCTCTCTCTCTCTCGCTCTCTCTCTCTCGCTCTCTCTCTCTCTCTCTCTCTCGCTCTCGCTCTCTCTCTCTCTCTTCGCTCTCCCTCTCTCTTCTCTCTCTCTCTATTCCTCTCTCTCCCTCTCTCTCTCTCTCTCTTCCTCTCTCTTTCTTTCTCTTTCTCTCTCCCTCTCTCTCCTCTCTCTCTCTTTCCCTCTCTCCCTCTCCATCTCCCTCTCTCTCTCTCTCTTTCCTCACAATATTCTCGACTGTCACAGCGTTGTAGGACTTGTTTCAAGACAGGTCCAGGCGCTCCCCACTCCGCAGGCCCCAGCCCACACGGCCCAACCGCTCAAACACCCTCCGGCGGATGACCTCTGACCTCGGCGACCTGACCCCAGCCGACCGATCGCGTCCCTCTCCACGCCTCCGCCCCGCTTCCCCCACTACAGCTGCGTAGTAATTGTAGCGTGTGCAAAGGTCACGTGACATTATTTACTTCTGCGGCTTGTTCGGCTGACAAGAGATGGCACTAGTGGTCTGTGGATCAGAGGCGGGGCTAGGTTCTACGACTTCTTGGGGCACACTTTAGGGCAGAAAAGAGGTTTTTTGGCTCCCCATCCCAAAATGCTTCGAATATACAAAAACAAGTTAGATATTCGAAAATCGGAGGACCAAACGGATCGTTTGACGTATCTTGCGCGACTGACAGTTGATCGGTCTTCAAACTACTGAACAAAAACGAGGTGATTAGTAGCAAGTGCTGGTGACTGTACCTACTACGTAGTAGGAGACCATCTGGGCGACCAATGAACGGCGCTCGTCGGCGATTTTGACAACCACTCTTCCCCATTGGTTTAACACGGGTGGTCGCACAGAAAACGCCGACGAGCGCCGATGGGGAAGCGTAGTAGTATTCCCGTGTACGGAAGGTGGTAGTTTATTCTACAACAGTGGTATGTTAGCCCACCGTCCAGTGTCCAGGTTGTACCGTGGAAATAACCATGACAATTGACTAGATGATGCGCATAAGTGATGCTGAGGCTATGTCAATATTCTTATCAATATTTAGATAGCTTTTCAAAGATATTCTTCAAAATTTGTTTCATATTTCGCGTTTTTGGTCGCACCATTGGGAAATGTTATAGCATTCGTGGTCGCCGACCTCATCGGCAGGACGGAGCTTTATTTGAGCCCTGCTCAGGACACCTTGGAACACACACACAGTAAGGAGGATTAGATAGGTACCTATTTTGAATGAAATAGCTAGCTAAGTATGCTTGCGTATCTAAAATAAGAATGAATCATATTATGTATGAATCATAGTGTTATGTGACGAAAGTGTACCATAGTAAACAATTTTTGTGGGTGCGATTACCTGGTGTGTACTATAGTGTACAACGCGACCTAATTTGCTGTAAACTAAGGGAATATTTGACACCAGGAAGGGAACATGAGCTCTTTTGGATGTTTATGTGGCTCAATGACAATATATCGCGCTTCATTGAAAATTATTTTACGAAAACATATTTTTTATAGAAAATTACTTCGCTCTGCCGAATGTACACTATAATGGACATGACCTATTTGAACCACTTGCCTTCATGTGAACGGCTCTATATTTATTTTTGCACCTTAGGGAAATCACCAAAGCTTCACTTAAAACGGACCAATAAAAAGATTATTAAATTTTGCACGAAATGCACGAAAATATTAAATTTCCCGAGAGCTCACCTGAAGCGCGCTTCCCCCGCGAGGACGCCATCACTAACGACATCCGGTGGCAAAATCAAAAAGCGTTGTCGAGTAAACTGACCAACAGGTGGCAGGCCCGGAGTGTCAAAAACATAGGAGAAACATAACCGAGAAGCTGACACTGAGAGAGGCGGTCCCAGCCGCCTAAATGTCAGTGTGTACTATAGTACACAAAAAGAGCCAAGAGGTTATTGATACTATTGAGTAGGGGTAAATATTGTGCTCACTTTGGATTTTTTGTATTCAAAACAAGATTTTTTAAAGAAGGCAGCGTTATGAACATGATGCTGAAGATATGTACTGACACTTGTTTTCAGGTTGTAATGAATCAAAGTAAAGACTTTGAAAACAAACTTAAAATAAAAAAGGATGTGTTCCCGCGCAGCCCGGCCAATATTTCCACAGCACTGAGCTAGACCGTCTGACGCTGGGTATGTGGGGCGAGCTGCTCATTAGCGGCCTGCGGCGTAATGTTGGCAGCAAAAAGCCGATCGGCTCGATGGGATTCCCTGGTCGCCGGCAAAGGTACGATTACCTAGTACCTGCAGCTTCTCTGACCTCCCAAATCGACCCGAGATCCACAGTCTGAGTGCCTCGGATTTAGATAAGGTCACACGAAACAAAAAATGTCATACGTGCTCTGTTCAGGTGTCAATCATTCCTTGAACATGAGTGGTCAGGTGGTGTTTTGCCACCATATCTATACTATGCGCAAAAGCATGAAGTTTTATTTCTATTATTTCTTAAGCAAGGAACGGGACCGGAATGTTAAAAGACTATGCATTAGCTCAACGCCAAACATTTTCTGTACTTCTTGAACAACTGATAAGACTGTTTTGCTTATTCATATTGTCGGTGGAGTGTACCTCAGCGACAGACCGCCGCGCTGTGACGCGGGTCACCACCTCCGGATTACCCCAGGGAACGGTGCCCCGGCCAAACTCTTCCCCTCATCGCTCGAAGCCAGCGTGCCTCGATGACATTTGGCCTGGTTGCGGCTCGTAAAATTAATGTGTTTGTTTTTCTCATTCCGGAATTTGTATGCAAATTGGGCCGACCGGGTAAGCAGCGTGCACCGGGGCAATCTGTCCGGATGGGACGAGAACGCTCCGTCTTATCTAGAGCGGCACGTGTGCGTCTTCATTCCGAGCCGGTCAGGCGCGGGAACATCAAAGGAGAACAGAGAGCCGCCTGTTTTACCCATGGTCACGCCGAGATGGAACTCAGATTGTGTCTATTTTTATGTGACCCAAACATGTTTTGCATTATGACATCTTCCCCTTAAACACACTAAGGCGTGATTTAGAGCCGTCTTGGTCCACATTTTCATTATCCCTTTCTCGGTCAGGAAGGTAAGTGGAGCAGCAGGCAGAGTCACAAAAGGTGTGGCCGGTGACATGATAAATACCAGCATACCTTGCTATCACAGTTCCCATGAGCTAGTACTTGAACTATTATTCTAAGGATTAATTTTACCATTTATGTGCTGGTACCATATCAATTATAGCATCTAAGATCCTAACAATGCTGTTATAAGAGTGAATTTGTTCAAATATACCTAAAGCACTATAGGAGCTCTACCTATATAATATATGTAGGTAGAAATATTGCACGATGGAGTTATTTATCCACGCACCTATGAGTCGAATCAGTTTGAGGGTATCTGGATGTGTTTCATTTTCATTCTAACTATAGTTGTTTTCGGATAACTTGGCTTCTGAAAGTTTTAACGAGCTCCCTTCAAGCTTCAAATGCAAGTGGAATGTCATTAGCCTTTCAATCACTCTTTACGGGGAACACGCTTTCAGATCTCCGGCCAAACAAATCTCAACAACTTTAATCAGGTTTTCCTAGAAACGTCTTCGGTGTGCAAACAGCCATTTCCAATGCACGTGTCGGCAAACGTGCAGCGCTGCTGGGCGGGTTCCCAAAGTTCTCCCAGGGCAATGGCAGCTGTGAGCAGATGTCGTCCCCACGATGCCAACGTCCGGTGACAAACAGGATTTATCCAGCATCCATACTCCATTCTATATACCTTTCCTCGTATGAAGATATACCGTCCTTCATACGAAGAAAGGTATAAGAGACATGACCGATGGACCACCCACGCACGCGTCTCTCTGCGGGGCATCCATCGCGTCCCTGTCCAGTTCCACAGCCGCTTCCAACACCGTCATCGCCGCGAGGACCGCTGTGATCCGGCGGCCGGCACCTGAAAAATGAGCTCCCCCGCCGAGCGCGCCCGCCGGTAAGGAATCAACAGCGCACTCGATAGTATCGCGGACGGCGCAGACGATGCTCGGTGACACAGACGATACTCTATGATACAGACGCACACGGCGAGGAGATCATCTCCAACCCGCAGCGCGCCCGCTGGGACCGATTGGAGACGCTTTCTGCCGGCACCATTCGTCAGCGACTGCATCGGACAGAATCGGACGGCAGCAGATGCGTCATCGAGCTTCATCATCCAGCGTCACCCGGCGGCATCAGGTGGCATCAGATGGTGTCATCCGGCGTCATCAGACGGCTTCATCTGGCGACATCAGACGGCGACATCAGACGGCGTCAGACAGCGTCAGGTGGCGTCATCACCCAGCGTTGCCTCAAACCACCAAACGAAAACGAGTAAACTTGGCTAGCAACTGGTAAAGGGCACTGATCGGAAACAGCGAACTGTTTGATCACGCAGAATGACCTGAAATGACCTCTGGGGCTGACCCGGAGCTGGTCGTCCCGCGTGTCGCCTGCCGCCGATGATCGCGGGCCAACGGTCTGGGTGTGATTCCTAGCCATCCTGCCGGGTAGCTACTGGTTTTAGTTCCGTGAGTTCGCAGATACATGGCACAATTCATACCGCTGCATGCCCACAAAAGCGACAGCGGAGTCATCGCCGATGTGCCGTTCGTCGGGCCGTGTCAGCGTGAGGTCGAACTGCTGCCGGAGATGACTCCCAGCGCCGTGGGAAGTTCATCCGTTGCAGACGGCACGTCTCACCACGTCCGGCACGGCCGGTACGGCCGGCTCGCCACGCCCGGCACGGCTTCCTGGGCCGTAGCAGGTGACGTATCGTGCACAGTGCCGACAGACAATGCTGGCGCCGCCACTATCGAGGGTGAAATTAGCCTAGCCGGCACTGACGGCACGCCGACTATGGTAACAGGCAAGTGTGCGTTGTTGTGGATGCAGGGCGAGACACGATCAGAGGTAGCGGCGAGGTCACAGACATTAGCAGACAGAGAGGGGACGGCTGAAGGCGGGACCGGGTCAGGGCAGATGGGAGAGGAGGAAAAATGAACTGATGGGTACTCTGAGCCTGCAGGGGGCGGAGAGGGACGTGGGCGTCGTGTACTGGAGGGTAGGGTAATTAATTGAGCTGTGTGGGTGGTAGAGCGCAGGAGTGGCGTGCGGTAGAGGGAGGAGGGTGGACGGAATGCGTCGGCGCTCATTGAAGATGCGGAAGATGTGGAGAAGGCTGTGCGTGCAATCACATTAGATTAGGAATGGGTGTGGATTTCATTCCATAGCTTAGCGTTATGACCAATCAGTAATGTGTCGTAATGCGTTGTTTTGGAGAAAACGTCCAGTCATTATTGAGTAAATGCTCATTTAGAGCAATGCATGCCTGTTTTGTTGCGTCTGTGCGTTGATTTGTATAGTGAAATCTTGATTAAATCACAAGGAACGTTTGAAATAAAATACTTAAATTAAAGGTACCACTTAGCAGTTGACATATAGAAAAAAATGATATTGAACATTTCAGTCACTTCACGCTGATTTTAAGTACCTACAAATCCTACAATACGTGCGTTTTTACTCTGTTTCAATAGCAATAGGATGTGCACATATAAGGCATGCAAAAATAACTAACCGAAATTACAGAAATATGCACTTGCTGGTCAGGGAAAACTGATGGAATTTATCGGTCGATACGCTTACCTCAAACTCTCGCCTCTACGCCTCTTTATCAGTTCACCCACACTCCCTGCACTGCCTGCTCGCCTCGTCGCTCCCTCCCTCCCTCCCTCCCTCACCCGGCACGCACTTCCCGCCGCGCGCGTGTCCGTGGCGCGCGGGGAATGCGCCGCGAATGGCGCAGTGGCGCCGCAGAATGTCTCGTCAGTTCGTCAGTTCGTCACCTAATCGCCCGAGTGACAGCTCGGCCGCGTCGCCGCGTCTTCCAGCCGATATCGTCAATGTGCACACCGTCCTGTGTATTCTACTGAACAGTAAACTCAGAAATTCTGGAACCCCAGACTAGATCCTCGAAGTGTGAGATTTACGACTTTCAGCAGGCATTCCAGATGCTGAGGCAGATAACGCCGTCATAGATTTTGCTCCCCACATGTTACCTGATGAAGTGAACGGAAGCGTCTAATATTTTATTGGAGCTGTTTTTTTCAGAAGCGGAGGATTCTAATGGTGAGGTCTAGAGTTGGGGATACGGACGGTGAAGAAATCCAGAACTGTCAACATGTGGCGAGACTCTAATGGCGCCCATGTTTAATTCAGCAAGTTTCGATTCAACCACTTCACAGACTGTCTGTTACGGGCGCCCGCAGACTACACTAGTTACAAGGCGATCTGCTGAAGTATCCATCAAATGAGGTCCTACATATTGCGTCGCAACGTGCTGTGGCAAACGCTGGGACTTCTCGTGGATCTCGTGAAACACATGATCTCGTTAATGCATGCATTGTTTTGACCAAATACCTTCATCAGCCAGAGATAGCTATGTACTCACTCCTGCTGCCTGCATTTTTCTGCACGCCTCCCTTCAAACGACAGCACATTTCCACACACAGAAAAATATTAACACCGTTAGCGGTGTAATTGCACAGTACATATCTGAGCACTTGAGGAAAGTTAATTTAGTCCCTTCCCCGCTTAAATTACTCGCGCTTCTAAATGAACACCAGGAAGAAGGTAATAGAACACTGTTAGGAGGGTTGGGTGTTTTGCTACATGTAGTAAAACACCCAACCATCCTAACAGTGTTCTATTACCTTCTTCCTGGTGTTCATTTAGAAGCGCGAGTAATTTAAGCGGGGAAGGGACTAAATTAACTTTCCTCAAGTGCTCAGATATGTACTGTGCAATTACACCGCTAACGGTGTTAATATTTTTCTGTGTGCACTTAGAGGGGCCTGATCCCGAGTCACCCACCGGGACCGTGTTATAACCCGCGACCGCCTGGGGGGGGGGTCGGATCCGACCCCCCCCCCTCCGTTTTTCTTGAATAACTCATGAACCGCTTGCGCTATCAACTTGAAACTTCGCATACCTTCTCCCCCATCAATTTGACGTCTCCTGTGCAATTTTTAAGAAAAAATTTTCAAAAATTTCTGAGAAATATCGATTTTAGTGATGTAACTACATGGCGTTTTCAGTCAAAAAATGGTAAATGTTTAAAAAATCACCAAAAATCGAGGTTTTAAGCAAATTGCAAATTAAGGACATGAAAAGACGCAACTCAACGAGTTCTTTAAAATGGCTATCTCGGATTTTCCATAAAATGCGTTTTTCACCACTAAAAATTCAAAAAACTATATTTTTTGGAAAACAGCAAATAAAATCCAAAATTTTTAGAATTTCCAAAAAACCGGAATATATGTTATAGAGCTCTATTAGAACATTAGATGTACCAAATTTCAACTTTCTATCTTGATTTTTGACCCCCAAATTGTAAAAAATAGCTCCAACATGCATAGGGCATGGTGACGTCATAAGCATTTTCGCGAATTAGAGGCACTTCTGAACATCGCATGTGAAAACAAATGGCACCACTAGATTCCTGGGACAAAGCTCGTCTAGAAAAGTGCATTTTTATGTCAAAAATAAAAAGTTGAAAAATTGACTTTTTTCTTAGCCCTCGTTTAGTTATGTATGGTATAAACGATTTTTTATGCTTTCAATGCACACTTATCACCAACACAGTGACTTGGGGTCACATATAACCATTACCATCGGATTTGGCGTGAAAAATAAGCCATAAAACATGTGTCGCACGCCCATGTAGCAGAAAGTGAAAACCGTGACCTTTCGTGACCTGACCTGACCTTGACCCGTACTTAGCATGACCCCTATACGCACATGGTACCTTCACTAGGTCTTTGAGGTCATTTGTGGTGAGTTTCGAGCAGCAGCTATCGATTCCGCTGTCCGTAAGCCTAATCATGCAAAACCCCTGAATTTGACCTTTGACCTGACCTTGACCCGAAAGTTGACCTCAATCTTAAAATCTTAAGAGTGCTTTGGGAAGGTCTCGTAGAGACCTTTCGAACGCCGCCTCGCGGGGCTCGATACGACCATTGGTTCTCGAGATAACAGGGGGGGGGGGTCGGATCCGACCCCCCCCCCCCAGGCTGATGTGGGTACGGAAATAGCCCAGGCGGTGCCGGGATAAATGTCCGACACTGCAGCACACACCCATCATCTGCCGCAGCGTACAATTGACGTGTCGTCGGCCCGCGCGGACGGCCTCCTCACGGGACCGGCTCTGGACGGACGGTTCGCCAGACAGCAGAGCGCCGTGCAGTCGTGTACGGCCACACTCCCACGCTACGGCTGCTGTCAGCGAGGATGATGAGCGGTGCATTTTCGGGAGTTGGAAGTCGCAGTGACTCCTGGTCGGCTCAGTGGCCTTGGACGGGGACATTTTGCGGTGGCGTTTGAGGCGAAACACTTCATCACGTGCGGCGCGGGCAGTGAATTACAGAGCGACAGCTGTGGCTGAATTCTATAAATGAGTGGGACTCCGTCAGGGGGATGTCGTCCCGGTTCTTCCCATGTATTATTCGCCAATCAGCTTAACACTACCGGTGACGTCACTGGAGGACCACCAATCGGGGGCCGGCCGGCCGGGCCCGTAGAAGGCCAAACGCAGACGTTTTCAGATAAGCGCAAGCCGTATAGCAGAGCTGGAGATCTCGGGGGGGGGGGGGGGTCGGGGGTCAGGACCCCCCCTTGAAAAGGAATTACTGCTATGTAAGTTAATGGTAGGTACTGCATCCGGCCCGCCTCCATTTGCCCGGCCTGGACCCCCCCCCCCCCCCGACATTTTGACAGATCTCCACCCCTGCCGTATAGATACAGTCGTGGATGGAGTTTTGCTGTGATTCGGCTCTCCAAGAGTGCGTCAGGATACCAGGACCCGGACAAAGGTCATAGTGAACCGTCATCTGATAAAATCCGCTCACCACTTAGCAGCCGACTTCGACCCTTCACCCTCATAAAGCACAAAAGCTTGCCGGTCATCAATCCACCTGCATCTCCTCATCTGCTTACTACCTATATCGACCAGCTACTGCAGCCGTTTTGGAGCGGCTCACGGCCGATAACACACCGGGCGTGCGCCAGCCGCCGGTGCTAAGCGCTAACCACTGAGTGCGCGTGGCCGACTGCCGCCCCGATGGCGCTGGCCCCCGGCACCGGCGCGGCGCTACTGACCCAGGGAGGGGGGGGGGGGCTGCTAATTAGTTGAGCCGGAATTGGGATAGAATCCGGTATGGGATTGGGATAGAAGCTCAGCGAGACAAAGGGATTGTGTGCCGTGTGGTGCCTTCGGTAGGCCCCTCAAAATCACCCGTGTAGGGCCCTCAGGGCCGCCGGTTATGAAGCCTTGGAGGCACTGGTGTGGGCCCTCACAGGTACCGGTGTGATGCTCTCAGAGGCATTGGTGAGGGCCCCCCGAGGTGCCGCTGTAGGCCCTCAGAGGCGCCGGTGAGGGGCCCTCAAAAGTCACCGGTGAGTGGCCGTCCGATGCGCAGGTCCCGTCTGAGGCCGTCAGAGGCTCCGGCGTTGAGCCCCCAGAGCCGCCGATATATGGCCTTAAGAAGCACTGGTTTTGGGACCTCATTCAGGGGTGCCGGTTGCACTCAGAGGTGTAAGTGTGGGGCCCTCAGCTAGGCGCCGTTGTGGGGGCCTTCAACCATTGGTTTAGGGTGTCGTCGCAGGCGTGTGTGGAACCCTTAGAGCTGCTGGTCCCTGATAGGCCGGTAGGGCCCTCAGAGGCCGGCAAGCAGCCCTCAGAGGTCGCCAATAGGCCCTGAGAAGCCGGCAAGGGGCCCTCAAAGGCCGACAAGGGACACTAAAAAGCCGGTATGGGGCTCTTATGGAGAGAAGTGTGGCTCTTCGGAGCACATAAGGTGTTCTTGCGAGCCCTGTGGGGCCCTTCTGAGTCGAAAGATGCCAGCGTGGACCCTCAGCCGCCAATTGGCGTCGCAAGGCCCCTATGGCCCGAGAGGCCCCTGATCCGATGAGGGCACGTGCCCCCTGCTTCCCCTCCCCCCGGGTGCAGATGAGAAAGCAATCGGCGGTGCGGGACACAATTGCAATCGTTCCTCCTCCCGTCGCGAGGTCGCCCATCCGACCCATATCCCATGATTGTCAACCTTGGGGCTCGGGTCGGCAATGTACCGGCAAGGAAATCAGCTCTAGGCGAGTAAAAAAGTTATTAAGAGTCATTAGTTGTCGTTACATTCAGTAATAAAAACTATACGGTGCCAAATGTACCCGACGTACAGCTTGGAGCCGGGCGCCGCCCGGTCTCCACCAGTGACGTCACGCTAATGCTTAGCGACCGGTCCATTGGAAATCGCGGGATGATTCTACCTCTCTTATACGGCCTTGGACTCCGTGGTGTTGGTATAACATTATCACACGTGATTGGGCCATGTGGTCTCGCAAAATAACGTCCTGTCGTAGATTTTAAATTGCATGCCCGTATGTTTCCACTCGTAGAATTCGCACGGATTACTTTCGGTAGCCAGCTTTTGCTCCGAACGAACGTTATGACCCGAGTCGGTGCCTTTATCGATATGACACTCAGTCGCTGACTGTTGAGCTGAGATGTCGCCCAGCCGTTACCGATGCCTCCCTGAAAGCCTGGGCCGTCTGAACGTCGGTCGAGCACGGCGATTTCACCCTACACCATCACCATTCGCCGGGATTCGGATCGGGCTGTCGCTGCTCCGTCATCCTCGGCAGCTATTCTCTGCCGGCGCCGAGATCAAACTGCAATCAGCAGCCGGACCCACCCATTCCCCGCTCCGTCCGAGCCTTTGGCTACATCTGAGCCGGTTTTGAGACGAGCCGCGTCTCCCAGCCGGACCGACAATCAGAGTCCGCGCCGGAGATTCCGCTCACGCTTGGCCTGATAATAACGGTTGTGTTTCAGCCAATATTGGCTCAGAGCTATCGGCTGCAGCGGCAACAGCGCTCTAATTCGCATTCTGCCGAGAATCAGCGAGAGTTAAAAGAAAAAGCCTGAGAGGCAGGGAAGACTGTTTTGCTGTCAGTTGAGTGGAGTATAATGTCTCCTAGCTTTATCGCCATAACGCGATGCTATGGAGCCTGCGTTGGAAACTAATCATAACATAAGAGTGCCAGTAGCGATGACACTGAATTGTCCAGCGCAACTTGTTCACCTGACCACCCCTGACCACCCCGTCCGCCTCCTGACCACCCCTGACCACGTTGGCCACTTCCTGACCACTGCGTGAAACTCCCGTCCACTACCCGTCCACCGCCCGTCCACTTCTGACCATCACCCGTCCACCATCCGTCCACCTCCCAGTCCTGACCACCCCTGTCACCAACCGTCCACCCGTCCACCTTGGTCACCTCCTGACACCACCATCCACCTCCCGGCCACCCGGCGCGGCCGTCACCCGGCGCTGTCTATCGCAGCTGATTAGTCCGGAGTTAATTTGTCAGTCTCGGCGGCCGCTTCAATTACTACCCGTCCGTTTTTGTCCGACCGGCTCGCGGACGGGCCCCGTACGGACGACCGCTGCACAGGACAAGCTTCTGTGCCGGCACCGCTGCAAAAAGCTCATGAATAATTGTGAGCCAGGCGCGAGTGGCGGCTGCCGGAGCCGACAGCGCTGATCGAACTGGCTTTTTAGAGGGCTGCGGCGATGTGCGGCAGACTGTTTCCTGTCAGAGGGACTGTCAGGGCTAGCACGACACGGGGGACGCAAAGGTTGGGTGGAGATATGTGCCTGATTTCAATCGAGGAGCGATTGGGGTTCGGGTGGAGTTGCTCGTGGTGCTTTTGGTGTTTTAGGCCTGAGGACTACGCATACAAGCAAAAATATACTTGTACTAGATTCAGATATATGAAAACTGGATTATGCAAGTTTTTTTTTTTTGCAAACAGTTTGCAGCTAAATGTGAGACCCTCGCCGCCTATTGGTGCTCCGCGTGCTGCCACAGTCGCTGACCTGACAATCACGTGAGTGCCGCGCTGCTAAAAGGGCAGCGCGGGCTCTGGCAGTGGCAGGTCATTTGCGGTCAGTTGAGAGCAGCCAAAGAATCCGAGGCACCGACCAGAGGTGCTGTCAGCGACAGACTGGCCGACCGATGTGCAGCCCGAGCTTTGTAGAGGAAAAGGCAGGTGTGGGAGTGGTAGCCGCTTGCTGTTTGCAGCGCCAGCGTGAAAAGTAGGTATATAACGGCCAGGATTGCATTAGATAATAAGAATTAACCCTCGCCCGCACATGGGGGGGTGGTTGCCACCCCCCCAGGCAGTCTTTCTGCTCTGCACTCAACATTTTTAGAGCCAAAAGGCTGATTTTTCGTATAGCTGCTCGTCTATCCTTTCTTGATGTCCACTGAAAATTTCAAGTTTCTGTGATTTTTGGTTTCGGAGATATGACCTTGTTTTTCAGGTCATGTCATGACCCAAATGGCCAATTCTCAACATCTTGCGTTTGCCATGGGCCTTGTGAGCTTTTGACACCCTGATTTCGGCCTTTTTTGCCAGTCTTACCTCCCACCTATCATGGAACATGTTGTTCGACGATGTACAGGGGTCAAGGTCAGATTCAAGGTCAACCTAGGTTATCTAAGATAATTGCGTTTTAGGCAAGCTGAATTTACTTTTTGTGAAGTTTTTTTGACTGCATTTTTGGTAAAAGCTTCTCAGATCATGATTTCATGTAATATGGACCCAAAAACAATCGGTGCACACATCAGTATACACACAGACACACACAGACATACAAACACATATAATTGACCTTGACCTAACTTGACCTGAAATGACCTCAGCAGCAAAATTCTGGTCGGATAGTGTGACAAAGAGGTTCTAGCTGGCTTGGCACCAGAAAACAGCATCGTCATCGGTATTTGATAAGCAGCGCACTTGATATCCAACGGTGACCCAAAACAGCAACATTTTTTAGTTTGACCTGACCTGGAAGGTCAATGACTGACCTGAGAAGGTAAAACTGGGTATCATTGGATTCGTCTCTTCCCAAAGAATCTTTTTGGTCTTTACTGCTAAGCTCAATCTCCAACAGGAACGAAATGGCGGGGAGGGGGGTGGCAACCACCCCCCCCCCCCATGTGCGTTCTAGGATGGGAAAATGGCATGTGCGGGCGAGGGTTAAGGGTTCGAGGACATGTTTGCATAAATAAGGTTTGTGATAAAGACAGGGAGTTTGTAAGGTGGCAAACTTTGTACGCCGCCTGACCTCATGTCACATTTTACTTTGCTTTCGCGTCCTCTCTCCGTGTCTAAAGTAATGATGTCAATTGCAGATAATTTGGAAACAGTTTGCAAAACCAAACACTAAAAAAGGGTAAATACTAGTGATGTCAGTTACGGAAAATCGAAATACCGATACCAAACCAAATACCAATCAAAACCGTGGAGAAATACCGAGACCAAACCAACTTGGGAACATGAGGAAAATACCAACTTTTTACCGATTTCTTAGCCTCTTAAGCATTAGCGAGGGTCCATGATACCAACAAAATACCAAACACATTGGGATTGAAATACCAAATACCGAGTTGGTATCGGTTTGGTATCGGTATACCAACAAGTTGGTATCCGATTGACATCTCTAGTAAATACCAAAACGAAACGAAGTTTTGATATTGAAAGAAGTACGTTTTACCAAGCTCAGATCATTCAATAAATAAGTGAGTACTCATAATAGATAACAAAATACCAAACATAAAATGTGCTAGCATCCAATTTCCAAATCCCATCATGGTCTCGGTTCAGTAGAGGTATATCAAAAAGTTTGCATTCGATTTGTTATAAAAATGCAATATTTATTAAGAAAGCTGGTGCAAAAATATCGTTCAAAGTGAATATGTAATTGTCAATGCTAACAACATGAAGGCAAATATTATTACGAGCGAGCGAGCGCAGCGAGCGAAGTGAGTCTTTTCAATATAACGGGAAAATCTCAGTATGAGCGGCCCGGCCCGGCCCGGCCCGGCCCGGCCCGGCCTGTAACGCTTTTGAGAGGCTTATATCTCAGCAACCGCTGGACCGATTGGCCTGCGGTCTTTTTTGTTGGGTAGCCCCATCCCTTCTACCTCGTAATTGACTACTTTTGATACATCTCAGTGACGGTCGTGGCACGTGCCACGTGAAAAGTCAAGGGTGTTCAAGCTGTTTTGCAAAAGTAGTGATTTTGAGAGGCTCATATCTCAGCAGCCGCTTGGGCGATTGACTTGCGGTAATTTTTGTAGGGTAGCAGCATCTCTTCTACCCAAAATAGGATACTCTCGATGCATGTGGGTCACCCCCAGTGCACGTGCAAAATACAACAATAAGAGGTGCCAAATTTTTTCCCATTTCACTAACTCGGTAATTACTGGGGCGATTTCGCTGAAACTTGGCATACAGGTAGGCACCCACCAGGCAATGCATTCCCATGTGTTGCGGTTAGGGTACTACTGCACGTGCGCACGTGCAGGGGGCGTTTCCAGATCTCGAGAACGGCTGGGCCGATTGCGCTCAAATTTGGTACACGGTTGGGGACCAGTTAGTAGCGTGCCGTGCAAAAGTCATTTTGGACCCCGTTTGCACGTGCGCACGTGCAGAATGCCGCTTCCAGATCTCAGGAACGGCTGGGCCGATTGCGTTCAAATTTGGCACACCGCTAGCGACCGGTTAGAAGGGTGCTTTGCGCAAGCCCGTTGGAAGCACCCTCTCGCCCTTCCGCACGTGCAGGGCTCACTATCTCGCTCGCTCGTTCTTCGCCCAAAAGGCGTTTTACTGGTATGTAAGTACATTCCAATGTGCGAATGAAACGCCGCTCTCTGGAACGACCGCTGACTCGTCTTTTTGATCTCGTCTTTGCGTTACCGTCTGGTTAGGCACTGTCAAACTCCCCAATATAACCGTTAACACTAACTGTCCGTATTCTAACAAAACTAACACGTGAATCGTTATCCGACCAATCCCGTTTGACAGTGCCATAAATTATAAATTGTTTAATGTGTGATCCCAAATTATATTCAATAAACGGAACGGAACGGAACGGAAAGGAATCGGCACTGAGGTTGGATTACTTACAGGGATCCAGCTGCGCACGTTCCGGGCATAGCGCACCGAGCTCCGCGCGACGGGCGGCCAGCCGGAAAATTGGCCTGAAAATGACCATACACGTAACTGATTGGCCCTAATTAGATGTCATCATTTTCTGTACACCGTTATCAGGCTGTCGCGGCGCTGACGGGGCCGATTTATGGTTGCAGGTGCCGGCTGTCACGCTGCCGAGCGGCGACTTTCATGTCGCTCTGACAAACGAATGAGAACCTCAACGAGACGCCATGGCAGTGGGAGGACGCTCGACCGGAAGTTTCGCCTCCGCCGTCCGCCGGCAGAGACAATTTACATCTGCAATGGCAGCTGTGATTGTGTTTATGGCGCAGTTACAGGCCTTTCGGCTTGTCGGGGCATGAGTTTTGTATGATGTGAGTCGGAGCGCGAGCGATAGATGCATTCAACACTGCATCGAAGTAGCACATTGGATTTAGACATTGCATGCGATGAGTACTGAGACAGAAAGCAACACATCACTGAAGTTATTTGAGATCGTATGCCTCCGACCATCCGGGCTATGAACTAAATGCATTTTTACCCATTCTGAAAATTCAATTGGATATTGTTTTAAACACACAGCCTTCCTACTATAGATATCACATACGTAATCCCTCTACTAAGCATTCCCATTCAGCTAATTAGCAATGAATACCAAATTATTTTTAACAAGAAGGCAAAAGTGAGTGGATGAAATATAGGTAGGAACCGCCTCACTTAATTTCTTGACGAATAGCAACGCAAAAACGTCGGACCTATCTTCGGTGGCGTTTCTGCCTTGAAGGGTGCGTTTTTACCGAGCGTGGCTTTTGTGGGACTTGATTAGCGAAGCCGTGAAACGAGGTTAGGGGACACGCCTCTGCTGAATAACATGTCAAAACTGACAGCCCACGAAAATTGGATTCAAACGGTGGTGGCCATAAGTGAAAGGGCTTAAATGCTCTGGCTTGAAACACTTCATGCATCCGAAGCACCCCTGAGCGGAATATGTTTTTAGCCGTCTTATCTCCAAGACTGCCGTCTACTTCTATTGCTCGTTTAGAAATGTGCACCATGCAGTGGGCAGCTTTAGAGCGTCTGCTGGCATTCACTGCTCTGGAAGAAAAACACATGATACATTCAAAGCAAAAACTTCAGCTCGCACCTTATGTAGGTACAGCCCAGGCCTCATGGCTGCCACCCCACCAACGCTTAGGTGACAACATGAAACGCATATTGCTTCTCACAGCATTGTTCCGGATTCTGCCTCTCTGTGTACTTACAACATCCACTCAACTCTCAGCACCTTTCTGCGCGGTGGATCGAAGGAACCGCCAGACGCCACGCGTCTCCCGGTGCACGGCGCACGGCGCGCCTCTCTGCCCTGTGTTTAGCGGCGGCGGCGCCCGTTTTGGAGCGCCGCCGGTGCCGATTGGTCATACACCGGTGGTCACTAATTTGGAGTCACCGCCGGCAGTGCCGCCCGGTTAGGACCGTGATGAAGCACCCTCGCCATCCCGCCGGCTGACGATACACCTACACCGCCGCCTGCCATGCAATTCTGCTGTGTTCGCGAGGCAGTGTCGAGCGTGCCAGTCCTCTCCTCTCGACGAGGACCTATGTATGTACACAGAGCTGGGAGCCCAGGTCACCAAAGGCCACCTACAGCTGAGAGCTGGGTCACTTAAGAACACATGCAGGAGGACACGGGAGGTTGTGTGCGGGAGAGTCTGCGGGTCACTGAAGATCGTAGCTAGGAGAACCTGGGTCACTGAAGAGCGTATGTGGAAGAGCCTCCGTCACTGAAGGTCGTTTCAGCACTCACGTCACGTTCCCATCAGGACAACTGCAGCGGCCATATGAATCCACTTACAAGCCTCTCGGTCGGATAGCCTATTTGGGAGCACGTTTTCCGATTGTGGCGACACCCGAGAGACGGGGTGGAGCGGTGTTGTCTAATTCGCCGCGCGGCGCGGTCGGATTCCGAGATTGTCCCGGTCGCTGGGTGCGGGTCGGCCCGGCTCGGAGGGACCTGTCCGCCCGTATACGAAGTAACCACGTCACCGGTCGAACACGAGCTATCAATCACATAGCGCTGTCCGCGGCGGCCGGCATCTGACGGCGGGACGGCCGCGCCGCCTGCTTCAAATTCAGAGACCGTGTCGAATGCAGAACCGAACATGATTGACAGGCGTCGCCGGCATTCGTGCATTTGGTCTGTAAATGTACTGTATTGCATAAAACAATGAGTCATATGGGCCAGCACTGAGCAAGAATGGCTTTACCACGTCATACGAGCGAAGGAGCTATCGTTTTTGTCTTATTGTGATGTTATTGTAATTGACAATACACGGTGGACATACATATTTGGTAGTCCCAAAAGAGCACGAAACCCAACAAAGGAAATTTAGAAACACATTTTTTCTTATAAATCAGTCTAAACAAGAATTTTTTTATAATTACGTTCGTATCGGAAATTTGGACATCAAGCAACCACGAGCATCACCGATACAAAGTCAATAAAAAGCCTTCAATTCAAGACCAGCCAGCATGTTCCTTAGCGGTCAGTCAGTCTGAGTCACGTCAGTAGCGTACGTTTTGGATGCTCGCGGCGTAGGTCAGTCGGGGCTGTTTGTTTCTAAATGTCTGAGAATAGAATACAAGCCGTACAATTTAGGTGGCGACCGCCGGGAGTCTGGCTCGTGTCAGTCGACCAGCGCTGTGTCTGACTTCATCAGATGGACAGCCACCGCGCGTGTGGGGCCGGACGACATGACGATTCACGATCGTGTAACGTTTGAGCGAAGGTGACCTCAGCCAAATCATCTCACATTGCTAACTTCGATGACTGTTTTGGTGACTTTAGACAAATGACCTCAGCTTCTGGCATTTGACCCCAATACAGACGGATCACCCTTGCGCCTCTGTGGAAGATGATGCGCTGGTATGGCACCGAGAGGTCGAGAGGCACCTGTTGATCATAGTCTGGCTCAATCACGCAGTCGCTGAGGCGTGCAGCCCTGACCGCATTACTGACCGGCTCGACTGCCCACTCGTCTCCCGTCTCCCGTCGCTCGTCTCCCGTCTCCCGTCGCTCGTCTCCCGTCTCCCGTCGCTCGTCTCCCGTCTCCGTCGCTCGTCTCCCGTCTCCCGTCTCCCGTCGCTCGCCATCGTCTCCCCCCTGTCTCTGGTCGGGCAAACCTCTCACGCACGACTGCCACCGCTGCGTCGATTGAGCGGCCACGACAGCAGGCAGGTCATCGCGCAGTGCCCAGTGGTTCGCCTTCGCACGACCTACTGTTAACGCCAGACCCCTTGAGACCCTAATTTTTCGCGATTATTTTTAAATGCGTGGAGGAATTTCAACCAAGCTCAGGACATGGCCGTTTCAAGACAGGCCGAAACTTTTACAATTTAGATATTTTATCGCCATTTCAATATTTCAGGCACTTGTCATTGACTCGTAATGTTAACTGTTTTTCCATCCTGGATAGAGGCTTTCTACGTCATATGACATTAGGCTCCGCCCACGACTACGGCATTGGGGGCATTCCACCTCAAATCGAACAAAAATCGGCTGTTTTGCACCTTACCATCAGCGATTTCATTATAAATTTGTGAGCGAGTTCCTGTGTCGCCCCGGACATTACATTGATGTTTTTTGCACATTCTGACCGCAGGTCTTCTAAATATAGGGCATCAAATTTTTACAAAATGTTGCATCTTTATATTTTTGAACGACCATAACTTTGGTTGTACTTGTTTGATTTGAATGAAATAAACCTTACTGTTTAGGTAATTTGTTAAGCATTTGTTTAGAATTGCATCGACTTAAATATATGACCTTGAAATTTGCTTAACTCTGTTCTTAAGCACAAAAATTGAAATAGCAAAAAACACGCCACCTTCGATTTGGCTCATTTTCATATATTTTATTGCCTACCATATTCTTAACAACCTGTGAAAAAATTAGAGTGGGCCATTCATAAGTTTTGAAGAAAATGGCACATATGCAAACGTATATGTTAGCACGCGCAGTGGAGGGGGAAGAGTGAATTTCGCCCCACCCCTCCTGTTTTTCGCCAATATCTCATAATATTGATGCGAAATTACTTATGGCTACCTGTCCAGAATTGAATTGCACATCTCATCGTGCAAGCAATAAGAAAATCGGTTCACAACTGTTCTAGTAATAGCGAAGTAAAGTGAACATCCTGTCGCCGCGGCGACGCGGCGACTCGGCAGCCGGCGCCGACCGCTACGCGCCGCCTGAATTGTAGACTGTGCCGGGACGGAACGGAACGGTTCCGTCTTTACATCGCGCTCCTTACCGCTGATTACGTTCGATTCGCGTCAAGTTTTTTTAGAAGACTAAGCAATGTACAGGCAATCTTATGGTGAAAGAATTCTGAAAATAGCTTGGTAAACAATTGAAATATGAACGTGTAAACACAAAATTGTGACTGCTGCGTTTCCCGCGTCGGCCGATCCCGCCTCAGCCGGCGACATGTTACTCTTAGCAGGACTCTAACTGCCATATTTATTATCGGATTAACTAGAAATTCCCCATACATACTCAAAAATGTATGTTCTTTCGTATAGTGAAGATCAAAAGACGTGAAGATATCGTTGCGTGATAATGTTTTCGTTGAATTTATTTCATGAGGCATTTCCACACGGCTCAAAATTCACCGCAAAATACCGTTTGCCTGAGACACTTTTACAATGGAACGTGAATGCTTGACTACGATGACTATGCATTTCCATTCTCGCAGAGTTTGGGATATCACTAATCAGCAATCATTCATTTCAGAAAGTGTACACAAGCAAGCATGTCTTGACTCTGTCTTTCAAGGTCACGCGCGGTTGCGTGATGTTGATGCATGAAAACGGCGTTTGCCGCGAAAGTTATGAATGGCCCACTCCAATTTTTTCACAGATGGTTAGGAACATTGTGACGGACATAATATGTAAAAATTACTCAAATCGAAGGTGGCGTGTTTTTTGCTATTTAAATTTTTCTGTTTTAATTCAAGGTCAAATGCATTTCAAGGTCACTTCAATTTAATTTTATAATTAAAAATCAAAGCCTTATCAATTGACTACAAGACCCTGTTAATATCATTTTGATACCAGAAAAGGAACCAGAGTTATAAGCATTTAAAAAAAATGATGTGTAGCATTTTTGGCTATATTCGATGACCTATATCTCGGCGATACGTTATCAAATTTCGAAAATATTACACGTAACTCAGTTTTGAACCATGCCCAGTCTGCCTACAAATTTTCAGAAAAATCGAAGGGGATGACGGATTTCGGTGTTTGATTTGACGTGGAATGCCCCATTGACCCGTGCCCATCAGCGACCTCTGTACAAACGACACCCCTGCCATCTGTGAAGGACTATGAATTTCGCTGACGCTTCACGTGCTATGAGTCAATTGCAGCAGACGGTCAAGTAAATGTTAGGCTCTTGTTGACTGTTGTATATAGGACCAAGAGGACCATCACTCCTCAACCTACTACTCAGTCGTGCTTCGAACAAACGTTAACGATTCCTAACAAATACGATTTTCGATGTAGGGTATCTGTTTGAAATACGAGCGAGCCTTATGATGTGAAGCGAAGGCAATTAACTTATTATTGCGTTGTTCGATGGTTGCATAGCGATGTACAAATCGGCAGCTACTTGGTGACATCCGACATCCCATTATCGCATTATCTGCATTCTGCAACGCCATAGGCTTTAAATACAGGTGAATATTTCCTAACCTTATGTCAGTTATATGCCATCTGCCCGTCATTTGCAGCTTATAAAAAAAAAATATCAGCGAACATATCAGCATTGTAGAAGCAATGCGCATTGAGCATTTATGGCTCCTTAGTCATCATGTCGCTCTTTGGGCACTGTCAGCCAAGACGCTACGCACAACTCCGCCGGCTTTCGGCACCGCTCGACCGTCGCCCGTCCCCGCTCCCCGCCACAGCGAGAGTGACCGCGCGCCGGCCCGAAACCGCCGCAGGCCAAGACCACAGAGGCACCATTAGCTGTGACGTCATAACGTATCACAGACTGACTGGTGATAGCCTCTACACACCGGATGAAAATCTTGCTCGAAATTTAACATTACGAGTCAATTACAAGTGCCTGAAATATTGAAATAGCGATAAAATATCTAAATTGTAAAAGTTTCGGCCTGTCTTGAAACGGCCATGTCCTGAGCTTGGTTGAAATTCCTTCACGCATTTAAAAGTAATCGCAAAAAATTAGGGTCTCAAGGGGTCTGGCGTTAACAGTAGTCAGCAGTGAGCAGGGCCTTCTCAGGTCTCTTAATCTCCAACCCTTCCCCGACCGCCTACAGGTAACTGACTCCGACTCCGACTTCGACTCCGACTTCCACTGTGACTCATACTGATTCCGACTCCGACACCTGGCGCTGTCTCTGTGTCTGACTCTGACTCCGACTCCGACACCGATTCCTTTCTCTCCTCTCCCTTCCTGAACAAAACCGCCGCGTGCCGAGCTGTCGATCGCCGCCTTTTTCTGCGCCTGTTGCTATCGATGCGAATCGACGGGCCGAGCGGCTGTCAACTGTTCCTGCTCCGCTTACCCTGTCGAATGTAGCTGTTCCTGACGACTGCCCGCGTCAGTTCCGAGTCTGTCGCCAGAGATCTGTAGGAAGATGCACCTGGGCGCAGCGGGTCGCGAAGATGGTACATATGTACATCAAAATTGAGTTTCGTCAGAGCAAGTGAAATGCTTTCGTAATCTGCAAAACAAACTGTTGTGCATGTTATTTGACTTAAAAATGATGCCGTTCGATCATTTTTAGTGTGAGATAGGGAAAATGTCTCTATCTTATGGATTATTCAACAGCCTTAGATGCATTATTGGCAACAGTTTTTTCGGATGATAACTATCCGAGCATAACTGATAACATATTTATTATTTATTGCATAACATCAACAAAGTCGCTTTGACTTCAGTTTCAGCGGCAAAGAGGAGAATAGCAGTTCCGATATTCGACTGGCGCAAGTGAAGCGCCAGCTAGCGTCCACACTCTACAGAAAGCAGTCTTTGCGATTATGCGTCATCGCCATTCATTCTCGACATACAGACTTACATGGGCTCGCGTGCCTCTATTGTTTGCACAAGCATGTTCATTGTTAGTTCGTTTTATCGTTTAGCTACACGTTGAATAAAGCTGTGCAACGTAATGACGTTTGGACAAGGAGTGCTAAATAGGACGAGGACATTGGTTGTGCATGTTAAGGTGCTAAATGCTCATTGGTATGAGTCACAAAGCCGTGCTAAATGGATGAGGCTCTGATCGATTCTGGGAGTGTTTGAACTGACCGGGAATCGGCAGTCGGTCGTGGTTTCCATGAGGAATGTGAAGTGGCCTCACTCGTCGCCTGGCCACGCGGCTTCATAATCATTTGTAGTCGATCTATGTCTTACCCTGCGACCTGAGACCTTTGCCTATTCAGAACTATCGCTTAGTGAATATGCATAGATAAACACACATGCAACGCATATAACCAAAGCACTTTGCAAATGGAGCATCTTAATTGGTGTTTTGTTCGCTTATAACAGATTAGACAGCAGGTTAGCGAGCTTTCACTCTAACTCGTGCTCAATCAAGATGACTCAAAGTTTACGGACGCCTTTTTGCATCTATAATTAGTGATTCTAGCCGATAAGGTTGTATCTCGCGTGCGGCATCTGACACGGCCTCGCCATTCACAGAAGCTCCAACGAATAGGCGGAGGCATTTCGGGCGGCCGCAATTTTCGCCTTTATTCTCGGTGGCTGCGAGGCAGTGCGCTGAAAAGCAAGTGTGCCGGCAAATGGTCCTGTCTGCTCGGGGAGCGGCTGGGGGCGGGTCGGGGCACCTCCCGCACATTAGGCCGGCCGGCGCCGCCCCCGCTGCACGGGGCGAGCTGTCTGCGGTCCAGTCCAAGTTCCAGCGCTCGGCGGTCCGGTCCGGTCCACCGCGCTGGACGTAGTTCGGACCATCGCTGCGGCTACGTGGTTCGTCTACTTCCCAGTCTGAACACAGGGTCAAACCACCGATATATCAGCAATTCAGCACACAAGCACGGCTGATGAGACGATTGGCTGTGATGCTTGCATACCGGCAGCACACAGCGATGAAATTTTGTGACATCCTGCTGGGAACAAGTTTTCAGCATTTATTCGGCATTGTTTTCAACTTTTCAAATTAAATTTTAGCTATCTAAGACTAAGACGATTACCACTAAGAACCACTAAGACCAGCTATCTAAGAACCGAATAAATCCCGACGGCTTCCTGCTATGCATATAACCCCTTCCCTGGAATAATCGCACCCCGACACGTGCCCTGTCGCGGCGCCGCGTTTCATGTGGCTGGTCCGCCCTGCAGTCCGCGGCCCGCAGCCCGGGCGGTGACAATGGCACTGACGACCGCGACTCATCCTCTGCCAACAGCGGCGCCGGGGGTGACTCGGAGCTGCTGACTCACAGTCAGCTGGAACAGCGGAGTTTGTGCTGTCAGCCGCTTCAAATGGGAGGTGGTGCTGCAGGCAGAGATGTGTGGAGACCATGGCGAACGACTGTAGTTACCTATCGCCATAACAGCCATCCTGTGGACTGCCAGCTACAATAATTTACTGTCCTGTAGATGAGCCATACACCGCAGGTCATTATTTGTAGGGAAATAAATGGCATTTTGATTATGCCACACCAGGACCGCAGTAAAAAGATCCACCAGCGGAGACAACACGAACGCAGGGAAAATAGTCTGCTGCGTGTATTGGGTCCGACTCGCGCTGCTCCTATTTCGCTGCCCAACTGCCACCCCGTAAATCATCGCCTTTTATTTGCCTCAGCTGGAATGGTACATCAAAAGTTACGACACTTCTGTGACTGGATACTGTTCTATTTTGCCACGGTGTCCCTTCCACGAGAACAAAGAAGTCATAAAAGAAGGATGATCTATTTCTCTTGTTATACACCGTCATAACGCGAATGAAAAGCATTCGATTCATTTCAATGAGCTTTATGTCGCAGTGGACCACCGAAGACGGCCCGTTATAAGTTGAGTGACACCGCTCTTATTGCAAGGAGCAGGCCGAAAATTTCTACGCACATTGCTTTATGACACACAGTGCACGTGTCTCCCTTCGGATCCCTCCGGCATTGTATCTACAAAGATGAAATTCATCTTATTCACTCTATCCAGACGTTATAACATCCGGAATCATGCTGTTTGGCACCCTCCAACCCGCGTTGTCACGGCGTCGGCTCTGTGTCGGCTTTTTACCTGTGGCCGTCAGCTGCGCAGCTAATGTGTCGGATGTCTCGCTGTCAATATGCACAGATCGCCGACACGAGCTGATGTCGGGCCGGGCCTCGTCACTATATGTATAGGCGGGGTATAGAGGCGACCACTCAGGTTGCGAGGGGAGAGGGAGTGCGATAAGTGATAAGAAATGACAAAACGGCAAAAAAACAACAACGATGAGTTTTGCTCGGCATCTATCTACCGTATATGAAACTGAGGATTACTCGTAGCACCTTCATTCCAATAAGCTATTGAATAGACCTAACCATTTAAATCATTCGCAAGGTGAATAGGGGAGAGTGGGGTAATTTGGCCGGTGGTGTAAATTGGCCGCCCCCACCTGTACGCTGTCTAATAAAAGTGAGTGAAATAGCTCTAGTCTCTATTCATTTGTCATGGGTAGAAATAACTGGAGGACAAATGTCAAAACTTTGCGCCTCGTAGTTTTATTCAAAATTAATAAAACGTTAATTTCATTAGAAAATGGTAACTTTTCCTTCTGTTTACAAAGTTGTATAACATGTAGTATTTGGGCTAAAAAAGAATTCAGACATTATAGCGCCATTCTTGGGGGTGTTCAGCGGTTCCAAGAGCAATTTTATCTAATTCCGTATAGCCGTGATGACTTTATAGACAAAAATTTTCAGAATGACAACATGGGGTAATTTGGCCGGGACTAGCGGGGCAACTTGGCCGGTGCGCTCATGGTCTATATGCTGGGACGGCCGAGTTTTCATGGTCAATTGTACCATAAATGACATGATTCATGACCAACTTTGACTACTTTGATGCCTTACTTCCGATTGGTGAACTGTAAGAGCATGTGACGTCATCAAAGGTTACCAAAGGTTTTTTGCTAATAAATCATTACATAAAAATGGTATAGCCTCACAAATGGTCTCATTCTGTTCAGCTCGCCAATGCGCATCGAATGATATGCATGATGGCCTTGAAATCACGTGACCTTGAGGTCAAGCGACCATATGCAACGTGACCTGAGGTCAACCTTTGACCTTGACTTCTCAAGGTCAACACATATATCTTTCGATGCGGACTGACGAGAGAATTACGATGGTACTCGAAGTTTTGGCCTAGCTTGATTACTTCAAAAGTTATTCGTAAAAAACTGTCTTCGCATCTAGAGCCGCTAATTTGGCTATTTTGACCCCTGTGACCCCTGAGTCAACCTCCAAAATGCGGCAAATGCGTCATAGGTCACACGTCATTGCTGAATCTGAAGCTGACTCGCAATATAACAGAAAATCCCGACCGCAAACTAACACCGGCCAAATTGCCCCACACCCCCGGCCAAATAACCCTGCTAGTGGGGCAATTTGGCCACCTTGCAGACCTTTGTAATACGTCACAATTTCAATATAAGTAATTACTCTATCATTTCAAGTTCACTGTCCAGTAAAGTAAAATGAATACGACACCTGCCAGCGTTGAGAAAATGCAGAAATGTGTCGTCAATTTTAAGTTATATCGTTTTCTAAAAAAAGCGGCCAAATTACCCCACTCTCCCCTATTTGTTAGCTTATAAAAAGACCGTCTATTATATGAGCTAAGACACAATACGCTCAAATCTTTCTTCCGTATTCCTGCTCCCAATGTAAAATGTGAAAGCGTTTGCCGTTGGTTTGCTTGCAATCGGCAGCATTATTATTCAGGTCCAGAACACTCTGCATTCTTTAGTGCACGTGAATGAATTATCGATCGGAGTTTACTTAGGATTCGCTGCATGAACAGGATCTCCTGTATCCGATTGTCTATCTTTACGATAGTGTTTCAAAAGCGATTTATCGCCAAACATCAGCTAATTCAATTAGCCATTCGAGAAAAAGCGGTTTGTAATCTCTGGAGCGGCGGCACCCGATGAAACATAATCGCCACGGCTGCGGGCAGGTGGCACGGTGTAAATCAATCGATAGTGACTCGTTGGGTCATCCTATGTCATATAATATAGAACCACGCGTCTACCTGAGTGCGGAGCTCCTGCAGGAGCTTACCGGACGACCTGCGGCAGGCTGCTGACCTTACGGTACGACCTGCACGGCAGGCTGCTGACCTTACGGTATATATACGACCTGCGGCAGGCTGCTGACCTTACGGTACGACCTGCACGGCAGGCTGTTCACCGTTACCGGGGATCATTCTACTGCTAATCCCCACGGCGTTACCCACGCATCGGCCTTTTACGGACATCAGCGTTCTGACAGCGCTTCTGAGCACTCTTCTGGCTTATCACCGATTGACGTATATGTATATGCGCATACAGTTAAATTAGCCAAACAATGTAAGCGTGACGCGGGTAACATGGATATACCACGGAATGTCGTAGACTATATACCAATTCAATTTATGTATATTCCGTGCGTATACACTATACGCGCTGATAAAGGCTTTTTCAAAAAGAGACGGTATGATATCAAACATTTGTAGTGTAATGTGGATTGTAAGGTATGTAATATACCATTTATATTATGAATATATGCAAAACATACTAAAAAATACTGAATGAGAACAAGCATGTTCTTCCAAACTAGATGTAGAAGTACGTTCTGCGAACCATTGCCACGATACACTGAAAGCATTTTTACACTCACATCGCCGTATTAACACCACCTAAAGGTGTAAATAGCAGACTGAGCACTATACGCAGGTCTATAACACGGCAATTACGCTTAGAAGCTGATCAAAGCGAAATTACACCTCGTTGGTGTGCAAATCACACTCATACAACACCTTATGGAAGTGCAATTCTGAACTTTAACACCTAACTTTTGTTCATTTACGAATAACACCTTCCTGTAGAGTAGATGATCGCGCTTCATGTGTGCTGTGTTATTGACAAAGGATCCTTGATCTGCGATTGCCGCATTTTTGTTTTGGCTCAACACTGCTCTGAAGTGTAATGTACCGGACGGCAAAGGCGCATGCGCGCGACGCCGCTCGCACCCACGCGGCTTTCAGTGCGCCATTGTGCTTCAACGAACGTGGTTGTTAGTGTGCTGAGCTGGTGTGACTATTGAGCATTGAGGAAGACCCACCTGCTCCGGAACGGGTAAGTAGGTGACAGCATTTTCGAGATTATACCTTTTCTCGAAAAATTAGGTCGTGCGCGTGATTTCCAAAGCTAATTTGTAATGCAGGGATGGCAAAAATGAGGCGCGCCGCGGTGCTGGCTCTGCTCTGCTTCTCTTGATGATATTTATGGCACTATAGGATTATTGGTTTTTGCTTCATCCTTGTTTAATACTAGAACTTCGTGAAATTTTTACGTTTGGAGACCTTCGGTGACCTCAGCAATGACCTGTTCAAAAAATGACCTGAATGATTCCGAACGATCTATAACGAGCTATCTGTTGCTTTTGTCTGCGTCTTAGCTATACTTTCTATAGATAACCTGGTGTGCTCCCCTCCCCCCATGGCAAAGTTGGCTGAGAGGCCCACCCGGGCGCGGGTTAAACTTTCCGGCAGCGGCAAGTATGAGTAATTTCGCTTCCCATGTGTGCTTCAGAGGAGGAACTCGAACACCTTCTACTCGAGATGCGTGAGGAGCAGGTCGTTTTTGGCCCTGCGACAACGAACGGACCGTCCACCATCGCAGATGGCGCACTTTGGGTCGAAAGGGAGAAGATCGCCAAATTCCAAACAATGGCGAACATGCAGGACGAGCTGTCCATCACGAACATCGCTATCTTTTTCGAGCGCGCTCGAAGGCGCTGGACTCGAACGCCTAGCCCCGGTTCATATCTGCAGAGGACTCGCCGTTTCATGTACTTGTTGCACGGATCAACGTCCAATAAATGTTAAAATATTCTGACATTATACTGGTGTTTATTCTTTGTAAAGAGCGTGAGCGCGACCGATGCAGGGGAAAGGGGGGGAGAAAGGGGAAGGGGATCTGGAATCAACAACACCCGAAATCGGATCGATATATACACTCGGAAGGCGTGCTCTGCTCTAGGTGTAACACTACAGTAAAAGGTCAATCACGAGTGTACCCGCCTTTTTCATCCGCCTGGAGAGTGTAAACGTGCAAAGTCAACGCCCCGGGCGAGTGTCTTGTTACACTTTATTTGAGTGTAAATACTACACCTCAGACGAGGGCAAAAAACGCAGAATTTCAGCTACACCCTCCTGAGGTGTTTACACCCGAGGAAGGTGTAAAAAAGTTTTCAGTGTAACGAGCACTGGTCACTGCAGAGTATGTTGCACATCCTGCACCCCAGCTTCTGACATGCCAGTTCTGACTCTGGTGACTCCCGCTGCTAGCCCCGCATAAGTGACGTCACTGGTCGCACGGTGATCGGCGCGGCGGTGTTACATTCAATTCGCCACTGGACAGGCGCACTTCATCATTGGCTGAAAACCTTGTGACGCGTCAGATGTGTTAACGCCCTGTTGCACAATGTGTGCCTGAAAGCTCTTCTCCTATCCGGCTAAATTGGTGATAAATGTCACTCAATTACCAGATAACCAGAATGAATGTTCACCGCAAAAACATAAATCAAAATGTTCTGCCGTTTATTATGAGCGATAACGTCAGCGACGACGACGATTTTCAAACTGTGTAGCGTTATACTGACAATCTCTTAGGTAGAAATGAATCATATTGTCTGTTCCAGGAATTTCACACATTCCTGGCAACTAACATAGGTATCGAGCAGCTAGAGTTTCGCCTAAAATAAAAAAAGCTCCGTTTATCAAAATTGAATGCAACTACGAATTGAATGAAGGTTGCTATAGTGATGATAACCCGCGCAACGACTGCGCCAACTTCGTACCGACGGGGGGGGGGGGCGGATGATCGCCCCCCCCCTGAGATCTCGAGAACGAAGCAAGATAGCGACAAGCGGTAAGCGGCATCGGATACGCACGGACAAGGTCTACAATTTTTACTAAGGTCATTTTCAGGTCAAGTCAAAGATGACGTCACAGGGGTCAAAAAAGTCAAAATGGCGGCGCTGGATATGGAGAGGTTTTTCTCGAATAACTCTCGAATTAGTCAAGATAGGAACAAACTAAGGGCACCATCGTGATCCTCTCGTCAATCCGCATCGAATGATTTATATATATATATATATATATATATATATATATATATATATATATATATATATATATATATATATATATATATATATATATATATATATATATATATATATATATATATATATATATATATATAAATCGCAGAACCCACCGGGGCTGCCGTGCCGGGTGGAGGCACCAGCTGCGGAGAGGCAGAGCACGTCGGCCGGTGGATACCGGGATCCCACCGGGTGGCGCCTATGACCGGTGCCTGACCTACCCGCCGCGACTCACTGCGGTTCAGACCGAGAGGGCCCTCAGATTCATCAGCTCAGGAGGCGACAGCCGAGGGCGCCAGCAGCGCCGAACGACCCGCCCACCGCTGAGGATAGCGCACTTAAATGTTCGGTCACTGATGCCATCTATGGATGAAGTTAACTACGCCCTACAGGGGAAGGCCATTGACATTCTGTGCCTCAGTGAGACATGGCTTACCGATAACATCGACAACAGTTTTCTCATCTTCCCGGGCTACACCGTGCTGAGACGGGATCGGCCTGCGCGACCCGGTCGCCGGAGGGGAGGTGGGGTCTGCATCCTCGTTCGTGCCACGCTGCGCGCGGAGACTCTGACGGTGCCGGCGGGTGACTCCCAGCTGGAATCGCTGTGGATCAGCATCCGCAGCACTACCACGGCTATCGTCGGAGTACTCTACCGCCCTCCGAGCGCTCCGGTGGCGGCCGCTCTCGACGATCTCCAGACTCAGCTGGCGCACGTCATCAGCACCGGGAAGCCGATTTTCGTGCTCGGTGATACGAATTTTGACAGCCTACAGCCCGACAAGCCCGACGTCCGCCGGTATCTGCAGATGCTCAGCGACCTGAACACGAAGCAGCTGGTGACCTGTCAGACTCGACCTGCGTCTGGGACCCTGCTCGATCACGTCCTGGTGCGTGCCTCTGATGACGTCACCACCGCCAGGGTCGAGCCGTGCAGCTGGTCGGACCACGACCTGGTGATCGCCGAGACCACGCTGCAGCGGGAGCGCCGCCGTCCCGTCGAGGTCACGATCAGATCGACGCGGGACCTGGTGCCTGACGCTCTCTGCCTGGACCTGTTGGTCTCCGACTGGTCGGCTGTGTACGGATCGGCTGATCCCGCCGATAAATGGAGGGCGTGGCTCGCCGTGTGGTCGCCGGTCATCGACAGGCACATGCCGGAGAAGACTATCAGGCCGAGACATGCACCTGCACCATGGCTCACCGACAGCGACGACCTGCGAGCTCTGATGAGAGAGCGGGACCTGGCGGACAGGGAGAGGCGAGAGCGGCCGGCTGACGAGCTGGCGAGTCAGCGGTACCGGCTCTGCCGCAACCGCGTGAAGAGCGCTCAGCTCCACGCCAAGTCCGCCTTCTTCCTATCGTCTTTCCGTCGGTCTCGGCGCACTACATGGACGGACATCAGACGGTTTCTCATCTCACCTCGGACAGCAACACCATCTACATCATCAGCTCCGAGCGGTACTGACTGGGCGGACAGCCTGAACCGATACTTTGCCGCCGTCGGCCCGCGCGTGGCCGCCGCACTGGAGGAGGCGCAGCGCGTGGTGGCGCCACTGTCGCCCCGGCCGACCCGTGTAGTGAGCGGTGCCTTCCGTGTTCGCCCAGTGACGCTGCCTGAACTGTCGGCTGCCATCCAGCGCATGTCGACATCGAGGGCGAGTGGCGATGACGGGGTGACGATCGGCATGCTGCGCATGACATTCCCAGTGATAGGACCGCACCTGCTGAACATTATTAACGCGTCCCTCGTGTCTGGTGAGCTCCCAGCCGAGTGGAAGGTTGCCCGTGTACTGCCGTTGCACAAGTCGGGGCCAGTAGACGACCCGTCTAACTACCGTCCGCTATCGCTGCTGCCGACTGTCGCTAAGGTGGCGGAGAGTGTTGTGTGCGGTCAGCTCATCGCCTACCTGCTTGCGCACGACATTCTGACCGAGACGCAGCACGGGTTCCGGCCTGGCCGATCCACGGAGTCGGCGATGCTGGACACTGCCAGTTTTCTCATGGAAGGCCTGGATGGCGGCCTCATAGGGTGTCTGACGACCGCTGACACCAGTAAGGCTTTTGACAGTGACCAGCATCCCCGGCTCCTGGAAAAGCTGGGCTGGTATGGAATCGACGCGCACTGGTTCCGTGACTGGTTGTCCGACAGATGTCAGGTGGTTCGGGGTGGTGAGGAAGTGAGACCGATCACTCACGGCGTGATTCAGGGGTCGCTGCTCGGGCCGATCCTGTTTTTGATTTTCACGAATGATCTAGCATCGTACCTGGACACAAAAACTGTTATGTACGCCGATGACGTTCAGTTTTTGCATAGAGTATCACCAAAGCACATGCCAAAACTCAAATCAGATGTAGAGAGCACTTTAGAGATCGCGAGTCACTGGTTTGTTCAAAACTGTTTGAAAATCAATCCCACCAAAACAGATCTTGTTGTTGTAAAGTCACAAAGGCGCCGACTCGACACAGAATTTACTGTTAAATTTGGTAGTGCGACGATTCGTCCATCTGTAGCGACCAAGATTCTCGGTGTGGTAGTCGACTCCGGACTGACTTTTGAATCGCATGTGACCGCGGTCATCCGCCGATGCTATGCCACACTAGGGGGACTGTCCAGATCCGCTCGCGGCCTGCCGCGAAACGTGAAGCAGATGATCGTGGAGATGTTAATTTTCCCCCACATCCGATACTGTATGTCTGTGTGGTCGGGATGTGGCGTCGTGCAGCGACACCGTATTCAGAAGGTGATAAACCACTGTGCACAGGTCGTCATGGGGGTCCGACGCTCGGCTCATGTGACGCCTCTGTTGGCAGAGCTATGCTGGCCCCATATAGACAGGCTGGTGGCGGAGAATGACTGCAGTACTGTGCATTACTTGTTGAATAATGTTCATGCACCGAAGTGCCTCTCTGAGCGGTTTGTACAACGCAGCGACGTGTCGAGCAGACAGACTCGAGCCACTGAGAATATGCAGCTCGAACTGCCGAGGGTCCGCACCGAACATGCTCGCAAGTTCTTTTATTACCGCGCCTGTGACGTTTGGAACTCGCTGCCAGCAGACATTCGGTCGTCACGCACGTCGGCCACTTGTCGCAGGCGTTGTCGACTATTACTCAATGGTGACTAGTCACTGTGCGCGTAGCTTTCGGTCATTTGTACCGATATGCATTTTACTTTTTAAGTCCCATGCTTTTCATGGTTTTTACTTTTAGCTTAAGTGTTTATTTTAGCTTTATATATGTGCCTACCTATTTACTGTATGACACTTGGACTGAAAAGCCGTGAGTGCATGGAGCTTCCAAACGAAATAAATGATGATGATGATGATGAAAGGTTGACCTCAGGTCACGTGACCTCGAGGTCATCATGTATATCATTCGATGCGTCTTGACGAGCTGAACACAATGAGACCATCCGCGCGGCTGTATCTTGTTCCTGTACGGAGTTATTGGCCAAAAACCACTGGTGATCTTTGATGACGTCACATGACCTTACAGCTGCCTAACAGCAAAACAGACCTCAAGGTAGTGAAGGTTGATCGTATATAAAGTCATGTATGGTATATGGTGCCATTCCGACCCGTTTTAGTAGTAAAAACAGGGAGTTGATTTTTCCCCATTGACTTATACCTACCTAATGGGGAGGTCGAGAAATTGACCTGACCTTAGGTCACCGATATCAAAATTCCGAGATAAACAAATTGTAGCTACTAATGACCTCATAACATCCTGCGACTTTCAAAGGCCTCCGACATCTACTGTAGCTCTGGCACGGTGACAAAGTTGCAAAAAAGTGACTTGAGGTTGGGTCATTCAAAGTGACCTGGTGACCTGACCTTGAAAGTTAGGAGGTTCAAACTTGCACACCATGTGTAAAATTGATGAGTAAATAGTCGTACCAACTTTCGCGGCGCTAGGCACCGCGGTTTTCCCGCTATTCGCGAAAAACCTCAGGGGGCGGATATCCGCCCCCCCCCCGTCGGTGCGCGTGTTAAAAGTCAAATGCTACGGCGGTGGATATTCCTCAAAAACAGAAGGGAAGTCAATACGTGGCTGCTGAGTTATCCGGACCAGCACAGCGCGGGTCACACAGATCCTTTTTCACGCGCCTCTGCCATTCGGTGACAGGATAACGCTCTTAACGACCAGCTCAAATGCCTGTGTTCGGCCGCCTTTTGCAGTAGAGCTCATCGGCGACTCGGCGACAAGGCTCTTGTTTCAGAAGTGATGTCTGGTGCCCACGGCATAGCGGGTGTATTGTACATACTTATGAAATGTCTCGGTCTTCAGTGTTAAAACTGCATGTACTGGAAGAAAGGCAGACAGGTGTCATTTGGTCTTTATCACCGCCATCGATCACTTGTCACCTGTCACCTGTCACCTCTCAGCTGTCACATGACGGGTCTGCAGCAGTGTCTCAGACCGCTCAACTCTCAGTATAAGCGGGTCAGAAACCGTCTCTAATTAGCTGACAAACCACATTAGGCATACAGTTAAAACATCGGTGCGGCCTGGGTTAGAGCAGCGTAGCGTATGTAGACACACCACATGCAGTCCAATATAGAACTGATGAATCGAACTGCACGCAACATGACATCAACTCAGCTGTAAGCCGGATCTGCTGTAATTCGAAGCTGATGTTACAGATGAGCATTCCAATTTACATATTCAAGAAATTTACTACGTTTCCCTTGACTTCCTGGAAGAGACAAATGCGTATCAATTGAACCAGTTTGTAGGATGCCATTTACAAGGATGTGCAGTTTACGTCACCTGATCTGACCTTATATCCCTTTGACAAATTTCAACATTCCATGTTTCGACTCAATATCCTAGTCTTGAGATGAATCTCAATGGTCTGGCAATACCGACGATGGGATTGTACCAGTCATCCCCTCATGCGGGTCGGCCTTGGAGCTAAGCTGCTGTGTTTGGTGATCAGTTACAGTTGACAGTCCTCTGGTTTTTCACGCTGCTGTAGTTGTTTCAGACGTCTGGCGACGAGCCCTCACTCTCAGACGTGCTCAGTACTCACCCCGACCGGCCGGCCGCGCCCGTGTCAGCCCACCGCCGACGCGAGCCGCCCAGTTCAGCACCCCGCATCTGACAGCACAGCGGCCCTGGCAACCGGCAGTGTTTGCCTTCTGATAAGCTCGCAATCGATTTGTCTTCGTTAGCTGAGGGTGGCCGTCTCTCGAAACCACCCTCATTCAGGTGACTGTCAGATTCGAGGAAGGTATAACCCGCGCCGTGGAGGCTTCTTACCATCCCTCAGGTTTGGTTTATAAACATCCGAGAAAATGAAGTCGTTACGCCTAAGGCTGTTACGCCGTTCATCGGACACATTTCCTAAAAGCTAGCATATTTCTTCAGGACATTGCAAAAACAAATGGTACTGCTAAGCCACCTTCGAGACCTGACTCGTTATACAGCAGTGAGAGGGCTTCAGAAACATGTTTTCATGATAGAAGGACTCGCTGATAAACAAGCTAACACGGCTTTGAGGTGCGTGGCAATGCACTGATGTCGTTAACGGTGTCCTACCGAATTTCCGCTGAATGTTTGCCAACCGTTCAGCCAGCAACTACCGGCTTCAGTAACTGCAAGGGACCGACCAGGTATTGTTTTGTATCACAAGTCTCACACAGTAGTCATGAACTGGTGGAACGATCCCAGATCTGAGGGACGGGCTATCACGCGGGCTCGAGTGAACAAAGGGGTGTTATTGCACGGAAAACAGGATGCCGCATCTTGAGATGTTCTGCCACCGGACGATGACAGCTTCAACTGAGGTGTCTCGCACGGAATCTGGTGTGTCTAAAAAAACGATGTCACTGGCAAGGATACCAAAAATAGTGCACACTGCTACAGTACAGAAACGGAAATCCGTTTCTCGGAATTTGGATGCCTAAAGCACAGACAAAGTTTCTGAGAACGACGGCCATTTTTCATCTCCAACAATGCACGGTTGTCTGGGTTGACGGTCCGAGAAAGGAAAGTAACTTTTGCAACGGATGGTGTTTCTTTCTAGTATCAGCCTTCGCACCTCACATCTTGCAAACATATATGAGTTCGCCGGGTGCGAACATGTAAGCGGCGGGATGGGGACTGGGGAGGGCACCGGGGCACCGTGCCCCCTTTGATTTTGGTATTTTAACATTAGCCCTATGGGCTAATGTTGGAAAGAATGGGACCAAAAGTCGGCAGTGCCCCCCTCCCCCCTCCTTAACCCTCGCCCGCACATGCCATTTTCCCATCCTAGAACGCACATGGGGGGGGGGGGTGGTTGCCACCCCCCGCCCGCGCCATTTCGTTCCTGTTGGAGATAGAGCTTAGCAGTAAAGACCAAAAAGATTCTTTGGGAAGAGACGAATCCAATTTGATACCCAGTTTTACCTTCTCAGGTCAGTCATTGACCTTCCAGGTCAGGTCAAACTAAAAAATGTTGCTGTTTTGGGTCACCGTTGGATATCAAGTGCGCTGCTTATCAAATACCGATGACGATGCTGTTTTCTGGTGCCAAGCCAGCTAGAACCTCTTTGTCACACTATCCGACCAGAATTTTGCTGCTGAGGTCATTTCAGGTCAAGTTAGGTCAAGGTCAATTATATGTGTTTGTATGTCTGTGTGTGTCTGTGTGTATACTGATGTGTGCACCGATTGTTTTTGGGTCCATATCACATGAAATCATGATCTGAGAAGCTTTTACCAAAAATGTAGTCAAAAAACTTCACAAAAAGTAAATTCAGCTTGCCTAAAACGCAATTATCTTAGATGACCTAGGTTGACCTTGACCCTGACCTTGACCCCTGTACATCGTCGAACAACATGTTCCATGATAGGTGGGAGGTAAGACTGGCAAAAAAGGCCGAAATCAGGGTGTCAAAAGCTCACAAGGCCCATGGCAAACGCAAGATGTTGAGAATTGGCCATTTGGGTCATGACATGACCTGAAAAACAAGGTCATATCTCCGAAACCAAAAATCACAGAAACTTGAAATTTTCAGTGGACATCAAGAAAGGATAGACGAGCAGCTATACGAAAAATCAGCCTTCTAGCTCTAAAAATGTTGAGTGCAGAGCAGAAAGACTGCCTGGGGGGGGGGGGTGGCAACCACCCCCCCCTCCCATGTGCGGGCGAGGGTTAACCCGCGCCCCGCTGGGCTATTCACTATTCAGCCATACGCGCCCTGCTGGGGGGGGGGGGGGGGGGGCAGGTTCTGCCCCCTGTCTAACTTCCGAACCGATGGTCGTAGAAAGACGGGGGAAACGGCAATCGAAAGCTCTCAACAAGGCGGATCTTAAGAACCCAATTTTTTTGCTTAAGTAAGTCAGAGGTCAGGTCAAGAGTACAAAATGCAAGTTTCTACAGTATCGGCCTTGCACCGTAGTTGCCGAAGAATGGACGGAGACTGATTGCCCAAAACGTGTTCGTAGGCTACCAAGACAATATTCGTTGCATAAAATATCATTCAAAGGTCAATGTCAAGGTCAGGTCAGGTCAGGTCAGGTCAGGTGCCAAAAACAAAATATAGAAAAAAGGCATGTGCGACACATGTTTTATGGGCCATTTTATTCATAGAATTCAAAAGGCACACTCAATAAGTGATATGAACCAGTGAACCACCTCTGGATGAATTTCAGGCCGAGGTCAGGTCAAGTGAGGTCACATTTTGAAGTTGGTTGTTAAGGCCTAAAAATGTGTCTATCTGATGCAGTTTTTCACGGCGAATCGAATGGTGCTATTTTTGTTTTCGTACGAGGTCTACATAGAACTTCCAAAAAATCTCTTTTTTTTAAATTGCATGTGTCGTGACGGCATACAATTTCGAATAACTCCCACATTTTTTAACCGATTCTTCTATAAATTGGTATGTTGGTGCAAATAGACCACTTCTCTGACATATATTCCGTTTTTTTCGATACACTCAAAATTTTGGATTTTATTATCATTTTCCCCAAAAAGTCAGTTTTTTTAATTTGGGCCAAAATTCAAAATATTCAAAAAACCGAGACAGCCATTTGATAGACAAAGTAAAATCACGTATAACCTTTTTGTTACGTCTTGATTCCTTTAAAAATGAAGATGTTAGCGGCGTTTGAAATTTTGCTGCTTTTGAGGCGAAAATGGCGAACATGACGTCACTAAAACGTCATTTTCTCAAACATTTTTGACGGATTCCGCTCAAACTTTCAGGGAACGTGTCAAATTGATGTAGGTATGATAAGGTACTGAAAGTTTGACGTCGCTGGCGTAACGCGTTTAGAAGTTATTGGCGAAAAACGGGAGGGGGGCAGATTCCTCCCCCCCAGCTGAGCGGGACGCGGGTTAATTGAAGGTGTTCCACCACTACTGGTGCGAACCCATCTGTAGCGCGTCGGGCGCAGAGAAGAGGCAGACTATCCGGGCTAAGGATCGACAGGAGACTCTCTCTCTCTCTCTCTCTCTCTCTCTCTCTCTCTCTCTCTCTCTCTCTCTCTCTCTCTCTCTCTCTCTCTCTCTCTCTCTCTCTCTCTCTCTCTCTCTCTCTCTCTCTCTCTCTCTCTCTCTCTCTCTCTCTCTCTCTCTCTCTCTCTCTCTCTCTCTCTCTCTCTCTCTCTCTCTCGAGCGGGCCCCTGACAGAAATTTCGGGGGGCCGGGGGGTCAGCTGACCCTCTGACCCCCCCCCCCCCCCGGGCTGCGCCAATGCAAGTTACAAATGTTTTAGAACAACCCAATGAGAGACTTTTGCTTTTGTGACATGGCACCAATTTCCTGTTCAAAATGGCATACTGGATGCTAAGCATTCTTTTCGATGTGACTTTGAATATATGTTCTCAGATGAAATTTAATTTGAACTAATTTATCGCAAATACTATGAAACATTGCAATTACAACACGTTAAATTACACATTAATTTATTTACTAGCAGATATCTTTAAAATGCCGCGCTAGTTCCGAATCTGACGCCAATGATACGTAAATAGCGCGGCCTCGCTGCGCGCGCGCGCGCGTCAGAATGTTATTGTTTGTTGTCATGTGACGGGGGTGTTTGATTCCGAGTTTTATTATTTCAATTTTGTCATGGAGACAGATACGGAAGTTGCACCATTGGTAAAATACTATGAAAAGATTGCAAGGTAAGCTTTATGCCCAAGTTCAAGGCATGATATGTATGTAACGGAGCTTCCTATTTCATTTCCTCTTGCTCTTGCTCTCGGCTCTGGCTCTCGCTACGTTGATGTGCTTTTATTTTTCGTTCTTGCTAGTACCTACTTAGGTACATCTTCTTTTCAAATGAAAAATTCATGGAGGACTTGAGCGTGTTTTCTTGCACTGAGGTGTTGGAGGGGAACTTTATTTGAACAAATGTCTAATGTTCATCCTGTGACACGTACGTATGTACAATTTGATATGTGGTCCTGGAACAAAGGCCTTTTTCACCATAAAATATGATAGAAAATAATTCCATGATGCATGCACAATAGGCATCAGTAGTTGGAGCGAGGGGCTGAGCTTCTAAAGTACCTATTTCATCATAGCATAATATTGTTTGGCAGAATGGCATTTTTCAGCATTCAGAATGACATGGTTTTTGTGATTCCACTTGTTTTTTGCGTATTCAATGTTGCTTGCCAAGTGTTTCATCAGTGTTTTATGCATGCTTGTATTGACATCAAAAGCCCTCTACATGGTACATACAACATCATGATTATGGTTTATTGAGTTGTGTGCTTCTTCCTTGCGGGGATGTAGTGGGAGATGGAATAGTGTAAATGGGTGAGTTGCCACCCTGTAGTATATTTGAGCTACGCACTTGTGTGTGGTGTAATCCTTTGCCCTGTTATAGCATCAAAAGTGTGACACTTCGTTTCCAGGAGGGAAACAGAAGCTAAGAGCAGTTTAACCCTATTCCTGGCGGGGGGGGGGGGGCTCAGGAGCCCCCCCTGAGGTTTTTTGGTTATTTCTCCCAAACGCTTTGAGCTAGGAAGCCCAAATTTTCTGACTTTTCCTAAAAGGCTTTTACACAACATTTCTGAAAATTTTGAGTTGATCTGACCTCAGGTCAGGTCACCAGAGGCGGTTTGGTGACCCTACCTCAGAAAAGTTTGCAATCACGCCAGAGCTAGAGTTTTTGACCGATCAATTTCTTCTCTTCAGGCTTTAGTTAGGGTACCAGTATGTGCAATTTGTATATCTCAGAATTTTCATATCTGTGACCTGAGGTCAGGCCAGACTCGTGACCTTTACATTGCAAGCCTATGGGAAAATATTGAAACGCCTCCTGCTTTGTGTAAACGAGTCAAAACCACCCAATTCTTTCAGTATTATGGAAGATTATCTCATCGGTGATGATCCTGGTGCCGCTAATTGACAGGGGCACCGGCAAAGGTCATCTGAGGTCATGTGACGTCATAAATCGTTTTTCTGTCAATAAATCACGACATGATGGTGCTAAAGACTTGTAAGTGGTACCAAACTGCTCGCCTGGTCAAGGCGCGTCGTTTGGTATGCAGCATGACCATACCCCACAACCTCATTGATGAATGACCTGACCTTGACCTCAGGTCAAATTTCAAATTGACCTGTGAAGGTCATCACATACTTATTTCGCATCGCCTCGGCGAGAGCAACAAAAAATGTATTGGTTTTATGTCTCTATGTTTCTTAGTTTAAAAGTTATATAGGTAACTAATTCCAAAACGTTTTATCGTTGATGACCTCTGGTGACCTCAATATTGACCTGACCTGAAAATGTTTTATGTAAAAGTTGTAGATCTTTAAACGACCTATCAAACGCCGTTCGCCGTTTGTCGCTGCGATGTGTAGTTTCTGAGATCTGAGGGGGGGGGGGCCGAATCGCCCCCCCCCCCCCCCGCCAGTTTCTTGTCCCGGCGGAGCCCGCCAGGAATAGGGTTAAAGGCCACCGTCCACTATGCGGAGCGCTATGCGGATTGCGGAGCACTTGCGGTCCGTACGGAATTTAACACAGAGCCCTATGGGCGCCTGCGGTTTCCGTCCGGAGTCCGTCAGGAATGTCTCCACATCCGGACAGCAAACTGAGAGCTCACGCACACTCGATATCACTTGTTACAAAAAGAAGATATGGCCATTGCCTAGCATCACAAGATGGTGCCATGCCAAGGAAATAATTTTTATCTACTTTGTCTTGAAAGAGTAGAAATTCAATCTTAAATTTCCAATTGAAAACTCGAAGACGGGCGACGGCCCATGTCCGCATCCATTCCGTCTGCGTTCTCCGCACACAGTTCAACACGTTGTACTTTGGTACTTCGTCTCTGCGACATCCACTTCGGATGTCGATGATTTCGACTTGAATAAATTTAGCTCTGACTATCTTGCCAATCATACTAGATCTGCTATTTTTATGCCCATCCTGGAGTTGCTTGATCACGCAGTACCTATGTCACTAATCTTGTCTTGAATCAGTATCAGTCAACTCATTACCACAAGGAAGGTGTACTCTGTAATTGGGGGAACTAATGAAGTGTTTTGGAGGTGCACTTCCTTTTATAATGGTCTCACTTTCACTGGGCACTACTACCAGTAAAATGCTTTTTGAGCAAACAATGAGCGAGCGAGAGAGTGAGCCGGTGAGCCCTGCATGTGTGGAAGGACGAGAGGCAGGTACCTTCAACTGGCTTGCTCACAGGCCACAGCACCCTACTAAATGGTCACTAGCAGTGGGCCAAATTTGGAGGCAATCAGTTCAGCCATTCCCGAGATCTGGGAGAGGCTCCCTGCATGTGTGCACGTGTAGACTGTACAAAGTGACCTTTACACGCCACCCCACCAACTCCCTAACCACGTATCAGATTTGAGCGCAATCGGCCCTGCCGTTCTAGAGATCCAGAAGCGTCCCTTGCACGTGCTCACGTGCAGTAGCACCGTGACCATAACACATGGGAATGCATTGGCCGGTGGGTGCCTACCTGCATGCCAAGTTTCAGCGAAATCGCCCCAGTAATTGTGGAGTTATTTTTATGGGAACAAATGTCACAACTCTTCTTTTTCCTTTTTGCACTAGGGTGTCTTGTTTTGTTTGCTTGTTTTGTTTGTTTATTTTGTTGGGTTAGGCCCTTTCGGTATGACAAGACCATTTCAGAGCCGGAAGGATGATAAGAATTAGGGGGAGACATTGGTCTGGGCAGACACCCTAGAGTGTCGCCGGGGCTGAGCCCCTCCGAATGGACAGGCCGACCAGCCCTCCAAGACCGGCTGCCGTCCGAGGGGTCGGCAACAGGTCTCTTTGAGGCACTGAGTGGGAGCCCGTCCGCCAGGGGCGCTGCAGACCGGGCGATAGAGGGCAGCACGGGTCCTCGCTGGCCTACGAGGACGATCGACTGGGCTGGCCACGACTGGTGCGGAATAGGGGGCAGAGCACGTGTCGTCGTATATTTCAGTTGTTCACACCTCTGAGAATGAAAATGGACTCTTTGAAAAAGAACCTCACAAGCTGAAGCTGACCATTGAAGTTGAACTGTCTGGTGATTATTATTTCAATGACGGCGGCCGTGTTCCACTGACTGAAGCGACAACTTGAGCTGATTTAATTAATGACTTTTGTCTCTGGAAACTCCCATTATCTGACAAGTCAGAACGCATCTGGAATATCCGGGCTGGAGTAAGGAAAAAACACCAGTATGCAGCCAAAGTTTGTTCAAGACTAATATTTCATGACACCTGATCGTGCAGCATCTTTACGCTGTCACAGCTCAACAATTTATTGGTAACCCTGTCACAGCTCCCAAATGCTGCTTATGATCGCGTTTTCTGGTACCCTTTCGCTACTAACATGTAGTTCATGGCTGTCTGTCCCGCCGACGATGGCAGACCCCTTCCTTCAGATCTCATTCAGTTTGCACACCGGCAAGATGCCTGTGCAATTTTTTTACCATACAGATAGCTGGTCTCTCGCTGAGCAGTGACATTAACTCCCCCCCCCCCCAGGCACCTGCAGGAGCGGCCGGCCGTGGCGGAAAAGGAGGCGGCCACTCTGCTGAAGCGCGCCTGTGCGCACGCGCAGCACCGTGATGTGGACCTGAGTCGGACGGCGCTGACCGTGCTCGGCGTGCTGCTGCACCGGCGCGCGCCGCCGGCCGAGCTGGCCACCGAGGTGTCCGGCTGGCTGCTGCCGCTGCTGCACCAGCTGCTGCGCCAGCCGGCTGTGGAGGCGCGCCGGCCGCTGGTGCGCGCGCTCTGGTGTCTGGAGGCGCTGGTGGGGGCCGGCCACCTGCCCGAGGAGCGGCCCGAGCCGCTGGCGCAGCTGGTGCGCACGCTGCTGCGCGCCGGCATGCCCAGCGCCGTGCAGATCCGCGCCGTAACGCTGGTGCGCCGGGTGGCGGGCTCGCCGGCCGCCGGCCCGACAGCACTCGTGCCGCTGGTGCGCCTGCTCTGGCCCGTCCTGCTGCGCTCCACCATGCCGGCCGTGGCCACCGAGGCCGAAGAGACGGTGCGCGCGTGTATGGCGGTGGCCGGCGTGCAGGCCGCGTTCACGGGCGAGCTGCTGGCTATGGCCACCTCGGGCGGCTACCTGGCTCAGCTGCAGGAGGCGGTGACCCGGCCCGAGTGCGGCGCGCAGGCGCTGACCGCCTGGGCGCTGCTGGTCGACTGTCTGGGCGCCAGACTGCAGAGCACGGCGCTCATCAACCAGGTGCTGCAGGTGATCCAGGCGCCGTTCCGCAGCAACAACAACGAGCTGCGACGGCGCAGCTTCGTCGCCTGGCGCTCAATGGTGAACAATTTCCTGGCGTCGGGCCGGCTGCACGAGAACCCCAAGCGTCTGAAGCTGCTGATCACTCCACTGACGCAGGGTAACACGGGCCGGCCGGCGGTGGCGGTGGAAAAGTTCCGCGTCTGGTGGACGCTGCTGGCCGGCCTCGGGCCGCACCTCAGTGCCACCTTCGACACTACCACAGAGCCCTTCCTGCGCTTCTGCTTTGTGCCGGCCGATAAGGGCCTGGCCAACGGCGGGGGCGGCGGCGCGCGCGACCGTGTGGGCGGCGTGGTGCTGCAGCTGGCCGATGCGCGGCCGCTGGCGCGCGCCGCCCTCATACAGCTGCTCTCGCCGGGCTGCCGCCAGTTCGCCGCGGAGTCGGTGGCGGCCCGCGAGCACGAGGCAGTGACTGGTGCGGTGTTCGCGCGCCACGCGGCGCTGCTGGCCGACTCGGCGGCTGCCTGTCTGCTGCGCGCGCCCGCCGACGGCCTGGCGGAGGTACTGTTGGAGCCGCTGCTCGACTGGACCACACGCCACCTGGAGTCGCAGGCGTCACTGGGTCTGACCCGCGAGCAGGGCCTGCCGGTGACGGCGGTGCTGCGAGCGCTGGACACCCTGCTGGCCGCGCAGCTGGAGTCGCCTGTGGCTGAACAGGTGGGTGCAGCCGCGGAACGGCTCGGCGGCCACAGCGACAGGGTGCTCACAGTGGTGTGGGGCGGCCGGGAGGATTGTATTTGGTGCGAGGTGGTCGATGATAGACGAAATTCCTTTGTTTTGATATTGCCGCTAAAATGAATTAACGGCGAGTATTTACAGCCTTTTTATTGGTAATCACTGACTGAAACATTTGAACTCCGGTCCACATTCGCGTAAAATTGACCACTTGCCTGGTGCCCTTGAGGCTTCACTTTTAAGTGCCCCAGCCCCGGCCCGTCCCGCTGCGGTCGCTGACGGGTCTCTGACTCTCTGCCTCAGGTGGTGATCGTGGCCGATCGTCTGGTGGCCCGCCTGCCGGAGAGGTTCGTCTGGTCCTCGTTGCACCAGATGGAGGGCGCCGGCGGGCCGCCCGCGCTCTTCCTGCTGCGCTCGCTGGGCCGGCGGCCGAGCGGCGAGCCGTCCGGCGGCGCCGCGCTCTCACGGCTGGTGCGCGCGCTGGGCGCGGACGCGCTGCGCCGGCTACCCGAGCTGGTGGCGTTGCTGAGCGGCGCGGAGCTGGCCGAGGAGCTGCGCCCGCTGGTCTGGCACGACACGGCGGAGACGCTGCTGGAACATATCGAGAAGGTGAGCAGAGGCGGGGCAGGGAGTTACTGAGCGGGTGGCGGCGGTGGGGAGGGGAGGACGCTGAGCGGACGGCGGGGGGGGGGGAGGTTGGTAGCCACTCGGAATGATGGGGGCCTGGGCGGATGACGGTAACTCTGAAGTCTAAAGGATAGTGTTGTCACTGTGTTCAATGCTGATGGAAAAGTGTGTCAATGAGAAATATTTGATAGCTGGGTCCCTGCCAATATATTTGAGTCCCTCTCGGTGGTTCTGTTCGGTGGGTTCCCCTATCCGCGGCTCACGACTCCCCTCCCCGGTTCACCCAGCTCACGGCTCCCCCGTTCCGTCCGCAGACTCAGGAGGTGGACAGCGGTGACGCGCTGGGCCACGACTTTGGCCCGGTGTCTGCGCTGCTGGCGGCCCCGCTCAGCTGGCCGCCGCCGGCCGCCGGCCCCCACCTGCACACCTGGTCGCGGCTGTACTGCGCGGCGCGCGTGGCCGCTGAACTGGTGGCCACGGCGCCGCCGAACGCTCTGGCCGCGGAGGTGGCCGGCCGGCTGCGCGCGGCGGCGCCCCTCGCGGTGCCGGCGGCAGCGCACTGTCTGAGGGTGATGGCCGAGACCGCCCTGCTCAAAGAGACGGACGGAGCGCCGCGCTCCGGCACTGGTGAGCGACGTGAGAGGGAGGGACGGGTCACAGCAGGAGCAGGGAGGACGGGACGGGCTACAGCCAGAGCAGGGTGGACGGGACGGGCTACAGCCAGAACAGGGTGGACGGGACGGGCTACAGCCAGAGCAGGGTGGACGGGACGGACTACAGCCAGAGGAGGGTGGACGGGACGGGCTACAGCCAGAGCAGGGTGGACGGGCCGGCGAGTTACCTAAGTGTGGAACTACCTAGCGCCGAGCCGGCCGGATGACGTCACACCACGGCCAGTGCCGGCGCGGCGGCAGACTGGCCGAGATTGGCATGGTCTTAACTTGGCGAAGAGGCATCGGACGCCAAACTTCTGCTGTAGCTATTAATCACATTTCATGCGTTTCTTCCATGTGTATGAGCTATCAAGTCCTTCGAATACCTAATGTGTAGGTGAGCGTACCTGCATTTAGCAGTGTGTGCTATGCTATGTGGATGGGCACATCCGACAGTCGACACACTGCGCAATGGATTCCGATATTGCTTGGCTGATTCTGGCTTTGTGTCTTCGAACGAACCATTGAAAGGGAGGACGTCATTTTTAAAGGTTGTTAGGTGCACTCAAACGTTTTAAGATAAGCAACTGCTGATTGAATTTCTGGCGAGGGTTGGTGGAACGCTCTGTTTACAAATGAGTATCTACCTACCTAGTACCTACCTGCAGTGGCAAATAACTGGGTCGCGGTCAGTTAGGCATGATTCACGAAGTCCCTTATCTTTTATTAGACTTATTAAGCCCAATGTGCAACATTTGCGTCTTTTCGCGTTGTATCGGGTAGCAAATGAGAAAATCTGCTTCTTCTCCACAGCCCTCAATTCAAGAAACCGTCCTTTTCCTTATCGCATCATTCCAGAACATAATTTTCAAACATGGATATCTTCCCCACAAAAAAAAAACTGAAGCAGTTTCCTTCGGCTCCAATGCGCCGCTCGCCCAGGGAGACGGAAGTGTTATATTCTCGGCGGTCCAGTCTGCATTCTGCAGCACACTCAAACTTGGCGGACCCCCAGCGCACGACTGAACGATTCGTATTGTTGTGAGTGACTGTGACAATTCACTGGTGGTTTCGGAATAATTAACAGGCGGCGCAGCCCAGTGCCTCTTACAATGAATTACAGTGGCGAATGCACTATTGCAGAGAAGAAATGGATTGAGCAGATGCCCAAGCTCGCTGTATTATCAATTAAAACATTAGGTACGCTTTACATTTTAATCAGGCAATCTAAAACAAACGACTTGCGAGTTGCGACCCTTCCGCCTTACATAACTCGGCAAAATGCCCCTGAGTCGGCTAAACTACACTGCATCTCTTCAAACCTTAAGTATTTTACAATTTACCACTCAGCTATGCAACAGGCTTATAATTCACTGCTCAAGTCTCAACCCCTTTTTCCCTATCATCTTTTTGGCACCGTCAATCGCCATCTGCGCTGCCCACTGTCCAGCAAATAATCCGGCCGTCTCCAGTTCTCTGGCAGGGGCTTCCAAACTCAAGCGAACTCGCCGAAGTTTCGCCATTCAATGCGCAGGATCTGTACAATTGAGTTTGAGAGCCTCTGGGTTGGCTCGGCGCGCCTGCGCAGCGCCGTTGGTCCGGCCAAGTACGCGAGTGACGTCATGCTATAAGCGTCATCCCCCGACCAAAGTCACCAATCAGAGCCCTAGAATCGACTTGTAGTTCCACACTTAGGTAACTCGCGGACGGGACGGGCTGTAGCCAGAGCAGGGTGGACGGAACGGGCTACAGCCAGAGCAGGGTGGACGGGACGGGCTACAGCCAGGGCAGGGCAGGGTGGACGGGACGGGCTACAGTTAGAACAGGGTGGACGGGACGGGCTACAGCCAGAACAGGGTGGACGGGACGGGCTACAGCCAGGACAGGGTGGGCGGGACGGGCTACAGCCAGAGCAGGGTGGACGGGACGGGTCACAGCCGGAGCAGGGTGGAAGGGGAAGGGACGGGCGTTACAGACAGAATTTGACAGAATGTTTAGGAAGTTCATGCTAGTTGCGGCGCCCATCGCGAGTTCTCCGCTCTGTCGCACCGCCGCCTCCCCGCTTGGTCTGACCGCTATCTCCCCGCCGCAGGCTCGCCCCTGAAGCGCCGCGGCCCGTCTCCGTCGGACGCGTCAGCGGCCGTCCTGGAGGCCACCGTGCCGCAGCTGGCGCCGCTGCTGCTGCTGCTGGCCGACCTCTGCTCCCAGCTGGAGGAGCACGCCACGCCCGAGGCTGTCGCCGACCTGGCCGAGAGCGTGCGCCGGCTGTCGGGCGCGCACGTCGCGGCGGCGCCGGCCACCGCCGTTCTGGTACAGACGCTGGGAGCGGCCACTGCGAGCTTGCTGCAGGTGGCGGCGCCGAACTCACCCGTCCGAAACAAGGTACGGTGGAGGTGTGGGCTTTCACCGTCCGAGAGGGGTCAGGGTAGGACACTCACCCGTGCATGACAAGGTAAGGAGGCCGGTGGTGCTCCGGGGCTTGCTAGCGGACGGTGGTTTTGCTACATTATTTTTTTTTTTTTTTGAGTTGCGTTGGCCATGCTGTAAGATGATGCACTTATTTAGTAACAGCCGTGATGGTTATATATTCCGTGATGGTTATATATTGGTTATATATATAGATGAGTTTTGTTACCTATCATTGACCTCTCACGTGTCTGTGTGCGCTCACCCCTGTCCCTGTCTCCGCCAGGTGCTGTCGGCGTACGAGGCGGTGGTCGGTCTGGTGCGCCAGCGGCTCTCGGAGCTGTCGCCGACGGCCGTGCTGGCGCAGCTGGCTCCGCTGCTGGAGGCGGCGCCGGCGGCCGAGCCCAGCCGCCGGCTGTGGCACGCCGTGCTGGCGCCGCGCCGGCCCGCCGTGCCCGAGCACCTGGCGCCGCTACTGGCGCGCCTGGCGCCGCCGCCCGAGCCGGAGCCCGCCGCCGCCGCCGGCTCGCCCGCCTTCAAGCCGCGCCGCCGGCTGATGGAGGCGCTCTCGGCCGAGAAGGAGCGCCGGCAGCGGGCGGCCGCCAGCCCCAACAAGACGGCCATGTCGCCGGGCCGGCCGCCGCCGCCGGCTGCGCCGCCGTCCCCGGCCCGCGGCGGTAAGGAGGACACGGTGAGTACCCACCGGGTGTGTCAGCGGGGAGCTGAGGGGCCGCGGCGGCCTGGCTGGTGTCTGCCGGAGGCACGCGTCGCAGGGCACGGCGGTGGTGGCTGGTTTGGTGCTGTGCAGTGGTAGCTGGTGGAGCTTGTTTGGTGTGCCCGGCTCGGCTTTAACAATTTTTGTTTTGTTTTTCTGTTATGAACGCCGCAGCTCTCGTTTGGAGTTTTGCTTAGAGTTACTTGGTGCTTGGTGTTTTCAATTTTTGGTTCCTGGTACATTGGTGTGCTGCCTAACCGGTGAATGGTTTTGTTAAGTGTACTCACGAATTTAATTTTCTTTTGTTGATGTTTGTTGGAGAACCTAATTATTGCAATTAAATGACTTATTATTTTGACATTTTATTTTCTTCAAAAACTTCACTGCTTACACGGCATTGCGTTGTCAATATACCGGCCGCAGACCTTCATCAGCGTTCATCAGCTCGTGCGGTATGAAATGGAGACGGGGGAGGCGGGGGGGGGGGGAGTACTCAGGTTGAGGAATCGTCTATCGTGCTTCAGTACGGAGATCGGAACGGGTTTTGATGATTTCTACAGTTTTGCTTCTGAAGAATGGCCTATGATTCGGCCCCGAATGGCTTATGATGAATCTCAGAGCTCTCAAAAGGTTTTAAAGGTGTAGATTTACATAGCCTATGCTATAGGTGTAAGATGCCTTTAGGCTGTGCAATTCACGCGTCAGTTTTGTTCCTCGCTTTTGCGTTGTTCTCCGCACTTTTCCCTCCTGTGGCATCAGAAACTGTCGAGGTACGCAGCTTCATTCCTGTAGATGATTTATAATTTGTATTGTGACCTTTCTGATCGAGCGGACTAAGCACAAAGCTGAGCAACGCATGTTCGAACGAGGCTTCAGTAGGTGGCTAGCAAACGCGTTGTGATGTTCAACTCTCTAATTCATTTATCATCTTTTCATGTTTCTCGGTGTGTTTATATGTGAGATATGTTACGCCATTCCGGACAAACATGGTCTTGAGAAACAGGCCAAGGGTCGTTCGGGTCAGGGTCATGAAATTTTCAGTGTAGGTGTGAAAGTGATCAACTCGAAGGTACTCAAAGTTTCGTCGCGATCGGCCGCTTTTTGCGCGAGCTATTCCCCCCCCCCCCCCCAAAAAAAAAAACGAGGAATGTCCGTTCGACTCGCGCAATCACAGCAAGAACTATCGGTAAAGAGTGTGATATTTTTCCAGAGGCAAATTTAATTTTAAAGCTTCTAAAATGCATTTAACGCATCATAAACATCGAATGGCTTTGCCCTTTAATGGCTCTGGAAGGTATAACTGAAGTTGGATGAAAAATACTGTGCTCGAGGTGCTATATGAAAGCCACACGCTCCTTATTCACAAACAGAGAGACACATCCCACTCTCCCTTACACTGACGAAGGTCTGTGGCCGATACACTATCACATCAATTAAGTATTGCCACTTAGCATTTTAATTATTTTCATAAATAATATTTATATAAGGTTGGTCATTTAATTGCAATAGCCTAGCGCCTGCCTGTTCGCACGATCGGGGCGCTGCGCTGAGGGTACGGGTCCGTCTATTCGGCCGTCTGCGGCGGCGCTGACCGCTGCCGCGCGCGCTGCTAGGTGACAGGGCTGCAGCAGTCTGCCGAGGGCCGGCGGGTGCCGCTGATACGACTGGCCCGGCTGCCGTGCTCCTCGCCGCTCGGCGGACAACCTGAGGCGAGTGACAGGGACGGGGGGACGGGTCACCTCCTCACCTGGCGGACAACCTGAGGCGAGTGGCAGGGACGGGAGTGGACGGGGGGACGGGTCACCTCCTCACCTCTTGGCGGACAACCTGAGGCGAGTGGCAGGGACGGGAGGGGACGGGGGGGACGGGTCACCTCCTCACCTCTTGGCGGACAACCTGAGGCGAGTGACTGGCCGGAGCAGGGACGGGAGGGGGTGGAATGGGGGTCGGGAACAGGGATCGGAGCGGCCGGAGCAGGGCGGGACGGTTCCGGACAGGGTCCGGAGCGGGGCGGAACGGTTCCGGACAGGGTCCGGAGCGGGGCGGGAGCGGCCACAGGAGTGATGGGTGGGGGTGGAGCAGGGATGGAAGGGGCGCCGGTGACCCCCGCAGTGTTGAGCACCCTACCAGAAATGACTGCCAATGCCCAACCTATAACAACTCTCAGTTTTCGCAACGCATGTAGATGTCAACTCGGTTTTTACCCCGTGTATCACATTATACTGTCTGTTATTTGCACGTGATTGGTTAAATAATTGATTTCTTTATTGTTCCATCTCGGCTTGGTTGCTTCAGCTTGGGAAGGCTTTTGAGGCGTGGTATCTGGCTTATTGGTCGAGCGCTTAGATTGGTTTACCTCACCAGGCTGACGCTATGCCTACAGCGTGGTCGGCGCGGTAGTGTGCCGATATACGCTCATTGTTTGCAATTCGTGTTTCTGAAAGCATCAAGAGTTTCATTATTGTAATTATCGGTGGTATGCGTTATAAAGTTGAGATCGATTATTTCGTAACTTAGACAGCCGATCAATCCGTCGTAAAAACACATTTCTATCGTTACTGAACGTCATATCCAAGCAGTAAGCACCCCCGATGTCTGACGCCCGTTTGTCTGTGTGCGGTTCCAGTTCGTGGTGATCCCGCCGTCCCCGGCCGGACCGCGGCCGCTGACCGAGCATCAGCGCGAGGTGCGCGCCGCGCCGCGCGACTCGATCCCGGCGCTGTACGCCGACCTGTCCCAGGACACCCAGCAGCTGGCGGCCGCCGCCGCGGCGCCGGACGACAGCCAGACCGGCGCCGAGCTGAGGACGCCCGCGGCCCCGGCCGGCGGCGCCGCCTCCCTGTCGGCCTCCGGGAGCCGGTCGGGCGCGCGCCGCCGCCTGCTCGGCACCGAGTCGCAGCCGGAGCCGGGCGCCGTGTCGTTCGCCGGCGCGGTGGGCGGGCCGCCCGCCGCCCAGTCGGAGGAGCTGCCCCGCCGGGCTCCGCGGCGCGTACGGCCCAGAAGGCTGCGGCAGTCGCTGCCGGGGCCGGCGGGCGCGGCGGCGACGGGGCCCGCCGGCGCAGTCGCCACCAGTGGACTGAACATTCACACAGAGGAGGCTATGGACGCGCCCCCGACCACAGTGGACGACGCCGCCTCCCCAGCCAAAACAAACGGCGCCGCCTCCCCAGCCAAAACAAACGGCGCCGCCTCCCCAGCCAAAACAAACGGCGCCGCCTCTCCGAAGAACACGGACAGTGTTGCGTCCTCGTGTAAGGTGGACCCCTCGCCTTCGCGCAAGACGGATCCCGCGCCCTTGAGTAAAACGGAGGACGCTACGACCCCGCCGTCGCCGCCAAGCGGAGAGGCTACCAAGACGGCAGTGAAGGCTGGGGACGCCGCGGAAACCGGAGCGGACGCCGCCGACGCAGACCGCTCGGACGTGCTGCCGGCCTCTAAGGACGCGCCCGCCGGGGAGGGCGACGCTTCACCATCCCCCGGCGACGCTCCGTCACCCTCAGAGGACGCTAAACCACCCTCGGAGGACGCTGAACCACCCTCGGAGGACGCTGAGCCATCCTCGGAGGACGCTGAGCCACCCTCTGGGAACGCTCCGACACCATCCAGCAACGCGTCGCCGGTGGGCCGGCGCTGCAGGCCGCGGCGGACCATCAAACGCTCTCCGCAGGTGGCCGCGTTCATCAGCAGCGCGCGCCGCCTGCTGGAGGCCGACAGACGCCGGCGGAGGCGCTCCGAGCCGGCGCCCAGCGCCCCGTCCGGCGCCGACGAGCCGGCGGAGGCCGAGTCGGCGCCGGCCGTGCTGCAGGCCGATCCCGACACGGACGGGCCGTCGCTGGCGCTGAAGAGGCGGAGACTGAGCACGAGCAGGTCGGCTCGGTCCGAGGGGGGCTCCGATCCGGACTCCCAGGCCAGCCAGCAGCCGAAGCGCGGAGCGGCCGGCCGGCTGGCGGCTGCCGAGGCGCGGCGCGCGCGCACTCGCCGCCGGCGCACCGCCGTGGTGACGCTGTCAGAGAGACGTCTCATGGAGGAGAGCCCGCCGGAGCCGAGCCGGCCGCCGGCCGCCGCGGCAGCCACCGACCCCGGGCGGCCGGAGGAGGAGGGATCCGTGGAAATGGACACCCAGACGCCGCCGGAGCAGTGCGGCGCTCCACCGCCGGAGGACGATATTTCGACGGAGCTGTCGGCCGACCCGACAGAAGAGGAGCCGCCGGTGAAGGTCGCTGCGAGCGAGGAGCCGGGCGGGACAGAGCGGATGGTGACGGAGGAACAGGACGCGACAGAAACGACGATGAGCGACGACCAACGCGTCGTGGCACCGGCGGCGAGCGACGAAAATGACGCGTCAGAGCCGGCGAAGAGCGACGAACAAAACGCCGCGCCGTCATCGGAGGGGATTCCAGAAACCGAGGCGTCCGTTGCCCAGTCCAATGGGCCGGTGACTGATGGCGAAACCACCGCGGTAGGGGAGAGCGCCCCTCCGGTGGACGAGAGTGCCAGTCCAGTGGGCGAGAGCGCCTCCACCGTGAACCAGAGCGCCCCCTCGGCGGATGAAGACGCCACTCCAGTAGACGAAGATGTCCCTCCAATGGACGAGAGCGCACCCTCGGACGAAGCTGCTACCGGTGCCGCTGCAGCGACTGCCGCCGACACAGCCGACATCACTCCCTCTCCTGCGGCCGCTGACGCCCCTACAGAGAGTCCGCTGAAGGCTCCGGCGGTGCCGGAGGTCGTCGTGGAGACCCAGTCGGAGCGCGCGGACCGGGCCGTCACTCCTCCGCCGCCTGCCGCTGCGCCCGTCTGTGGTGACCCGGAGCCGGTGGGCAGTGTGAGTGTGACTGAATCACCGCAGACGGCGGCCACTAACTCGGACAGAACCGCCCCGGTGGAACCCGGGGTGACGGTGACAGACTCCAACGGGCCGGCCGCTGTGGAGCCGCCGCCGGAGGAGCACGAGGGCACGCCTCTGAAGCGGGCCGTGGTGCGCCTGTCGCGCCTCTCCGAGCCGGCGGTCTGCAGCGCGCGCCGCCAGCTCGGCCTGGACGAGCCAGCCGCGCGGAGCTCGGAGGCTGCCGGGGACGCGGCGCCGGCGGCCGGCCCGCCACCGCCGCCTGCTGAGTCCGAGGAACTGTTCGCCTCCCCCGAGCTCAACGGCGGTCTGCCGCCGAGACGCGCCGCCGCCCCCGCGCCGCCGCCAGTGGCCACGTCCCGCGCCGCCCGCCTGGTCGGGCTCGCCCAGAAGCGGCAGGCGCCGCCCGCAGACGCTGCCGAGAGTCCCGAGCGCGAGCGGTCGCCGCCGGCGCTGCCGCCCACGCCGTCGACGCCGGTGCAGCGGCGGCCGCCCTGGGCCCGCCACGTGTACTCGCCTCAGGCGTCCCCCAGCGCGGGCATCTTGAAGCGGAGGCGGCTGATGGGTCCGCCTTCTGTCGACTCGCCGCCCACGCCCGGCAAGGTAAGGCAACCGGATGATGGGTCCGCGGCCCCGTCCGTAGAGGCTGGCGCCGTGCTATTGCAGGCCGCCATTCCGTGACCTGGACGAATGATATTCGGATGCTAACGGTAATGCTTCAATGCTTAATTCTCTTCAATAAGCAACAATATTATTTGATCGGCGCGGAAGATTTGACTAAGTAAAATCCGTCAGTCCTCTTTTGCCGTGGGTCTGGTTCGTTCATCTCCCTGCTGTCTCCCTAAGGGTCTGACAAGAGCTGCACAGACTCCTGTCTGTTCCGTCAGCTCCGGCCGTCTCCGGCCGCTGACAGTGTGTCGTGTCTCCTCCCCCGCAGCCGGGTCCAGTTCAGTGAGCCGCCCGTCTGACAGCGTGTCTCCAGTTCAGTGAGCCGCCCCTCTGACAGCGCGTCGTGTCTCCAGCTCAGTGAGCCGCCCGTCCGACAGTGTGTCTCCAGCTCAGTGAGCCGCCCGTCTGACAGTGTGTCTCCATTTCAGTGAGCCGCCCGTCTGACAGTGTGTCGTGTCTCCAGCTCAGTGAGCCGCCCGTCCGACAGTGTGTCTCCAGTTCAGTGAGCCGCCCGTCTGACAGTGTGTCGTGCCTCTAGTTCACTGAGCCGCCCGTCTGACAGTGTGTCTCCAGTTCAGTGAGCCGCCCGTCTGACAGTGTGTCTCCAGTTCAGTGAGCCGCCCGTCTGACAGCGTGTCGTGTCTCCAGTTCAGTGAGCCGCCCGTCTGACAGTGTGTCGTGTCTCCAGTTCAGTGAGCCGCCCGTCTGACAGTGTGTCTCCAGTTTAGTGAGCCGCCCGTCTGACAGTGTGTCGTGTCTTCAGTTCAGTGAGCCGCCCGTCTGACAGTGTGTCGTGTCTCCAGTTCAGTGAGCCGCCCGTCTGACAGTGTGTCTCCAGTTTAGTGAGCCACCCGTCTGACAGTGTATCCAAGTCACTGAGCCGCCCGTCTGACAGTGTGTCGTGTCTCCAGTTCAGTGAGCCGCCCGTCTGACAGTGTGTCTCCAGCTCAGTGAGCCGCCCCTCTGACAGTGTGTCGTGTCTCCAGCTCAGTGAGCCGCCCGTCTGACAGTGTATCGTGTCTCCAGCTCAGTGAACCGCCCGTCTGACAGTGTGTCTCCAGTTCAGTGAGCCACCCGTCTGACAGTGTGTCGTCATCGTGTCTCCAGTTCAGTGAGCCGCCCGTCTGACAGTGTGTCGTGTCTCCAGTTCAGTGAGCCGCCCGTCGGACAGTGTGTCAACAGTTCAGTGAGCCGCCCGTCTGACATTGTGTCTCCAGTTCAGTGAGCCGCCCGTCTGACAGTGTGTCGTGTCTCCAGTTCAGTGAGCCGCCCGTCGGATAGTGTGTCTCCAGTTCAGTGAGCCGCCCGTCTGACAGTGTGTCGTGTCTCCAGCTCAGTGAGCCGCCCGTCTGACAGTGTGCCTCCAGTTCAGTGAGCCGCCCATCTGACAGTGTGTCTCCAGCTCAGTGAACCGCCCGTCTGACAGTGTGTCTCCAGCTCAGTGAGCCGCCCGTCTGACAGTGTGTCGTGTCTCCAGTTCAGTGAGCCGCCCGTCTGACAGTGTGTCGTGTCTCCAGCTCAGTGAGCCGCCCGTCTGACAGTGTGTCTCCAGTTCAGTGAGCCGCCCGTGTGACAGCGTGTCGTGTCTCCAGCTCAGTGAGCCGCCCGTCTGACATTGTGTCTCCACCTCAGTGAGCCGCCCATCTGACAGTGTGTCGTGTCTCCAGCTCAGTGAGCCGCCCGTGTGACAGCGTGTCGTGTCTCCAGTTCAGTGAGCCGCCCGTCTGACATTGTGTCTCCAGTTCAGTGAGCCGCCCGTCTGACAGTATGTCTCCAGTTCAGTGAGCCGCCCGTCTGACAGTGTGTCTCCAGTTCAGTGAGCCGCCCGTCTGACAGCGTGTCTCCAGTCCAGTGAGCCGCCCGTCTGGCAGTGTGTCGTGTCTCCAGCTCAGTGAGCCGCCCGTCTGACAGTGTGTCGTGTCTCCAGCTCAGTGAGCCGCCCCTCTGACAGTGTGTCTCCAGCTCAGTGAGCCGCCCGTCTGACAGTGTGTCGTGTCTCCAGCTCACTGAGCCGCCCGTCTGACAGTGTGTCGTGTCTCCAGCTCAGTGAGCCGCCCGTCTGACAGTGTGTCTCTAGCTCAGTGAGCCGCCCGTCTGACAGTGTGTCTCCAGTTCAGTGAGCCGCCCGTCTGACAGTGTGTCTCCAGCTCAATGAGCCGCCCGTCTGACAGTGTGTCGTGTCTCCAGCTCAGTGAGCCGCCCGTCTGACAGTGTGTCGTGTCTCCACCTCAGTGAGCCGCCCGTCTGACAGTGTGTCTCCAGCTCAGTGAGCCGCCCGTCTGACAGTGTATCGTGTCTCCAGCCCAGTGAGCCGCCCGTCTGACAGTGTGTCTCCAGTTTAGTGAGCCGCCCGTCTGACAGTGTGTCGTGTCTCCACCTCAGTGAGCCGCCCGTCTGACAGTGTATCGTGTCTCCAGTTCAGTGAGCCGCCCGTCTGACAGTGTGTCGTGTCTCCAGCTCAGTGAGCCGCCCGTCTGACAGTGTGTCGTGTCTCCAGTTCAGTGAGCCGCCCGTCCGACAGTGTGTCTCCAGCTCAGTGAGCCGCCCGTCTGACAGTGTGTCTCCAGCTCAGTGAGCCGCCCGTCTGACTGTGTGTCGTGTCTCCAGCTCAGTGAGCGGCCCGTCTGACAGTGTGTCTCCAGTTCAGTGAGCCGCCCGTCTGACAGTGTGTCGTGTCTCCAGCTCAGTGAGCCGCCCGTCTGACAGTGTGTCGTGTCTCCAGCTCAGTGAGCCGCCCGTCTGACAGTGTGTCTCCAGTTCAGTGAGCCGCCCGTCTGACAGTGTGTCGTGTCCCCAGCTCAGTGAGCCGCCCGTCTTACAGTGTGTCTCCAGCTCAGTGAGCCGCCCGTCTGACAGTGTGTCTCCAGCTCAGTGAGCCGCCCGTCTGACAGTGTGTCTCCAGTTCAGTGAGCCGCCCGTCTTACAGTGTGTCTCCAGCTCAGTGAGCCGCCCGTCTGACAGTGTGTCGCCAGCTCAGTGAGCCGCCCGTCTGACAGTGTGTCTCCAGTTCAGTGAGCCGCCCGTCTTACAGTGTGTCTCCAGCTCAGTGAGCCGCCCGTCTGACAGTGTGTCGCCAGCTCAGTGAGCCGCCCGTCTGACAGTGTGTCGTGTCTCCAGCTCAGTGAGCCGCCCGTCTGACAGTGTGTCATGTCTCCAGCTCAGTGAGCCGCCCGTCTGACAGTGTGTCTCCAGCTCAGTGAGCCGCCCGTCTGACAGTGTGTCGTGTCTCCAGTTCAGTGAGCCGCCCGTCTGACAGTGTGTCGTGTCTCCAGCTCAGTGAGCCGCCCGTCTGACAGTGTGTCTCCAGTTCAGTGAGCCGTCCGTCTGACAGTGTGTCTCCAGCTCAGTGAGCCGCCCGTCTGACAGTGTGTCGTGTCTCCAGTTCAGTGAGCCGCCCGTCTGACAGTGTGTCGTGTCTCCAGCTCAGTGAGCCGCCCGTCTGACAGTGTGTCGTGTCTCCAGCTCAGTGAGCCGCCCGTCTGACAGTGTGTCGTGTCTCCAGTTCAGTGAGCCGCCCGTCTGACAGTGTATCGTGTCTCCAGTTCAGTGAGCCGCCCGTCTGACAGTGTGTCGTGTCTCCAGCTCAGTGAGCCGCCCGTGTGACAGCGTGTCGTGTCTCCAGCTCAGTGAGCCGCCCGTCTGACAGTGTGTCGTGTCTCCAGTTCAGTGAGCCGCCCGTCTGACAGTGTGTCTCCAGTTCAGTAAGCCGTCCGTCTGACAGTGTGTCTCTAATGCAGTGAGCCGCCCGTCTGACAGTGTGTCGTGTCTCCAGCTCAGTGAGCCGCCCGTCTGACAGTGTGTCGTGTCTCCAGCTCAGTGAGCCGCCCGTCTGACAGTGTCTCCAGCTCAGTGAGCCGCCCGTCTGACAGTGTGTCTCCAGCTCAGTGAGCCGCCCGTCTGACAGTGTGTCGTGTCTCCAGTTCAGTGAGCCGCCCGTCTGACAGTGTGTCGTGTGTCCAGCTCAGTGAGCCGCCCGTCTGACAGTGTGTCGTGTCTCCAGCTCAGTGAGCCGCCCGTCTGACAGTGTGTCGTGTCTCCAGTTCAGTGAGCCGCCCGTCTGACAGTGTGTCTCCAGTTCAGTGAGCCGCCCGTCTGACAGTGTGTCGTGTCTCCAGCTCAGTGAGCCGCCCGTGTGACAGCGTGTCGTGTCTCCAGTTCAGTGAGCTGCCCGTCTGACAGTGTGTCTCCAGTTCAGTGAGCCGTCCGTCTGACAGTGTGTCGTGTCTCCAGTTCAGTGAGCCGCCCGTCTGACAGTGTGTCGTGTCTCCAGCTCAGTGAGCCGCCCGTCTGACAGTGTGTCGTGTCTCCAGCTCAGTGAGCCGCCCGTCTGACAGTGTGTCTCCAGTTCAGTGAGCCGCCCGTCTGACAGTGTGTTGTGTCTCCAGCTCAGTGAGCCGCCCGTCTGACAGTGTGTCTCCAGCTCAGTGAGCCGCCCGTCTGACAGTGTGTCGTATCTCCAGCTCAGTGAGCCGCCCGTCTGACAGTGTGTCGTGTCTCCAGTTCAGTGAGCCGCCCGTCGACAGTGTGTCTCCAGTTCAGTGAGCCGCCCGTCTGACAGAGTGTCTCCAGTTCAGTGAGCCGCCCGTCTGACAGTGTGTCGTGTCTCCAGCTCAGTGAGCCGCCCGTCTGACAGTGTGTCTCTAGTTCAGTGAGCCGCCCGTCTGAGTGTGTCGTGTCTCTTGTTCAGTGAGCCGCCCGTCTGACAGTGTGTCTCCAGCTCAGTGAGCCGCCCGTCTGACTGTGTGTCGTGTCTCCAGCTCAGCGAGCGGCCCGTCTGACAAGTGTGTCTCCAGTTCAGTGAGCCGCCCGTCTGACAGTGTATCGTGTCTCCAGTTCAGTGAGCCGCCCGTCTGACAGTGTGTCGTGTCTCCAGCTCAGTGAGCCGCCCGTCTGACAGTGTGCCGTGTCTCCAGTTCAGTGAGCCGCCCGTCTGACAGTGTATCGTGTCTCCAGTTCAGTGAGCCGCCCGTCTGACAGTGTGTCGTGTCTCCAGCTCAGTGAGCCGCCCGTGTGACAGCGTGTCGTGTCTCCAGCTCAGTGAGCCGCCCGTCTGACAGTGTGTCGTGTCTCCAGTTCAGTGAGCCGCCCGTCTGACAGTGTGTCTCCAGTTCAGTAAGCCGTCCGTCTGACAGTGTGTCTCTAATGCAGTGAGCCGCCCGTCTGACAGTGTGTCGTGTCTCCAGCTCAGTGAGCCGCCCGTCTGACAGTGTGTCGTGTCTCCAGCTCAGTGAGCCGCCCGTCTGACAGTGTCTCCAGCTCAGTGAGCCGCCCGTCTGACAGTGTGTCTCCAGCTCAGTGAGCCGCCCGTCTGACAGTGTGTCGTGTCTCCAGTTCAGTGAGCCGCCCGTCTGACAGTGTGTCGTGTGTCCAGCTCAGTGAGCCGCCCGTCTGACAGTGTGTCGTGTCTCCAGCTCAGTGAGCCGCCCGTCTGACAGTGTGTCGTGTCTCCAGTTCAGTGAGCCGCCCGTCTGACAGTGTGTCTCCAGTTCAGTGAGCCGCCCGTCTGACAGTGTGTCGTGTCTCCAGCTCAGTGAGCCGCCCGTGTGACAGCGTGTCGTGTCTCCAGTTCAGTGAGCTGCCCGTCTGACAGTGTGTCTCCAGTTCAGTGAGCCGTCCGTCTGACAGTGTGTCGTGTCTCCAGTTCAGTGAGCCGCCCGTCTGACAGTGTGTCGTGTCTCCAGCTCAGTGAGCCGCCCGTCTGACAGTGTGTCGTGTCTCCAGCTCAGTGAGCCGCCCGTCTGACAGTGTGTCTCCAGTTCAGTGAGCCGCCCGTCTGACAGTGTGTTGTGTCTCCAGCTCAGTGAGCCGCCCGTCTGACAGTGTGTCTCCAGCTCAGTGAGCCGCCCGTCTGACAGTGTGTCGTATCTCCAGCTCAGTGAGCCGCCCGTCTGACAGTGTGTCGTGTCTCCAGTTCAGTGAGCCGCCCGTCGACAGTGTGTCTCCAGTTCAGTGAGCCGCCCGTCTGACAGAGTGTCTCCAGTTCAGTGAGCCGCCCGTCTGACAGTGTGTCGTGTCTCCAGCTCAGTGAGCCGCCCGTCTGACAGTGTGTCTCTAGTTCAGTGAGCCGCCCGTCTGAGTGTGTCGTGTCTCTTGTTCAGTGAGCCGCCCGTCTGACAGTGTGTCTCCAGCTCAGTGAGCCGCCCGTCTGACTGTGTGTCGTGTCTCCAGCTCAGCGAGCGGCCCGTCTGACAAGTGTGTCTCCAGTTCAGTGAGCCGCCCGTCTGACAGTGTATCGTGTCTCCAGTTCAGTGAGCCGCCCGTCTGACAGTGTGTCGTGTCTCCAGCTCAGTGAGCCGCCCGTCTGACAGTGTGCCGTGTCTCCAGTTCAGTGAGCCGCCCGTCTGACAGTGTGTCGTGTCTCCAGCTCAGTGAGCCGCCCGCCTGACAGTGTGTCTCCAGTTCAGTGAGCCGTCCGTCTGACAGTGTGTCTCCAGCTCAGTGAGCCGCCCGTCTGACAGTGTGTCGTGTCTCCAGTTCAGTGAGCCGCCCGTCTGACAGTGTGTCGTGTCTCCAGCTCAGTGAGCCGCCCGTCTGACAGTGTGTCGTGTCTCCAGCTCAGTGAGCCGCCCGTCTGACAGTGTGTCTCCATTTCAGTGAGCCGCCCGTCTGACAGTGTGTCGTGTCCCCAGCTCAGTGAGCCGCCCGTCTTACAGTGTGTCTCCAGCTCAGTGAGCCGCCCGTCTGACAGTGTGTCTCCAGTTCAGTGAGCCGCCCGTCTGACTGACAGTGTGTCGTGTCTCCAGCTCAGTGAGCCGCCCGTCTGACAGTGTGTCTCCAGTTCAGTGAGCCGCCCGTCTTACAGTGTGTCTCCAGCTCAGTGAGCCGCCCGTCTGACAGTGTGTCGCCAGCTCAGTGAGCCGCCCGTCTGACAGTGTGTCGTGTCTCCAGCTCAGTGAGCCGCCCGTCTGACAGTGTGTCGTGTCTCCAGCTCAGTGAGCCGCCCGTCTGACAGTGTGTCTCCAGCTCAGTGAGCCGCCCGTCTGACAGTGTGTCGTGTCTCCAGTTCAGTGAGCCGCCCGTCTGACAGTGTGTCGTGTCTCCAGCTCAGTGAGCCGCCCGCCTGACAGTGTGTCTCCAGTTCAGTGAGCCGTCCGTCTGACAGTGTGTCTCCAGCTCAGTGAGCCGCCCGTCTGACAGTGTGTCGTGTCTCCAGTTCAGTGAGCCGCCCGTCTGACAGTGTGTCGTGTCTCCAGCTCAGTGAGCCGCCCGTCTGACAGTGTATCGTGTCTCCAGCTCAGTGAGCCGCCCGTCTGACTGTGTGTCGTGTCTCCAGTTCAGTGAGCCGCCCGTCTGACAGTGTATCGTGTCTCCAGTTCAGTGAGCCGCCCGTCTGACAGTGTGTCGTGTCTCCAGCTCAGTGAGCCGCCCGTGTGACAGCGTGTCGTGTCTCCAGCTCAGTGAGCCGCCCGTCTGACAGTGTGTCGTGTCTCCAGTTCAATGAGCCGCCCGTCTGACAGTGTGTCTCCAGTTCAGTAAGCCGTCCGTCTGTCAGTGTGTCTCTAATGCAGTGAGCCGCCCATCTGACAGTGTGTCTCCAGCTCAGTGAGCCGCCCGTCTGACAGTGTGTCTCCAGCTCAGTGAGCCGCCCGTCTGACAGTGTGTCGTGTCTCCAGATCAGTGAGCCGCCCGTCTGACAGTGTGTCGTGTCTCCAGCTCAGTGAGCCGCCCGTCTGGCAGTGTGTCGTGTCTCCAGCTCAGTGAGCCGGCCGTCTGACAGTGTGTCGTGTCTCCAGTTCAGTGAGCCGCCCGTCTGACAGTGTGTCTCCAGTTCAGTGAGCCGCCCGTCTGACAGTGTGTCGTGTCTCCAGCTCAGTGAGCCGCCCGTGTGACAGCGTGTCGTGTCTCCAGTTCAGTGAGCCGCCCGTCTGACAGTGTTTCTCCAGTTCAGTGAGCCGTCCGTCTGACAGTGTGTCGTGTCTCCAGTTCAGTGAGCCGCCCGTCTGACAGTGTGTCGTGTCTCCAGCTCAGTGAGCCGCCCGTCTGACAGTGTGTCGTGTCTCCAGCTCAGTGAGCCGCCCGTCTGACAGTGTGTCTCCAGTTCAGTGAGCCGCCCGTCTGACAGTGTGTCGTGTCTCCAGCTCAGTGAGCCGCCCGTCTGACAGTGTGTCTCCAGTTCAGTGAGCCGCCCGTCTTACAGTGTGTCTCCAGCTCAGTGAGCCGCCCGTCTGACAGTGTGTCGTATCTCCAGCTCAGTGAGCCGCCCGTCTGACAGTGTGTCGTGTCTCCAGTTCAGTGAGCCGCCCGTCGACAGTGTGTCTCCAGTTCAGTGAGCCGCCCGTCTGACAGAGTGTCTCCAGTTCAGTGAGCCGCCCGTCTGACAGTGTGTCGTGTCTCCAGCTCAGTGAGCCGCCCGTCTGACAGTGTGTCTCCAGCTCAGTGAGCCGCCCGTGTGACAGCGTGTCGTGTCTCCAGTTCAGTGAGCCGCCCGTCTGACAGTGTGTCTCCAGCTCAGTGAGCCGCCCGTCTGACAGTGTGTCGTGTCTCCAGCTCAGTGAGCCGCCCGTCTGACTGTGTCTCCAGTTCAGTGAGCCGCCCGTCTGACAGTGTGTCTCCAGTTCAGTGAGCCGCCCGTCTGACAGTGTGTCGTGTCTCCCCCACAGCGGCGCGCGGTTCAGTTTGCCGACCCGCCCGTCTCGGAGAGCGTGGAGATCCCGCGGGCCGGTCGGCCGCCGCTGCGCGCCTCTCGCGGCCGCGGCCGGCGCGGCCTCAGGATGGAGCCGTCACAGGACTTTGAGGAGTCGCCCCCGGCGGCGTGCGGCGACTCGGCGGGCCTGTGCCCGGCGCTGGCCGACTGCACGGACAGCGTAGCCGAGCTGGTGGACCGGCTGACGTCTGCCTCGTGGCGCACGGGCCTGGTGCGGCTGCTGTCGGCACGCGGCGTCAGCACGGTGGGACAGCTGGCCAGACTGCCGCCGGCGCAGCTGGCCGACCTGCCGTTCCGCTCGCCGCGCGTGGAGACGGTGACGGCGGCACTCAGCGGCTACCTGGCCGTCCGGCAGCAGAGGTCAGTGCCCGACTGCGGACAGACTAGGGCAGACAGACTGGGAAGGACTGGCGGACAGACAGAGAGAGTGGCGGCCAGGTTTTAGTAATTACAACGTTGAACTCGAGCCTATCCGAGTCCATGTCGAGTTTGCTGTTAGCTGGTCATAATGTTTTACGGGAGTCAGGTCTGCCACTAGAATAGCGACAACAGTCCTCAGGTTTTGACTGGGACAGACTGGTGATCTTTTGACATAACTGCTTTAACCAGGAATGTTTACCTTGCTCTTATGACAAAAAGGAAAATTTATATAAAGCCAAACACAAAATTAAGAAACATTTGGATTTGTGGCTTTCTCAACCTGTAATTAATAGTATTCTTAAGACTATTTGTTTTTGAAAATAAGAGACGTATGGTTAACACTTATGAGCATAATTACCGTGTCTATCAAAACAGTGCAAAAAAACATCCAACAGTTGACTTTGGTGCTATATGTCTATCCAATTAATACTGGGACGCGACGGCCCGCAAGCGGCACAGGAAAGAAGTGCGCGGCTCTTGACTTTGTAGATGCTTTCGATCAAAATATTTGGTTCCACTTTAGGTCGGATATGTTTTTGCATGACAGAGTCCCGCTGTTTATCCCTGGCATGGATCGAAACTCTTGTTCCATCTCTTGACTGCCCTGTCGTGCCTGCCCAGGACGGACGCGGCCGGCAGGACGGCGCCCGCAGCGCCACCTGGCGACGTGGAGGAGCCGACACTCGGCGCCGAGGAGGCGACACTCGGCGCCGAGGAGCCGGCACCCGACGGCGAGGGGCCGGCATCCGACCTGGAGGAGCCGACACCCGACGTGGAGGAGCCGACACCCGACCTGAGAGAGCCGACACCCGACCTGGAAGAGCCAGCCCCTGCCGTCGAGCAGGGCCCGGCCACCTGCTGCGCGTCCACGCAGACCTGTTCGCCGGCCCTGGTGGACGCGGCCGCCGGCCCGGCCGCCGCCCTCGCCGTCCTGGCCGCCGTCACCCAGACGCCGCCGCCGCCCGAGCTGCAGTCGGCGGCGCAGCAGACGGCGCCGCCCCAGCTGCGCAGCACCGGCCAGCAGGCGGAGCCGCCGCGCCGCGAGGCGGCCACGGCCACCGATCGGCCGGCGCGGCGTACCGCCGGCGTGCAGACGGCCCGGCCCGCCGGCCGGCACGTCCACGTTCAGGCGGGACCGGCCACGGCCGACGCCGGCACGGCCTGCGAGGTGACCAGCACGCAGGAGGGCGGCACGCAGACCGAGGGCGGTCTGAAGGAGCTGGTGGTTCCCCTGCTGCGGGCCGCCTCACGCGCCGAGCTGCTAGAAATTTGGGTGGCGTGTTTGGCCGAGTGATGGAAGGGGCGTGTCTGACCGAGCGAACGGTGGAGTTGTGGCGTGTTTGGCCGAGTGAGTGTGGAAATAGTGGCGTGTGAAAGTGACGACACTGTCCCGAGTGCTGCTGTGTTAGTGACGATGGCAGAGCTCGCGTCCGTAACGGACCATCGTCCGCTCTTTCAGTTCTTGAAACTCAGTCTGATTCTGTTATTTTAGAATGTAGAGACTTGTGTCATGTTCACACCCACGTCATGCTAGAAGTGCCAAGTAGGATGCACATAAGGCACGCCAGTGTAGCTGCCAACTGGTGGCGAATCCGTGCCAGGAAGGTCCGTGGCGGGCGGTGGATGAGCTTTCGTGTACTGTCGTGATAGCTGATTAACCAGGGCGACTTCGGCGCATCGGACTGTCACAAATAGACGCCGCTCACTCCGTGCTTATCAGTTGGATTGTGCCACTGCTCCCGTAATTGAATAGAGCATTTGTAAGCGTGTCTAATTTATTGTTTCTGCTGAATGGACGGGTTGATCACGGGTGCGGGTGAAAACTGATCGTGAACCTCCTAATCGCGATGTTAACCGCGAACTCCGCCCACCACTCGCCACTGGCCACCGCTGACCTCCCGACATAACAACAACTCTGAAATCCTGACCTGACCCGGACGTGGAATTAGTCCTTGCTGCTCCGTATGGTCAAATGACCTTTGCCAGTGAATTGAGAATGCAAATGTTGCAATAAACGTTGTTCCACGACCCTGGCATAGTTTTGTAACGATGTGACCTTTTGTTACCTGACCCGTACGACCTGACCCGAAGGAAGTGTCGTCATTTAGCAATATGTAGGTGATGGAGCGTTATTGTTGGAAAATTATAAATCGACCAAATATGCGCATTGCGCATGAATAAAAAAGGATCTGCGATCTTGATCTCGGTTCCGATGACTGATGAGATTTCAGCCCAGATTCGGGACACCTCCGATCAAGCTGGAACTCGCACGCAATGTAGACGTGACATGCCCAATCCACAGTCAGAGTCATTCGGTAGCCCTCCCAGCCGTTTGACCTACAAAGGTCAGCACAGGTCACGTCACGTGACCCAGTTTGCATAGCAGTTTATGGCCCTTCCAAGTGGAGCTAGAGCGCTGAAAACGGCACCAAACGAGTCAACGACTCGCATGTATCTGATCTTACTTTCGTGAGCTTTCGTTTGGTACCATTTTTGTTTCCGTAGTTCCTATATCAACGGAGTTAGGCGGGGGGGGGGGGGGGGTAAATATTGTTCCCCAGGGCTGCGGTTGTTGACTTTACCCCCGAGCCCGGCCAAGTTAACCCGCGCCCCACTGGGGGGCTATTCATATCCCCTCCCGTTTTTCTACAATAACTTCTAAACCACTTGACGTATCGCCGCCAAACTTTCAGTACCTTCGGCCCCAGTAAACATGCCGACGTCGGCCCGACGTCAGCCGACGTCGGGGTGACGTCGGCAACTCGGCATCGGCATGCCGACGTCGGCCCGACGTCGGTCCAACCTCGGCACGACGTCGGCTGGATGTCGGATATGCCCGCATGTTCCGACGTCCAGCCGAGGTCCAGCCGACGTCGGGCCGACGTCGCACTATGTTTTAACTCAGGATCAAAACTGGCCAGGGCTCGTAACTAAGAAACTACAGGGTGTCTCAAAAGTTCGTTTACACATTTCCCATGTCAATAAAGCATATAAGAACCGGTCAAAAATCTAAGGTTTTGGTGTCCGTGTGTACACTAGACAAATATGCATCTTTGACAACTGATTCGGAAGGTTGGAAACCAAACCCTTTGCTGTATCTCCAAAAATATTTGCCCATACCGATTTTCGTCACTCCGTCAGCTGCCGGAGGCTGATAAAAGGTTACCAGCTTTCAAGCTCTTGTAGGGGAATCCCCCGCAGTTTCTGCGTCGGATTTAGGTTTGACGAGCTCCCCGGCAACATCCGCTTCTCCCTGAAAGCCGATAGCTTGCATCGACACCATCCGTGAGTATTTTGTAGGTCTTCTCTGGCGCTAACTCCTTCATGAATGACTGGCGCCGACCTCCCAAGCACCATTTTCCTTTTCAAAACAACCCCATTCCTGAACAAATGGGAAGTGCCAGGGGCAAATTTTTCGCAGCATATCGTAGCAGAATGTGTCGGCCATCTGTTTCTTAGACACATTTTGCAAAATTTGCAAATCCCGAACGCTCGTCATTCCCAATGCCAAGACCTTCGCTGGGTTCCGGAGTGTTTTCCTCAGGAGAGGTTCTGCTTTGTAAACGGCCAAAACCTGTCCATCGTGCGGTTTTGTCCGGATTTTGTGTGTAAAAGAAAGCTATTTGCTCCAGATCTGCCTCTTGAAACTTCGTTAGATAAAATTTTACAATAATTGACACTTTTGGAGGGTCACTTGTCCTCGGCATTGACGATTTTCGCATTATTTTCCCTCAAAATTTAGCGTTATAGATATTATCAACAATTTTAAATGATATTTTGTCTTTATTTTATGATGACCTGCAATTTTTGAAACTGGGTAACCTCTGTCTGTGAGCTTCTAGTCAGTTTTCAATAGTTAGGACTGCATTTTCAGCTGCTTTCCGGAGCACGAGTTTGCTGCGGTACAAGGGTCGTTCAAAGCGCTGTTAGTCTCGCATGGTTTTGTCCTTCAAAAATGTTAGCCACCGTTTTTATTAGATGACCATCATGTTGTACTCATCCTCGCCGACACTTTGCCACGTGTCATTTCCGACCTAACCATTCCAATTACTCGTGAAGCAGAGTTTCTCAGCCGACCCGAGTATGCGACCTCCATTTTCATGCCTGATCCATGGTCAGAGGTGAACCCTTTTTGTGTGCTCATGAAGGGTCGAATGCGCTTGAAAACAATGAAGCTGCTTGAGGAAGGTTGTTACCAATGCCCATGCAAAATTTCGACTGTTAATTTCATGTTGATTCAGAATTATTGACAAAAAAGCATGGCTGGTACCTGTAAGCGAACTTTTGAGACACCCTGTATATGAGATACAGACGTGTTTTTGGGCTCAAACGAAACGTTGGAGACTAACGATCATTTAAGGTGCAAAATGTGTCGGACCAGATGCTTATGTACTTGTTTATGACGTCACAAGTGTCACGAAAAATATACAAATATTGTGTCATATTCTAGCTATGAATGCACGAGCATTTAGGTATCGTAAATTTGTAATCGTATCTGTAAAAGTAATCGTAAGTCTGAGCAAGGCTCATCGACGAGGCAAGCCAAGGTTGAGGACATGACCTTGTTAGTTAGCGTTGATGACCTCAGATGACCTTGAATGCCCTTATATAGGACTTATTCATATAGGACCTACAATCTTTATATTTATTTCAAAAACATTTTCAAACGTATGTTTTGATATCAACTTGATGTTAACCCTGTCTCCACTTTAGTAGGTAAGTCCAGAGTCCTGTATGTTTTACGGCACATGACGTCAGGGGCGGATCCAGCTAATCCGTTTGGAGAGGGCAAAAGTTTCCGACCCATTCGGTGACCTCGACCCACCGCCGCGCCGGTGCTTTTACAACGCTTCACTACGTCTGCAATCTGCATGTGTGCAGTTCAGGGAGTTCCATCTGTTATCAGCATACCGACCTAAACAATGAGCAGCGAGCGGTCAGCTCCGTCCCTCAAAATGATTGTGATAAAAAGACCTGCTTTTCGTCCAGATAGGCATCGACGCTGTATTATATTTCTCATCACCAAAAGCTTTGGGAGCGGCAAAAGGATAGTCTTGCCCACACTATTCAGATATGGGGAGGGCAAATACCCAGCTATGCCCTTCACTGGATCCGTCATGCATGACGTGAAATGGTAGAATGCAGGGCTGCGGAGTCGATGGATTTTCGGCGACTCCGACTCCGACTCCGACTCCGGCTTTCAAAAACCAGCTCCGACTCCGACTCCGACTCCGGGCAGAATTGTCGACTCCGACCGACTCCAACTCCCGACTCCGACTCCGCAGACCTAGCAGGGCTGCGGAGTCGACAGATTTTCGGTGACTCCGACTCCGACTCCGGCTCGGGTTTCTAAAATCGACTCCGACTCCGACTCCGACTCCGGTCACAACTGTCGACTCCGACCGACTCCGACTCCGACTCCGACTCCGACTCCGCAGCCCTGGTAGAATGTATCCCAAAACTTCTTACCAATTCCTATTGTATGGTGCGTTATGTAACATGCAACGTGCATGTAAAAGCACTTCATTGTCATACTAATTGACGCTTACTGCTGCAAACTGATGCTTTTTTCATAAAGGTGGACAGCACTAATGGTACCATACCACCTACATCGAACGTAGTAATACTGACTGAAGCGGCCGATGGTAACCCTGCCGAACGCAAAAAGGTAATGGACGACCAAAAGCCGATCATCGTGATCAGCGGTCTGTGTCAGGTCTCATAGTCACCTTTCAGCTCAAAGTCCCATCTTAAACTGGGCACAATGAATATTTAGGTAATTGCGCTTCATCAGGCACTAAATATGTTTATAAACTATCAAGGAAGCATCTGTAGCGACCATATAGCTCCAGAGCCCATCTATGAATTTACTGCAATAGCCATGGGGTGGAAGGTTCCTGTTATAGACCTATAGGTAGGGGAGAGCGGGGCCAGTTGAACCACTTTTTATATATTGACATGCACAGCGAGATCTAGTAGTCATATCGAAAAATGCACAATGCCATGAAAAAATATGCTCTTTTGGCTTTATTTTAAGAAATGTAAAATTATGTTTCAAACATATTTTGCTGCCAAACGCATGCTTATAAAACAGCTCTACGCCCGTTTCAAATGACCCCGATGCGAGGGTCAATTGAACCAGCCCATGGGGTCAATTGCACCTATCCTTAACCCGCGCCCTGATGGGGGGGGGGGCCATTTTGGCCCCCCCTGTGGTTTTTCTTAAATAGCGAAAAAACGGCGGCGCGCAGCGCCGCCAAATTTTGGGTACCTTACCGGGCATCAATTTGACACCTTCACACAAAATTTCAAGTCACAGGTCACCTCAGGTCAGGAGTTATTGAGGTCAAACTGAGGTCATGTTCGAGCAAAAATGAGCAAAAAACATGACATCTTGAAACGCTCACCCATTCTACAGTTAACAAGCAATTTTAAAGTTCTTTATGTGGTTGTGTAGAGAAAAGACGGCGCTACAAAACTGCTATCTCGGATTTTCGAAATTTTGGGATTTTGACCCCTAAAAATCAAAAAAATTGATTTTTTTAGAAAAACTCGAAAAATTTCCAAAAAAGTTTCGAATTTCGAAAAAACCGGAATATATGTGATAGTCCCTGCGCTCTTCGATATACATACCAAATTTTATATCGATACCTCTTTTTTTGGTTAAGTTATAGCGAAAAAAACTGTTAAAAATTGATGACGTCAAATTTTTGAACTCAATTTTTAGCAATTCTAGACCTCGTAGCGCAAAACGGAGACCACCATTGAACTCCCCGTGACGAGCTGCATCGAATCGATACCCATTTTATGCAAAAATATCAACTTTGAAATTTGACCTAATTTGACCTGACCTTGACCTGACCTTGACCTGAACTTGACCAAAACGTGACCTAAGCTGGCCCTAAAGTCTGTCTGACCCACATAATCGCATTTGTCATGTAAAATGGACCATAAAACATGTATCACACGACACTTTCATATTGTGACCCCCCAGTGACCTGACCTCTGTGACCTGACCTGGTATCAGTGACCTCAAATAGCAAAATATGTGTTTGAAGAACATTTCTCCATCGATGATTTTCAATGAAAGGCATTTTACTCGATTTTACAACGCATTTCTTGAAATGCCTGTAAACGGTGAAAATTCGACCTTTGACCTGACCTGTGACGTCATCGGTTTGACCGAGGTCAATGAAATTGGGTCACAAGGTAGTTCCCCGCTGGGGCTATCCAACACCGTTTACCGCTTGTCGCTATGTTGCGTGGTTCTCGAGATCTGAGGGGGGGGCCAAAATGGCCCCCCCCCCCCATCAGACCGCGTTGCTCGGCAGACCCCATCTGGGCGCGGGTTAACAATGGGATGTTTTCCTCTTTAAGGCCACTTTCTTAAGGAGATATTTTGTCCGGTTTACTTTTCCAAATGCTACATTCAATAGGTCGTTGGAAAGCTAAAAGTGCAAAGTTCCTCATAATAGGTGACATTAAGTACATAGACTATGGTAAAATGGGCGGATGAGAAAAATGAGAAATATCTCAGGCTATAGTGTGCTTTCAAGCAAAAGGCTGGAGAAAAAGGGGTCAAAAATTGAGCTCTATTAAACTACTATATTAGTGTAAAAGCTCATTTCAAAGGTGGACTATTTCCTTTAATGTTTACAGCCCCTGAACAATAACCATTGCAAAGGTCACCGGGGTCCATTGAAACGGCCTGTGGCCCTGTTTCAACTCACCCTCAGAGAAGCGTTTCAATTGACCCCATCCGCTCCCGCCATCTCGCACGCGCCGTAAAGCATATGTCAAACGAGCTGGAGGGACGGCATCATGCTGAATAAAGGGCCAAATAAGGTGTTATTCCGGAGCCAGGAGTTCTTCTTTCAGCAAACAAAGGTATATGAGATATCACAAAATATTCATAAGAACGATTTCTCCCAAACGCCCCTCAAAAACACAAAAACAAATGTCAAATCAAGATTACCGTCCGTTTGCCGCCCAAACGCCGTTGACAAAGGGAGTGGTCGAGCGCGGATGCGCAGTGGTGTCGGCAACGCCATATGTTGCATACTGTTGAAAATAAAGCCATGTTTCATCTGACCCCGTGTTTCAACTGGCCCCGCTCTCCCCTACTATATTTCATCAATTACACCGGTAACGCTGTTGATATTTAAGAAATGTTTATTTCATAGGAATGCTAATTGCTAGCAGTGTTTGAATGAACAAATGTCATTCATCGACATTGTCCGGTCTCTGGTTCCGGAGACCCTTTGTTTTCTTCTCGCGACACATGAAAATGCAGCTGGCACGTGTCGTAGGGGGTCGTGCCGTCAGCTGATTACGCCCCAGGGTACGGCAGGTCGCACACAGGTCGGCGACCTTCTATGGGACACCAACTCGTCACAACAGACGAGATAATGAACGAGGAGTACTAGCATTTTCCCTTGACGCACGCTAGCGACCGTCCCATGGCTCAGCAGGAGCAGACGTGACTCGTTCAAAAAAGTGTTCACACTTCACCCCCAACACCGGCGCACTCAGGCGCAGCTGAAATTTTGAGGGCATATAGACAACTCCTTGACCCACAGTGTGGTGGTCGTCCGAGACCGTACACTAGCGTACAATTTTTTGTAGCTCTATTAGAACATTGACATATTTCAAAAAAAAGTGTGCCAATGTAAGGGCTGACGGAAATCAATAAATGTAACACTTATATGCATCATAATTATATAAATTTAGACTCATTACAAAGCCAAAAGCTCGCGCTGTCGTTTGGTACCCAAATTATATAGTTTTGTCAATCCAAAGCTCGAAGATGTTGACGTGAAGCAAGGCGACTGTTTCTGCGTTTGTTCGCCGAAGTTTAGCTTTCGAGAATTGTCTGACTTTGTTGTACATTTTCAACGTTTTCAAAAGTAAAGAGAATACAAGTTTCCGTCGTTAAAGATGCTCTGATCATTTTTGAACACGATAGTGGCCAAATGAAAACGTTTAAAAATAGTCGATATTTCGCGTCCTGGCCAGTTTTTGGCCAGAGTTAAAACACGGTGCGTCGGACCGAGATCAATTGCTGAGGTCCAGCCGACGTCGGGCCGACGTCGGGGCGACGTCGGACCGACATCGGCCGCTGTTTTGACCATTAAAATAATATAAAATACATGTTTCATGTTTCATAAAGAGCTTCTGTATTCAAAATATCCTCAGGAAACTCAAATCTTCCTCCACGCCGCAACCCCCTGATCCGGACTGGACGGGAAATCTTTATCCCATTTGGGATTGCCCGTAAGCCGAGCTCGCCCGTAGCCGGGTGCGGTGAGTGCTTGGGGGCTGCTCGGCCTATCCTTTGGTCAGGCTCAACCCCGGCAACTCACCAGGGCCGGGCCCAGTTCATATAGAAAGGCCAGTCGGCAAGTGTCACTTTGCCAAAGTGCCACTTATCACAGGGACACTTTGGGAAACGTTGGTGCAGGTGTGTAAGAGTGGCTGTATGAATCCATTGTGGGGTCGCCCTTTCCAATAAGTGTCACGTAACAGCAATGGGACCAGGGACTCTATATGAACTGGACGCAGGGTGCTCGCCAAGAAGACCAATGTCTCCATCCTATGATCCTTCCGGCTCTGAAATGGTCTTGCCAGACCGAAAGGACATAAGCCAACAAAACAAAACGAGTTCGTTAGCTGGATGCGTGGTGTAGTGGTTAGCGCACTGCCCTCGCGTTCGAATAACACGGGGTTCGAATCCCATCGCCGGCAGATGCTTTTGGCGTGTTGTCCCAGTAAACATGCCGACGTCGGCGACTGGGGGGCTCGAATCCCGCCGCCGGTTGATATTTTTGGCGCGTTGTCCCAATAAACATGCCGACGTCGGCCCCGTCGGTCCAACGACAAACGATCTCGTCAACCTCGGCAAACGATCTCGTCAACCTCGGCAAACGATCTCGGCCCGACGTCGGCTCGACGTCGGCTGGACTTCGGCTGGACGTCGGAACATGCGGGCATATCCGACGTCCAGCCGATGTCGGGCCGAGGTTGAACCGACGTTGGGCCGACGTCGGGCCGAGCCTCGGCCCGACGTCGGGCCGACGTCGTCATGTTTACTGGGGCCCTTGTGTCAAAATTTGGACTTCGTAGCTACCATAGGTCGGCCGGAAATGACGTCAGAGTGACGTCATGTTCGGTCGATTTCGACGCAAAACATTGAACCACGGGAATCGCTCCCAAAAGCTCATGGTTTTTTAGCTAGATCCAATTTATTTGAATGGGAGGACTCAGAATGAGCTGCGGCTATCAAACTGCTATCTCGAATTTTCAAAATTTTGAATATTTCGAAAATAAGATATATTAAAATTAAAAATTTGTATTTTTTTCAAAAACTTTTTGACTTTTCGAAAAAAAAAAACGGAATACATATGATAGAACACATGCTTATGACTTACTCTAGCAAGTTTTAGCCAGACATCTTCAAAAATGGCCAAGTTATACGCATTATAGCAAAAATTTCACAATTTTATTTTTTCAAATCAATTTTTCTGTACGAACTAGACATCGTACACCGCAATAAATAGCACTATCGTGTTCCTGAGCTCAAACTGCATCTGATAGACATGTTGTTTGTTGAGAAATTTCAACTTTGAAATTTGACCTTTTTTTACCTGAAAGTGACCTGACCTCAGCTATATTCAGATGAAAATGGCCTCAAATGACACAGGCGATACCGAATTCGAAATCTATGGTTCTATAGAGCCTTGGTCTATGGCCTAAATGGTCCATAAAACATGTGTCACGTGACCGACTTATGATATAAGGTTTTCGTGACCTATGATGACCTGACCCTGACCTGAAAATCAAAGTACAGGTTTCGTACCCTCAGGGTATCTGAAGTATCTGTTCACGAGTGTGTAAACCAAAAATCAGCCTGATCTGACTTGTAAGACCAGGGGCGCGGGAACTACTTTCAGACTAGGGGAGGGGGGGGGGGGGGCACACCATAATTAGATCAACCTAGGGTACCCCCAAATCTAGTTTTCTCACCGGCTTTAGGCCACTTATTTTTCATCCCTTGGCTTTTTCAACAAAATAGAAAACATTTGCAAAAAAGTGTGGTAGGTATTCCATTTCCTTCTCGAAGTTGTGGGGGCACCGCCACCACGGCCCCGGAGTTGGGGGGGGGGGACAAGCTGCCCCCACTGCCCCCCCCCGGCTCCTGCGCCTATGTGTAAGACGGCAGCCAGAGCCCAAAAAGTGAACAAGCCAAATATCGATAATTTTTACTTTGACCTGACCTGTGACGTCATCGGTGACCTCGAGGTCAATGAAATTAGGTTTCGCTCGACAGTTTTTTCCGGGGCTATCAGATGCCGTTTGAATTTTGCCGATCGGCCCAGTAGTTTCGGGAGTTAGAAGGGGAGCTATGAAGAGCCCCCCCCCCTCCCAGTGGGGCATGTTATACACAGACCCCAGTGGGGCGCGGGTTAAAGCCAGAAACTGGCTGTGCTCGAAAAGTTGACATGACTGGGCACTATATGTAGAATAGATAAGTCATTTTTCGGATGTGTATTTTTATACGAATGTTCTTCTACCGTGTCGGGGCAGACCGCACCAGAAAATCATAGGCGCATCACGATTTGAAAGGGAAAGCTTCAATACGAAGAACGCTGCTTAACGCCCTTTCTGAGTAATTCTCTCAGATTTGACCTAACGTCAACGGTTTTGCCTGCAGGGGGCAAAAACTGCAAAAATAGCCGATTTTTTCGGAAACAGTTTTTCTGCAATAACTTTTGACCCAAGCCTTGTACGAGCTTACTTTTACCGGCATCGTGTTCCTCTCTTCTAGACGCATCGAATGAGCTATGAATTGACCTTGAAAGGTCAACTTGAAAATTTGACCTCAGGTCAAGGTCATGACCTGACCGGAAAGGGTCATGTTGCATATCAGTCGATCCGTATCGTCGAGCTGAACACATCTAAGGCGTTTTCATCGCTTTAGCATGCCTCTATCAAAAGTTATTTGCGAAAAACTGCTAGATACCATTCGTGACCTAAGATGACCTCAGGGCATAAACAAGGGTCACGGACACCATTTTCATGTTCAGTGTGTCTAAATCACTTGTAATTCGGTGTTTGGGAGTGTTTATAATGTCTTTCGTCCAAAAGAGGCGCATTTCAATTTTCTCCCATTGACTTATAATGGGGAGGTCGCAAAATTGACCTGACCTTAGGTCATCGATATCAAAATTCTGAGATAAACATTTTGTACATGCTATTGCTCTTAGCAATCGCTGAAAGTTTCAAAGCGATCGGTCACTCGGTGTAGCTATGACAGACATTGAAACATTTTATGAGGTGAGGTCACTTCAAGTGACCTGGTGACCTGACTTTGAATGACCTTGGTCTGAAATTTTTACAACATATGTAGAATTGATGTATGATAAGGTGTACCAAAAACGGCGGCGCTCCGCGCCGCCGTTTTTTTTAGATATTCGTGAAAAACCACAAGGGGGGTGTTCAAACACCCCCCAGCAGGGCGCGGGTTAACCCTCGCCGGGCCTATTGGTTTTCTACATACGCGCCGGCCAAGGGGGGGGATACGACGCCTCTCGCCGTTTCGCCCCTGCTGGAGCTAGCGCGTCGCGGAAAAAAACGAGCGTGTGTGCCGCTACGAGAAGCAGAGATTGGTACCCGATTTTAACCCTCGCCCTGGCAGGGGGGGTCGATGCGACCCCCCCTAAGGGTTTTCGAAGATAGCGTAAAAACGGCGGCGCGCAGCGCCGCCAAATTTGGCACAGCCTATGGGGCAACCTTTTTACATATGACCTGAAAATTTCAGGTCCGGGTGACCTTGGGTCAGGTCACCAGGTCAGAAGAACCGGTACAAGGTCATGGTCAAATTTCAATTTTCTTTTTGCACCTGTCCAACTCACAGTTTTGGACTGATTTCTTTCAAACTTTCAGGATGTGCTAAGTTCACCGAGTTGTATAACATATAGTTCGGGTTTTTTGAGGTCACTGACCTGAGGTCAGTTAGAGGTCATTACGTCGTAATGTTAAGCCTATGGGAAAATACTAAATTCGGAAAATACTGGAGATATCCGCTTTGTTCTATCACTTTTGTGCTTTGAAACCACAGTAATTAACAGCAGGTCACCTGGTGCTTCTTTGTTTGGTGTACTTATCCATGGGTCAGGTCAAATGAGGTCAACTGAGGTCAAATGACGTTTTTGCCAATAACTTGGCACATAATAACGCTAGAGCTTAAAAATGGTATCATTGTGTTCCTGGTGATCAGCCGAATCGAATGATATGCGATATGATGCAATTTGGTTAACTTAAACTTAATTTACTGATTTAAGTTTACTTAAAATTTAAGAAAAACTTTAAGTACACTTAATCAAGCTAAAAAGTATATCATTCGACGCGCCGTGACGTGCTGAGTTCACTGGTGCTTTTCTTTTTGCTCTATCTTAATTAGATCAAAAGTTATAAGCGAAAAACTTTTGACCTGTTTTTAGCGAAATTTTTACATTTATACCCCCCAAAACCCCCCTAAATATTGACCTAGAGCAACCAAATTTGCACAGGGGCGAGAATCCGCTTTCCGCAGGGGGCCCCGCAGGGGGCCCACCTACCTACCAAATTTAGTGTTTCTAGGTGCCATAGGAGCCAATCGCGAGGGGGGGGGGGGTCGCATCGACCCCCCCCCCCTGCCAGGCCGTGTTATGAAAAATGCCCTGCCAGGGCGAGGGTTAAGGTCCTAGGTCAACCGGTGACCTCTGAGGTCAGGTCAAGTGCCCCAAGGTAGGTACGGCTCAGTTGTTGGTGAATAACTTCGCAACAAACGGCCGCAGAACCTCGATTTTGGCAGCATCGTGCTCGCCTCGCTCAGGCGCGTCGAATGATATACTTTTTCTTTGGGTCAGGTCAACTTGGGGTGTTGACCTCATCACCTCAGGTCACGGTCAGGTTAGCACCCCAGGTCACGAAGTTGGTCGAAAGAGGTCATGTCGCATATCATTCGATTCGGCAGGTCTTCCTGAGTCCATTGGTGGCTTTCCCGACTCGCTAGCTCAATTTGATCGGGAGTTATTGACGAAAAGTAATATGACCTTGATGACGTCATAAATGACGTCACGCAAGGTCAACATTGCAAAAGTGACGCATCTAACCTTGTAAGGAGTGCATCAAATCACGATTCTGTGTGCTTGAGATAGTTGGAGATCGTTCCCGGCGCCAGAACAGCGATTTTCATTTTTCCCCATTGACTTATCCCTCACCCATGTAGGGGGGTTGGTTGGTGGACCCCCCCCCCCCCTGAGGTTTTTCTTAGCTACACGCCGAACCGTTTCAGATAGCCTACTCAAATTTTCAGTACCTTATGGGGTATCCTTTGCGCAACTTTTGGTATTTTTTTTTGTCAAGGTCATGTCAGGTCACGGAGTTATGACGTCATAAAGGGAACAACCTCCGGCCAGATTAACGCTAAATTGGAGATTGCTTCACATTGGTATAAATGCCGACTGACCTGACACACTGATGGATTGTTTTAGAATCATAACTGGCTGATTTGACATTGGCACAATATCCGTTGACCTTTTCAAGGTTACTAAAGGTCAAGGTCAGGTCAGTGACCTCGGTTGACCTGTAATGACTTCTTGCACTTGTATGCCTTTTCGGGGTATTTTGATGCCCTGAATTCGAATTTGCTATCCATTTCAGGCATCGTCGGTTGTTTCTTGTAGTTCATTTTGGGTCAGGGTCAGGTCAGTGACATCACACGCCTGACGTGACCCAATGCACAAATGACCTTGCAGACTTCCGATGCTCCCAACGCATCATTTTTTGAGTTATGACATCGAAATACACACCAAGCGATAGAAAATTGATCAAGGATTACGATAGTGAAGGTTTCAAGTCGATATCTCTTACCGTTTTGCCGCAATCGGCGCGGAAATCTGAAAAAGTTAGATTTTTCCGAAAAGTCATAAGTAGGTCAAATGTTGACCTAGGACCAAAAAAATATACCACCAATCGCGAGATCTCGTTGAGAGCAATCCGTTGGTCTTTTCCGCTAAGCTCTACGACGCTCCGTTTTCAAACGCCAGGGGGGGGGGGTCGCACTAACCCCCCCCCCCTGCATGGGCGAAGGTGGCAAAACACCGTTTACGGGCGAGGGTTATAATGGTGAGGTCATGAAAATGACCTGACCTCATATGACCTTTAGGAAAAATCCGAGATATACAAGTTGTGAGACTCATAATGGATACTAGATCCTGCAAGTTTCATTTCCCTGTGACATCTCCTCTGGCAGTAGGGCGTTGCGAAGTTGCGACATCTGAAGACCGTGCAGAGGTTCACTTATGACTTCATAGGTAAGTGACCTGACCTGACCCAAAAATACGGTTGGTGTCAAAAGATCCGACTTGAATCAAAGGTCAGGTATGCCAGGTTTCAGCTTTCTATCGCCAGCGTGTTCGGAGCTATCGCGTAAAAACCCTATGGGGGGCGGCACCCGCCCCCGGGTTCCGGACAAAATATCGAAAAGCAAAATATCGAATAGCAAAATATCGAAGACAAATTATCGAAGTGGCAGAATATCGAAAGCAAAATATCGAATGCGCAAAATATCGAAATCGCAAAATATCGAACCGCAAAATATCGACATCGCAAAATATCGACATGGCAAAATATCGAATTGCATAATATCGAATTGCAAAATATCGAACTCGCAAAATATCGAATAGTATAATATCGAAAGCAAAATATCGAAACGCAAAATATCGAAAGACAAAGTATTGAAAGACAAAATATCGAAAGACAAAACATCGAAAGACAAAATATCGGAAGACAAAATATCGAAAAGGCAAAATATCGAACGCAGAATATCGAAAAGACAAAATATCGAACGCAAGATATCGAACAGACAAAATATCGAAAAGGCAAAATATGGGACGCAGAATATCGAAAAGACAAAATATCGAACGCAGAACATCGAAAAGACAAAATATCGAACGCAAAATATCGAAAAGGCAGAATATCGAACGCAGAATATCGAAAAGGCAAAATATCGAACGCAAAATATCGAAATGACAAAATAACGAACGCAAAGCGTCGAAAAGGTAAAATATCGACTTGAAATGGCCCTCTGCGGACTCCTTAGAGCTCTGTCGAACTCTGTCGAAATTAGGTTTCGCTCGACAGATCTTCCGGGGCTATCAAACATAGGCGGATCCAACCCAGAGTTTTCGGAGGGTCTCGGAGGGTCTCAAATCAACGCAGGCAGGTGCCAGGGGACATGCTGGCCTCTAAGGGCTCCGCAGAGTTCAGATTCAGAGGGCACTCAGAACGACCTTTGTGGGCCCTACGAAGGTCTCCGAGAGCTCACGCAGACTCCTAGAATTCCACACTGATTCTCAGGCCAAATGTCGGCTTGTTGAATCACTTTATCCGCTCTTGGTTCCCCTTCCGTCGGCCTCTGAGAGTCCCAACGCCGGAACTTATGGGGCCATGGGCCCTACACCGGCTTTTAGGGCCCCTACATCGACTCTTGGGACTCATGACTCATCATATATGGGTCTAAGCGGCTTCTAAGAATCCCCATGCAGGTTCTAGTAGCCGCCAGTCGAATATTTGGGCTCACACGCTAGCTCCCACCTCGCTAGCGCACGGGGTCCCACCCCGTGCACGCTCCAGGGGCCTACCTGCCTCTAAGACCCCACACATACTTTTGGGGCCCAAACGCTTGCTCCTGAAGGCCCCACTGAGACTCCTAGTCCTTTCCTCAATTCAGTCCTCCATACTGGCTCTTTAGGCTAATCATCGGCTCCTGGTGGCCATCCAGGCTTTGGAGGGTCACCATACAGGCTTTTTTGTGTCCGATGCCAGTCTCTGAGAGCCATCAAAAGCCTTTCGAGCCTACGAGTATACTGCTTCCTGAAACTCTTCAGCAACTTCTGAGGGACCGACCCTGGTCGGATGGCTCATTCGGTCTGGGGAGTCATGTAGGTCTCTGGAGGAGCCTCTAAGGGGTCGGTTTCCAAGGGGTTTTTAAAGGGACTATCTCACCTTTAACATGGGGTTTGAGTTGAGATAGCCAAGTTTGCGGCGAGGTTCAGAAACCACTATCTATCTAGGTTGCAACCCCCGCGGCCTCTTGGTGTTGAAGAAATTCGTTCCCTTCATTTGAAAATGGGCCTTGTGCAAGGCCCTATCTTCAACATGGAGTGACCGTTAGTGTGACGTCACCTCGTTTAGTCATTCTGATTTAAATGGGTTTGTTCGTTGAAAAATCGCTTAAAACTTGGTCTGAACTTTGTTGTGGTGCCTACAGAGTAAAAAGAATCAGCTTTATGACAGTAATGTGGCCTGGGGAAGGAGGTAGTTTTGGGCTGTGACGTCACATATTTGAAAGTTTGTGTTTGGCATATGGGAAGCCTAAGATGTTTAATGAAAAATAAATGCAAGAACCATGTTCCTGGTCATCCAATCTATAAAGTCGGGCACAATTTAATTGGTTTTAACAGCATTTTAGAAGGTGGGATAGTCCCTTTAAACACGGTCTTCTAAGAACGGTCTCGTAGGGCCCTTAATGGTCCACTGCGGATCCAGAAAAGTGGGTTGAGATGCTGAGGGTGGTGGCGAGACTAAAACAAGATTAGATGATAAAAACTATCTGCATTTGCTTCGTTATGCTTTATTTGAGTTAGGTACACTGTAATTTCAAATATTTTGCAGAACTTGTGTGTTTGGGGATAGTTTTCCAAAATCTTCGTTTTTCATAAAGCAATGATAATCACTCTAACACATATCGGGGGGGGGGGCGAAACTTCCAGAGAGGCCCCTTGAGAAAACTTTGCACCCCCATCCGAAATTACCTTCCGCCGCCACTGCTGAGATCTAGGTACAAAACAATATCAGAGTTTTCCAAGTCTGTCATGGACCCGCTGATTGCTCTTTGAGGCCTACAGATAACGGAGGGCCCGATGAGTTCGACAGAGCTCTAAGGAGTCCGCAGAGGGCCATTTCAAGTCGATATTTTACCTTTTCGACACTTTGCGTTCGTTATTTTGTCTTTTCGATATTTTGCGTTCGATATTTTGCCTTTTCGATATTTTGCGTTCGATATTTTGCCTTTTCGATATTTTGCGTTCGATATTTTGTCTTTTCGATATTCTGCGTTCGATATTTTGCCTTTCGATATTTTGTCTTTCGATATTTTGTCTTTCAATATTTTGTCTTTCGATATTTTGTCTTTCGATGTTTTGTCTTTCAATATTTTGTCTTTCGATATTTTGTCTTTCGATGTTTTGCGTTTCGATATTTTGCGTTTCGATAGTTTGCGTTTCGATATTTTGCTTTCGATATTATGCTATTCGATATTTTGCGATTTCGATATTTTGCAATTCGATATTTTGCGATTCGATATTTTGCGAAATCGATATTTTGCGATTTCGATATTTTGCAATTCGATATTTTGCGATTTCGATATTTTGCAATTTCGATAATTTGCGACTTCGATATTTTGCTTTCGATAATTTGCGTTCGATATTTTGCGCTTCGATATTTTGCGTTTCGATATTTTGTCATGGAAGCCCCGCCCCCCCCCCCTCGGCCGGCGAGGGTTAAAAACTGAGCTCTTGGGAGCGATTCCCGTGGTTCAATATTTTGCGTCGAAATCGGCCGAGCATGGCGTCACTCTGACTGACATCATTTCCGGCCTACCTATGATAGCTACGAAGTTCAAATTTTGACACTAGGTGTCAAATTGAAGCAGCCGAAGGTACTGAAAGTTTGGCGTCGATACGTCAAGCGGTTTAGAAGTTATTGCAGAAAAACGGGGGGGGCTATGAATAGCCCCCTTCCCCCTCCGTGGGGCGCTGCTTAACAGTGAACCCGGAGGACTGGTCACGAGCTGGCATTGGCATAGCAGGTGAATTATTGTCCAGACACGTACGCACAGACTGTGTTCAACCACCAGAGTCGGAATGGATGGCGCTGACCATTGTTCGGCGGAGTGGAGCATTTTTCGCCGATCACGTACTCGTATGAAGAGCAGCGATTGCGTTTCTTTTAGCTGGTCTGAAGAGCTCCTGTGGGCTTTGGGAAATTGCGGCTTTAGCACAGCCCGATCCTGTGCCTGAACTGATCTCGACCGAATGCGCCTATGGCCACAGTTACAAATTATGGTCCGAGTGCGGGGATGATCAGATAGCGTCTTCTGCACATCAAACGGAACCAGTTAGCTGATCGCATTCGGACAACAGCATGACTGATTCATGGTTAGGAATTAGAAACAAAAATTCCAAATATCATTTAATACTTACATCGAAAAAAAACAGCTATCTTGAACTATATACAGGGTTACTTTTACAGGAAAAGTCGAGAGGGGGAATAAAGTTCGGGGCAAGGGCGGATCCAGGGGCATCTGAAAGGGGGGCCCAATGCCATTAGGTTTTTGTTAGGATGGCGCCTGCAGAACCTTACCTACCCCCAAATCCTACTCTCTCTCCGGATTCTGGCCACTTTATATTGTTCGGTTGCCAAAAAAAATGAATTAGCTAAAAATATACGTAGGTACCTAACTTGGCGGTAAGGGGCGGGGGAGGTTCCAACTTGACTGCGCCCTTGCAAATGTCAATCAGTCGTATCAACCTATTACCCTGGCCAAACATCAAGTAGCGCCTTTCTAAATAGAGCGAGGTAAACACGTGACTATTTTTGCTAGGCCAAGACCGATTGAAGGACCCTGGTTCGAAGGAAGACCCTTGGTTCGGAGAGGTCATGACCTCCGTCCCCCGCCGGTTTCTACGCCGATGCCTGTAGCGATATGTCAGTGATTGCGAAGAGACGGAAGAGACAAGACAAGAGACGGTCCCACCGACCATCCGATCGGTATCGGGTCAAATCTGGAGTTCCCGCTACACTGAACGTAAAATGGTTGGCTGAAACCTCAAATTGAAAATTATCTAAGCGCCAGCAACGTTGATTGATGACTAGAGTCTGATCAACGATGATTATAGAATCGGAGTAGCGAATCGATTGAAAATGGGCTCAAAAATAAATTTGAAAGGGGGAAATTCCCCCTTTTCTCCCCAGCCGTTCACGCACAATTTGAAAGGGGGAGCGGAATTTTCGAAGGGGGGAAATTCCCCTTTCCATTCCCCCTTTAAAAGTTACCCTGACTATATATCAGTATCCCAGCTCAAAATAGGTAGGGCATTCATTCCACGATGGATCGTACGCCCCGTCACCCTCATCTCTCAGATTTAAATGAAAAGTGGTCGAGGGGTAATCATAGGCCCCAAAGATGTCTGCTAAAATACTTAACTTCTCAGATAAACCCTTTTGAGTTATACTGCATAACATTTTCTTTTTTAAATTCGGATTGAAAGGGTGAGTTTGATGGGCACAATGGGCACTCGGGTTAACCTGCGCCCGGGAGGACCTCTCAGTCTCAGCCAACTTCGCCATAGTGGGGGCCTTTTTGGCCACCCCACATTATCTCGGAAAGTAATCAAGCTAGAAAGACGCGATAAAAAGCAATAGATAGATAGCTCACTATAAGATCTTTCAGAATTTACCAAGCCATTTTTCGATCAGGTTATCGCTGAGGTCACTGGAGGTCATCAAAGGTAAAAATTATCGCGACTTTTTGCTCCCGATTTTGACTACTTTTCGCAAGGCGCATAAGTCGAAAACCAAGAGATCTATAGCGCCGCGAAAAGCGCATTCGCTAGTTTATTCAAAGGCCTTTCTGGATATTATGTTCAGATTTGACCCAAGGTCAACGGTTTAGCCTCCAGAGAGCAAAAACTCCCAAAGTTTGACGATTTGTGCAAAATAATTTTCTGTAAAAAGCTTTTGAATCCAAGCATTCATTGCGCTGATTTTACCGGCATCGCGTTTGTCTCGTCGAAACGCGTCGAATGAACTATAAGCTGACCTGGAAAGGTCAACTTAAAAATTTGGTACCCGATCTTTAGATCTCAGGTCAATCGGTGACCCCTAAGGTCAGGCCCAGTGACGTGATGTCAATTATCGAAAATCGTGATACCGTTACCAAACCAAATACCAACAATATCCATGGAAAATACCGAAGCCAAACCGACTTGGGAAGGTGAGAAAAATATCAACTTTTTACCAAAGTCTCAGCCTCTTTTACATTAGTGAGGATTCATAATACCAACAAAATACCAAATGCACTCGTCTTGAAATGCCAAATGCCTGGTTGGTATCGGTTTGGTATCATATCAAAAAGTTGGTATCCGATTGACGTCTATAGGACCAGTGACCCATGGCCCGGGTTCCGTTTTTCAGAAATAGCTCCGCAAAAAACGGTCGCAGAACCGCAATATTAGCATCATCGTGTTCGCCTCGCTCAGGCGCGTCGAATGGTGAATTTCTTGTTCGGGCGAGGTCAACTTGAGGTGTTGGTCAGGTAAGCGCCCTCAGTTCACGAAGCTGGTCGAAGGAGGCCATGCGGCATATGTAGGTATCATTCGATTCGGCAGGTCTTCCTGAGTTAATTGGCGAATTTCCCGACTCACCAGCTCAATTTGATCGGGAGTAGCGATTCGGCATGTCAGAGCACATTATCAATGCGTCTTCTTTGTGCTTGTAAACGTTCCAAGATGTGAAATAAGGAGTTTTTCCCATGTTTTATGATGGGTTTAACCCTCGCCCGTAAACGGTATTTTGCCACCTTCGCCCATGCAGGGGGGGGGGGGGTTGGTGCGACCCCCCCTGGCGTTTGAAAACGGAGCGTTGTAGAGCTTAGCGGAAAAGACCAACGGATTGTTCTCAACGAGATCTCGCGACTGGTGGTATATTTTTTGGTCCTAGGTCAACATTTGACCTACTTATGACCGGTCAAAGGTCAAATTTTCGGAAAAATCTAACTTTTCAGATTTCCGCGCCGATTGCGGCAAAACGATAAGAGATATCGACCTGAAACCTTCACTATTGTGATCCTTGATTAACTCTCTATCGTTTGGTGTGTATTTCGATGTCATAACTCTAAAAATGATGCGTTGGGAGCATCGGAAGTCTGCGAGGTCATTTGTGCATTGGGTCACGTCAGGCGTGTGACGTCACTGACCTGACCCTGACCCAAAATGAACTACAAGAAACAACCGACGATGCCTGAAATGGATAGCAAATTCGAATTCAGGGCATCAAAATACCCCGAAAAGGCATACCAGTGCAAGAAGTCATTACAGGTCAACCGAGGTCACTGACCTTACCTTGACCTTTAGTGACCTTCAAAATGTCAACGGACATTGTGCCAATGTCAAATCAGCCAGTTGTGATTCTAAAACAATCTATCAGTGTGTCAGGTCAGTCGGCATTTATACATTTATATATATATACATTATACATTTATATATATATATACATTATCACATTTATACCAATGTGAAGCAATCTCCAATTTAGCGTAAATCTGGCCGGAGGTTGTTCCCTTTATGACGTCATAACTCCGTGACCTGACATGACCTTGACAAAAAATACCAAAAGTTGCGCAATGGATGCCCCATAGGGTACTGAAAATTTGAGCAGGCTATCTGAAACGGTTCGGCGTGTAGCTAAGAAAAACCTCAGGGGGGGGGGGGGGTTGCACCAACCCCCCCCCCCTACATGGGCGAGGGTTAAAGGTCACTTGAAGGTCAGGTCAATGTCATTAAGGTGTTTTCCTCAGGTCTAAGCCACATCAAAACCGCTGAGGTCAAGATGAGCTGGTCAAATGATGCCATATCAGTCGTTTTCATGACGGATGTCAGACAAATCTTACCAAATCTTTTTTACTGATAGCTATTTTCATAACGTTATTTTGTTCCAATGTTTGATTTAAAAGGAACGACTGATAATATGATGAATAAGGTCAATAAGCAACTAGTGCAACCCAAGCTAAAGCAATTGAGAATCAACTATGAACCAAATTTGACCAAATCGAATCAAATCAGTAAATGTCTGTTAGATACTTGTCGTGAAAGCGGCTATTGTAGGTGTATGATTAGGTTCAGCATGGGGTTCTGTGAGTTCACACACTGGTGGCTTATATATTCGACGCGCGAGATTAATTTCATTCAAAGTTATATGCCAGTTAATGGTAACGCCGCATCCTTGCTCAAACGCGTATCCGCGGTTGGCCTCTAGAGCCGCGCCGGCCGGCACTGTCGAGCGGTGATCCGACCTGACCTCGCCGGAGGGTTCGTGACGTCACCAGCGGGCCGCCGTGAGCGGGACGGCTGAGGTCCACTCAACGCGGCCCGGGCGAGTGAAGCGGACCAGCAGCGATCGCTCCTGAGCACGTTTTCCTTCACCCACCCCTCCAACCATCTGCGTTGGTTTTACATCCATGGTTTTACTTACCTTCATTTCCTTACCTCGTCGACCGTCTCCTCTCTCTTAACGATCACCTGGAAGGTGAATAGGATATAAGGGAGAGAGAGACGGCCGGCCGATAAACAGCCAACACATGAGTATGGAGCATACGATGCCGAAGCGTTACGGGATTAACTAAAGATAACGCCAGTTATTGACCAGTAAAACGCCTTTTGGGCGAAGAACGAGCGAGCGAGATAGTGAGCCCTGCACGTGCGCAAGGGCGAGAGGGTACTTTCAACGGGCTTGTGCAAAGCACCCTTCTAACCTGTCGCTAGCGGTGTGCCAAATTTGAACGCAATCGGCCCAGCCGTTCCTGAGATCTGGAAGCGGCATTCTGCACGTGCGCACGTGCAAGCGGGGTCCAAACTGACTTTTGCACGGCACCCTACTAACTGGTCCCCAACCGTGTACCAAATTTGAGCGCAATCGGCCCAGCCGTTCTCGAGATCTGGGAGCGCCCCCTGCACGTGCGCACGTGCTGTAGCACCCCAACCTTAACACATGCAGATGAATTATCTGATGGAGACCTGTGTACCGAGTTTCAATTCAATCGGCCCAACCGTTGTGCCGTTATTGAGGTTGCAATTTTGGGGGTTCTTAAAAATTGTCCAACTTTACCACGCGCCACGTGCGGTGGTTGGCAAAAACGCATGGTGGCCATCACACCACAGAACTTTTACGTCCAAGTGACATTCAGTAAAGAAGACCGCTTGAATCGGATGTCCCGTTCCTAAGATATTAGCTTTTGAAGAGCGTTCCCACCATAGAGATATATATATACATATATATCTACATATACATATATATATATATATACATGTATATATATCTCTATGGTTCCCACGGCCGGCCGGCCGGCCGGCCGCTCCTACTCAGGATTTTCCCTTAATTCAGTATGAACTCGCTTGCTCGCTGCGCTCGCTCGCTCGTAACAAAAAGAAAAAACGTTGACCTCAAACGTTGACCTCAAACGACCATACAAAGTACCAGCATATACGACGACATGCAAGGTCCCCAATGCAAAACCTAAGAATCGCTCTTTGCAAAGTGTATGAAATCACGATTATAGGTGATTGATAATTAATTACAGGCTTAAGATCGTTTCCGGCATCAAAATACCAGTTTCAATGGTTCAATATTTCCCACTGACTTGTAATAGTGAAGTCACGTGACCAGCTTGACCTCGGGTGAAAGTAAGGAAAATTGGAGGAATTGATGTGAAATCTCTAGAGCTGTTAGTATTACTATTCTATTTTTGTTACTATATGCCGTAACTTGTTTTATCCGCTGCAAAAGGTTCACTGAGGGTGCTGTAAAGCTGCAACTTTTTGCATCGTTCCAAGATTTATTTGTGACGTCATAGGTCAGTAAGCTGACCTCAGCCTCAAAATTCTGATGGCGTCAAACGATCCGGCTTAACCCGCGAGTTGCTGGGGGGGGGGGGCGTTAAACGCCCCCACTTTTTTCGCTGGGCCATAGCATAAAAACGGCGCGCCGCAGGCGCGCCAAATTTTGGGTACCTGTAGGGAATTGATTGAAGTTTATTGTGACAAAGTTTCAAAAAAATTGGTCGGAAAATTTTTGAGATATCGAGGTTTTAGTGACGTCATGATTTCTGAGTTTTCGACCAAAAACGGCATATGTTCAAAAAATCATATAAAATCACAGAATAGACATACAGACATGCCGTAAACGCCATTAGACTGCCAATACCATGAACAATCAGATGGCTATCTTCGATTATTGATTATCGTTCCGCATTTTCCAAAATCTTGAACTGAATCTTGGCAATTTCTCGTGACTTCTTCACGACCATGATACATGCAATTCTTAAATTGAACTTTTTGAGCCAAACACGTACACATATGATAAAATGAATGTCACCATCGTGTTCTACGCCCCAAATTACCCATAAAACATGTGTCACAGGCTGCGAATATCAGTTTTTTATTTTCGAGGAAATGTGCCTGCCCGGTTGACCTGACCTTGACCCTGACCTATGCTTGAATGACCCCTGCATGGAGCTGACACTCTTGTAGGCCTTATATGATGGATTGTGCACCGTTTTGACAGAGTTTATGACGAGAGGCGCCCATTGCGAAGTCCTGAAGTCCATGCTACTGAAAGCCCGATTTCAGGTGTTTGACCTGACCTTGACCTGACCTGTGACCTCAAAATTCAGCTTTAAAGTTCTCATCTGAAGCGTCTCGTCGCGTTCTTTCGTTTGCCGCCTCGTGCGTTTCGCTGCGCCTATTGGTTCTCGAGTTATCGGCTGGGGGCGTTTAACGCCCCCCCCCCCCCCAGCAAACGGTGGGTGGCGAAGTACCCCAGCAACTGCCGGATTAAATCAATGTTCAGGTAGATATGTCCGAACTTTCAGCTCTCCAGCCCTATCAGCGTTGCAAACGATCTCGAGAAAACCGTTGGGGCTGCACAGTGCACATCAAACCCTCCCCTTTGGCCAGGTGGGAATAAAATATTATGAAAGTGAATGTTAGTGAAACATGGAGCATCCCAAGCCACCAGCTAACCCTCGCCGGCACAGGGGAGGGGGGGGGGGTTGTCGGGTTGAAAACAGTAGAACATGACATCACTCTGACGTCATTTGCAGCCAGCCTATGATAGCCTTTGGAAAAAATGTTTAGTCACGATGTGTAAAATTGATGCCCGAGAGGGTTCTGAAAGTTTGGTGACGATCGGCGCAGCGGTTCTGGAGATATATTGAAAAGTCTGAAGGGAGCAAAAAATAGCCTCTCCCCTGACAAGGGCCGGGTTATGGCGCGAACTATATCATTGGCAATATTACTCTTTTTATTGTACTGAGATAATTCGCTCATTTATTGACTTGCACTTGGAAGAATAGTGATCTATCGGATGGGTAACGCATTTCACCGCCTAGCTTTCCCGGGTCAATGGCCTGCATGTAGGCAGCAAACGGAGCTGCTGCACCGTTTCGGAGCAGAATCCTCGGCACGCCCCCCCCCCCCCCGGCCTCCACTTGTCTGGAGATCGATGTTCGCTCGCACTCTTCTGCGAAAGCGACGGGGGACTGCATTCCCAAAGTCGGTCAATGGGGTGTTCAAATGTTCTGCGAATCGAGGGTCAGTGCCCTCGCTGCGTGGAGAAGGGTCGGTGCCGCATCAGGCACCGTTACGCTGCAAGAACAATAAATACGAGTCTTTGGCGCGTCTTTAGCTCAGGTGTTCCGATAGATTCAAAGTGCAGTGATCTTCTTAGCCCGCGCCCCCGGGTGTTTGGATACCCACTGTGGTCTTTCGCAGATATCTCAAAAACGGCGGCGCTCCGTGCCGCCATTTTTATAAAAACCTGTTCACGCATCTTCTCCGCACATGTAGGTATAAATTTCAGACCCAGGTCGCCCAAGGTCAGATCACCAGGCGACGTCAAATGCCCTTACCTCTGAAAAACTTACAATGCTCGTCATAGCTACACCAGCTGAACGATCGCATTGAAACTCTCAGAGATTGATAAGAGCAGTATGTATCAATGTATAATTACTAGTATCTTTGACACACAGAACATGAAATAGCACCCATGATCCCTTTTATGCCCCTGAGGTCATCTCAGGCCGCCAATGATATCTGTTTTTCGCGAATAACTTTTGATAAAGGCATGCTAGAGTGATTGAAACACCTTAGTTGTGTTTGGCTGGACAATACAGATCGACTGATATGCAACTTGACCCTTACCGGTCAGGTCATGACCTTGACCTGAGGTCAAAATATCAAGTTGACCTTTCAAGGTCAAGTGATAATTTATTCGACGCGTCTTGACGAAAGGAACACGATGCTGGTAAAAGAAAGTTCGTTTAATTTGAGTCAGAACTCAGAAGTAATTGCAGAAAATCGTTTCCGAAAAACGGCTATTTTGGCAGTTTTTGCCCCCTGTAGGCAAAACCGTTGAGGGTAGATGAAATCTGAGACAGTTATTCAGAAAGGGCGGTAATGGGGCTATCAAATGAAATTTTCTGCGGCGCTGTAGCTTTTTATATTCTGAGCTGTGCGTCGATTTGTTGAAAATTGTCGACAAATCGACGAATTTTGGCCTTCAATGACCTCTGGTGACCTGACCTTTGGCTTTGACCTGACCAAAAACGTGACTGAAGTGATTTCTTCCTTACTTTTTACGCTCTTTCGAACGCCGCCTTTCCCGTATCGCTACGCGACCCAGGAGCCGAGTTAGAAGGGGGTGTTCACTTCAACCCCCCTCCCCCTCCAGCAGGGTGTGGAAATCCAGGACTCCCAGCCGGACGCGGGTTAAACAGACATTCCGAAGCTCTTCAATGCGAAAAAAGATTCATTTGCAGAGCAACAAAGTCTTAGAAATCAGCTTAAGTTGGTGGGGCAAAACGCTTATTGGTGGGGCAACCGCCCCACCAACTGTATAGGAAGCTCCGCCCCTGCGTACGAGCACATTTTATTTCCACGGAGTCGGCTGTGTAGTGTGCTGAGCCTGAAATTCCGAGTTTCACCGCTCATGAAATTTGCTCCCCCATTATGCCGACACATTTAAATGTCTGGCTATTACACCTTTTTGCACTCAAAATAGGCATCTTTTCATTCAATTTCGGCGAATTGCATTCAATTTTAGCGATCTCTCTATTCGTAGCAAATGAGAGATCGCTAAAATTGAATGCAATTCGCCGAAATTGAATGAAAAGATGCCTATTTTGAGTGCAAAAAGGTGTATTTATTGTTAGCGGGTTAAACAAGCTTGTTCAAGCTCTTGTGACAAGCTTGTTCCTGCATTATTTAACGTCTTTCTGAGGTATCTCCTTGATGATCGTATGCTTCGAACTGCCTCAATGCTTCAAAATCATCGTTTTGTGTCGTTCCTTACTGAACGGAGGTGGACCATGCGTGCCCGATTGGTGGGACATTTTCAGGCTCCATTGGGGCCGAGGCCTTCGGTTAAAATGGACAAATCATGACACCATACAAAATGTCCCAGATTTATCTATCACGTGCATTGCTTTTTTGCACAAGATTTTTCGATTTAGGGACCACCATTGACGTTTACTTTTTAACAGTTAAAAAAAAATCACCCGTTGGCTTTCCCGTCTACATGTACATAGTCATAATGTTCCGTCGTGAAAGGACTATATTCTACGGTCATTTGATTGCTAAGTCGATGGCGGACACGCCGCGTCGGATTCCGCCGCTGTGGGCGGTGCTTCCCACCGTGGCGGTAATCGCAGCCGGCCATCTGCGGAGCGCAGGGTCACCACAGGTCATTCGGCGCGCCGCGGCGGACCTGTCCGACGGGCCGGCTGTCCCCCCTCCCCTCCCCTGCCCGGCCGCCGGCCCACCACGGCCACGGCCGGCTCCTGCCTGGAGGACGGCGCGCCGGCCGGCCGGCCGGGCCGAGCCGCAGTTCGACAGCCACCATAGCGCGTGCCGGCCGCACGGCCACCGGCGCCCAAACGCAGCTGGACCGCCCGCCCGCCACGCCGGCCCGCCGCTCCCCCCGGCAGTGCTGCACCGGTCGCCGCCGGCGCCCTGATACGATCGCGCCGCACCGCCATGTCGTCGGCGAAGAAGCCACCGCTCACGGCCAAGTCCACGGCCAAAGGTGAGTGAGACGCCGGCTCCGGCCACCTAATCCACCCGCTCGGCTGTGCCGTAGGTCAGGGACAAACACCCGCGCCGGGGCGCCTGCCCCTGCTCTCTCCCCAGCCGGGGGCGGTCAGCTGCGTGAGCATACAGCGTCCCCATACACTGCACCGACGGGTCCAAACCTGCTGCACTTGTCCTAGGGGAAATAATTATCCGTTTAGAAAGGTCACGTTTCTGTATTTGTGCGCCGCGCATGATTCAAGTAATGTTACGGCTGTTATTCATCCTAAATGTTTGAAACACCAGCTTCGTTTATTGTAATCTTTTTATAATGTTCGTTTTTCTTGTTTAGCCTGCATCTAAAGAAAAATGCACTGAAACACCACACACAATACACAGGCACAGAATAGACGAATTTTTTTTCATGACCAAAATGTAGAATAGATATGATTCGTTTTGAATTTTGTTCGAAATATCCGCGACATCGTTACACGTTTGCGACATCATTATCGTTATTTCGAACAAAATTCATACCATTATATAATGTCTCTGTCTCTGATGATAGAGTGACTGTCACAGCTAAACAATAGCACATAGCTACATGTGTAACGGCTGCTCTTTTATGGCGGTCTCGGCACTATGTCCTCCATAAGCCGGTTTTCATCGATCAACTTCCGCGCACGGAACCTAATGTGTCGGATGACACTGTTCAATGACACCTGACGACCTTACAGCCGATTATAGCTGACCTTCCATTTCCAATACGCACGCGGCACGCAGCAGCTCGTTGTGAGCCGGCCGTGGTCTGTCCATCCTCTGTCCGGTGCTGAAATCACCGCGGCGCAGCGCAGCGCAGCGACCACCCGGTCAGCGGACAGGTGCTGCTCTGAAGGTCAGCAGCGCAGCGACTCCAGCTCGGCCGCGCAGAGGCCCGGCAGCCGAATATTGCCAGCCCGCTGAGGCTGGGGTGGCCCGGGCCTCGTTTGGGAGGAGCTGTACCGTTCGAGTGTGGGAGCCATGTGGGGCAGAACGTGTTGCCGTGACGGCTTCCGGCTGACAGTCGGCAGCTCCGACTGTACCGTACCGGCCCGGACAGACCCGGACAGACCCGGACAGACCCAACCCTGCTGACAGACCCGGACAGACCTGGGGTCTCTGACCGTCCTGCAGCCCGGCCCGGACAATCCCTCTGTCCCATCCCGGCCCGGACAGACCGGACAGTCGACAGACCCGCCGTCCCATCCCGGCGCGGATAGACCCGGACAAACCCGGATAGACCCGCAGTCCCGGCCCGGCCCGGACAGACCCGACTCTGCTGACCGGCCCGGACAGCCCCGCCGTCCCATCCCGGCCCGGACAGACCCGGTCCGCTGATCGGCCCGGTCCGGACAGAGCGGGCCGGCCCTGCTGACCGTCCTGGACAGACCCGGATGACCCGACTCTGCTGACTGGCCCAGACAGACCAGCCGTTCCATCCCGGCCCGGACAGACCCGGTCCGCTGATCGGCCAGGACAGACCGGACAGCCCCGCCGCCCCGGCCCGGTCCGGTTGTCCAGGCTCACCAGACCCCCGCCAGCCACAGACTAATCGGCTTGGCTAATGTCTCCCGCGCCATTTCAAGGTCTCGCGCGGTGCGGGTGGATGGGACTTTTTGTCCGCCGCACAGCAGAGCGAAAAACGTGGACAATTGTCGCATCGCTGGACGCTGGCGGTGCGTGGCCTGGCGCAGAAAAACACCATGCGAGGTGTACAGTTACGCGCGCGGAGCGGCTACCCATTTGTATCGCCCCGAATGGCCGCCTGGGCAAACATCGCGGCTTGTTTATTTGGGGTGAGTGAAATATCGCTACTAACGGCCAGGTGGATTTCACAACACGAATGTGATGATCTTCAGTGCCTGATGACTGCTGCTGGATATGCAAATGGAGATGCCTCCACAGTCCACCGCAACGGCATCGTGCCATTTAATTAATATAACTAGCTTATTATTTCACAATCAACCCTCAGCTCTTCAAATAATAGAAATAGCTAATAGGTAGTGGATGGCGGTCTTTGGCTAGCCATGTGATTGTGAAGAACGCGTGGTGATGGAGGCCGCACGTGCCAATAAGGAGGGGGTGGCCGGGGCCCTTCCCTTGTCTGCGGCCTGCGCCCCTATAGTCCTTGATGGAGATCGTCAACGCCCGCTCCCGTTCCGCCATGATGGTGTTAAAGGGACACTCCCACCTTAACATTAGTTTTGAGTTGAGATAGCCAAATTGGTGGCCATGGCCTGCAAATACCGGTTTGGGCACTCACAACATCGACAAATGCTTTAATTCGGAGATATGGAATTTCAAACTTGCAGTTTTCGGATTCTAAGGGGCTAGTGCATTGGTATGCCCCCTTATAATTTGTGACGTCAGCGGAGATCTAACGATTTTTAAATCTTTTACTAAAACGTTTGGTAGCACGCGGTGGTATATGCTGCTTTGCGCGCAACAAATGCCGCACTTTCAAATAAAGTCGCTAGGAACAGCGGAGATCCCAAAAAGTAAACAAAAGTAAAAGTCTAATATCTTGAAAACCGGTGAATATTTTTCGATGAAATTTGGTAGATATTCGTTTTCGCTCTTTCTGAACCGAGCGACATCACTTTCGTGCCGATTCATTAACTTTTTTGAAGGTGGGAGGGTCCCTTTAAGCTCGGCATCATCTGTCGCCGCGCGGCTCGATGGCTACGTACAGCATAGGTTGTGCTGCACAGTGCACATCTAAGTCTGTATCGTGCATACGATTAGTTTTTGCTTATGCCAAATGTATGCAGTTGAATCAACTTCTCACTCCTTCTGTTATTGATATGTATCTTGTTGACATTGCCCTTAACCTTGGTCATGAGGGGTTCCCCGCTTCAGTCTCTGAATCAGTGTTCACTCAGCGATTGTGGTATGTGGAGACAGGTCGGCTGAGACGTCCCGCGACCCTGTCCTGCAGATGCATACCTACTTCGGAGCAAGATTCGCCGTCAACGCCGGGAAAACAGGCGCCAAACACTTGCATGGACCGACCGGCGCGGTGAGGTGCTTAATGTCACCTTATCACGGCTCATTGATGTTCTGAAAGCTATGTTCTGAAGAAAAAAAGTTATATGACCTGCACCGGAAGCGTTTGCAATGGTATTGAACTTGTAAATGATTTGATATTGATTGATTTCTTTTTGCTTAGGCATCCGGATTTAGGTTTGTGATCTTTTTATTCAATGGAAGTATTCGGAACGATCTGGGAAAATGGGCTAACGCACCAATCTACTACTATTTCGCTCAAATAAATTGTTTATTGACCGCTTTAAGGCTTGAAATCATGTCCTGACTAATCGCAAATGGTCGCAAGAGTGCATGCTGCCTGCCGGGGCATGCTGACGCACATCAAACTGAATTGCGCATTATCGCAAAAGCAGGATAGCGAAAATAAAGTGGTTGAACCGGTCCTTGTCACGCAGACTAGTCGCGCATCCTCACGATTACAATTATAAATACCGGAATTCCTGCACGCTTCATTGGCGCCATTCATAGGCGTTCTGCAGTGCCACCAATAACATTCACAGTTGTGAGTTGGACGTTCAGTTGTTCGAGTACAACACGTCACTGCTTGCGTTGGATATCAGCTTTGAATCGAAAACACCCATATCACCCGCGGTGACCGGCAGGAGAATCGGTCAGGAGGTCTCAAATCGGTCCCGCTGAACACCCACGCGTAGAATCGGTCCCAGACGACCTTGAGTGACGGCCGGTGACCAGTGATCTCAGTAGTCAGTGGTGAGCTGTCAGCGACCACTGGTCACTGGTCAACGACCGGCAGTCAGCGGTCAGCGCTCGGCGGGAGAGGTCAGATGTCAGCGGCCAGCGGTCCCTGTCAGCACGGACGGTGACCGATACTGTCGGTACCCAGCCCAGCAGTGGGCTCCTGTACCAATCAGCTCGCAGATATACCCGATCCAGCCGGGACGGCCTCTCTCTGCCGACTCACGCTGTCCGGGGTGGCGTGTGGACTGTGTGGAGTCACCCCTGTCCGGTCAGCAGACCAATGTTAGATGGTTTGCGGGCCTCATTCCGCGTGCGTGAGTCTAGTCCTCTTCTAGCCGTTTGTTCGGCTCCGAAAAGTGAGGGATAATTTTCCGGAATCAACGATAATTATTCGGTACTCACGTTCGGTATTGCGAGAGCGGAAAATTATCGCCGATGACTTTGCTTCGCCGGATAGAATCCGCAGAGCAGAGTCGCGGGGAAATTATTCCTTTGTCGTCAGTCGATATCCAGCTGACACCTCGAGATTAACCGAACGTCTATTTTGGGAATAATTCTCCAGCGAACAATTCTCCCTAAACATGGATATGCCGATCGTGTCTCTTCGCAGATAATTTTCTGACGGAGAATATTCGAGGGACAACATTTTCCGGATGCCGAACACACGCTAGGTGTGCCAGACTGCAGACGGTCTACTTCAGGCACGCGCCGATCTAGTGCGAGCCACGTCCCCTGGAGTGCCGACACGGCCTGCTCCCCGTTCAGTCCTCCCACGGACTGCCGCCCCCCTCCCCCCGGAAAGGCGAGTCTACCGGCGCGGAAATTGCGCCTCTCTGAGCGGCCCCGTGACCCAGAGGTCCGCGGGCCCACTCCCGGGGTTTCCGCTCGCGTGGTCCGCGGTTCCGGCGTCCAGGTGTAGCCAGCAGCCGCCACGAGCGGCCGGTCAGACGGAGAGATGACCTCAGAAGCTCCCTGAGTCCGACAGGGGACGGAGTGTCGCCACAGGAGCTCACTGAGTCCGACCGGGTGTCGCCACGGGAGCTCACTGAGTCCGACCGGGTGTCACCACAGGAGCTCACTGAGTCCGACCGGGTGTCGCCACGGGAGCTCACTGAGTCCGACAGGGTGTCGCCACGGGAGCTCACTGAGTCCGACCGGGTGTCGCCACAGGAGCTCCCTGAGTCCGACAGGGTGTCGCCACAGGAGCTCACTGAGTCCGACCGGGTGTCGCCACAGGAGCTCACTGAGTCCGACCGGGTGTCACCACAGGAGCTCACTGAGTCCGACCGGGTGTCACCACGGGAGCTCACTGAGTCCGACCGGGTGTCACCACAGGAGCTCACTGAGTCCGACAGGGTGTCGCCACGGGAGCTCACTGAGTCCGACAGGGTGTCGCCACGGGAGCTCACTGAGTCCGACCGGGTGTCGCCACGGGAGCTCACTGAGTCCGACCGGGTGTCGCCACGGGAGCTCACTGAGTCCGACCGGGTGTCGCGCTGGACGGCGGGACGTCGCGGAGGCGACTGGTTAGTAATGCAAATCGGATGGCGGAATGTTGTTGTGATGCAGCTTGCAAGCAGTTTGAGATGGTGGGAGCTCTAAACAATACAGCCCTCGGTTCAGTAGCGATCCTACCAACATCAGCGTTAACCAACCACAGGATGCATGGGCATTGGCGGTATTAATTACACCCGCTCTTAGCCGTGCCACAAAGTAAAAATCAATGCCAGGCTCTGTGTGCGCTTTTGAATTTAAATATATCAAATGGTGCGGTGCATTGCTGTGATACCATTACAATATGTATGCTAAATGTTTTGCACTGAATCCCTTGCATTGTGAGATATGCAGATTCTCTAAACAGCTTCAGTCTAGACTGCCGCACAACATTTCAGAGAATGAAGCTGTGAAGCTGGATGAAGGACGATCACACGGTTAGCGCCGCGGTAAATTAGCGTAACCGGCATCTAAACGGCCATAATGCGCCGATAAACTGCAAATATGGCTGTTGGCAGCGTGGATCACAAAACACGATTATGTTCAACAAGGCAGTTGGTATGGAAATATGTCCACTTCACACGAAATGACTTTATAGTTTGCCGTCATTATGCAGCACAGATGCCTTCATGACTGTGTGTGGGCAACTGAAATCGTTTAATTTTTATATAGCCAAACTCACACTGTAGTTATGTAAATACGGCAAACCAACACCAGATCTGAGCAGACCTGGACATGTTCGTCGTGTACCTTATTTGGGTACTCTTTTATCGTTGCACGCCAAAAACTAAAATTAATGACAAACCGAGCCAATAACAACCAGTACAAAAAAAACGCCGTATGTGCAAATACCATCACCGACGTGCAATTGCATTGCTGGATTTTCCACGGGCTGGGGCTGAACGTGATCGTACGCTGGATCGTACGGAGATTTCCGATTTCTCAATGATCTGAGTGAGTGAGATACCCGTGCGTCGATGAATATACCACTGGTGAATCAAACACGCTACTCGCCCGGTTCGCCGCAGCGCTGCGGGCGCAGAGGGCGGTGCCCTTTGTGACGGTTTTACACACGGAAGGTCCCGCGGCGAAAGCCGACAGTCATGGCTCGTAGAGCGTTTCTCGGAGCTGCTGACCTAGATGCTGGTGGAGTTTTGTTTGATTTCCGCGGTCTGACCGGCCGCCGACCGGTCAGACAAGTTCCGCCCACCTCCAGACCCCGTGTCTGTGAAAAATGTCCCAGCCTGCCTCACCATGTTGGGCGAACTGAATGAGACATGACCCACTAAAGATTTGAAGAACTGTATGAAGCGTGACCGCCTCCTAAGAAATCCCTCCCCTGGAAAATGAGAGTGGATGGGCTGCACGCGTGCCCGTGCTCTGAGCTGCACGCGGCAGCAGGGGAAGGCTCTGCAGCTTGTGCTGGGAAGGGCGCCATAAACCTGCCTCCAGCGCATGTGCCGTCTGTACAGACTGCTGCACGCATCGTGATGCAGATAAGGATAGCGCGATTTTCCAAATATGAGCGCGGATCACAAAAACATTCGTTTTTCTCACTCCAGATGCCGAAATGTAGTTGGTACGTTTCTAGAGAGCTTGGCGGCGGTGGAATGATCTTTGAATATGACCGACCAGGTTCAAGGGCTTAGAGCATAGCTAATGAGACGATCAGATGTGTCTGAATTGATGATAGATGCTACGAACTTATGCCAATGGTTTCGATCCGAAACAAGAGCTTGCATGATTAAATAGTTATATGAAAATCATATTGCTTTATTAGAAAATTTTGCACCACATCCATTCCCAATCATCAGCGTTCTCACCACGGACTTTCCCTCGTACTCAATAAATGAATCTCTGCCCCAGCAGGGGCAGATTATAGCTACCAGGATAAGACGCAGTGTCCCAATCTCCCCATGCATGCAGCGCGTGGAGCAGCGGCAGCAGCACACACTCGTAAATACCTCCTCGCGGATGAGCCGCAGCGTCCGCCTCTCCCACATACAGGGCCAGGAGCCGCCGTGAATACGGTGCCGCCAATGGCGATAACGGCTCCCGTGACCGGGCTGACAGCGGAGCTCCCGTGACCGGGCTGGCGGCGGAGCTCCGTGCCGGCGGTGTCTGGGATCCCGCCGAGATGCTGAGGTCATCACACGACCGGCGGGGCGGCGCGCCTTGCGGATACAGGGCCCAGCTGACCCGGGGACGGACGGCCCACTGACTCAGGGAGCGCTATCGAACAATGCCACCCCACACCCATTGAAGAGATGAGAGAGAATCACGTGACCCCACATGGACCGGTGACTAGTGGAAAAGCAGAGCTATAACCTTGCTCACAGCATCCGGAACAGTGTGCGGTGCTCGGCCGACTGGTCGTCGGTGAACAACCAGTCTGCGTCCGCAGTACTCCGAGTCTTCAGAGTACTGCGGACTGTGGACTGGTCATTGGTGAACAGCCAGTCTGTCGTCCGCAGTACTCAGAGTCTTCAGAGACTGGCAGTCGCCAGTCCGCCATAACCAGTCCACAGTCGCCAGTCCGCCGTCACCAGTCTGCACAGTCGCCAGTCCGCCGTCATCAGTCCACAGTCGCCCGTCCACCGTCATCAGTCCACAGTCGCCAGCCCGCCATCACCAGTCCACAGTCGGCAGTCCGCCATCGCCAGTCCACAGTCGCCAGTCCGCCGGCACCAGTCCGCAGTCGCCCGTCCACCGTCATCAGTCCACAGTCGCCAGTCCGCCGTCATCAGTCCACAGTCGCCAGTCCGCCGTCCACCACCCACCCGGGGAGCTCTACTCTGCGCAGACCGCGGGGGCTGGACCGACCTGCAGCTTATAAGGACCTGGTGTAGTTTGCTGTTGCCATGTGACCCAATCCTCGAAGAGTCCGGGGACTGAAAAGAAAGCAGGTTACAGCACTATGAGGCCCATGCATCGGCCTTCCGAGGACCGAGTGCAAGATAGACGAATTCGGCTCAGCTGCATTGCATGACGCTGGCACGGGTGGTTCTCTTGTGCTCTGGGCATTTAAGCACAGTAATTACCTAACATCAATCTTGTCTGCTGACTGCTCCCCGACCATCGTAGGCCCGCAAACGGTTACGAACTTACGTAACTGTGTTGCACTCGATACCTACTCTGTTTATAAATATCGTGCTATGCGGTGCCGGTGCAGCACTCTTTTGCACTCACAAATTATAATTTAGCTAGTTAAGTGTTTTACTTTTAATTGCATATGAAAATATCAAACTTTTACCTAAATTAAAAGCTTAACATATTTATTCCTATTTTATCACCAACTTGTTGCCTCTGCCTGTCCAGTGTCCATCGTTCCGTCCGTCTGTCTGTCCGTCTGTGTTGTGCGTCTGTGTTGTCTGTCTGTCTGTCTGTCTGTCTGTCTGTCTGTCTGTCTGTCTGTCTGTCTGTCTGTCTGTGTTGTCTGTCTGTCTGTCTGTCTGTCTGTCTGTCTGTCTGTCTGCCTGTGTTGTCTGTGTTGTCTGATGTCTGTCTGTCTGTCTGTCTCTGTCCGCCCGTCTGTCTGTCTGTCCGTCTGTCTGCCCGTCTGTCTGTCTGTCTGTCTGCCTGTCCGGAGGCCGGAGCGGTGGGCTAGGTGTCGGGTCGCGTGTCGGGTGGCTGGCGGTGAAGGTCAATCTCTCCGTACCATCCCAGAGTCCAAGTGTCGGTGTCTGTCGTTAACGCCTCAAGTACCACCTTGAGGCAGTCGGCCTGTTAGACACAGGCCTCTACCGTAATTAAAGACGTACCAGTCGGACTACTCTTACCAGGTGCGCCCTTAGCACTAAATAGGAGACACAGCCGAGCGAGACAACACAAAAAGTGCGTTTTATCGAACATATTGCAGCAATCTTGGCATGCCTAGTCCTTAGTAAGTACTGCATCATAAAGGTATTTCAGCGCCCGTAGTCATTGTACGTGGTCATTGTAAAATCCAGATCGCTGCTAGATTCAAGATTTTCTGTCCGTCTGTGTGTCTGTCTATTACACGTCGCACTCGTACACCACGGAACTGGGATAATCACGGCTTGGACAATCATTATTAGCTGGCTGTCAATGCCTCAATGAATCGTCGCGAATCAGCCGCCCTCCGTAGCGGTCATCTGAAGTGTGGCATTGTGCTTGGAACATTCGAAGAGAAAACACGGAACAACACGTTGCCGTGCCGCGGCTGTCATGACGCGCACCCAGAGCGAATGACATGCCAAAATTGCACGCCATGAGCTCAGCGGCATGTCAGTGGCACAATCGAGTAACTGTTCGCGGCCAGAGCTCGGCGCTGCTATAGGCGAAGCGGCCACCGTTAGACCGTAGTGTTGACACTCGGTACCGGAGGCGAGGATGTGACGTGCCAGCATTTGTGCATGCTGCGGAGGCCGGCCGTTCCTCACAACACCGCACCTCGTGACATCATCAGCGGATGGACGTGTGGGACGGGCTGGCGCGCCCAAGGAACGGTGACCTCGCCCCTGCCCAGCCCCCAGCGGGGAGATTTATGGGCGCCTCAATCACCCTTTGTGACCAGTTCCTCTTCCTCGCTAAGTCTGTCAGCTGTCACGGACGACTATTTCGTGGCGTGTGTATTATGTGACCGAGAGGCTCAGCTTGCATGTGTCGCTAACAGTGGCGTGACGAGCTGACCACCGGTGGTAAGCGGACCGCTACCCATTTTTCCCCTGACCTTACTCTTGAACTTGGGTGACCTGACACCTGTGACGAGAACGCGTCATTCATGACGGCTCAGAGAATACACAATAGTCGACCTATAGCCGTGACCTAGAACTTCGGGCTGCTGCCGCCTGACGATCGGGTCAGCCAGTTCCATTGACCTTCTACCTTCGTGGCATCTGCTTTCGTTACCTATGCCACTGTCGGGCCGGGCCTCCGTCGGGTGTCGGTGTACGAGTCAGCACGTGTCCTGTGCTGTGTTGTCTCATGCATGCACGGTGGACGGACAGCAGAGAGGCGCCGAGCCGTGGAGTCTGGCCAATGACAGGGCCCCCGTGCAGCCGCCTGCGGAGGCCGACACCGACCTCGGCCACGTCCATAAATACGGCCGATCGCAGCCCTTCCCTCTGCCAGGGAGCGCGGGAACGGCTCCACGGCCGGACCGTGAACAGGTGCGTGACCGAACGGCCGTCCTTGGGGCCACCCACCTTCTGGAAATTCCGACAGGATTTCGGAGGAGGAGGAGGAGGAGGCCGGGCTAGCTCATTATTCCGGACAAGCGTATTCGCTGATGGATGCTGAGTTGCGGGACTATTTCATCAGCCAAAGCTTTTGCGGGACTGAAGCAGCTGTCATGTATGACATGGCCGCAGTTGGTCACCGTCAAACAAGACAATGCAAATCGATGCTCCAATGTCTATCTATCAAACGGGTATTCCGGGACAACAGCTTACCCCGTAACCCCATACAGCTTCGCATCTTAGCCACGAGCCCCGCAGGTCTTACCTACCAGTTCTCACTTTCAAATAAGTGGTGTTTTCGTCTATCCGAACTCATCCCTGCAATTAGGCGTCTCTCGCCCGGGCTCATACCAGTCGGCTGACGCAACCCTGGCCTGACGCGCAGTACCTGCCCTAGACGGCTGGAGGGTCTCTGTGGGTTACCGGCCGGTCCAGGGTGTTTGGTGGGACTGTCGGACAGCTGAGCCCACTCCTCCCCTCTCACTACCGTACTCTCTGCGCAATACCGGCATGATTAATCACCGATCCACTGTCTACAGACGCCTGACGGAAACCCGGCACAGTCCTTGGCCGGGCGCCTGACCGTAATCCTACGAGGCCCTACCCGGCGCTGCCCCTCGGACGAGCCCAGCAGATCCGCTCCTCAGGGGTGCAGGGCCGTGATGGATGCCGCCGGGAACCTGCAGGGCTCGTCAGCGGCCCTGGCGCGGCGCGAATCCCTTCCTGGCCCCGTCCTTGGCTAGTGGCGGGGCTCCCTGTCTACGTCTATCTCTATCCCCGGCCAATCGCGACTCCCTGGCCCCTGCCTGGCCCCGTCTCTGGGTAGCCGGACTCGGGACTCCTTGACTGACCGGTGACTGCAGAGACTGGTCCCCCGACCAGTACCCCTCTGAGGGGTGGGCGCCCTGCCGACTGACTGCGGTCGACCGGTGCTTCCATCGTGGCAGCAGATTGACGTCAGAGCCCGCGACAGGTCCCGAGAGGTCCACTCAGTTCGCAGTGTTTCATATGGTTCAGTCCGGTGACCGGTCTATAATCGGATTACGGGGCTGAACAGTAGGCAGGCGGCAATCTATAGGATCATTTGTTGGAGACGTGATAAAGACACTTTTTTCCTATCAAGCAAAAATCCTTGGCTGCACTTTGCTACCGCTTACGAGTAGGTATTAGTTTTGTCCATGCTCGTATTTTCTTTGAGCAGTATGTATATAGCGTGGTGTATGACAAATCAAACAAAATCTTATACTCCTATTTCGCTTTCCAAAGGCTCCTCAGTGAAGCATGTGCGCATATGTGTACCTATATAGTAATACATGCATAATGTAGATGTTCAAAGGCTGCATGTTTAGATATCGAGAGTTATGAAAGACTGAGAAGTCAGGAAATATCAAATGTTTTGAATGTCTCATGCTTGAATGCTGGAATGAGTTGCTTTTGATATAAGCCTTTAGCACTTTTTTTTCTTATTTATTTTCCTACCTGCAGAATGGCGATAAATACTGGCGCCTGAGCTGATTTTTGATATTATATAACGCGCTACCCAGTTGGCACAACATCAGGAATGTATGGAGATAATATACGGAGTTTACGGAGGCTGACCTTGCTCGGACGCTGGTGGTCATGACGAAACTGCAAAACGCCATTTCCGTAATCCTCTAGTCAGCTCTGTGCGGGAAAAACGAGCGATTCACTTATTAAAACCAGCGGAGTGATTGCAATACATGCAGTATCATGTATCATGTCTATGTCGAGAATATAGCGGACATGACGGAGCATTTCAAACATGAAACATGCTTCTTTGGTACGTATATGTATAACAGGTATCCGCTTGCGCATGCATGAGAAAATTGAGCATATTAGACTCTGGTATCCCTGGCTTCCAGTGCAGAGCAAAGTTCTCTAAAAAAGAATCTCCCAGTTTTGTATGGGAGCTAATGGCGACAATCAGAGAGGTAGTGAGACACGCCGAGAAGTAGCCATTATCAATTTATCATATTGCGTTGTCCACAAAACATTTCATCGAGGTAGTGGCCAAAGAGTTGTAGCGCGAAGTGATCGCTGGGGTCGACAGGTCCAGGACATCCCACTGATGACGGCCGATAAGCCGGTTTGTCCTTGTAGCGCGTACACGGACGCCGCTCGGTCGACCTGCCGCGAGCTGAGCTGCTTGAGACGACCTCGGCGGAGCTGCTGGAGCGGGCTGGCGGAAGATTTTTGCACGGCTGTCGGAGCACGCCGCCCGGTGAACGGGGTACTGTTCGGCGTCAACAGGGCCGGCTCTGTTTATACGGCGGGGCACGCACGCACACCCTTACGGGCGGAGCGGCCGCGGACGGGCGGAGTGCCGGGCGGACTGACGGTCAGCAGCAGTCAGCACTGACCGTGCGGACGGGCGGAGTGCCGAGCGGACGGGCGGAGTGCCGGGCGGACGGGCGGGCGGACTATGACGGTCAGCAGCAGTCAGCACTGACCGTGCGGACGGGCGGAGTGCCGGGCGGCGGACGGGCGGAGTGCCGAGCGGGCGGGCGGACTGGCGGGTGGACTGACGGGCGGAGTGCCGGGCGGACTGACGGACGGACTGACGGTCAGCACTCAGCAGTCAGCACTGACCGTGCGGACGGGCGGACTGACGGGTGGACTGACGGGCGGAGTGCCGAGAGGACTGACGGTCAGCAGCAGTCAGCACTGACCGACGACCGTGCGGGCGGGCGGTGTGCCGGGCGGACTGACGGGCGGACTGACGGGCGGAGTGCCGAGCGGAGTGCCGGGAGGACTCGCGGGCGGGTGGACTGACGGGCGGAGTGCCGGGCGGGGGACGGGCGGAGTGCCGGGAGGACGAGGACAGACCGGCCAGCGGACACGGACATACGACACAGAGGAGAGGACAGCGCTGGCGGGGATAAGGACAAGGGGACAGCACGGGCCCACCATAGGCAAACATGGCGACAGGCAGAGGTGCTGACAGATCAGTCGGCGAGCTTTGACAGACTGACAGACGAATTGGACAGATCATTTGACAAACAGAGACAAGGGCAGATATACACTTTATAATGACAGCTTAACGGTCGGCGAGCTTTGACAGATCGACTGACGCTGAGGACGAACTATTTGACAGAGAGAGGCAGGGTCAGACGACAGTAAAGGCAGATCGTGACGGCAGACTGACAGAATATAGCTGAAGCTGAGGACGGATGAAGTGACTAATGGAGACAGCACCAGACACTATAATGACAGACGAATTGACTGACGTTGACAGACATACGCCGATGACGGAGTACTTCGTGGGTGTTGCCAGACGGACACACGACGTGAGGCGGATGATAACGGGCTGCACGTAAATATGAGTGCAGACGCACCGCGAGACGATCTACTGACGACTGTGCGGACTGCTGGCTTACATGTAATGCGCCACAAACACAAATATACCTACTCAGTGGGACGAGACTGGTGCCTCATCGCTGAACAAGGCTGTTCGGGGCAGGACCTCAGTCTAAGCACCGTTAGCATATCCTAGGGTAATTAGTTTTCGGCAATGAATTGCGAGTGAAGCTATGAAATCGTCCTCAGTGATTTTCGTCCTGCAGCGGTATTGATTGAATGATGTCTATATCCAACAATTTTTCTCTTTTTTCGGTAAGATTATGTCTTTGACTTGAATTAAAATTTTCATATTGAATTTTTAATGTTTAAATACAGTAATTTTCATCTAAGGGCCGACCCTTGGCCCAGGGATAACGCTTACTTACGATATCCTCCACACATCTTCATATAAATTAACGGGATAGCAAAAGAATTTGGAGTCGGAGTGCTTTTCCCTTCATTGATTTGCGAGCTATGAGTTTATTTGTCGACATGTCGGTAAAATGATCTTTGATGACCTTGATGACCTGATTTGATCGCGCCTGACATGTTGCTGTTAGAACTTCATCATTGTAACCTCTGGAACGTTGTTTGCCGTTTGTCCGCCGTGACTCAGCGTTTCCAGTAAGACAAGCGACGAAGTGTTTTTACGCTCGTTTTGATATGTTTTGATCTAACAAACACCACGGCGCGCGTTTAACAGCATCGAAGACACACAGCCACACCTCACGACCCGTGTATTCCTCCGCGACCATCCTTTCAGCCGATCTCAGGCTGCTGTCCTTCCCATGCGTGTGACGCCATTAGAGGCAGCGTGCCCGGCTGTGATCGCGGGCTGCGGCGGCGGCGGCCGGCCGGGCTGTGTTCAAGGGCGCTGAGAGCGGGAGCAGTGAGCACGCACCGGCCGCGGGCCGCGGGCGTGGTCCCCGCCGCCCTGTTACCAGGCGGACTCGGCGCGCGGGATGTGCGGAATGACCTCTATAGGGGGGGGGGGGGCGTGCCACTGCACGGGCCGAGCGGTAATGGGTGAACGGCTGGAATTTAGCCGCCCAGCCCGGCGTGCCGGTCGGAATCGACATGAGAGCTGAAATTATGTGCTGGTGTGGGATCCATGTCGCCGATTCGACCGCCAGAATGCATTAACGACAGACGGCCTCCGGCTTTTCCGAATCATCAGTCTCCTGATTCTGGGAGGTGGCTCATCCCAATATTGGGCACATGGTTGTTGGGTGAACGTCTTCTCCCCTGGCTGCATGCCTTGGCTATTTACATTCGTTATGGTCCGTCCTTCTGACATTGTGTCACGCCAGTGCACTCCCTGGATGATGGATACGGCGTCATTCCGGTATGTTCCGAGTGGCGTACCGTCACGTCACGGACTGCCTTCACGTCACGTCACACGTCACACACGCAGCGACTGATAACGGCGGTCAGCGAACTCCAGCTATGTATTGCAGAGTAGTGTGAATCTAAAACTGCGCTTCAGTTCGTTTTTACTGAGCACCTGATTTTTGCAGCCCTAATGGCACATAGCATCGAAAAACATATTGTCGTTTCTGACGCGGCGGCTGATTTCTCTGAGAGGGCCGATTTTTCGTGGTTCCACGCCAGTCTGCTGCAGTGATATGGCCGGGACGACCGTCGTCAAGGTCAGACTCGAAAATCCACCACCACGATCTGACCTTACCGCGGGACAGGTGCTGGTGCCATTTGGTCAGTTCCGGTTTGGCAGATGTGCATTGTACAATAATATAACCTCTGCAAAGGATGCGCAGTTGTGCACCAGTCATGGTAATTTGGTCGTATCCATTCCGCTCTAGTCGCCGGCAATCGCTCAGCTGAGCTCGGTTCCATGTTCCACTTCCTAGCCACGCATGTATATAATTAATTCCAAGTCCATTCAAAGTTTGTCTGTGTTCGGACTGCCACCTAGACACTCTCTGCGACTCGTCGCCCCGCTGTGAACCAGGGCAGCGCCCCTCCGCTCGACCCCGCCGCTCCGCTCCGGATTCCTCCATCGACAGGGAAACCCGGCGCGGTATGAGAGCGAGTGCGCCCCCGGCGCCGGCCGGCCGTCCGTTACCAGGGTCTGGGTCAGGCCGGGCGCCGTGACCGCCGCACTATGTTTTAACTCAGGATCAAAACTGGCCAGGGCTCGTAACTAAGAAACTATATGAGATACAGACGTGTTTTTAGGCTCAAACGAAACGTTGGAGACTAACGATCATTTAAGGTGCAAAATGTGTCGGACCAAATCGCTTATGTACTTGTTTATGACGTCACAAGTGTCACGAAAAATATACAAATTTTGTGTCATATTCTAGCTATGAATGCACGAGCATTTAGGTATCGTAAATTTGTAATCGTATCTGTAAAAGTCATCGTAAGTCTGAGCAAGGCTCATCGACGAGGCAAGCCAAGGTTGAGGACATGACCTTGTTAGTTAGCGTTGATGACCTCAGATGACCTTGAATGTCCTTATATAGGACTTATTCATATAGGACCTACAATCTTTATATTTATTTCAAAAACATTTTCAAACGTATGTTTTGATATCAACTTGATGTTAACCCTGTCTCCACTTTAGTAAGTCCAGAGTCCTGTATGTTTTACGGCACATGACGTCAGGGGCGGATCCAGCTAATCCGTTTGGAGAGGGCAAAAGTTTCCGACCCATTCGGTGACCTCGACTCACCGCCGCGCCGGTGCTTTTACAACGCTTCACCACGTCTGCAATCTGCATGTGTGCAGTTCAGGGAGTTCCATCTGTTATCAGCATACCGACCTAAACAATGAGCAGCGAGCGGTCAGCTCCATCCCTCAAAATGATTGTGACAAAAAGACCTGCTTTTCGTCCAGATAGGCATCGACGCTGTATTATATTTCTCATCACCAAAAGCTTTGGGAGCGGCAAAAGGATAGTCTTGCCCACACTATTCAGCTATGGGGAGGGCAAATACCCAGCTATGCCCTTCACTGGATCCGTCATGCATGACGTGAAATGGTAGAATGTATCCCAAAACTTCTTACCAATTCCTATTGTATGGTGCGTTATGTAACATGCAACGTGCATGTAAAAGCACTTCATTGTCATACATATTGACGCTTACTGCTGCAAAAATCGAACGTAGTAATATTGAATGAAGCGGCCGATGGTAACCCTACCGAACGCAAAAAGGTAATGGACGACCAAAAGCCGATCATCGTGATCAGCGGTCTGTGTCAGGTCTCATAGTCACCTTTCAGCTCAAAGTCCCATCTTAAACTGGGCACAATGAATATTTAATTGCGCTTCATCAGGCACTAAATATGTTTATAAACTATCAAGGAAGCATGTGTAGCGACCATATAGTTAGCTCCAGAGCCCATCTATGAATTTACTGCAATAGCCATGGGGTGGAAGGTTCCTGTTATAGACCTATAGGTACTATATTTCATCAATTACACCGGTAACGCTGTTGATATTTAAGAAATGTTTATTTCGTATGAATGCTAGCAGTGTTTGAATGAACAAATGTCATTCATCGACATTGTCCGGTCTCTGGTTCCGGAGACCCTTTGTTTTCTTCTCGCGACACATGAAAATGCAGCTGGCACGTGTCGTAGGGGGTCGTGCCGTCAGCTGATTACGCCCCAGGGTACGGCAGGTCGCACACAGGTCGGCGACCTTCTATGGGACACCAACTCGTCACAACAGACGAGATAATGAACGAGGAGTACTAGCATTTTCCCTTGACGCACGCTAGCGACCGTCCCATGGCTCAGCAGGAGCAGACGTGACTCGTTCAAAAAAGTGTTCACCGGACCCCCAACACCGGCGCACTCAGGCGCAGCTGAAATTTTGAGGGCATATAGACAACTCCTTGACCCACAGTGTGGTGGTAGTCCGAGACTGTACACTAGCGTACAATTTTTTGTAGCTCTATTAGAACATTGACATATTTCAAAAAAGTGTGCCAATGTAAGGGCTGACGGAAATCAATAAATGTAACACTTATATGCATCATAATTATATAAATTTAGACTCATTACAAAGCCAAAAGCTCGCGCTGTCGTTTGGTACCCAAATTATATAGTTTTGTCAATCCAAAGCTCGAAGATGTTGACGTGAAGCAAGGCGACTGTTTCTGCGTTTGTTCGCCGAAGTTTGGCTTTCGAGAATTGTCTGACTTTGTTGTACATTTTCAACGTTTTCAAAAGTAAAGAGAATACAAGTTTCCGTCGTTAAAGATGCTCTGATCATTTTTGAACACGATAGTGGCCAAATGAAAACGTTTAAAAATAGTCGATATTTCGCGTCCTGGCCAGTTTTTGGCCAGAGTTAAAACACGGTGCGCCGGCCAGGCACGTCCACGGTTCACCAGGAACGCGGCGGCCCACTGCCGGCACACACTGACCGCGCTGGTAGCTTCCGGCCCGGCTGCGAGCTCGGCGCCGAGCTGGGCCAGCTCGCCGGCCCGTTACGGTCCGGTCCGGTCCGGAGGCGCTCCGGCCCGGAGGTCCGGCCGGCGGAGACAGCTCGGCCGTGTTTTGACTGCGGCCCGCCGCTGCGCCCGCCTATCAGACAGTGGGTGATTACGGGCGCGGACTGCCCGGCGCCGCGCCGGCGGATCAGCAGAGGCGCGGACGCCGCTGCTGACGCTGCTGCTGAAGCCTGCGCTGGAGATAGCGCACACTGGGCGGCCGCCGCCGACTCAGATAGGAGATGGCAGGATCGGCAGCCGTCCTGACAGATACCGAGTGTCCGGAGGGATTGCGTCAATGCATTGCGTTAGTGTGAACTGTGAACTGATGTGTCAGCTTCTCCCTGTGGTAATGTTTCAACTATCTCATATCGAATCAAAACCACAGGTGAACGGTAGGGTAGACCGGGGCAAGGCGCACCCCTTAGCGTCTGGCTCGTGATAGGGAATAAATTAGGGGACAACGAAAGGCGGCTTAGCGCTTATGTAAACTACTGAACATTTGTCTTCAATATCCCATGGACAAAATTCATGACTCACTCATTGGTAACGTGTCAAAGGGGGGGGGGGGAGTGATTGAAGTCAAAGTGGCGTTTTGCCCCGGTACCGGGACATGGGGTGCCTTTTCCGAGGGGCAAAGCGCACCACATCAAATAATAATCATAACAAGCATTTGGGTGAAAACAAGCCTCTGCTGTAGCTTTAGCATTGCGGTACGCATCTAAAAATTGTTGTTCGTGACTGTAAGCCATAAATCAAGTTTGCGCTAGCCATATGATAGGCAGCATTTGGAATTATCCACATGTCAACTGCAGTCACGGTTCAAAAAAAAAAAACTCATGGCGGTTAGTAAGTGTTGATCCCTGACTGTCCCTGGCTGCGTGACTGCAGTGAAATTGCCCGGCCCATGCCCCTCCCCTTTCCTCCTACGTGACCGTGACATATAGGTGATTTTATGATATGCTTTGTTACAGCGTAACTGGGGCAAAGCAGTTACGTTCTGGGCAAAGCAGTTACGTTCTGGGTAAAGCAGTTCTTGTTCCCGCTACGCTGTGCCGCATTACCCCCGCGTCAACTAAATCATACTTTGTCACCTGACGCACCCATGGCGTAAGTGACGCAAACTATGTTTGGCAAAAATAAACAGGTAGCACCCATAAAAACTATTGCAGTACGCTTGCATGCACCCTTCAACATTAACCCTCGCCGGCACAGGGGGGTTGATGCACCCCCCTAAGTTTTTTCGCGAATAACTCACGTAAAAAGCGGCCAATCGCGACAGAACTTTCAGTACCCTCGCATTAATCAATTTTACACCTACCCTGAAGATTTCATGAACCTGACCCCAATGACCTTTGACCTGTGACCTCTTTTCCGTGACCATGTTTGGCCGAAATCGCGATTCGGCGTATGTCGGCTCGCATTAGCCGCGCGTTTGCAAGCTTTTTGTGTTTTCAAACGTTCAAACATGTGATTTGATGTTGCTCCCATGCATTAGGATGGGTGTCAAGGTCACCTGAAGGTCAGGTCAGGTCATTGACCTTTGGTGACCCCCCCCCCTTCGACGGCACAGGGGGGGGGGGGTACGACCCCCCCCCTTGCGTTTGGCCCCTGATGGAGCTAGAGCTTCGCGGAAAAAAACGAGCGTGTTGCCCGTCACGAGAGGAAGCCAATGATACCCAATTTTAAGGTCCTAGGTCATCGGTTGATCTTCCAAACCAGGTCAATGACCCAAAAATCGGGAATATCGGGACCTGTTAGAAAGTCGTAAAGCGTGGCTGCTAAGGGGTTTTCCGGGGTGCTGATCACGAATATCCCGCGCACCGACGGGGGTCTGCGCCAACTTCGCACCGACGGGGGGGGGGGGGCGGATGACCGCCCCCCCCTGAGATCTCGAGAACGAAGCAAGATAGCGACAAGCGGTAAACGGCATCGGATACGCACGGCCAAGATCTACAATTTTTACTAAGGTCATTTTCAGGTCAGGTCAAAGATGACGTCACAGGGGTCGAAAAAGTCAAAATGGCGGCGCTAGATATGGAGAGAGTTTTTCTCGAATAACTTTCGAATTAGTCAAGATAGGAACAAACTAAGGGCATCATCGTGATCCTCTCGTCAATCCGCATCGAATAATATATATGTTGACCTCGAAAGGTCAAGGTCAAAGGTTGACCTCAGGTCACGTGACCTCGAGGTCATCATGTATATCATTCGATGCGTCTTGACGAGCTGAACACAATGAGACCATCCACGCGTCTGTATCTTGTTCCTGTACGGAGTTATTGGCCAAAAACCTTTGGTGACCTTTGATGACGTCATATGACCTCACAGCTGCCCAACAGCAAAACAGACTTCAAGGTAGTGAAGGTTGATCGTATATGAAGTCATGTATGGTATATGGGGCCAATCCGACCCGTTTTAGTGGTAAAAACAGGGAGTTGATTTTTCCCCCATTGACTTATAATGGGGAGGTCGCGAAATTGACCTGACCTTAGGTCACCGGTATCAAAATTCCGGGATAAACAAATTGTAGCTACTAATGACCTTATAATATCCTGCGACTTTCAAAGGCCTCTGACATCTACTGTAGCTCTGGCACGGTGACAAAGTTGCAAAAAAGTGACTTGAGGTTGGGTCATTCAAAGTGACCTGGTGACCTGACCTTAAAAGGTAGGAGGTTCAAACTTGCACACCATGTGTAAAATTGATGTGGTTATATTCATACTAAATTTCGCGGCGCTACGCGCCGCGGTTTTCCCGCTATTCGCGAAAAACCTCAGGGTGAGCGGATATCCGCCCCCCCGTGGGTGCGCGGGATATCATGTAAGTTTTGTTCACAGATGATGTCGTTAAGCGTTTCGACCAGGTTGGGTCAGGTCAGGTCAGGTCAGGTCAGGTCAACGGGTAGGGGTCGTGACGGGTATTCGTAGTACCTGTCATCCGGCTCTGACAGCTTCGTAACATGTTACGATAGCACCAAAACTACTTCGTAAATGTTCAAATGGTTGCTAAATTTGAATTCAGCGCTCCAAAAACTAGCCTAGAAACATGCAAAACTCGAAAAAGTGAACCGAGGTCATCAAAGGTCAGTGACCTGACCTGACCTTCAGGTGACCTTGACACCCACCCTAATGCATGGGAGCAACATCAAATCACATGTTTGAACGTTTGAAACCACGAAAAAGCTTGCAAACGCGCGGTTAATGCGAGCCGACATACGCCCAATCGCAATTTCGGCCAAACATGGTCACGGAAAAGAGGTCACAGGTCAAAGGTCATTGGGGTCAGGGTCATGAAATTTTCAGGGTAGGTGTAAAATTGATCAATGCGATGGTACTGAAAGATTCGTCGCGATCGGCCGCTTTTTACGGGAGTTATTCGCGAAAAACCTTAGGGAGGTTGCATCAACCCCCCCCCCCCTGTGCCGGCGAGGATTAAGTTGACCTTACCCGAACAAAACGTATATCATTCGACGCATCTGAGCGAGGCAAACACGATGATGCCAAATCGCGGCGCTGCGGCCGTTTTTTTCGAAGTTGTTTATCAAAAACCAAACCCGTGCGTTGGGCCACTTGACCCGAACTTAAAGGTCACCGGTTGACATGAACCCTTAAAATAGGGTACCAATCTCTGCGTCTCGTAGCGGCGCACACGCTTGTCTTTTCTGCGACGCTCTAGCTCCATCAGGGGCGAAACGGCGAGGGGGATACCCCCTTTTAGGCAATGCATAGGTCTGGCGAGGTTTAAACTCATCTAAAACGTCCCATCAGAAGCACTGACAACCAGTTTGACAGAGTTTGATAACCAAAGCATGGCAGCCTTTTTGCCATTGCTTTTCCCCGATTTTTCTTACCAGCTTTTTTGTAGGGAGGTAGGTCGCAAATAGGGAACTGGTCGCTAATTGGCATCTTACCCTACATGTTCCTACATGTATGTACATTACCCTACATTGAGCCATAGATCAACATTCAATTCAACACCTTTAGTTGGCTTAGACACTCATTCAGGGACGTACCTAAGGGTGGCGGACGGGGTGCGCCTCCCCCCCCCCCACCCAGGGGTTTCAGGTCCTCCCGGATGGAATCAGGGCCCCCACGGGCCGAAGGCCACCGTAGGCCAAAATCACGTCGGAGTCCGGAGGCGAACGCAATTCACGGGAATCCTAAAAATAACGTCAGGACAACCAGGACCCTCTGACCAGCCTGACAGCTAGGGTCCTTCTTACTACCTGGGGCCTCCTGGGAATAACCGCTAGTGTCTGTGTCTGACCGCTAGGACCCTTCTGACTATTCACTTCTGACTCTTACCATATGGGGTGTGTAAGAGTACGCACGCCAGGCGGGTGGAGTACGCAAGCATATGAACACACACCTATGCAGCTTGCACTGTCCAAATGCTTAACTTCAAACTGAGAAGGCATTTAAGTTAATTCTAACAGTATCCAAAAAGAAAAACATAAAATAAATCTTTCATGTCTATAAATCAGGAAATAATCATGTCATGTGTTTCTTAAAAAAAAATGCACAATCAAAAAGGAGAATAACTCGTATTTCGAAGAATTTCGGGTACGCATCTGCATCACAGTGCTCCATTGATGATATACCTACAAAACAATCGTCATTGAGCGATAGATTAATAATTCTATATTTCTGTATATTCGATTTAATGTATAATTCTGCGTACTCTTACCCTCCTGAACAGTGCGTCCTCTTACCGTACATGCAATTCGCGCACAAAACAACCCCGAAACGTTGTGCAAAACTTCGCAAACAGAATATTGCACTGTAGGGGAAGTTGGGGGAACGCCGAATACTTTTTTTCTGACGCCCGTAGCACGCAAGGTAGACAACATAAGCTATTCTTGTTGGCGTCATTCGAGAGGCCAGTCTTTTGCCTTTCAAACATACCAGGCGCATTTGATGAATTCGCATACCGTTAAGCGCACAAACTAAAAATATCAAAGAAGTGATTTTTTCGGCGTTGCCCCGGACTGCGGGGAAAGCCGAAAATGGGAGAAATGATCTACGGGGAATGCCGACATTGATGTTTCGCCACTTTATCTCAAACTTTATCCAGAAGTTATCAAAGCTGACACGCGTTTTAAGAGCTTGAGGACGCTTGGTGCACACTGGAAGTTATAATTGTGTGATATAATAAGAAAATGCCAGGTAAATAATTCCTTATAGGTAACAGGCCGTTGTGTCGGTTGAAAGTGTAATTTGTGTGACTAAAAATTCGCGTTGCTATTCTACAGCAGTAAAGTCCACGTAGCGTGCTTTAACGTGCGTAATTGCACGTTTTCGGCATTACCCCAGCCAGCCATACTTTCATTTGCAGGCCCATAACTTTTCAACGTGCAGTATAAATTTCAAATAGGCAGCACACTTATGCAAAGACATGCTGAAGATTACTTGACCGAATTGGCCAGACAAACGGTAGCATAATGAGTAAGAAATGCAGCTTCAAAGGCGCATGTAGTACAAGGAACGCGTACCTTGAAAACGCTCTTGGCGCCCTCACAGCCGAAGTATTCCGAATGACGACTCGTAACAAACATGCGATAATTGTATTGTATTGTATTGTATTGTATATTTTCACAAACTTCTTCCGTGCGAACACAGCTTTTTCAGAAGTTCGAGTCATACAAAGGTTAAGAGAACTTAAAACTATAAAGACATTAAAACAATGATGACACATATAGACTCCTACCTAATCAGAACTTTCATTTGATTAATTTTGACCACTTCTATGCATCATCCTCAGACGGCTTTTGAACTGCCCGATCGACGAGCTCTGCAACACAATATTTGGCAGTGAATTCCAAGAGGTAGCGGCGCGGTACGAGAAAGTACGTTGGGTGGCGGCGAGTCTCACTCTAGGCAGGTCAAACTGCTCAGACCGGGCGAGGCGGGTGTCACGGGAGGCTGTATCACGTCTCGGAGTAAATAACCGGCGCATCGCAATCGGGGTGTCCGGATCATGAAGCGCACGATATACACGAATACAGTCACGCTCCGAAATCATATCCTCAAAGTTCACCCAGCCAATAGACCTAAGCACGGGAGACATGTGCTCGGCTCGTCGTGCGCCAGTGACCACACGGGCTGCGAAATGCAGCAGCTTTTGTATGCGCTTCAACTGGCTGCTGCATGCACTAGCCCAAACTGGCAAACAGTACAAGATATGGCTGAATACGTGGGCTTGGATGATGGCCAGGAGCGCTTCAGTAGTGAAGTGACGTCTAAACCGATACAGCGAGACGAGAATACCCGTACACCGGCGAACTACCAGTGACACGTGGCTCTCCCATGTGAGGGATTGGTCAATGATGACACCTAATACTTTGATGTTTTTTGATGGGGTAAATTTGTGACCAGACATTTCGAAGAAAAAGGAGGAACTTTCCTTGACGGCTTGCCGTGTGCCTAAAAGTGAAAATACCGTTTTTGAGGGGTTCATTTTTAGGGAATTTACTCTCAGCCACATTTCTATGGACTTGAGGGATTCCTCGAGGCGAATCTTGAGCAAACTCATGCTGACTTTGTCCCTTGAAGAACTGTCGAGCAGTTGGGTGTCATCAGCGTAACTGATGAGCCGTCCATGGGGAAGAAAATTTCGCATTTCGTTAACCGTGAGACAAAAAAGAATCGGCCCGATAATCGATCCCTGGGGGACGCCACACGTCACTGGCAGCACAGTGGTGCCGCCGCGAACCATCTGTCTTCGATCGCTCAGGTAGCTGGCAAACCAATCAGACGAGATGCCGTACCACCCCATCTTATTGAGAAGGACGCCGTGGTCGACGCTGTCAAATGCCTTACTGAGATCGAGGGATGTTATCGATGCTAGGTGACCTGAGTCGATCTTCTTCGAGATCCACTCGACAGCGTCGACCAGGGCGTCCTCTACACTGTGTAGTCACTTAAGCTTCAGAGCATCACTGACAGGTGGCATCCATGTCTTACGGTTTTCGAAATATCTCGAATTTCGGCTTTGCCCCAACTTCGGCATTGCCCCAACTTCCCCTACAGTATTTCCCCAGATAACCTCACAAGTTTCCCACAACAATCACGGAAATAGATATATATTGAGTAGGAAAAACATACAGCACATGGGTGGACGCGTTTCGTCAGAGACTTTTTCAACACCCGAATATCGACAAAACAATACGAACACACAAGAACAAAGCTAGCAAGCACAGTTTCATACCTGTTGATATATCGCGTGTACATATTATGAGAATGTGCCTAAATGCAAATACACTTCCAATACTGCGCGTCAGTTAAATGGCAAAGAAAGAGTGAATACATATATAAGACAATTCATGTTGACAGTATCTGCTTTTCTATTTAACATTTATTTTATAATCTGAGTACAATATATACGGCCGCAGATTTTGCCCATTTTATAAACCCAACCCGTGTATTGATCGTTTCGTTCGTTGCAATGTATGCCGCTTCCGTCGCCTTTCTACTCCCCTTGCTTTTGCACTTCGCTATCACTTTCGCCCCTCCCCAATTCGGTAAATGATTCGTTGAGTGAGCATGAAGCACGAATGCACTGTGTTCCATGTCGTTTCTTACATCTCTCCTATGTTCCTTTAATCTTTTGTCCATGCCTCTACCTGTTTCACCTATATATGACTTTTCACAATGCCCACAGGGTACCTGATATACAACGCTAAGATCTACATTCTTACTTATTTTCTTTTGCGTGATCTCTCCTATTTTTCTGCCAGAAGTCAATGCGACTTTGACGCCTGTCGTTTCAAGTTCTTTCGCGATGTTTTCGGCTGCTTTTGAGTTCGGTAATGAAATATATCTTATGTCGTTCTTTCGTTTCGCTTCAGCTTTTGCTCTGTTTCGAATGTTCAACGCTTTTTTCTTGAGACGAATGAGATAGCCTTTGGGATATTTAAGCTTCATGAAACTGGAAAAGATGTGCTCAATTTCTTCAGCAAGATACTCCTCACTACAAATACGAAAAGCCCTTAAGAAAAAGCCCAATACCACCCCACTTTTCACTCTATCACTATGACCGGAAAAGAAATGAACATAATCTTCCCGGTTTGTAGGCTTACGATATACTTTGAATTTTGCACGACTATCGCTTCGGACTACTTCCGTATCTAAGAAAGCAATGGAACCTCCCTTTTCTGTTTCCACAGTAAACTGAATCTTCGGGTCGACTGCGTTGAGTTCGTTGACTTTGGCGTTCAAATCGATCGTTTTTGGTACTACTACCAGCACGTCATCGACGTATCGTACCCACAGAACATTGTCCCCCATAATATTTTGGTACCTGTTTTGTTCCAGCCATTCCAAATAAAAGAGATTATAAAATAAATGTTAAATAGAAAAACAGATACTGTCAACATGAATTGTCTTATATATGTATTCACTCTTTCTTTGCCATTTAACTGACGCGCAGTATTGGAAGTGTATTTGCATTTAGGCACATTCTCATAATATGTACACGCGATATATCAACAGGTATGAAACTGTGCTTGCTAGCTTTGTTCTTGTGTGTTCGTATTGTTTTGTCGATATTCGGGTGTTGAAAAAGTCTCTGACGAAACGCGTCCACCCATGTGCTGTATGTTTTTCCTACTCAATATATATCTATTTGTCTATACATCACTCAATCACGGAAATGTTCCTTATCTCAACTGCCAAGTATCAAAATTATTGTACCATATCATAATAATATCATAACGCTCGAAAATAATATTCATCGCCTTAAAGGTAGTGTGCCAGCTTTCTTGGACCGTATGGAGTTAATGGCCCAGATAAGGAGAACCGGATTTTTAGAACTTATCCATACCTTCAAAACTCATGGAAACGTCTTAAATTCTTCAAATTTTGAGTACCCCAGTGCGAAATTCGCCCCGACGGGTTGTCGGTCGTACCCCAACCACATTTCACACCACTATGAACAATAAATGCACACACTGAAATCGCTATTACCGATATGCTCATCCAATCAAGTTTCGATAAACCCGTTCATCATCATCTCCTGCGGTTTCGAACACGCCTGTTAGGTGGCTTCTGATGCTCGTCGAGGTCGGAATTTCCAAATACGCGTGGTGCGTCGGGCCGCGCGCTCTGACTTCGGCCAAGAAAAATGCGTCAGCTGATCATTGTCATTTCTGCCACTTGCGTGTGGTGAAATGGGGTCATAACTTATAAGACGGCTTTTTCATATCAATTATTTTACATAAAATCATATTTCAAACCATAAATAATGTTCGACAGCCAAATAAAAGAAACAATACCAATACGGGCTTACAGTTTAAGGCTCGACATTGTGTTATCTACGATTAGACAGCTGATAACTCATTCCCGTACGTCGTATGGTCGTAACACTATAATGACCTTTGCTTATTGTCACAAGTGCGCCGCATTCGCGATTGTTGCCCGACGCCTGTTTGCAGGTGAGCCCACTACAGTTGTTATACATATCTAAAAACCGAAAAACTTTTAGGCGAAAAAGGCACTATTCCAGGCCCATTTTTGATTTTTTTTGCGATATTAGGTAAAAACAGAAGCTTCTTATCCTAGGAAAAATAAAATGGGAAATCTTTCAAAGGTGGCACACTACCTTTAAACTCAACAGCGTCGCCGCTCAACGCCCACGTTCCGTTGGTGACATGCACGCACTGGCGGCTTCATGTCACTTCATGAACTCGACAAACCCGCGTTGCTAAGCAACCGAAACAGCTGATGCGTACTCTTATCGCCCGCGTACTCTTACCCGCCCTTACCCTATGTGTGTGCGTGCGTGTGACAGTTGTATGTCTGATCGTTGTCATTTTGTTCCTACTCTCCCATTGCCGATTGACGTTCATTTGTTTTATCACGTGACGAAAGGCAGTAATAGCCGCAAGTATATTGCGGATGTCCGTAATACAGTATGAGATGAAGAGAGATGAGATGAGATCACAGATCCAACCCTCAGATTTATGCAGAATGCATGAGTCCGTTGTTCACCAAATGTTTGGAATAGGTATTAGTCATGTTCCGTTGGCTTAGACATTTCAACATTGTAATATATGAGCGAAAGATGCGGTAAAATGAAACTCTGCAACAATGAAACATTTCACGTCACATTTCCGGCCCATGATCGATCTTGCGTCTCGGACAAGTCGCGCGCTTGAGACACTGGGAGGCCCCTGACGCAGGCACACGCCGGGCCACTTTTACCCGAGTCAGCGCCGGCTGACCGGAGACCTGCCGCACTGCCCGCGGACTTTCCGCCGCTCCGGGTCACTCGCGGTCATCACCTGCCGCGCCGCCGTCGCCATGACAACCGGCTGATCCGGACGTCACGGACCTGAATGCGGGCCACGAGCGGCCGGGGGCAACAGCCTCGGGTCCTAACGGGAGGCGGCGCGACAGCCGCGTGACAAAAATGTCAGCATCTGCAGCCTGCTGGTGACCAGGCGCTGCTGAGATGCGGGGCTGGACCGGCTTCTGCTGACGCCGTGCTGATGGATGGGGTGACAGGGTAAGCCGCCGGGAGTTTGGCGAGAGACGGTGTCAGTCACCGGGCTTAGAAATCTGTTTCCTGCCGCGGACAGGAGCACCTCACGTGGCGCGACACATGTTTGGGGTGTTTGCTGGTCACTCACAGCTCGGAGAGCGGGAGAGGTGGCACCGCCGCCGCCCCCCCCCCCCCGCCGCGCGTTGTTGTCGGCGGGGTGACACCTGTGATTCCGGCGACCCGGGCGCAGTGCGGGCGACAAACAGCGGCCGCTAACCGGTCGCGGTCGACCACAGACTGCGCCGGGCCCACACCGCCTCATCCGGATCAGAGCCGGCGGCGCCGGCGCCGCGCCGACCGCTCGACAGCCGTGAACTTGACCGCCGCGCCGGCCTCCTTCCGCGGACCGGCGGCCGGCCGGCCGGCAGGTGCCATAATCTCGCACCCGTCTTAAAAACACCACGCCGTTCGACGGGCGCCTCCATTCGCCGCCGTTCGGTCAGCGCGCCGCGCCGGACAGACAGGAGCCGCTGCCGCTGCCGCTGCCGCTGCCGTCGTCCTTCGGGCCCGCCCCCGGCCGCCGGCGCCGCCGACCGCTCCGGTGCTGCAGAGGGCGGCGGGCACTCGCCGTGCAGTGGGCCGTCGACGCTCGGTGGGCAGACAGTGAGGGCCGGCCGTGGCCGCCATGAACTGGCCCAGCGGCAGACAGCGGACGGGTCGCGGCTACCCCGTCGTCGTCGTGTACTCCTTCAACAAACGTGAGTGTGGTCAGAGTGGCGACCGACCAGGCGCCGGCTCACCTGCGCCAGGGCACTGATAGGGGTCAGGCGGTGGGTGGCGCTTCCGGTAGCAGTTGATCTATGCATCTAATTTTGTTCATCTATCATTGATTGGCATCTGATTAGCTCGATCACTCATAAAAGTTTTCAATGGGAGCCGTTCATTTTCCATATTCGCGGTAGGATTTATGACATGAATTGCTTGGTAGATGAGGCAGTTAAATCAAGTAAATAATGTAATCAGTAAATGCAAAATTGCAAGCCATCATTTTCACTTAAACCTCGCCGTATTCTATCGGTTGTCTACATACACTTCGATCGGTGCAGGGCGGGTACGCCGCTCGCCATTTCACCTTTAATTAAGCTAGGGCCTCACGAGAAAATGGAGAGTGTTCGCCGTTACGTGACGTAGCGACTGGTATCCGATTTTAAGGTCTCAGATCAACCGATGACCTCTGAGGTCAGGTCAAATGCACTGAGCTATGGGATCGTTTTCTTAAAAAAAGAACTTCGCTAAAAATGGTCACAGAGCTGCGGTTTGGCACTATCCTGTTCTTCATGGCCAGGCTAGTCGGATAATATAACCCTTTGTTTGGTTGAGGTCAGCTTAATGTGTAGACTGTAGACGTCTGGTCCAGGTCAGGTCAGAGCCACTCAGGTCACGAAGCTGGTAGAGGGAGGCGTTTTCGCAAGGCATTCGATTTGGCAGACCTTTCCAAGTCCATTGGTGGCTTTTCCGACTTCGCTGGCTCAATTAGATCGGGAGTTATTGGCGTAAAACTCATGTGACGCTAGTGACGTCATAAATGACGTCTTGCAAGGTAAACGCTGAAAAAGTGAAACACCGGACTTTGCAAGGAGTGCATGAAATCACAGTTTCATGAGCTCGAGGTAGTTTTAGATCATTTTCGGCGCCATATAACAGCTTCCATTTTCCCCATTGACTTTATGCTGGTGAGGTCACGTGATCGATCTGACCTCAGATAGCCCTTAGGAAAAAATCTGAGATATTCTAGTTGTAAGACCTTTTAATGATACCTGGTTATGTAAGCTTCAACTTTCATCTCCAGGTTAAAGCTCCTCTGGCACTAAAGATGTTGCAAATTTTTGGGGCGGCATGTACCCTCCCCTATATGCCGGCGAGGAATAACTCGCTCTGCTTCAGGAGAAGCATTTTTAGAGCTACCTAGAGAATGTATGGCAGCTACCTAGAGAATGTAGAGAACAGTATGGCATGTTGCATAGCCATACTGTTCAACAACTCCTTCAACATATCCAGAGGTTATAGGCAGAAAATTTTGATCCTGATCGTTGTTTATGAATTCAGCAGACGTAAATGCCAGCGAGATGCTTTTCCTGATATGCGGAATTTGATTGTGTGGTAATGCAATCGCTCTCGAGACCTTGATAAAAGGTTTTAATTTACATCCGCTCATTTCATTGCCTAAATTGATAGTTGTCAATTTTTACAGCACTTTTAGATCCTATCAATGTAATTACTTTATCACCATATAATTGGTAATAAAACTTTGATAATGAGCAATGCTAATGAGAAAACCAGTCATTTGATCGCTTCATGATGCGTGCGATATTGCAGCAACACTCTGTGGCCGTATTCACAATCACGGGTTAAGGGTAGGGGTAGGAGTAACGGGTAGCAGGTCATATTTTTGTGTCCGTATTCACAATCAAAGTCTGACCCCCGATGGTCGCCCGGCGCCACGCAGATGGCACCTGGCCTGCGTGGTGCCGTCTGCATGGCGCCGGGCGACCATCAGGGGTAAATTTCGATTGTCAGAAGATGTCAATGTCAGAAAATTGGAGAGAGAAAAAAAAAACGAAAAACCAAACAATACTTAGGGATGCTACTGAAAACTACCCCTTCAACTTAACATCGGAAAATTAAAAAGAAATGTTTCACCAGATTGATATTCATAAGCGTTAAATATATTAGTGACGATTTATGAATACAAAATACCTAAACCAGTAAAACGCCTTTTGGGCGAAGCACGAGCGAGCGAGATAGTGAGCCCTGCACGTGCGGAAGGGTGAGAGGGTACTTCCAACGGGCTTGCGCAAAGCACCCTTCTAACCGGTCGCTAGCGGTGTACCAAATTTGAACGCAATCGGCCCAGCCGTTCCTGAGATCTGGAAGCGGCATTCTGCACGTGCGCACGTGCAAACGGGGTCCAAACTGACTTTTGCACGGCACCCTACTAACTGGTCCCCAACCGTGTACCAAATTTGAGCGCAATCGGCCCAGCCGTTCTCGAGATCTGGAAGCGCCCCCTGCACGTGCGCACGTGCAGTAGCACCTTAACCACAATACATGGGAATGCATTGTCTGGTGGGTGCCTACTTGTATGCCAAGTTTCAGCGAAATCGCCCCAGTAATTACCGAGTTATTAAAATGGGAACAAATTTGACACCTCTTATTGTTGTATTTTGCACGTGCACTGGGGGTGACCCACATGCATCTAGAGTATCCTATTTTTGGTAGAAGGGATGCTGCTACTCTACAAAAATTACCGCAAGCCAATCGCCCAAGCGGCTGCTGAGATATGAGCCTCTCAAAATCACTACTTTTGCAAAATAGCTTGAACACCCTTGACTTTTCACGTGGCACGTGCCACGACGGTCACTGAGATGTATCGAAAGTAGTCAATTACGGGGTAGAAGGGATGGGGCTACCCAACAAAAAAGACCGCAGGCCAATCGGTCCATCGGTTGCTGAGATATAAGCCTCTCAAAAGCGTTACAGGCCGGGCCGGGCCGGGCCGGGCCGGGCCGCTCATACTGAGATTTTTCCGTTATATTGAAAAGACTCACTTCGCTCGCTGCGCTCGCTCGCTCGTAATAACGAGCGATATTGAATTGAAAAGACTCACTCCGTTATATTGAAAAGACTCACTTCGCTCGCTGCGCTCGCTCGCTCGTAATAACGGAAAAATCTCAGTATGAGCGGCCCGGCCCGGCCCGGCGCAAATTTACAAACTGTATACACGTCTTCGGAGACCGAGCCGTGACGTCATGCCAATGGGCGGAGCGAAGGGCTGTAGCGGCGCTTGGCAGGTGACGTCAAGTGCAGGGGCGGAGTGGAAGACTCGCGGATCGTGGAGCTTACCTACTCGATGAGAAATTGTAATGTTGTGTTGAATATTTACAACTAGCTAAAACCCCTGATCTTGTTTGGGAAAATAGTTCATCCGAAAGACTATAAGCCTGTAAGTAATATAAAGCAAACCCCTCTTATTGACGAACGCGGTTAGAGTGGGTGGTATGAAACGACGCGTCTCGACAGTCTCCGTGTTGTTTGCTAGGTGTGCACGCTGTCAGTGCACGGGTTTTGTGCATTTCGCCGAAAATCATTCTGGATTCTAATGAAATCGGACGTCTAAATAGGCCGACTCGGCGGCGCTCTGAACGGCAGACGGCTTAAAAGATCAACTTGAAACTTATACGCCCGTCTAGCGGCATCGATTTTGGCGAGGCACTTTTCGGATCTCTAACTATGCTCCAAAATGCCGAAGATCCGAAAAGTGCCTCGCCAAAATCGATGCCGCTAGACGGGCGTATAAGTTTCAAGTTGATCTTTTAAGCCGTCTGCCGTTCAGAGCGCCGCCGAGTCGGCCTATTTAGACGTCCGATTTCATTAGAATCCAGAATGATTTTCGGCGAAATGCACAAAACCCGTGCACTGACAGCGTGCACACCTAGCAAACAACACGGAGACGGTCGAGTCGCGCCGTTTCATACCACCCACTCCGACCTGCAACATGCGTGTGAGCCGCCAACCGCGTTCGTCAATAAGAGGGGTTCGCTTTATATTACTTATAGGCTTACGTAAAACCGTTCAATTAGACGTCGGAGCTCATGAGAGAAACTCGCCGTTCCGAGATTCGAACTCGGCTCCTCTAGGTGATATGCGAGGACCATAGCCACTTGGCCACAGGCGCTTGGTGGACGACTGGTCTGATTGACATTCAAAATTTGCAGGCAACTGTGTTTACCAATTATGCTATCGTAAGTATTCTCATCCATGATACTCGTCGCATCACATCAATCAAACAATCAAAATCAATCACGCTGCAACCATCTATACCAATACGGCCTTGGCAACGATTGTTTACAAACAAAATCGCGCGCTCGCCGCACTGCGCCGCCCGCCGCGCTGTAAAAACAGCTGGCTAACCAACTTCGCTCCGCCCCTTCTCTGACGTCATGGCCGACGTCACGCCAGCGGCTGGTGCAATATGATTGGCGCTCCGAAGGCGTGTATACAGTTTGTAAATGCGCGGCCCGGCCCGGCCCGGCCCGGCCCGGCCCGGCCTGTAACGCTTTTGAGAGGCTTATATCTCAGCAACCGCTGGACCGATTGGCCTGCGGTCTTTTTTGTTGGGTAGCCCCATCCCTTCTACCCCGTAATTGACTACTTTTGATACATCTCAGTGACCGTCGTGGCACGTGCCACGTGAAAAGTCAAGGGTGTTCAAGCTGTTTTGCAAAAGTAGTGATTTTGAGAGGCTCATATCTCAGCAGCCGCTTGGGCGATTGACTTGGGGTAATTTTTGTAGGGCAGCAGCATCCCTTCTACCCAAAATGGGATACTCTCGATGCATGTGGGTCACCCCCAGTGCACGTGCAAAATACAACAATCAGAGGTGCCAAATTTGTTCCCATTTCAGTAACTCGGTAATTACTGGGGCGATTTCGCTGAAACTTGGCATACAGGTAGGCACCCACCAGGCAATGCATTCCCATGTGTTACGGTTAGGGTGCTACTGCACGTGCGCACGTGCAGGGGGCGTTTCCAGATCTCGAGAACGGCTGGGCCGATTGCGCTCAAATTTGGTACACGGTTGGGGACCAGTTAGTAGGGTGCCGTGCAAAAGTAATTTTGGACCCCGTTTGCACGTGCGCACGTGCAGAATGCCGCTTCCAGATCTTGGGAACGGCTGGGCCGATTGCGTTCAAATTTGGCACACCGCTAGCGACCAGTTAGAAGGGTGCTTTGCGCAAGCCCGTTGGAAGCACCCTCTCGCCCTTCCGCACGTGCAGGGCTCACTATCTCGCTCGCTCGTTCTTCGCCCAAAAGGCGTTTTACTGGTATTGAAAAGACTTCGCTTCGCTCGCTGCGCTCGCTCGCTCGTAATCATGTTATAATTGAATGAGGACTTTACCCCACAAGAAATCGTTCGGGTCGGAGCTTTCAAATTGTATTACAAAGCTTCGTCAGCGTACCGTAATCGGGTTCGGGGGTATCGGTCGCAAAATTGCGACCGATACCCCCGAACCCGATTACGATACGCTGACGAAGCTTTGTAATACAATTCGAAAGCTCCGACCCGAACGATTTCTTGTGGGGTAAATTCCTCATTCAATTATTACATTAGCAAACTCCACATCATGTCCATAAGTAAATCACGTTATGTATGTAATTAGCAAAATCTAAATCGACAGGTGTTGGTTTGGTATTGGCTAAGAATAAAAAGCTGGTACGCAATCCACAACTCTAATGATAGCCTAACAGCTGATCTACTGTATTGATGCATGGGATCTCACATAAAGTCGAAGTGAGACTGACCGGATTAGCATGACATCTCATCTCTGGCGGCTGGTCGCACACAGCTGCAGTGTCGCTGACCCGGTGGACGGGTGCTCTACGGCCGGTCACTGTGCTAATACTGTCTCTGCAGCGGCTAATACTGTCTGCGGGCTGAGCGCCGGCCGTTGGCGGAGCACTGGCCGCCGCTGGGTGTTGGGCCGCGCCGCAGAGCACGTTGCCCCCGCGCGCTGTTCACGTGTCGGCACCGGTAGCCCGGCTGACGGCTAATGCCGCTCATCCGCTGCTGACCCGCTTCCTCATAGATCACGGAATCCAGAGACAGGTCCAGGTTCGCTGACCCGCTCCGCTGCAGTGGTTACTTTCGGCGGTTGAACTTCACTCGCCCATGTGCAGACGGGGCGTGGTGGAAATTTCAGGCTTTCACTTACTGGTTTCATATAATTTCAGGCAAAAGATAACACCCACAGACCGTTCTCTTTGTGAAGCAGGAGAGGAATCGGTGCAAGTAAATTCCAAACAATGCAATACTAGTCTGCGGGCGAGCATCGGGATCTAATGCTATTCGTTATAGTGTCCGTTATAATGGTATTTGAAACATACGTGCACGACAGAAATGAAATGTTATTATCGCAGGGAAACTCCTATAGTTCATATCACAAGGCAACGGTATTTTGTGTGAATATCTTACATTATAAAGAAGCAGTTTTACAATAACGCTGAAATACATATTACTATTATTACTATTAGGTACTATTAGTATTACTATTACTGTGTCCATTCAAATTAATTTGCGCCCTTAGAGGCAACTTAGCTTTAAAATATTCAGAGCAGTTTAGGTGAATGTGATGAACCACTTATATTTTCATAATCAGGCGCGCGTGGTCACGCGTCTTTTTATGTATAATATCCCTCTCCCTGCAAGCAGGGTCCAACTTGATGCGAAGTTTTAGATTTAGTTTTTGTTTTTTGCTGGCTGCCTCTCGTCATTATTCGAAAAGCTGAGTTAAATTGTTCGTAACCATGACGATCTACCATCCATTATCTGCTGATGTGAAGATTTATCTGGTTAGTGTTAATATGTCATGTGTCGTGTACCAATTTTTATTTCAAAAAGCGTGAGAAAGGACACTCGGAAGGTAGTGGTGTCCATATCGTCCCTTATATCCATATAAGTATGTATGTACTCCAGAAGTCCTTCAGACTATGCATATTAGATTGTATGCTTAGATAACTTGATAGCTCTATATTTTTTACATTTTTGTGGATATTTTCACAGTATCACTTTATACTTGTCCTTTACTTTTTTCATACCACAGGAGCGCAGCTCCTCTTGACAACAGATGTGATCCCTGTACTTCTAATCACTGCCAAATGACCGCTGTCATTGGGGCGGTTTCAGCCACCGATCACAGGCTTCTAAGCCGCAGCTATGTAATGGCTCTCATTTATTAATCTGTCGCCGAAACCGCCCCCAAACATCCAGGTGTTGAAGGCCACATCAAACGTTTTACCTCCGTAGTTCACCTGTTCTTCCGTTCCCGTACCTACCCATGTGTCGCCGACAGAGCCTTTAATGCAGGCGTGCCAGTAACACCCGGCGTGTTCTGCCGCGGTGTCCGGCCGAGAATGTGTAGCGCAGTGCGCCGTGACGATACCGTCTGGCAATGGCCCTGTGAAGTTCAACACCAGCACACTGTAGCCATCCCGCCGCGGACCACCCCCGTGAGTGGGGAGGACGAACCTGACATCATAGACATAAGCTGCACGTGCACCAACCTTATACACAGCCATCCGTCACGACTTTTTACGCAGCCTACGAGTGTCGGCCTAGATAGCGCGCCGGTGTTGGTTTGTTTAAGAAGTCCGAATCAATGATAGAATGTTTGTTGTTGCACTGGATCTTTCTCTCTAGGTCACCTTTGTATATGTTATGCCCAACTTCACATCATCTGAACCTGTCACTTGATTTCCTGTCTGTCTTTATATGATATATGGCCTAAATAAAGATCTTCCAGACTAAATAAAGGTTATTTCAATAAGAGGTCCGATAGAAATGGTGGGAACCCTTCAAGTTGAGGATGAGATCCACCGAGGATGTGATGTGATTTCCCCCTGCTAAGTATTTACTATTTGTTAGGGTCAGTTGGCAGCTATCACTGCCCGTTGTCGACAGGTTCACCAAAGTCTCACTTTACCTGCACCGTCATATAATTCCACTAGCTGTGACGCAGATGAACGGATGTCCGCTGCAGCCTCTCCGCGGTGATGACGTGTATTTTCTGGGCGTCAGGGGAGCGGTCGGGGCCGGCGGGCCGGTCGGGCCGGCCGGGGCCGCCGATGGCACTGACCCTGGCTGGCGGATGTACATATGTACCGCTCGGCTCGGCCCCGGTGCACTGTCACGGTCACGACCGAGCAGCCGTTCTCACTGGGCCACGGCCCGTCCGACGTGCTCGGGTCAGACCGCTAGACACTGGCCGCAGCCCGCAGAGTCCGCCCCGGCAGCCCGCAGGAGGGCATTGTCCGAGATAATGTGATGGAAGGGCTCCTTATGATACGTCATGGTCAATCAGCTGGCGTAAAAGGGTGGCTTAATGGCAGCACATTCACGGCTCTCAACCCGGAATTGACACCCACGATGCCCTTTGTTTCTTTCTCCGTGTGCCGGCCCGAACCGCTATAGATAGAGAAGCTACCATGGACGTCATTTACCTTTGTCGGGCACGCCTTCCTGCAGATATGACTTCGCTATCTACTCTGCGGAAACTTGTGGGCAAGATTTGAATCAGTGTTGCATCTCGAGCGTAACTGCAGCACTGACCAAAATATTGCAAACAGTGGCGGTTCCAGGGGGGGGGGGCAAAATGGGCATTTGCCCCCCCCCCCCCAACGGCATAATTTTAACATTACGCCTATGGACGAGGCATGGAAAGAATCAATAATCTGTTATGGTTTGCCCCCCCCCAAAAAAACTCTGAGCTGGATCCGCCTCTGATTGCAAATAACTGCTGTTTAACGGAAGTGAAAAGTCTGCTATTTATGAGTTTTGGCTTCATATCAATCTCCATCTCCATCTTCAATTTCCTTCTCCGTTTTTATCCTCACGTTCCTTTCCTCTGTCTCTTCCTTTCTCTTCCTATACCTTTCCCTCCCCTTCCATTATCTCGCACCTCAGTCTCGGTCCCCCATATTATATGTAGAGCCGACTTTCGCTACATGATCGGACCCTGACCGTGGGTCGGGTATGCGGTCCGTGCGGCCAAAAATACCGCCTCTCTATAAAGCCGACCGGCCTGTGCCGCGTGCCGGGGTCAGAGGTCAGCGCTCGCTGCTGGCCGCTGTGGTCAGCGCGCGGCCGACCGGTATGCGACGGGGGGGGGGCATGAGGTTAGCGGAACGCTGCACGCCGGTGCCGGTTCCGCCGGATCATCGCTGGAGGGGGGGGGGGGGGGAGACGGTGCGAAGCAGTGCGGAGGGAGGAGGAAATTCCCGGGACGCAGAACACAGGCCTGTGGTGCAGCCAATCGAGACTGCATTATTTGGCATTCAGCCTAAGCAAAAAGCCTTTTTGTTTTTTTCTCTTCAAAATTTCAACTTAACGACTTGTGATTATACCATGTGCACAGACGAAATTAAATCATTACGGCTCTTTGATAATGTGTCAGCTGATCAGCACGATTCGATTTTGATGAGGGTACCCTCTATGGGTTTTCGCGAATAACTCGCGTAAAAAGCGGCCGATCGCGACGAAACTTTCAGTACCCTCGCGTTAATCAATTTTACACCTACCCTGAAAATTTCATGACCCTGACCCCAATGACCTTTGACCTGTGACCTACTTTTCGAGACCATGTTTGGCCGGAATCGCGATTCGGCGTAGGTATGTCGGCTCGCATTAGCCGCGCGTTTGCGTCTTTTCGTGGTTTCAAGCGTTCAAACATGTGATATGATGTTGCCCCCATGTATTAGGGTTGGTGTCAAGGTCACCTGAAGGTCAGGTCAGGTCATTGACCTTTGGTGACCTCGGTTCACTTTTTCGAGTTTTACATGTTTCTAGGCCAGTTTTTGGAGCTGAATTCGAATTTAGCAACCATATGAACATTTACGAAGTAGTTTTGGTGCCTTCGTAACATGTTACGAAGCTGTCAGAGGCGGCTGACACCTACTAGGAATACCCGGCAGGACCCCTACTGGTTGACCTGACCTGACCTGACCCGACCTGGACTAAATGCATAAAGACATCATCTGTGATCAAAACTAACATGATATTCGTGATCAGCGCCCCGAAAAAAAACCCTTAGCAACCACACTTTACGACGTTCTAACAGGTCCCGATTTTCCCGACTTTTGGGTCATTGACCTGACCTGCAAGGTCAACCAATGACCTAGGACCTTAAAATTAGGTATCATCGGCTTCCTCTCATCACGGGCAACACGCTCGTCTTTTCCGCGAAGCTCTAGCTCGATCAGGGGCGAAACGGCAAGGGGGGGTCCAACGGACCCCCCCCCCTTATACGTTCGCGGCTGGAAAAACACCAATACGGGCGAGGGATAACTCACAGTTTTTTTCCATTTAAGTTGAACATGTTTCTGCAAATTTGGCAACATGTCTTATTCTCCCGAAATTTCAGGTCAAACATCCACTAAGGCACTACGACACACTGCTGACTGCATCATGTTCATTGTGCTACCATTCATGATTAGTTATACCTACCTATATGGGCCATTGGCATTACCTATCTAAAGAAAATTTTTGTCTGGATTGAGAAGACCAACAAATATTTCGACGGTATTTACTTCGACGGTAATACCGTCGGCTGCATTTTGCCTGATAGTGTCCCCTCACTTACATATAATTAATACTTACCTATTTTTGGCTTCAAGACGGTGATTTTTTGCATCAGGTCATGAGGAAATTGAGCCATGACTTGGAGGCGAATTCAATGAAAGAAGTAATGAAGAAAAAGAGTAAAACGTACAATTCAGTTAACAACACAAGGTTCTGTAATAGCCCAACATGTCAATGTTCAGGCCTAGGGCGGCTGTTATTTGAGCGCTGAGCTGAAATGGGATGATGGCACTTAGTCGGAGGACGAGGGACCTCGGCTGTGTAAGTGCAGACAAGAGATGATGACTGAGCTCAATGTCAGGGCCGAATCCATGCATTGAGACGGCCGCGGACAGCAGGCAGGGCCCATGTGGTGGATGCTCGAGGGTACTTTCCCGAATGAAATATTCAGTATTTGTTTGCTGTCTCAGACATCATCGTTGTGACTCCTTTTGCATGCAGTAGGGGTGTATGTCGGCCGTCGCCGGGCCCCTTCATGATGCCTCCTTTACCCTTGTCACATTCAGGCCATGAGCACTGTAACGAAGTCCTATGAAGAACGGGGACTTTGTTTTTGAAGGTGAAAACTAAAATTTGATGCCACCAAAGCTATGATATCTGGCAGTGGGCCAATTCAGTCATGGGCTCTTTGCAGACGTCTCAGCCTATGAACTTTGGAGCCGCATAGCTGATGCTGGATTTGGTATATTGAACCGTCGGCCCTGCGTACCCTACGCCCCAAGTACGACTTGCCCGGGTGGTTCCCGGTTTTCTGTTACGCTTTGCATAGCTCAGCTGATTAGTAACTCGTCCATTCCTGATTAACTATGCAGTGACATTGACTGACATTGTGTGCAGATGTAAGGTATTCCTGCATTCACTGTTCAGTGTCCACTACGGGTGCGGTCGCCAAACTGAAAGCATAGGCGGCGGAACGAGGAGGGCACCGGGGTACCGTGCCCCCTTTGATTTTGGCATTTTAACATTAGCCCTACACTGTAAACCAAATCTACAAGCTGGCTCCTTGTTACAAGTTTGGTTCCAATTCGCATAGGCGTCACCTTGTCGATTCACCAGCCCCAGGCTTGTTGGCTAACAAACTAACAGTTTGTCTACAAGTTTGGTTCCAATTCGCATAGGCGTCACCTTGTCGATTCACCAGCCCCAGGCTTGTTGGCCAACAAACTAACAGTTTGTCTACAAGTTTGGTTCCAATTCGCATAGGCGTCACCTTGTCGATTCACCAGCCCCAGGCGTGTTGGCCAACAAACTAACAGTTTGTCTACAAGTTTGGTTCCAATTCGCATAGGCGTCACCTTGTTGAGTACTAGTCTGGGCCTTGTGAACCTACCAACTTCTGGATAGGCATAGCCGTTTCCTTGTCGGTTCAACAGCCCCTGGTTTGTTGATGAACTAGCCTTTGACTGGGCATTGCTAGTTTACAAATTGTCAACAAGTAAGTGTACTAACGCTCAGTTCGAACTTGTTCTTCCTTACAATCGCTTTGTTTGCGTTGATGACCTTAAGAACTTAAGATTCGCGTTCGTTTTCAATTGCCACGATACTGATTCAGGAAATATTTTCTATACGGACAGGTCATTTTTTGGCTGGAAGTGGTGCACAAAATCATGACTGGCATCAGTTATTGCTCAAAGGCTTGCGCTGACAAGAAACGAAATACTGATGGGTTATATAATCGACGAATGCATACACCACATCCATTCCGAAGTTTCTGGAATCATTAGTATTTATTACGGTCACGTACCTACATCACGTAGTATGTAATTAATACTATTGACTGGAGACAATTCCAAGTGCATATTTTCGAATGGATGTGGTAAATGCATGAGGTATAAGGTATACCTATCGTGCACCGTCAGCATATAAGTCTTTGAAGCAAGAACTGCTGCGTATGTGGAAGAACATGGTTTTGTGCATCGCATCAAGCCAGAAGTATAACATGCCCGTATGACGAATATTTCCACATTGACCATAACAATCATGGCAGTTGCACGATCACGCAGATAATTCGAATAAAGCATGATCGCCAACCAGATTAGCTTTTACAGCCCATGTATGTCCATCAGTTAAGTTAAAAATACAAAGAGTTGAATTAAAGGCAAATAAATGTATTTATATATAAAAAAACACCGACCGCAAAACATCTGCTCACATGTGCATGCAAAGGTCTGGTCCACTTACATTGCGCGCGCAGGGGAAGGGAGGCGTCTCGACCGCGGGTATAGGCACGATTAGTGCGTCCCGCAGGCCAGAGCGGGCCTCACTCACAGCACGAACACCACAGTTCACAGATTTCACTTTTTACTGCACAAATGCTGGAACAGCCCTCGTCGCTGATCCATGCTGCACGGCGGCCGCGCGACAACTGCTGGTTTGAACGGTTTGAAACCGCCGCGCCGGGGCCGGACGGCGACCGCTGATTGGTCCGCCAAGTCTGACGTCACGGGCGCAGCTGACCATGTGTATGCTGACCAGCTGACCAGTACAAGTTAGGCGCCGGTTAACCCGCGCCCCACTGGGGGGGGGGCTATTTATAGCCCCCCCTCCCGTTTTTCTGCCATAACTTCCAAACCGCTTGACGTATCGACGCCAAACTTTCAGTACCTTCGGCTGCATCAATTTGACACCTTGTGTCAAAATTTGAACTTCGTAGCTACCATAGGTCGGCCGGAAATGACGTCAGAGGGACGTCATGTTCGGCCGATTTCGACGCAAAACATTGAACCACGGCAATCGCTCCCAAGAGCTCAGTTTTTAAGCTAGATCCAATTTCTTTGCATGAGAGGACTCAGAATAGACTGCGCTATCAAACTGCTATCTCGGATTTTCAAAATTTTGAAAATTTTGAAAATTTCATATAATGAAATTCAAAATTTACATTTTTACATTTTTTTTCAAAAAGTTTTTGACTTTTCGAAAAAACCGGAATATATGTGATAGAACGCGTTATTATGACTAACTCTAGCAAGTTTTAGCTAAATATCTTCAAAAATGGCCAAGTTATACGCATTATTGCAAAAAATTCACAATTATTAATTTTTCAAATCAATTTTTCAGCACGTATTTGACATCGTACGCCAAAATAAATAGCACCATCGTGTTCCTGAGCTCAAACTGCATCCAATAGACACCTTTTTTGTTGAAAAATTTTAACTTAAAAATTTGACCTTTTTTGACCTGAAAGTGACCTGACGCTAAGCTAAATTCGACTCAAAATGACCTCAAATGACACAGACGACATCAAATCCGAAATCTTTGGCCCAAATGGCCCATAAAACATGTGTCACGTGACCGAGGCATGATATAATATTTTCGTAACCTGTGATGACCTGACCTTGACCTGAAAATCAAAGTACAAGTTTGGTACCCTCAGGGTATCTAGAACATCTGTTCACGAGTGTGTGAACCAAAAATGAGCCTGATCGGACTTGTAAGACGGCGGCCAGAGCCCAAAACGTGAGCAAGACAAAATGCTAATAATTTTTACTTTGACTTGACCTGTGACGTCATCGGTGACCTCGAGGTCAATGAAATTAGGTTTCGCTCGACAGTTTTTCCGGGGCTATCAGACGCCGTTTGAATTTTGACGATCGGCCCAGTAGTTTCGGAGTTAGGAGGGGGGGCTATGAATAGCCCCCCCCCCCAGTAGGGCGTGTTATACGCAGACCCCAGTGGGGCGCGGGTTAAATAACCATGCGGCAACAAGTTTCCAAAACTGGTTAAGAAACAAACGTTGAAACAAATGTAGAGTTGGTCTGGATACTGAGAAGTTAGTGTGCATAGTAACTATTGACTCGTAGTTGTCATCTGACAAGCAATGCACCAGACAACGGCTTGTTTGAAAAGTATCAGTTGGTAAACATACCAAGAGATGATTGGTTATATTACACAAGACTTGTCAATTTGGTTTACAGTGTATGGGCGTTGCATGGAAAGAATGGGACCAAAAGTCGGCATTGCCCCCCCCCCCCCTAATTGAAGGTGTTCCGCCGCTACTGACTGAAAGTGCATTTCCGTAACTGTCTTGTTTACCATAATTATGCCTATTAATTGTTGATTATAAACAAAAGGGTGAATATTACACCCATGGCTTACCTTTCTCGTGGGCATTCAGCATCTTATGGACTGGCACAGCGTGAGTGCCTTCCGTTAGAAGCCTTGTGGGTAGTTATCACATCAAACGCGTGTCCTCGCTGCTGCATGAGAGCGGTATTGAAACGCACATTACATACGTAACGCTGGACATGAATTAAGAGCGCACTATTTTGTTCCTCATCGTTTGGTGTGTTGGCGTCCATATTGGACAACCGCAATGGAACATTTTCATCATACGAGGCAAAAGCTGACGCTAATTTGTTTTGTTTGTTTGTTTGTTTAGTTGGGTTAGGCCCTTTCGGTCGACAAGACCATTGCAGAGCCGGAAGGATGATAGGAATTAGGGGGAGACAATGGTCTGGGCAGGCACCCTAGTGAGTCGCCGGGGCTGAACCCGTCCAGAGGACAGGCCACCCAGCCCCAAGGCACTCACTGCACCCGGCTACGGGGTGCGCTCCCTCAGGAGCAGCGGTGCCGCTCCAAGGGAGCAGCCCGCATGAGATAAAGTTGCCTGTCCAGCCCGGAGGAGGGTTGTGGCGTGGAGGAGAAGGATTTCAGTATCCTGAGGATAGAAGCACGGATAGGTGTGCTAATTTGTTGGTAGTTTTGGCAATAGAGTCAATCATAGTCGGTCAACCGGTTTGGTAACGATCACTGGATTCAAAATATCGTCAGGGACCGGTTCCAACTCATGTAGTGCGTCTTGTACTGTTGTCCATCGAGGAACAGTTGACACTAAGTAGCCGGAATTAACCCTAGAACGCCTAGGGGGGGGGGGGGGTTGTATCAACCCCCCCCCCCCCTGAGGTTTTTTCGAAGTGCACGCTTAACGGCTTGTCGTAGCGGGCTGAAATTTTCAATGCCCTCTGGGGCAACCTTTGCGCATCTTTTGCCGAAAAAAATTGATCGGGTCATGTCAGGTCACGGAGTTATGACGTCATAAGAGGTACAGCCTCCGGCCGGATTTTCACAAACTGAGTGCCAACGCCCGAGGTTTCCTGCCGGTGGTACGGACATCGGTTGATGGATCGTGATGAAACTTCCCATGCATGTTGGGGCAAGTATTGGCTATCATATGGTATAAGAAATTTGACCGGGTCAGGTCAGGTCACGGAGCTATGACGTCACAAGAGGAACAGCGTCCAGTACTATTTTTGAAAAGCGCCCGAACCACTATTTTGCTAATTCTTGTCACCTCAATGGGAATATGCAGCAATATTAGCTTCTATAGGGAGCAAATGGACCTCCCAAATCCAAAAATACAATCAGATTTCAAAAATTTAAATTTTGATTTTTCGAATTTCTGCCGCCGACAGTGACCTTGCCGACTTCCGGCGCTCCCAACGCGCCATTTTTAGAGCTAGGGAAACGAAATACATACCAAACGATAGAGAATTGATCAAGAAACACGATAGTGAAGGTTTCAAGTCGATATCTCCCACCGTTTTGCCGCAATCGCCGCCGAAAGTTGAAAAAAGTCTATTTTTCCGAAAATTTGACCTTTGACCGGTCAAAAGTAGGTCAAATGTTGACCTAGGACCAAAAAATATACCACCAATCGCGAGATCTCGTTTAGAGCAATCCGTTGGTTTTTTCCGCTAAGCTCTACGACCTTTCGTTTCGAAACGCCAGGGGGGGTCGTAACAACCCCCCCCCCCCCCTGGTCGTTCGTGTTATGAGAAATGGCCTGGTCGTGCGAGGGTTAACCATGGTTTGTGTTCTTTTCCAGCTAAACACCTATGGGCCATTGCGTGGGACCACCTGAAGGCCTTCGTTGCCGACCTGCTCGATGTCAGGATGCTGCCCATCAAACTCCTGTTCTTCATGGAACTGGCAGGTGAGGAGGGGTGACAGCAGCAAACCGCCAGAGACCGGTCCTTTCACACGCGCCGCAAAAAGTAGGTAGGTACCTATAGTTTGGCAGCCGAGTACTGTTGGCAACAGGACGGTTTTTGTTTTCGCATTTTTTATCACATTACATTAGCCATATTGGGAGATAGTTGTATGCGATTACCATGGATGATGGGAAGCGCTTATGCGGAAGGAAATACTCTGAGGACAGTGACCATCATTACACTTGGGGCACAACAGCCAATGCACCTGATTCCCATGAGATGAGAAGTGAACAACGTTGAAGATCTTTCCCATTTTACATTTAATGATATTTAATGAATCTCATGCCATGCTATCTAACCGTTGATACTTTTGCTTTAGGAGAGATAGCGGGTGTTCAGTTCGGTGCCAGGGTTTAGGCACGGGTTCAGTTTCGAAAACATCGAGGAACCATAATATTGAGAGAAGGACAAAAGGGATGTGAGGGTAGGTACCTTTATTTTCCATAAGTTGAAATGAGTGAGAAATTTCAGTAGCATCGTATTAAGGCTTGTGTTTATCGTCAGCATTCCAGGAGTCACATGGACGTCCGCGGGGCTCGCAGATTGAAGTCATTGACGAAAATAATAAAAGCGGAGCTAGGATGGGCCCTTGTAAAACTCCCATGGTATTCGGCAGAGGGTTGGGATTGAAACCACTTCAAGCCGGAAGGACTGAGTAGAATTATAATTTGTAATGAGAGGAGGCAGCCGATGCGGTGGTGTCATTCTGGGTCAAATGGGCGCCCCCACACTGCCCCCTGCCCCCGGTGGGCGCGCCGGGGGACCTTATCCTGCCGGTGGGGGCTCCGCCCGGGGGTGCACCCCAGTGACCCACTTGGCAGTCGGCCAAACGAAGCTGAGCCATTGCAACATGACATGTTTGGTGCCCGGGGGCTGAAGTTCGTTCGTTCTGTGTCAAGGTCAGGGTAAGTGGGGCGGCGACTGCTCTGTGACGTGTGTCCGGCCGGCCGGTGTGTTGACGCGGTGTCCGACCTGTGTTGACGGCTGTGTCAGATGTTTGGGTACTCAGTCAATGGTGCGCCGGTAACGGCAGGCTATGTGAGGCTTTGGGAGGCTGTGGGGTGCTTATTGCGTACTTATCTAGCGGGATACATCAGGGGATGTTAATATGTCACATGGTGATAATGTCTCCCCGGGAAAGATACGCGGTGGCGGGACGAAACGCTTGCACAGTTTACACGTCTTACGTGCATATCTAATAATGCGATAAGTCGAACACATAGACTGTTATTTAGTATAAAAGTGAATGAGTGGTCTATAGCTGCTATTATAACTCTTAACTCTCGTATATTTAGACAAGGTACAGAGAAGAGGTTGACGACAGAGAAAACACATCCATAGGTGTTTAAAATTCATAACGTTTTGTTGTCGGTTGCATACTTTTGCCTAACATCGCCACTCGACGCCATTGCTAACTCCAATTGCTGTGCTGGTGACGTGTGACCCACTACGTGCGCAGGTATCGTCACTATCTGGCCGCACATGTCGACGCACATGGCGCACCTGCGGCTGACGGCCGAGGAGACGGGCCTGATCGTAATGCTGGGCGGCGTGGCCGGCATCGTGGCCGCCCTCTCCGCCGGCTACATCGGCGACAAGATGGGCAACTTCAAGGTCAGCGCAGCGGGCGCCGTCACCGGGCCGGTCCGGGGGCACTTCGTAAACACAAACATCATCATCATCACGGCACTAATGTCAGAGATGACCACCTACCCTGTGCCTGTGCTGTACCAAAACTTCTACCAGCCTTAACTTTTCAGAATTCAAAGTTTTAGGCTTCTTTTATTTATGTTGATGTATTTACATACATAAAGTGAGCGCTGCGTTTAGTTACGATGTCCAGGCCCCCAGATTTTTAACCGTTTCCTGTCATCGCTGGTCGACGGTCGTTTCGCTTGACGTATAGTAACATTTTATGGCCTATTCTTGATAAACCGGCCGGCACTATACTGAGTTCCTGACTACTGAGTAGCATTCAGGTGACGGTGAAGCGGCGATCTCTCACCTGCCAGCCCCTATTGTTCCTCTTGTACCCTCACCATAATGAAATCGACTGATGTCATGTCGGCTGCTTCTTGTCTCATACGTAGCGCTATCGAGTTATTTATACCTACATCCAAATGATAACTTACCTGCTTTTATAGCCTTCAGAACCTATAGCTATCGCGAATTACAGCTGTTCTGTTTTAAAACTCCTGTTACGGCTTATAGTCCCATTACCGTCCAGCCGCGCAGTCCCCAAACAGAAGTTTGACTATGCAGTCACCCAGTGACTGACCATTGACCAAGCTGGTCGCTCCGCGGCGCCGTTCGACCACCCTCGTGGTTTGGCCGGGGCAGCGCGGGCCGGCCTTGTCTCTCTTGTGCCGTCCAGGGGGACGGTCCTGTCCCCAGTCCCGTGTCATTCAGGGGGGAAGCATGGCCACCGTATCCTCTCCCTCTCCTTTCAGTCCGCGCTGTCCAGAGAGACTATCAGCTCTCCCTTCCCGCCTCCTCCCCGTCCTGCGCCGCGTACCGTTCAGGGGGTAGTGGCCACCTTCTCCCTGCACTCCGTCCTGTGCCGTCCAGGGGTGACTATCAGGCTCCTCCCTCCATGCACCGTGCCGCCCGTGCCGCCTATACGGATTATCGCCGCCTTCTCCCTGTCTCGCCGACTGCATTCAGCCGGTGGAAGGCAATGCATACAAATTGCACTGGCTAAGGTGTTCTGCTTATCCATTTTGACCATGTGCCAACAACAAAACAGGTAATCGATTGTGTGTCAGTACGTGGGGACTACTGATGAATCGCTGACTGAACAGGCGCCAAGTCTTCCCCTACCGTTTTTAGTAGCGTGGTCCGCGGAAAGTCGTTCCGTTGTCTGATCCATTCGCTGTCCGTTTGGGTGTCTATAACGCTGGACACTCGTCGAAAGTGGTTCTCCTTGCGGTCGATTTAGCCGACTTTATTACCTGCCCATTCTCTGTTGACGCTGCCGGACTTATGCTTTGCTCCCTGTCTAACGGCGGCAATTTTCAGTGGCTCATCCTCATTGGATGACGTATGAAGGCACTGGCGCATGGTATCAACCTCCCATTCCCTTCTCCTCCCCTTCCGTTGGCGGATGCCCGACACCAGCGCCTGCCTCCCCTCCCTTCGGCAGGCGTCCGTACCTGCATCTGGCGCTGCTCACAGAGGGACTGACCTCTCCCATCCCTTCCCTCCCCTTCCCTTCCCTTCCCTCCCCTACCCTCCTCTGGTATAACCTGGGTCTCGCGCTGCTAAGAAGGATTTACCTCCCCTCCCCTCCCCATTTGAAGGCCTGCATGGGTCTCGCGCAACGTACAGAGAGACTGCTCCCTTCCTCCTTCCTCGTACCTGGGTCTGTCTGGCGTCTGCTCATGAAGGGACTGAGTACTGACCTCCCGCCCCTCTCCATTTGCAGATGTACCTGGGCCTGACGCTGCTCTAGAGGGACTGACCTCCCGCCCCTCCCCATTTGCAGATGTACCTGGGCCTGGCGCTGCTCATAGAGGGCGTCGCCGGCGTGTGCCTGGTGCTGCTGCCGCCGGCCGTGCAGCAGGTGGTGCCGCCTGGCGACGCTTCGCTGAACCACCACTGCGTGGACGACTACCTGCACATCAACTGGCGCATGGAGAGCTGTGAACCGCACTTTAGCCTGGCCTCGCTCAACGTGACGCTGCGGGAGTGCCGGCTGTCCTGTCACAGTGTGAACGGGAGTCAGCCGTCGGTGGGCCAGCTGCACTGCGGAGACGACCCGGCCAGGTGAGAGTCAACGACCCCTGACCCGGCCAGGTGAGAGCGAGTGACTCCTGACCCGGCCAGGTGAGAGAGCGAGTGACTCCTGACCCGGCCAGGTGAGAGTGGAGTGCCTCCTGACCCGGCCAGGTGAGAGAGCGAGTGACTCCTGACCCGGCCAGGTGAGAGCAGGCGACTCCTGACCCGGCCAGGTGAGAGAGCGAGTGCCCCCTGACCCGGCCAGGTGAGAGAGCGAGTGACTCCTGACCCGGCCAGGTGAGAGCGAGTGACTCCTGACCCGGCCAGGTGGGAGAGCGAGTGACTCCTGACCCGGCCAGGTGAGAGCGAGTGCCTCCTGACCCGGCCAGGGGAGTGCCCCTGACCCGGCCAGGTGAGAGCGAGTGCCCCTGACCCGGCCAAGTGGGAGAGGCGAGTGCCTCCTGACCCGCCATATTTGATGAACGTATTTGATGGAGGGACGTGCATCCACAAGCTGGTTTGATGTGCCCATTTCGCATTTGTAACGACACTATGGGATCGGTTACGGTCTCGGAAGTCCGAACAGTGTCGTGGCCTGAGTGCAGTAACTGATGCCGTTTTCTTTGTTCAGTCCGTGTAACACGTCTAGCTGCTCGGTGCTCTCAGCTCACGCGTCTTCGTCTCTCCCTCACAGCTGCTCGGTGCTGTTCCCGCCGCCCAGTCTGGCCACGGGCGCACCTCTCAGCGTGCTGATGGTCAACTCCACCGACAACTCGACGCGGCTGCACGCGGTGCCGGCCGGCGGCGGCGGCGCGCGGCCCGTGGCCTGCCCGCCGCCGGCCCTGGCCCAGTCGTGTCGCCTGCAGTGCGCCGACGCGCTGCCGCTCTCCGTGGTCTGCGCGCCGCGGGACGACCGGCAGAGCCACTCACTGACGCTGTGGCTGTACGTCTTCCTGCGCGTGGTCTACTCGTTCTGCCTGGGCACCACGTACACGCTGATCGACACGACTGTGCTCTCCTACTGCGCGCTGTTCAGCGTCGACTACGGCTTCCAGCGACTGTGGGGCACCGTGGCGGCGCTCATCGTCTCGCCGCTCTCCGGAAAAATCATGGACCTCTTCAGCACCGTCGGAATGATCGAATTCAGGTGAGGCGCCGAGGTACGATCCATGGAGCTATGATGAAATGGGGAGGGGTGGGGGCCTTGGCCCGGGATGATGTGAATAGACGATGTTATTGGTTTTGCTTGTTGATGCTTTTTTCCGATTTAAGGCTTGCCTTCGAGCTGCCAAATGTGTTTGATATTCAAGTCGTTGAAGTGTCAAGTGCTTTTACCCTCTTCTGAAGCGTCATTTTGTTATTATAGCTTAGAAATATGAAGACGCTCTGATAAACTGATTTTTCAGTGTGTCTGGTATCTCTTTAGTGAATCAGTACCTATCAAAATGTTCATGTTGTATCGTTCAATTGCCCCATAGCCCATTTTTAGTGAATCACTGACAACAGTTCCCCACGACCCGTTGTGTGCACAGGCCCGGTTTCTATACGATGGCGGCGTTTCGGTTCCTCTCACTGGTGGTACTCTACTTTGTGAACATCGGCTTCCGCCACAGTCCCTCCGGGTCGCTCTTCAAGTACACGATCAAACTCTTCCAGAAGATAGAGCTCACGGTGCTCTTCCTGGTGATGCTGCTCACAGGTCAGTGACCTTTCTGGTCAGAGGTCAGTGACCTTTCTGGTCAAAAGTCAGTGACCCAACTGCAGCGTTCGACGCGGGGTCCAGGGGTGGCTTTGAACGTAGCCGAATTACAGGGATTTAACTACATCAGACGTCTTTGGGTCCGTGTCAAACCACAGCTGCTGTTGCGGTGCCCGTGTTGTCCAAGTCCGCAGAGAGACCTGATCATAGCCTTGTGCGGTCCATAGTCCAAACATGAAGAGGTACACAGCTGATAATGCTTTGATCCTGTTTACGTCAGCTACCGACGACCGGGCTCACCGGCCCGACCGGCTACTTATACGAGCTGCAGCCTAATCCCACAAATAACGCGGCACTTATCACGGAAGTCTCGCCACGGCCATAACTCATTTCTTTGTGTCAATTAGAAAGTGCCCATTGGCAGTCTGAACCGAGGTTATTCGTGGTCATCTTCGCCGTGTAGGGGAAGTCATGGATGTAAAAGTAATGATTATCTTAGAATGGGTGAGATTTAAAAACAAAAAGATCCTTTTAAAACTCATCTGGTCGTCTCTCGCAATCTTCTCTCTGATCTATCTGTCCTCTCTGACCTCTCTATATGCCTTTCTAGCGGTCCTTCTGCCGTTTCCGCTGCCGCTGTCTCGACCCATTGGACCGCCCTTCCGACATTATTCTGTCCGCTCCTCTATGTTATCTTATTTAGCTGCATATCGTCTACAGGTTAGCCCCAATTAACGACGAAGTCACACATTAAAATTGCGTAACATAAATACGCGAAAAACAACATGACAAGAACAATGAACATGCACACTATAAAACCAAGTGTATGTATGTGCATACGTCCTATAATGGCGAAACATGCGAGATGACATGAAAGCCATATGTATAAAGAGAGTCGTGAAATATGCCGGTCTGCTTCCGCTAAAGTAAAAACGCATTCCAACGCGCTGACTTTCAGCCTCACCGTCTCTCTATCCGTCTCTCGATGTCCGTGTCTCTGACCGCCTCTCTATCCGCCTCCCTGCCCGCCTCTGACCGTCTCTCCGCTCTGCGCCGCAGGGATGGCCGTGGGCCACATCGAGACGTTCAGCTACGTCTTCCTGTCGCAGCTGGGCGCCAGCGGCACGCTGATCGGCACCACCATCACGGTCGGCAGCGCTGTAGAGCTGGTCATGCTCTCCGTGTCGGGACTCTGTATGAGCGCCGTCGGCCAGGTCGGCCTGATCGTGCTCGGCATGGTCATCTACGCCGTCAGGTTGATAGGTAGGTGGCGCCGCTCGAAGGCGCTTAGAACCTGGAAGCAAGGCCCTATATACCCCTGGAAGCGCCTATCGGCATGGACCGAATGGATGGCTGATGGAAATGAAATGCAGTAGTGGGCGAACCGTCCATAAATGAATGAATGAATGAATGGATGAATGGATGAATGGATAAATGAATGAATGAATGAATGAATGAATGAATGAATGAATGAATGAATGAATGAATGAATGAATGAATGAATGAATGAATGAATGAATGAATGAATGGATGAATGGATGAATGAATGAATGAATGAATGAATGAATGTATACATGCATTCATTGAATTGTATACCTACATTCATTCATTCATTCATTCATGAATGAATGAATGAATTCATCATGAATGAATGAATGAATTTAATAATCAATTTAATCAATTTAATCAAATAATTGACGAGTGTCTCACTGTTTGGGCTATTCGCTGATTGTTGACCCGAGCCTGAGGGTTGAATGAATGAATGAATGAATGAATGAATGAATGAATGAATGAATGAATAAATACATGAATACATGAATGAAGAAATAAAAAATAGATGCATAAATAAATAAATAGATAAATAAATAAGTGAATGAATAGATCAACAGATAAATAAATAAATAAATAATTACATAAATAAATAAATAAATAAATAAATAAATAAATAAATAAATAAATAAATAAATAAATAAATAACGAGCTAACTAACTAAATGAATAAATAAATATTTAAATATATTACTTTATTAATAAATGGATCAACATTAAATGATTAACGATATCCTATAAGTAAAATAGCAGTGCAGTCAATCTCCGACAGTAATGACTGTACAATGTGCGAATAATAATGAGTTTTTACCGCATGAACAAGAAATCAATTAGTATAATTGAGCACGCCTTTTATAATGGAAGCAATGCTGACGAGTGTCTCACTGTTGGGGGCAGGTTATTCGCTGATTGTCGACCCGAGCCTGAGCCTGCTGCTGGAGGCGCTGGACGGCGTCAACAGCGGCCTGATGAACGCGGCCGTGGTGACGTATGCCGCCTCCAAGGTGGAGCCCGAGCTGGTGGCCACAGTGCGCGGCATCCTCGGCTGCTTCCTCTTCGGCGGCGGTGAGGCACCGCCACTCGGCCATCGCCACTCATGGGAGGGGCGTGGTTTACCGTAAAGGGACGGAGGGCTCCGTGATACTCTGAAAGAACGGCTTATGTAGTGTGTGAACTTCGGTGTTCATTCATCCGGTGTATGGAAATGATGTTTCCAATGATGAACTCATTCCATCTCCGCCATCCATCTATCCGTCTTACGTCTTCCATCCGCTCTCCAGTCAACCTCGCATCAGCTGATAGCTGGAGTGGTCACCTTTGCCAGCAAACCTCTGCAGCTCCATTCGAGCTTATTTGTTACGCCTTTTTTCACCACTGACCTTCGCCCCTCCAGTTCGCCGCTAGTATGATCACTGTCCCCTCTCGCTAACCCCTGACCCTCTCGCTGACGCCTGACCCTCTCGCTGACACTGCCCCCCCCCCCCCCCCCAATTGACCCCGCCTCCCTCTGACCGCGCCCCCCTCTCTGCGCTGCCGCAGGTCGCGCGGTGGGCGCTCAGCTCGGAGGGTACCTGGTGGCGCGATTCGGTCACCGGGTGGCGTTCCGGATATTCGCCGGTGTGGCGCTGTTCGCTGCCGCGGCCTACGCGCTGTTCCAGCTGGCAATGCGTCGGCGACGCTCCGGCGACTTCCAGCCGGCCCCGGCCGACTCGGTCCGGGGGTGTCCGGCCCCGCGGTGTGCGGCCTAGGGGAGGGGAGTGGCGGCCCCGCGGTGTGCCGCCTAGGGGAGAGGGAGGGGGCAGCACCGCGGTGTGCCGCTTAGGGGAGGGGAGGGGGCACCGCGGTGTGCCCCTCATAGGGGAAATGGTGGGGAGGAGCCAGTCGACACACTGCACCGCCTAGGAAATGTGGGTGCCGTAGGGGAGCTGTGCAGCTTAGGAGGAGAATTTGTTGTAACTGGGAAGACTTAGTCTCATGAGAGTGACTGGGCATTGAGCAAGAGATAGATGCCCCCTGAGATTGCATATAAAGGCTGTGCGTAAAAGTAACTTCTGAATTTTGTCAATATCTTTTCATTGAAGCATGTGTGATATACGTCTTCCTTGGGCTGTTGCGAATGATGTTGTAGAAAGTAGAAAACTATCTCCCTGAATTTTCATGCTCAGCACCGGGAGATTGGATGCATGTACAACAACATGTAGCATGACAAATGTTGAAGGCCTTGTCAGAAGTTCCCGATGTCTTCGGGAGCGGAATAAGGGGATCGATCGTCAGAACGCGGCGCTATCAATCTATTGATGTTCCCTGGGAGCCCACGTGCCTTATTTGCCCGAGTTTGAGCAGCTGCAGATGGGCAGCTCATATTTACGGCGCCGAGAGTAAAAAACATTGTCCGAGCTGCGGGAAGGGACCTAATCTAAAGTTCCAACTTTGACTACAAAAGGTTTTAGTCAAGTGATCTATCTTTCCAAAAATTTCCAAATCAATGACCATATTGAATATTCCACTTTAACTTTTTGTTTGGTATGTTGTAAAAGACCTGACAAGTTTGTACATTTTGTTGCGAATTGCGAATCTACCAGAGACAGTTTTATGTTGTTTGATCTTTTGAAATAGTTGGAACAAGTCCTTAGGGCAGAACATGCTACAAAATCAGTACATCTAAAGTTTGTCTTTGTCGTTCTCTGCTGAGCCGCTCAGGTTAGTCAGGGGTCATGCTGCATTTGCTGGACGGTCCTGTGCGGTACGCACAGAGCCTGTGTCGCTGTTGCTGTCCTTCTCACCTGGGGACGCCACTGCCTTCCACAGCCGGCAGCGGCTGCCGCTGGTGGGCCTACACCTTCCTGGCCTTAGCCGTCTTCCTGTACAGGGTCCCTAGGTCTGCCGGTTCCCTGTATACGCACAGGGTCCCTGGGTCAGCCGTCTCCCTGTAGGGTCCCTGGGTCAGCCGTCTCCCTGTATAGTCTACCGACCCAGCCGGAGCCAATCTCGCTGACTCTGTAATGCGTCCGGTGCCGGGACCAAGTAATCAAAGTACATTAAACCGTCCACACGGATGTGAGGGAATGCTTTAATGTGATGCGTTTTAGTGGTGTAATGTATGAATTCGGTTTGTCGCTATGTAACAGGGAAACTAATGGTAGCTGCGTGTCTAATGGCGACTAAATGTGCAACAGATGGGCATTTGTATGATGATAAGTGGCTGGCGTAAATCATTCGAGGCAGATATGTGTTATATATTTTTGTAGATATGATTGTTTCATATATGGATTGGTGATTTGTTTACCACTCCGCTCCTCGTTTTACGTGTCCTGTTAGCTCGCGTGTGATTTTGTAAATGGTGTTTCAAATGTATCAGGCCACTCGATCCGTGGCGCTGCGTGTCGGGACTCATGAGGTCATGTTGGACTCGTTTGTAGGTATATTTATATATTACACCTTCATGGTGGAGCTTTCGCGGAACTTGGCAATGACCTTGTTAATATCACTGATGCCAACGTGGGACCAAGCTGATCGTTCAGGGAAATAGAGGGCATTATTGTTGCGACCATATCTACACGTCTCGTGATGTCTGCCAAACCACAGGGATGTGTGCACTGTGCGCTCTAAACGTGTGCGCTGTTCAGAATGTGTGCTGTTGGTAGAATGTGCGGTGCGTGCATGATTCTGAGTTTTGTGGTGGTGTTCACGGCAGCTACGAAATAAATTGATTTATATATTATTGTGTTGCTTCTACATTTTTTCATCACAGAAACCAAAGTATATGAAAACACTACAGAAACATATGAACTGCCCGTACTTGTATATATAATTATATATACCATAAATACTATAGAGGTAACTGCCAACTGGCGGAGTTTATGGCAACTTATAGTGGAGGGGGACCGACCTAACAGTTTGACGTGGGTCCGGTAACAATGCTGTTACAAGATTGTTAGATGGTTGTCACAGCGTGGAAGATATGGCGTGACAGCGATGTTTTGCGGAATCCGGAGCACGTTGTGATACCGATGAGCCGAGCGTAAGCATGCTATGGTAGCGCCGCCGGTACCTATCCTCCAAATTAATGTTTCCACAACGTTTTTGAATCGTAATCGTAGCGCTCCAAAAAACCAGGCCTGCGGAGTCGATGGATTTTCGGCGACTCCGACTCCGACTCCGACTCCGGCTTTCAAAAACCAGCTCCGACTCCGACTCCGACTCCGGGCAGAATTGTCGACTCCGACCGACTCCAACTCCCGACTCCGACTCCGCAGACGTAGCAGGGCTGCGGAGTCGACACAGATTTTCGGTGACTTCGACTCCGACTCCAGCACGGGTTTCTAAAATCGACTCCGACTCCGACTCCGACTCCGGTCACAACTGTCGACTCCGACCGACTCCGACTCCGACTCCGACTCCGACTCCGCAGCCCTGCCAAAAACGCTGAAACAATGTTCCAAGAACGATCTGACAATTAACCCGCGCATGACTGGGGTATTTTCCATAACGCGAGTGCCTGGGGGGAGGGGCTCTCCAGAGCCCCCCTCCTATCTCCAAAACTACAGAGCCGATCGTCAAAATTCAAACGGCGCCTAATAGCTCTGGAAAAGAAACTGTCGAGTGAAACCTATTTTCATTGATCCCGAGGTCACTGATGACGTAACAGGTGACCAGGTCAGGTCAAAGAAAAAAAATTCAGCATTTTTGCTTGTTCACATTTTAGGCTCTGGCCACCGGCTGACAAGTCCGATCAGGCTCATTTTTGGTCTACGCATTCCTTGATATAAGTCTTAACCCTAGAACGCCTAGGGGGGGGGGGGGGTTGTATCAACCCCCCCCCTGAGGTTTTTTCAAAGTGCACGCTAAACGGCTTGTCGTAGCGGGCTGAAATTTTCAATACCCTCTGGGGCAACCTTTGCGCATCTTTTGCCGAAAAAAATTGATCGGGTCATGTCAGGTCACGGAGTTATGACGTCATAAGAGGTACAGCCTCCGGCCGACAGTTACCAAACGTGTGCGCCGAATCCCTAGGTTTTCTGCCGGTGATACCCACATTGTTTGATGGATCATGATGAAACTTCCCATGCATGTTGGGGCAAGCATTGGCTATCGTGTGGTGCAAGAAAATTGACCGGGTCAGGTCAGGTCACGGAGCTATGACGTCACAAGAGGAACAGCGTCCGGTACTATTTTTGAAAAGCGCCCGAACCACTATTTTGCTAATTCTTCCCAGCCAACAATTTGCCGTTGTTACAACGTCGTTTAAACGTTGTCAAATGGTTACCACAACGTCCCGATTTATCGTTGTGACAACGTAATTTTGTAGACTCCAGACAACGGCGTGACAACGTCATCCGACCATGCATTTGAATGTCATCACAACGTTTCTGTAACGTGGCCGTGACGTCCCAAAACTGTTCTTACAACGTCCCGCCAACGTTATGAAATGTTTTCTGTAACGTACCAACAGTGTTTCTGGAACGTTGTCACCACGTTTCCGCAACGTGACTACAAGGAGTATAGAACGCTTTGGCAACGTCTCTGCGACGTTTTTGTCACGTACGCACCACGTTGTCGCTACTTCGTATTGCCGTCCCTGCGACCCTGAGTAAACGTCCTAAACATTTTCGCAACGTCCTCTCAACGTGTTCGCAACATACTCAGAATGTGTTTCCGACGCTCTCTTCCCGTTCTCTAGACTTGTAAAAAGGCATGTAAGAAGTGTATATTTCAATACATCACACAGGTCAATTTACAAAAAAAAAAACGACAGCGGCGGCATCGGTGATGGGCATGGGGCCCAGGGGCGCCCCCATGGGGGCGTGGGACGGAATTGGGTTCTACCGGCTCTGGCGCTAGCCGCTAGCACTCCAGAACTGGTGGAATTTCACTTCTTCACTAACCCTCGCTGGGAGGATCACTCGGCGGACCGTTAGGCATCGGCTCATTTGCGGCCTCGATGTCCCTAGGCAGCTGGCAGTGCTTGACTAGACGGTCTGCGCACCCCCCGTTCCGGTCGCAGCTTCCGGACAGCCACTTCGCTACCGCATTGCCGACAGTAGGCCTGCCACAAGGCGCGCTGACGAGTTGCAGGACGTCTGCGGGAAGACATGAGGGAAAATCAGACATTCAATTCATGAAAAAATCACAAAAATACCTGCACCACTTTCCGTAACAGTGCGACAGGCTAGATCAAACATGTCAACACCTTAGAGGCTAGAGCTACAATGAACTATAGCCTAGACCGCACGATATTTCAAGGCACAATCTTGCAAATGCTACTCGTAAATGGTAATTACCAGTCAAAGCAACAATCGCCTCAAACGCAGACAACTGGCGCTATCTTTATCTTCCAGCTATCTCAGCCGCGCCCGCCGCCGGCCCTCGCTGCTCGCTCGCGCCGCGTACACTGCGGCTCGGCCGGCTGGCTCTGAACGCCGGCCGGTGACACTGACGTCACGGCCCCTCAGGCGAGGTCAGGGCGCGAGCCACCGTTCGCCTGAGTGGCGGCCCGCGTGGCTTGCTGGCAGCCGCGGATAACAGCCGCGTTTACATAGGGATAGTTGCAAGCCTGTAGCTCTGCCTGTGATGTTGCAAAACATGCCAATGACGCTTTGCAATTTGCACATGTTATATATATATATATATTTATATATATATATATATATATATATATATATATATATATATATATGCAACAAACTTATGCCAGATTAAATATAGCGAACAAACTAATAAGTGACGTTTCGACTTTTTATTGCTAAAGTCTGCCTCAGAAGTTAACTCTGGCAAGCCATATCTGCTTCTGGCGCAGCAAAGACAAAACAAGGCGAATCGCAAAATACACATCTACACACAACGAGCAGAAACAAGCATGGTCCTCCGGTTTCCTGGAAATTCAATTTCGGCTGTATCCACCAGGTGCAAACTACCCCACCTAGCCCTATGCATCCGCAATAAAATACGGTGGATATATCATTAATTTACCGCACCATCGTCGGTACAGTCAACGGGCGCAAATCACACAGTCGACAGACAGCCCGCAGTACACCCGTGCTCTGCGGCACAGCCTACTTGTCAGGCAGCCACTAAGGATTTTGATTAAAATGCTGTACCATCGTCAGTACAGGCATTGGGCGTAAACAACACAGTCATCAGGCAGCCCGCAGTACACCCGTGCTCTGCGGCACAGCCTACTTGTCAGGCAGGCACCTGAATACCTGACAAGAGCCCTCGATCTGACGTTTCTAAGTACTATAGCGAACTGTTTCGAAACGGAATAATGCGATAAACTGCCTTAGCGATCCGACTATATTCTTTAGCCACAGAGTAAACATTTGGCGAAAACGGTGCTGGAGCGGGCTACAACAGGCCCTCTACGTACTATCTAGTAGCGGCACAAATATATATATATATATATATATATATATATATATATATATATATATATATATATATATATATATATATATATATATATATATATATATATATATATATATATATATATATATATATATATATATATATATTAACCCTCGCCCTGGCAGGGGGGGGGGTCGATGCGACCCCCCCCCTAAGGTTTTTCGAAGATAGCGTAAAAACGGCTGCGCGCAGCGCCGCCAAATTTGGCACAGCCTATGGGGCAACCTTTTTACATATGACCTGAAAATTTCAGGTCCGGGTGACCTTGGGTCAGGTCACCAGGTCAGAAAAACCGGTACAAGGTCATGGTCAAATTTCAATTTTCTTTTTGCACCTGTCCAACTCACAGTTTTGCACTGATTTCCTTCAAACTTTCAGGATGTGCTAAGTTCACCAAGTTGTATAACATATAGTTCGGGTTTTTTGAGGTCACTGACCTGAGGTCAGTTAGAGGTCATTACGTCGTAATGTTAAGCCTATGGGAAAATACTAAATTCGGAAAATACTGGAGATATCCGCTTCGTTTTATCACTTTTGTGCTTTCAAACCACAGTATACTTAACAGCAGGTCACTTGGTGCTTCTTTGTTTGGTGTATTTATCCATGGGTCAGGTCAAATGAGGTCAACTGAGGTCAAATGACGTTTTTGCCAATAACTTGGCACATAATGACGCTAGAGCTTCAAAAATGGTATCATTGTGTTCGTGGTGATCAGCCGAATCGAATGATATGCGATATGATGCAATTTGGTTAACTTTAACTTAATTTATTAATTTAAGTTTACTTAAAATTTAAGAAAAACTTTAGGTACACTTAAGCAAGCTAAAAAGTATATCATTCGACGCGCCTTGACGTGCTGAGTTCACTGGTGCTTTTCTTTTTGCTCTATCTTAATTAGATCAAAAGTTATAAGCGAAAAACTTTTGACCTGTTTTTAGCGAAATTTTTACATTTATACCCCCCAAAACCCCCCTAAATATTGACCTAGAGCAACCAAATTTGCACAGGGGCGAGAACTCCAGGGGGCCCACCTACCTACCAAATTTGGTGTTTCTAGGTGCCATAGGAGCCAATCGCGAGGGGGGGTCGCATCGACCCCCCCTGCCAGGCCGTGTTATGAAAAATGCCCTGCCAGGGCGAGGGTTAAAGAGAGATAGAGAGAGAAAGGTATCAGAATTTACTTGTAAAAACACCGCTAATTATTCAGTACCTATAATGTCAAGGTTGTGAAAAACCGTTTTAACAACGTGTTGGCGACCACCAGCTGACAACGTGAACAGTCCAAGTGTTAAAATATGTCAAATTTAACGATGAAAGCTTAATATGCGCATTGAAAGTCAAAGGAAATGCATTATATGGCCATATATGTCACCATGCATTATCAAAATAGAATGCTGCAAGTGCGCGGTTGCTGCAACGTACCAATAAAACGTTGTCACGACGTTTTACCACGACTTTCGGACCAAACCATGGCTTCACAACGTTCAGAACGTTGCTACAACGTAATTAAAACGTAATTTCGCAACTTACCGAAACACGACGTTGTGACAACGTTGTAGTAACGTTTCCTGTTAGCTGGGTTGTCACCTCAATGGGAATATGCAGCAATATTAGCTTCTATAGGGAGCAAATGGACCTCCCAAATCCAAAAATACAATCAGATTTCAAAAATTTAAATTTTGATTTTTCGAATTTCTGCCGCCGACTGTGACCTTGCCGACTTCCGGCGCTCCCAACGCGCCATTTTTAGAGCTAGGGAAACGAAATACATACCAAACGATAGAGAATTGATCAAGGAACACGATAGTGAAGGTTTCAAGTCGATATCTCCCACCGTTTTGCCGCAATCGCCGCGGAAAGTTGAAAAAAGTTTGATTTTTTCGGAAAATTTAACCTTTGACCGGTCATAAGTAGGTCAAATGTTGACCTAGGACCAAAAAATATACCACCAATCGCGAGATCTCGTTGAGAGCAATCCGTTGGTTTTTTCCGCTAAGCTCTACGACCTTCCGTTTCGAAACGCCAGGGGGGGGGGTCGTAACAACCCCCCCCCCCTGGTCGTTCGTGTTATGAGAAATGGCCTGGTCGTGCGAGGGTTAACCCTAGAACGCCTAGGGGGGGGTTGTATCAACCCCCCCCCTGAGGTTTTTTCGAAGTGCACGCTAAACGGCTTGTCGTAGCGGGCTGAAATTTTCAATACCCTCTGGGGCAACCTTTGCGCATCTTTTGCCGAAAAAAATTGATAGGGTCATGTCAGGTCACGGAGTTATGACGTCATAAGAGGTACAGCCTCCGGCCGACAGTTACCAAACGTGTGCGCCGAATCCCTAGGTTTTCTGCCGGTGATACCCACATTGTTTGATGGATCATGATGAAACTTCCCATGCATGTTGGGGCAAGCATTGGCTATCGTGTGGTGCAAGAAAATTGACCGGGTCAGGTCAGGTCACGGAGTTATGACGTCATAAGAGGAACAGCGTCCGGTACTATTTTTGAAAAGCGCCCGAACCACTATTTTGCTAATTCTTGTCACCTCAATGGGAATATGCAGCAATATTAGCTTCTATAAGGAGCAAATGGACCTTCCAAATCCAAAAATACAATCAGATTTCAAAAATTTAAATTTTGATTTTTCGAATTTCTGCCGCCGACTGTGACCTTGCCGACTTCCGGCGCTCCCAACGCGCCATTTTTAGAGCTAGGGAAACGAAATACATACCAAACGATAGAGAATTGATCAAGGAACACGATAGTGAAGGTTTCAAGTCGATATCTCCCACCGTTTTGCCGCAATCGCCGCGGAAAGTTGAAAAAAAGTCTATTTTTCCGAAAATTTGACCTTTGACCGGTCAAAAGTAGGTCAAATGTTGACCTAGGACCAAAAAATATACCACCAATCGCGAGATCTCGTTGAGAGCAATCCGTTGGTTTTTTCCGCTAAGCTCTACGACCTTCCGTTTCGAAACGCCAGGGGGGGGTCGTAACAACCTCCCCCCCCCCTGGTCGTTCGTGTTATGAGAAATGGCCTGGTCGTGCGAGGGTTAAATACCCTGAGGGTACCGAACTTTTACTTCGAATTTTTAAGCCTCGCCAGCACAGGCCATTTTGAGTCCTTTGACGGCACAAGTTGGTGCGATCCCCCCCCCCCCCCTCGCGTTTGGCCCCTGATGGAGCTAGAGCTTCGCGGAAAAACGAGCGTGTTGCCCGTCACGATACGAAGCCAATGAAACCCAATTTTAAGGTCCTAGGTCATCGGCTGACCTTCCAGGTCAGGTCAATGACCCAAAAATCGGGAATATCGGGACCTGTTAGAAAGTCGTAAAGCGTGGCTGCTACGGGGTTTTCCGGGGTGCTGATCACGAGTATCGTGTTGGTTTTGATCACAGATGATGTCGTTAACCCGCGCCCCAGTGGCGGTCTCAGCCAACTTCGCCCTAGTGGGGGGGGGGGGGGGCATATGTTACCACCCACCTCTAACTCAAAAACTAAGACGGCTAGAAAGACGCGGTAAAAAGCAGTCGATAGCTCTTGATGCGTACGTTTGAAAGTATTTGGTCATTTTTCATCTTAGAGCAATATTAGGGTCACCAGAGGTCATCAAAGGTCAAAATTTGCTAATTGTCATTACATTTTTCAGAAAACATGCCATTATCTCAGGAACTATGATAGCTAGAAAAACGCTGCCGGAAAAGCAATCGATAGCTTTTGAACTCTTCTTTTGATAAGGTTATCATACAAAATGACCTCAGGTCAACGGTTTAGCCTCCAGAGGGCAAAAACTCCAAAAATAGCTGTTTTTACGAAAAGTGTTTTTCGACAATAACTTTTGACTAAAAAAAAGCTAGGTCATTTCTAATGCCAGAATCATGTTCCTGGTCATGACCTGATCGGAAAAGGTCATGTTGCATATCAGTCGATGCGTCTCGGCAAGCCAAACACAATGAGGCCAACCCCAGCGTCCTATCTCTTTCCAATCGAGAGTTATTGGCAAAAAACTGTTTGTAGCCCCAAATGACCTCGGATGACCTTTCAAGAGGCTATCAGCAAAAGAGACACCTTGGTCGTCACGGGTGGTCCAAATCATTATAATCCTGAAATATTTGGACTGTTCCTATGCGTACACACGGATCTAGAGGCATTTTCGTTTTTCTCCATTGACTTATAATGGAAAGGTCACGCCACTGACCTGACCTTAGGTCACGCATATAAAAAATCCGAGATATACAAATTGTAGGCACCCATAACATCATGTAATCCACCAAGTTAAAAACCTCTCTGACAAACACTGCAGGCTGGACATGATAGCAAACTTTTTTAGGCTTGGTTAGTTAACTTGACCTGGTGACCTGACCTGTCATGACCTGGGGTAAAAAATTTCACACATTGTCCAAAATTGATGTACTAAAAGCTACCCCAAGCGGCGCGGCGCTACGCGCCGCGGTTTTTTATTTATACGAAAAAAACGCGACAGGGTGGTAACATATGCCCCCCCCCCACTGGGGCGAAGGTTAAGCGTTTAGACCAGGTCGGGTCAGGTCAGGTCAGGTCAGGTCAGGTCAGGTCAGGTCAGGTCAGGTAAACCGGTAGGGGTCGCACACTGTATGCCGCTAGAAAGGAGCGGGAGTTGTCCTAGCCTGCGGGTGGAAGACATTCAGAGCCCATGGGTGCATGGTGACGGCCGTCCCGAAACAGGTAAAATGATGACTGAGCTATCTGCCAGTCATCCGAGACCAGGGCTGAACATTCCTTCGCGAACAGAGAAAAACAGGAGGCGTGGATATACGCAGTTGCTCTTTATTTTCGTCCATAACCCAGTGCATAAACTGAGCGTACATTTCAGAATAAGCATGGTGCTCTTGGAATTGGCGTTGAGAGCTTTGACGCCAGATCGGCCATCGCTGGTACCCATGTCAGTTTCCGGTTTGCCGGTGTGTCTGCATTAGTCGGCCGCGACGAAGGGGTTCTGGCAGTGGTGCGTCTTTGTCTCCTGGCCCGGTATGGTGGTGGCGTTTTTGATCCAGTCCAGGTAGGTGCTGACTCTGGTGTACAGCTCCGGCATAATGGAGAGGGCACAGGGACCGATGGTGGTGGAGACGATGCCGACCACCCGGAACTGGCCAAACTCCAGCAGCGGGCTCCCGGAGTCGCCCTGCCGGAGTGTGGTACAACGGCAGCGACAGGCCGTCACACAGAGGTCATCGTGTCGTAATGGTTAGAAATCAGCAACGGTACGTCATAGCAATAGCTACAGAAACGAAACCAGGGCTGCGGAGTCGGAGTCGGAGTCGGAGTTGGAGTCGGTCGGAGTCGACAGTTCCGCCCGGAGTCGGAGTCACCAAAATCTTACCGACTCCGGCTCCGGAGTTGAAGTTAAAGCCGACCCTCCCACCTTCAAAAAAGTTAATGAATTGGCATTTAATTGATGTCCCGTGGTTCAGAAAGATCCAAAATGAAGATCATTCAGCCGTCAGGTCAACAAAGGTCAAATTTTAAAAACGAATGTTTTCAACAAAAAAGTACCTATCAGATGCAGTTTGAGCTAAGGAACACGATGGTGCTATTTACACTGTTGTACGATGTCAAAAACGCACTTAGAAATTATTTGAGAATCTATACCTAGGTAATTGTGAAATTTTTACTATAGGTAATGCTTATAATTTGGCCAGTTTTTAAGATATTGGGCTAAAACTTTCTAGAGTAGGTCATCGACGGGTGTTTTATTACAGTGATATATTCCGTTTGTTTTTCGAAAAGTCAAAAACTTTTTGAAAAAAAACATTTTTGGTGTTGTATATGTATATTTTTCACAACTTTCAAAATTTGAAAACATTCAAGATGGTAGTTTGATAGACATATTTACTCTAAGTCCACTCATGCAAAGAATTAAGAAATTAAAAAGCTTAAAAACTGAGGTCTTGAGAGTGATTACCGTAGTTCAATATTTTGCATAGAAATCGGCCAAGGTGACGTCACTATGACGTCATTTTAGGCCGACCTATGGTGGCTAGAAGGTTGAAATTTTTACGCAAGGTGTCAAACTGATGCCGCTGAAGGTACCGCAAATTTCGTGTCCATACGATGAGTGGTTTTGAAGATATTGCCGAAATACGGGAGGGAGGCTCTGTAGAGCCCCCCCCCCCAGTCATGCACGGGTTAAGAAAAAAAGTAGCTGGAGTCGGAGTCGGAGTCGATTTTTGAAGCTGGAGTCGGAATCGGAGTCGATTTTTGAAGCTGGAGTCGGAGTCGGAGTCGGAGTCACCTTATTCATCGACTCCGCGGCCCTGAACGAAACATCCAAATATCCCGCATCAAAAGTGAATATCAGAGGAGAGAGATTGAGAAAAGGGATGACAGAGAGAGAGAGAGAGAGAGAGAGAGAGAGAGAGAGAGAGAGAGAGAGAGAGAGAGAGAGAGAGAGAGAGAGAGAGAGAGGCAGACCGACAGACCGACAGAAGACAGACTGACAGACCGACAGACCGACAGACCAACAGACATACAGACAGACCAGACCAGACCATACAGACAGACGAATGCATAGATACACTAACAGGCGTGAAGACAGAGGGCGTATTACTAAAAAAAAAAAGACAAAACTCATGCTTCGTGCCTACTACCACTTACATCGCAAACGCCCTGGCCATTTGACTTGTAATCGACGCAGAGTTTTTCGCCTCTCCTGAAGCCGCCGTCGAAGTTGGTGAATGTATCCAGCGGCGGCTTGGGTACTGCTCCACCAGTCAGATACCGCTGGATCCTATCGTGGCAGTCATCGACACTGACTGCCGTCATGTTGAGTACCCTCAGTACGTTGCTCGTGTCTGGGGAGGTAAGGGCAGCCGGTCACCGTCATGTTGAGCACCCTCAGTACGTTGCTCATGTCTGGGGAGGTAGGGCAGCCGGTCACCGCACTGATAGTGGGCATACGCCGGCCGGCATAGCCTATGGCTCATAGACGCTCTACCTACAGGCTTAAAAGCCGAGTTCTTGCAAGCGATTGCCGTAGTTCAATGTCTGGCATCAAAATGTGCTGAACAAAAAGGAAATTTCCAGCCGACCTACCGTAGCATACCCAATTTTTAGCAGGTCACAAGGTGTGTCAAATTGGTGCAGCCGAAGATATAAAGGTTCCGTGTTGAAACGGCTAAAGTGGTTTATAAGATATTACAGAAAAAGCTTTACGAGAGGCTAGCGTAACCCCCCCCCCTACCCCCCACCTCCACCAGTGGAGAGCGGGTAAAAAACGTCATTTGGTTCCATCCGCAAGTTGCTTTATAAAACTGTTAGTGGTTACGACCTTTTATGAAGTCGGCCACTGGTTTCGAAAGAATATACCAGACTGGTTGACGGACCCATGACGGACCAGCGTCTGAGTGTTGAGCACCCCCCTCCTCCCCCCCACCTCCACCCCGCCCTTGCACTGTGACCCACCTACTGAGTTGCGGCTTCGTTCGGTGATGCCCCAGCCGGCGACGGTGACCGTCTTTCCAGCCAGGTCTCCAGTGGGACCGTCCGGCAGCGGAATGGTGCACACCGACGAAGAGAAGGCGATCTCCCGGCTGAGACGCAGCAGCGCGATGTCGTAGTTCACCACATGGGGCTACGCCGCCGGGCAGGAAACACAGAGAGGTCAGAAGACCACACCGTAAACAGAAACATAGCTCGCTTCGAGAACATAACGTATTTCTTTACACAGATGTAGCTTTCATAGCAATAAATAAATAAGACGTGTTTTCTAAGGGTTTGTCCCTTATTTGATCTTATCGGTCGAACCGCTACTTAGACTTACTTTATAGTTTGGGTGCAATATAATGCGCTCGACGTCATATTCTGTGTGGTTTCCTTCCATGAAGGTGGATGTATCATACTCCCCCAGTCGGACCAGAAGGGAGTCCCTGCAACATCATAATTAAAGCCACATGATATCCATAACAGGCAATCGATCTGAACTTTATGAACCATTTTCATAGCGGCTTATGAGTAGGTACCTCAATAATGGATAACAGGCTCACGATCTCTAGACTCTCCCATAAGTTCATAACGGTGAATACAGGATCTATAATCTGGATCTTATTTAAATGTGAGCTCGCACTGACATTGGATAATTGAGAGGCGATGTCCTAGGCACTGGTCATGTATGTAGAAAAGCCCGTTGGCAATATATAGTGTCCCTTTGCCAAAGTGTCACTGACTCAAAAGTGTCAGAAAATTTACAATTATAATTTTTTTTTCAAATCGATTTTTCAGTACGCATTTCACAACGTACACCAATATAAATAGCACCATCGTGCTCCTGAGCTTAACCCTCGCCGGACCTATTGGTTTTTTACATACGCCCCGGCCGAGGGGGGGGGGCGGGTACGACCCCCCCCCCTCGCCGTTTCGCCCCTGGTGGAGCTAGCGCGTCGCGGAAAAAACGAGCGTGTGCGCCGTTACGAGACGCAGAGATTGGTACCCGATTTTAAGGTCCTAGGTCAACCGGTGACCTCTGAGGTCAGGTCAAGTGCCCCAGGGTACGGTTCAGTTTTTGGTGAATAACTTCGCAAAAAACGGCCGCAGAGCGCCGATTTTGGCAGCATCGTGTTCGCCTCGCTCAGGCGCGTCGAATGATATACTTTTTGTCCGGGTCAGGTCAACTTGGGGTGTTGACCTCAGGTCAAGGTCAGGTCAGCACCCCCAGGTCACGAAGTTGGTCGAAAGAGGTCATGTCGCATATCATTCGATTCGGCAGGCCTTCCTGAGTCCATTGGTGCCTTTCCCGACTCGCTAGCTCAATTTGATCAAGAGTTATTGACGAAAAACTAATTTGACCTTGATGACGTCATAAATGACGTCACGCAAGGTCAACATTGCAAAAGTGACGCATCTAACCTTGCAAGGAGTGTATCAAATCACGATTATGTGTGCTTGAGATAGTTGGAGATCGTTCCCGGCGCCAGAATAGCAGTTTGAATTTTTCCCCATTGACTTATAATGGTGAGGTCACGAAAATGACCTGACCTCATATGACCTTTAGGAAAAATCCGAGATATACAAGTTGTGGGACTCATAATGGATACTAGATCCTGCAAGTTTCATTTCCCTGTGACATCTCCTCTGGCAGTGAGGGCGTTGCGAAGTTGCGACATCTGAAGACCGTGCAGAGGTTCACTTATGACGTCATAGGTCAGTGACCTGACCTGACCCAAAAATGCGGTTGGTGTCAAAAGATCCGGCTTGGATCAAAGGTCAGGTATGCCAAGTTTCAGCTCTCTATCGCCAGCGTGTTCGGAGCTATCGCGAAAAAACCCTATGGGGGGGCGGCACCCGCCCCCCCCCCTCGGCCGGCGAGGGTTAAACTGCATCTTATAAACACCTGTTTTGTTGAAAAAAAACTTCAAAATTTGACCTTTTTTTACCTGAAAGTGACCTGACCTTAGCTAAATTCAACTAAAAATGACCTCGATTGACACAAACGACCTCACATTCGAAATCTATGGCCTAAATGAACCATAAAACATGTGTCACGTGACCGACGCATGATATAATATATCCGTGACTTGTGATGACCTGACCCTGACCTGAAAATCAAAGTAAAAGTTTGGTACCCTTAGGGTATCTAAAGCATCTGTTCACGAGTGTGTAAACCAAAAATGAACCTCATCTGACTTGTAAGATGGCGGCCAGAGCCAAAAATGTGAACAAGTCAAAATGCTAATAATTTTTACTTTGACCTGACCTGTGACGTCATCAGTGACCTCGAGGTCAATGAAATTAGGCTTCGTTCTACAGTTTTTCCGGGGCTATCAGACGCCGTTTGAATTTTGATGATCGGCCCAGTAGTTTTGGAGTTAGGAGGGAGGCTATGAAGAGCCCCCCCCCCCCCCCAGTGGGACGCGTTATACGCAGACCCCAGTGGCAGTGGGGCGCGAGTTGAGGGGAGTATCTGGATTTATTAAGCGGGTTTATTGACAATGGGCTTCTATAAGAAAAATCTGCGAACAGCTCAAGTGGCCACAATAAGCGGTTGGATTTATTATCCGAGGATTTATTAAGTGGATTCCTCTGTAATTGATAGGCTACTGACCGTTTCATGGCGTGTTCATCCATGCAGTGGGCGGCCGTCAGAATGTGTCGGGAGTCGATCACCGAACCCCCGCATATGTTCTCCATGAAGACCATTTTCCTCTGGGCTCGCAGCAAAGCCTGCCCAGACAGAACAGGGCTGATGTCAACCGGGAGCTGGAGAGAAGGTCTTTCATGTTCTCATATGGTGCACTGTGAAGCCTGCCCACCTCTGAACGTAGCCGGCCCGCTGCCGGCTGCGGATGTAAGTGCCCTTACCATCCAGGGCCACTTGGAGCGCTGGCGTTGGCCGTAGGGCACGTCGGGGTCGTGGGTGGCCGGTTGACCTTCGTAAATGGCCTGCGTCTGCCGGCCGCCGAACGGATGGTCCCCGGCTGGCGTCAGCCGTCCCCCTCGAGACGGGGCCGGGTCGTCCTGAAGCGGGGAGCGGGGGAGCCAGCGGTCAGCGGACGGAACTTTCGGGGACCCGATAGCAGTTCAGGTAATGTGCATAGTGCATGTGGCAAAATTTTTAGATAACAGGCTCTATACAGTGTTTCATCATTCATGCATATGAGCAACAGCAGTTTCTATATAGGCAATGCTGAATTGTGAAATAGGTACGTTGAATACTGAACAAAACTCGCTGTTAGTTGCATCTAACAGTTGACAATTCACGATAATGGTTGGCGGTCGTTTTCATGCAAAATCTACTTAGGAAACTTTTGCATGTTGCCTCTAAATCCATCCGTTTCAATTTTAACGCGGATAACAAATCAAATGCCCATCTTTAGAAATTCTATTCACCTCGAGCCGCTGCTATAAGGCCAAATAGAATAGCAAACCAACGCTTTTGGGTATGTAAGTACTTACGTCATTGGAAAAGTCAGAAGCTTTGACCGATGTACCTTGGACAAAACGATCTGAAATATAGCCAGCGGCGTTAGTTCTTTGAGTCGATATGTTATTATGAAATGTGACAACAATGCATGGCTATATGGCAAGAAAGCGATAAGATCAAAAACTGTTCTACTCGTACAGATAAGCCTAGCGCCAATTAATCGTTTTGCGTATAGGTATAGTATAAGAAAGAATATTGATGTCGTTAAAGCATCAAAGGAGCCAAATATGTAGGTAGGTACGTGTGAATTGCACAAACATAACCTATAACTATTGATACACAAAACTATTGAAACATCGCTAAAGAAACATATTTTCTAAAGCTGTATGAGTATATAAGCCATGTCACAGTATAAGATGTTCGAATAATTTATTTTGGTATGCAATGACATAACTAAATTATGTTTTTGAAAAGTTGACGCTAACGTTCAAAATGAAATGATGTGTAAAAACGTCTTTAAAGGGAGATAATGAGCTTTCTTGTTTCTTAAATAAAAATTACTCGACATCTATACTATTTCTACTGTAGTTTCTATAAAATATGAAAATTTCCTAGCACATTTTCGTATGTGAAAAAGGTTTTTATTTTTGCAAAAAAGAAGCAGTACTTGCAGTACTTGTAACACCCACCGAAATGCGTTGTCCTTCTCTATAAAAAAATGTCGCAGTATATGGCGCTTTTGTTTCAAACAGCGACGCTTGGGTTTTTGTTTATGTTATCGCCTTGTCGTTGCTTGGTTGTAAGGATTCTAATTTGAATTAGAGTTAATTCGGTTTAGAATTAATTAGATTCTAATTCGGGGGTACAGAGTGCCTACTCTTCTTTGTTTCCAAGTATTATTTTGCGCCACAAATGAACGGCATGCGCCAGAAACGCAGCCAAATCTTGCGATTGCGACTACGAAATTCATTATTTTGGCCTCAGAGCCTGAAGCGAAAAATACAAGCATATTTATTTCAAAAAGACTTCAGGTTTGTCGAACGGTGTTATGAGAATTTTGATAACAGTACTGCATAAGTTTTTCAGTGATGCCGCAAAAGTGTTGTATCTATCTTCTTTTATTGTGCAGTCGGCGGGACCGATTCAAAATTGAGTCGTTGCTACTAAAATAGCAGCATATGGCGACAGATGATGAACAGGAAAAATAGTTGCGTAAATTTCAGGGCCTATTTTAACATGTTAACTGGGGGGGGGGCAAATGCCCCCGCACTCAACAGAATTGCCCCCCTAGTCGTCGAGATTTGCCCACTATAAAAATGGGCATAAAGGAACAGGGTGACAAACATACTACGTAACTACTGTGACTTGTTTTGCAATGGATGTCAAATGAGTCAGTCTGTAAATGACCAGTGGCGTATCTAAGGGTGGGTCATATGGGTCATGACCCCCCACCCTCTTGGGGCCCGGGGACACCACAGGCTTGCCAGGGGCACCACCGGCCTGTCAGGGGCACCACAGGCCTGTTGGGAGCACCATCAACCTAGCAAGAGCACCATAGGTCTGCCAGGGGCACCACAGACCTGCCAGGGGCCCCACCGGCCTCGCAGGGGCACCACCTTGGGCCTGTCAGGGGTACCACCACAGGCCCGCCAGGGGCACCATAGGCCTGCCAGAGGCACCATAGGCCTAGCAAGGGCGCCACGGACCTGTCAGGGGCACCAGAGGCCTAGTATGGACACCACATGCCTGGCAGGGACACCACCGGCCTCGCAGGGACTGGGACACCTTGGGCCTGTTAGTGGCACCACGTGCCTGTCGGGGACACTCCAGGCTTGTCAGGAGCACCACAGTCCTGTCAGGGCCCAGGCCGGGGCACCACTGGCCTCACGTGGACACCACCGGCCTCGCAAAGGCATCATGGGCCTGTCAGGGGCACCACGGGCCTGTCGTTGGAACTTCAGGCTTGTCAGGGGCACCACAGTTCTTTCAGATGCACCGGCGGCCTAGCACCATGGCACCATGTTTGGCCGAGGTCGCGATTCGGCGTATGTCGCCTCGCATTAGCCGCGCGTTTGCAGTCTTTTCGTGGTTTCAAACGTTCAAACATGGGATATGATGTAGCTCCCATGCATTAGGGTGGGTGTCAAGATCACCGGAAGGTCAGGTCAGATCATTTACCTTTGATGACCTCGGTTCACATTTTCGAGTTTTATATGTTTCTACTTTCTAGGCTAGTTTTTGGAGCTGAATTCGAATTAAGCAACCATTTGACCATTTACGAAGTAGTTTTGGTGCCTTCGTAACATGTTACGAAGCTGTCAGAGGCGGTTGCCACCTACTACGAATACCCGGAAAAACCCTTACTGGTTGACCTGACCTGACCTGACCTGGCCTAAATGCATGAAGACATCATCTATGACAGGGGTCGGCAAATGGTGGGGCATGCCCCCTTTGGGGGTAATGGCGCCCTTCGGCGGGGGGTAATGAGGGCCTCTGAGAAAGCCTCATCTTTTTTAGAATTAATGGCTCCCTTGATGGGACAGACATCGCAATTGTTGTGCCCCAGGATTCAAAGATTAGTCGAGGGCAAACGAACAAAACATGAACTGATTAGCTGGCGCATGCCAATTTTCATGTATGTACAGTCCACAGCAGAAGTAATGTGGGGTTTCAGTCATGGGTATGTTCTGCTTCTGAAGCTTAGGAACGATTAGCCAGACTACAATGAAACTTTGAATGTAGCTTATATGTATCGTCACCCTTGCAGCTGCAACTTTAGCTATTGACATCTTCTTTTCGATCACTCCGCATTAAACAATCGCCAGTCAAAGCCAACCGTTGAGATTGGTAAAACCCTAAATTACTTTAGCGGTGGGCTGTACATAGCTGCTCACCATTCCGCACAGTCGCGCAAAAGTAACTGTCATGTATGAACTGGCGCTCGCCTATTGGCGTTTTCACAGTCACTAACGCAAGGGAGACTGGAGAGGAGTTGTCCATTGCACCCTGACCCGAGCATTTCGGCCTCTGAGCTGGAGCTTTGCAGAAAAATTGAGCGTGCTGCCCATGAAGATAGGCAGCCGCTGCTACCCAATTTAAAGGTTCTTGGTCATTTGGTGACCTTCCAGAGGTCAATGACAAGTCCCGAGTAAATCGGCTCTTGCTGTAACTTCTTGAAGTGAGATTTTGTGGCCTGCCATGATCTCAAGACAGATCTCACAAATCAACGGTTATTCGGGTTAAGGTCATGCCATTTTCAGGACAGATAAAGATGATCGGCTCGAGGGTACGTTTTTCGTAATCCCACCCTTTTAACGTGATCTATTCTATTCCCGAAAAATACCCGCTACCCCTATGCGTATGGGGGTTAACCCGCGCCCCGATGGGGCTCCTGGGTATCCACACCCTGCTGGAGGTGGAGGTTGAACAACCCTTACTAACTTGGCTCCTGGATCACTAGCGAAACGCCGTAGTCGGCGTTCGAAAGAGAGTAAGAAATGATGAAGGAAAACTATAGTCACTTTTTAGGTCAAGTCAAAGGTCAGCTCACCAGAGGTCATCGAACGTAAAATTTCGCCAATTTCCAGGCCAACCTTTGACAATTTTCGACAAACTGGCATATAGCTCAGGAAAGGATAGAGTTAGAGCGCTGTGGAAAAACGCATTCGATACTCAATTAGCTCAATTAGCAATTCCGTTCTTTCTGATGACGCCCCCAGCCAGATTTAACCTGATGAATAACGATTTAGCCTTCAGGAGACAAAAACTGCTAATATGTACGTTGTTTGCTGATAAAATGTACGTTGTTTGCTGCTAGTTTTTCTTCAATAGCGTTTCACTCAGAACTTGCAAGAGCGCACTTTTATCAGCATCGTGCTCCTCCCGTCGAGAAGCATCGAAGGTCTTGTTGCACATCAGGTGATCCGTGTCGTCGAGCTAAACACATCTAAGGCATTTTCATCGCTCTGGCATGCTTTTATCAAAAGTTATTAGCGAAAAACTATGATACCGTTCACGACCTGAAATGACCTCAGGGTTGGGTTGCGGCCTGCGGGGTTGCGGGTGTAGTTTTCCGGTTCAGTGGTCATGTTTACTTGTGGTTCAGTGCTTCACAGTGTTAGGAATGACACTCGTCCAAAAGAGGCGTCTTTCAATTTTTACCATTGACTTTGCGACATCTCCTATTGATAACGAGAGAGGGCGTGAAAGTGAGCTGACCTTTGGTCACAGACATTAAATCTCCGAGATACAAATTTTGTACATGCTGTTGCCTTTATCAATTCCTGAAAGTTTGAAAGAGATCTGTCACTCTGTGTAGCTACAACAGGCGTTACAGTCTTTACTGAGGTGAGGTCACTTGACGTGATCTGGTGACCTGACTTTGAGAGACTTTGGTCTGAAATTTTCACAACATGAAATTTTCACAACATGTGCAGAAAAAGATGTATGACAAAATGTGACAAAATGGTGGCGCTCAACGTTTTTGAAATATTTGCAAGAAACCGCAGGGGGGGGGGGGCTATGGTTTCTCGCAGATATGGTACCCAAAGAGTCGCGGAAAAGTATGGAATTTCACTAAACTTGGTTATATCACCAATGGGGTCTGGCAGGTAGGGGTAATGGCGCTGCCTTGCGCCAAAAAAGGGGGCACGACCCCGGAGGACTTGCCGACCACTGATCTATGATCATAACTAACATGATATTCGTGATCAGCACCCCGAAAAACCATTGCAGCCACTCTTTACGACGCTCTAACAGGTCCCGATTTTCCCGACTTTTGGGTCAATGACCTGACCTGGAAGGTCAACCGATGACCTAGGACCTTAAAATTGGGTATAATCGGCTTCCTTTTATCACGGGCAACACGGTCGTTTTTTCCGCGAAGCTCTAGCTCGATCAGGGGCGAAACGGCAAGGGGGAGGGTCCAACGGACCCCCCCCCCCCCTATACGCTCGCTACTGGAAACACCAATACGGGCGAGGGTTAATGGATTATTAAAGACAATTTTCCAGGTTGCCCCCCCCCCAGTCAAATTCCCTTAAAATAGGCTCTGGTAAATTTAGACATAAACCACCCCCAAACCATGAATATCTTTTGAAGGCACTATAGACGACCATTAACTAACTAGATGTGATGAAGATCAAATGTAATGAATACGCTCATTTTACAAAATTACATGCAAGTACCAAAAAGTGACGCAAGTACTTATTCAACGGTCATTTTCAGCGCTCCCCGCTAACGTGACTTCAAGTTGAGATATTTGCGGCAAGGTACCGAATTGAGCAAAATGGTTTTAATTTACATTATAACTTGTTGTGTTTTGTCAGAAAATGGTCCTAACTCAGATTTTGTGGAAAAAGGTCATAATCTCCCTTTAAAGTGCATTTGAAATGACACCAGAAAGCACACCTACCTTTACCTACCATAAAAGTAAAAAAATTACGCAGGCTGTATTCCTTGCAATCAGACTTCTATTTCACGGTTGAGCAAAGTTAGCGAGTCTTTGCACACATACACACAGGTGCACTGTCGTGCTGACAGTCGGCCTCAGTTACCGTCCCAGTTACCATCCCAGTTACCGTCCCAGTTACCATCCCAGTTACCGTTTCCACTTACCGAGTCCGGCAGCAGATAGTGCCCGCGGTGCCGCCAGAAAACCCACAGCCACACCGAGCAGCACCACCGGCCAGTGGAGGTTACCGCTGCCCATGACGGAACCCGTCTCTGTGCTCACGGTATACAGCACGTGTGCACTGTATTCCCAGCTCTGACAGTGCGAGAGGCGCCTGTTGACCGCTGGCCCCGCTGCAGCCGACAACCGACCGTTCAAACCGACCCAGACTCGTCAGCTCGGCCCGGCGTGTGGCCCCGCCCACTCTGTCCCCTCCGCCACCCCCTCTGTCCCTCCCCTGGGTCACCCCTCGGTCACCCCCTCGGCTCCTCTCCGTCACAGCTCCCTCTGTCCATCCCCGTCACTCTTCCGTCAGCGAACAATGTTCGGCGGTCATTGCTCACGGCGGCTGAACAGCCACCGGGGACCTCCGCTTTATCTTTTTCTTATTTATCCCTTTCAACTAAAAACGTAGACGCATGATAAACTGGATGTCGCCATCGAGCTTTACAGCCAAAATATACTTACATGAAGATGGCTATAAGCCACGAATGCCGACTTTGACCTTACTGCAGGGATATGTTCCTGTCTTATTTACCTGACCTTGATCCTGACCTTGCCCTGAGGCCTGACCTGTGCTTAACCCTCGCCCGCACCATGTCATTATCCCATCCTAGAACGCACATGGGGTGCCACCCCCCCCCCGCGCCATTTCGCTCCTGCTGGAGATAGAGCTTCGCGGAATAGACCAACAAATTCTTTGGGAAGAGATGAATCCAATGGTACCCAATTTTAACTCGCTAGGTCAATCATTGACCTTCCATGTCAGGCCAAAATAAAAAATGTTGCTGTTTGGGGCCACCGTTGGAATATTACGAGCTGTGCCCATCATATACCGACGACGTTGCCGTTTGTGGTGTCAAGCCAGCTAGAATAGCTCTTTATCACACTAGGTATCCGACTAGGTTTTTACTGGCTGTGGTCATTTCAGATCAAGTTAGGTCAAGGTCAGTGATATGTGTTTGTATGTCTGTGTGTGTCTGTGTGTATGTAATACTGTTGTGTGCACCGATTGTTTATGTGTCCACTGTCCATATTACATGAGATCATGAAATGAGAAAGTTTTACCGAAAATACAGTCAAAGAAATTTCACGAAAATAAAAATCAGCTAGCCTATAAAAATGCAATGTTTTAGATGACCTACTATGAACGTCAAACCCCTTGAGACCCCTCTTTTTGCGATAATTTTTAAATGCGTCAACTTTCGTTGACAATAGGTATTCTGGCAATCCTATGTTTCAGAACCTGCCGAAACTTTTATTACTAAGGTATTTTGACGCCAAACGATTATGGAAGGTACTCCTCATTCACTCGTAATGCTAAGGTCAATTCAGGCCCAGGCAGAGGCTTGCGCTCGGCCACACTCGAGCCCCGCCACCAGCGCCATCTGCTCTAAATGCCATCTACCAGCGCCCGCTACCGATACCAGCTACCGCCCACCATCAAGCCTGAATGGAGCGAGAGACGCGAGTGACCGGTCGCCGGGCAAGGAGCGCCGGAGGGGTAGGGCGGAGCTTAGCGCTGACGTCATTGCGTGGCTCCGCCTCATGAGCGCGTAGCCTCTACCCAAACAGCAGATTCGTTCCGTGAAATTTAACATTTCGAGTGAATGAGAAGTACCTTTCATAATCGTTTGGCGTCAAAATACCTTTGTAATAAAAGTTTCGGCAGGTTCTAAAACACACATTGCCAGAATATTGTCAACGAGAGTTGACGCATTTAAAAATTATCGCAAAAAAGTGGGGTCTCAAAGGGTTTGACGTCCATAGTAGGTTGACCTTGAACTTGACCCTGACATCTGTACATCGTCGAATAACATGCTTCATAATAAGTGGGAGGTGAGACTAGCAAAAAATATCGAAGTCAAGGTGTCAGCTCACAAGATCAAAATATTGGGCATTGGTCATTTGGGTCATGGCATGACCTGAAGAACAAGTTCATGTCTCCGAAACAAAAACTACAGTAGCTTGAAATTTTCAGAGGACGCTGGTCGCTGGGAAAGAATAGAGAAGCAGCTATACAAAAAATCAGGCTTCTAGCTAAATGGTTAGTGCAGAGCATAAAAATACCTGGGGGGGGGGCTGGCACCCCCCCCCCATTTGCGGGCGAGGGTTAAGTTAACTGACCCATTGCATGAATATGAAACTTGTGGAGCAATTATATGAAAGATTGCGCACAGCTTTGATAGAGTTTATGACGAAGGACGCCCAGTTGGCAGTTGGGCTAGGTTAAGCCTATGCCAGACGGTAGTCACTAGCATACCTGTAAAGTGTTCGGTGTTTGTGACGTCATCGTGTGAATGGTGCACCTTTTCTGACGAAAGATCTTTAACCCGCGCCCCGTAGGGCTACCGGCGGACCCTACCACCCGTAGGGGGGGGGGGGGCCGTTTCGGCCCCCCCTAAGATCTCGGAAAGTTACCGGCCGATTTTCAAAATTCAAACGGCGTTCGATAGCCCCACCCGGGAACTACCTTGTGACCAAATTTCATTGACCTAGGTCAAACCGATGACGTCACAGGTCAGGTCAAAGGTCAGATTTTCACCGTTCACAGGCAATTCAAGAAATGTGCTGTGAAAGCGAGTAAATTGGTAATTTATTGAAAACCATCGATGGTACATTGTTCGTCAAACACATACTTTGCTATCTGAGGTCACTGATACCAGGTCAGGTCACAGCGAGGTCAGGTCACCGGGGGTCACAATATGAATGTGTCGTGTGATACATGTTTTATGGTCCATTTTACATGACAAATGCGATTATGTGGGTTAGGCAGCCTTTGGGGCCAGCCTAGGTCACGTTTTTGTGAAGGTCAGGTCAAGGTCAGGTCAAATTAGGTCAAATTTCAAAGTTGATATTTTTGCATAAAATGGGTATCGATTCGATGCAACTCGTCACGGGGAGTCTAATGGTGGTCTTCGTTTTGCTCTACGAGTTCTAGAATTGCCAAAAATTGAGTTTGAAAATTTGACGTCATCATTTTTGAACAGTTTTTTCGCTATAACTTGGCCAAAAAACGAGGTATCGATCTGAAATTTGGTATGTAGATAGAAGACGGTAGGCACTATCACATATATTCCGGTTTTTTCGAAACTCAAAAAACTTTTTGGATTTTTTGGCGAATATATCCAAAAAAATGCTTTTTTGATTTTTGGGGGTCAAAACTCAAAAATTTCAAAAATTCGAGATAGCAGTTTTGTAGCCCTGTCAATTCTACACCTTTTATGTCTTGATCATTTTTCTGTATCTTCAAAGCTGTACTCCTGACAGGTCTTCTCGCGAAGGTCTTTTTTCGGTCGAAAATGACAGAACATGACGTCACTCTGACGTCATTTGTGGCCAACCTATCATAGCCTCTGGAAAATTTTTTGGTCACAATGTGTAAAATTGATGCCCGGAGGGGTCCTGAAAGTTTGGTGGCGATATCTCTAGCCGTTTAGGAGATATCGACCGAAAAGGACAGGGAGGGGCCGTTTCGGCCCCCCCCTACGGGGCGCGGGTTAATAGATACAGGGGGTCCCAGAAGTAACGTTATGATTTGAAATGGAAATATCTCGAGAAGTAATAATCCTAATTACCTCAAATTTTAGCACGTGCAAGCTACATTCATAAAATTATTTTCTTCCATAATCATTTTTGAGATGACTACACTACATCGAGCAGGAAGCATAGGACTAACCCGCGCACCGACACCGTGTTTTAACTCTGGCCAAAAACTGGCCAGGACGCGAAATATCGACTATTTTTAAACGTTTTCATTTGGCCACTATCGTGTTCAAAAATGATCAGAGCATCTTTAACGACGGAAACTTTTATTCTCTTTACTTTTGAAAACGTTGAAAATGTACAACAAAGTCAGACAACTCTCAAAAGCTAAACTTTGGCGAACAAACGCAGAAACAGTCGCCTTGCTTCACGTCAACATCTTCGAGCTTTGGATTGACAAAACTATATAATTTGGGTACCAAACGATAGCGCGAACTTTTGGCTTTGTAATGAGTCATAATTTATACAATTATAAATGCACATAGGTGTTACATTTATTGATTTCCGCCAGCCCTTACATTGGCACACTTTTTTGAAAAAATGTCAATGTTCTTAGAGAGCTGCAAAAAATTGTACGCTAGTGTACGGTCTCAGACTACCACCACACTGTTGGTCAAGGAGTTGTCTACATGTCCTCAAAATTTTAGCTGCGCCTGAGTGCGCCGGTGTTGGGGGTGAACACTTTTTTGAATGAGTCATGTCTGCTCCTGCTGAGCCATGGGACGGGCCCTAGCGTGCGTTAAGGGAAAATGCTAGTACTCCTCGTTCATTCTCTCGTCTGTTGTGACGTATTGGTGGCCCATGGAAGGTCGCCGACCTGTGTGCGACCTGCCGTACTCTGGGGCGTAATCAGCTGACGGCACGACCCCCCACGACACGTGTCAGCTGCATTTTCGTGTGTCGCGAGAAGAAAACAAAGGGTCTCCGGAACCAGAGACCGGACAATGTCGATGAATGACAGTTGTTCATTCAAAAACTGCTAGCGTTCCTATGAAATATACATTTCTTAGATATCAACAGCATTATCGGTGTAATTAATTATGTATGGTACCTGGTCTATAACAGGAACTTTCCACCCCATGGCTATTGCAGCAAATTCATAGATGGGCTCTGGTGCTGTATGGTCGCTACACATGCTTGCTTGATAGTTTATAAACATATTTTAATACCTGATGGAGCGCAATTAAATATTCATTGTGCCCAGTATGCGATGGGACTGTGAACTGAAAGGTGACTATATGAGACCTGCCACAGCACGCATCGCTGATCACGATGATCGGCTTTTGATCGTCCGTCACCTGTTTGCGTTCGGCAGGGTTACCATCGGCCTTTTCAGTCAGTATTAATACGTTCGATGTAGATGGTATGGTATCATTAGTGCTGTCCACCTTTATGAAAAAGCATCCGTTTGTTGCAGTAAGCGTCAGTTAGTATGGCAATGAAGTGCTTTTACGTGCACGTTGCATGGTACATAACGCACCATACAATAGGAATTGGTGAGAAGTTTTGGGATACATTCTACCATTTCACGTCATGCAATGGCGGATCCAGTGAAGGGCATAGTGGGTATTTGCCCTCCCCATAGCTGAATCGTGTGGACACAACTATCGTTTTGCCGCTCCCAAAGCTTTTGGTGATGATAAATACCTATAATACGGCGTCGATGCCAATCTGGACGAAAAGCAGGTCTTTCCGTCACAACCATTCTGAGGGATGGAGCTGACCGCTCGCCGCTCATTATTTAGGTCGGTATGTAGATAACAGATGAACTCCCTGAACTGCACGCATGCATATTGCAGACGTAGTGAAGCGCTGTAAAGTCACCGGCGCGGCGGTGGGTCGGGGTCGCCGAATGGGTCGGAAACTTTTGCCCTCTCCAAACGGATTAGCTGGATCCGCCCGTGAGTCATGTGACGTAGTTAAAACATACAAGACTCTGGACTTACTAAAGTGGAGACCGGGTTAACATCAAGTTGATATCAAAATATACGTTGGAAAATGTTTTTGAAATAAATATAAAGATTGTAGGTCCTATATGAATAAGTCCTATACCTATAAGAGCATTCAAGCTCACCTGAGGTCATCAACGCTAATTAACCCTCGCCCGCACATGCTATTTTCCCATCCTAGAACGCACATGGGGGGGGGTTGCCACCCCCCCCCCGCGCCATTTCGTTCCTGTTGGAGATAGAGCTTAGCGGTAAAGACCAAAAAGATTCTTTGGGATGAGACGAATCCAATGATACCCAGTTTTACCTTCTCAGGTCAGTCATTGACCTTCCAGGTCAGGTCAAACTAAAAAATGTTGCTGTTTTGGGTCACCGTTGGATATCAAGTGCGCTGCTTATCAAATACCGATGACGATGCTGTTTTCTGGTCCCAAGCCAGCTAGAACCTCTTTGTCACACTACCCGACCAGAATTTTGCTGCTGAGGTCATTTCAGGTCAAGTTAGGTCAAGGTCATTTATATGTGTTTGTATGTCTGTGTGTGTCTGTGTGTACACTGATGTGTGCACCGATTGTTTTTGGGTCCATATTACATGAAATCATGATCTGAGAAGCTTTTGCCAAAAATGCAGTCAAAAAACTTCCCAAAAAGTAAATTCAGCTTGCCTAAAACGCAATTATCTTAGATGACCTAGGTTGACCTTGACTCTGACCTTGACCCCTGTACATCGTCGAACAACATGTTCCATGATAGGTGGGAGGTAAGACTGGCAAAAAAGGCCGAGATCAGGGTGTCAAAAGCTCACAAGGCCCATCGCAACCGCCTAGATGTTTAGAATTGGCCATTTGGGTCATGACATGACCTGAAAAACAAGGTCATATCTCCAAAACCAAAAGTCACAGCAACTTCAAATTTTTAGTGGACATCAAGAAAGGATAGAGGAGCAGCTATACGTTAAATAAGCCCTCTAACTCTAAAAATGTTGAGTGCAGAGCAGAAAGACTACCTGGGGGGGGGGGGGTGGCAACCACCCCCCCCCATGTTCGGGCGAGGGTTAACAAGGTCATGTCCTCAAACTTGACTTGCCTCGTCGATGAGCCTTGCTCAGACTTGCGATTTCTAAATTTACAGATACCTTAATGTTCGTGCACTCATAGCTAGAACATGACAATATTTTCATATGTTTCGTGACACTTGTGACGTCATAAACAAGTACGTAAGCATCTGGTCCGACACATTTTGCACTGTCGGATGATCGTTTGTCTCCAACGTTTCGCTTGAGCCCAAAAACACGTCTGTATCTCATGTAGTTTCTTAGTTATGAGCCCTGGCCAGTTTTGGTCCAGAGTTAAAACATAGTGCGACGGGGGGGTGGATATCCGCCCCCCTGAGGTTTTTCACGAATAGCGGGAAAACCGCGGCGCGTAGCGCCGCGAAATTTGGTATGACTATAACCTCATCAGTTTTACACATGGTGTGCAAGTTTGAACCTCCTACCTTTTAAGGTCAGGTCACCAGGTCACTTTGAATGACCCAGCCTCAAGTCACTTTTTTGCAACTTTGTCACCGTGCCAGAGCTACAGTAGATGTCGGAGGCCTTTAAAAGTCGCAGGATATTATTAGGTCATTAGTAGCTACAATTTGTATATCTCGGAATTTTGATATCGGTGACCTAAGGTCAGGTCAATTTCGCGACCTCCCCATTATAAGTCAATGGGGGAAAAATCAACTCCCTGTTTTTACCACTAAAACGGGTCGGAATGGCCCCATATACCATACATGACTTCATATACGATCAACCTTCACTACCTTGAGGTCTGTTTTGCTGTTGGGCAGCTGTGAGGTCATGTGACGTCATCAAAGGTCACCAAAGGTTTTTGGCCAATAACTCCGTACAGGAACAAGATACAGACGCGTGGATGGTCTCATTGTGTTCAGCTCGTCAAGACGCATCGAATGATATACATGATGACCTCGAGTTCACGTGACCTGAGGTCAACCTTTGACCTTGACCTTTCGAGGTCAACATATATATCATTCGATGCGGATTGATGAGAGGATCACGATGATGCCCTTAGTTTGTTCCTATCTTGACTAATTCGAAAGTTATTCGAGAAAAACTCTCTCCATATCTAGCGCCGCCATTTTGACTTTTTCGACCCCTGTGACGTCATCTTTGACCTGACCTGAAAATGACCTTTGTAAAAATTGTAGATCTTGGCCGTGCGTATCCGATGCCGTTTACCGCTTGTCGCTATCTTGCTTTGTTCTCGAGATCTCAGGGGGGGCGGTCATCCGCCCCCCCCCCCCCGTCGGTGCGAAGTTGGCGCAGACCCCCGTCTGTGCGCGGGCTAAAGTGCTTGAATTTGAATTTGTCGTGAGGGCACCGGGCACGTCTGACGTCATTGGAACAAGGCGTAAATACCGCTCAGTTTTCGGCCCTATGGCCTATGCAGATCCTATCCATTCTTCCTATCTCTGAACTCATTCATAGTTTTGTCGCAACCAGCAAAACGCCAGAAAAAAGTATAAGATGCGCACAGGGCATGTATATTTGGCCCCCTATCCTTCGAGATCCTGAGGACAACAGGAATTCGGTGACGGAAAACCAAGACAGGTGGCCGAGGGTCCTTCAGTGGTTATTCCGCTCACTACAGCGCAGCTCTGCCGAAACCATCAACCAGTTGTGGTCTCAGCAGGGCGGAAAGTGACGGAGACCATGGTTGCACCGTCCTGAAGACCGTGTATTGTCTCCGCGATTAGATGTAAAATCGGGTAATTTTCAAATGGCACCGTCATCGTATAGCCTCTGCGGTCACCTGACTTAACACCTCCATATTTTCATTCTCTGGGTACCTATCGGAAGCGTTATCAGAAGCGTCTTGCTCGCCCTTTTCGCTGTGCTTATTGGTCCTCGAGTTATCGGCTGGGGGCGCTTAACGCCCCCACCCTCCCCTTCAGCAAGTGTTGTGTGGCGGAATACCCCAGAAAATGCCGGTATGCAAACCGATTTAGCTAGACTGGTCCCAGACCACCTTAGCTGGAATATCGTATTCGTGACATGTCTGGGTCAGCACTTATGGTATCTCGGAGCTCTGCTGACGCTCTCTCCCATACCCACTGGAGGAAACACGGAAGTCAATTGTGTTGGAAGCTGGAGCGAAAAGTCAGCGGCGGCGGGCCTGTGCATCCCCACTCGGGCGGAACCAGAACTGACGTCACTGGTTTCGGCCGTGCAGTTACATGTGCAGGTCGGAGGGTGCCGGGTACGGTCTGACGCGGTGCTTCCCTACCGCCACCCAAACCGCTACACAGTGATCATTTCTCCCTGTGGAATGCACGGAATGCACACCGGGGTGAGGCAGCAGAGGTGTGTAGCGGTTTGGGAGGGAACCACCGCTTGCAGACCGCACATACCCGGCACCCTCCACATGTAAGTGCAGTTGTAACCAGTGGCGTCAGTTCTGTCTGACCAATCACCGCTTGGGTGGGGATCCACAGGCCCGCCGCTCCTCGTCCAATGTTCGCTCCAGCTTCCTACATACATGGCTTGTAGTGTTCGTGCCCCCCCCCCCCCCAATGGGTACTTACAGGGGAGGGACATCACCTGAGATCCGCGGTGCCCACGGGACAGGTCACGATATTCCAGCCTTTGTGGTCCGGGATCAGGTCAGGTGAATCGGGACAAATTCTGTTCATCACAACCTTTAAAGGGACCCTCCCACCTTCAAAAAAGTCAATGAATTGGCATGAAAGTGATGTCGCTCGGTTCAAAAAGAGCAAAAACAAATATCTACCAAATTTCATCGAAAAATATTCACCGGTTTTCAAGATATTAGACTTTTACTTTTGTTTACTTTTTGGGATCTCCGCTGTTCCTAGCGACTTCATTTGAAAGTGCGGCATTTGTTGCGCGCAAAGCAGCATATACCACCGCGTGCTACAAAACGTTTTAGTCAAACATTTAAAAATCGTTAGATATCTGCGCTGACGTCACACATTCAGAGGGGTATTCCTATGCATTAGCCCCTCTGGCCTCTGAATCAAAATGCTGCAATTTTGAAATTCAATATTTCCGATTTAAGGCATTTCTCGGTGTTGTGAGTGCCGAAACCGGTAATTGTGAGCCAGGGACCCCATTTTGGCTATCTCAACTCAAATCTAATGTTGAGGTGGGAAGGTCCCTTTAACCCGCGCCCCCGTGAGGTCTGGTATCTTCCAGGTCCTGTTGGGGGGGGGGGGGAGGCAAAGGGCACCCATCGTATCTCCGGAACCAATAGTTGGATCAGAAAAGTTCAAACGGCATTCGAATGAGCTTATTGAGATGCACCATAAATTATATCGATGACCTCGATATTTGGCTGTGACGTCACAGGGAGGCCTAAAAAAAATCAAATATGTATGATGACGAGAAGTCGGTCGTAAAAAAAAAGAAATCTAGGTTTCTAAAATGAGCCTGGGTATGATGTATATCACAGATCTGAAATGCGGATGGTCATCTGAATGGATGATGACCTGTGACCTAACAAGAAAGGTCTGCCTCGACCAATCAGAAGACACTTGCGGGAATCGTATTGAGTGGCATGCTGAATAGTGAATGTTCTAGTCTTTTTGAAGACATGTCATACACTACGTTTCCATGACACGTCTAAATCGATTTAGCGAAATTTCACGTGCGTTTTTCTCGGAAACTATTTCCCCTATGCCAAAAATGAGCGTAAATATGATTTTAGCTAGCACCTAATCCTATAATTAGGTACATTTTTACATTATGCCTAAATGCTATGATGGAGCCAATCCATTTTTCATAATCGGCTTAACCCTCGCCCGCACATGGGGGGGTGGTTGCCACCCCCCAGGCAGTCTTTATGCTCTGCACTCAACATTTTTAGAGCTAGAAGGCTGATTTTTCGTATAGCTGCTCGTCTATCCTTTCTTGATGTCCACTAAAAATTTCAAGTTTCTGTGATTTTTGGTTTCGGAGATATGACCCTGTTTTTCAGGTCATGTCATGACCCAAATGGCCAATTCTCAACATCTTGCGTTTGCCATGGGCCTTGTGAGCTTTTGACACCCTGATTTCGGCCTTTTTTGCCAGTCTTACCTCCCACCTATCATGGAACATGTTGTTCGACGATGTACAGGGGTCAAGGTCAGGGTCAAGGTCAACCTAGGTCATCTAAGATAATTGCGTTTTAGGCAAGCTGAATTTACTTTTTGTGAAGTTTTTTGACTGCATTTTTGGTAAAAGCTTCTCAGATCATGATTTCATGTGATATGGACCCAAAAACAATCGGTGCACACATCAGTATAGACACAGACACACACAGACATACAAACACATATAATTGACCTTGACCTAACTTGACCTGAAATGACCTCAGCAGCAAAATTCTGGTCGGATAGTGTGACAAAGAGGTTCTAGCTGGCTTGGCACCAGAAAACAGCATCGTCATCGGTATTTGATAAGCAGCGCACTTGATATCCAACGGTGACCCAAAACAGCAACATTTTTTAGTTTGACCTGACCTGGAAGGTCAATGACTGACCTGAGAAGGTAAAACTGGGTATCATTGGATTCGTCTCTTCCCAAAGAATCTTTTTGGTCTTTACTGCTAAGCTCTATCTCCAACAGGAACGAAATGGCGCGGGGGGGGGGGGTGGCAACCACCCCCCCCCCCCCATGTGCGTTCTAGGATGGGAAAATGGCATGTGCGGGCGAGGGTTAACTTGTGCCATGGAAACGTAGCCATAGATATGCAGCAGCAGTAACATCCTCTTGACCATTTTTCTTGGACCCATGAAGTATGACGTCACAGGAAGGTCACAATGGTCAAATTGCACCGGTTTACAATGACAAATATTTTATTACATAAAAGTGACTCTTATCACGTAAAAAGGAGGCCATCGTTCATATTTAGTTTTAGTCTTTCAAATGGCTATATCTCTGACAGTTTAGATATATTTTATTGATTTCTTGCATGTGTAAGGGCAGTAAGTGTTCTCTGACACTTATTCCGTTTTTAGATTTTCTTTCACTTTCAAAAAATATCTCAAGAATGCTAAATTTTGGGTTAAAAAATCTCCAGATCTTGACATGTAGGTATATTTTGGAAATTTCAAGACAATCATTTTGTTTACAATGCTTTTTACCTACGGTTAAATGTTTACCTACGGTTAAATGTTTGAGTCTTTAGCTTGAAAGTCTCATATTCTGCGATTTTTCTCCGTGAACAACTTTTTCAACCAAAAATGACCGAACATGAACTCAGTTTGAACTCAATAACTCGTGACCTGAGATGACCTAGGACCTATTGTTTTTTTTCAGGAGTTGCGTGCAATTGATATCCAAAGAGGTACTGTAAACGGCGAGTCGAAATTCCCAACCGTTTTTGAGTTATCTGCGAAAAACACATTGGACTTTTCGTCTCCCCCCCCCAAAAAAGGGTCGCGGGTTAATACTAGTATGTTTGATTCGGCACCTTTTTATGTGACACATTTTCTGCACCCTCAAAACTGTAGGTTTGACAGCTCTTCCTCAACACTTTTTTTTCAAAAATGTTATAACTACCTTGTGTCATTTTGACGTAACTTGCCGCCAACCTATTAAAGCTTTTTAATAGTCACAAAATGAGAAATAGATTTCCGCTGGGGTCTTAACCCGCGCCCCGCTGGGGTCTGCCGAGTAACGCGCCCTGCGGGGGGGGCAATTTGCCCCTCCCCCCCCCCAGATCTCGAGAGCCATGCTACATAGCGACAAGCGGCAAACGGTATTGGATAGCCCCAACAGGGAACTACCTTGTAACCCAATTTTATTGACCTAGATCAAACCGATGACGTCACAGGTCAGGTCAAATGTCGAATTTTCACCGTTTACAGGCATTTCAAGAAATGCGTTGTAAAATCGAGTAAAATGCATTTAAATGAAAATCATTGATGGGGAAATGTTCGTCAAACACATGTTTTGCTATTTGAGGTCGCTGATACCGGGTCAGGTCACAGAGGTCAGGTCACTGGGGGTCACAATATGAAAATGTCATGTGATGCATGTTTTATGGTCCATTTTATATGCCAGATACGATTATGTTGGTCAAGCATCCTTTGGGGTCAGTTTATATTATGTTCCGGTGAAGGAATTTGCGGCCCTGGTGGCGCAGTCGGTTAGGGCGTCGACCCGCGGTGCGGGCGGTGCCGGATTCGGGTTCGATTCCCGGTTCCGCCCGTTCCGCGGGCGTCGTCCCCGGCTGTGTCACCAGGTGTGGGGTAGGCTCCCACTTCAGCCGTAGCCTGGGGGGTGGGGGAACGAGGGCCAGGAGGAGGAGGAGCCCTCCTGTAAATGGGCCATAAGTGCCCGTTGGAGGGAGGCCTGAATAAAAAAAAAAATAAAAATAAAAAAAGGGTCAGGTCAAGGTAAGGTCAAATTAGGTCAAATTTCAAATTTGATATTTTTGCATTAAGTGGGTATTTATTCGATGCAGCTCGTCACGGGGAGTTCAATGATGGTTTTTGTTTTGCGCTACGTCATCTAGAATTGCTACAAACTGAGTGCAAAAATATGACGTCATCAATTTTGAACAGTTTTTTTGCTCTAACTTGGCCAAAAAAGGAGGTATCGATCTAAAATTTGGTATGGATATAGAAGAGTGCAGGAAATATCACATATATTCCGTTTTTTCGAAATTCGGAAAGTGTTAGGATTTTTTAGGTTTTTCTAAAAAAAACAATTTTTTGAATTTATGGGGGCAAAATCCCAAAATTTTGAACATCTGAGGTAGCAGTTATGTAGCGCTGTTTTTTTTCTACATGACCATATAAAGAACTTTGAAATTGCTTGGTAACTGTAGCTTTTGTGAGCGTTTCAATATTTCATGTTTTTTGCTCATTTTTGCTCGAATATGACCTCAGTTTGACCTCAATAGCTCCTGACCTAAGGTGACCTAAGATTTGAAATTTTGTGTGAAGGTGTCAAATTGATGCCCGGGAAGGTACAGAAAATTTGGTGCCGCTGCGCGCCGCCGTGTTCTTGCTATTCAGGAAACACCACAGGGAGGGGGGGGGGGCAAATTGCCCCCCCCCCCAGCGGGGCGAGGGTTAAAGGTTTGGTAACGATATGTGATTATATGTAGTACTTTAGGAGATATCGACAGAAAGAGAGAGGGGCCGTTTCTGTTGCCCCGGGGCGTGGGTTAAGATGTTGATTTCATGTCCATAATGGGTCAAACCCAGCTAGGCTACGCAGTCCGTCGAAGGCGGTCATGCTGCACACAGAAAAATATTAACACCGTTAGCGGTGTAATTGCACTGTACATATGTGAGCACTTGAGGAAAGTTAATTTAGTCCCTTCCCCGCTTAAATTACTCGCGCTTCCAAATGAACACCAGGAAGAAGGTAATAGAACACTGTTAGGAGGGTTGGGTGTTTTGCTACATGTAGTAAAACACCCAACCCTCCTAACAGTGTTCTATTACCTTCTTCCTGGTGTTCATTTGGAAGCGCGAGTAATTTAAGCGGGGAAGGGACTAAATTAACTTTCCTCAAGTGCTCAGATATGTACTGTGCAATTACACCGCTAACGGTGTCAATATTTTTCTGTGTGTGTATATCTGTTTTCTTTATAATTCCTGTACTACCTGTCCACAATTGATGAGGAATGCCGCGAAGGGAAGACCTACAGCAACATTGGTAAGGATTTCCTCCATTGCTCTTGGTGATAGTGTAGCAATGGAAAAAGACAGCGGGCAATACTAAATCCAGGTGACGGAGCTGACACCAACTACCCATCAAGGTGAGGGGGAGGGGGGAGCGGCTGTTCCCGATTCGGCCGACAGTGGGGGGAGGGTCAGCTCACAGCCGGCGGACTCCGGGCAGAGGAGGGGTAGGCACTAGGCAGGTGATCCCCGGTTTGGCCGCTGTGAACAATGTTCGGTGAGAGAGGGTGACGGAGAGGAGCCGAGGGAGTGACCGAGGGATGACCCGGGGGAGCAGAGGGGGTGACCGAGGGGACAGAGTGGGCGGGGCCACACGCCGGGCCGAGCTGACGAGTCTGGGTCGGTTTGAACGGTCGGTTGTCGGCTGTAGCGGGGCCAGCGGTCAACAGGCGCCTCTCGCACTGTCAGAGCTGGGAATACAGTGCACACGTGCTGTATACAGTGCGCACAGAGACGGGTTCCGTTATGGGCAGCGGTAACCTCCACTGGCCGGTGGTGCTGCTCGGTGTGGCTGTGGGTTTTCTGGTGGCACCGCGCACGCTCTCTGCTGCCGGACTCGGTAAGTGGAGACGGTAACTGGGACGGTAACTGGGACGGAAACTGAGACGGTAACTGGGACGGTTATTGGGACGGTAACTGGGAAGGTAACTGAGACTGGGATGGTAGCTGGGACGATTACTGGGACGGTAACTAGGATGGTAACTGGGACGGTAACTGGGACGGTAACTGGGACGGTAACTGAGACGGTAACTGAGACGGTTACTGGGATGGTAACTGGGATGGTAACTGGGATGGTAACTGGGATGGTAACTGGGATGGTAACTGAAACGGTAACTGAGACGGCAACTGGGATGGTAACTGGGACGGCAACTGGGATGGTAACTGGGACGGTAACTGGGATGGTAACTGAGACGGTAACTGAGACGGTTACTGGGACGGTTACTGGGACGGTAACTGGGACGGAAACTGAGACGGTAACTGGGACGGTTATTGGGACGGTAACTGGGAAGGTAACTGAGACTGGGATGGTAACTGGGACGATTACTGGGACGGTAACTAGTTAGGATGGTAACTGGGACGGTAACTGAGACGGTAAGTGGGACGGTAACTGGGACGGTTATTGGGACGGTAACTGAGGCCGACTGTCAGCACGACAGTGCACCTGTGTGTAACTATGTGTGCAAAGACGCGCTAAATTTGCTCAACCGTGAATCTCTCGAGAGAACTCGTCAGCGGGGGATCGACCTTACATCAGCCAACTATGTGAAAGTGATTACCGTGCAGATTTTTGCCTTTATGATAGGTAGAGGCAGGTATGCTTACTGGTATCATATAAAATGCACTTTAAACATGCTTTTACACATCATTTAATTTTGAACGTTAGCGTCAACTTTTCAAAAACTTAAGCTATGTTATTACATACTTATTTGGTATGTATTACATACCAAATACAATTATTTGAACATCTTAAATACTGCAGCATGACTACAGCTTTAGAAAAAATTTGTTTTCTTAGCGATGTTTCAATAGTTATGTGTATCAATAGTTATAGTTCAATAGTTATCTTTGTGCAATTCACACGTACATATTTAGCTCCTTTGATGCTTGAAGGACGTCAATGTTCTTTCTTATACATATACGCAAAACGATTAACCTTCGCCCTACCACCCTGTCGCGTTTTTTGCGTGTGAATAAAAAACCGCGGCGCATAGCGCCGCGCCACTTGGGTTAGCTTTTGGTACATCAATTTTGGACAATGTGTGAAATTGTTGACCCCAGGTCATGTCAGGTCAGGTCACCAGGTCAAGTTAACTGACTAAGCCTAAAAAAGTTAGCAATCCTGTCCAGCCTGCAGTGTTTGTCAAAAAGGTTTTAAACTTGGTGGATTGCATGCTGTTATGGGCGCCTACAATTTGTATATCTCGGATTTTTTATATCCATGACCTAAGGTCAGGTCAGTGGCGTGACCTTTCCATTACAAGTCAATGGAGAAAAATGACAATGCCTTTAGATCCGTGTGTACGCATAGGAACAGTCCAAATATTTCAGAATTACAATGATTTAGACCACTCGTGATGACCAAGGTGTATTTTTTTGCTGATAGCCTCTAGAAAGGTCATCCGAGGTCATTTGAGGCTACAAACAGTTTTTTTTGCCAATAACTCGCGATTGGAAAGAGGTAGAACGCTGGGGATGGTCTCATTGTGTTTGTCTTGTTGAGACGCATCGACTGATCAGGGCTGGTAAAAAAGCAAATTGCGTCCCCGACCAAAAAATGAGAGCGAAAAATGACCCCGACCTTTTTACGATTCATGTATGCAGGCTGCATGCAACTACGATGCGCGTTTCCTTAGGTTTCATTTCTACATTATTTTTTTACGAGCAGTCATATGTACTAAATTGCTTATCAGACTCGCGCTTCGAAATTTCCAGTTTGTTAATTACATGTCACGGCATCACTCGGTCAGCGGGTAGCGTAACAGACGAAGAACCCGGAAAGGGTAGGGGGCGCTGCGATCGTCAAACAGATGCAATAGGTGTCGCTATTGTATCGGTAGCTCACAACGACGACGGCTAGAAACTATCGACCCCGCATGAATTTACCATGTCCAACCGGTTCGACCCCGGTTCTGAATCTAGTCGTTTGTCTAGTCGTATAGCTGGCTACAACTGGTCGTCAATCAACCCCGCTTGAAATAGCACAGCCGACAGCGGGGTCGGTGTCTAAGCGTCTGTTAGTATGTGTTTGATCATCTAGTTTGATCTAGTTTTCGTTAGCAACTGTCGACGGTAGTTTTGCTGTTAACGGAAGTGAGTTGTGGCTACTAATTGTTCATAACCATGCTGTAGGTATGAATTAGGTATAGGGGCTTTTTATGTCCTTGTTAAAGGGGATATACGTTGTGGATTCAATGATATCTTTTACTTGCGTTTAGTTCCTGCTTTATTTGAAAGTTATTTATTACTGTAAAAGTTTACTAAATGTGGTAATTTTGACCCCGGGTACTTGAACTTTTACTGGTACTGTGTCCCCGACGACGTCAATAGGACATAACACTTTACCAGCCTTGCGACTGATATGCAACATGACCTTTTCCGGTCAGGTCATGACCTTGACCTGAGGTCAAATTTTCAAGTTGATCATTCAAGGTCAAATTATAGTTCATTCGACGCGTCTCGGCGAGAGGAACACGATTCTGCCAATAGAAATGTCGTGGCTTTTTGAAGTCGAAAGTTATTGTCGAAAAACACTTTTCGTAAAAAACAGCTATTTTTGGAGTTTTTGCCCTCTGGAGGCTAAACCGTTGACCTGAGGTCAATTTTGATTATGACCTTATCAAAAGAAGAGTTCAAAAGCTATCGATTGCTTTCATGCGTTTTTAGCTACCATAGTTCCTGAGATAGCGGCATGTTTTCTGAAAAACATAATGACAATTGGCAAATTTTGACCTTTGATGACCTCTGGTGACCCCAATATTGCTCTAAGGTGAAAAATGACTGAAATACTTTCAAACGTACGCATTGAGAGCTATCGACTGCTTTTTACCGCGTCTTTCTAGCCCTCTTAGTTTTTTTAGTTAGAGGTGGGTGGTAACATATGCCCCCCCCCCCCCCCCCCCACTAGGGCGAAGTTGGCTGAGACCGCCACTGGGGCGCGGGTTAATTGGCGCTAGGCTTATCTGTAGAACAGCTTTTGATCGTATCGCTTTCTTGCCATATAGCCATGCATTGTTGTCACATTTCATAATGACATATCGACTCAAAGCACTAACGCCGCTGGCCATATTTCAGACCGTTTCGTCCAAGGTACATCGATCAAAGCTTCTGTCTTTTCCAATGACGTAAGTACTTACATACCCAAAAACGTTGGTTTGCTGCGAAGTGCTAACTATTGTATTTGGCCTATAGCAGCGGCTCGAGGTGAATAGAACTCTAAAGATGAGCATTTGATTTGTTAGCTGCGTTAAAATTGAAACGGATGGATTCAGAGGCAACATGCAAAAGTTTCCTAAATAGATTTTGCATGAAAACTACCGCCAATCACTCTCGTGAATTGTCAATTGTTAGCTGCACCTAGCAGCGAGTTTTCTTCAGTTATCAACGCATTTCACAATTCAACATTGCCTATATAGAAACTACTGCTGCTTATATCCACGAAACACTGTACATATAGAGTCTTGTAATCTATAAATTTTGCCAAATACACTATGCACATTACCAACTGCTATCGGGTCCTCGAAAGTTCCGTCCGCTGACCGCTGCTGGCACCCCCCCCCCCTCCCCGCTACAGGACGACCCGGCCCCGTCTCGAGGGGGACGGCTGACGGCGGCCGGGGACCATCCGTTCGGCGGCCGGCAGACGCAGGCCATTTTCGGGGGTCGTCCGGCCACCTACGACCCGGACGTGCCTTACGGCCAACGCCAGCGCTCCAAGTGGCCCTGGATGGTAAGGGTATAGTACTAAGAGCGGGCCGGCTGCGTTCAGAGGTGAGTTCCCGGCTGATATCTGTCACTTCTCTGTGTGTGCAGGCCATGCTGCGAGCCCGTACGAAAGCCGTCTTCAGAGTGCACGTCTGCGGCGGCTCGGTGGTCGACTCCCGACACATTCTAACGGCAGCCCACTGTATGGATGAAAGCCGCATCAAACGGTCAGTGGTTCATCAGTTACTCAATAAATGAGTAGGTAGTTATGTTGAGGATTATCAATAGACAGGTGTGACATATTATAGTGCATGTATGGCCTAAACTTTTGAATTCATTTTAAAAGGGAAAAACGCAAGAAATTACCCTTTTAAAATGTTTTTCCCTTTTAAATTAATTCAAAAGTTTAGGCCATACATGCACTATAAGGTAGTTATGTACCGGGACAGCCAACCACTCCAGTATGCAATGTCAGTGCGAGCTCAGTTTAAATCAGGTCCAGGTTTCAGAGATCAGGTCAGGCTACACTTCAAATTTCCAAGCTCATCATTCCGAGGAGTAATCCAGAGATCGCGGACCTATTATCTATTCATGCTGAACCAGTGACTTGCTGGCAGGGGGGGGGGGGCGTTAAACTCACGCAAAATCTACTCGCTCTCTTCAATATTTGGATCAATTTTCTAAATTTTTCTTTAAAAAAAAATGAATTCGGGTACTTTCTCGTGATAAGTTCATGCATCGTCACGATGCATGAACTATTTTTTACCAAAAACGCACTTTTAGGTAATGATAAATGGGTGTCACAATAGACTTCTAGCCTAAAAGTGTTCATGAATATATGTCATAACTCATATGCCGCGAATGCCGAATTTGATTTTCGGGGGTTGGCTCTTACCCAAGTGACCTGATCTCGACTCTGACATTGCGCTTAACCCGCGCCCGACTTGGGGTCCTGGATTTCCACGCCCTGCTGGGGGGGGGTGTTTGAACACTCCCCCCCCCCTTATAACTCGGCTCCTGGACCAGGTAGCGATACGCGGAAGGCGGCGTTCGAAAGAGCGCCAAAAATAATGACGAAATCACTTGGTCACTTTTTGATCAGGTCAAAGGTCAGGTCTCCAGCGGTCATTGAAGGCAAAATGTCGCCGATTTTCAGGTCGAATGTCGACAATTTCCAGGAAGCCAATGCATAACTCGGGAACCAATATAGAGCTAAAGCGCCGCGGAAAAGCGCATTCGATAGCCCAGATTCTGTCGCGGGCTAAATATATTCTGTAGACTTACGTGCTTATTAACTGCTATGGAAATTGCTCATCTAAATAAATCGATTACCTATATGATGGACATCGTGCTGCTTTGTTGATGTTGCAGGGACTCCCTTCGGGTCCGACTGGGGGAGTATGATTCATCCACCTTCATCGAAGGAAACCACACAGAATATGACGTCGAGCGCATTATATTGCACCCTAACTATGAAGTAAGTAACGATTCGACCGACTGATCTAATATGGGACGAATTCTTAGACAGCATGTCTTATATACGTTTATGAAAGTTGCGTGTACATACATATATCTGTATAGTGTATGAAAAGCATACGTTATGTTCTCGAAGCAAGCTATGTTCTGTTCGCGGTGCGGTTTTCTGACCTCTCTGTGTTCCCTGCCCGGCGGAGCAGGCAGGTGTGCTGAACTACGACATCGCGCTGCTGCGTCTCAGCCGGGAGATCGCCTTCTCTTCGTCGGTGTGCACCATTCCGCTGCCGGACGGTCCCAGTGGAGACCTGGCCGGAAAGACGGTCACCGTCGCCGGCTGGGGCATCACTGAGCGGACCCTCAGCTACCAGCGTGGGTCACACAGGCAGCGGAAGGGATTTACGACTACCTGTGTGGGTCGCAGAGGCAGGGGGAGGGCTGCAGCCTGTAACGCTCAGAAGCTTGTCCGTAAACCTCTGGTATTTACGTTCGTAACCATTGCCCCCTTTCATAAAAGGGCGTAAAATACTACTGCCGTAGTTTTTCATCCATGCTGCTGCATTTTACGCCCGAACGTTTTCATAAAACAAATGCGGAAAGAACCAAATGGTGTTACCGATTATGGTTTAGTTAATAAATGTAGTAAAATAGGTATAGTTCTGCAGGGCAAACGGAAACATACAAGTGGCGCAGAATGCGCCCACTACTGCTACCTTCTAGTGACAATTTGGTTTCTACCCTTATAGTGCTGATATTCCAGCTAGTGATATTGCAGATAAATTACATGTATCTTTATAGCATAACTGGCCGTTTTGTGCATATAGAATTATGCATGCTGTTTTTACAGTTTACTTGAAAGTAAATCCATTTAAAACTGTCAGAAATCAAGCAAAAAGATCGGCTGTCACATGAGATTTTAAGCATGGAGCGCGTCTATGAGCTCCATGCTGTGCTGGCCGGCTTGTACCTACCAGTTGGTGACCGGCTGCCCCTGTTCCCCCAGACTCGAGGTGACCGGCTGCCCCTGTTCCCCCAGACTCGAGGTGACCGGCTGCCCCTGTTCCCCCAGACTCGAGGTGACCGGCTGACCCTGTTTCCCCATACTCGATGTGACCGGCTGCCCCTGTTCCCCCAGACTCGAGGCGACCGGCTGTCCCCGTTCCCCCAGACGCGAGGTGACTCTCGAGGTGACTGGCTGTCCCTGTTCCCCCAGGCTCGAGGTGACCGGCTGTCTCTGCTCCCCCAGACGTTCCCCCAGACTCGAGGTGACCGGCTGCCCCTGTTCCCCCATGCTCGAGGTGACCGGCTGCCCCTGTTCCCCCAGTCTCGAACAGCGTGCTGAGCGAGCTCAACATGACGGCAGTCAGTGCCAGCGACTGCCGCGATAAGATCCAGCTGGCTCTGGCTGGTGGAGATGTGCCCACACAGTCACAGATAGAGTTGGACATTTTCAGCGGCGGCTTCAGGAAAGACGACCATCTCTGCGCCGTTCCCAAGGAAAATGGCCAGGGCATCTGCTTCGTAAGTTGTAGTAGGTACGAGTGAGTGTCTTAGAGCTCTATCTTCGTTTGTCTATTTGTGCAACCGTCTGCCTTCTCTCTCTCTCTCTCTCTCTCTCTCTCTCTCTCTCTCTCTCTCTCTCTCTCTCTCTCTCTCTCTCTCTCTCTCTCTCTCTCTCTCTCTCTCTCTCTCTCTCTCTCTCTCTCTCTCTCTCTCTCTCTCTCTCTCTCTCTCTCTCTCTCTCTCTCTCTCTCTCTCTCTCTCTCTCTCTCTCTCTCTCTCTCTCTCTCTCTCTCTCTCTCTCCTCTCTCTCTCTCCTCTCTCTCTCTCTCCTCTCTCTCTCTCTCTCTCTCTCTCTCTCTCTCTCTCTCTCTCTCTATCTCTCTCTCTCTCTCTCCACTTTGCTATTCATTTTTGACACGGAATACTTTATTGATGTTTCGTTTCTCTAGCTATGCTAGCATGTGCCGTTGTTGGTTTCATCACTCATTACCGCTAAACTTATTGTATACACTAAACTCCGGCAGGGCGACTCTGGGAGCCCGCTGCTCGAGTTTGGTCAGTTCCGGGTGGTCGGCGTCGTCTCGAGCGCCTTCGGTGACTGCGGCTACCCGTGGGTGCCGGAGCTGTACACCAGGGTCAGCGCCTTCCTGGACTGGATCAGGAACGCCACGGCCATACCGGGCCAGGAGACAAAGACGCACCACTGCCAGAACCCCTTCGTCGCGGCCGACTAATGCAGACACACCGGGAACTGACACGGGTACCAGATATGGCCGATCTGGCGCCAAAGCTCTCAACGCCCATTCCAAGAGCACCATGCTTGTTCTGAAATGTACGGTCAGTTTATGCACTGGGTTATGGACGAAAATAAAGAGCAACTGCGTATATCCACGCCTCCTGTTTTTCTCTGTTGTTGACAACACAATCAACTGGCGGCGCAGAGCTCGTCATGTTTGTTATCAATAATTCAAATAGCTCAGCAAAACGTCTTTGGGTTTGTGCGACGGTCAAGTGAGCGCAATGTTGACTGGTGAGTCACGCTCACGACCTTGGATGAATGACACATAACTCAGTCACCATTGCCCTATTTCGGGATGCCCGTCACTACATATACCCATGGTCTCTGAATGCCCACCCAGGCAGATCCTTCACGGACATCATATTTTATGGTATCGAAATGCATGGGGTTGACATCCGCATGGTCTCTGCCAACGCCGCACGTTCACGGCAACGGGGCGGGCTCAGTAGTTGCGGCCCAAGCCAAGCCAATTGCACTGCAGCTCAACTTTTTTTCTCACCCAGTGGCCCTAACATGTTGGGGAAGCGGGGGGAACACCGCCACTGTGGGAAACACCGGCACCCCATCTGGCGGCGAAAGTATGAACTATAAAGTGTAAAAATCCGTTATTTCCTATTAACTGCACGAAGGTAAGCGTCTTCTGATTTGTGTTCCGGTGTTTCAGTGTAATCGAAGCTCATTGTGGGCATTTAAAGAAAAATGCACATTCTCTTATAAAAATTCGATGAGTTGGGAGCACTTTTGAACGGTCTTTAGAGACTCATTTTGATTTACTTGATTACATCGAAAAATAACTGATCGGCTTTGTCCAGTAAGATAGGTTTGCTTGAACCGTGTAGTACATTCTTGCCGCTGGCGATTTTTGCTTGTGATCACTTATTGGGGAACACCGCCACCCCGTGGCGGTGTTACCCCAATTGAGGTTGCGGTGTTTCCTGTTCGTTGCGTGATAAGTGATGAAATTCCAAAGACACGCTTTATTTATGTTCGTAGATGTTCCTAAGTCGGGAATAAGCAGCTTATTTGACTTTTTACTTTATATTTTTCATGCATCCCGACCAAGCACTTGCCAGCAGTATAAAACTGGCAAACAGCTGATGAACCTATACCTATTTAGGTGTCCATTACCGATTATTTGCGAAAATTACCACTTACCGACAGGAAACTCATTGCACGCGATCTCTGAACAATTAAAAGCTTTCGTAGGGATGGGTTGGGTTAACATCAACACCGGTGGCGGGGTTACCCACACAATTTGTATAGGCGGCAAATATGCAAGGTATTTTTATTTTTTAAAAGTCTTGATACATGAAAACCTTTTAGGAGCATGCAAAATAAGTACCTAAAACACGTGAGCAAATGTTTAACCCGCGCACCGACGGGGGTCTGCGCCAACTTAGTACCGACGGGGGGGGCGGATGACCGCCCCCCCCCTGAGATCTCGAGAACGAAGCAAGATAGCGACAAGCGGTAAACGGCATCGGATACGCACGGACAAGGTCTACAATTTTTACTAAGGTCATTTTCGGGTCAGGTCAAAGATGACGTCACAGGGGTCGAAAAAGTCAAAATGGCGGCGCTAGATATGGAGAGGGTTTTTCTAGAATAACTTTCGAAGTAGTCAAGATAGGAACAAACTAAGGGCATCATCGTGATCCTCTCGTCAATCCGCATCGAATGATATATATGTTGACCTCGAAAGGTCAAGGTCAAAGGTTGACCTCAGGTCACGTGACCTCGAGGTCATCATGTATATCATTCGATGCGTCTTGACGAGCTGAACACAATGAGACCATCCGCGCGGCTATATCTTGTTCCTGTAAGGAGTTATTGGCAAAAAACCTTTGGTGACCTTTGATGACGTCACATGACCTTACAGCTGCCCAACAGCAAAACAGACCTCAAGGTAGTGAAGGTTGATCGTATGTGAAGTCATGTATGGTATATGGGGCCATTCTGACCCGTTTTAGTGGTAAAAACAGGGAGTTGATTTTTCCCCCATTGACTTATAATGGGGAGGTCGCGAAATTGACCTGACCTTAGGTCACCGACATCAAAATTCCGAGATATACAAATTGTAGCTACTAATGACCTAATAACATCCTGCGACTCTCAAAGGCCTCCGACATCTACTGTAGCTCTGGCACGGTGACAAAGTTGCAAAAAAGTGACTTGAGGTTGGGTCATTCAAAGTGACCTGGTGACCTGACCTTGAAAGTTAGGAGGTTCAAACTTGCACACCATGTGTAAAATTGATGAGAGAATAGTCATACCAAATTTCGCGGCGCTACGCGCCGCGGTTTTCCCGCTATCCGCGAAAAACCTCAGGGGGGGCGGATATCCGCCCCCCCCCGTCGGTGCGCGGGTTAAATATTGTAACCAAGACAATAACTACCAAGAGACTTCACACATATTCTCTCATTTTGGCGAAAAGCTTAGGGGGGCGGTGTTACCCCCGCTTCCCCTTCTAAATATGAGTAGACCCAAGTGGCCTCAAATAGCAAAACTAATTCGAAGTGGAGTCAGCAGTCAAAAAGTACGGAGTCCATATTGGGTCACACAAGAAACTTATTACGAAGAGCTCACTTCACACTACACAGTAAAAAGCATGACGATGGTTCAAGCTGGGTGTCATCGGGTGCCTTTCGTGACGGGCAGGACGTTCAGTTGTCGCAGAGTATACCGTTCAATTAGATGTAAAACCGCTAGCAGTGAGTCATGTCCGTTCCTCTTCCCATGCTCGGCACTTCGAGAACCAATAGCATATGTGAGGGTTTTTTTCTGGCACAAACGATCCTCTATTTTCATTATGTACGTTATAAGGCATATCGTTCCGCTGAGCGAATCCACGAATTAATACAAATAATGCTTCAAGCTTGATATATCTACATAGTGGTTCATGCAAGGATTAGCCGTTTGTATAGCGTGAGAGGCACTGGTCCTCAGCTGCGTGTGACAAAAACTGGCTGCTTGCCGTCCTGGGTTACGGGTAGCCACCGTGACCGACCCACGGCCCGCATAAAACGCCGCCTAGCCGAGCAGACGGGCAGTGTGGTCGCAGTGCTCCCACGGTAACCAGACTGAGGACTGAAGAGGCTACGCGGTAACAATGAAAAAGGTCAGATCTTCGGTTTCGAAGTTATCTGGGCAAGCCCTATCTGGGCAAAAGAGGCATTGTACAATGTACATCTCCCTGTTTTTTTTTCGCGATTGTTTGGAACGCGGGATGTTAACTGAAATCTGGGTTATCTATTTAACTCTTGATTCAAGTTAGATCTTTTGATAGGTACAAAAGTTGGTATGTACTTACATACCAACCGCACTTCTCAGGTCGGATCAGGTCACTGAACTATTATGACGTCCTATACCTAATGTTAACCCTCGCCCTGGCAGGGGGGGTCGATGCGACCCCCCCCCCTTAGGTTTATCGAAGATAGCGTAAAAACGGCGGCGCACAGCGCCGCCAAATTTAGCACAGCCTATGGGGCAACCTTTTTACATATGATCAGGTCCGGATGACCTTGGGTCAGGTCACCAGGTCAGAAAAACCGGTACAAGGTCATGGTCAAATTTCAATTTTCTTTTTGCACCAGTTCAACTCACAGTTTTCGACTGATTTCCTTCAAACTTTCTGGATGTGCTAAGTTCACCGAGTTATATTACATATAGTTCGGGTTTTTTGAGGTCACGGACCTGAGGTCAGTTAGAGGTCATTGCGTCGTAATGTTAAGCCTATGGGAAAATACTAAATTCGGAAAATAGGTATCCTACTTGAGATATCCGCTTCGTTCTATCGCTTTTGTGCTTTGAAACCACAGTACTTAACAGCAGGTCACTTGGTGCTTCTTTGTTTGGTGTACTTATCCATGGGTCAGGTCAAATGAGGTCAACTGAGGCCAAATGACGTTTTTGCCAATAACTTGGCACATAATGACGCTAGAGCTAAAAAAAAATGGTGTCATTGTGTTCCTGGTGATCAATCGAATCGAATGATATGCGATATGATGCAATTTGGTTAATTTGAACTTAATTAATTAATTAAAGTTTACTTAAAAATTAAGAAAAAACTTTAAGTACACTTAAGCAAGCTAAAAAGTATATCATTCGACGCGCCTTGACGTGCTGAGTTCACTGGTGCTTTTCTTTTTGCTCTATCTGAATTAGACCAAAAGTTAGGTAATAGGTATACTTAACCCTCGCCCTGGCATGAGGGCATTTTTCATAACACGGCCTGGCAGGGGGGGTCGATGCGACCCCCCCTCGCGATTGGCTCCTATGGCACCTAGAAACACCAAATTTGGTAGGTAGGTGAACCCCCTGGAGTTCTCGCCCCTGTGCAAATTTGGTTGCTCTAGGTCAATATTTAGGGGGGTTTTGGGGGGTACAAATGTAAAAATTTCGCTAAAAACAGGTCAAAAGTTTTTCGCTTATAACTTTTGATCTAATTAAGATAAAGCAAAAGAAAAGCACCAGTGAACTCAGCACGTCAAGGCGCGTCGAATGATATACATTTTAGCTTGCTTAAGTGTGCTTAAAGTTTTTCTTAAATTTTAAGTAAACTTAAATTAATAAATTAAGTTAAAGTTAACCAAATTGCATCATATCGCATATCATTCGATTCGGCTGATCACCAGGAACACAATGATACCGTTTTTTAAGCTCTAGCGTCATTATGTGCCAAGTTATTGGCAAAAACGTCATTTGACCTCAGTTGACCTCATTTGACCTGACCCATGGATAAGTACACCAAACAAAGAAGCACCAAGTGACCTGCTGTTAAGTACTGTGGTTTCAAAGCACAAAAGTGATAGAACGAAGCGGATATCTCCGGTATTTTCCGAATTTAGTATTTTCCCATAGGCTTAACATTACGACGTAATGACCTCTAACTGACCTCAGGTCAGTGACCTCGAAAAACCCGAACTATATGTTATACAACTCGGTGAACTTAGCACATCCTGAAAGTTTGAAGGAAATCAGTGCAAAACTGTGAGTTGGACAGGTGCAAAAAGAAAATTGAAATTTGACCATGACCTTGTACCGGTTTTTCTGACCTGGTGACCTGACCCAAGGTCACCCTGAACTGAAATTTTCAGGTCATATGTAAAAAGGTTGCCCCATAAGCTGTGCCAAATTTGGCGGCGCTGCGCGCCGCCGTTTTTACGCTATCTTCGAAAAACCTTAGGGGGGGGGGTCGCATCGACCCCCCCCCCCCTGCCAGGGCGAGGGTTAAAGGGACCCTCCCACCTTAACATTAGTTTTGAGTTGAGATAGCCAAGTTTGCGGCCAGGCTCAGAAACCACCATTTATCCTGGTCGCAACCCCCGCAGCTTTATGGTGTTCAAGAAATTTCTTCCCTTTACTTGCAGGGTGGGACCAGCGTGGTCCCTATCTCTTAACCATTACGGGAATCTGATGACGTCATCAGACTGTCGAACGTCCGTTAAATATTTGACTAAAACGTTTTGTAGCACGCGGTGGTATATGCTGCTTTGCGCGCAACAAATGCCGCACTTTCAAATAAAGTCGCTAGGAACAGCGGCCGATTCCAAAAAGTAAACAAAAGTAAAAGTCTAATATCTTGAAAACCGGTGAATATTTTTCGATGAAATTTGGTAGATATTCGTTTTTGCTCTTTCTGAACCGAGCGACATCACTTTCATGCCAATTCATTAACTTTTTTGAAGGTGGGAGGGTCCCTTTAAGCGAAAAACTTTTGACCTGTTTTTAGCAATTTTTTTACATTTATACCCCCCCAAAACCCCCCTTTGACCCAGAGCAACCAAATTTGCACAGGGGCGAGAACTTTAGGGGGCCCACCTACCTACCAAATTTGGTGTTTCTAGGTGCCATAGGAGCCCATCGCCCCCCTGCCAGGCCGTGTTATGAAAAATGCCCTGCCAGGGCGAGGGATAAAGGATAACGATCAACGGTTAGCGTATTTTCATCGCAACGTGGGCAGAGAAACAAATAAAATTAGGCATTCATAACCACCTCGGACTTCACCCTATTCCTAGAAAACTGCACAGGGTGAGGTCCATCAGTTTTGAATTTCGACATAATGGCAACAGTTATGCCCTATTAATCCAGCCTGCAAAGCGTTTTATCGTGCTTTCCGAAATGATATATCTGAGGTCATTCTATTCTTTTGGCGGCTGCAGCCCCGTCACAAATAATATCGGTCCCACTTACATCCCTCTCGGTTACTAATGTCTCGTTTATCCTCTGCACTGGTGAAGCATTTGTAGCACCATTCCAGCCATCCAAAATCACCCGGCACCGCTGCACCCTCAATTTGCCTCGTCTTGCACCCCATCGCGCATGACTGGTAGGCCTATTTGCGGCGCCTGGCGCGACAGTCAAGCGGACAAACCTTCCTCGAAGTGCCGCCGGCGCGACAGGCCCTCCGGGGCTGCTCCGGGGTCCGCCGGGGGGTCGGGGGGTCTGGGGGGGGGGCGCCACCGTCGCGGCCCGCGCGCCCCCTGGCGGGGAGGCTCAGCCAGGGGACGGAGCTGGGCGGTAGGAGACGGACTGTATAAATAGTGCCGGCGCGGCGACCGGGTGACTTTCAGAGTGGTGACCGACGGCAGACCGTCGTGACCGGTGAGTCGGGACCTGGGGCATGGGGGACCTCGTGAATGGCTGATCAAACACCGGTCTGATAGCTGAGCACAAAATCTGCCTGCTTTGCTTTTGATCTATTCGGATTTTCATATTTTTTCCATGAATAATGGGTATTCGTCGCGAAAGTAGGTATGTCATAACCCTGTTCATGGTTCAGGAATCAGGCTCACTTCGCCGAATGGCGAACAAGGATGGCAATTGGCAAGGTCTGGTCTGGGCTGCGGACGTAAATTACCCTGGCTGAAATGAACACCTGGGCTCAGATCCCTGGAAGGATTTTTGCCCCGTTTCATCATTTTTCAGACCTCAAACCAGCCAACTAAGTAGCCAACTTATCAGTCGGAGAAATTTCCGGCAGCTGCCAACCGGTAGGTATATTTAGGAGCCGTGGTGTTCATAAAACAATGCTGTGCGTTCGGGCTCCGTTACAACATTCATCGTGTACGGTTCGATCACTTATGGACTTAATATTACTTCAATAATTTGATGGTAACCGACAAATCGTATATGTAACGGAAGTTGGCACAGATTCAGCACAGGTTCAGCACAGCACAGATTCGGTAGGGGGAAAAAAGGCCACGGTAGAGGGAAACCTTTATGACCCGTTTTCCCCTAGAAATGACGTCACAAGGAGGTAAAAATGGGTATCAATCGAAAGCTCTCGTTTACCCAGACACAGTCCTGCAGGAAAATTTCACTTTTTCCCCATAGGAAAGTTTGTACGGGAAAATCAAAATTTTGGGTCAATGGGGGGTCCCCCCGATTTCGTTCAAAATCGGCACACAGGTGCCCCACCACCAGCCGAGAAACTTTCCCCAAAACGGTCCCCGTTGCATTGACGTTTAAGGCCCGTAAAGCCCCCTAGACTCGTAAAATATCCGTAAAATCGCCTTTGTACGGACAAAAAAGTGGTGCTATGGTAAAAATGGGTATCAATCGAAAGCTCTCGGTTACCCAGACACAGTCCTGCAGGAAAATTTCACTTTTTCCCCATAGGAAAGTTTTTACGGGAAAATCAAAATTTTGGGTCAATGGGGGGTCCCCCCCGATTTCGTTCAAAATCGGCACACAGGTGCCCCACCACCAGCCGAGAAACTTTCCCCAAAACGGTCCCCGTTGCATTGACGTTTAAGGCCCGTAAAGCCCCCTAGACTCGTAAAATATCCGTAAAATCGCCTTTGTACGGACAAAAAAGTGGTGCTATGGTAAAAATGGGTATCAATCGAAAGCTCTCGGTTACCCAGACACAGTCCTGCAGGAAAATTTCACTTTTTCCCCATAGGAAAGTTTGTAAGGGAAAATCAAAATTTTGGGTCAATGGGGGGTCCCCCCCGATTTCGTTCAAAATCGGCACACAGGTGCCCCACCACCAGCCGAGAAACTTTCCCCAAAACGGTCCCCGTTGCATTGACGTTTAAGGCCCGTAAAGCCCCCTAGACTCGTAAAATATCCGTAAAATCGCCTTTGTACGGACAAAAAAGTGGTGCTATGGTAAAAATGGGTATCAATCGAAAGCTCTCGGTTACCCAGACACAGTCCTGCAGGAAAATTTCACTTTTTCCCCATAGGAAAGTTTTTACGGGAAAATCAAAATTTTGGGTCAATGGGGGGTCCCCCCCCGATTTCGTTCAAAATCGGCACACAGGTGCCCCACCACCAGCCGAGAAACTTTCCCCAAAACGGTCCCCGTTGCATTGACGTTTAAGGCCCGTAAAGCCCCCTAGACTCGTAAAATATCCGTAAAATCGCCTTTGTACGGACAAAAAAGTGGTGCTATGGTAAAAATGGGTATCAATCGAAAGCTCTCGGTTACCCAGACACAGTCCTGCAGGAAAATTTCACTTTTTCCCCATAGGAAAGTTTTTACGGGAAAATCAAAATTTTGGGTCAAAGGGGGGTCCCCCCCGATTTCGTTCAAAATCGGCACACAGGTGCCCCACCACCAGCCGAGAAACTTTCCCCAAAACGGTCCCCGTTGCATTGACCCGTAAGGCCCGTAAAGCCCCCTAGACTCGTAAAATATCCGTAAAATCGCCTTTGTACGGACAAAAAAGTGGTGCTATGGTAAAAATGGGTATCAATCGAAAGCTCTCGTTTACCCAGACACAGTCCTGCAGAAAAATTTCACTTTTTCCCCATAGGAAAGTTTTTACGGGAAAATCAAAATTTTGGGTCAATGGGGGTCCCCCCCGATTTCGTTCAAAATCGGCACACAGGTGCCCCACCACCAGCCGAGAAACTTTCCCCAAAACGGTCCCCGTTGCATTGACGTTTAAGGCCCGTAAAGCCCCCTAGACTCGTAAAATATCCGTAAAATCGCCTTTGTACGGACAAAAAAGTGGTGCTATGGTAAAAATGGGTATCAATCGAAAGCTCTTGTTTACCCAGACACAGTCCTGCAGGAAAATTTCACTTTTTCCCCATAGGAAAGTTTGTACGGGAAAATCAAAATTTTGGGTCAATAGGGGGTCCCCCCCGATTTCGTTCAAAATCGGCACACAGGTGCCCCACCACCAGCCGAGAAACTTTCCCCAAAACGGTCCCCGTTGCATTGACGTTTAAGGCCCGTAAAGCCCCCTAGACTCGTAAAATATCCGTAAAATCGCCTTTGTACGGACAAAAAAGTGGTGCTATGGTAAAAAATGGGTATCAATCGAAAGCTCTCGGTTACCCAGACACAGTCCTGCAGGAAAATTTCACTTTTTCCCCATAGGAAAGTTTTTACGGGAAAATCAAAATTTTGGGTCAATGGGGGTCCCCCCCGATTTCGTTCAAAATCGGCACACAGGTGCCCCACCACCAGCCGAGAAACTTTCCCCAAAACGGTCCCCGTTGCATTGACGTTTAAGGCCCGTAAAGCCCCCTAGACTCGTAAAATATCCGTAAAATCGCCTTTGTACGGACAAAAAAGTGGTGCTATGGTAAAAATGGGTATCAATCGAAAGCTCTCGTTTACCCAGACACAGTCCTGCAGGAAAATTTCACTTTTTCCCCATAGGAAAGTTTTTACGGGAAAATCAAAATTTTGGGTCAATGGGGGGTCCCCCCCGATTTCGTTCAAAATCGGCACACAGGTGCCCCACCACCAGCCGAGAAACTTTCCCCAAAACGGTCCCCGTTGCATTGACGTTTAAGGCCCGTAAAGCCCCCTAGACTCGTAAAATATCCGTAAAATCGCCTTTGTACGGACAAAAAAGTGGTGCTATGGTAAAAATGGGTATCAATCGAAAGCTCTCGGTTACCCAGACACAGTCCTGCAGGAAAATTTCACTTTTTCCCCATAGGAAAGTTTGTAAGGGAAAATCAAAATTTTGGGTCAATGGGGGGTCCCCCCCCGATTTCGTTCAAAATCGGCACACAGGTGCCCCACCACCAGCCGAGAAACTTTCCCCAAAACGGTCCCCGTTGCATTGACGTTTAAGGCCCGTAAAGCCCCCTAGACTCGTAAAATATCCGTAAAATCGCCTTTGTACGGACAACAAAGTGGTGCTATGGTAAAAATGGGTATCAATCGAAAGCTCTCGGTTACCCAGACACAGTCCTGCAGGAAAATTTCACTTTTTCCCCATAGGAAAGTTTTTACGGGAAAATCAAAATTTTGGGTCAAGGGGGGGTCCCCCCCGATTTCGTTCAAAATCGGCACACAGGTGCCCCACCACCAGCCGAGAAACTTTCCCCAAAACGGTCCCCGTTGCATTGACGTTTAAGGCCCGTAAAGCCCCCTAGACTCGTAAAATATCCGTAAAATCGCCTTTGTACGGACAAAAAAGTGGTGCTATGGTAAAAATGGGTATCAATCGAAAGCTCTCGGTTACCCAGACACAGTCCTGCAGGAAAATTTCACTTTTTCCCCATAGGAAAGTTTGTAAGGGAAAATCAAAATTTTGGGTCAATGGGGGGTCCCCCCCGATTTCGTTCAAAATCGGCACACAGGTGCCCCACCACCAGCCGAGAAACTTTCCCCAAAACGGTCCCCGTTGCATTGACGTTTAAGGCCCGTAAAGCCCCCTAGACTCGTAAAATATCCGTAAAATCGCCTTTGTACGGACAAAAAAGTGGTGCTATGGTAAAAATGGGTATCAATCGAAAGCTCTCGGTTACCCAGACACAGTCCTGCAGGAAAATTTCACTTTTTTCCCATAGGAAAGTTTTTACGGGAAAATCAAAATTTTGGGTCAATGGGGGGTCCCCCCCGATTTCGTTCAAAATCGGCACACAGGTGCCCCACCACCAGCCGAGAAACTTTCCCCAAAACGGTCCCCGTTGCATTGACGTTTAAGGCCCGTAAAGCCCCCTAGACTCGTAAAATATCCGTAAAATCGCCTTTGTACGGACAAAAAAGTGGTGCTATGGTAAAAATGGGTATCAATCGAAAGCTCTCGTTTACCCAGACACAGTCCTGCAGAAAAATTTCACTTTTTCCCCATAGGAAAGTTTTTACGGGAAAATCAAAATTTTGGGTCAATGGGGGGTCCCCCCCGATTTCGTTCAAAATCGGCACACAGGTGCCCCACCACCAGCCGAGAAACTTTCCCCAAAACGGTCCCCGTTGCATTGACGTTTAAGGCCCGTAAAGCCCCCTAGACTCGTAAAATATCCGTAAAATCGCCTTTGTACGGACAAAAAAGTGGTGCTATGGTAAAAATGGGTATCAATCGAAAGCTCTCGGTTACCCAGACACAGTCCTGCAGGAAAATTTCACTTTTACTCCATAGGAAAGTTTTTACGGGAAAATCAAAATTTTGGGTCAATGGGGGGTCCCCCCGATTTCGTTCAAAATCGGCACACAGGTGCCCCACCACCAGCCGAGAAACTTTCCCCAAAACGGTCCCCGTTGCATTGACGTTTAACCCTCGCCCGTATAGGGGGGGGGGGTCGAACGGACCCCCCCCATGGTTTTTCGCGAATAACTCGCGTAAAAACCGGCCGATCGCAACGAAACTTTCAGTACCCTCGCGTTGATCAATTTTACACCCACCCTGAAAATTTCATGACCCTGACCCCAATGACCTTTGACCTGTGACCTACTTTTCGAGACCATGTTTGGCCGGAATCGCGATTCGGCGTATGTCGGCTCGCATTAGCCGCGCGTTTGCAGTCTTTTCGTGGTTTCAAGCGTTCAAACATGTGATATGATGTTGCCCCCATGCATTAGGGTGGGTGTCAAGGTCATCTGAAGGTCAGGTCAGGTCATTGACCTTTGGTGACCTCGGTTCACTTTTTCGAGTTTTACATGTTTCTAGGCCAGTTTTTTTTAGCTGAATTCGAATTTAGTAACCATATGAACGTTTACGAAGTAGTTTTGGTACCTTCGTAACATGTTACGAAGCTGTCAGAGGCGGTTGACACCTACTAGGAATACCCGGCAGGACCCCTACTGGTTGACCTGACCTGACCTGACCCGACCTGGACTAAATGCATAAAGACATCATCTGTGATCAAAACTAACATGATATTCGTGATCGGCGCCCCGAAAACCCCCATAGCAGCCACACTTTACGACGTTTTAACAGGTCCCGATTTTCCCGACTTTTGGGTCATTGACCTGACCTGCAAGGTCAACCAATGACCTAGGACCTTAAAATTAGGTATCATCGGCTTCCTCTCGTGACGGGCAACACGCTCGTTTTTTCCGCGAAGCTCTAGCTCGATCAGGGGCGAAACGGCAAGGGGGGGTCCAACGGACCCCCCCCCCCCCCTTATACGTTCGCGGCTGGAAAAACACTAATACGGGCGAGGGTTAAGGCCCGTAAAGCCCCCTAGACCCGTAAAATATCCGTAAAATCGCCTTTGTACGGACAAAAAAGTGGTGCTATGGTAAAAATGGGTATCAATCGAAAGCTCTCGGTTACCCAGACACAGTCCTGCAGGAAAATTTCACTTTTTCCCCATAGGAAAGTTTTTACGGGAAAATCAAAATTTTGGGTCAATGGGGGGTCCCCCCCGATTTCGTTCAAAATCGGCACACAGGTGCCCCACCACCAGCCGAGAAACTTTCCCCAAAACGGTCCCCGTTGCATTGACGTTTAAGGCCCGTAAAGCCCCCTAGACTCGTAAAATATCCGTAAAATCGCCTTTGTACGGACAAAAAAGTGGTGCTATGGTAAAAATGGGTATCAATCGAAAGCTCTCGGTTACCCAGACACAGTCCTGCAGGAAAATTTCACTTTTTCCCCATAGGAAAGTTTGTACGGGAAAATCAAAATTTTGGGTCAATAGGGGGTCCCCCCCGATTTCGTTCAAAATCGGCACACAGGTGCCCCACCACCAGCCGAGAAACTTTCCCCAAAACGGTCCCCGTTGCATTGACGTTTAAGGCCCGTAAAGCCCCCTAGACTCGTAAAATATCCGTAAAATCGCCTTTGTACGGACAAAAAAGTGGTGCTATGGTAAAAATGGGTATCAATCGAAAGCTCTCGGTTACCCAGACACAGTCCTGCAGGAAAATTTCACTTTTTCCCCATAGGAAAGTTTTTACGGGAAAATCAAAATTTTGGGTCAAAGGGGGGTCCCCCCCGATTTCGTTCAAAATCGGCACACAGGTGCCCCACCACCAGCCGAGAAACTTTCCCCAAAACGGTCCCCGTTGCATTGACCCGTAAGGCCCGTAAAGCCCCCTAGACTCGTAAAATATCCGTAAAATCGCCTTTGTACGGACAAAAAAGTGGTGCTATGGTAAAAATGGGTATCAATCGAAAGCTCTCGTTTACCCAGACACAGTCCTGCAGAAAAATTTCACTTTTTCCCCATAGGAAAGTTTTTACGGGAAAATCAAAATTTTGGGTCAATGGGGGTCCCCCCCGATTTCGTTCAAAATCGGCACACAGGTGCCCCACCACCAGCCGAGAAACTTTCCCCAAAACGGTCCCCGTTGCATTGACGTTTAAGGCCCGTAAAGCCCCCTAGACTCGTAAAATATCCGTAAAATCGCCTTTGTACGGACAAAAAAGTGGTGCTATGGTAAAAATGGGTATCAATCGAAAGCTCTTGTTTACCTAGACACAGTCCTGCAGGAAAATTTCACTTTTTCCCCATAGGAAAGTTTGTACGGGAAAATCAAAATTTTGGGTCAATAGGGGGTCCCCCCCGATTTCGTTCAAAATCGGCACACAGGTGCCCCACCACCAGCCGAGAAACTTTCCCCAAAACGGTCCCCGTTGCATTGACGTTTAAGGCCCGTAAAGCCCCCTAGACTCGTAAAATATCCGTAAAATCGCCTTTGTACGGACAAAAAAGTGGTGCTATGGTAAAAAATGGGTATCAATCGAAAGCTCTCGGTTACCCAGACACAGTCCTGCAGGAAAATTTCACTTTTTCCCCATAGGAAAGTTTTTACGGGAAAATCAAAATTTTGGGTCAATGGGGGGTCCCCCCCGATTTCGTTCAAAATCGGCACACAGGTGCCCCACCACCAGCCGAGAAACTTTCCCCAAAACGGTCCCCGTTGCATTGACGTTTAAGGCCCGTAAAGCCCCCTAGACTCGTAAAATATCCGTAAAATCGCCTTTGTACGGACAAAAAAGTGGTGCTATGGTAAAAATGGGTATCAATCGAAAGCTCTCGTTTACCCAGACACAGTCCTGCAGGAAAATTTCACTTTTTCCCCATAGGAAAGTTTTTACGGGAAAATCAAAATTTTGGGTCAATGGGGGGTCCCCCCCGATTTCGTTCAAAATCGGCACACAGGTGCCCCACCACCAGCCGAGAAACTTTCCCCAAAACGGTCCCCGTTGCATTGACGTTTAAGGCCCGTAAAGCCCCCTAGACTCGTAAAATATCCGTAAAATCGCCTTTGTACGGACAAAAAAGTGGTGCTATGGTAAAAATGGGTATCAATCGAAAGCTCTCGGTTACCCAGACACAGTCCTGCAGGAAAATTTCACTTTTTCCCCATAGGAAAGTTTGTAAGGGAAAATCAAAATTTTGGGTCAATGGGGGGTCCCCCCCCGATTTCGTTCAAAATCGGCACACAGGTGCCCCACCACCAGCCGAGAAACTTTCCCCAAAACGGTCCCCGTTGCATTGACGTTTAAGGCCCGTAAAGCCCCCTAGACTCGTAAAATATCCGTAAAATCGCCTTTGTACGGACAACAAAGTGGTGCTATGGTAAAAATGGGTATCAATCGAAAGCTCTCGGTTACCCAGACACAGTCCTGCAGGAAAATTTCACTTTTTCCCCATAGGAAAGTTTTTACGGGAAAATCAAAATTTTGGGTCAAGGGGGGGTCCCCCCCGATTTCGTTCAAAATCGGCACACAGGTGCCCCACCACCAGCCGAGAAACTTTCCCCAAAACGGTCCCCGTTGCATTGACGTTTAAGGCCCGTAAAGCCCCCTAGACTCGTAAAATATCCGTAAAATCGCCTTTGTACGGACAAAAAAGTGGTGCTATGGTAAAAATGGGTATCAATCGAAAGCTCTCGGTTACCCAGACACAGTCCTGCAGGAAAATTTCACTTTTACTCCATAGGAAAGTTTTTACGGGAAAATCAAAATTTTGGGTCAATGGGGGGTCCCCCCCGATTTCGTTCAAAATCGGCACACAGGTGCCCCACCACCAGCCGAGAAACTTTCCCCAAAACGGTCCCCGTTGCATTGACGTTTAAGGCCCGTAAAGCCCCCTAGACTCGTAAAATATCCGTAAAATCGCCTTTGTACGGACAAAAAAGTGGTGCTATGGTAAAAATGGGTATCAATCGAAAGCTCTCGGTTACCCAGACACAGTCCTGCAGGAAAATTTCACTTTTTCCCCATAGGAAAGTTTTTACGGGAAAATCAAAATTTTGGGTCAATGGGGGGTCCCCCCTGATTTCGTTCAAAATCGGCACACAGGTGCCCCACCACCAGCCGAAAAACTTTCCCCAAAACGGTCCCCGTTGCATTGACGTTTAAGGCCCGTAAAGCCCCCTAGACTCGTAAAATATCCGTAAAATCGCCTTTGTACGGACAAAAAAAGTGGTGCTATGGTAAAAATGGGTATCAATCGAAAGCTCTCGGTTACCCAGACACAGTCCTGCAGGAAAATTTCACTTTTTCCCCATAGGAAAGTTTTTAAGGGAAAATCAAAATTTTGGGTCAATGGGGGGTCCCCCCCGGTTTCGTTCAAAATCGGCACACAGGTGCCCCACCACCAGCCGAGAAACTTTCCCCAAAACGGTCCCCGTTGCATTGACGTTTAAGGCCCGTAAAGCCCCCTAGACTCGTAAAATATCCGTAAAATCGCCTTTGTACGGACAAAAAAGTGGTGCTATGGTAAAAATGGGTATCAATCGAAAGCTCTCGGTTACCCAGACACAGTCCTGCAGGAAAATTTCACTTTTACTCCATAGGAAAGTTTTTACGGGAAAATCAAAATTTTGGGTCAATGGGGGGTCCCCCCGATTTCGTTCAAGATCGGCACACAGGTGCCCCACCACCAGCCGAGAAACTTTCCCCAAAACGGTCCCCGTTGCATTGACGTTTAACCCTCGCCCGTATAGGGGGGGGGGTCGAACGGACCCCCCCCCCATGGTTTTTCGCGAATAACTCGCGTAAAAACCGGCCGATCGCAACGAAACTTTCAGTACCCTCGCGTTGATCAATTTTACACCCACCCTGAAAATTTCATGACCCTGACCCCAATGACCTTTGACCTGTGACCTACTTTTCGAGACCATGTTTGGCCGGAATCGCGATTCGGCGTATGTCGGCTCGCATTAGCCGCGCGTTTGCAGTCTTTTCGTGGTTTCAAGCGTTCAAACATGTGATATGATGTTGCCCCCATGCATTAGGGTGGGTGTCAAGGTCATCTGAAGGTCAGGTCAGGTCATTGACCTTTGGTGACCTCGGTTCACTTTTTCGAGTTTTACATGTTTCTAGGCCAGTTTTTTTTAGCTGAATTCGAATTTAGTAACCATATGAACGTTTACGAAGTAGTTTTGGTACCTTCGTAACATGTTACGAAGCTGTCAGAGGCGGTTGACACCTACTAGGAATACCCGGCAGGACCCCTACTGGTTGACCTGACCTGACCTGACCCGACCTGGACTAAATGCATAAAGACATCATCTGTGATCAAAACTAACATGATATTCGTGATCGGCGCCCCGAAAACCCCCATAGCAGCCACACTTTACGACGTTTTAACAGGTCCCGATTTTCCCGACTTTTGGGTCATTGACCTGACCTGCAAGGTCAACCAATGACCTAGGACCTTAAAATTAGGTATCATCGGCTTCCTCTCGTGACGGGCAACACGCTCGTTTTTTCCGCGAAGCTCTAGCTCGATCAGGGGCGAAACGGCAAGGGGGGGTCCAACGGACCCCCCCCCCTTATACGTTCGCGGCTGGAAAAACACTAATACGGGCGAGGGTTAAGGCCCGTAAAGCCCCCTAGACCCGTAAAATATCCGTAAAATCGCCTTTGTACGGACAAAAAAGTGGTGCTATGGTAAAAATGGGTATCAATCGAAAGCTCTCGGTTACCCAGACACAGTCCTGCAGGAAAATTTCACTTTTTCCCCATAGGAAAGTTTTTACGGGAAAATCAAAATTTTGGGTCAATGGGGGGTCCCCCCGATTTCGTTCAAAATCGGCACACAGGTGTCCCACCACCAGCCGAGAAACTTTCCCCAAAACGGTCCCCGTTGCATTGACGTTTAAGGCCCGTAAAGCCCCCTAGACTCGTAAAATATCCGTAAAATCGCCTTTGTACGGACAAAAAAGTGGTGCTATGGTAAAAATGGGTATCAATCGAAAGCTCTCGGTTACCCAGACACAGTCCTGCAGGAAAATTTCACTTTTTCCCATAGGAAAGTTTGTACGGGAAAATCAAAATTTTGGGTCAATAGGGGGTCCCCCCCGATTTCGTTCAAAATCGGCACACAGGTGCCCCACCACCAGCCGAGAAACTTTCCCCAAAACGGTCCCCGTTGCATTGACGTTTAAGGCCCGTAAAGCCCCCTAGACTCGTAAAATATCCGTAAAATCGCCTTTGTACGGACAAAAAAGTGGTGCTATGGTAAAAATGGGTATCAATCGAAAGCTCTCGGTTACCCAGACACAGTCCTGCAGGAAAATTTCACTTTTTCCCCATAGGAAAGTTTTTACGGGAAAATCAAAATTTTGGGTCAAAGGGGGGTCCCCCCCGATTTCGTTCAAAATCGGCACACAGGTGCCCCACCACCAGCCGAGAAACTTTCCCCAAAACGGTCCCCGTTGCATTGACCCGTAAGGCCCGTAAAGCCCCCTAGACTCGTAAAATATCCGTAAAATCGCCTTTGTACGGACAAAAAAGTGGTGCTATGGTAAAAATGGGTATCAATCGAAAGCTCTCGTTTACCCAGACACAGTCCTGCAGAAAAATTTCACTTTTTCCCCATAGGAAAGTTTTTACGGGAAAATCAAAATTTTGGGTCAATGGGGGTCCCCCCCGATTTCGTACAAAATCGGCACACAGGTGCCCCACCACCAGCCGAGAAACTTTCCCCAAAACGGTCCCCGTTGCATTGACGTTTAAGGCCCGTAAAGCCCCCTAGACTCGTAAAATATCCGTAAAATCGCCTTTGTACGGACAAAAAAGTGGTGCTATGGTAAAAATGGGTATCAATCGAAAGCTCTTGTTTACCCAGACACAGTCCTGCAGGAAAATTTCACTTTTTCAACATAGGAAATTTTTTACAGGAAAATCAAAATTTTGGGTCAATGGGGGGTCCCCCCCGATTTCGTTCAAAATCGGCACACAGGTTCCCCACCACCAACCGAGAAACTTTCCCCAAAACGGTCCCCGTTGCATTGACGTTTAAGGCCCGTAAAGCCCCCTAGACTCGTAAAATATCCGTAAAATCGCCTTTGTACGGACAAAAAAGTGGTGCTATGGTAAAAATGGGTATCAATCGAAAGCTCTCGTTTACCCAGACACAGTCCGTCCGATTTTGAACGAAATCGGGGGGACCCCCATTGACCCGAAATTTTGATTTTCCCGTAAAAACTTTCCTATGGGAAAAAAAGTGAAATTTTCCTGCCAGACTGTGTCTGGGTAACCGAGAGCTTTCGATTGATATCCATTTTTACCATAGCACCACTTTTTTGTCCGTACAAAGGCGATTTTACGGATATTTTACGAGTCTAGGGGGCTTTACGGGCCTTAAACATCAATGCAACGGGGACCGTTTTGGGGAAAGTTTCTCGGCTGGTGGTGGGGCACCTGTGTGCCGATTTTGAACGAAATCAGGGGGGACCCCCATTGACCCAAAATTTTGATTTTCCCGTAAAAACTTTCCTATGGGGAAAAAGTGAAATTTTCCTGCAGGACTGTGTCTGGGTAACCGAGAGCTTTCGATTGATACCCTTTTTTACCATAGCACCACTTTTTTGTCCGTACAAAGGCGATTTTACGGATATTTTACGAGTCTAGGGGGCTTTACGGGCCTTAAACGTCAATGCAACGGGGACCGTTTTGGGGAAAGTTTCTCGGCTGGTGGTGGGGCACCTGTGTGCCGATTTTGAACGAAATCGGGGGGGACCCCCCATTGACCCAAAATTTTGATTTTCCCGTAAAAACTTTCCTATGGAGTAAAAGTGATATTTTCCTGCAGGACTGTGTCTGAATAACCGAGAGCTTTCGATTGATACCCATTTTTACCATAGCACCACTTTTTTGTCCGTACAAAGGCGATTTTACGGATATTTTACGAGTCTAGGGGGCTTTACGGGCCTTAAACGTCAATGCAACGGGGACCGTTTTGGGGAAAGTTTCTCGGCTGGTGGTGGGGCACCTGTGTGCCGATTTTGAACGAAACCGGGGGGACCCCCCATTGACCCAAAATTTTGATTTTCCCTTAAAAACTTTCCTATGGGGAAAAAGTGAAATTTTCCTGCAGGACTGTGTCTGGGTAACCGAGAGCTTTCGATTGATACCCATTTTTACCATAGCACCACTTTTTTGTCCGTACAAAGGCGATTTTACGGATATTTTACGAGTCTAGGGGGCTTTACGGGCCTTAAACGTCAATGCAACGGGGACCGTTTTGGGGAAAGTTTCTCGGCTGGTGGTGGGGCACCTGTGTGCCGATTTTGAACGAAATCGGGGGGGACCCCCCATTGACCCAAAATTTTGATTTTCCCGTAAAAACTTTCCTATGGGGAAAAAGTGAAATTTTCCTGCAGGACTGTGTCTGGGTAACCGAGAGCTTTCGATTGATACCCATTTTTACCATAGCACCACTTTTTTGTCCGTACAAAGGCGATTTTACGGATATTTTACGAGTCTAGGGGGCTTTACGGGCCTTAAACGTCAATGCAACGGGGACCGTTTTGGGGAAAGTTTCTCGGCTGGTGGTGGGGCACCTGTGTGCCGATTTTGAACGAAATCGGTAGGGACCCCCCATTGACCCAAAATTTTGAATTTCCCGTAAAAACTTTCCTATGGTGTAAAAGTGAAATTTTCCTGCAGGACTGTGTCTGGGTAACCGAGAGCTTTCGATTGATACCCATTTTTACCATAGCCCCACTTTTTTGTCCGTACAAAGGCGATTTTACGGATATTTTACGAGTCTAGGGGGCTTTACGGGCCTTAAACGTCAATGCAACGGGGACCGTTTTGGGGAAAGTTTCTCGGCTGGTGGTGGGGCACCTGTGTGCCAATTTTGAACGAAATCGGGGGGACACCCCATTGACCCAAAATTTTGATTTTCCCGTAAAAACTTTCCTATGGGGAAAAAGTGAAATTTTTCTGCAGGACTGTGTCTGGGTAAACGAGAGCTTTCGATTGATACCCATTTTCACCATAGCACCACTTTTTTGTCCGTACAAAGGCGATTTTACGCATATTTTACGAGTCTAGGGGGCTTTACGGGCCTTAAACGTCAATGCAACGGGGACCGTTTTGGGGAAAGTTTCTCGGCTGGTGGTGGGGCACCTGTGTGCCGATTTTGAACGAAATCGGGGGGACCCCCATTGACCCAAAATTTTGATTTTCCCGTAAAAACTTTCCTATGGGGAAAAAGTGAAATTTTCCTGCAGGACTGTGTCTGGGTAACCGAGAGCTTTCGATTGATACCCATTTTTACCATAGCACCACTTTTTTGTCCGTACAAAGGCGATTTTACGGATATTTTACGAGTCTAGGGGGCTTTACGGGCCTTAAACATCAATTCAACGGGACCGTTTTGGGGAAAGTTTCTCGGCTGGTGGTGGGGCACCTGTGTTCCGATTTTGAACGAAATCAGGGGGGACCCCCTATTGACCCAAAATTTTGATTTTCCCGTAAAAACTTTCCTATGGGGAAAAAGTGAAATTTTCCTGCAGGACTGTGTCTGGGTAACCGAGAGCTTTCGATTGATACCCATTTTTACCATAGCACCACTTTTTTGTCCGTACAAAGGCGATTTTACGGATATTTTACGAGTCTAGGGGGCTTTACGGGCCTTAAACGTCAATGCAACGGGGACCGTTTTGGGGAAAGTTTCTCGGCTGGTGGTGGGGCACCTGTGTGCCGATTTTGAACGAAATCGGGGGGGACCCCCCCATTGACCCAAAATTTTAATTTTCCCGTAAAAACTTTCCTATGGAGTAAAAGTGAAATTTTCCTGCAGGACTGTGTCTGGGTAACCGAGAGCTTTCGATTGATACCCATTTTTACCATAGCACCACTTTTTTGTCCGTACAAAGGTGATTTTACGGATATTTTACGAGTCTAGGGGGCTTTACGGGCCTTAAACGTCAATGCAACGGGGACCGTTTTGGGGAAAGTTTCTCGGCTGGTGGTGGGGCACCTGTGTGCCGATTTTGAACGAAACCGGGGGGACCCCCCCATTGACCCAAAATTTTGATTTTCCCTTAAAAACTTTCCTATGGGGAAAAAGTGAAATTTTCCTGCAGGACTGTGTCTGGGTAACCGAGAGCTTTCGATTGATACCCATTTTTACCATAGCACCACTTTTTTTGTCCGTACAAAGGCGATTTTACGGATATTTTACGAGTCTAGGGGGCTTTACGGGCCTTAAACGTCAATGCAACGGGGACCGTTTTGGGGAAAGTTTTTCGGCTGGTGGTGGGGCACCTGTGTGCCGATTTTGAACGAAATCAGGGGGGACCCCCCATTGACCCAAAATTTTGATTTTCCCGTAAAAACTTTCCTATGGGGAAAAAGTGAAATTTTCCTGCAGGACTGTGTCTGGGTAACCGAGAGCTTTCGATTGATACCCATTTTTACCATAGCACCACTTTTTTGTCCGTACAAAGGCGATTTTACGGATATTTTACGAGTCTAGGGGGCTTTACGGGCCTTAAACGTCAATGCAACGGGGACCGTTTTGGGGAAAGTTTCTCGGCTGGTGGTGGGGCACCTGTGTGCCGATTTTGAACGAAATCGGGGGGGACCCCCCATTGACCCAAAATTTTGATTTTCCCGTAAAAACTTTCCTATGGAGTAAAAGTGAAATTTTCCTGCAGGACTGTGTCTGGGTAACCGAGAGCTTTCGATTGATACCCATTTTTTACCATAGCACCACTTTTTTGTCCGTACAAAGGCGATTTTACGGATATTTTACGAGTCTAGGGGGCTTTACGGGCCTTAAACGTCAATGCAACGGGGACCGTTTTGGGGAAAGTTTCTCGGCTGGTGGTGGGGCACCTGTGTGCCGATTTTGAACGAAATCGGGGGGGACCCCCCATTGACCCAAAATTTTGATTTTCCCGTAAAAACTTTCCTATGGGGAAAAAGTGAAATTTTTCTGCAGGACTGTGTCTGGGTAAACGAGAGCTTTCGATTGATACCCATTTTTACCATAGCACCACTTTGTTGTCCGTACAAAGGCGATTTTACGCATATTTTACGAGTCTAGGGGGCTTTATGGGCCTTAAACGTCAATGCAACGGGGACCGTTTTGGGGAAAGTTTCTCGGCTGGTGGTGGGGCACCTGTGTGCCGATTTTGAACGAAATCGGGGGGGACCCCCATTGACCCAAAATTTTGATTTTCCCGTAAAAACTTTTCTATGGGGAAAAAGTGAAATTTTCCTGCAGGACTGTGTCTGGGTAACCGAGAGCTTTCGATTGATACCCATTTTTACCATAGCACCACTTTTTTGTCCGTACAAAGGCGATTTTACGGATATTTTACGAGTCTAGGGGGCTTTACGGGCCTTAAACGTCAATGCAACGGGACCGTTTTGGGGAAAGTTTCTCGGCTGGTGGTGGGGCACCTGTGTGCCGATTTTGAACGAAATCGGGGGGGACCCCCTATTGACCCAAAATTTTGATTTTCCCGTAAAAACTTTCCTATGGGGAAAAAGTGAAATTTTCCTGCAGGACTGTGTCTGGGTAACCGAGAGCTTTCGATTGATACCCATTTTTACCATAGCACCACTTTTTTGTCCGTACAAAGGCGATTTTACGGATATTTTACGAGTCTAGGGGGCTTTACGGGCCTTAAACGTCAATGCAACGGGACCGTTTTGGGGAAAGTTTCTCGGCTGGTGGTGGGGCACCTGTGTGCCGATTTTGAACGAAATCGGGGGGGACCCCCCATTGACCCAAAATTTTGATTTTCCCGTAAAAACTTTCCTATGGAGTAAAAGTGAAATTTTCCTGCAGGACTGTGTCTGGGTAACCGAGAGCTTTCGATTGATACCCATTTTTACCATAGCACCACTTTTTTGTCCGTACAAAGGCGATTTTACGGATATTTTACGAGTCTAGGGGGCTTTACGGGCCTTAAACGTCAATGCAACGGGGACCGTTTTGGGGAAAGTTTCTCGGCTGGTGGTGGGGCACCTGTGTGCCGATTTTGAACGAAACCGGGGGGGACCCCCCATTGACCCAAAATTTTGATTTTCCCTTAAAAACTTTCCTATGGGGAAAAAGTGAAATTTTCCTGCAGGACTGTGTCTGGGTAACCGAGAGCTTTCGATTGATACCCATTTTTACCATAGCACCACTTTTTTTGTCCGTACAAAGGCGATTTTACGGATATTTTACGAGTCTAGGGGGCTTTACGGGCCTTAAACGTCAATGCAACGGGGACCGTTTTGGGGAAAGTTTTTCGGCTGGTGGTGGGGCACCTGTGTGCCGATTTTGAACGAAATCAGGGGGGACCCCCCATTGACCCAAAATTTTGATTTTCCCGTAAAAACTTTCCTATGGGGAAAAAGTGAAATTTTCCTGCAGGACTGTGTCTGGGTAACCGAGAGCTTTCGATTGATACCCATTTTTACCATAGCACCACTTTTTTGTCCGTACAAAGGCGATTTTACGGATATTTTACGAGTCTAGGGGGCTTTACGGGCCTTAAACGTCAATGCAACGGGGACCGTTTTGGGGAAAGTTTCTCGGCTGGTGGTGGGGCACCTGTGTGCCGATTTTGAACGAAATCGGGGGGGACCCCCCATTGACCCAAAATTTTGATTTTCCCGTAAAAACTTTCCTATGGAGTAAAAGTGAAATTTTCCTGCAGGACTGTGTCTGGGTAACCGAGAGCTTTCGATTGATACCCATTTTTACCATAGCACCACTTTTTTGTCCGTACAAAGGCGATTTTACGGATATTTTACGAGTCTAGGGGGCTTTACGGGCCTTAAACGTCAATGCAACGGGGACCGTTTTGGGGAAAGTTTCTCGGCTGGTGGTGGGGCACCTGTGTGCCGATTTTGAACGAAATCGGGGGGGGACCCCCCATTGACCCAAAATTTTGATTTTCCCGTAAAAACTTTCCTATGGGGAAAAAGTGAAATTTTCCTGCAGGACTGTGTCTGGGTAAACGAGAGCTTTCGATTGATACCCATTTTTACCATAGCACCACTTTTTTGTCCGTACAAAGGCGATTTTACGGATATTTTACGAGTCTAGGGGGCTTTACGGGCCTTAAACGTCAATGCAACGGGGACCGTTTTGGGGAAAGTTTTTCGGCTGGTGGTGGGGCACCTGTGTGCCGATTTTGAACGAAATCGGGGGGGACCCCCCATTGACCCAAAATTTTGATTTTCCCGTAAAAACTTTCCTATGGAGTAAAAGTGAAATTTTCCTGCAGGACTGTGTCTGGGTAACCGAGAGCTTTCGATTGATACCCATTTTTACCATAGCACCACTTTTTTGTCCGTACAAAGGCGATTTTACGGATATTTTACGAGTCTAGGGGGCTTTACGGGCCTTAAACGTCAATGCAACGGGGACCGTTATGGGGAAAGTTTCTCGGCTGGTGGTGGGGCACCTGTGTGCCGATTTTGAACGAAATCGGGGGGACCCCCCATTGACCCAAAATTTTGATTTTCCCGTAAAAACTTTTCTATGGGGAAAAAGTGAAATTTTTCTGCAGGACTGTGTCTGGGTAAACGAGAGCTTTCGATTGATACCCATTTTTACCATAGCACCACTTTTTTGTCCGTACAAAGGCGATTTTACGCATATTTTACGAGTCTAGGGGGCTTTACGGGCCTTAAACGTCAATGCAACGGGGACCGTTTTGGGGAAAGTTTCTCGGCTGGTGGTGGGGCACCTGTGTGCCGATTTTGAACGAAATCGGGGGGACCCCCATTGAACCAAAATTTTGATTTTCCCGTAAAAACTTTCCTATGGGGAAAAAGTGAAATTTTCCTGCAGGACTGTGTCTGGGTAACCGAGAGCTTTCGATTGATACCCATTTTTACCATAGCACCACTTTTTTGTCCGTACAAAGGCGATTTTACGGATATTTTACGAGTCTAGGGGGCTTTACGGGCCTTAAACATCAATGCAACGGGGACCGTTTTGGGGAAAGTTTCTCGGCTGGTGGTGGGGCACCTGTGTGCCGATTTTGAACGAAATCAGGGGGGACCCCCTATTGACCCAAAATTTTGATTTTCCCGTAAAAACTTTCCTATGGGGAAAAAGTGAAATTTTCCTGCAGGACTGTGTCTGGGTAACCGAGAGCTTTCGATTGATACCCATTTTTACCATAGCACCACTTTTTTGTCCGTACAAAGGCGATTTTACGGATATTTTACGAGTCTAGGGGGCTTTACGGGCCTTAAACGTCAATGCAACGGGGACCGTTTTGGGGAAAGTTTCTCGGCTGGTGGTGGGGCACCTGTGTGCCGATTTTGAACGAAATCGGGGGGGACCCCCCCATTGACCCAAAATTTTGATTTTCCCGTAAAAACTTTCCTATGGAGTAAAAGTGAAATTTTCCTGCAGGACTGTGTCTGGGTAACCGAGAGCTTTCGATTGATACCCATTTTTACCATAGCACCACTTTTTTGTCCGTACAAAGGCGATTTTACGGATATTTTACGAGTCTAGGGGGCTTTACGGGCCTTAAACGTCAATGCAACGGGGACCGTTTTGGGGAAAGTTTCTCGGCTGGTGGTGGGGCACCTGTGTGCCGATTTTGAACGAAACCGGGGGGACCCCCCATTGACCCAAAATTTTGATTTTCCCTTAAAAACTTTCCTATGGGGAAAAAGTGAAATTTTCCTGTAGGACTGTGTCTGGGTAACCGAGAGCTTTCGATTGATACCCATTTTTACCATAGCACCACTTTTTTTGTCCGTACAAAGGCGATTTTACGGATATTTTACGAGTCTAGGGGGCTTTACGGGCCTTAAACGTCAATGCAACGGGGACCGTTTTGGGGAAAGTTTTTCGGCTGGTGGTGGGGCACCTGTGTGCCGATTTTGAACGAAATCAGGGGGGACCCCCCATTGACCCAAAATTTTGATTTTCCCGTAAAAACTTTCCTATGGGGAAAAAGTGAAATTTTCCTGCAGGACTGTGTCTGGGTAACCGAGAGCTTTCGATTGATACCCATTTTTACCATAGCACCACTTTTTTGTCCGTACAAAGGCGATTTTACGGATATTTTACGAGTCTAGGGGGCTTTACGGGCCTTAAACGTCAATGCAACGGGGACCGTTTTGGGGAAAGTTTCTCGGCTGGTGGTGGGGCACCTGTGTGCCGATTTTGAACGAAATCGGGGGGGACCCCCCATTGACCCAAAATTTTGATTTTCCCGTAAAAACTTTCCTATGGAGTAAAAGTGAAATTTTCCTGCAGGACTGTGTCTGGGTAACCGAGAGCTTTCGATTGATACCCATTTTTACCATAGCACCACTTTTTTGTCCGTACAAAGGCGATTTTACGGATATTTTACGAGTCTAGGGGGCTTTACGGGCCTTAAACGTCAATGCAACGGGGACCGTTTTGGGGAAAGTTTCTCGGCTGGTGGTGGGGCACCTGTGTGCCGATTTTGAACGAAATCGGGGGGGACCCCCCATTGACCCAAAATTTTGATTTTCCCGTAAAAACTTTCCTATGGGGAAAAAGTGAAATTTTTCTGCAGGACTGTGTCTGGGTAAACGAGAGCTTTCGATTGATACCCATTTTTACCATAGCACCACTTTTTTGTCCGTACAAAGGCGATTTTACGCATATTTTACGAGTCTAGGGGGCTTTATGGGCCTTAAACGTCAATGCAACGGGGACCGTTTTGGGGAAAGTTTCTCGGCTGGTGGTGGGGCACCTGTGGGCCGATTTTGAACGAAATCAGGGGGGACCCCCTATTGACCCAAAATTTTGATTTTCCCGTAAAAACTTTCCTATGGGGAAAAAGTGAAATTTTCCTGCAGGACTGTGTCTGGGTAACCGAGAGCTTTCGATTGATACCCATTTTTACCATAGCACCACTTTTTTGTCCGTACAAAGGCGATTTTACGGATATTTTACGAGTCTAGGGGGCTTTACGGGCCTTAAACGTCAATGCAACGGGACCGTTTTGGGGAAAGTTTCTCGGCTGGTGGTGGGGCACCTGTGTGCCGATTTTGAACGAAATCGGGGGGACCCCCCATTGACCCAAAATTTTGATTTTCCCGTAAAAACTTTCCTATGGAGTAAAAGTGAAATTTTCCTGCAGGACTGTGTCTGGGTAACCGAGAGCTTTCGATTGATACCCATTTTTACCATAGCACCACTTTTTTGTCCGTACAAAGGCGATTTTACGGATATTTTACGAGTCTAGGGGGCTTTACGGGCCTTAAACGTCAATGCAACGGGGACCGTTTTGGGGAAAGTTTCTCGGCTGGTGGTGGGGCACCTGTGTGCCGATTTTGAACGAAACCGGGGGGACCCCCCATTGACCCAAAATTTTGATTTTCCCTTAAAAACTTTCCTATGGGGAAAAAGTGAAATTTTCCTGCAGGACTGTGTCTGGGTAACCGAGAGCTTTCGATTGATACCCATTTTTACCATAGCACCACTTTTTTTGTCCGTACAAAGGCGATTTTACGGATATTTTACGAGTCTAGGGGGCTTTACGGGCCTTAAACGTCAATGCAACGGGGACCGTTTTGGGGAAAGTTTTTCGGCTGGTGGTGGGGCACCTGTGTGCCGATTTTGAACGAAATCAGGGGGGACCCCCCATTGACCCAAAATTTTGATTTTCCCGTAAAAACTTTCCTATGGGGAAAAAGTGAAATTTTCCTGCAGGACTGTGTCTGGGTAACCGAGAGCTTTCGATTGATACCCATTTTTACCATAGCACCACTTTTTTGTCCGTACAAAGGCGATTTTACGGATATTTTACGAGTCTAGGGGGCTTTACGGGCCTTAAACGTCAATGCAACGGGGACCGTTTTGGGGAAAGTTTCTCGGCTGGTGGTGGGGCACCTGTGTGCCGATTTTGAACGAAATCGGGGGGACCCCCCATTGACCCAAAATTTTGATTTTCCCGTAAAAACTTTCCTATGGAGTAAAAGTGAAATTTTCCTGCAGGACTGTGTCTGGGTAACCGAGAGCTTTCGATTGATACCCATTTTTACCATAGCACCACTTTTTTGTCCGTACAAAGGCGATTTTACGGATATTTTACGAGTCTAGGGGGCTTTACGGGCCTTAAACGTCAATGCAACGGGGACCGTTTTGGGGAAAGTTTCTCGGCTGGTGGTGGGGCACCTGTGTGCCGATTTTGAACGAAATCGGGGGGGACCCCCCATTGACCCAAAATTTTGATTTTCCCGTAAAAACTTTCCTATGGGGAAAAAGTGAAATTTTCCTGCAGGACTGTGTCTGGGTAAACGAGAGCTTTCGATTGATACCCATTTTTACCTCCTTGTGACGTCATTTCTAGGGGAAAACGGGTCATAAAGGTTTCCCTCTACCGGGGCCTTTTTTCCCCCTACCGAATCTGTGCTGTGCTGAACCTGTGCTGAATCTGTGCCAACTTCCGTTACATAAATCGTATGCCATATTTATGAGACGTATGCATACCTACAAGTTGTTTTCGCTAACTCCATGCAAAAGTTCACACAAAGGTCAAAGTTCCATTATAAATATGCAACGCATTACTGACCAAATAAAAGATCGGTTTCAACAAAAAAAAACAAGTTTTGACATTGACGACATTGATGACATTGACGCAGCTGAAAAATATGTGTGTGCTGGCGAAAGGCTGTGAGTGTATATGCCATGGCAAAAAGTGAGTTTTTTCTTATTTTCTTCTTATTAGCATCAGTGTCGAGGCGACATTCTTCCATGGCTGCTCCCGGCACTGATGGAATCACACTGTTTCTCATGTCCTCCGTCGGTTGTCACACAAGGTCATGTGGACCCGGTTCACCTTCCGAAAAAAAACTTGCTCTCCTGCTGCGCGGCGTACTGCTAATTTATTCCACGGCGGCTCTCTCGCGGCCTCGGTAACAGACGAGCCGACTCCCACTCCCTGCCGCTCCTTTCCGCCGAACGGGCCCTCTCCTCCCTCCCTCTCCTCCCTCCCTCCCTTTGACCGCCGCTGACTGCGTCTCCCGCTATCTGACGGCGTTTCCTGACCAGTCTCCTGGTGCGTTTCAGACCCGTTCATCTCGCCCCGACCGACGCGGTCAGCAGCGCCGACCGACCTCTCCGGCACTACCGCCCTTCCCGGGAGACAGCGAGGAGCGCCTCTCCTGCCGGTGCCCTTCCCCCGCCGCCGGCGACTACCGACAGCACAGAGACTACGACCGCTGTCCGCAGCGAGACTACGACCGGTACCCACAGCGAGACTACTCTCCGCGCCCGGGCCCCAGCCGATCCGTAAACGACGGAAACTGCGGCGACTACAACCACTCCGGCGACCGGCGCTCGAAAAATCTCTACAACTCCGGTGAGTGCTGCCGCTCAGGCGACTACAGCCGCCCCGGCGACTACTACCGCCGCGACTACGAGGACTATTTGAGCCCCGACGACACCGAGCCCGGCCGGGTCTCCGACCGAAACTACCGAGCTCCGAGCACCGACCAGGAAAGGAGGCGACGGGCCGCGACCGCTGCCGACCGCTCATCGAAACGGTACGTCACTACTTTTATGCAGCCTTTGTTACGTGTCAACCATCCATACACGACAATGCTTCACCTCGCGCGCAAATGTGTTCAATTCATTACCCGTTAAAACTATTTTATGTTTTCATTAATGCAGTGGTTCGTTTGCTCTAGAAGTCCCTTTTCACGAACTTCTATGATTTGCAAGTCTATTGTTACATTTTAAACCGTTCTACGTTGTAAGTAGGGCAGCTCTGTACCGTCCAGCGCCGGTGAATTATCTGAGAGGATGTCTGTCGTCATTATTCCGCAAACAGTCATCCCAGACATCTGGTCATTCATCCCTTTTCCGGCTACCTCCGTGACGTGTTGCACTACCGGCGCAGAGGGTTCTCAGCATTGTGCTCACTCACGGGCTCCATGACGCACATCCTCACACCATGGCGTGGTAACCGACCCATTTCCCCGGGGTCAGCTCATGAGTCGAGATGACGAAACTCACCTCGCGGCTGCCGGAGCCCGGGATCCGCCCAGATTCGTATTGATGATACTATGCGGCCGATTCCTGTGAAAATTACACCTTGGTCCGCAGTAGTCTGTTGTGCCCGCGCTGACCTTGGCAGGGGGCCACCGGCCACCGGGGTTCCTCATTAACCCGCGCCCTGCTGGGGGGGGTGTTTGAACACCCCCCCTTGTGGTTTTTCGCGAATATCTCAAAAACGGCGGCGCGAGGCGCCGCCGTTTTTGGTACACCTTATCATACATCAATTCTACACATGTTGTGAAAATTTCAGACCAAGGTCATTCAAGGTCAGGTCACCAGGTCACTTGAAGTGACCTCACCTCATAAAAAGTTTCAATGTCTGTCATAGCCACACCGAGTGACCGATCGCTTTGAAACTTTCAGCGATTGCTAAGAGCAATAGCACATACAAAATGTATATCTCAGAATTTTGATATCGATGACCTAAGGTCAGGTCAATTTTGCGATCTCCCCATTATAAGTCAATGGGAGAAAATTGAAATGCGCCTCTTTTGGACGAAAGACATTATAAACACTCCCAAACACTGAATTACAAGTGGTTTAGACACACTGAACATGAAAATGGTGTCCGTGACCCCTGTTTATGCCCTGAGGTCATCTTAGGTCACGAATGGTATCTAACAGTTTTTCGCAAATAACTTTTGATAGAGGCATGCTATAGCGATGAAAACGCACTAGCTGTGTTCAGCTCGACGATACGGATCGACTGATATGCAACATGACCCTTTCAGGTCAGGTCATGACCTTGACCTGAGGTCAAATTTTTAAGTTGACCTTTCAAGGTCAAATTATAGTTCATTCGATGCGTCTTGACGAGAGGAACACGATGACGGTAAAAGTAAGCTCGTGCAAGGCTTGGGTCAAAAGTTATTGCAGAAAAACACTTTCCGAAAAAATCGGCTATTTTTGCAGTTTTTGCCCCCTGCAGGCAAAACCGTTGACGTTAGGTCAAATCTGAGAGAATTATTCAGAAAGGGCGTTAATAGGGCTATCGGATGCACTTTTCTGCGGCGCTGTAGCTCTATTGGTTCCCGAGTTATGCGTTGGCATCTTGGAAATTGTCGACATTCGACCTGGAAATCGGCGAAATTTTGCTTTCAATGACCTCTGGTGACCTGACCTTTGACCTGACCAAAAAATTGACCGAGGTGATTTCGTCATTATTTTTGACGCTCTTTCGAACGCCGCCTTCCGCGTATCGCTACGTGGCCCAGGGGCCGAGTTAGAAGGGGGGGGTGTTCAGACACCCCCCCCCCCCCCCAGCAGGGCGTGGAAATCCAGGACCCCCAGCCGGGCGCGGGTTAACAACTCATGGGGGAGGGGCTGCTGGCCGCCAGACTGGCAGCCCCTCCACGAGACCTCCGAATACGATACCGGCTGCATGACCGATGTGTCCGCGTCTTCGTGTCTCTGCAATGATGTATCGCCAAACTGTCCGATCGGGCCTGTTGTCATGCCAGTCACGGCTTTGTGCCAATGTCGGAGCTCGTCTTTATGACGGAGGGCGGGGACGCGCCTGACGTACCGGCTCCGTATACTCCCGTATTCGGTGCACGAGCTCCTGCACGGCTTGTCCTGCACCATGCACGGCGATCGTTTCCCGGGATGGGATAATTGGAAACGATCCGCAGCGCTCCTCCTGAACCGATCGCCCAACGCATCAGTCGCTCGTTCCACGGCCTTATACGCCTTATGGAAATGCGCCGTTTGGGGTAGTGGCAACCACTGTGGTCAGGACGAGTCGTACGTGATGTGTGGCATTCTACTTTTAGGTATTTCGCTCATGAATTTATTGTGCAATGTGCATGGTGTCTGGCCGAGCCACACTTGGTCTGCATCTTTTTACAGCGTTAAGCTATTCATAAGGTTTGAACAAGGTGTCCGATCGTCCATTCCTGCATGACCAGCGAGCGATTTTGACGTTTATCCTTCAATCAGTCCACGGCTTCCGTTTCTTACACGGTGCGCGGTACGCACACTCTCCCTTCGATCAAGGCTATAGCTCCATGGTTTCACAGTTGTTGAACTGAAAACACACGGCTGTCTTCTGCTGGTAAAGTTAACTTTGCCTTGCCTGTCACACCTCTCACCTACTCCTTTGTTCCGTCACCCCGTTACGTTACCGTCACCCCAGGTCTCCCTCACCTGCCCCTCACCTGACCCTGTACCTCTCCCTTACAGGGAGGCCGCCCTCTCACCGAGTCGACCCAGCCGCCGAGGAGACGACCGGCGTTCGCTCTGCACGGTACCCTACTTTGGCTACTCGACCCTCGGAGGAGCCCCTCGCCAGGAACCGACCGATACCCGGTGAGTGTCATCCGCTCGGCACGGAGGGACGCTGGCCGCTGGGTCACCTGCCCGGCACGGAGGGCCGCTGGGTCGGCTCACCCGCCCCCTGGGAGGGTCGCTGGGTCGGGTCACCAGGAGGGACGCTGGCCGTTGGGTCACCAGCCCGGTACGGAGGGACGCTGGGTCGGGTCACCCGCCCGGTACGGAGGGCCGCTGGGTCGGGTCACCCGCCTGGCATGGAGGGTACTCTCGGCTAGCTCGACTGATGAGCCTGGTTATAGACATCTAAACAAACTTCAAATGATAATGCATATTTGGCATATCAAAAGAAAAAAATATAATTTTTTGGCATACAAGATTAGGAAGCGATCCTTTATTAAATTTATTGAAATATCAGAGTAAGACCTAAATCCATGGGAGCTTTCGTACGAGTATGTATAGCACACTGACCTATCAGACGCTTTTACGAGCGAAAAGGTAGGTCTAACTAGTCTACAAGGAAAATACTAACTGGTTCATATGCCGTGTCTAAGCATGTCGCTGCAATTCGTGAGAAGGTAATTATGGAACTATAAAATACCGCACAGCTATCCATCATATTTTCCTTCCTAACAATGACATTGACAACAGTCGCGCATGATAATATTGAGAACGAATGGGACTTAGCGCTATATTTAGAACCATGTTTTGGTACAAAGCAGCATGGCTTTCATCACTTTCCTTATAATTCATGTTATTACTCTATGCCCTCACATTCCACTCGTTGCACTACATAGAAGGATAAACCGTTAAGCTTGCTTTAATTTTGACATTATTTCATTATAACGTTACGTTTTTAGGAAAAATGCAAACAGAGTTGCACGCAATATTGATAAAGACGAGGTCTTAGAACTATCAACATATCCGTTGTTTTTCAATGACATATACCTTATTTTATGTTCTTTTTCCTGTAATTGTGTTTTACTATTAGTATTCAGCTTAGTTTGAGCATTTTTCATGGTACGATTGAGAACCGTGTCCGTGCTCCCGGATGTAAAGCGCTCGATCTCAACGGATGTTCGACCGTCCCTGATTTCTCGGTAGGCTGGTATCTGTAACACAGACTGGGCTCTGTTTCCCCGTACACTCTCTGTCGTTCGTAGATTTCCTTCGTCGCGACATTCCATGTCACAGTAATCCCTATCCTGGCACGGACGTAGTTCATGGTTTTGTGGCACATTGCATCAGAGAATGATAATGCTTGATGTTGAGAATCTAGGATCCGCACAATTTTCTAGTCAGTACCCAGCACGTACCGCCTAATCGTATACCATTTGTAGGCGCGCCTAATTTGCTCCTTCTACGGAATACCTGCCCTACCATTGCGGCATTTGTAAAGTTCATTTGAACGACACCTAGCTCGCCTCGCCGTTGATCAATACCTGCTCCCAAACAATCAGTTCAGTTCCAAGAATATTGACGGCTACGAATGTTGGACAGCGACTAACTATATACGTGTTGTTCCATCGATATATTGTCCTTCATCTCCGCTGCCCAACTCCGAACAGCACCGAGCGACAGCACCATTAAAGGGACCCTCCCACCTTAACATTAGTTTTGAGTTGAGATAGCCAAATTGGTGGCCATGGCCTGAAAATACCGGTTTGGGCATTCACAACATCGAAAAATGCTTTAATTCGGAGATATGGAATTTCAAACTTGCAGTTCTCGGATTCTAAGGGGCTAATGCATTGGTATGCCCCCTTAGAATTTGTGACGTCAGCGGAGATCTAACGATTTTTAAATCTTTTACTAAAACGTTTGGCAGCACGCGGTGGTATATGCTGCTTTGCGCGCAACAAATGCCGCACTTTCAAATAAAGTCGCTAGGAACAGCGGAGATCCCAAAAAGTAAACAAAAGTAAAAGTCTAATATCTTGAAAACCGGTGAATATTTTTCGATGAAATTTGGTAGATATTCATTTTTGCTCTTTCTGAACCGAGCGACATCACTTTCATGCCAATTCATTAACTTTTTTGAAGGTGGGAGCCGGGAGGGTCCCTTTAACACGCGCACTGCAGGGGGGGTGTTTTCAACCCCCCCTGTGGTTTTTCGCAAATTGCGAGAAAACGGCGGCGCGTAGCGCCGCCAAATTTTGCATACCTGTTCTCACAACTTTTGCACACCTTGAGTAAAAATTTTGACCCCAGGTGACCTATGGTCAGGTCACCAGGTCAGGTCAAGTGACCCTACCTCGAAACATAAATTTCGAAGTTTGCAATCCCACCAAGCCCACAGTTGTTGAGATATGATCTTGAAACCCACAGGAAATAGTAAAGTCATCACGAGCTACAACTTGTATATCTCGGAATTTTTATATCGATGACCTAAGGTCAGGTCATTTTTGCGACCGGCCCATTATAAGTCAATGGGAGAAATTTCAACTTACTCTGAATGCCATCCTATGACTTCAACACGCTCAGGATCATAGTATTACAGGTCCCTGTTGGTGATTTCACCGAAACATATCACTTATGACCTTTGGAAGGTGATATCCAGGTCATCTTAGGTCACCTGAGGTCACCAGCGGTTTTTCTTCAATAACTTGAGATTGAGTAGAGATAGAGACTCCGTTCGACGTTTATCGTGCTTTTCTCGTCAGTGCGGATCGAATGATATGCAACATGACCTATTTCGGTCAGGTCATGACCTTGACCTGAGGTCAAATTTTCAACTTGACCTTTCGAGGTCATATTATATATCATTCGATGCGCCTTGACGAGCTAAGAACGATGGCGTTCGAATCGATCCTCTGTCTTGTGTGCAAGACAAGTTATTCAAGAAAACTACCGCGAAATTCCTGTTGTGAAAATCGTAACATTTTATCTTCGGTGACCTCTGGTGACCTCGTTTTTGACCTGACCCAAAAATGATCTTAGTATTTCTTGTCGATCTCATCTTAACCTATCCAACGCCGTTTACCGCTTGTCGCTACGTTGCGCCGTTTTCGAGATCTCAGGGGGGGTTGTTTTCAACCCCCCCCCCTGCAGTTCGTGTTCGGCTCAGACCCGCTATACAGTGCGCGTGTTAAACCTCTCCCAGCCTCCGCCGCCCCCCCCCCCCCCCGCAGAATATCGGCTGCTTCTGACGACGTCGTGGCTTGCTCTGACGGTCCCTGCGGCTCGATCTGACCCCAAAGACCTCCATTGCCCCTGCCAGCCTCTTCAGCCTCCTGCCGACTCAGAGGTCCTCTAGACTCGACTCCCTGTGGCTATCGCTGACCTTGAATGATGTTGCACCCTCAAGTGACCTATGTTGACGAGTTCTGTTCACTCGGGCAGGGTTGGTGATTTCTCGTCCGGACCGAACCACTCTCCTGACACCATGCACCGCCGCTACAACCGACGGATGGGCGGCAGCTACGCCGGCTACGCCAGTGAGATGGCGTCCCGCTTCCGGCGCGATAACGACCGCCGCCAGCAGCCGTCCGAAGCAGGTACGTACCGCCGCCAGCAGCCGTCCGAAGCAAGTACGTACCGCCGCCAGCAGCCTTCAGGTACGTACCGCCGCCAGCAGCCTTCAGAGGCAGGTACGTTCGTACCGCCGCCAGCAGCCTTCAGAGGCAGGTGCGTACCGCCGCCAGCGGCCTTCAGAGGCAGGTGTCCAGGGATGTACCGCCAACAGGCGTTGGGGCCAGGTAGGTAAAGGAGACGAGAGAATTTTAACGGGACGGGACGGGACGGGACGGAAACGGACTGGAACGGGACTGGTCGGGATAGAGGGAGACACAAGCCGAGCCAGGTGGGTGAATGGAACGGGACGGGACGGTACGAAATGGCACAGCTCAGCATGGCACGGCACGGCACGGGACGGGACGGGAAGACGCGAGACAATTATGGACAAAAATCATGTAAATGAATTCTTCCCATTGTTCTCATTCAGCAAGCACGGTATTGCTTAGCGAGGCTTCGCATGGGTGCAATTATTGTTAAATATCATCGCTTAGCCTGCCATTTAAATGAGACTGGAATAAAGGAAAATGGCATTAGTTGTCACGAACTATCGCCGACAAATGTCAAAGAAGGGCAGACGGAGAACAATCGCATGATGCTATTTGACAGAATTCCGCAAAAACATGCCGTAGCGAATAAGACGTCACGAAGAGCCCGCTGCTCGCCATGCGATGCCAGATCACAGTTGATAATGTTTATGTTGCACAAAGTTCAACGGGTTAATTACGACTGAACATTCCCATCACTACGCCAAAGAGACAAAGAACCTTCTATTGTTTTCGTCGGCCACCAATGTTTGCTCAGGCGATAGCGCCATGATAGAATTTTAGAACATTAGGTATATTTAGTCATCTAATGAGGACATAAGCGAATGCATATGTATACCATGCACCCTCCCTGACACGTTATACTTTTATGGTACATGTGGTATTTCTCTGCATACAATAAACACACAACACACAATGCATAATGCATATCACGAGATGGACGGGACCTGCACAGCTATATAATAATGCACATACGAGACGAAAAGGACTGAGACAGTGACGGACGTGACGGAACGGACGGAACGGACGGAGACGGTGACGAACCTGACAGAAGTTATTGACAGAACTGAGACATTGACGAACGTGACGGAACGGACCGAGATATTGACGGACGTGACGGGACGGACCGAGACATTGACGGACGTGACGGAACGGACCGTGATATTGACGGACGTGACGGAACGGAACGAGACATTGACGGACGTGACGGAACGGACCGAGATATTGACGGACGTGACGGGACGGACCGAGACATTGACGGACGTGACGAGCTCAGTGACGGTGACCGACGCCCACCCCGTGACGCGTGAATCGAGCCCCAGACGTGCGGCGTGCCTGCTGGGATGCTGCCAGCCGCAGCTCTTGCTATGAATATTGACCTGAAGACATATAAAACCTAGACTGCTTTAGATTTAGATTTAGAAAATAGCACGAACGGCAACATACCTCACACCTGCATTGGTTGGCATCTTTTACAGCTCCGTCGTTGCAGCTGAGTCAGTCGCATTTTGTATGTAGGTATTGCTGTTTATAGCAAGTTATTAGGCAGTTTTAGATAAAGGTTTTGTTTACGCTAATGATACCGACTTTTGAGTACACCTATCGTACAAGTGTACCTACGAAAGAGTTGGCTATTTTATTTTTGTTTGTTTTGCTTCATTGCACGTTTGCCCTTAAATACATGTATAGCATATAGCTACTTACAGTTGCTTGTTTGATATATCTATGTTTAACACGCCGAAAGTTGTAATACACATGTATGTCGTTCGACTCTTATTTGTCATATAGCTCACCACATGGGGAACTGGATAGTGGATAAAATCCACGACGCCTTCCACTTCCGAAACATGTGAACCACTGGTACTGTAATTATGGATGGTCATAAGATGTTATCACGCACTAATCAGTGGCTTCTGTATGCACTCTGTTTTTTTGTCAACCAAGTCAGTAGCTCTCTGCATCTATCAGCTCAACAAAGCATCTCGAGTGGTATGGCTGCTACTTTTCTGCAATTATCTGCAGCTATCTTCACCAACTAATATAGCCTCTACTTTATATCTAAAGGCAATATTTTTGCCAGTGCAATACGAAATGACATATTGTTTTTCATTCACATTGACACTCAATTTTAGTCGAAGTATTGCAGTAGATCGTGTGCAGATCTACTGCTGCAAGCACTGCAACAAATATCCTGCCTATGATTCCTATCTCTTTTCATTCCATTTATCTCCCGTCCTATATTTTCTACCCCGTGGACACCCGATCCACTTCTACCCAGTATGGACGCTCCGTTTGATTATATCTTCCTGGTATGGGCGCTCCGTGGGGTCATTTTCGCCCGGTATGGGCGTACCGTTTTCGCGATGGCCCGCCTGTCAGGCCGCTGACCTTATGCAGGTGATGGGTGCACGCGCGTCCAATGGTCCACGAGCGGCTCGTGCGCCGGGCACCGTAGGAAACCAGTTTCGGGACCTTCGGCGGGGCGCTGCGGCCATGCGGCGGCCTGCGGGACTGGACAATGGGGAGGCCAGTGGCGGAGGGCGCAGGCTGGACAGTTGTGGGTGGAGGGGGCACCGGTGTGCACGCCACGCCGGGACGCCGAGACGGGTGGCGAGAGACGGGTGACGAGTGACGGGAGACGAGTGAGGTGTGAGGGAGTGAGAGAGTGACAAAGGGACAGCACCCGGGGCGTGTGAGGGGTGTGACTTCTTCAGCTGCTGGTCTCAGGGGATAAGGCTGTGAACGTGAGATGTGAGTTAAAGTGAGAAGTGAGCCAGTGCCGTGGTGAGGTGCGAGTGCTTGATACTCTCAGTCTGGCACTGATCTGGGGGTCCGCTGATACTGCTACTGAGCCCCTCCGCGCCGTACCCGGTACCTCGTCATGTACCGGTACCGGCGATACCAGGCAGCGGCGCCGCTCGCCCCCAGCAAGGACAAGTGTGAGTGCGTGGGAGGGAAGCGCCGAGCGACCCAGGTGCGACCCACGCCGCCGCCCGCGCGACCCGTCCGACCCGCGGCGCCGCCCAGCCATCGACGGCGGCCGCGCGGCGTGCGGGCCAGTACTTTTAAATAGTTAGTGCTGTCGTTAATTATGTCTGGATAGGTGGAGATGTAGGTGGGGGGATGTTTAGCTCGATGAAAAGTGTTTTTTTTTGTGTTTCATGTTTTACTTATCGCACCATGCGTGCTCGTGAGGCACATATCTCAAATTTGGGATTTTGCTCCCATTACTACAAACAGCGCTATCACCTTCGCTGCTTTCTGATTTTCCTCTTCATCTAGCATCCCATGTCCAAATAAATTCACTTGCCAGAATTATCTGTTTGCCTCATTCATAATTCCTATCACAGCCGAATCGAACCCAAACAATGTCACGTGAGTCCCGGCTGCGGCCGACCGGCCTTGGCGGCTCGTCGATCCACCACCTGTTCGCTCTGCGGGCGCCTGTGGGCCCGCTAAGGCCGTCCCCGCCCCCGTCTCTCCCGTGTGCGTACTCAGCACCGTCAACTACACCGTGGCGCCGTCCGATTTGGGCAGCGCCGTCCCATAACTCCCCGCTCGCCTGGTGTCTCCGCGGGTTGACGACTGCCGCGCTCGGTAAAAAGTGGGCGGCGGTGACACGCGAGCTCCGGCTGACGGCACGGGCTGCAGAAATCCGAGCTGCCGGCTCGAATGTGACTCCCAGCTACTGTGGTAGCCGCGCCAGAGAGGTGTTGTTTGTACACATGAGACGGCGGGATCGGGTAGTCGTCACGGCCATGGTCATCGGCTGAACGTGACCAAAGGTGTGCAATAAGTGCATAGGTGCTAGTACTTACAGCACGGACTGCTGTATTGTCTGCCGAGAGGTAAACACAGTGACGTGTCACACTGTACGAGCTGTACTGTTCCAGTGGGCCCACCCTTCGACAGATCTTCGTTTTTATCATTCGCCTTTTCTTAGGAGCGGAGATGATATAAATGCCTACTATTTTGTGTTATTGTGCATGACACGCAGCATCCCTATAGATTCTAGACATTGGGCGTTAGACTTGGCCCATTGAAGTCGCCTGTGTCGCTTCTGTCACCATCGGGGTGCGTTGGACACCCCTTCCTTGCCCACCTGGAGTCGCCGCTGCTTCTGCAGACAGCACTGGGGCACTCAGTCCCCAATTACAATACATTACATCCGGGAGCCGCAGGTATCTGCCGGACCGCTCAAGGCCGCAGCCCTGTGCACGAGATATCGAGACCCTCGCCCGGCGCCAGCGGCGGGAGGTGGCTGGGTCCCACCAGAAGCCGTCCCATCCCGTTAGATGTGACGGGGACCCATCAGCAGCCGTCCCACCCCGTTAGATGTGACGGGGACCCATCAGCAGCCGTCCCACCCCGTTAGATGTGACGGGGACCCATCAGCAGTGGTCCCGTCCCGTTAGATGTGACGGGGACCCATCAGCAGTGGTCCCGTCCCGTTAGATGTGACTGGGGATCCACCAGCAGTCGTCCCACCCCGTTAGATGTGACGGGGATCCATCAGCAGTGGTCCCGTCCCGTTAGATGTGACGGGGACCCATCAGCAGTGGTCCCGTCCCGTTAGATGTGACTGGGGATCCACCAGCAGCCGTCCCACCCCGTTGGATGTGACTGGGGATCCATCAGCAGTGGTCCCGTCCCGTTAGATGTGACTGGGGATCCATCAGCAGTGGTCCCGTCCCGTTAGATGTGACAGGGACCCATCAGCAGCCGTCCCATCCCGTTAGATGTGACAGGGACCCATCAGCAGTGGTCCCGTCCCGTTAGATGTGACGGGGACCCATCAGCAGTGGTCCCGTCCCGTTAGATGTGACTGGGGATCCACCAGCAGTCGTCCCACCCCGTTAGATGTGACGGGGATCCATCAGCAGTGGTCCCGTCCCGTTAGATGTGACGGGGACCCATCAGCAGTGGTCCCGTCCCGTTAGATGTGACTGGGGATCCACCAGCAGCCGTCCCACCCCGTTGGATGTGACTGGGGACCCATCAGCAGTGGTCCCGTCCCGTTACATGTGACGGGGGACCCATCAGCAGTGGTCCCGTCCCGTCCTGAGCTGGATGGAGTTCCGCCAGCCCACCGGCCATCTCGTCCCGTCGATGTCTCTGAGGTCCGTCCAGCGGCGGCCCCTTCTCGTCCTGTCCTATGATTGATACGAGGATGGCGGGGCGGACGGTGTATCTGAATCGCAACACGATAGGCCTACATAATTGGTAAACACTAAACAATGCTACCTCAAACACCAGTATGTATGTTAGTACACCAAGCACCAAAGGCATTGTAATGCGCGAGACAGACTCGATGACATTGTAGTCGTCAAGTTCGACTATACCTTCTACTAAAATAAAGTTTATAGCTGATGCGCCGTAAAGATAGTGTTCTGTCTGTGGCTTCCATAACTATGATTCCTTGGGACATAGGCGACCTTGGATATCTTCCTAGTAAGCATTCACTACATTTCAGTATTGTCCGTATGTAAACAAGGGGACGTGAAGCCAAGGGAGTCGTAGAATGCTGGCCTTTTACGTGACATTTTATCAACCAAACATGGCTTTGGTAACAAAAAAGTTGCAGCAACAGGCTAAATGATATCAATTACAATCCCGATCACCTGATATTTTGTTATTTATTATTAGCTGAAGATTCTTGCTGTTCTACATTTAGCTTCGTAACATTCGTAATTTACCTAAAACGTATACAAGAGATGTAATAAGCCACAGAATACAAAACACACCGTGAACATGGTACCTAACTGCTTTCCCATGAGCGACAGGTTTCTGTCCTCTCAGTTTCCACCCGTCAGCGAAAATCGGCCACCTGACTCTTGAGCGGGCCACCAAATTGCATCGGGACAATCATCCAGGTCCTGTCACAACCTTCTGACCATTTGTCAGCTGAATTAGTAGGTAATGCTGTTTGAGTGGACTAAACAAGACACTGGCCGTCCCCCCTCGGAACTTCGGAAATTTACAGATGGACGAATTGTCCGATGGGATGCGCAAAGAATCTGGTTATAATAATAGTGATCTGACCTGACCTGATCTGCCCTGCCCTGTCCCGCAGTCTCGGAGCTGCCGCACGTGAAGCGTGTCGAGTTCTACGCGCCCCAGAACGCGCGCGTGCACCACACGCTCAAGTACGAGCTGGTGGGCGACCGGTACCGTGCCGACCCGGTGCTACGCCGCGGTCAGCCCTTCTACCTGGCCGTCCAGCTGGACCGACAGATCAACCCGGCCAGCGAGAAACTCTACGTGGTCTTCACTTACGGTGAGTCGAGGCTGCACGGACGGCGCTGTGCTCTCTCTCTCTCTCTCTCTCTCTCTCTCTCTCTCTCTCTCTCTCTCTCTCTCTCTCTCTCTCTCTCTCTCTCTCTCTCTCTCTCTCTCTCTCTCTCTCTCTCTCTCTCCTCTCTCTCTCTCCCTCTCTCTCTCCATTTAGCTCTCTCTCCTCTCTCCCTCTAATCATCTAATGAGTGGAAGGTAGAGTAAGTTGTAAGGCAGTAAAGTAATAGCGGCGCGCACGTCATTAGAGCGCATACGATCACCGACGGGTTTATTGACCGATGCTACGTTAGTCGACCCACTGCTGTGCTGACACCGCGACACTCATATGTCACTGTCCGCTGTGTCAGACGAGGGTGGCTGGCCGTTTTCCGGTCAGCAACAGAGGGTGTTGCAACTTGGAAGGCTAATGTCGCACGGGCTACGTCTGACTAAGTTCGTCCCCGTAACCAAATCAGTTGTGCTCGTTGAGGGTGGTCCACTCTTTGCACTGTGATGCACTGACGGTGATTGATCGAATGGATGACGTCCTCTGAAGTCATCGTCACCACCTGCACCGTGCAATGAAGACATTTATCGCCCGTAAAACAGTCACATGGCTGGTAATCAAAAGGCCTCGAATGCTGGGACTGCGAGCCAAAGTTCCTATTTCCGTCTGATATACCTGTAGCTTATCAGATTATTTTGATTACATTTAATAATGTTGCTTGAAAACACAATAAATCCATGTTTTATTCTAAACAGCGAAATGGAAACAACAATTTCTGGTATCTCATCTGATGTCCGATATAAACAACAGCCAGCCGCTCAGCGCGAAGCTCACGACAAATGACGATTGGAATGCATCTGAAACTTAGCAATCCGGCAGCACACCCCAATGATAGCGTCCCCCTATGGTCTGTCGCTCCCGTGTGCAGCACAGGACTGCGGGCGGCGGTGACGTCTGACGTTCGTTTGCTGGTGCCGCAGGACCCCGGGCGGCGGTGACGCTGGGCACCAAGGTCTACCTGGTGGCCAATAAGCGGGAGTTTACCAAGGAGAAGCAGCACTGGGACGTCCGCATCCACGGAGTGGAGGGCGACACACTGGTGCTGCAGGTCAGTGAACTATATCGCTGAATTATGTAGGTCTTGAACTACCTACCCACTCTTCTTGTGTGTGAAGGAAATGATAAAGTAAGCTGAACTGAACTGAACTGCTTGTTCAACAGATACCGATCCCGTACGACTGCCTGTAACATCCTCACTCGACAGATCCAGATCCTGTACGTGTGTCATTCTCGGCCGACAGATCCTGGTCCCGTATATCTGTATGTCACAGATCCCGTACGACGGGGAATCTCTCTCAGCCGACAAATACAGATCCCGTTCGACTGTCTGTATGCGCTGTTTCCGGCCGACAGAGCGAGATCCCGTACTACTGTCTGTGTTGTTCTGGCCGACAGATCCAGATCCCGTACGACTGTCTGGTGGGAGACTGGAGCGCCAGCATCCAGACTGTGGCCGACGGCTCCCACGGCCGGCGGCGCGCCGAGTTCCGGTGCCGGGAGAACGTCTACATCCTCTTCAACCCCTGGTGTGAGGGTAAGTAGGGAGCGAGAACGTCTACATCCTCTTCAACCCCGGGTGTGAGGGTAAGTAAGGAGCGAGAACGTCTACATCCTCTTCAACCCCTGGTGTGAAGGTGAGTTACGAGTGTGGGTCGGGAGAACGTCTACATCCTCTTCAACCCCTGGTGTGAAGGTGAGTTACGAGTGTGTGCCGGGAGAACGTCTACATCCTCTTCAACCCCTGGTGTTATAGGGCAAGGAGCGAGAACGTCTACATTACATCCTCTCCCAAATCCGTGTGAAGGTGAGCTGTACATCCGAGTGAGCGTCGACATCTTCTCCAGCCCCGCTGATGTGAATGTGAGTTGGGAGCGAGAACGTATACATCCTGGTGTGACGGTGAGTGGCATTGCCGCGAGAACGTCTACAGGACCCAATCTTACCAAATGCCGTGAATGTGCGCTCACGGGATTTGGTACAATTCAAAACTATTCAACATTCATTTTTTCTCAAATACGTCGAAACACCGGGGGTTGAAATAGTTTTATGTTCTCTGTTGAACGATACGGCTGCACAATATGCAATGCAGAAAATGGCCAAGAAAGAGGTGCCCATGGTCAGCAGGTCGCTATTCCAAATGTATCTGTACTACATAGTAATACGCGTTTATTTAGTCGGGACAACATTTGCTGGGTGTCACAGTGTATGATTGCGATGGCACAGACTACACGTAAGTCACACCCTGCCCTAATGAGGAAGGCACTCGTATTATCACTGACCTTATGAAGGACGCCTAGTGCACGGTTGAACCCATTGGAGCGCTTCATTTAGGCCGGCTAATGCTGCCTGTCGGACAGATCATATCCAGACACCATATCACATCTCAGATTGCCGTCGTGATTGCGGCCGTTTGCTGTGGCAGATAAACGCAGCAACTCGGCCGTCCTCCCTTGAAGTTTATCTCGCCCTCATCCGCTATGCACTGCTGCCCATTCAGAGCAGATAATCAGCTTGTACGGAATTCTGACGTGTCCCATGGTTTACCGTCAAGTACATGACATCAGCGTTCACCATTCCCGGCCTCGCGTGGCTCCCTTCTACGTAGTGGCCGGCGTGGTTTGAGGTAGGTGCTCATAAATACCGAGTTTGTGTAATTATTTGTCGTTTCCCTGAAGCTATTTGCATATGTCATGTGCCTTGATCCGCATATCACGTCTATTTGAATATAATGAGCTGCTAATTGACGGTCGTCCAGTGAGCTACATAACTTTGCATCAGGAAGCGCAAATATCTATGTTTATTTGCTTATACTTATTGTCATGCACAGTTTGCCATGTATTGCGTTCACTGTATTTAAAACATGATAATTTATTAGATGAATCTGCGACAGAAACAAACTTGAGAATTATAGTCAGCCAATGGAGGGAAGGGCTACGTTTCGATAAACATAAGCCAGTGTGTCTTGCATATCTAGACCGGAAATGGTTTGCGAATACTGTTTAGCCAAGTACCGGTCGTTGATGGGACTCACCCCGGTCTGTGCAGCGACCAGGCGGCAGGATGCGTTTCGGTAAGCTGTCGCACAATGATTGGTTATTATCTCTGTTCGAAAATGTGCTCGGCAGCTCCGCGAGTGTGACACATAACTGCGGTTTGGATACCTCGTATCCGACCGAGGTACGAGGGTCGAGGTACGAGGTACGGTAAGGGTCTATGCCGTGTCCCCCAGCTGGTCGCTGGCTGGTATATAGGTATAGGGTGCTGTCGGTTCACTGTCTGAGAGCTGCGATGCTGTGTTGACGACACGCCGGGTCAGCGGAGCAGGGCCTGCGCCTGGCTTCAGCCCAACAGCCGCCGGGCGCCGACATCTGCCGGGACCAGCGCCTCTATATGTGGCACAGATGCGCACGCAATTACTGTAAATCTCGTGCCAGTTTGTTTTAGTTGCGTCACTGGAGCCAACGCATGTTGTCAGCTGTTTGCCTTTGTTTTATGCTGCTTCTTTGAAGTCGCTGGTCTGAGAACTGTAACGACAGATGCGGTCTCATAAACGCTGGATTTTGTACTAACTAACCATCTGCGAGGGCCATTAATGTCTTTCAGCATAGATAACATGAACTACCTGGATTGGACACTCGTTTTTGGCGCCAAAAATAAGAGGCCACTTTGGCCTCTTATTTTTAAAGACGGCCTGTAACACTTTTGAGAGGCTGATATATCAGCAACCACTGGGCCGATTAGCCTGCGGTCTTTTTTGTTCGGTAGCCCCATCCCTTCTGCCCCATAATTGACTTCTCATGATGCGTCTAGGTGACTGCCGTAGCACGTGCCACGTGAAAAGTCAGGGGTGTTCACTGTTCAGGGTATTTTGCATAAGTAGCGCTTTTGCGAGGCTTATATCTCAGCAACCACTTGACCGATGTACATGCGGTAATTTTTGTAGGGTAGCTTCATTCATTTTACCAAGTATTGGACTGTTCCCGATGCATGTGGGTGACCCCTTATGCACGTGCCACGTGCAATACGAAGAAGTGTCAGTTTTGTAACAATTGCAATATCTCGGTAACTACTCGGCCGATTGCGCTGAAACTTGGCATACAAATACGCACCCACCGGCAATGTATATCCATGTGCCAGAAATGGGGTGCTGCTGCACGTGCGCACGTGCAGGGCAGGGGTCGTTTCCAGATCTCGAGAACGGCTGGACCGATGGCGCTCAAATTTGGTACACGGCTAGGGACCAGTTAGAAGGGTGCCGTGCACAAGTCAGTTGGGACCCATATTGCACGTGCGCACGTGCAGGGTGCCGCTTCCAGATCTCGAGAACGGCTGGACCGATGGCGCTCAAATTTGGTACACGGTTAGGGACCAGTTAGAAGGGTGCCGTGCACAAGTCAGTTGGGACCCATATTGCACGTGCGCACGTGCAGGGTGCCGCTTCCAGATCTCGAGAACGGCTTGACCGATGGCGCTCAAATTTGGTACACGGTTAGGGACCAGTTAGAACGGTGCCGTGCACAAGGCAGTTGGGACCCATATTGCACGTGCGCACGTGCAGGGTGCCGCTTCCAGATCTCGAGAACGGCTGGACCGATTGCACTCATATTTGGCACATCGCTATAGACCGGTTAGTAGGGTGCCGTGCACCGAGAAAGTTGTGGCTCTGCGCGTGCTCACGCGCGCACGTGCACACCCCTCCGTCATATCTCGGGAACGGACTGACCGATTGCAATGAAATTTGGTGTGTGGCTGTTTGTTGCTTTTGTTGTGTGACCATGATGCTGACCGTGTATGAATTTTTCTCAGTCGACGAAGGTAAAGTAATGCACGTGCGCACATGCACACCTTATTTATATTTCTTCGAAAATCACCAAATATAACTGGTTTCCACATACATGTTTTGAAAAGCACATTTCATCGCAGTATGAGCACGGTGCACAACACATAAATAAAAGTCGTTTTGGCCTGCTTGACCAAAACAGGCAAGAGTTTTTTAGATGACCACCCCAAACCCGAGGAAAAGTAAGAATGCCCATCCAACCGAGGAGAGTCCCACGATGCCAACCTCTTCGCCAGCGTCTTGTACAAACTAAGCCTATGTATAAAAAACAACGGCATAAGATAAGAGCACTTAACACAATTGTGGGTCACCACACTCCTCACGCTCACGCATGTGGGACTACGGTACGCCCGGTCGGCCAGACTGGGACGGCGCCGTATGACAGTTTCCACAGTCCATGGGAGTCCGTAGGCTATCTGCAGAGTTAGCCCGGATAGGTAAAGGGCGAGGCACGAAAGCACTACCACAGTTCAGTTGAGTTCTCGACAACATGTGCGAGATCGCACACGCCTCTTCGTGTGTGCGCTAGTACCTCTAGGCTCTAGCTCTTCTTGATGCCGGATAGCTTACGCCTCTTATCGTCTGTTGCTTTCTTCGCTGCACAGTTTCCACGTTTGGCATGGATCGCGCTGTTGATGTCCCTCACCATGTTGCCTGCAAACAGGTTAAACAAGGCCCTTGACATACGTTCCAAGCTTTGGGCGAATCCATGCCCCTTGGGGCAGCTTGTATCTCTGACGATGGAGCTTCGTGTCGTGACTGCTTTTACCACGTCGACAAATGCCTCTCTGGGACTAAAGCATTCAAAAAGAAGTCTTTTTGATGCCTCTTTTCGCACGAGTTCTTTCCAGATTCTAAGGATAAGCATCGTGGTTTCTATGGCGAGCGAGGACGGCACGATGAGTCGCCCTCGATCCAATATCTTCGTGAAAGACTGGACGATGCTGTCCTCCTGGTCCTCATTGTTCACTTGAATGGGTATGCTGCCATGCTCTCTTGAGACCAGAACGTCGGAGCACTCCTTGCACTGCCCGTTTTTTGTTGCTGACCGAGCCAGGTATCCGGCGATATGCCCCAGTGCTGCCTTTTCTGAATCAGACGGCTGGTCTTGTTCAGCGTCTTCTGATTCTTCGACAGCTTCTCTCAGCTTGAGTACGGCTGCTGAGTCACCTTGGGCTCTGGTCTTCTGCGAAAGTGCCATTCTGGTCGGTAGTTCGGAGACCTTTACTCCAGACCACCAGATAAGACTGCTGACGCGGATGACCGTTTCGCCCTCCATGAACTGACGTACACTGGCCCAGTAGTTGCTCCCAATTTTTGATCAATTTCGGTTGATCAATTTTTTTCGGCAAAAGATGCGCAAAGGTTGCCCCAGAGGGTATTGAAAATTTCAGCCCGCTACGACAAGCCGTTTAGCGTGCACTTCGAAAAAACCTCAGGGGGTTTATCCCCTAATCGTAAGCCAACTTCGATCAATATCGGGCCTGCTCGTTATTAAGCCGTTATTATGAGGTGTGCACGTGGCACGTGCATATTCACACCCTTCTGAGGCACACAGTCACGACACTTTGTTATCCTTCAATCGCACACCAGCTTTTTATTGAAGGCGGCGTGTCCCATTTTTAGCTGGAACTATGGGATGTGCACGTGCGAACGTGCATTACCTCACCTTCGTCGACTGAGAAAAACTCATACACGGTCAGCATCCAGCCACACACCAAATTTCATTGCAGTCGGTCAGTCCGTTCCCGAGATATGACGGAGGGGTGTGCACGTGCGCGCGTGAGCACGCGCAGAGCCACAACTTTCTCGGTGCACGGCACCCTACTAACCGGTCTATAGCGATGTGCCAAATATGAGTGCAATCGGCCCAGCCGTTCTTGAGATGTGGAAGCGACACCTTGCACGTGCGCACGTGCAATATGGGTCCCAACTGCCTTGTGCACGGCACCCTACTAACTGGTCCCTAACCGTGTACCAAATTTGAGCGCCATCGGTCCAGCCGTTCTCGAGATCTGGAAGCGGCACCCTGCACGTGCGCACGTGCAATATGGGTCCCAACTGCCTTGTGCACGGCACCCTTCTAACTGGTCCCTAACCGTGTACCAAATTTGAGCGCCATCGGTCCAGCCGTTCTCGAGATCTGGAAGCGGCACCCTGCACGTGCGCACGTGCAATATGGGTCCCAACTGACTTGTGCACGGCACCCTTCTAACTGGTCCCTAACCGTGTACCAAATTTGAGCGCCATCGGTCCAGCCGTTCTCGAGATCTGGAAGCGGCACCCTGCACGTGCGCACGTGCAATATGGGTCCCAACTGACTTGTGCACGGCACCCTTCTAACTGGTCCCTAACCGTGTACCAAATTTGAGCGCCATCGGTCCAGCCGTTCTCGAGATCTGGAAGCGGCACCCTGCACGTGCGCACGTGCAATATGGGTCCCAACTGACTTGTGCACGGCACCCTTCTAACTGGTCCCTAGCCGTGTACCAAATTTGAGCGCCATCGGTCCAGCCGTTCTCGAGATCTGGAAACGACCCCTGCCCTGCACGTGCGCACGTGCAGCAGCACCCCATTTCTGGCACATGGATATACATTGCCGGTGGGTGCGTATTTGTATGCCAAGTTTCAGCGCAATCGGCCGAGTAGTTACCGAGATATTGCAATTGTTACAAAACTGACACTTCTTCGTATTGCACGTGGCACGTGCATAAGGGGTCACCCACATGCATCGGGAACAGTCCAATACTTGGTAAAATGAATGAAGCTACCCTACAAAAATTACCGCATGTACATCGGTCAAGTGGTTGCTGAGATATAAGCCTCGCAAAAGCGCTACTTATGCAAAATACCCTGAACAGTGAACACCCCTGACTTTTCACGTGGCACGTGCTACGGCAGTCACCTAGACGCATCATGAGAAGTCAATTATGGGGCAGAAGGGATGGGGCTACCGAACAAAAAAGACCGCAGTCTAATCGGCCCAGTGGTTGCTGAGATATCAGCCTCTCAAAAGTGTTACAGGCCGTCTTTAAAAATAAGAGGCCAAAGTGGCCTCTTATTTTTGGCGCCAAAAACGAGTGTCCAATCCAGGTAGTTCATGTTATCTATGCTTTCAGTCATCTAGTTGCTGCAGCATGTTGCTGTCGTATTATTTAATGTTGTTTAGGTATGATGCCAGTCATCTAGTACGCAATTAATCATTTTAATTCGTATCCCTGTTTATGTCTATCGGGCCTTCAGAAGCCTAGGAGACCACCCATTTAAGTTACGTCCCGTGCATTGCTAGATGTCAGGGGCCTGCCAGTGATCTCTCTCACCCTTTATATTGCATTTGGAGACAGTGAGATCCATAATTACGCATTACGATTGCGTAATGTTGACGTGGATGTATATGAAGACGATTCGTTAATGGCTAACGTATGAAGGTACGAATCATCCATCATAAAGTTACCTTGTGTTAGCCATGAGTTAAGCTCCTTTCAACTATCGAAACGCATAAAATAGTAAACAATTGTGTTTTGAAAAAAGTAATGATGTGTAGTAAATGTGAAACGTTTCAAACCTGCGCAAGCTATCCATCATAACAAATTAGCAAGTTGTCGTGGTAGCAATCAGCATTTTAATATTTATCTACCTAAAGGTCTCCTGATAACACGCCGGCACATTCATATTCATGTATTTGAATTTGGAAACTTCTGCGATTAACTCGGGGCTTTTCAAACTCCCTTCCATTCCCTCGCACGATGGGTAATGCGATACGAGACGCGCAGAGCTGCCGACCACGCGCTGCCGAGAATCCGCACGGAAGCCGGTCGCCGGCGGCTCTGTTATAGCGCAGTGCGTGAGTACGACTCTCTGCCGTTTGACGTCACCGTGCGAAACTTTCGGCGCCAGCTCAAAAAGCATCTATTGAAAGAACAGTGTGAGGCGCATGGTTAGCTCAGGTCGAGTGGTTGAGTGCTGCTTTTTATGCCTGGTCTTTTACTTGTGTTGTAAATGTTTGACGTGTGCCAATGAAAAACCATGCACCATGGATTTGTCATGAATATATTATCTGTATCTGTATCTATCTGATATATAGTTCTAATTGCTTAACCCCACGAGACTACCTATAATGTAGGCCTGCTGGCTGCTAGTCTCTTAAAGCGAACACAAAATTAACACAGTGACAGTGTTTGTATCGCAACGTTTCCTAGAACGACAAATCAGAGTAGGTATAGGTATTGAGTTTATGTTATATTGAGTTTATGAGTTTTAACAAACCGGGCGTAATATCTTTCTGCCAACTATGGGCGTATTCTCAAAGTACCTATGCAAAGGGAAAGGTTGCATGCTACAGTCTGGGGACCGCAGAACCGTTAGGACGATGGTGGCATGTCTTCGTCTGTATCCCTTTCGTCCCGCGGGGCTGTCGGCTCCGTCAGTGTAATTCGTGCAGCGCTGCACCGCCTGTTAGTCTATTTCGGACATCGAGCCCCGTGGGAGTTGGATGGCCTCCCGGCGCGGAAATGTATGATACTGAATGACACCGAGGGGTGTGTTCTGTGTAGTGCTTATTTGTCAGTCGACATTGCTAAAAGCTGAGTTTTCTTCAGTTAAAGAAGAATAAAACAGCCATATGCAATGAAACTCATTAAAAGGTAACCGTCTTGCATACCATTAATGAACCTACGTGAGGTAATAACCGGTAAATAAAATGTTTCCTTTGTTACTTGGAAAGGCTGGATAATGTGTCTTCCTTGAATTCTATTATGAATAGCTCGGGGTCGAAAGGAATGGCAGTTATCAGTAATCACAAGTGGTGTCAGTCGTATGCGTCAACCAAAAACAATACATGATAATTTAGCTTTCATTTTTAGGTCCAAGTTCCAACCTTTCCGGCATTCGCACGTCTTGTGAGTTGGCTAGGCTGCGGTAGGTGAGTCTACCATTTTAGATCGTTTTTTGCTTGTGACCTGGGATGCCATAAGTCCAGCCGTGCCCGAACCCTGGCCGAGCCGAGGTCGACTGTGGGGTGCGAGCTCATTTGAGCATTTGCTGTTACAGCATGCTGTTGCGCCTTTACAAAACACGTTAAACACACCTTGTTTGAGTGTACTCGTATTCCGCCTGGTGGAAGGTCACGGACAAAAACAACACAATTATAAATCACACAATATTACCACGTTCCCGTTTAACGAGCCAATTCGTGGGCGCAGCAACATGCAGCGTAACACCACCGATCCCTAACACGATGGTGGCCTCCGCGTATCCCAGTATGTCGGGTGTTTTTATGGAGGTGTTGATAGCACACTTATTTATCGAACATTGTCCCAAAGTTGAAGGCCCGTCACTACTTTCAACTTTGCCAGTTTATGCTGAGTTCCAGCACCAGTTTGTTCTGTTGACGGGTCAGAATTCGGTCCTTCCGGCTCGTCTGTCCTTTCCTGGTCGTGTCTTGTTGAAAGGTCAGTTCGGTTCCTCCCGGGCCGTCCGTCTATTCCTGGTCGTGTTTTGTTGACAGGTTAGATATGTCCCCCCTCCGGGCCATTCGTCTATTCCTGGTCGTATTCTGTTGAAAGGTCAGTGCGGTCCTTTCGGGCCGTCTCTCCACCCCTGTTCGTACTTTGTTGACAGTGCGAGCGGCTCACGTACCGTTCCGCCGTTCGTATTTTATCGCTGCTCACTCAGTTCACTGCCGCCCAGTGCACGCTCGGTTTGACCCCTTGCCGGTGACCCCGTATCAGGTCACCGGCACAGTTCCGCACTTACTCACGGTTCACTGAGGGGCTGGATGCCGTGAGCTCGTCCCCCGTCACTCGTCAGAGACTGATGTAGCTGCGACTCTGAAAGTTGTGCAAGCGAAAGTACTGCGGAGAGCTTCACCGCAGGCGGCATTGATATACATTCATATTCAGCATCGGCGTGTGATTATCGATCACGTAGCTTTGTGAAGCATGCCATTATGAGCAATTGTCTTGTAGGGCGTTTCACTTTGCACGCGATTCCCATGACCATTTCGTCTGTTCCCATCAGCACAAATTACTGTTTTCCAGTTTCATAGCATACCTAATAACTATGCCGGTCTTGCTGGTATCGAGCGTCGTTAAAACGCACTGCGATCGAGGAAACGTGTTTCATATTTGACCTCTGACACTCCGAGAATCGGGCGTGGTGTGACGTCACTCGAGTTCGGGAAGAGGCGTGAGGTCACGTGACTCATAAACGGCCCGTGAGCAGCTCGAGACGTGAGCGGGATGCACAAACACACTGCAGCGTTCAGGAAACGGCTACGGAGCGGCTGGCTTGTCTGAGCCGTTGAGTGTTGAGCCATCAGAAGGTGGATGGCCGGCTTCCATGGGAGAGTGCAATTCATCTGTTACCGTTTACCATATAGAAATCAGGTGACAGGGGTGAGCATCAGTGTGAAATACGGGAACTTTTTTATTTGAGCATTATTATTGCATCATTGCGTTCGACCAGTGCCCCCTCCCCCTTGCTCTGCCCCCGCTGACCTGCCCCGCCCTCCCGGACAGAGGACCCGTGCTACATGGAGAACGAGGCAGAGCGAGATGAGTACGTCACCAACGACAACGGGAAGATATTCGTGGGCGCGCACAACCGCTACAAGGGCCGCCACTGGGTGTTTGGCCAGCACGACAACGCCGTGCTGCCGGCCGTGCAGCTGATTCTGGAGATGTCCGGCCTGTCGCACGCTGAGCGCGGCAGCCCCGTCAAGGTGGTGCGCGCCATCACCGGCGCCGTGAGTAAACTCTAGTTACACAGCTCACCGCCGCGCGGCGCTACGTGTGCAGCGCCGCTGCGGTACGAGGCTCCTGCTGACTGTGGACCTCTGCTAAACGAGCTTTGTCGCTGGAGTCATTTGTAAGCATGTTTTTTACTTATTAGAAGACGCAAATATTAAAAAGTCCTCCCAACATTTAGCGAACAGCATAAATTGAGGTCATTGAATGCTATTCACTGCCGAAATTTTTACGGATTGCAATTAGGTATGCACGTTGGCATTGTAGCATTAGGTATTGTTCTTTTTTACAATTCAGACTTAACCAACACCCAAAGTGAACTTTTGCTGGCCTTAGAAGTTTCCACTTTGGAAACTTCTAAGTGGGCATGCCTACATCTTTGAATCTCCTAAGTGGATCGGGGCTGCGTCGAATGGCTTGAAACGTAGGTAGGTACCTACAAAAAAAAAATGAAATCCACAAAGACCAAATCAAAATGATCTACTGCACTGGTCTCCTGACAGGGCTTTAAATCCAATTTCAACACATAACTCCATGATTTTGCTATACATGTCCATTTGTCCCTCACGATTCATTGACGTTTCATGCATCGCTAAGAAGCCTAATGTAAATGCCGTAGATAGATTTAACTGCACAGTTCGCCTGTCACGAATAAATTCGATCACCGGCCTAGACCTGTTCAAATTGAAGTCATACTCGATGCCTGGTTCGACCATCTATAACTAACACTGGTCACAAACTGAAGCCGGTATCGGGCATGAAATGGTCAGAATGGCCGAAATGCCCAAAATTCAACAATCAATCAATCAATCAAGCAGCCGGTATCATGACATTGACTCATTCATTTCACATCACATTTTCGACCCCAGCCGGACTTCACAGCGCACCATCTGACTGGAGCCGATCTGTCTGATTAATCTGACAATGCTAATTCCTCATCACGACACCTGACTATCTGGCCTTAGCTTACCTAGACCCGATATTCCCAACCTAGTGCAACCCGAACCATGTGAGCCGGACCTCTTATAAGACCCTACGATAACTCGTGATCTGGCACCCTTAACTAATGTCATCTGACCCTGTCATTTTATGACCTGACCCCTGCAACCTGAAGTCACCTATCCCATATGATATGATAGCTTAACCCATGTGGCCTAATGTGCCCTGACCCAATATGACCTGATGTGACCAGACCTCTGTGCCCTGATATGACCTGGCCCGTGTGACCCGATGTGATCTAACCCCTATGACCTGCTGTAACCTAACCTGGCCTGACCCCTGGTCCCCTGTGACCTAATGTGACCTGACCTCTGTGCGTCCGCAGCTGCACTCGGAAAATGAGGGCGGCGGCGTGCTGGAGGCCCGCTGGAACGGCCAGTACGAGGGAGGAGTCTCGCCCTGGACCTGGACGGGCAGTGTGCGCATCCTGGAGCAGTTTCTGCGCAGCGGAGGCGCCACTGTCAAATACGGCCAGTGCTGGGTGTTTGCCGGACTGCTGACTACAGGTGAGGACAAAGGCGGCGGGGATCGACGATTTGGAAAGGTATTGCTGACAGTGCAATTACCAACCATATTGTATGTAGGTACCGTGTGACGACAGGTATATATAATCGCTATTCTATTGATGCCGAGATATGTGCGGTATGTAAGACGTTGTGATATTGCCCCGTGTAACATTCCGAATGTTTCTTTGGGAGAAATGAAGAGACATATCATTAATAATCGATTTCAATATTTCACCAATGATTTACCTGCCGATCACCGATTTTTTCTCATTTAAAATTGATATAAAAGACTTTCTGGACAAACATTTTCGTATGTAGTTATGAAAAAATGATCCATAAAATGGTTTATTAGACATCTGCGCCACTCAAAGTGTCACCCACCGTCTAGCGCCCAAAGAGGTCATCCAGTGATGGCCGCCAGAGTACCCCATCTGTGGCGCTGACCGCTGTATGTACAAACAGCGCCTCTGAGCCGACCAGCGGGTCGTTCCCACAGTAATGCTGGATAGGCTCTCTCAGTAACCCTTGAGGCTCCTCTCTGACGACTGACACTCGTCCCTGTCCAGTGTGCCGAGCTGTGGGTATTCCGTGTGGATACTCCTCTCCTCTCCTCTCCCTGACACCGTCCGTGTCTCTCTGTTACAGTGTGCCGAGCTGTGGGCATCCCGTGTGGATGCCCCTCCCCTCTCAGCTCTGACACCGTCCGTGTCTCTCTGTTCCAGTGTGTCGGGCTCTGGGCATCCCGTGTGGATGCTCCCCTCCTGCCCTCCACCCTCACTCTGACACCGTACCGTCCATGTCTCTCTGTTCATGTGTGCCGAGATCTGGGCATTCCGTGTGGATGCTCCTCCCCTCCCTCCCTCCCCTCTCAGCTCTGACACCGCCCCTCTCCACTGTGCCGAGCTGTGGGCATTCCGTGTGGATGCTCCTCTCCTCCCCTCTCCCTGACACCGTCCGTGTCTCTCTGTTCCAGTGTGCCGAGCTGTGGGCATTCCGTGTGGATACTCCTCCCCTCCCTCCCTCCCCTCTCAGCTCTGACACCGTCCGTGTCTCCATGTTACAGTGTGCCGGGCTCTTAGCATCCTGTGTGGATGCTCCCCTCCTGCCCTCCGCCCTCACTCGGACGCCTTCCGTGTCTCTCTGTTACAGTGTGCCGACCTCTGGGTATCCCGTGTGGATACTCCTTCCCTCTCAGCTCTGACACCGTCCGTGTCTCTCTGTTCCAGTGTGCCGGGCTCTGGGTATCCCGTGTCGGCCCGTCACCAGCTTCGTGTCGGCTCTGACACCGTCCGTGTCTCTCCGTTACAGTGTGCCGAGCTCTGGGCATCCCGTGTCGGCCCGTCACCAACTTCGTGTCGGCTCTGACACCGTCCGTGTCTCTCCGTTACAGTGTGCCGAGCTCTGGGCATCCCGTGTCGGCCCGTCACCAACTTCGTGTCGGCTCTGACACCGTCCGTGTCTCTCCGTTACAGTGTGCCGAGCTCTGGGCATCCCGTGTCGGCCCGTCACCAACTTCGTGTCGGCTCTGACACCGTCCGTGACTCTCTGTTACAGTGTGCCGGGCTCTGGGCATCCCGTGTCGGCCCGTCACCAACTTCGTCTCGGCCCACGACACCGACGGCACCCTCACCGTCGACAAGTTCTTCGACCTCTTCGGCACCGAGATCGAGGTCAGGGCGGCTGACGGAGAATCGAATATCTTGGGTAGGATTTTCGCTCACCGGTAATCAATATGCATTTTGATATAGCAACTATGTTTTACTTCGATCTCGCTATGTTTTATGGTATTTATTGTTGTTTTGTGAATACATCTTTTTAGAACCTCATGTGCTCAATGATGTAATTAGCTTATACAGTGGAAACGCAACACCTAATAACAGTGATAATTTAGTAAGAGCAGCAGCAAGCTTTCATGGTTCATTGTACAAATTTTTCTTGTAAGTTGTATGACCCAGTCATATGAAACTCCTTATTTGATAAACGACTGTATCGCCGACGATAACGGCATGGCACGCTGCCAAATAGCAGACGGGTTATATGGCCTTGAGCAGGCGTATCCTCTGCGGCGGGAACGTCGCACCACCCCTCTCCACCCCCCCCCCCACCGCTGACCGCCCCCCTCCCACTCCACAGCACGGTCCGAACGGCGACGCCAACGACTCGCTGTGGAACTTCCACGTGTGGAACGACGTGTGGATGTCTCGGCCGGACCTGCCGCAGGGCTACGGCGGCTGGCAGGCGGTGGACGCCACGCCGCAGCAGGAGAGCGAGAGTGAGTGGAGCGGGGAGGGAGAGAGAGGAAGAGGAAATGAGCGAGAGGGAGTAGAGCAGAGAGACGGGAGAGTGATTGCAGCGGGGAGAGGGGAGAGAGAGGGAGAGGAAGGAAGCGAGAAGGAGTGGAGCAGAGAGAGGGAGAGAGAGAGGGGGAGAGGGAGAGAGAGAGAGAGAGAGAGAGAGAGAGAGAGAGAGAGAGGAGAGAGAGAGAGAGAGAGAGAGAGAGAGAGAGAGAGAGAGAGAGAGAGAGAGAGAGAGAGAGAGAGAGAGAGAGAGAGAGAAAAGGAGAGAGAAAGCAGGAGCGAGAGGGAGTGGAGCATAGAGAAGGGAGAGAGAGGGAGGGCGAGAAAGAGAGAGAAAGAGAGAGGGAGAGAAAGAGAGTGAGAGAAAGAGAGAGCGGGAGCGAGATGGAGGGCGAGAGTGAGTGGAGCAGGGAGATGGAGAGAGGGAAGGAGAGGTGCTGAAAAGATATGTGTTTAATCTCGCCTCTCGCAATTTCTGCTTAGAACTTTCCACAATACATCAGCGACTTTATTTCGTTTTGGCAAATGCTTCCACTCGCTGCAATGTGTTTTATTAAAGCCGGTTTAAAATGGTCGAGTAGCGCCCTAATTGCGCCCATCCTTCACATGCACATGTCATGACCAAGCGAGCAGTGCGGCTGACACCGCAATTATGGGCTAACAGATTAGCAGGAAAAGGCTCCCCTGCCTTCAGTGTATGAGGGCTTTCATCATGACTCCAAGGTGGATATGATAAGTGCCTCAAACCAGAGCCGCCAAATGCGTACGGCGGGGCGGATACTAGTTATTTCCGTTTGTACGTGTTTCTTCTTCTTCTTTTTTGTCGATCATTGCGCACATGAGATTTATTTGGAAGCGGGGACGTGGTCTTCACTATATGCCCTGATCTTGACGTATTACCAGAAATAAACCGTCAAACCTTTCCAGCCCATGTTTATTCTCTGAAACGCGCAACCGATTTATTTATACTAATAAGTTAATCTGGTACGTAAATGTTATTTGATTAGATCGTGCAGCCCATTTCTTGACGTTGGGTCAGATTCACAAACTGACTTGACATATATCGAAAGATGGTCCCAGACAAGTGGCGTTTCGGATGTCCCGTAAGATGCAGTTTTGCATGTTGAATAACAACACTGGCGAGCTCCATGTTTGTACCTTATTTCCCCGGTTCTCACTGTCCCGGATAACAGATCCCACAGACACAGATCCCAGTGCAGTCTGTGTGAGTAGGTATGTTTGCATGTACCTCACCTTCCCGGTTCTTCCCTGTCCCAGATAAGTTCCAGTGCGGCCCGTGCTCGCTGGAGGCCATCCGGCGGGGCGAGGTCGGCTTCGGGTTCGACACGACGTTCCTGTTCTCTGAAGTGAACGCAGACCTGGTGCACTGGAGGGAGGACCCCGACAGCGACTGGGGATTCAGCAAGATGAAACGCGACCACTACCAGTGAGTGAGAGGGACACTAATAGTGAGTTAGAGGGGCACTACCAATGTGTGGGAGGGGCTCTACCAGTGAGTGAGAGCCGAGAGGGACACTAATGGTGAATGAGTGGGGCAGACGTAACCCTAGGGGACCCCGACAGCGGAGATTCAGCAAGATGAAACGCCACCGCTACCAGTGAGTGAGGTGAGAGTGAGGGGGGGGGGGCATTACTATGAATGGGGCGGACCTCCTCCAGTGCCAGTGCGCCGAGACCTTTACCACTGAGTCAGAGAGGTCACCACGAGTGATGCGTGTCTATTGCATGCAGCTGTTGTCTGGCCGCCACTAATCGAGTGCTGTGAAACCTGTTGTTTAGGCGCTATGTGAATGCCCGCTGTCTTTGTGCGTGTACTGACGCGATCCGCTGTCCCGTAGTGTCGGTCGGTCAGTGCTGACCAAACGCAGCGGACCCACCCACGACGATGACGACCAGGACATTGAGAACATCACGCACTTGTACAAGGTGAGGCGTCTGACTTCGGCACTGTGGCCGCGGAGCCGCAGTTAGAACGGTGTATTCCTTAGGCCTCGCTAGTTTTGACGTTTTACAGTTGAATGATAATGCAATTTAGACGTTGAATGCTACAGTCAGTTACCTTTGCGTTGTATCAGACGTCTATAGGTACTCGATTATTCCTTCATTTTTTATTTGATTTTTGCTTTCTTTATTATATTTATTTATTCGTAACTTCGTTACCCTGTTATCCCTGACCCGTGACCCGTGACCCCGCGCTGCAGAATCCCGAGGGCACCGCCGCCGAGCGGCTGGCCGTGTTCAACGCGGTGCGCGGCACTGCCGGCGCGCAGAAGTACTTTGACTACCCGGAGAGCGGCCAGGAGGACGTGACCTTCGAGCTGACCGACATCGACCAGGTCATGATCGGCCAGCCGTTCCACGTCGACGTCAGCATCGTGGTAAGAAGGCTGAGGCGCCCCAGGTAGCAGGGATGGGGTCATTGCATGGTAGCCGAGTCATTGCAGTGGTGCGGTTATTGCGGTTACCCGGTTACTGTGGTTGACGGTTACTACTGACGTTATGGCTAGAATTAACGAGCTATGGAGTTAAGTTATTATGGGTAACATGTCAGGCAAAATGTCGAGCTAAAATGTGTTTTGAGCGTGTAGTTTCTTTTCCCTGCAACACTATGAATAGTGAATACCACCTTCATATGTCATTTCCAGTCAGCACACTGGCTCTGAAATGGCGGCTTTCTTCTGTATTGTCTTCGAGCTACAATATAGGCTACAATATCCCAGTAAGTAGTGACAGTCCCTGTGTCTCTCTCCGTCAGAACAACGCTGAGGAGGAGCGTACCATCAAGGTATCGCTGCACGCCAACAGCATGTACTACACGGGCATCAAGGCCATGGACATCGTCACCGACCCAGTGCAGGAGTTTGTGCTTCAGCCCGGACACAGTGAGTGCAGTGCAAGGAGGGAAAGAGAGGGGCAGACCAGAGGGAGAGCGACAGAGACGGACGGACAGAGGATGAAGGCAGACGTGTGTTTAGTTGGCGAAGCCTTTGCATATAGAAGGTGAAGACTTTTGCCTAAGGCGGAAAGTGGTTTCTTTCCAAATATATTACTATACGACTTTTCTTATATGTACTTTTCCATAATACATATACGACTATGTAGATCGCGAGAATTGCGAATACCTATGTATATGTAACGTCCGACATTGATTTCGTTCGAATCCTCAGGCCTCCCATGGGCATGAAATGGTCTATTCGGCCGAAAAGCCCTAAATAGAAACAAAGACAAAGACAAGGCCTCCCACAGTCATATTAAAGGCCCAATGATGGGAACTGAAAAAGGGACGATAGATATTGTTCGGTACGTTAGAAAATTAACGTTAAATGTAGCTAGGAAAAAACTTGTACCGCACATCGAAGTTAATTTTCATCAAGATTCAAGATGGCACATGCCGATCAATTTCTTTGATCTTGACATGGAACCCGATTATACCCTCATAGTACACCTATTACCTAACCCGCATTCACGGTGTGTTTTTGCCTTTCAGCTTATATGCGGTAAAATTAGCATGAGATTTTGGTTTTCTTTAAAGGGACCCTCCCAGTTCCCACGTTCAAAAAAGTTTATGAATTGGCATGAAAGTGATGTCGCTCGGTTCAGAAAGAGCGAAAACGAATATCCACCAAATTTCACCGAAAAATATTCACCGGTTTTCAAGATATTAGACTTTTACTTTTGTTTACTTTTTGGGATCTCCGCTGTTCCTAGCGACTTTACTTGGAAGCAATAGTTTGGCAGCTGAAAGTGCGGCACTTGTTGCGCGCAAAGCAGCATATACCACCGCTTGCTACAAAACGTTTTAGTCAAACATTTAAAAATCGTTAGAAATCTGCGCTGACGTCACACATTCAGAGGGGTATTCATATGCATTAGCCCCTCTGAATCAAGATGCTGCAATTTTGAAATTCAATATTGCCGATTTAAGGCATTTCTCGATGTTGTGAGTGCCGAAACCGGTAATTGTGAGCCAGGAACCCCATTTTGGCTATCTCAACTCAAATCTAATGTTAAGGTGGGAGGGTCCCTTTAAAGGGAAGCACTTATGAAGACTGATAGTGGCAAAGATTATGAACAATGAGTTAAATGCTGCAAGGATTATTAAGTCTCGTAATTTTGATTGGCATGCGACGCATTGGAGCATAAGAAAATGCCCTGAAAAGTTAATTTTACGATGTTATTATTCAGTCACCGCCCGCCCCCGCCGGAGGCTCTGGGTCGTCGGAAGGGGGTCAGGGGTCACGCTCGACGCCCCGTGGCGCCGTGGGAGGTCACTGACCCCTGACCGGCCGCCGCCGCCAGGCAGGGCTGTCACTGCCGCGGCGTGACAAGACACTGCCTCTGAGGCGGCCGGTGACGGCTCGGGTGCGGTGCGAACCAGACCGCCACTAATGGGATCTGCAGTGGAAACTGACAACCGCGCTGTGAACTGCAGCGGAGACATTGCAAAAAGTGACTGAGGGGAACGAGCGAACTAGTGCGCCAAGTCATCCTAACGGAGCCACAAAGAAGGGAAAGTCGGGTTTCGGAGCTGGAATCGGTGGCTGTTGTCGAATATCGCATCTAAGTTGTTAATTAACCACTAATTGTCATCCCAACACACGATGGTGGTATATTCATGAGTGTGTTATATAGCGGAGGCAGAGCGCGCTAAACACTAACGACCTTTCCTTCGTTGACTCCCCTCTGATCTCTGTTTTCTCTGTTCTCCAGCCGAGAAGATGGTGGTCGAGATCACGCCGGAGCAGTACATGGACAAGCTGGTCGACTACTGCATGGTGAAGATCTACGCCATGGCTAGTGTCACGGAGACGCGCCAGGCCTGGAGCGAGGAGGACGATTTCGTCATCTCCAAACCCAAACTCAGCATCCAGGTGAGGCCGACCATGCTAAGAACCAGCAGCACCTAAATGCATCGACATCGTAAACATTAGCCCGCGCGATTTAGTTCCTCACTTCATTGTTCTCACCTTTGAATTGTTAACTAAACTAATCACCGCCCAAAGATCACCCCAAACTAGCCGATTATCGAGCGCTCGGTGGCGCGCTCGTCCCGACTGCCCCGCGCAGCCCGCACAAATTCCGGCTAGTGTACTTACAGTGTACTTACACACAGCGAGTGGGCGCGTGGGCGGCCAGAAATAATGCGATCTCCATGTCACGGGGCTCGCAGGGCGGGCGAATTTCCCGCGAGACTGACGTACGAGTCCTGCAGGCCATTAGGCCGGCCGCCGGCTGCCCAGAAACGCAGAGCCAATGCTCCACTTAGTTCGCGCCCCGTTTAACGCTATTACCATTCGCGAAACGAAGTATCGTCGAGGTCGAGACTTTCCGGCGTGAGCGCGAGTTATCGACATTGGAGTGGGTAAAATCGGGAGGTGCATTATCCACGCAATCCCTGCAATGGCTCGGAAATTAAAAAGCCTGTTTTCGATGGATGTTCAATTCAATTCCTAAATAATCCAAAAAGTTTAAAATGAATATGTCAGTGACTAGGGACAATGTTCGCTACAGGTTATAAATGACTTTCGTCTAATGATGTCGCTTCAATGACGCAAAATTATTGCTTTTTCCACGCGTTACGATAGGTAATAATTTTAGGTCTCTTATGGATTTTAGGCTTGGAACTGGCATTTGTTTTCCTCTGCGTAGGTATGTATCAGCGTCAATTGCACGCCAGTGGCACACGGCCCGCAAGCCACCCAAGCTTTACGGCAAATTATCAGTTTGAGTGCCTAACTGCCTACTATCTACCATGTCCGTTTCATTGTCCATGACACCATCTGACCCCATCTTTACCCCTAATGACACCACCCATATTTTTAATGAAGTCATCTGACCTCTATGTAGTGACGTCATCCTACCATCAGTGGCGTCACCCGTACCTTCAGTAACGTCACCCATGCCCTCAGTGACGTCACCTGTTTCCTCAATGACGTAACCCGTACCCTCATGAACGTTACGGCTTACTGTTTCCGGTACCGTCCCCGTGGGCTGTTGCTGTATCAGGAGGATGGGGCCGTGCGCGGCGGGCCAACGCCCGCAGTGTCGTCACTGCACTGGCCAGCAGTGTGGTTACTGCTGGTTCCGTGTGTTTTGGGCGAGCGGTGTCGTCACTGGCCAGCAGTGCGGTTACTGCTGGCTCCGTGTGTTTTGGGCGAGCGGTGTCGTCACTGGCCAGCAGTGTGGTTACTGCCGGTTGTTTCTGTTTCAGTTGGACGGGCCGTGCGTGGTGGGCCAGCAGTGTCTCGTCAATTTCTCGTTCGTCAACCCGCTGAGCGTGCCGCTGACGGACTGCATGTTCAGCTTCGAGGGCTCCGGCCTGATCCGACCCAGCGTCTCCAAGCTGCGGAGGTCAGTCGGGCAGGGCAATAGGCACGGGTATCAGGAATAAAGAAATATCATAAAAGACGTTCGAGGTCCCCATAATTTCCAGCTTTGCATGCTTCTCTGTGATTGGTTCTTCCAGTTCCGAACCGTTTTACGGAATCGGCCGGTGTATGGGATTTCAATAAGAGGGATGGCTGGGATGCATGCTCCCCTCGTATATTGTTTACGGCAGCGATCCACATATATCCGCCACCTGCTGCAGGTACTCCGGGTTCGCTCAGGGATGGCCGTTCCCGATGCCCCGCTTTGTGCTCTCTGAAGATGCGGTTGGTCCCTGGTGAGCGGATGGAGTCGATAAAGTTGCTGTTTGAAGCATACCAAAAGGAGCGCAGTAGCGTCAATTTGTGGGCTTAACACGTTTAAACGTATCGTATTTTTGCCACATCGACGACTAGTGGAACCGTTGAGGTTCGAGTTGAGGATAAGCTTACTATTTGTGAGTCAAACACCGGTAAATTTGCTGCACGGTTCTCTGAGATTTTTAAATGTTATCTTTTCTAAAGCTACGCTATCAGCAAAAAAAAAAACTATAGCAAGAAAAGAACGAAGAGTGACAAAATAAGTCAAAATTAAAACTTAACAGAGCTTTGGTATGCAAAGTAACAAACTTTCTGGTCCAGACCTGCACTGCCAAGAAATTGAACTTCGCTTGTTGATCTGCTGCTGCAGTCTGCAGCCTGTAGTTGTGTAACCATTCGGCGGTTTTGGAACTATGTATTTGACCCAATCACATAAATCGCCGTGATGGGATGCCGCCAGGGAGGCTGGTGCGTCCATGGGAACCCCTGGAGATCGGGTGGGGGACGGCGCTCGGTCCAGTATTGAGCGCTCACCAACGGGTTCTCAGCCTCGTGTTTGTTCCGGGCACACAGTACCGGGCAGCTCCGGCAGCTCCGTTACAGCTACTGGTCCGATGAGCCAAACAGGTATTTACGCTGTCTCTCGGATCGTGCCGCGAATATGACGCCGGAATTGAACGGGTCCATCTCATTCCGGGTAACTCGAATCAGGCTTGATTCTTTTACTGTGTTAGCATTAGGCGCTCTCCTTGCTGTGTCAATATGTTTGATTTTGTCAACACGTTATCAGTATGTCCTAAAAGCCTAAAAGCTTCAAGAAATAACAAGTTGATCAGAAAGCAATCTCAAAGTGCCGACAAACAGGCGCGATGAAGTAGCTGTTTCTATTTGCAATGTCTGGGCGTGGCGTATCCCATTGCAGCAGTCAGCGACCAGAGTTTGGGGCGGACGGCTGCGGCAGCGGCCGTTTTGACGGTGGAATACGAAACCAATCGGTAGCGCTGCGGAGACACAGTGCCGCATATCGGAACACGCAGCACAGATAGTCGCGCGCCGGGTCGAGCGCTATACAGGCGAACCCCGGCCGCTCCGCGGTTTTTTAGCATTTTGAGCGGGAAAAACTTCGGTGTGTTTGGAATCATGTGTTCTCAGTGTTCTACTACTTGCCCTGCATCTGCATTGAAGTCACCAGACCTGTGAGTGAACTGATCTGGATATTATTCATTGCTTAAAATTTTTGGTACCCGTCACCCGTGCTGCTGTCGTGAAGCCACCAGAAAATTCATCGTAGAGACGCAATCATTGTCAGTTGAAGATTGATGCATTTTTGAAAGACGCATCCAACGGTGTTATTTTTATGCGTCTATCTGCTCTCGCTTGCAAGAAAATCGCCAATATCTGCAGGACTATTTCCTTTCCGACGCGGATGCTTTCAACGACTTCTCCGCCCTCTGCCAACCGTCCTCGGTTGTCATGGCGACCAACCCCTACCGGGACCGGCCGGCGCCTGAGACGCCGGTAGCCGGCTAAACGAACAATGCCGGCCGACCCTTCCCCCCTGCCCCGGCGGCCCGCTCGGCGCGGCCGCCGCGCGGGCTGGCGCGCTCGGCGTGCGAGGGGACATGGGAGCAGCGGACAGCTGACTGCTTCCGGCACTGGGGCCCCGAACGGGTCTCGCCGTGTAGAGTGCCAAACACCGGCCAGCGACCACCGACGGGACGATCACACTGCTGAATCTGCCAGACGTGCATACGACCGGGCACATCTGATGGCGGTGCGTGACCGACTAAGCAACGACACCACTCGTGAAGTAGCCGAGACTATCCGGCGCAGTCTTCCCGCGTATCTCATCCGCTGTCTTAATCGATCACGCCCCCTCAGCCCTGCGGAAGCGGCATGTGGACCTCGCCCCGCATCGAGGACTCTCCAGTCCAGCCGGCCGACCGACCCGCCCAAATTGCTGATCGGCGCCCTAAATATTCAAAGTATCAAACCCAAACTTCAAGAGCTGACCTGCGAACTCGCTCGCCGCAACTACGACGTAATGGTGCTTTCCGAGACCTGGCTACGTCCGTCTACCCCGAAACGCCTCCTGGTCATTCCGGGCTACTCGCTCAGTCGTGTGGACCGCCCAGATGGCAGCGGATATGGCGGCGTAGCCATCATCACTAAAAACAGTTTGACGTCAATGACACTGAAGATCCCCGGCAGCGGGAGCTCCGAAAGCAAGCTGGAGTCGCAGTGGGCGCTGCTGAAGCTGGACAAGGGCCAACAGATAATCATCTGCTCCCTTTATCGGCCACCCCGACACTCTGAGGCTGCCCTGCTCGCCGACTTCACGGACCTCGAGGCCCAGCTGCAGCGGGTCCTCATCGATTACCCCAGAGTTCCGTTCGTTCTCTGCGGGGACCTCAACTGTGACCTATTGAAGGGGCCGAATTTCCGCGCGTCTCAACATCTGATCAGCTTCTTATCGAATTATTCTTTAGATCAACTAGTAACAAATCCAACTTTTACCTCCGGCTCTCTATTGGATGTATGTATTGTTAACAAACGCGAACTTGTGTGTGACACCAGCGTTAATTATTGTCACTTCAGTCCCCATAAAATCATCGACGTGATTGTCAATGTGCCGAAAGTGCGTCAAAAGCCCGCCGTTATCTCATCTCGCTCTTTTAAGCGCCTAGATCACCCTGCACTGTATCACGACTTACTCGATGTCGACTGGGATTATATCTTCTCTGCCGAAACTGTCAGTGACAAGTGGCATGCTTTCTTGTCGTTCTTCGTACCTGTTTTTGATGCCCATGCCCCAATCAAGCGTGTGTCTATCCGTAACCCGACCGCTCCTCCCGTCTCCGCCGCCACCCGTAACCTCATGTCTCAACGTCGCGCTGCGCTTCGCCATCTAGGCCGCAACTCGAGCGAATACAGAGACCTAAACCGCTCAGTCCGGGCGGCAGTGCGTCGAGACAGGCGAATAGAGATACGGAGGGAAATTGGGGAGCGGGGCCCCAACAAAGTTTGGCAGTGCATCAGGTCAGTGGTAGCCGCGAAGAAGGACGGCCCAGACGTCCAGCCCGATCTATCTGCCGATGATTTAAATTCATTTTTTGTATCTGTCGGTCCTCGTGTCGCTGACGAGATCCGAGCCCAAAACACTCCCACCGATTTGGATGTGCGTCTCACCCGTGTCGGCGCATGCAGTTTTCAACTTCGTGAGATAACACTGGGGGAGCTCGAGCGGATTATTTTCAGCATGCGTAACTCGAGTGCCTGCGGCTCCGATAACGTGTGTGTCCGCATGCTGAAATTCGGATTCCCCGCTATTGGTGGTGTCATCCTGCATATTATCAATACCTGCTTAATCCAATCTGACATCCCCGATTCATGGAAACATTCCATAGTTCACCCTCTGTTCAAGTCTGGTAACCCTTCAGACCCCGCAAACTTCCGACCCATTTCCCTAGTTCCTGTAATCATGAAAGTAGTTGAACGCATTGTCCATCAGCAGCTCTACGCCTACCTCTCCCATAATCACCTTCTGGCATCCTCCCAGCACGGCTTCCGCCCCCGGCACTCCACGGAAACCGCGTTGCTGTCTGTCACTGAACACATCCTGGCCGCCACTGATAGGGGGGATTTGTCAATGCTATGCCTTCTCGATCTCAGTAAATGTTTCGACGTGATTGACCACGATCTTCTGATGCAAAAACTGATGTTACACGGCATTGAAATTTCCTGGTTCGCCGCCTATCTACATGGACACACTCAGAGCGTGTCTTTGAAAGATGTATCCGGACGTAGAGTGCTGTCTAGGCCTCTTTCTAATGCCATGGGTGTCTTCCAGGGCTCTGCGTTAGGGCCGCTTCTTTTCACCATTTTCTCTAACAACTTATCGCTATACGCGGGCGACGCAAAAGTGTTTCAGTACACTGAAAAAAATTTTTACTCACTTTTCTGAGTAATGACTGAGTTGCCATTTTGTCCAATGGTAAAACTCACTCTAAATCCGCGTACTCAGGTAAAACTCAGGGCGGAACGCAGGTAAAACTCGGGCAAAACTCATTGCAAGTGAGTAGCATGTGAGTAACAAAGTGAGTTGCCATTTTGTCCGATGGTAAAACTCAGATAAAACTCAGTAAGTACTCATGCGTAACTCATGTCCTACTCAGACAACTCAGGCCAAACTCAGGTATTAGTAAGTCATTACTCATGAAAAACTAGGAAGTAACTCACATGTAACTCAGCTGGTACTAATGTATAACTCAGGTGGTAGTACGGCCATAACTCAGTTGGAACTCATCGGTTATTCAGTGAAAACTAGGGCTGTACTCAGGACGTACTCACGTCGATAACTCATACGATACTCGGGTGTTACTCAGGCGCCGCCTGAAACGGCTGATCGGATTCGTTTTATATTGGCTCAAGCCAATGTATAGGCTCGCCGCCCATGATAACAGCTGCCGCATCAGCATTATGCAATATGCATGCATGATGCTCATACAACAGCCACTACCAGGCAGCTAGTCTATATATTGGGATTGGCCAATATATAACGAATCATTGCCCAAAACCAGCATACATATCTGTATTATACCATGCCCGACCAACGTCTAGTCTTGCACTATTCGCCCCAGCCCTTACAAGAAATACATGTTTGTAGAAACGGTCGCATTGCGCTGTATTTCAATTCTGACACACGCCAAACTGCGTCGGGGGGGGGGGGGGGATCAACTCCACGTCAGCTCAGCTTCACTCTTTTGCCAGCTTCTCGACCTCAGTCTTCGCGCCTACAGGTGGCTGGCGCTCAGCATTGAATGGTGTGTGGAGCACATGGATACACACAAACCACAGCGTGTTTCGCACTTTGTGCGCCGTTTGTTGACTGAGCACAAAGTGCGCCGTCGCCCACAGCAAAAGACTCCCTTCCAAACCATGGATCCCCACAAGACTTCCGTTCGCTCCACGATGAGGCGGCACCGTTCGTTTTCTTCAGACTTGTTATGATAGGGGTGATCCAAATTTTCGTCACCCGTGTACGCCACCACTGACGCCTTCTCCGCCAAGATGCAGAGGAGGCTCAATGGGCCGTTCCCTGAAAACACAATAAAAAATCAGATTTTCTTTTGCCAGTAAGAGAAACGGAAGTTATAGGGCATGCAAGGTGATTGAAATATCAAAAGTTATCAAGTTACCTCAGCTCAAAATTAATGTTAAACCGCGCCGTGCTGGTGCTCTGAGTTTACCGTGATGTACTGAGGGGAGGGGGTCGTCTTCACGTCCCCTCTTCTAACTCGGCTGTTGGGGTTGGGCCACGTAGCGACACGCCGTAAGCGGCTTTCGAAAAAGCATTAAAGATATTTAAGGAAATACTTGGGTAATTTTAAGGTCAAGTCAAGTGCCAGGTCACCAGAGGTCAGGAAAGGCCAAATTTTGCTTATTTCAATATTTTCGAAAAACTGGTGCTTAACTCGGAACCAAAAGAGCTGCCCGCGGAAAAATGCAGTCAAAAGCCCTTTCGACTTTTTTCTTGCTGGCGTTTGATCTCAGATTTGACCTCAGGTCAACAATTAAGCCTCCAGAGAGCAAAAACTCTAAAAAGCCGTTTTTACCAAAATGTTTTCTGTAATACTTTCCACTCAAGAGTCACGACATTTATTTTGCCGTTAGCATAGTGTTCTTCTCGTCGGGACGAATGAACTATAATTAGACCTTGAAAGGCCATATTTAAAACTTGACCTTAGGTTGACCTGACCAGGTCATGTTGCATATCAGTCGATCCAAACCGTCAAGCTGAACACATATGAGGTGTTTTATTGCACTAGCAAACATATTTTATACATGCCGTAAGGTTGATACTTGAGACATGGTGATGGGACAGTATCAAAAACGCTATACAATGAAATCCGTTCGATATTTTTTTGACATTTTACCTCAAACTGGTGTGAAATCGAGCGGTGAATTCCCTGAGCGAAAATGACAAAAATATCGAACGGTTTCCATGGCACGTTGCGAACGGTGCGATCGTCAGCGACCATTGAAATTTTTCCGATGTTAAGTCATTTGACGTGACCTGACCTTGAACGACCTGGGTCTAAAATTTCTTCATATGCAGAAACAAATGTATGAGCAGGTGTGCCGAAAATGGTGGCGCTGCGCGCCGCCGTTCTTAGATATTCGCGAAAAACCTGAGGGGGCGGGGTGGGGGGGGGGGGGGGGCGTAAAACGCCACCCAGCACAGCGCGGGTGAAGGTCGGATGGTCACCTTAACATTCGGGTTTTAGTCTCGCAAAACACTTCCATGGGCGTCCAATATTAAAATCAGCTTGAAACAATCACATAAAATGTGTTATACTTAACAGTAATGGAAATAAGTATGTCACGTCCAAACGCGTCTCGCCGCGGTATCTAATAATCTAATATGTAAGGAAGGTTGAAAATGCTCGCTGAAATCGAATAGTGTGCGAAAATATGTGTGTAGGCATTAAAAAAAAAACAGTCGGAAAAAATAATAACAGTGGAAAAATAATAAGCACAAACGAGACAAAAGAATCTTAAACGGTTCAGCGAGCGGAATTAAGACCATGGGCTCCACCACCGGGGGGGGGGGAAGGGTACGGGGGACGTGTCCCCCAATATTTTACATTTTTAACATTGTGCCTATGGATGCTGCATGGAAAGAATCGACTTCAAACAACCTTCGCCCCCCCCCCCAAAAAAAAACATCGGGTCGTGACGGAGTTCTTGTTTAAAGAAGTAAAAAGGGTCAAATGAACGTTCTTTTAGGATAAGGACAACATTATCCCACAAACATGTTTTTTTCTAACCCTCGCATGTGTAGGGGGGGGGTCGGATTGACCCCCCTTTCCCCATGGTTTTTCGCGAATAACTCGCGTAAAAAGCGGCTGATCGCGACGAAACTTTCAGTACCATCGCATTGATCAATTTTACACCTACCCTGAAACTTTCATGACCCTGACCCAAATGACCTTTGACCTGTGACCTCTTTTCCGAGACCATGTTTGGCCGGAATCGCGATTCGGCGTACGTCGGCTCGCATTAGCCGCGCGTTTGCAAGCTTTTCGTGGTTTCAAACGTTCAAACATGTGATTTGATGTTGCTCCCATGCATTAGGGTGGGTGTCAAGGTCACCTGAAGGTCAGGTCAGGTCATTGACCTTTGGTGACCTCGGGTGACCTCGGTTCACTTTTTCGAGTTTTACATGTTTCTAGGCTAGTTTTTGGAGCTGAATTCGAATTTAACAACCATTTGAACACTTACGAAGTAGTTTTGGTGCCTTCGTAACATGTTACGAAGCTGTCAGAGGCGGTTGACACGTACTACGAATACCCGTCACGACGCCTACTGATTGACCTGACCTGACCTGACCCGACCTGGTCTAAATGCTTAAAGACATCATCTGTGATCAAAACTAACACGATATTCGTGATCAGTACCCCGAAAAACCCCTTAGCAGCCACACTTTACGACTTTCTAATAGGTCCCGATTTTCCCGACTTTGGGTCATTGACCTGACCTGGAAGGTCAACCAATGACCTAGGACCTTAAAATTGGGTATCATCGGCTTCCTCTCGTCACGGGCAACACGCTCGTTTTTTTCCGCGAAGCTCTAGCTCGATCAGGGGCCAAACGGCAAGGGTTAAATTTAACCGACCAAATCGGTTAAATCCAACCGACCCCCCCCCCCCCCCTACACATTAGAAGCTGGAAAACGCCGCACACATGCAAGGGTTAAATTTAAATATAGCATAACTCACCTCTTCTTTTTCGAACTATGCCGGGTAGGTATCCCTCAGTTTCTCGATCGATCTGCTCCGCCGTTCACGGTTGGCACCGACCTCCTGACGCCGGCGGGGAATGTCTGCTGGTCCATCAGTTCACCTCCCTGTTCTCCGCGGCGCATGCGATTGATAAAGGCTTCATCGACAATCACCGAGCTCTTCACAGATAACTTACCGGTCCCATCCTTCGCTGCACGCCTTCCCCGCTCCTGCACTCTCCCGCACAATTTCACAATAGCCTCAACAATTCAACGTGAACTACGCGAGTCACCGCAACGGACTGAAGCGCGCGTCGCGGTTTTCGAACGCAACGGCTATAATACTCATCACGCGAACTCACGCATCACGCAGGAAACTCACCCTGCCGCGCATGCGCGCATCTTCAAGCCGGGGGTACCTCACGCACAACTGCACGTGAATTCGCGAGAACTCATGCATTGCGCAGGAAACTAGATTTGCCCAAGCAAAACTCATTTCCGACTCAGTTCGAATTCACGAAACTAAGCACTCAGAACTCACGCATAACGAAGTCACCCTGGTGATGTGAGTTAGATCAGCCAATAAGTGAGCACCACTATCGTATTCACTGAGTTTCTTCATGAGTTATTACTGAGTAATGCCTGGCCTGAGTAAAAAATTTTTTCAGTGTATGCCGATGACACTCAAGTATTGGTTAGCGGTCCAGCTCGGGACCTCGAAGTTCTCATCTCGCGCATGGAGGACTCGCTCGCGTCTCTCAACGACTGGTTTTGCGCTAACGCCCTCAAAGTGAACGCAAGTAAAACACAGCTTATTGTATTTGGCACTCGTCAAAATCTTCGTAAATTACCAGACTTTAGAGTACCATTCCGCAACGCAGCGTTGCAACCGTGCGCACAAGTCGGGAACCTTGGCGTCACTTTTGACAGCACTATGTCATGGGACGCACACGTCTCTGAACTCTGCCGCCGGTGTACGGGACTGTTGATTGGTCTTTCACATGCGCGCCACTGTCTCCCAGATGGCATCATTCGAACGCTCGTGACGGCACTCGTTGTATCGCGTATCCAGTACTGCCTTTCAGTTTATGGTAATGGGTCCCAAAAAAATTTCGATCGACTCCAAAAAATTCTTAACTTCGCCGCTAGAGTTATTTTCGGCCGCCGTAAATTTGACCATGTCTCCGACCTGCGAACAAAACTCGGGTGGTTGTCCCCGCGCGGTATGTCCGATTTCCACACCCTTGTCATCGCACACAAGGTCATACAGCGCCGTGAACCTGAGCAACTAGCAGCCCTGTTCGTCGCTAATAGCGCTATCCGCGAGAGACCATCCAGACAAGATCACTTCTTCCATCTTCCCCGTCCACGGCTGGAAACGGGCAAGCGGCGGTTTGGCTATCGAGCTGCAGCTCTGCTGAACAGCCTGCCACCTCACCTGTCGCAGCTGCCTCCCGCCCGCTTCGCCCGCGCTGTTAAAGCCGCAATCGTGGACGATGAATCAGCACATCGTCGCTGACCAATAGGATAGGGGTGGGTAAAAGCGATGAGGCTGTCCTGAGAGTGTTTTGTCCTAGTTTTGACGTGAGTGAATGTGCAACTGTTTTGAATGATTAGATTAGCAACCGCGGATACGGATTCTGAGCAGTAATCGCCACGCACTTTGTATGTGGATCGCTCTTAAATGTAAATAATAAAAAAAAAAATAATAAATAAGATAGGGTCACGGCTTCATAGACCGGGACACAACGGCAAAAACAAACGTCCAGCGGCACAAACCTTTTCTCGGAACCCGGTAAATAACAGGACTTATCAGAGTAGTACCGAACCAGGGAGTAATCAAAGCATAGGCTGGAGCCATGCAACACAGACCAGAACCATAGGCGGCGGAACGACGGGGAGGGCACCGGGGCACCGTGCCCTCCTTTGATTTTGGCTTTTTAACATTAGCCCTAATGGCGTTGCATGGAAAGAATGGGACCAAAAGTCGGCAGTGCCCCCCTTAATTGAAGGTGTTCCGCCGCTACTGGCTCAAAATAAGTAAAGACGCCGCTCAATGATCCGATTTAAAAGCTGGAAATAAAGACCGTTCACTGATAAAAATTGGCGGGACGCGTTCCGGGACAGGTCTCATATTTGACCAGGCTCCCCTGCTTGGGACTGACGGTCACTCTATACCGCTATAGGTACTCAGACAATCGGAGACGGAGATGCCGGCATACCTATAGGAGCACGCCCCTGCGTGTTAACTGGACCGTCTGAGTGGCTATGGTGACCTGTGTGCCACCTATACATCCCAACGGGATGGACTCAGCCCCTGAAACGCATCAGCCATGGAGCGGATCAGCCCAATGTCTTCGCTATTATCCCTGTCCTCCCATCTCATGGCCCTGAAACAAGTTTCTATAGACCGGAAGGTCTAACCCTTCAAAACAAGTGTGAGCAACCAGATCAAAGCAAAAAGGCAATAAACATCATATGCCCTGAAACGATTTTAAATGCATCCGTGCGGCTAGAGTTAGAAAATAGAATAATGAAAAAAACTGCAACATGAAGCATCTAAATAAAGATAATCGTTCGCAACAGTTCCTCTTTTCAATGAAGTGGGAAATTGTCAACCAAAATGGGTGAGTTTTCCATAACTTAGAATATCATCTTTAGTCGAAGTGGAAAGGTGACAGGGGAGAGCACTTGAACATATCCCCCTACCTTATCCCAGGTGAACCGCGTTTTAAGTGGATAGCGGAAGGCCGTCTTATTCTCCGTCGAAGCTCATGTTTGACCCGCCTTCTGAACTGGCACTTGCCTCCCCCGTGTGGGCTGACCGGTGTTGTCTAAGGTGACCTGTCCTCTCCGTGATCCCTGCCGTCTGAACTGACCAGTGACCAGTGACCTACTGCTTCAAGTGATCGGCTGTCGTTCGGAACTGACCGATCGTCTGAAGTCTGAATTGATCCCTTCTCGCGTCTTATACTCGATGTCTGACCTGACCTGACGCGTCTTATACTCGATGCGTCTGACCTAACGTCTGACCGGCCGACCGTCTGACCCACCCTCTGACCCGACCGGCCGCCTAGCCCACCCTCCCACCTGACCTGACCTGGCGTCTGACCCGCCCTCTGACCTGACCTGGCGTCTGACCCGCCCTCTGACCTGACCTGCCGGCGGTCTGTCCCCAGCACCGTGCAGCCCGGCGCGACGTTCACCCATGCGGAATCGTTTGTTCCGCGCGTGTCGGGTGAGAAGACGATCGTGGCCAGCTTCCAGTGCCGCCAGCTATTCGACATCGAGGGCAGCAAGACGCTCACCGTCTCCGGCTGAGCGGCCTGACGTCACCGGGTCCCCGGGCGTGACGTCACCGGGTCCCCGGGCCGGCCGCGAAACTCCGCGGGGAGCAGCGCCCGGACTGAAGCCACTAACGGCGATGACAATAAACGGACGGCCGAATATCGAGAGCTCGCTTCTTGCCGATACAGCACTTTTAGTTAAGCCCCAACCACGGAATGGCTGCTTTTATCCAAATTCAACCGGTAGAGTCAAATAGCAAGACTGTAGAATTAGTTACATAGTTGTCGGCTTGCAAAAGCTGCTATTCGGGGTGGTAAACTGTGACAGCGTATCTGACGTGCGAGGCAGTATAAGTTGCTACTAACTTGCCAACCAGCAGCGTGTAATGTGACGTGCAAGTGTTAAGCGCGGGGTAAAGTTGAGAAGTTACAGTCGCTTTTGCGGTGTATCGCATGCGTTCAATGTTTGTAGTTTCGGGGCAGCCATATTGCAAGTAGTTATGATGAGATGCCCGCTGCTCCCCAATCCGTAAGACAGTGTGCTGGTTGCGTGTGATCTGTAGCTGCATGCTGAGAGAGATGTGAGGGATGACATTTCGGGGACTCTTGTCATTACAATGCGGCGCCACACTGACCGAGCGTTATTTGATGTGCGTATCTTTGGCGTAAATGAGGTAAAGTGGCACTGCACTCGCTGCCTTGGTACGCATCCGATGCGCGCACACCAGCCGCTAACACTCGCACGTGAATGTTCGCTTCTGGATGTTCCCGGCCGAGGTCGCACAATGTGTTTTGATAGAGTACGCCCATGTATGTGCGGATATGACTTCAATGATTTTGACCGGGATTCCTTAAATGAGCATGGCTGTTATCGAACTGAATTCCGAAATATCTTTATAACATATCATGGACGTAGGACCCTCACGAAAAGTGTGGGGGCAGGCAGCGAAACATCAATGTCACTTTGTGGGAGCCCCATTAGGCCATTACCCATATGAAGAAATTATTTGCAGTTTTGTGCTCATCTTGCCTTTCTCAACCATTTTCTGCTCTTAGCTTTGTATTCAAATCAAAAATAAAGATTTTTACTTTAAAGAATGTCTGAAATGGGGGTCACCCCCCCCCCCCCCCGTTCTACGCCCATGTAACATTTGGCTCCGTAGAAAGTTTGCGAAGCCTCAAGCTTGCATCGAAGCCGCATGAATGTGTGATTAACATGTTGAAACAGAGACTGATGGATCATTGGATGTAGCGCAATGTGGTCGTGTGGTGATAATGCATTTTGTATGCCTTGTGATGATTAGCCCTAGATTGGCTGAGTAAGTTAGAGGAGCGCAGTGTCTTTCATGTGTGCGTTCAATGTGTCCTGACTGAGCAGTGTGAGATACGATTTCTGCTGGGCGTTTAGTAGCTCGCTGCGTGCAGCCGATTTACTTTTTATCGGGCTTTTTTGGCATCGACGCAACAAATAATAGTTTTGTAGCATTTTTCTTTCAACTTTTGTTGATATTTTTTCTGGTATGCATGTGCTAATACATAATACGCTAAAAACTGTTTATGCCATTCGAACGCAATAAATAAAGTGCCTTGCAGCCTTCAAACTTTTTCATTTCTGATATGGATCACCCAGGAGCCACGCCTACGATAACCCGCGCCGGGCCGGTGCTCCGAGATTCCCGCGGGCCGGGGGTGTCTGAACACCCCCCCCCTCTTCTAACTCGGCTCCTGGGCCACGTAGCGACACGCGGTAAGCGGCAATCGAAAGAACGTCCAAAATAAGGGCGAAAACACAAGTCATTTTTTGAGTCAGGTCAAAGGTCAGATCACCAGAGGTCACCAAAGGTAAAATGTTGACTATTTCAACATTTTGGAAACTGCCGCCACGTTAATCTCGGGAACCGATAGAGCTACAGCACCGCGGAAAAGCGCATTCGATAGTTCCACAGCCTTGGATTGGATGATGTGGCCTAGGAGCCGAGTTAGAAGGGGGGTGTTCATTCAAACACCCCCCCCCCCCCCTCCCCCGGAAGGGCGTGGAAATCCAGTACCTACCCCCAGCGGGGCGCGGGTTAACGTGCGCACTTAGCCGCGCACAGCCGGTCAAGGGCGGCAGTATCAGCCGGTCCCCTACTGACTTCGCCTGGCTACGGCTTGCCACCAACCGCAACCATATCTGTCAGGATACCCATAAATGTCAAGCGCCCGTCGCGCTTCGAACCCGGACTATTATAATCGGGAACGCGTGCTCTCACCACGCGGAGTCCAACAGTGCTCTGCCGACTGAGCTACGGGACCCAATAGGACCGGCATATATACTGATACCTATGTATGGATCCGAGTGTGAATGGATATCTCAGCGGATCTCGAAGCAAGCGAAGCAAATGCTGACCTCAATAAGCAGCTGCTTAACGTTCCCTGTTGTCAAGTCAATAAGAACAGCCAGATTTTCCTTTCTGTTGGCCCGCAGAAAACGATATTTACGTTTACTCATATCTGAGGTAAAATCTGAGGAGCATGAAGCCAAGATTCCATGAAGCAAAGTAAGAGTATTTTCGTAATTTGGTAGTAATCTCTCCGCTACCATATTTTTTCATATCCTGCGCATCTGTGACAAACCGGACAAGCATAAAGTGAATAAAACAATAAAAAAGTATTCTGCCTGTGAATTGTAAGGTCAAAAGCTGTGTTATTGTCATCAATTTATTATTGATCAAGTGCCCTCACATGTATCCATCAGAACATTGATTGTTCTGTTTCAAGCTTTGTTGTTTCTTTCATTGGTCTGGTCTTAAAATTCAATAATTCTTATTCATTTTGTCAGCAAGCTGAAACCATCCAAATCAAGCATGTGATATGTGATCCTATTGCAAATATGACAAGATAAGAAAGCTAATCAAGATTTGAAATTGAATTGTTTCAATAAATGTTCATCTACATTGGTATGTTTCATTGAATCTTGAGATGTCCTGTAACTATGCAGAAGGCTTGTCTCCATATGAAAATAAAGGCAAGTGTGGATTGCCTGAAAAGTTTGATTCGCTGGAAACAGTTCAGAAGAAGGTGAGTGAATTGGCCACTATGATTCAGAAAGCTGGCCATGTTGTCTTTCACACAGGTGCAGGTGTCAGTACTTCTGCTGGTATTCCTGATTTCCGTGGACCGAATGGTGTCTGGACTTTGGAGAAGAAAGGCTTGAAGCCAGAAATCAATGTGTCATGGGATGATGCAAAGCCCACAACCACTCACCTGGCCTTAGCATCATTGCAAGAGGCAGGGTATGTGCAGTATGTCATCACTCAAAATATTGATGGTCTCCACTTAAAGTCTGGATTGCCAAGGCTTAAAATGTCAGAACTGCATGGAAATATGTTCGTTCACCAGTGCAACTTCTGCAAGAGGCAGTTTGTTCGCAAGTCAGCCGTGACCACAGTTGGGGAGAAGTGCCTCAACCTGCCTTGTCCTGGAACAGGGAAGGCAGGTAGAGGATGCCGGGGAAAGCTGCATGACATCATCTTGGACTGGGAGGGCTCCCTGCCTGAAAAGGACTTGGAACTGGCTGAGATGCACTCAGAAGTTGCTGATCTCAGTGTTTGTTTGGGAACCACATTGCAGATTCTTCCCAGTGGCAACTTACCAACATGGACAAAGAAACGTGGTGGAAAGCTGGTGATCTGTAACCTGCAGCCCACAAAGCATGACAAGAAGGGAGACCTGATTATTAACACCTATGTTGATGATGTCATGACTCAACTGTGCAAAAGGCTTGGAGTGGAGATAAAGGAGTATGACGAGGCCCAGGATCCCACAAAATGTACAGCATCAGGTGATCAGATCATTGAGTGGACTATACCTCAGTCTAGCTTCAAAGATGCTGTCCTGCTTGAAAAGGTGAAAAAGGTCAAGGTCAAAGTGAAAGACACAAAACTGAGTGTGAAAAGATCTAAGGAAACCAAAACCAACTCCCCCTCAGCAAAGAAACTCAAAACACAGAGCCCAGGGGGAAATGACAATGGTTCCAGTCCATCTAAGTCAGGTACTCACAGTGTCTGTGGCAGCCAGGAGCAGGCAGCTGTCACCAATGGTACTGGCGCATCTGGTGGTGGTGCTGACGGCTGCCAGTCTGACCAGGCACCAGGTGATGAGCTGGTGCCATCTGCACCCTCCAGTGAGACTGCTGAAGATGCTGAACAGGTGCAGGGACACAGTGGGTTGGGTGCTGTGCCTGATGGGAAGCCATCAGATAGTGGTGAGCAGCAGCATAGCTCGTCTGTGGTGAAACTGAACACATCATGAACCTGACTGATGTGCTGTTGTTAGTTGTCATCTCCATGAGTCTCATCTCATCAAGTAGGAAACAATCATGTATCCATGCTGCCATACAGTTTTCTTCCTTTTTGTTCAGTGAGAAGTTTTGCTCCTGTGTTTCATGTATCATTGCACATTTCATGCTGACCCATTGTAATAGTGTGTAGTCATGCCGATTGAACTCAGAAAACCTTTTGTGAGGTCATTTTTTGATTGAGTTAGTGTATCAAAACAGGAATCAAGTGGTAACTGGTAAGATAAAGTGGTAACACCGCTTCTCAAACCAGATTAAATGTCCTTCAAGTCACATTCTTGCTCCATGTTTTGAGTGCTTGTGGCTACTGGCTACTGCATTTACTGAATTGTTATGTGGACTCGAAGTTGTGTGCTCTTGTAATTAATAAATTGAGTTCATCTCATTATCATGTAGTCTAAAGTGAAAAATCAGTATCGACTTATAGAGTTCAGGAGCTACTCAGATGTTTGCTCTGTAGGTGGTGTTTCACCGTCTTACACATGACTATCAAAAACATACGAGTAAAACATCAGCGGTGTAGTTGCCATTTACCAGCACTGGCGACTGAACGCGTTCGAGCCCGTCGTGCAGGGCCGGTGCTTGGTCGCCGTACCCCGCAGGGTCGCTGACGTCCGTGCCTGGCCGAGCGCGTGATGACGGCGGGCGCTCGGTCATCGGTGTGACGACAATCTGGCGTCGGACAGAGCCGATCACGGACACGTATGGCCGCATCTGACGGACGGACGGACGGACGGGCGGAGCGCGGGTGCGGTGCCAGTTGCCACTGATACTGGCGTCGTACACGGCCGTCTCAGGCGAAAGGAGGCGCTGGCTCGCTGAGATATGGGCTCCAGATGTGTGGGGGCCGGTACTCGGCGGAGAACGGCCTCCCCAGCTGCGCGGCCTGCACTTCAGTTCAGACGGCCACTGCCACTTTTGTCATCTGGCCGGAACTCGTCGCAGAAATGTCGCGAAAATGAGGATGTCGAGCGGCGGAGAGTCAGGTCGTAACTGGGCGCGGGACGTGGTTTGGCCGTCCTCTAGGCAGCAGTGATAGGAACGTAATCGGCCAATGTGTGGGCAATATGCGGCCAACTGGATGCAGTAACTCGTGCTTATCTGACTGAGCCGTCCCGAGGCTCGGTCCAGAACTGGACAGTGGACAGCCGTGCGTCACCGGCTGGCCAGAACTGGCGAATACGGCGCCGCCTCTGACAGCTTCGCAACATGTTACGAAGGCACCAAACTACTTCGTAAATGTTCAAATGGTTGCTAAATTGGAATTCAGCTACAAAAAAAAACTGGCTTAGAAACATGTAAAACTCGAAAAAGTGAACTGAGGTCACCAATGTTCAGTGACCTGACCTGACATTCAGGTGACCTTGACATCCACCCTAATGCATGGGAGCAACATCAACCCTCGCATGTGTGCGGCGTTTTCCAGCTTCTAATGTGTAGGGGGGGGGGGGTCGGTTGCACCCCCCTTGCCGTTTGGCCCCTGATCGAGCTAGAGCTTCGCGGAAAAAACGAGCGTGTTGCCCGTGACGAGAGGATGCCGATGATACCCAATTTTAAGGTCCTAGGTCATTGGTTGACCTTCCAGGTCAGGTCAATGACCCAAAGCCGGGAAAATCGGGACCTATTAGAAAGTCGTAAAGTGTGGCTGCTAAGGGGTTTTTCGGGGTGCTGATCACGAATATCGTGTTAGTTTTGATCACAGATGATGTCTTTAAGCATTTAGACCAGGTCGGGTCAGGTCAGGTCAGGTCAATCAGTAGGCGTCGTGACGGGTATTCGTAGTACGTGTCAACCGCCTCTGACAGCTTCGTAACATGTTACGAAGGCACCAAAACTACTTCGTAAATGTTCAAATGGTTGCTAAATTCGAGTTCAGCTCCAAAAACTAGCCTAGAAACATGTAAAACTCGAAAAAGTGAACCGAGGTCACCCGAGGTCACCAAAGGTCAATGACCTGACCTGACCTTCAGGTGATCTTGACACCCACCCTAATGCATGGGAGCAACATCAAATCACATGTTTGAACGTTTGAAACCACGAAAAGCTTGCAAACGCGCGGCTAATGCGAGCCGACGTACGCCGAATCGCGATTCCGGCCAAACATGGTCTCGGAAAAGAGGTCACAGGTCAAAGGTCATTTGGGTCAGGGTCATGAAATTTTCAGGGTAGGTGTCAAATTGATCAATGCGAGGGTACTGAAAGTTTCGTCGCGATCGGCCGCTTTTTACGCGAGTTATTCGCGAAAAACCATGGGGGGGTCCATCCGACCCCCCCCCCCTACACATGCGAGGGTCAAATCACATGTTTGAACGTTTGAAACCACGAAAAGCTTGCAAACGCACGGCTAATGCGAGCCGACATACGCCGAATCGCGATTCTGGCCAAACATGGTCTCGAAAAGTAGGGTGAATAGGTCAAAAACGCCCCCCTTAAGCGCGAAACCTTCTGACACTCAACCCAACACAGATTACTTAAACCTTTGGGCACCATCATGTAGCTCATTCTTTTTACTACGTTTTGAGACCAAGAAAAGACACCTGCGTGAGGTATTTAACCCCCCCAAAAGGTTTTCGCATACCCTTGCAAAAGGGCGTTTTGCCCCATACCCTGGGTAATACGCCCACACCCATGTGCAAAGCGCCCCCACCCCATCTATCAACAGAAAATGATGAACATGGCAGAACTTGACGTCATTCTGACGTCATTTGTGGTCAACCTATCATAGCCTTTGGAATAAAATTTTGTTGCAATGTGTAAAATGGATGCCCGGAGGAGTCCTGAAAGTTTGGTGACGATATCTGCAGTCGTTTAGGATATATCAGCAAAAAAGGACAGGGAGAGGCCTTTTCGGCCCCGACCTACAGGGCGCTACCCTGCACTCTCACCACCGTGCAAAACGCCCCCCTTTCAGAAAACTGGGGGCGTCTTGCCCCATGCATCGAGTAGGCGTCTTGCCCCATCCACTCCATTTCCGGTCAACAAAATATTGACAAAAAACGCGCCACTAACGCCGCAGCATAATATATTCAACAGAATGACAATAAAACGCACTTTTGAGTGATGTGCACAATAGCAAGTTTTGTGATATAAAGAGGGCATCAAAATATTAGGAATCTTCTGTAAAAACAACAAAAACAACACCCAAAACCAACATCAGCACCTACCCACGCTGCTCCTCAAGACTCAGAACCGGAAATAGAGACCTACGTAAACAAGCAGCTGACTGTTCTGAAAGACAGGATAAAACACCTATCCGTCGATAAGAAATACGATTTTTTTAGGGGAGGCGTTTAACCCAGGGGTGCGTTTTCCCCATAGTTACCCTAAGTCACAGGTCAAAGGTCATTTTGGTCAGGGTCATGAAATTTTCAGGGTAGGTGTAAAATGGATCAATGCGAGTGTAATGAAAGTTTCGTCGCGATCTGCCGCTTTTTACGCAAGTTATTCGCGAAAACCTCAGGGGGGTTGCATCAACCCCCCGTGCCGGCGAGGGTTAAAAGCATCTCTTGAGAGTGATTGCCATAGTCAGTGGCGTATCCAAGGGGGACCCTGGGGGTCCTAGGATCCCCCCTGGAGCCTAGACAAAACGTTTTTTTTTAATAACACGAAAAAATTGAAATAACTTCAAGGGCCCTTTTGACCACTTCCCATTTTATTCGCAAAAAGAAAAAGTATTGTAGAACTCTTTTAGGGACTCCCTGAGGACTATAAGAGGACACCTTTAGGCCAATGAGGGGCCTTGTGAAGTAAACAGAGGGCCCTCTCAGGTACACAGAGGGCCCTCTCAGGCACACAGAGGGCCCTCTCAGGTACACAGAGAGTCCTCTGAGACACACACAGCCACATGGCCCTTTTAGGCACACAGTGGGCCCTCTCAGGCACACAGAGGGCCCTCTCAGATACACATAGGGCCCTCTCAGACACACATAGGGCCCTCTCAGGTACAGAGAGGGCCCTTTCAGGCACACAGAGGACCCTCTCAAACACACAGGGCCCTCTCAGGTACACAGAGGGCCCTCTGAGACACACAGAGTGCCCTTTCAGGCACACGGAGGGCCCTCTCAGGCACACAGAGGGCCCTCTCAGGTACACAGAGGGCCCTCTCAGGTACACAGAGGGCCCTCTCAGGCACACAGAGGGCCCTCTCAGGCTCACAGAGAGTCCTCTGAGACACACAGAGGCCCTTTCAGGCACACAGAGGGCCCTTTCAGGCACACAGAGGGCCCTTTCAGGCACACAGAGGGACCTCTCAGGCAAACAGAGGGCCCTCTCAGGTACACATAGAGCCCTCTCAGGCACACATAGGGCCCTCTCTAGCACACAGAGGACCCTCTCAGGCACACAGAGGACCCTCTCAGGCAAACAGAGGGCCCTCTCAGGTACAGAGAGGGCCCTTTCAGGCACACAGAGGGCCCTCTCAAACACACAGGGCCCTCTCAGGTACACAGAGGGCCCTCTGAGACACACAGAGTGCCCTTTCAGGCACACAGAGGGCCCTCTCAGGCACACAGAGGGCCCTCTCAGGCTCACAGAAGGTCCTCTGAGACACATAAAGGCCCTTTCAGGCACACAGAGGGCCCTCTCAGGCACACAGAGGGCCCTCTCAGGCTCACAGAGGGCCCTCTCAGGCACACATAGGGCCCTCTCAGGCACACATAGGGCCCTCTCAGGCACACATAGGGCCCTCTCAGGCACACAGAGGGCCCTCTCAGGCAAACAGAGGGCCCTCTCAGGCAAACAGAGGGCCCTCTCAGGTACACAGAGGGCCCTTTCAGGCACACAGAGGGCCCTCTCAAACACAGAGGGCCCTCTCAGGCACTCAGGGGGGCCTCCCAGACACACAAAGGGCCCGCTAAGACCAACAGAGGGCCCCTTAAGACTAACAGAAGGCCCTCTGAGGTACCAAGGTCAATTTCAGGCCACAAGGTGTCCTATGAGGCCACCAGACGGCCCTCTTATATCAAAGAAAGTCCCTGGAGGTCACCAGAGGGCCCTCTGAGGTGAACAAAGGGCCCTCTCAGCCGCCTCAAAGAGGGCCCTCTGAGATCGAGGCGATCAAAGAGATCACAGAGGGGCCTCTAAGGCGAATGGAGGGCCTTCAAATGCCAGAAAGTGCCCTCTGAGGCCACTGGAGGGCCTTCTGAGGTGCTATGAGGCTATGTCAGACCATCATGAGCCCTATGAGGTCATCAGGCCCTCTGAGATCAAAGAGGGTTCTTGGAAGTCATCGGAGGACCCCTTGAGGCCCGTTGAGGCAAACAAAGGCCAGAGGGCCCCCTTAGACACCATAAAGAAGTAAAAAAGATCCCTCTGAGGTCAAAGACAGCTCTCTGAGATGTAATAGGGCCATTTGAGGCATCCGAGGGCCCTCTGATGCCACAGAGAGGCGCCCTCTGATGCCAAAATAGGGTCCTCTGAAGTTTGAAGCCACCAGAGGGCCCCCTGAGGCGAACAGAGGGCCCTCACATCCACCTCAAAGAGGGCCCTCTGAAAATCAACTGGCCCTCGTAGTCAGTATCCCAAAATTGTATTTTGGCTTCGGTGTCAGAGGGGGAAATAGGTCACCCAAAAGGGGGATAAGAGTGGACAATTGTCAGTCACAGGGCAGTCGGAGCCCTCTGAGAAGGCCACTCGAGCCTTACAACAGGAACAGAGGGCCCTCTGAGGTGATATGAAGGCTATGTCAGGCCACTATGGGCTCTATGAGGTCATCAGGCACTCTGAGGAAAAAGCTGGCCCTCTGATGCGAACAGAGGGCCCTTTAGGACAATCAGAGGACTTTTAGGCCAACTAGGCCAACTTATGAGGCCAACAATGAGTGAGTGACAATAGAGTGTCACGTTTGGGACACAAACAGGGCCTCTCAGGCACCCGGAGGGACCTCTTTTCTAAGGCAAACAGGGGATCCCCTTAGATGATATGAGGGCTTTTGTAGGCCACCAGGGGTCTCATGTATTAGACCAACATACGGCCATCTGAAGTAAAAGAGGACCTTTGGAGGTAAAAAGGGTCCCTGGAGAGAAAACAGAGGGCCCTTTCGGGTATTCAGAAAGACTATCCCGCGCCCTGGTGGGGTCTGTTTATAACGCGACCTGGTGGGGGGGGGCTATTTTTTGCCCCCCCCCCCTCATATCTCCGAAACTACTGGACGGATCCGCAAAATTCAAACGGCGTTCGAAAGGCCTGTCAAATTTATCGAAGGAAACCAAATTTCATTGACCTCGGGGTCACCGATGACGTCACAGGTCAGGTCAAAGATGAAATGTTTCACCGTGCACGGGTCTTCTAAGGAGTGCGCTATAACACCGAGGAAAACGCATTTTGTCAAGAATCAGCGATAGGGCGTCAGTTGCCTAGTAGATATGTTGCTATTAGAGGTCACTGACAATACAAGGTCACGTCACAGGTCAGGTCACCAAGGGTCACAGGTCAGGTCACATGAGCCCAACTTTACTAAGGTTGTGTGCTAGAAGCTGTCTCCAAACGAGAAAAGAAAACTCGTTCTTAAAATGTTGATCACTGCCATGGGCGTAATATTGCAAATCAGGTAACTAACTATTTGCTTAACCCTATTCCTGGCGGGCTCCGCCGGGACAAGAAACTGGCGGGGGGGGGGCCGATTCGGCCCCCCCCCCCTGAGATCTCGAGAACGAAGCAAGATAGCGAGAAGCGGTAAACGGCATCGGATACGCACGGCCAGGATCTACAATTTTTACTAAGGTCATTTTCAGGTCAGGCCAAAGATGACGTCACAGGGGTCGAAAAAGTCAAAATGGCGGCGCTAGATATGGAGAGAGTTTTTCTCGAATAACTTTCGAATTAGTCAAGATAGGAACAAACTAAGGGCATCATCGTGATCCTCTCCTCAATCCGCATCGAATGATATATATGTTGACCTCGAAAGGTCAAGGTCAAAGGTTGACCTAAGGTCACGTGACCTCGAGGTCATCATGTATATCATTCGATGCGTCTTGACGAGCTGAACACAATGAGACCATCCACGCGTCTGTATCTTGTTCCTGTACGGAGTTATTGGCCAAAAACCTTTGGTGACCTTTGATGACGTCACATGACCTCACAGCTGCCCAACAGCAAAACAGACCTCAAGGTAGTGAAGGTTGATCGTATATGAAGTCATGTATGGTATATGGGGCCATTCCGACCCGTTTTAGTGGTAAAAACAGGGAGTTGATTTTTCCCCCATTGACTTATAATGGGGAGGTCGCGAAACTGACCTGACCTTAGGTCACCGATATCAAAATTCCGAGATATACAAATTGCACATACTGGTACCCTAACTAAAGCCTGAAGAGAAGAAATTGATCGGTCAAAAACTCTAGCTCTGGCGTGATTGCAAACTTTTCTGAGGTAGGGTCACCAAACCGCCTCTGGTGACCTGACCTGAGGTCAGATCAACTCAAAATTTTCAGACATGTTGCGTAGAAGCCTTTTAGGAAAAGTCAGAAAATTTGAGCTTCCTAGCTCAACGCGTTTGGGAGAAATAACCAAAAAACCTCAGGGGGGGCTCCTGAGGCCCCCCCCCGCCAGGAATAGGGTTAAAGGGACCCTCCCACCTTCAAAAAAGTTAATGAATTGGCATGAAAGTGATGTCCCTTGGTTCAGAAAGAGCGAAAACGAATATCTACCAAATTTCACCGAAAAATTTTCACTGGTTTTCAAGATATTAGGCTTTTACTTTTGTTTACTTTTTGGGATCTCCCCTGTTTCTAGCGACTTTATTTGGAAGCAATAATTTGGCAGCCTTAAAGTGCGGCAGACGTTGCGCGCAAAGCAGCGTATACAACCACGTGTTAACGATGGTTTTAGTCTAAGATTTAAAAATCGTTAGATCTCCGCTGACGTCACAAATTCTAAGGGGGCATTCCAATGCATTAGCCCCTTAGAATCCGAAAACTGCAAGTCTGAAATTCCATATCTTCGAATTAAAGCATTTTTCGATGTTGTGAGTGCCCAAACCGGTATTTGCAGGCCATGGCCACCAATTTGGCTATCTCAACTCAAAACTAATGTTAAGGTGGGAGTGTCCCTTTAACATACCATAATCTCCAGCCCCAGGACCCGCGTGTGGTCGCCAATGCCAAGACTGCTCTCAAATCGGGTTCAGTTTCGAAAATTTGGCGCGTTTTCGGCGCACTTTTTCTGAAACAATGCTTGACCTCGCTGCCTCCGACTGGCCTGCCAGTGCCAAAGACCGCAACCATACCTGTTTATAATAGCGTACTCGTCAGGATGCTCATAAACACCGAGCGTCCGTTGCACGCTTCGAAATCGGACTGTTGTAACCGGGACGCGTACTCTTGCCACGCGGAGTCCAACGCTCTACCGACTAAGCTGCGAGACCGGGACCGGTCGATATTCCTGGATCGACTCCCTGTTTGTTTTTTAGGAGGTTGAGCTGCCCAACATTGAAGAAGGCTGCGTAAGGGGTTTGCTTATGATGACTGTTGACAACAATGTGAGCATATCGTCTTTCCGACTATTGGTCGCCGGCCGGGGTAACTTTTTCAAACATCCTCCACCCATGGACAGCATGTTTTATGGCCAATTTTTCATTTCCAACTCAATGGTGTTGGTTATAAGACTATCAGGTACGGCTTAGGTCACTTTCTGGTGAAGTTTAGGTCAAGGTCAGGTCAAGGTCAGGCCAAAAAAGGTCAAATTTTAAAGTTGATAGTTTTGCATAAAATGGGTATTGATTCGATGCAGCTCGTCACGGGGAGTCTAATGGTGGTCTTTGTTTTGCGCTACGGGGTCTAGAATTGCTAAAAATTGAGTTTGAAAATTTGACGTCATCAATTTTGAACAGTTTTTTCACTATAACTTCGCCAAAAAAAGAGGAATCAATCTCAAATTTGGTATGTGGATGGAAGGCGGTAAGGACTATCACATATATTCCGGTTTTTGCGAAATTCAAAAAACTTTTTGGATTTTTTGATCATTATATCCAAAAAAATTATTTTTTGATTTTTGGGGGTCAAAATCCAAAAATTTCAAAAATCCGAGATAGCAGTTTTGTAGCCCTGTCAATTCTACAGCTTTTATGTTCTAATCATTTTTCTGTATTTGCAAAGATATAGGCCTGACAGCTCTTCCCGCGAAACCCTTTTTTGGGTCGAAAACGGCAGAACATGACGTCACTCTGACGTCATTTCCGGCCAACCTATCATAGCCTTTGGAAAAATTTTTGGTCACCACATGTAAAATTGATGTCCGGGAGGGTACTGAAAGTTTGGTTACGATCGGCGCAGCGGTTCTGGAGATATATCGAAAAGTCTGGAGGGGGGGCAAAAAATAGCCCCCCCCACCAGGGCGCGGGCTATGGGGCCACTGAGGGCCCTTTGAGGCCAGTGATGGTCTTCAGAGGCCATCAGAGGTTCCCTCTGAGGGTAACAGAGAGTCCTTAAGACGACCAGAGGCCCCGCGTGAAAATGCAGGTGTCACAAGGCCCGGTTTGCATCAAAGGTTAGGTAGCTATGTCCAGTTTTGGCTCTCTGTTGCCGACGTGTTCCGAACTGTCGCAAAAAAATCGATGTGGTGGCACCCACGCCCCCGGCCCCCCTCGGCCGGCCAGGGTCCTTCTAACCAGGGATGCAGAGCCGTGGAAATTTCAGACGGCTCCGGCTCCGGAAAAAAAATCGGATCCGGCTCCGGCTCCGGCTCCGGCGGCTCCGGCTCCAGTACTCAGTAATCCTCTATACAGTTAACCCGCGCCCCGTTGGGCTCTGCCGAGCAACGCGCCCGGTTGGGGGGGGGGCCATTTTGGCCCCCCCCCCTAAGATCTCGAGAACCACGCAACATAGCGACAAGCGGTAAACGGCGTTGGATAGCCCCAACGGGGAACTACCTTGTGACCCAATTTTATTGACCTAGGTCAAACCGATGACGTCACAGGTCAGGTCAAAGGTTCAATTTTCACCGTTTACAGGCACTTCAAGAAATGCGTTGTAAAATCGAGTAAAATGCATTTCATTGAAAATCATCGATGGGGAAATGTTCTTCAAACACATATTTTGCTATTTGAGGTTACTGATACCAGGTCAGGTCACAGAGGTCAGGTCACGGGGGGGTCACAATATGAAAGTGTCGTGTGATACATGTTTTATGGTCCATTTTACATGACAAATGCGATTATATGGGTCAGGCAGCCTTTGGGGCCAGCTTAGATCACGTTTTGGTCAAGGTCAGGTCAAGGTCAGGTCAAGGTCAGGTCAAGGTCAGGTCAAATTAGGTCAAATTTCAAAGTTAATATTTTTGCATAAAATGGGTATCGAATCGATGCAGCTCGTCACGGGGAGTTCAATGGTGGTCTTTGTTTTCCCGTACGTGGTCTAGAATTCCTAAAAATTGAGTTCAAAAAATTGACGTCATCATTTTTGAACAGTTTTTTTCGCTATAACTTGGCCAAAAAACGAGATATCGATCTGAAATTTGGTATGTATATAGAAGAGCGCTGGGACTATCACATATATTCCGTTTTTTTTCGAAATTCGGAAAATTTTTGGATTTTTTCAAAGTTTTTTTCTAAAAAAAATCAATTTTTTGATTTTTTTTTGTCAAAAACCAAAAATTTTGAAAATCCGAGATAGCAGTTTTGTAGCGCCGCTTTTTGTCTACTAGACCATATAAAGAACTTTGAAATTGCTTGATAACTGTAGATTTGGTGAGCGTTTCAAGATTGCATGTTTTTTGCTCATTTTTGCTCGAACATGACCTCAGTTTGACCTCAATAACTCCTGACCTAAGGTGACCTAAGACTTGAAATTTGGTGTGAAGGTGTCAAATTGATGCCCGGGAAGGTACTGAAAATTTGGCGGCGCTGCGCGCCGCCGTTTTCTTGCTATTCAGGAAAAACCACAGGGGGGGCCAAAATGCCCCCCCCAACGGGGCGAGGGTTAAATACGGGTGGAAGAGAAAAGATGAAGGATTGGTTCACGTTCCTTCTGTATTTGCATAGCAAGGCTGTTTTGAATGTCACATGTTTTACTGCCTTGTACTGTCAAACCGAACTATGTAGGTCAATAATTGTTTCCTCTTTAAAAAAAAGTAGCTGGAGTCGCCGCCTTTTTTGAATGTTCCGGCTTCGGCTCCGGCTCCGGGCTATATTCTTTCACGGCTCCGGCTCCGGGCAAAATATGCCTGCTCCGGCGGCTCTGCAGCTCCAGCTCCGCGACTCCGCACCCCTGCTTCTAACTCGGCTTCTGAGCCACGACACGCCAAAGGCAGCGTTTGAAGGGACGCAAACAATAATGACGAAATTACTCTGGTCACTTTTTAGATCAGGTCAAAAGTCAGTTCACATAGGTCATCCAAGGGCAAATTTCGCCAATTTTCAGATCCAATTTCGACAATTTTCAACAAACCATCGCATGACTCGGAAATGTGGAGCTACAGTGCCGGGGAAAAGCGTAGTTAATAGCTCTTTCAACACCCGTTTCGCCGTTTCCATCCTCATGACATTCAAATCCTTCTCCTCCATGCCGCAAACCCTGATCCGGGCTGGACCTGGACGGGCAACTTTATTCCATGCGGGCGGCTCCCATTGGAGCGCACTGCAGCTGCTAATCAAGCACGCTCGTGACCGCGTGCAGTGAGCACTTGGGGGGCACGGCTGCGCGCCCTATCCCACAAAGAAGAAGAGCACTTGGGGGGCTGGTCGGCCTGTCCTGTTGGACAGGGTCAGCCCCGGTGACTCACCAAGGTGCCCGCCCAGACCAATGTCTCCCTCAATTCCTTTCCTATCATCCTTCCGTCCCTGAGCTCTGTTCGCACCCCGTTTATTTATCAGCAGGCTGCGAGCATGCTGCTACTTCTTGGCTCCTCATTGGTCGAATTCAAGTGGTCTATTCGTTAGACCAATGAGAGACCAAGAAGCGCCAGCAATAACTTCCTTATATGGGGAAAACCGACAGCACGCTGATATAAAAACAGTGATCAAACAGGGCTCTGAACACCGTTCCATGCTTCTATCCTCAGGAAACTGAAATCCTTCTCCTCCACGCCGCAACCCCTCTCCGGGCTGGACAGGCAACTTTATCTCATGCGGGCTGCTCCCTTGGAGCGGCATCGCTGCTCCCGAGGGAGCGCACCCCGTAGCCGGGTGCAGTGAGTGCATAGGCGTAGGAACAGGGGGGGGCCAGGTGGGCAAGTGCCCACCCACTTTTCGAGGTGGGGGGTCCAACCATGTGTTTTGGCCCACCCACTTTTCACTCGAGGCCCCCTCGTCTCGATTTGAGAGGACGTCGACGTCGTCACCTTCCAGAATAAACAAACTCGGTAAAAAATAAGTTCCACGAATCCCTACGCTCGGACTCCAAGGGGCCGTGATGGATCCAAGGAGGCCCTCTGTTCATACTTGTCAGTCGAAGCCCCTGAGACTGATGGCCTGAGAGGCCCTAGTGGATCTGAGGAGGCCCCAATATCCACACTGAGGCCCCTGACACTGGCGGTCTGGGAGGCCCCTCTATCCACACTAGTCAGAGGAGGCCCCTCTATCCTCAATAGTCAGAAGAGGCCCCTGAGACTGATGGTCTGGGAGGCCTGTCCATCTGCACTGTAGTCAGAGGAGGCCCCTGAGACTGATGACCTGAGAGGCCCTTATAATCACACCAGGCAGAAGAGGCCCATGAGACTGATGGACTGAGAGGCCCTTCTATTCATACTGGCCACAGGAGACCCCCAAACTTTCGGTCTGGGAGGTCCCTCAATCCACACCAGTCAGAAGAGTCTCCTGAGACTGATGACCTGGGAAGCCCTTATCTTCACACTAGGCAGAGGAGGCCCCTGAGACTGATAGTATGAGAGGCCCTCATATTCACACCAGTCAGAAGAGGCCCCTGAGGCTGATGGCTGTGAGGCCCTTCTGTTCATATAACTGGCCACTGGAGGCCCCTGAAACTGGTGGTCTGGGAGGGCCCTCTATCCACACACTAGTTAGTCAGAAGAGGCCCCTGAGACCGATGGTCTGAGAGGCTCTTATATTCATACTGGCAACAAGAGGCCCCTGAGACTGATAGAAAGGTCCACTCCTAATGAATCTGAGGGGGCCCTCTATCCACATTTGCACTTTTCTAGGAAGGCCCCCGAGACTGATGGTCTGAGAGGCCCTTTTATTTATACTGTCCACAGGACCTCCCTGAGATTAATGGTCTGAGAGGCTCTTCTATATATTTATAATAACCATAGGAGGCCCCTAGGATTGATGGTCTAACAGGCCCTTCTATTTATACTAGCCAGAGGAGGCCCATGAGACTGATGGCCTGAGAGGCCCTTGGCCTTCTATTCAAACTAGGCAGATGAGGCCCCTGAGAATGATAGTCCGAAGAGCCATGCGGCGGCAACTGGCCGTGGTCATATTTCGGCTCGGTAGGGCCCCACAGAGCTCATGAGAGCACCTCAAGGGCTCCTAAGTAGACACGCTTATCCCCATAAGGGTGCCATGCCGGCTTCTGAAGGCTCCTTGTAGGCATCTAAGGGCCCTTTCCGGCCTCTAACGGCTCCACCCGCCTGTGATGGCTCCACAACAGTGTTTATGAGCGCCACACAGCGGCGCCTTTGAGGGTCATACTAGTGTCTCTTAGGGCCCTATATCGGTGGCTCTGGGGGGCCCACACCGGCGCCTCTGTGGGCCACCACGCCTGTGCATCTCAAGGCTCTATAGGTACATCTGAAGGACCCTCACCGACACCTCTGAGGGCCCCACACCAGTTTCTCGGAGTTCTGAAGGCCCCACACCGGTGACTCTGAGGACTCACCGGCTCCTGAGAGCACCATGTTGATGTCTAACGGCTCCACAAGGCCACTGAAGGTACCACACAAGCTCTCACTGAGCTCTAATGTCCATGTACCGGCCTCTGTGGGATTTAAGCCAGCGCATTCATAGCTCCACACCAGCAATTGTAAGGGCTTCACACTGAAGTATCTGAGGGTTCCACACCGGTGGCTCTAAGGGCCACATACCGGCATCTCTGAGGGCCCCATACCGGCGTCTCCGAGGGTTCACATCTGGCGGGCACCCATCAGCGACTGAAAGTCCCACACTGTCGACTCCGCCCCATCTGCGTCTGGGAGCACCATGCCGTCTCTAAGAACCACAGCGGCTCCTCCGTACGAAAGATGGGCGTCTGCATGCCAAAGGGGAGCGGTTCTGAGACAGTAGGGCACCTAAGTGCAATAGAGGGGCGCCTATGAAGCCCATAGGGGCGCCTCAATGCGAAAGAGGGGCGCCTCTGAGGCCTCCATATATGGGCGTCCACATGCAATAGAGGTCTGCAATTGATCAATGCCATGGGGGTGCATTGATAAGAAACAGGGGCGCCGGCATGGCAAAGAGAGGCGCCTTCAAGTGTCCATAAAAGAGAGACGCCTATGATAAGCGCACATTGTATGCGACAACGGGGCGACTGTCCGGGACATATAGGGATGTCTCTGATGACTATAGGGCGCTTATATGCCAAAGCGGGCGCCTATGAAGCTAATGGGGGCACCTGGGAAACGAGGAAGACATTTGTGTAAGGGTTTTCAGGGGTCATGCGCCGTTTGCGGCAAATAGATTCTTAAAAAATCGGAGGGGAAATAAGTTTTAAAAATGGTGCGGACTTTCCGCACTGTTCGCTTAAGCGGTTACGCCTCTGGGTACATCTGCACGATCTCAGAAGCTAGATTTGGAGGTCATACTTGAAAGCAGCCAGCAGGACGAGGCAAAAGTTGGAGGCCCCTGAAAATAGGAGGCCCCCTAGAAAAGGAGGCCCTTCGACAGGGTGGCCCACCCACTTTTCATGACGTTCCTACGCCCATGAGTGAGTGCCTTGGGGCTGGGTGGCCTGTCCTCTGGACGGGCTCAGCCCCGGCGACTCACTAGGGTGCCTGACCAGACCAATGTCTCCCCCTATATCTCATCATCTCCAATGTCTCCCCCTATATCTCATCCTATATCATCCTCCCGGCTCTGAAATGGTCTTAATGGACCGAAAGGGCCTAACCCAATAAAACAAAAAACAAGGGCTCTGAAATGGACTCGCCAGACCGAAAGGGCCTGGGCCCAACCCAACAAAACAATCAAAGCTCTTTTAATGCTCTTTCTGTAAACTGTGCTCAGATTTGACCTAGGCCTGTTAATTCTACACCTTTTAAGTCGGAACATTTTTATGTTTCTACAGCTCTGTAGGCCTGTGGCTCTTCTTGCGAAACCTTTTTTTTGTCGAAAATGGCAGAACATGACGATTTGCGGCCAAACTATCATAGCCTCTGGAAAAAAAATTGGTCACAATGTGTAAAATGGATGCCCAGAGAGGTCCTGAAAGTTTGGTGGCGATATTTGCAGTCATTTAGGAGATAGCTACGGAAGAGGACAGGGGGCCGTTTCGCCCCCCCCCCCCCCTCCCTACGGGGCGCGGGTTAACGCCCTTTCAACTCAGGCTACAAGGGCCCTTTTGCCACTTAAGGGCCCTTTCAACTCAGTCAGTCAAGGGCCCTTTTGACTGCGGATCCCCCCTGAGAGAAATCCTAGATACGCCACTGGCCATAGTTCAATGTTTTGCATCAAAATCGGCCGAAGACGTCATTCTGACGTAATTTCCGGTCAATTTACGGCCGTAGCCACGAAATTTTGGTTTTGACACAAGGTGTCAAATTGAGGCAGCCATCGAAGGTGGCAGCCCGGCAGGCAGTGGGCCTCCCGGCCACCTTCCGCGCGGTGGGGTGGGGGTGGGGGCATTTTTTGTCGCCCCCCGTAGGTATCTCCGAAACTACCGGACGGATCCGTAAAATTCAAACGGCGTTCGATAGCCCTGTCAAATTTGTTGAGGAAAACCAAATTTCATTGACCGCGGGGTCACCGATGACGTCACAGACCAGGTCAAAGATAAAATGCTTCACCGTTCACGGGTCCTCTAGGGAATGCGCTATAACACCGAGTAAAACGCATTTTGTCGAAAATCAGCGATAGGGCGTCAGTTGCATAGTATACAGGGTTGGGCAGATAAATTGGGACAAAATACATATTTGCATTTAGAACGCCGTAGCTTAGAAATTTGTAAACATAGGCATTTCAAATTTGGATCACATATTGTCACACCAATTTTACACATTTTCACCAAATATGGTCACCGTGGTCCACCTGCATCAGTCCTTATCGGTGCCTAGACTGGCCGCACGCGCGGCGAGATTTTCCGTCTGAAATGGCTCGTAATTGTAGCCAACTGGCACTGCTGAGGCTCACCACAGTCACATCGGGACGTTCGTTAGACTCACCCGCAAAAACGCCCCAGCAACCAGAACTTGTGTGGGCTGAGGTTTACTGAGGAAGGGGGCATTTTATTTTCCCTTGGGTACAGTTTGCGGGATCCTCCGTTTCAGGAGATTTTGTATTTAATTTACTGTATGCCGGGGAGGTGACTCCTCGAAGAGCATCACTCCATGCAGGATGTTGCCTTCTTTCATCTTGTTGATTCGAACTGCCGGAATAATGGTTAGCTACCCTGTAATGGCGAACCCCCTCCCGATCCCGTAAAATAAGGGGGCCCCACGTGACCGTCAGAAGTCACCGGGTGGAATGCCATCACCGATGTCTGCTGCATGCTTTCAGGAACTAAGATCACGTCTTCTGGGCTGGTTGCGATGTTACATGGTGTTTAAGGTTGTTCATATGTTCGGTTATGGGGAGGGGATACCATCGTCGAAAAAGACCTGCACGTGCTTGCTCGCTTCTCCAAGCCCTTCAAGAGGAAACAATCTTTTTAAAGTCACAGCTGCTTCAACATCTATGTTGACAGGTTGATATGCATCAATGCATAATAGTGCATGTTTGAGGTGCTGGTATATCGCTTTCTCATGGCGCGGCTACCTTCGTTGTAAGCTCGCGCCACTGTTTTCGCGAGGATCCTCTGATTTAACCGAATTTTGCCTTTTAGGCCCCCCTGGAAAACCGGGGAAGCGGCCGGTGTCAATGCAATAGGTATATAAGGATGAGTCAATATCATCTCTTCTTCCAACGTTTACGTCTGTTCGATACACACTACTTTCAGCCATTTTATGGAGCATAATTAGAGTATTGGCACGCATGTGCGCGCGGACTAAGTTGACAGTGGCTTGCTTAAGCCCACGTTCTGTGACAGCCGACTCAAAATTACAACACAACCTGCATAACATGGAAACGTATTCATTAGCCTATATTTATGTTCAAAAATTATCTTTATCACTCAAAAAATAGTCGTTTTAGAGGAAGTTGAAATTTGTCCCAATTTATCTGCCCAACCAACCCTGTATATGTTGCTATTAGAGGTCACTGATAATATCGGGTCAGGTCAGGTCACAGTTCAGGTCACCTAGGGTCAGCATATGAACCCAACTTTACTAAAGCCGTGCGATGCATGTTTTATGGCCAATTTTTCATTTCCAGCTCAATGGTGTTGGTTATAAGACCATCAGGTACGGTTGAGGTCACTTTCTGGTGAAGGTCAGGTCAAAAAAGGTCAAATTTTAAAGTTGATAGTTTTGCATAAAATGGGTATTGATTCGATGCAGGTCGTCATGGGGAGTCTAATGGTGGTTTTGCGCTACGAGGTCTAGAATTGCTAAAAGTTGAGTTTGAAAATTTGACGTCATTTATTTTGAACAGTTTTTTTTTTCCGCTATAACTTGGCCAAAAAAGCGGTATCGATCTCAAATTTGGTAGGTACGTAGATAAAAGGCGGTAAGGACTATCATATATATTCCGTTTTTTCGAAATTCAAAAAACTTTGTTTTGGATTTTTCGGCTATTATTTAAAAAAAAAAACTTTCTGATTTTGGGGGTCAAAATCCAAAAAGTTCAAAAATCCGGGATAGCAGTTTTGTAGCCCTTTTAACCCGCGCCGGGCTGGGGGTGTTTGAACACCCCCCCCCCCCCTGCGGTTTTTCGCAGATATCTCAAAAACGGCGGCGCACCTGTTCGTGCATCTTTTCCGCACATGTTGTGAAAATGTCAGACCCAGGTCGCCTTAGGTCAGGTCACCAGGTCACGCCAAGTGACCTCACCTCAGAAAAAATAAGAATGCTTGTCATAGTTACACCGATTGATCAATTGCCTTGAAACTTTCAGCGATTGATTAGAGCAACATTATCTATAAAATTTATATCTCGGAATTTTGATATCGGTGACCTAAGGTCAGGTCAATTTTGCGGCCTCTCCATTATAGGTAATAGGGTGTGTCACTAGAAACAGATCAATTGCTTCCGCTGATTTTCCTTGTCCCTGTGTCTATGGAAGCCCATTGGTGCAGTTCTTTTTTCCATGCATCGAAAATTCGATCGGCGCCGGCTAAAAGAAGTTCGGGATTTATCGTGGCGCCCGGCGTTGCAGTCTCCATGTTTGGCGTAATGCGTTTGATGACACTAACACCAGCCGCGCGCGTCTTCGCCTGTTAGCGTTGACAGACGCTGTCAATACGGATGTAAGCAATGCAAACGAGGCAGTATCCTCTTTTTAGACAACGGTTACACAGAAAAGATGCATCTTTGCCATTCAATAGCAAACTGAATTCAACTGAATTAGCATTTGCCTACCTTGTATGGTTCAGGGGACCGATTTTCTTCCAGGCCTCCTTTGAGGAGATGTTGCCCGTCCGCGCGGCTCTGGTGAGCTGATACAGCAGGAGTTGGTCGCTGCTGTGGTCGGCGATGATGTCCGGCAGATCCAGCTCTGGGCCTCTCACCAGTCACCGGTCGGAACTTCACGGGAGAAAGACGGTGCACGGAGCAGCCAGCTGCCTTACCCAACGGCCCCGTGAATGATCCGGGTCCACTGGTTTTGCCGTCCAAGTTCTGGAACACTTCCCTGAGTACAAGCTCATTCGAGTGCAGCTGGCAAGCAAACCAATGGACCGTTTTCTCTTGAATAAGCTCCAAAAGTCGGCATATTCCTCCAGATCTGCCCGTATTGACAGCCGCGCCATCGCAGCCTATTAGCCAGAGAGGCAGCGTTTATCAGCTCATTGGCTTGATCAATGGCTTTACCCGAAATTGGCGTAAAGTTGGAGAGATATTCGTTTCCTGGTTCTGCTACCTTAGCCACATGTTCCTCAGCTGCCGTGTCGCCGCCTCGGCCCGTGCTAGTTTGATCATGCCTTCCATCAAAGTACATGGCCTTGAGCTCAGCGTCGCTGTGTTGTTGGTCCCGCGCGGCCACTGTACTTGGTCTCATCCGGCATCTTTCTCTCTATACTTTTTCGGGTCGACCAGCAATTCTGCTTTGCCGCTCGCTACGCGACCGATATCCATCTGAAAACCGTTGATGACGGCCGTCACAGCACGGTTGGATAAACCATACCTGTCAGTCAGCTGCCAGTGCAGTGTTTGTCATATCATCATCGTTTGAGTCTTTGATGCATTTCTTCATCTCAAATCATCTTCAGTGCATCACTTGTGACGTCTTCATTGTTGTCGTTGGTGTCGGTCGTTGCCGACGAGTCTACCTGGCCTGTCTCGTCGATATTGACGCCGTTGGAATAGGTACGGAGGTGGGAAGGACCAGCTTGACCCACGTCGCCCCTCCTCTCGTTCCGCTCCCGTCTCATTCTAAGGCTCGCAGTCTTACGCCGTTTCCTTGTCTCCTCGTAGTCCACACCACCCAGTCTCATCTTCCGAACTCCTCTCTGGTCTCGAAGGAATGCTATTTCCGCTGGCGGTACCCGGTTTGAAAGTGGAGAGGTACAGCTTCGCCGATCTTTACAGCGGCAGCGGGCGATGTCAAAAAGCTTACGAAACAGACTCGCTTCAGAAAGACTTTGTTTCGCTTGTCCCTCCTGCATTCTTTTGGGCACCTTATTCGATCGGCGAAATCTTTCGTAGATTTGCTTTACCTTCCGAACCACATTGTGCATTTGTATCGTTGGTATGCCCTCACTCGACCACATTGCAACCACAGCTTCCGCTGCTTCACGTAAACATGCAGTGACTGTCCGCTCACTTTTTCTATCCCCTGCCAAGAGTCTCACATAGTTCAATACAACTCTGTTTGTAGGCAGCTGATTTACCTACCGGCAACACACTGGGAGACCCGATAACAAAATGTTTCGCTTTGCTTCGCAACGGCATCACTGCGGCACGGATAGTCCGATTCGATTGCGCCACACGCATTTCTGCTCACGCCGCAGCTGAAACCAGACTGACCCACGTTCTTCACAAGCTCGTGTGCCTCGGGGAGACAGCACATGACTCAAAAGCCGACACATTGTGTTGCCGACGGAGGGGTGATACCCGAGACCCCGCTCACGTTGCCCTCTGTCCATCCGTGCTCTCATTCTCTCTGCCCCACTCGTGATAGTCTTGCCAAGGCTGCAGCGTGATCCTATTATATGGATCATCTGTGGGTCCCTGAATGGCCCCAACACATTAAGATAGCAGTATGTTTCGTCCGACGTCCATTTAAACAAGAAATAGCAATCGAATTTTAACCGTCAAACAGTGTTGGCCGCAACAGGCCGACGGCGAGTCATATGGCTGGTGTTATCGCTACGGTACGCATTGTGTTCAGTATGGAGACTTCAACGCCGGGCGCCATTGGAAATGTCGAAATTGATTGGGCCCGCGCCGCCTGAATTTTCGGTGCAGCGAAAAAAGAACGGTGCCAATGGGCTTCAATGAACCCAGGGACGAGGAATATCCGCGGAAGCGCTTGATCTGAGACAAAAATATTAGATATGACACACCCTAATAGGTAAGTCAATGGGAGAAAATTGAAAAGCGTCTGTTTTGCACGAACGCTATTCTAGACACTCTCAAACATCGAGATGTAGGTACAATTGACACACTGAACCGGAAAATGGCAACTGTGACCCCTCGTTATGTCCCCAAGGTCATCTCAGGTCACGAACAGAATCTAACAGTTTTTCGCTAATAACTTCTGATATAGGCGTGCTAGAGCGCTGAAACGCCTTAGATGTGTTCGGCTCGACGTTGCGGATCGACTGATATGCAACATGACCTTTTCCGGTCGGGTCATGACCTTGACCTGAGGTCAAATTTTCAAGTTGACCTTTTAAGGTCAAATTATAGTTCATTCGACGCGTCTCGACGAGAGGAACACGATGCTGGCAAAAGTAATGTCATGGCTCTTTTGAGTCAAAAGTTATTGCCGAAAAAAACGCTTTTCGTAAAAACGGCTATTTTTGGAGTTTTTGCCCTCTGGAGGCTAAACCGTTGACCTGAGGTCAAATCTGAGAACATCACTCAGAAAGGTCTGTAAAAGGGCTATCGAATGCGCTTTTCCGCGGTGCTGTAGCTCTATCGGTTCCCGAGATAGCCGTTGGCAGTTTCCAAAATGTTGAAATAGTCAACATTTTACCTTTGGTGACCTCTGGTGACCTGACCTTTGACCTGAGGCCAGTTTTACCAAAAAATACCAGCCGGCCGCCGAAATAAAATATCCAGCCGAAAAAATAGACGCCACACAGCCACGAGTTTCACCAACCAAAAAATTCCAGCCGACTTCGGACGGAAATTATTTGTCGCCGGTAGTCAGCTGATATTCTGTTACGATATCAAATTACGATATGTCAAGGAGGTTAATAAATCATTTAAAGCATGTTTTCAATCAAATTGAAGCGTGATTTCTTATACAAATGCTATATACATTTCGAAATATTATTATCGTAAATTATTACATTATTTTCAAGAGTAATAACAACAAAGTAGAGCATTATAAACTTTCATATCTATAATAAAATTCTGGTGCCCAGCAAAAGCCAATCAATACAAAACTACCAAATTGTAAACGTAGGTACGTCATTCATAAAGGTGACGTAAGCAAGCTTGCATTTAAGGCAAATTTAAGATGGATCTTTTTTCCTGTCAGCCTATTATATTAATTTTTACAATACCTTCAACTTGTTATGTACCTTTTTGTCTGTTTTTAGTCGCACCTTGTAGAAAATCATCGTGTAGACCGAGAACGCAATGTGTGGACCTCCAGCTATGAGGTGGGGACTAGATGAGACCCACTCCAGTGGCAGCGGAACACCTTCAATTAAGGGGGCACTGCCGACTTTTGGTCCCATTCCCATTCTTTCCATGCAACGCCCATAGGGCTAATATTAAAATGTCAAAATCAAAGGGGGGCACGGTGCCCCGGTGCCCTACCCGTTCCGCCGCCTATGAGTCCCGCTCCCGACAGATCCGGGAGCCGCACCTCTTTCCTAGCTTTCAAAAGAGCGGCAAATAAGCGGTCAGCATTGCTCCCAGAGACGCCACCTGAAGCTGGACGGACGACGGGCAGTTCCGCTGCCGAGCGATTGAAGTTGAACTGCGGTGCTACGAGGCGGCTTCGCGTGCACTGCATTAGCACCTTCTAGCGGGAGTAAGAGGGCTAACGAACTCGCCAAGGCCTATATATGTAAAGCATTGTGCAAAGGCGAGTGTCTTACCTTAGGAAAATACCTACCCAGATTAACTGCTGCACCGCGGTCATTGCAGGGCTGAGGGTACGTCGTTCGCTCCGCTTCGGCGAGGTGGAGGTCAGACTGCCCGGCTAGGTGGTTTTAGCCGATATGCAGGCCCCGTTTGCCGGGCCCGGTCGAGCAGAAGGAACGCCACACAGCAAAGAATATTTGCTCCAGGCCCGCTACACTGGTCCGGCTCGTAAGTCGTAACAAATTAACAATACCTGCGCTAGCGTCGTCGACCGTCGTTCGACTACGCCCAGTACCGCTCAGTGGAGAGTCCTGCCGAACTCCTCTGCGTGTGCCCAGATCATTCGTTGCGCGCGGACACAATCGTCCGACGGAGACCGCTGTGCATTATGATCGGGTGGTTACCACCTTGGTCGCCGGCTTTCACACCCAGCCGAGCCATCTGGCTACGCCCCAAATGATCGTCTAAGCCTTTCGATTGGTTTGTAACTCGGGTCTAATATCGAAATGTTTGGGAGTAAGGACATGTTAAATCCGTGTTCATGAACAAACATACATTATGCAACTAAAACGCTTTACTTACTTTAACTTTTCTAGGCTGATGACAAGGCATACCTACATCTATTTCATTGCAATATTTCTAAAATGTAAATAAATCATGAGCAATGAGCATAAAAAACAACAGCGATCCACTAGAAGCTAGTGTGGAAATCCACTGACGTAGGTCGCCTCGTACTGGCGCAGCTCGTAGCTCGTCCAGCAGCGCCAGCGTCTCCCGCACCCGGCCGCCCGCCTGCACCATCAGCCGCTGGAAATTGCTGCGCTGCCGCTCCAACATTAGCTTGACCGCCTGGCCGGCCCGGCGGATGCGCGCCGTCCGAAGCACGCAGTGTACGTCTTCAACCGCGCCGGGATGTCGTACGACACGACCGCGTCCACGGCGTCCACGTCAATACCGCGCGCTATAGCCTCGAGCACACCAGCGCGGCCATCTCAGCTAGCGCGCGCCGCCGCCGGCACGCCGGCACTACCCCACAGAACTCAGTCACGCGCGCGCCCAGCACAGACAGCGGTAGCTCCAGCTGGTGCGCCACCTCGTTCCAGTTGACCAACACGAGCGAGCGTCGCCAGTCGGGCTGTCGGAGCAAATGGTGCATCAGCAGCGGCTTCAGCGGCTGCGGCGCCACCACGTTGAACGACTCGCTCAGCTCGGCCGGCGTGGTGAACCTGCCGACGAACTGACCGGGCAGTGCGACGGCGGCGGCCGCCGTGCCGACCACCAGCAGTCGCGGCTGGAACAGCGACATTCGCTCCAGCTTCTCCGGCCTCCGGGTTCTGTGACAGGGTGGCCAAGAATGGCAGCTTCTGAAGCGGCAGGTGAGGCGCGCAGACGGCGGCGGCCGTCAGCCGGCCGGCGATGCAGGGCGGCGGGCCGTGGCCGCCGCCACCCGCTCCACCGCTTTCAGCCAGCCCGTCTCGGCCATCTCGATCACCCGGTCGGCTTGGTCGATCACCAGGTAGCGCAGGTGCGGTAGCGAGAAGCCCTCGGCGCTGGTTATGTGATCCATCAGCCAGCCGGGAGTGCTCACCACGATCAGCCAGGGAGGCCGGGCCGCGCGGCCCCACCACCATCAGTTGGCGCCCCCTCGTGCCACTGTGTCTCCACCCAGCAGCTGGACGCAGAGCGGCGTGTCGGCGTCGTACTGGCGGAACACGGCGGGCACCGAGCGGCCGGCCGGCGCCGAGACTCAGAGGTCGGCCGGTGGCAGTGGCGACTCTGCGGCCGCCAGCAGCTCGGGCAGCACGGTCACCTGCACCAGGAACACCTGTTCGATGCCCTCGGCGGCCAGCCGGGCGCGCAGCTCGGGGCAGAACGCCGGCAGATTGGCCGGCGCCGGCCGCCGGTCGCCAATCGGCTGCAGGTGCGCCAGCCAGTCGGGCAGCGCACGCGGTGCACGGTCTGTCGGCTCGAGCGCTCCACCTCGTCCAGCACGGTGAAGTCGTCAGCGGCGGCGTCTCCGTCCGACTCGGAGGTGTCCTCACTGTCGTTATTGGCGCCGGCGGCTGCCGCTGTGCGCTCAGTCAGGTCGGCCATCACAGCAACACTCGCCGATGATTGGCGTCATCGAAACCGTCGGACGATGGTGGATTCATCACCGTTTTTGCAGCAGAGACTGGAAAAACCTCAGCAATAAACAAGGGAAACCTTACAACATGCCACAGCCTGCAATTGTGCATATTGTTATTATATTTCTCACATGACAGAAAATATTGGCTGCTTTATTCTAGGAACTGGCATGAAAAACATAAGCTAAAATCAAGCTAAGTGAATTATTATTGTATTTCAACATGAGACTGGGAAAAAATCCTTGTCACTGTCAACATGACCAGTGTAACGGATGGGCTGCATGAACATTTCGGCGCATGATCTGAAAACTCTGTGAGCAGAAATTTCAGCGCTAAGGTGAACAAATAACATTTCGGCCGCAATTTGCCTGGTGCCTCCACAATTTTGCAAAACTAACTCACAATACTTACAGCCAGTTTTAACATGATCCCTGCATGACTCATGCATGCAAGATACACATGCATTCAATATCAGCACAGTGCACACACAACAGTTATGGATTCATTTACATTTTACAACATTACTATTATTTTCTTTTCCTTCAATATTGGCAGCATGGCTTGCTGAGCTCAGTGGCACAATCTTATGACAGCAAGTTTGTTCGGGTTCGCAACCATGCAAACTTTGCACGTTTGGCTTCAAAAACAAGCCTTTATACATTTCTTTCATGCTATTCAATTTCTTTTTTCAATTTACTGTCATTGATCTTGAAAATCTTGCCATTTTGGTCTTAGCCATGTCAATTGCACCTTCCCTATTCCGCACAGCTCAAGTAAGTTCCACGGCCAAAAGTAGTAGTGGTATCAGTAGTTGGCGCCTTGCATTGTCAAATGTAGCTGAATATGTGAAAACAGTGACATATTTATTTAAAATCTTGAGTCCAATGAGCCTACCCTGAACCCTCTCTGCCTCTCCTTCCAGCATTTGTTCAATCACCTTCAATTTTCGAAAATGATCTTGCATCATTATTTTCCACTTCCGTGCGACTCGCACGAGCAATGAACTTGTAAGCTGACCACTAGTTAATAATGTGCTATCATCTTGCTGTTGGGCGCTTGTAGCCAAAAGATAATATAAACGAAAAAACTAACACCACAACACCAAACACCAGTCTTGTTGGCTCCTTTTGGTCCTGCCTGGTGACAAAGGCTCTTTCTTTACGCAATATCATCAGTATTCCTCTTCTAATCTTGAAGCCCAGATGCTTTACAAATTGGCCATGAATGATACTAAATTATTATATCAACTGGGAAGCGCAAATCACGATAATTAGTAACAAATGAGGCCAATTATTCCAACACGACATCAAAAAAATAGACGGGGTCCCCCGTCTATTTTTTGGGCTGTTTTTCTACAAATAATGGCGCAAAATAACACTCCATTAATGCCGCATTTGCCGTTGGTGAAACTCATTGGCTATTTTTCTGGCCGATATTTTTTCACGCCGGCGGATATTTTTTCGCCTGGTTGGTGAAACTCGTCGGCTGGTTTTTGATAGAAAAATTGCGCCGGGCTGCTATTTTTCTGTTGGTAAAACTGGCCTCTGATCCAAAAAATGACCGAAGTGTTTTCGTGGCCTTATTTTGGACGTTCTTTCGATTGCCGCTTACCGCGTGTCGCTACGTGGCCCAGGAGCCGAGTTAGAAGGGGGTGTTCAGACACCCCCGCCCCCCGGCCCGGCGCGGAATCTCAGAGCACCGGCCCGGCGCGGGTTAATGTTAACACCTTTTTTTATCTGGATTAGGACTTTTTTCACGTTTATTGATCGGAACACCCATCCATCAGCACACATCAACCCAGCAGCACGGTAGCAGCTCACACTCGAGCATGCTACACACATTCTAAACATCACCAGGCGCTCTCCCATAGCAGACATCTGTCACCCCCGTGATCCGTCAATAAATTTAGCGTCCGGCGCACCGCTCGCTGCCTGTCGCCAGTGTGTTTACTACCTATTCACGAGCCAGGCGGCGCCACGACGCCCCACGACGGCGGCCCCCGGCCCGGCGGACCGGCAGAGGACGGCGCGGGCGGCAACGTGGAGACCTTGGAAATGGTCTCGTGAGATAAATCGCGCGACAACCGCCAACGCCGTACAGCGGCCGACGCGCTCGCTAGCTTGATTGAAGGAAGGAGAATATCAGGGTTTGGGATACTATGAGAGGGTGCCAATGTGTATTGTGTTATAAGAGTATAGGTGGCGGTAATGTGTTCATGTGGCTGTGCAGTGTGTTTGTGTGTTGTGTATGTGTGTGTGTATGTGTTTTTTTCTTCATGTCCTATTCATTTTTAATACAGTCTTCACTGTTTAAGCATTGATATGCCTAAGTGCTCCCCATTTCTCTTGAAAGTTATTTTGTTTGCCGAGCAACTCGGCAACTTTGCTTTCTGTTTCGATTTCTTGTTTTAACATGTTCATCCAGTGTGTGATGTGTGGTGTGCTATCTTTGCAGCGCGCTCTGTATATTGCTATTTTTTGCTAATGTGAATAGCAATGTTTCCCTGGCTGGTAAATCTGTGGGAAATAACCATGTTTTTAAATTTACACTTACACTTACGTTGTACTTGTTTAGAAGTTCTGTTTTCACTGCCGTGATAAATTCTTTTGTTATGGGACAGTACCAAAATAAGTGTGATATTGTCTCGGGCTCAGCATTACAGAAAGTACAGTTTTCGCTTTCTTTCACATTGATCATCCGCAAGTATTTGTTGGTAACTGTGATGCGATTTACAATTTTATATTGAAACATTCTGTTGTAACTTGAGTTCGTAGCATTGACGGCTTCGACAAAACTGCTAGCTTCGAAGCAACCTACATCCCTGAGCCACTTTTGCTCTAGCCGTTCATTTGCATCTTTTATTTCCTTTTGCCTATGGATCACGAATTGCATGTAGGCGAAGCGTGTGAAATAAGTGTGATTTAGTGCCAAGTTCATCCTTGGCGGCATGTTTGGTTCAGATCTTTTCTTAACCCTCGCATGTGTGCGGCGTTTGCCAGCTTCTAATGTGTAGGGGGGGGGGGGTCGGTTGGACCCCCCCCCCCCTTGCCGTTTGGCCCCTGATCGAGCTAGAGCTTCGCGGAAAAAACGAGCGTGTTGCCCGTGACGAGAGGAAGCCGATGATACCCAATTTTAAGGTCCTAGGTCATTGGTTGACCTTCCAGGTCAGGTCAATGACCCAAAGTCGGGAAAATCGGGACCTGTTAGAAAGTCGTAAAGTGTGGCTGCTAAGGGGTTTTTGGGGTGCTGATCACGAATATCGTGTTAGTTTTGATCACAGATGATGTCTTGAAGCATTTAGACCAGGTCGGGTCAGGTCAGGTCAGGTCAACCAGTAGGCGTCGTGACGGGTATTCGTAGTACGTGTCAACCGCCTCTGACAGCTTCGTAACATGTTACGAAGTCACCAAAACTACTTCGTAAATGTTCAAATGGTTGCTAAATTCGAATTCAGCTCCAAAAACTAGCCTAGAAACATGTAAAACTCGAAAAAGTGACCCGAGGTCACCCGAGGTCACCAAAGGTCAATGACCTGACCTGACCTTCAGATGATCTTGACACACACGGGAGTAACATCAAATCACATGTTTGAACGTTTGAAACCACGAAAAGCTTGCAAACACGCGGCTAGTGCGAGCCGACATACGCGAAATCGCGATTCCGGCCAAACATGGTCTCGGAAAAGAGGTCACAGGTCAAAGGTCATTTGGGTCAGGGTCATGAAATTTTCAGGGTAGGTGTAAAATTGATCAATGCGAGGGTACTGAAAGTTTCGTCGCGATCGGCCGCTTTTTACGCGAGTTATTCGCGAAAAACCATGGGGGGGTCCATCCGACCCCCCCCCCCCCTACACATGCGAGGGTTAATTGAGGCGTTTTTTATTGAATCAGGTAAGCTTCTTACCAGGCTCGCGTAACAGAGAAATGTCATCTTAATGTTGTATGCTTTTTCTAAACTTTCTTTGGTGTGAAGACGTCCTGTATTTTCATCGAATAAATCATAAATGAAGCGTATTCCTCTTGAGTGCCAACTTCTTATCATCGATCCCGTGAATTTTGTGTAATCCGAAAACCATATGCTTTCAGACAGTATTTCTTCTGTGTCGGAGGTGTGTTCTCGGGTAAAAAATTCGAACGCTTCTAAAGGTCAAGCTACACGGGAAACTTTTTCGGTTTTTGATTTTTCGGTTTTTCGCTTTTTCGGTTCGATTTATCGCTTTTTCGCGTCGCTTTTTCGCTTTTTTCGATTTATCGCTTCGTGGCTTGAGTTTTTCGAGTTTCGTTGATTTTTGTTTAGTTGTAACGCGCTGTGCAACCGCCAGCTCTTTTTATTTTGTTTGCAACCAGTGCAACGCTTTGGTCGCAGATTTGCCTTAGGGGCTTTAGGGGTCTGTTTTGTTGTCTATTTTAACAGATGGAAATTACTTAAACTAGATCTCGTCTGTTTTGTAGTAGGAAGTTGGCTTGACTAAACTTCCAGCAGCTCGGCTACTAACCGGCGCCCCGCTGGGACTCCTGGATTTCCACGCCCTGCTGGTAGGGGAACACCCCTTCTAACTTTGGCTCCTGAGCCAGGTAGCGACACGCCGTAGGTGACACTTGAAAGAGCTAAAAAATAAGGAACAAACTGCTTCGGACATTTTTAGGTCAGGTGTAGGCCAAAGGGCAGGTCACCAAAGGTCATCGAAGGTAAAATGTCGCCAATATCTATAGGTCAAACTTCGACAATTTTCGACAAATCGGTCCATAGCTCAGGAATGGATTGAGCTATAGCGCCGCGGAGAAGCGCAATCAAACGTTCTTTTAACGTTCTTTCGCTAGCATGTCCTCAGATTTGACGTAAGGTCCACCGTTTATCCTGCAGGGGCATAAACGTTCAAAAAATACGATTCTGCAAAAACAGTTTTTCCGCAATAACTTTTGACTCTAAACTTGCACGAGCTTTCCTTCACCAGAAACGTGTTTCTCTGGTCGAGACGCATCGAATGAACTTTAAGCTAACTGGAATGGTCTAGGTCATGACCTGGCCGGAAAGTTCGTGATGCATATCAGTCGATTTGTACACTAAGAAAACACTTTGAGAACATTTTTGAATAAAGACTCAATTGAGTGCTGAAACAAGCCTCAAATGTGTCTGATTTTAAAAACGGTTTCAGTAAGGCTTCCTTTTAGGGCTCATGTACTTTGAGCCAGAATACTGTGATTCAAGTGAGACTGAAATTGGGGATCGGGCTGAAAACTGGTTTCATAGTGAGACTGATTTTAAAAGCTTGACACCGATAATAGGTACTGCCTGAGATCTGTTTCTGCAATCAATGGCGTTGCTCAGAAAGTATTCTCAAAATGTGTGGTCTGTTTTGAATAGGGGACATTAGCCCGAAAACTGGTCTCTGAGACCGAAAATGGAGAAACTGTTTTCTCAGTGTATCGTCCAGTGGAACACATCGAATGTGTTTTAATCGCTCTATAGTAGCATGCCTTTATCGAAATTTATTACCGAAAATTGTACATACCTTTCGCGACCTGATATGACCTCATGGCATAACAAGGGGTCACGGATGCCATATTCCGGTTCATTGTGTCATGTGTACCTACTTGCATAGGCGGGAACAGCTGGAACATTCTGGGTGCAGAAATCCAACCATCGCCCGTGGAGCAGGGGGGTTAGGGAGCGGCACCGGGTATCTTGTTCTCTCTTTCTATTTTGGAATGTACATCGCCACCGATATTAGAAAACGGTTTCATGCGGGGGGCTCATTTCGATCTTCGAGGGGTGTACTGTACGACGTCGAAAGGGTATCGGAGCATTGCATTTTGAAGTTTTGATGTCAATAATTCACCCAGCACAAGGGGCCTATTCGGGCCTGTTTTCAAGATACCGAGCTAAAACTTTCTAGAGTGGGTCATGTGTACATATGTGTTCTATCACATGTGTTCCGTTTTTTTCAATGTTATGAAGACAAAGAAGCAAATGACTCGAAAGATGGGTAAAAGGGAAAATATCCTGAACTCATACTGCATGTGAACAGTGGCGTAGACAGGGGGGGCCATGGGGGCCATGGCCCCCCCCCCTTTCCGCCCAGCCGCCCAAATGGCACCCCAATTAGCGCCGACTAGGCTGATGCCGTTTTACAGAGAGAACATGAATTAAAAAGTGATGTGCAGGCAGGGATCGAACTCAATATCTCTTTGGGGTGCCTGGACACCTAAATAATCTCCAGGGCACCCCCAAATACGACCTGAGCCCCCAAATGTTCAAGGGCGCCCCTCCGGAAACCAGAATATTCCGAACCCCCATGGCCGATGGCGCCCCTGAAGAGCCGCTGGCACCCACCTAAACGGAACAGTCGCCCCATTAAAGCTTGATGGCGCCCCTCTAGAGCACCCGGCGCCCTTCTGAAGTTCACAGCTGCCCCAATCGACCCATCCAAGATCGATCCCTGAAACCACTGGCGCCCCTCTAAAGCACCCGCATTCTTCTCAAGATCACAGTCGCCCTATCCGAGATCAATAGCGCCCTCAAGAGCCACTAGCGCCCCACCCCCTTGAGACTGAAGTCGTCCCGCTTGAGACTAAAGTCGGCCCATTCAAGCCCAATGACGCCCCTTCAGAGCGTCCAGCGCGCTTCTGAAGATCACGCCCATCTAAACGAAGGTTACAGCTGCCCCATCTTAAGATCGATGACAGCCCTCTGAAACCAATGGCGCCCTTCTAGACTACCCGCCACCCCTCTGAAAATCACATTCACCCCATCCGAGACAACGCCCCTGGAGACTACAGTCGGCCCACCCAAGCTCAGGCCCCTCCAGAGCCTCCCTGCGGCGCCCTGCTGAAGGCAACAGTGGCCCCATCCATGCCCAATGGCGCCCCTCAACGCCGTTCTAAAGATCACAGTCGCCCCATCAATCCGAGGTCGCTGGCGCCCCTCAAGAGCCACTGGCTCCCACCTGAACCGGGGATTCAGTCGGCCCATCCTTGATCAATGGCGCCCCTCTGAAACCACTGATGCTCCTCTGAAAATCCCAGTCGGACCATCCGAGATCAATGGCGCCCCTCCAGAGCGTTCGACGCCCTACTGAAGGCAGCAGTGACCCCATCCAAGCATTGCACCCCTCTAGAGCACCCGGTGCCCTTCTGAAGATCACATTCGCCCTATCCGAGGTCGTTCAGACGCCCTCCAGTAGTCACTGACGCGAAACTGAATGGATACTTCGGTCGCCCCGCCCCATTCAAGATTGATAGCGCCCCCCCCCCCCGAAACCACTGACGCTAGGCAATTATTTGACAATGGGGCTTTCTCATCGACACTAAGGGCCCTTTTCAAGATGCAGCAGCTAGGCGGCGCCGAGCTGGGCTTGGATGTGCCAAGCGTTCCTTATTAGGCAGCCTTGTAAGTGCCACCCTCGTTGCGATACCGCCCCTCAACGCGACGCTGCCCCTTCACCGTACAATGCCACCCCTCAATGCAAGTGGCGCCCCTCAGCGCTGTGCCGCCCATTATTGCGATGCCGACAGCGCCTAGCAGTGGGGTGCCGCCCCCAGCGTAAGCGTTTTTTTTATTGAACCTGCTTGGGGTGTTTGAACACCCACTTCTAACTCAGCTTGTGGGCCACGTCGAGACACGCAGTAGGCGGCGTTCGAAAGAGCGTCAAAAACTATTACAAAACTATTAAGATCATTTTAACCCTATTAGTGGCAGGGGGGTTCTTTTTATCCACCCCTCAGGTTTTTCGGGAATATCTCCGAAACCGCTGAAGCTACGATGCTGAAATTTTCTGACTTTTCCTAAAACTAAATTGGGCACATTCACTGAAAATTTCAAGTTCATAACTTTACCAGGGGCGGCTCCAGAGCACTGGGAATTGGGGGTCCTATTCGTGAAGCGAGTCATTTGGGCGAAGATCACGATGCTGCACCAGTTTTACGAACAGTGAATGAAAGGTATCATGTGATAACATATACAAAGTTATTGTGCATCCTCTTTTGACACGTTTTTGCTATAATAGGCGGATCCAGGCGTCCAAAAAGGGGGGTTATTTTTTACCTCCCAACATAGGTGCCCTGACACCGCCTATGCATGACCAATACAATTTTAGTCGTTCTCTCATAAGAACATTGTAACATAACAAGACCATTGCCACCCTTTTTAGAAACAGTACCAACAAAAACCTTATTTACTATACTTTTTGTGTACCCCCAATCTCAATGATCTGTATCCGCCTATGATTTTTGAAAATGCATATTTTTAGGATCCATGTGAATTCCTGGTTCATTCTCTATCGATCGGCAAAAGTTGCGTTAAGATTGGTTCAGAAACCTGGCCGTGATAAACAGTCTAAAATGTATCTGCAATTTGCCCGTTTTTACCCCCCTCTACCCCCCTATTGACATTTTTTAATTTTATTTTTTTTTAGAAATGTAGATCTCGTTGAGCCAAATCGAATGCCGTTTGAATTTTGAAAATCGGCCGGTTAGATCTCGAGATATCAAGGGGGGTCGTAAACAGCCCCCCCCCCTGCCACTAATATGGGGTAGCTAGGAGCCTGCCACTAATAGGGTTAAGGTTAGGTCGAACCGGTCGAAGGTCAGGTCACCAGCGACAACCGAAAATCAAATTTCGCCGATGTTGACATTTTTCGACAAAGCGGCGCATAAGTCAGGATTCAGAAAGAGATTGAGCTACAACGCCGCAGCAAAGCGCATATTCGATAGCTGTTTTTATGCTCTCTCTTATTATCTCAGATTTGACCTAAGGTAAACGTTTTAGCTTCAAAATATACGTTTTCGCGGAGGACGTTTATCTGTAATACCTTTTGGCTCAGACCTGCACGAGATTAGTTTAACCAGCATCGTGTTCCATTTTTAGAGACAGACGAGTCAAATGAACTAGAATTTGACATTAAAAGGGCCTTTGAGAATTTGACCTAAGGAAAAGGTCATAACCTAACCGGTAAAGGTCATATTGCATATTAGTCGATCCATATTTTCGAGAAGGAAAATAATTATATAGGGTGTTTCATTGCTCTACCATACCTCTATCAAAAGTTATTGTCCAAAATCTACTGGAGACCTTTCATGACCTGAGATGACCTCAGTAACATAAAAATGGTCACATCACGAGTGACATTTACAGATTAAATGTGTCATATTAACCTGCATCCCGATGGTTGAGATTGTTTTCGTTCAGAAGAAGAGCATTTTAATTGTCTCCCATTAATCCGCGCCGTGCTGGAAGGGGGGGGGGTTACGCCCCTCTTAAGTTTTTTCTCGCGAATATCTCGAAAACGGCGTAGCGCAGCGCCTGCGCTGTCTTTGTTACTACACCTGTTCATACATCTTTTCTACACAGCTTGTTAAATTTCAGATGAGGGTCGTTCAAGGTCAGGTCACTAGGGCACGTCAAGTGACCTTGCCTAAAAAAAAAGTTAAAAGACCCGCTATAGCTACATCGACTGAACGATCACCTTTGAAACTTTCAGATAAGACTAACAATATGCATAAGTCATAACATGTTCAGCTCGGACTTTTTATTTCTGTGACCTAAGGTCAGGTCAATTTTGGGACCTCAAGTCAGTGGGAGAAAAGTGAAATGCGCCTCTTTTGGACGAATGTCGTTTAAAACCCCCTTAAACATCGGTTCATAGGTAAACATAACACACTGAATCGTAACAATGCACCTGTGTCCTTTTATGTGCCCTTGAGGTCATCTCAGGTCATAAACGGTCACCTATTTTGTCACCATAAACGGTTTTTTGGCCTTAAAGGGACCCTCCCACCTTCAAAAAAGTTAATGAATTGGCATGAAAGTGATGTCGCTCGGTTCAGAAAGAGCAAAAACGAATATCTACCAAATTTCATCGAAAAATATTCACCGGTTTTCAAGATATTAGACTTTTACTTTTGTTTACTTTTTGGGATCTCCGCTGTTCCTAGCGACTTTATTTGAAAGTGCGGCATTTGTTAGCGCAAAGCAGCATATACCACCGCGTGCTACAAAACGTTTTAGTCAAACATTTAAAAATCGTTAGATATCTGCGCTGACGTCACACATTCAGAGGGGTATTCCTAAGCATTAGCCCCTCTGAATCAAAATGCTGCAATTTTGAAATTCAATATTTCCGAGTTAAGGCATTTCTCGATGTTGTGAGTGCCGAAACCGGTAATTGTGAGCCAGGGATCCCATTTTGGCTATCTCAACTCAAATCTAATGTTAAGGTGGGAGGGTCCCTTTAACTTTTGATAGAGACGTGCTAGAGCGGTGAAAACACGTCAGATGTTGTCAGCTCAACGATACGGATCGACTGATCTGCAGAATGACCCTTTCCGGTCAGGTCATGACCTTGACCTGCGGTCAAATTTTTAAAATAACCTTTCAAGGTCAACGTATAGTTCATTCGAAGCGTCTCGACGAGAGGAACACGAGGCAGGCAAAATAAATATCGTCACTGTCTTGAACCAAATGTTATTGCAGACAAACGCTTTTCATAAAAACTGTTATTTTTGGAATTTTTGCCCTCTGGAGGCTAAACCATTGACCTGAGATCAAATCCGAGAGCAATATTCAGAAAAGCCTGTAAAAGGGCTATCGAATGCGCTTTTCCGCGGCGCTGTAGCTCTATTGGTTCCCGAGTTAGCCGTTGGCAGTTTCCAAAATTGTTGAAATGGACTAAATTTTACCTTTGATGACCTCTGGTGACCTGACCTTTGACCCGATCTAAAAATTGATACGAAGTCTTTCCGTCATTATTTTTGACGCTCTTTCGATTTCCCCTTACCGCGTGTCGCTACGTGGCCCAGGAGCCGAGTTAGAGGGGGGACGTGACCCCCCCCCCAGCACGACACGGAAAGCACAGGCCACCGGCACGGCGCGGGTTAACTTATAGGTAGGGGAGAGTGGGGTAAGATGCCCAGGGTGGGAAAGACGCCCCACCCCCTCTAGCTGGGAAACAAAGAATCGAACCTGGAAATTAATGTCCTTAGCGTAAAGCGGAAGCCTGCCTTGTTAACTGAACAAAAATTTGCGAAGCTCAGTTGGGCAACGGCTGGCTGGTGATTGCATGTTTTTTATTTGCTGCTTTCAAAAAATATTTTGGCGTCAAAATATTGTAAATATCAAAGAAGGTAGATAATTTTTGCGTCCCTTGCTATCGTCATGATAAATTAACATGCGTGTACTGTGTCCCAAACAGTTTGTTTCAGGGTGTAGTTTTAAAGCTAACAAGTTGTGCTGATTTAATGTTACTTCGGTACCTTGGGGTAAGATGCCCCCTGTCCTGATGGGGAAAGACGCCCCCCTAAATCCGTAGGCTGTCCTTCAAGCAGCCCGTCAAATCATTTATTACATACTTGTGATGAGAGACAAAGGCCGATCTGGGACTACTGAGAGTCCGGTACGGTCGGGTGCTCCCCATGCCGGTCTCTCGGCCCACACAGCGACTTTTTGAGCGGCATCTGACTCTGAGAGCTCTCACGACGGCCTCTGTGGGCCCCATTATTGGTTCCAGGGCCCCTCACGACATCCTTTGAGGGCTCCCACGTTGGCTCCACGGGCCGCGCTGGCATCTGAGGTCCCCACGATAGGCTCGAGGGCCCTCAAGCATCATGAAGACCTATAAGGGCCCCACAGTGGTCTCCGAACGCCACCACGGAGGCTTGTTTGGCCACGCTGGACTATGATGGCCCTAACGATGACCTCTGAAGCCCCTTACGACTACTTTTGAGGGCCCTTACGATGACGTTTAGTGTCTATTGCAGGCTCGAAGGGACTACTGATTCGTTCAGGCGATTCACGTGCCTATTTATGTCACTTATAGTGCAGGGGGCATCTTACCCAACCGCAGGGGGCGTCTTTCCCACCCTGTGGGGTAAGATGCCCCCTTTCACTTCTTCAGGAAAATGCTTAATAGCAAACAAAGTTATCATATTTCAGGCACGAAAGTGTGATATTTTTGGAGAAAAATTATGTCGGCTTCCATTGAAAGTCCAAGTTTTGGCTTTCCAATCGTCATTTTCGAATAATATATGACATAGTCAAACCCTGGGCATCTTTCCCCACTCTCCCCTAATCAGTAACTTATAGGTACTTATAGAGAGGTCGCAAAATTGACCTGGCCCTCAATGAAGATATTTGGTCTGGGGATTACGCAAGGCGAATGTTCGGTGAGATCAGCAGGTTTCTATGGCACTTATTCAAAGTCGACCATGCACACTCACATCATCAAAAGTCGTCTTCTATACTACGCCGGCCGAAGACATTCTTAACCTTCGTGCCACTATATGGGACAGTCTCACGCCTCACCCATCTGGCACTCATGCAGTCATGAGTGTCTGAGATTCTAAGCACGGCCACCAGGTCGACCAGAGGCTACAGTCCACAGGTCACTTTGGTTCAGTGAGTGAACCTGTATGTTTGTTTTTTTTTTTTTTTGCAAAGAATAAAGATTGTGCCTCGCGATCAACGCATATTTTACCGTTTCGAATTCGAATGGGTGTGTATTTTGAGAATAACATGTCCGTAGCCTGAGCTCGTTTCCTATATCGTGCTAAATAAATATGCATAAAGATAGAGGCTTTTGATAAAAAAAACACTGGGCTGCAAATTGTATTAATTGGATTTTATGAAAAATCAGCGAAGCCTGGTTCTGATACTCGTGCCGGTTCCGTAGTAACACCTAGTAAATCATGCATGAATGTATGACGTTACATTTTAGACTGACCCCCTGTCACTAGCTCACAATGGCGCCCCTTTCAAGCGAAAAAGTCGCCCCCTCGAGCACCATGGCCCCCCCTTTCGCTTATTTCTGGCTACGCCACTGCATGTGAAGTAGCGTTGATGCGAAAAGGGGTTTTTGCTTCAGATTATTATGGGTGCAGAATGCACTGTCGTCACCTATTCGATTATTATTGTGGGTGCAGCGCATCCACTGCACCCATGGTTCCTATACGCTTCTGTGTACTTGTAGCCTGAGAGTGTTTAGAATGACGCTCGTTAAAAACGCCCTTCAGTTTTCAGTTTCTAGGCAATGGGGGGGGGGGGGTCGCAAAATTGACGTGGCCTTGGGTTACCCGTTAGGCGGCACGGGCGGACATATATAGCAGCGCCTCTATCGGTCACTAGGGAAAGCTTGGCTGTAGGCGACGAAATACCGGCTGAGTTGTCACACGTTGAATAAGTTTATAGACATCCGTCTTGTGAAAAAGTTGAACTTTTGCCTTCAATATTTCTACAGGCAATTTTAGAAGTGTCTTCACATAGATTTCAAAACCATTTAGATTATTCTATTCACTTCAAGCCTTTCCTATTGTTCTTGACGAGATGCAGGAACTATTTCTAATTAGTGTTTCTAGCTTAGTAAAAGAACATATTATGCAAACGATGAAAAAAGCATAAATGGAAGATTTTATATGCAATTTTCTCTAACAATTAATGGTAAATTATCTACATATCAAGGAAAAGATGCATGCTAACTGATAATTTAAAGTTCTTGGGGCCAGTTGTTTTCCTCTTTTCTTACGTCGCCCCAATGGCCGCGAATACACTAGTGATAACGCCTATCGCGATATCGAAATTATGTGATATACATTTTGTGCATACCTAAGTGCTACTCTCTTGAATTGCTGAAAGCTCCAAAGCCATCCGTTACCTGGTGTAGCAATGATAAGCATTGGAACATTTTCTGAGTTGGTCACTCTGACCACCTCACCAGGTTACCTAACCTGGTGACCTGACCTTGAGAGACCATGGTCCTGAAATTTTCATAACATGTGTAAAAAGGGTGCTTGATAAGGTGTGCCAAAAACAGTGGCGCGAAACGTCACCTTTTTTGAGATATTAGCGAAAAACTGCAGGTGGTGTTCAAACACCGCTCCCTCAGCAGGGTGCGGCTAGAAGCATGATGAACAGGTTTTACAAAAGATGAAATAAATACGTGCATATATCTCGCATAATTAACCGCTATTCAATCCTTACGTGGATAATATGTGCATACCTATTACCTACACTGAAATACTATTGAGCGATTACATTCCTTCCTTTCCATTAGGAGTACCGAAATGTGAATCGTCGGAAACATGCATCAGTATTACCACATCGTCACGTGCTGAAGCCGAAAACCTCAAGATTACTTGGAAAAGCTGATTGTCGATCCAAAACCAAACTTTTGGGTTGGACGAGTCGCTTCGTTTTTTTCGCTTTTTTCGTTTTTTAGAGTCGCTTTTTCGCTTTTTAGAGTCGTTTTTTTCGATTTTTCGCGTCGCTTTTTCGAGTTGCTGATTTCGTTTTTTTCGGTTTCGCTGCCGTGGAGCTACACCAATGTTATCAAGTGAAGCTGATCGTCTACTGAAGCCGAAAAAGCGAAAAAACGAAACGAAAAACCGAAGAAGTGTGCCGTGGAGCCTGTACTTAACACGTCTTTCCAAAACTGGTTTGTAACTTTCACCTTGATTTTCCTTATAAATTTGCTTCCGTGGGACATTATTTCTTGGATTGGTTTGGGTAATTCCAAGACCGAAACTTTTGTCCATTGAGCCTGACTTTGCATGAGTCTCTTCAACCATGTGAGCTTCATGCTGTTAACGAACGCTTGGATATCGATCATAGATAACCCTCCATTGGTGTAGTTTTGGATGAGCTTGGCACGTTTAATGGGGTCTCGCCTACCCGCCCATATGAACTGATATAGTAAATTATTTAAATTTTTAAGGTCTTTTTTAGGTGGATTTGGCAAGGCTGTGAACAAGTGGACTAACTTCGATATCAGTAACGATTTGACTACGGTTATTCGCCCCAGAACTGTTAAATTTCTTCTACGCCAGTGCGCGATCTCTTTATGTATTTGAAGCAATTTGGGTTGCAAGTTGACTTCGGTTATATTAGTGTTATCGTTCTCAAAAATGATTCCTAAAACTTTCATGCTGGTGACCCATTTAACACCACATTGGTCTCCACTACTGTTCAGGGTAGGCGGGCCTATCGGCAGACATGTTGTTTTATCTACGTTTACTTTTAGCATCGAGGCTTCTGAAAAATATTCCAACTCTCTTAGGGCACCGTTCAAACATTGTGCATCTTGCAGGAAAAGCACAGTGTCATCAGCGTATTGCGAAATTCTTATTTCAATATTATCTTCAAGTTTAATTCCTCTCACTAACCTTGATTGTTTAATTTGATTTGCAAGTAAATTAACAGCTAAGTTAAATAAATACCCGGAAGTTGGGTCACCTTGCCGGATCCCGCATCGTAAAGTGATTTTATTTCCTAAGAATCCGTTCAGCATAATTCGCGAAAAATTATCATTGTTCAGATACATTAGTTGTATCGTCTTTCTAAATGATGGGCCAAAATTATATTCCTCGAGGACACTGGACAGAAAGTTCCAGGATATGGAATCAAAAGCCGCCTCAAAATCGACGGACATAATTAAACCTGAGTTGTTGTGTTTTGTTAGATTGTTTATCACGTCAAATATTAAACGAGTGTTCTCACCGATATAGCGCCCTTTCATGTAAGCAGTCTGACATGAATCTATTAAGTTACCCATTACTTTTTGCAGTCTCGCTGATATCGCTGCAGAAATTATCTTAAAATCTACGTTAAGTAACGTTATGGGCCGCCATCCTTTTATGCTATCGGGCGGTTTGCCAGCCTTCGGGATCATTGTAACAATGCCTTCCTGATGCGTCATCAACGTTTTGTTATTCTCGAGTGCGTACGCGAATGCTCTATGCAATAAGGGACCTAGTTTATCCCAAAAACGTCTGAAGAAGCATGCCGTAAACCCGTTTGAGCCCGGGGATTTCCCTTTTTTCATATTTCTCATCGCGTTTGTTAACTCTTCAAAAGTTATGGGCTGATCTAAAAGTCTGCGCTCGTTTATGCTGAGTTTGTTAGATATATTTTTTGTAATAAAGTTTTTCATAGAGGGCGAGGGGTTTTGATCTTTAGCGTATTTCTTTGCTAAATCTTTTGTAAATTCGTTCAGTATCGAAAACGATTTAGAAACTATTTGTCCTTCAATTTTCAAACATGTTGGTATTTTTCTTATTGCGTTTCTTTTTTCCATGCTGAGGAAATATTTTGAAGGTCTCTCTCTCGCCTTCTCCGTGCCACTTAGCCCTTGTCCTCACGATCAAACCATCAATGAAAGGTTTTCTAAGATTTTCAAGTTTCTCTTTTAGACCATTAAGGTGCGCTATGTTCTCTTCTGATTGCGCGGAATCTGCCTTGGATTCCGCACGCGTTATCTCTGTCATAAGATCTTTTTCTTTTTCCCTCTTTTGTTTAGCCTTTCTTTTAGAATATCGCACAGTTTCCCCTCTTATCAGCATCAACAGTGTTTCATAAAATAAATCGTCGTTTATCTTGAATTGTATTTCTTTAAAATTTGGTATGTGTGAGATGTAATCTTTTGTGTAGATGGGCAAAGCGTATTCTTCTACAGTATTCAGGATACAATTATTAACGATCTCGGTATAATCTTCGTCATTAAGTAGTGATTCGTTTAGTTTCCATAGCCCGGGCCCTCTCGATTGGCTTGCAACTAGACTTATTGAAATTTGGCTGTGATCGGTTCGATAGCCGGGCGCGATGTGCATTTCATTGCAGCGAATTGATAGATGTTGGCTAACGAAGAACATGTCTAATCTTGCACCTTTTTGGCGGGCTGGTGTAAACCAAGTATATTGCTGTTTCTCAGGATTCTGCTTTCTCCAGATGTCAATTAGGTTGTATTTATTACAAATCGACATGAACTTTTTTCTGGCTCTTACGTTATGTTCTTGTAGATAACCGTAGCAGTCTACATCCGGATTTACAACGAAATTAAAATCGCCTCCAATTATTACATGATCATAGTCTGTGCTGTCTAGTATATTCCCTATACGTTCATAGAAGTCTGGTTCATCTCGATTTGGCCCATAGACGCTGCCCATAATATATGTGTCTGAACTGATTTTGCATTCCAAGATTATAAAGTTTCCTTTTTTGTCTGTGAACTTGTTAATTACTTCGTGCTGAATATTCTTGTTGAACAGAATCGATGTGCCTCTACTATTGTTTTTTAAAACACGAATGATAGGCCTTTCCGTTCCATAGACTGTTAAATGAAGACGTCTTTTCTTGCGTTAAGTGCGTGTCTTGTAACATTAAAATACCTATCACACTTATTGTTCTTTAAGAAATGAATCACATCTCTGCGTTTGTGTTGCTCACCAAGGCCTCTTACGTTGCAAGAAAATACATTAATGGCTGTCATTATTCTGTCTGACTTTGAAAGGAGAGTTTTGTACCTGTTTTTGCCCGCTGCTGTTGTATTCTATTTTTGTGCTGTGTGGCAAGGGAGTTTGAGTGTGTAAGTGTTATGTGGTGTGTAGGTATATTACCGTTGTTCACGAGGGCGAGGTGGTCGGGAAATGAAGGAGGAGCGCAGCTGCGAGCATCGCCGGCCAGAGACGACGCCGGCGGCCGCATGGACTCATGGTCACTGGCGGATCCAGGGGGGCCACGGGGGCCATGGCCCCCCCCCCCAAAGGCCTAAAGTGGCCTGTTCGGCCCCCCCCCCCCCAAACGTCAGAAAAATTGCTAAGAAAATATACCTTGATGGAGGTTTTTAGCCACTTGGTGAAGTAAAGCTTTCCACAGCATAATATGGAAGCAATATAGTAGCAGTGAGGGTCAGTCAAAAGTTGCGCGAGCGGAGTCGACCTTAAAAAAAAAGACTGTTGTTGGCACGTGTTTATGGCGCGGCAGCTGGTAGTTGGCGGTGTTTCGCGTGGTGTGGCATCACTGGCGGATCTGGGGGGGGGAGGGGGGGGGCACGGGAGCCTGAGGTGCCCCTGACAGGCCCGTGGTGCCCTTGCTAGGCCTGTGGTGCCCCTGGACCCTGGCAGGCCTGTGGTACAGTCCACAGCAGAAGTAATGTGGGGTTTCAGTCATGGGTATGTTCTGCTTCTGAAGCTTAGGAACGATTAGCCAGACTACAATGAAACTTTGAATGTAGCTTGTTATGTGCGGACTTGTGGGTTTGATTCCGGCCACTCTAATCGCCCGAGGCACGGCCGGCCACCGGGGCTGACCGGTCGTCCCCTCCTGAGCCAATACAGTTGACCGACACGAGAGCTAGTGTGTGGACCGGGAGCCGGGGCGAATCGAACATGGCGCGGTCGCAGTGATACGCGAACCGATATGAGACACAGCTCTCTCATTTGACTCGGACTAATGTGATAAACGTGATACGTGTCTTCTTTGCTGCCGAGTGAAGCGTTTCAGTGTTTAACGTGTGGCGATGTCGGACTGCGAGCAGGAGGAGCGAGACGCCAAGCCGCCGGGCGCGGCACCGGCGACTGAGACATCGACAGAGCTGCTGACTCGGCTTCTGGGGCAGCAGCTGGAGCTGGCGGCCAGGCGTGACGAGCAGCTAACGATGCTTCTACAACACATCCAGCAGGGCGCGGCTGCCGGCGCCCGACCAGTCGACGGCAGCGGCGCGCTTGCGGCGGCGGGTGGCGGCAGCGCGCCTACGGCGTCTGGCGGCGGCGGCGCGCCTGCGGCGACTGGCGGCGGGAGCGCACCTGCGGCGGCCGCGGTTACAGAGAGTGTCGCCGCCGCGGCGGCTGTGCCGCCTACAGTCGGTTCCCGGCAACGGATCTGCCTGCCGGCGACTGGGACGCCAGTCCCCAGGCTGCACTCATCAGCGTCACTCATCGAATTCGACACATGGAGAAGAAAATTCGACGGATACTGTCTGCTCACCCGTGTGCGTGAGCTAACAACAGCGGAACAGAAGGCCGCCCTCATCGCCGTATTAGACGACGACTGGACACGGATCGTCGACTTCGGGCTCCAGCTACCCGCGGACGCGGATCTGGACAGCGTCCTCGAGGCCATGCAGAAGTACTTGCGTCGCCAACGCAACGTCATAGTCGACCGCATGGACTTCACAGCCAGACTACAGCAGCCCGGTGAATCCATCGACGAGTATGTGTGCGCCCTGAGAGAGATAGCAGCGTGCTGTGACTTTTGCCAACACTGTGCCGATGATCGATTCCGGGATCATATCGTCGTGGGCACAATCGACAGTGACGCGCGAAGGCGCATGCTAGAGACTGCCGACCTCACATTTGAGAAAGCGCTGGACATATGTCGTGCCTGTGAATGCGCCACCAACAACAATCAGGAGATCACGCAGTCAGGGACGGTCGGACGGATATCTCGCTACCGTCAAGAGAAGAACCGGCGACGTTTCGCCAGTGAAGACTCGATCCAGCTGAGCCGGTGCCGCCGGTGCGGCGCGGCGGAGCACAGCGATGACAGACGCTGTCCTGCTCTGGGCCGCGCTTGCAACAGCTGCGGTGAGCGCGACCACTTCGCGGTCACTTGCCGAGGCCGGGCCAGCGGGCGGCGCACGACGGAGAGCAGTCTGCCGCGAATTCGCCACGACCATGAGCGACCGCGGAGTGACGAGCTCACGCCCCCGCGCGCGGAGCGTGGCCGCAGCCGTGGCCCTGGAACCAGACGCGCCGACAGCGCCACCTATGGTAATCAGGCTCGAAGAACCAGCGCCACCTCTCGGCGACGCCAGCAGTTCTGGAGCTCTGGCGGCAATCGGGTGGCCGGCATCAGCGGAGACGGAGACCTGGTCAGTGGAAGCGAGGAGGATGAAGAGGCAGACTCAACAGCAGCGTCGCTGTTGAACGTATACGTTTCAGATGTGCGACTGAAGAACAGCAGCGTGAAGCGCTCCCCACGCATAGAACTGGAGACCATGTATCGGGGTCGGCGACCGATTCCAACCACCTGGACCCCTGATACCGGTGCAGAGGTCTCGGTCATATCACGAGACCAAGCCAGGCTTCTGGGCGTCGAGCTGGACGATCTGCGCCCGTCGAAGACGACACTGTGGACCGCTGATGGACGGAAAATGCACTGCATGGGGACATGTAACCTGACGCTGCTTCTTGGAGACGTCAGCCACTCAGCCGAGATATCTGTCATGGAGTCACTTCACACGCCTCTCCTGTCGTGGCACGACTGCGTGAAGCTCGGCATCTTGCCGCCTGGTTTCCCTCGGCAGATCAGACGTCTGGAGAGCCACCACTCGTCTGGAGGACCGGACAGTGAGCCGGCAGGCGCGCGCAGTCGGAGCTCGCCAGCTGCTGCGCCACCCACGCGCGCTGCCAGACCCCGCTCAGCCAGCCCAGCAACCACGAGGCAGCCACCGGCATGGATCAGCAAGATGAAGAGATGCCACACTGGCATACCGCCGGATGAACACCGTCAACAACACTTCGCAGCTCTGAAGGCAGAATTCCCGAAGGTGTTTGACATCGAATCAGGACTACGGGAGATGGTCGGCGAGCCAATGTCCATTGAGCTCACGGATGACGCGACGCCGTACGCTCAGACGAGCGCGCGCAACATCCCATTCAACTGGAGAGACGACGTGCGCCGACAGCTGGACGAACTTCTTCAACATGACGTCATCGAAGCAGTCGAACATCCGACAGAGTGGTGTCACCCACTGTGCCCTGTGGCCAAGACAGACCCTGACGGCAAGTCCGTCGGATGCCGCATCACAGTGGACTTCACGAAACTCAACCGATTCGTGAAGCGGCCAGTGCACCCTGGTCGCACACCACAAGACGCCGTGTCATCGATCGCCACTGGTGCCAGCTTCTTCACGAAACTGGACTGCAAAGCCGGATACCACCAGATGGCGCTGAGGGAGCAAGACCGTGATCTCACCTGCTTCATCACGCCGTGGGGCAGGTACAGATACAAGCGCATGCCGATGGGCATCACCCACTCGGGAGACGTTTACAACCGGCGCGGTGACCAAGCGCTGGGGGACATCCCGAATACAGTGAAAGTGGTAGACGACATGCTAGCGTGGGATGACGACTACTCCACCCACCTGCTACACGTCTGGAAGCTGCTGAAGAGGTGTGACGAGTACAACATCACCTTAAACCCAGCGAAGTGTCAATTCGCTATGAAGACAGTCGACTTCTGTGGCTACAGAGTCAGCTCAGATGGGTACACCGTGGATGAAAAGAAGGTGCAAGCTGTGAAGCACTTCCCGCAGCCGAACAACATAACAGACCTAAGAGCCTTCCTAGGCTTGGTAAACCAACTTGGTGCCTTCTCAGATGAGATCGCGTCGGCCGCTGAGCCACTGCGCCAACTGCTGAAACCTCGCAACGCATGGCTGTGGACACCAGCGCACACCGCAGCGTTCGAGAAGGTGAAGACGGCACTGGTGTCGCCACCCATTCTCGACTTCTACAATCCCACGCGCAGAACTGTTCTGGAGACTGACGCATCACGTCTCGGAGGCCTGGGATTCTGCCTCAGACAACAAGACGAGAACGGCAACTGGCGACTGATACAGTGCGGCTCTCGATTTCTAACTGATGTCGAGACCCGCTACGCCGTGATTGAACTCGAACTACTGGCCCTCGTGTGGGCATGCTATAAAGCTGACACATACCTCAGGGGTATGCAGACGTTTGAAGTGGTTCTGGACCACCGGCCCCTGATTCCGGTTTTGAACAAGAAAACACTGGCAGAAATCGACAATCCCCGCCTGCGGCGACTGCGCGAAAAGCTCATCGCGTACAACTTCGTCACCAGCTGGAGGCAGGGAAAGCTCCACTCCATCCCCGATGCCCTGTCTCGGGCCCCAGTCGAGCGACCGACGGCGGAGGATGAAGCAGCTGAGCACGACATCAGCGTGAGAGTCCAGTCCGTAGTAAGCAGCCTCACCGCTTCAGACAGTGAAACGGACCCCAGCCCGTTCAAGGACGCCGCTCTAGAGGAAGTAAGAGCTGCATCTACCGGCGACCCAGAGCTGCTTGCACTGAAGCACACGATCATGCACGGCTTCCCGGACCATCGGAAAGAACTGGAGCCGATACTGCAGCCCTACTGGGGCTGTCGTGAGCGACTGACTGTCGACAACGGCCTCATCCTGTGCGGCCAGAGACTGGTGATCCCACAGCAACTCAGACGGGTGACGCTGGAGCGTCTGCACTCCAGCCATCAGGGGATCGAAAGGACCAAGCGGCGAGCAAGACAAGTGGTCTACTGGCCACAGATCGACAAACACATCAGCGACCTCGTTGGAGCCTGTTCCAGATGTCAACGTCACCTGCCGAGCCTGCAGAAGGAACCGCTGATGCTGGAGCCGCTGCCGACACGCGTCTTTCAAGCCGTGTCCGCCGACTACTTCAGCTGGGCCGGGCGGACCTACCTGGTCTATGCCGACAGACTGTCCGGTTGGCCGTCCGTGTACCACGTCAGAGGAGAAGCATCAGCCAGAGCTCTCACCAGATGTCTCCGCAAGATGTTTGCGGCCACAGGTGTGCCGCAGACACTGAGAACTGACGGCGGAGGACAGTTCACAGCGCGACATACCCGCGAGTTCTTGAAGAAATGGGGAGTCATTCATCAAATCTCCACGCCACACTTCCCACAGTCGAACGGACATGCAGAAGCCGCTGTCAAGAACGTCAAGCGGCTCATCAAGAAAACGACGCAGCACGGTGATCTCGACACCGACGAGTTCGTCCACGCTCTGCTCGAGCTTCGGAATACGCCGCGCGCGGACGGACGCTCTCCAGCGCAGGTGTTATTTGGCCACCCGCTGAGGTCGGCAGTTCCGGCCCACCACCGCGCGTTTGCGGCGCAGTGGCAAGAGGCTGCGGACACCTGTGATGCCAGAACTCGACAGCAGAGAAGCCAAACCGAAGAGCGATACAACATGACTGCGCGAGCACACCCGGCACTCCGAGTGGGACAAAAGGTCATAGTGCAAGACCCTATCACGAAGGTATGGAACCGTACCGGCACCGTGACCGGCGTGGGGAGCAGGCGCGACTTCAACATCAGACTGCCCAGCGGGCGACTCATGTGGCGGAATCGGCGATACCTGCGACCCCAGAGCGTGGCCGCCTCCCAGTCTCCGCCACCGCAGCCCCAGTCTCCACCACCGCAGCAGCGCCGGCCGGACGGAGAGGCGACCGCCGGCAGCCCGCGGCCTGCGCCTCCGCTGCCGCCTGTCGACGGCGTCGGAGAGCCCCCAGCACCGCTCACCGACGCACCCGCGGCACCAGCGGACGCACCGGAGCCGCGACGCAGCAACCGGCAGCGCCAGCGCACAAAACATCTATCTGTGAGCTGGGGCACTAAGTCATACCAGACGATACCGTGATACAGCATCGCTTACTGTCCGACATATGTCATCCCACACCCTGCGTGGTGCCGGGAGACATCGTCCTCCGCCTCTGGAAGTTTTTTTTTTGTTTCTGTTAATGGCGTTATGTGCCTGCTATGTCGTTAGACGTTAATCACTTTGTACCTCTGTGTTTACGTCTTGCGGGGGAGGTGATGGGATAGTTATCTGGGGGGGAGGTGTTATGTGCGGACTTGTGGGTTTGATTCCGGCCACTCTAATCGCCCGAGGCACGGCCGGCCACCGGGGCTGACCGGTCGTCCCCTCCTGAGCCAATACAGTTGACCGACACGAGAGCTAGTGTGTGGACCGGGAGCCGGGGCGAATCGAACAATATGTATCGTCACCCTTGCAGCTGCAACTTTAGCTATTGACATCTTCTTTTCAATCACTTCGCATTAAACAATCGCCAGTCAAAGCCAACCGTTGAGTTTGGTAAAACCCTACATTACTTTAGCGGTGGGCTGTACCTCTGGCGGGCCTAGGGTGCCCCTGCTAGGCTGCTGATGCCCCTGGGACCTGACAGGACTGTGGTGCCCCTGACAAGCCTAAAGTGCCCCCAACAGGCCCGTGATGCCCCCGACAGGCCCAAGGTGCCCCTGGGTGATGCCGTGATGCCTGCGAGGCCGGTGATGCCCCCTGCGAGGCCGTTGGGGCCCCTGACAGGCCCATGGTGCCCCTGCTAGACCGGTGGTGCCCCTGGCAGGCCTGTGGTGCCCCTGCTAGGCCGCTGGTGCCCCTGGGCCCTGACAGGACTGTGGTGCCCCTGACAGGCCCAAGGTGCCCCTGCAAGGCCGGTGGTGCCCCTGTAAGGCCTGTGGTACCCCTGCTAGGCCTCTGGTGTCCCTGACAGGCCCATGGTGCCCCTGCGAGGCCGGCGGCGCCCCTGGCAGGTCTCTGGTGTCCCTGACAGACCTGGGGTGCCCCTGACAAGCCTGTGGGGCCCCTCACAGGCCCGTGGTGCCCTTGCTAGGCCTGTGGTGCCCCTGGCGGGCTGGTGGTGCCCCTACTAGGCCGGTGGTGCCCCTGACAGGCCTGTGGTGCCCCCGGGCACCAAGGGGGTCATGACCCATGTGGCCCCCCTTATATCTGCCACTGATGCATAATATATTGATTTGTTAAGGCGTTATGGCTTATGCAATATGCAATTGCAGGCACTTGGTATCCCTCACTTATCCCTCATTGGGGCTCTGGCGGGCTCCTGAGGGCCCACGTCTATCTCCGGGAGCCCATATAGACAGGCTCATTTGGGTCCTTTCAGTACACTATAGCATAAGAGGTCTCCATGCGAGTCCTATACATACATCTGAGGGCGTACCCTGATGTCTGAGGTACCCAACTGCAGCTCCAATGGTCTCTTCTTACACTGGCGGATCCAGGGAGGGGGCATTTAGGGCCATGCCCCCTTCCCAGAGGCCTAAAGTGGCCCGTTTTCCCCCTCCCCCAAACGATAATGAAACATAGTTCAATCAGGGCGTGGCCCAGGAGCCGAGTTAGACAGGGCTGTTTTACCACCTCCCGGCCCGCAAAGGGACCCAAGCACTGACTCGAAGCGGGTTAAAGAGACCCTCCCACCTTCAAAAAAGTTAATGAATTGGCATGAAAGTGATGTCGCTAGGTTCAGAAAGGGCGAAAACGAATATCTACCAAATTTTATCGAAAAATATTCACCGGTTTTCAAGAGATTAGACTTTTATTTTTGTTTAATTTTTGGGATATCCGCTGCTGTTCCTAGCGACTTTATTTGAAAGTGCGGCATTTGTTGCGCGCAAAGCAGCCTATACCACCGCATGCTACCAAACGTTTTAGTAAAATATTAAAAAAATCATTAGATCTCCGCTGACGTCACACATTCAGAAGGGTATCCAAAAGTATTAGCCCCTCTGAATCAAAATGCTGCAATTTTGAAATTCAATATTTCCGATTTAAGGCATTTCTCGATGTTGTGAGTGCGTGCCGAAACCGGTAATTGTGAGCCAGGGACCCCATTTTGGCTATCTCAGCTCAAATCTAATGTTAAGGTGGGAGGGTCCCTTTAACTGGTCGATAAAAACAATGGTAAGTGTTTACAAAGTAATATAAAGGCATGGGTCGGGTGAGCTACCATTTATATATTTTTCTTTTTAGTTAAAAAAAAAATTCATAGTGTCAGGGCTGTGACGAAAAATAAGTGGCCTAAATCCGATGAGAAAACAGGATTTGGGGGTACCCTAGGTTTGGCTCCAGCATGAGTTGTCCCCCCCCCCCAAAACGCAAGCCTGGATCCGCCAGTGCTCATGGTTGGTCGCTAGTAAGGGCTGCTCCGCCGCCGCCGCCGCCGCCCACAGCCGAGCCGCCGAGCCGGTAGCCGCCACCGAGGACGCCGCCGACGTCGCCAGCCGCCGCGCAACGGGACATCTCCGCTTAGGTGATCTGTCCACACAAACGAAACACCGGGAAGCAAAAAGGCACGAGTATGGTGCGTACACGTAAGTATGAGTGGTGTGCTTTGGCGCAAAACGACTAACATACACAATAAGCAAAAAGCGAACTGAAACCAAAAACATAAAAAACACTAGAAAAAAGAATATAAAAGGCGCGGAGCCTGCAGCTGTAATTTCAAAGACCTGTGCTTATGGCACGTAGCTGGAAACTCAGCGAAGCAATAAACAGTTAGTGCGCTTCGGCTCAACATCTGAGCTGAAAGAAACCAGGTGAATAATAGCGGTTGATCCTTATGTTATGATGATAACATAAGGAGTATCGCAACACAAGATAACAGTTACAATACGGAAAGTTGGGTTATTTGAATATGCGCCTCAAACGTGCCTCTTCTAGACTTAGAGAGGTGAAAAATCGAAAAAAAAACTATAAAAAATACCTACGGCGTGGACATTAAACCTTAAACACTAAACACCTCATCAACAATAACAACACTGTGGACACAGTCGGCGCAAGTTACAGCTAGGGGACGGAGCCCTGGAGTAAAGTGTGCTAGCAACTCACACCTCGTATTGTAAGAAACAGAGAGGCGCCAGTGCCACCCCAAGGTTTCGTTCTGCGACGCCCGGCCACATCGTTCCCGCCCACAGAAACTGTCTCACCGTCCAGTTGACAGTCCAGGTGGTCGCCGGTTCGCCGACACTCAGCGCTCCGCCACCCTCAGTCCTAGCTCGTGCAGACGCTGCAGGGAGTCGACACGCGTTGATACGCCGTACTGCTTCTCTTTGAAGAAGACGTTGCCGTTGCGAGTGAATACCGTGTAAATCTTCCCGTCACGCTTCGCTGCGAGGAGAGACCTGAAGATGAGTCCACGCAGCTTCGTCAACGACTCGTTCACGAACAGGTCCTTCCCCTTCAGCTCGAGTCGTCGTGTCATCACTCGGTCACGCACGCTGTCCTGTCCTGAACGGACGAACCTCACTATTACTCGGTTGAGACCGCCTGGCAGGCGGTGCGCTCGATCAATATCGCCCGCGACGAGCTCGAGGCCAGGCATGCACCGGTTCAACGTGTTGACCACCAGTGCGTTTACGTCTTCCCTCTCCCACTCACCAGCACGGCCCCCCGACCCGCCGCGCGCGGCACCCCGCTCGTCACTGGCGCCCGGCCCACTCGCCGCGCCGGTCCCGTGATCACCTGACTGTGACGTCATCGCGCCATGACCTTGGCCGGGTCCGTTCTGCAGGGGCGGCTCCAGGCGCGGCGCATGGCGGGCGGCCAAAGCAGCGCCGGACAAGATGAGGCAGGGAAGACGATTGTTGACCTCGGCCTCTTCGACGCGGTTCTGCAGGGCAGTAAACTCCTCCTTGGAGCGTCGCAGCTCGTCGGTTAGCTCGGCGATCACCACATCGCGCTCCTCGACGTGTCGCTCCAGGTCTCAGAGTCGTTCGCCGAGCCTGCCGATCTCCGCCGTCAGCGTGGTCTTACACTCGTGAAGGTCACGAGAGATGGAGACCAACATCTTGCTCTCCAACTCGTCGAAGGCAGCTTCAATGCACTCCTTCACGACCCGGTTGAGACCAGGGTTGCGTCCGGACTCTACGCCGCCCTCCATGGCCCCGCGCTTGCCGGCGGGAGCAGAGTCGCCAGACTCGGATCTGTCACGCTTCTGGCTCTCAGGGCAGGGCGGATCACTAAAGTTCCGGACGAGCTCACTCACAGTGTGCCTCTCGTCCTCATCTCTCCCGTCGCTCGGTCGGTCGGAAGCTGCATCTCTGACGCCATCACTAGAGGTCGGGCACGAACCGGCGGGACGCGGCATGGCGGCAGCACACGTCCACTCTCAGGTAAGTGCTCACAGTCTCGCTCGCCACCACAGCACCACAAAATCGCAAAGTGCAAAGTGCTGCAGGCTCCGCCCCACACGGACTCAGAGGGTCATAAACTCACCCTTGAGACCGTACTGCAAAAGTCACCGGTACCAGACGGGCGCTCACCGTGGTCGCACACTCCCCTCTCGCTGCGCTGCGGGGTCGCGTGCGCACGTCTGACCTCGCCCGCGGTCACCGGCCGACTCATGTTAACACCTTTTATGTCGAAACATTTTTCTGTATCTCTAAAGCTGTAGGCCTGACAGCTCTTCCCGCGAAACCTTTTTTTGGGTCGAAAATGTCAGAAATGATGTCACTCCGACGTCGTCAGCGGCCAGCCTATCATAGCCTTTGGAAAAAAAAATTGGTCGCAATGTGCAATAGCTATTCACGGGAGGGTACTGAAAGTTTGGTGACGATCGGCGCAGCAGTTCTGGAGATATATCGAAAAAAAACTAAAGGGGGCAAAAATGCCCCCCCCCCCACCGCCTGGAAGGTTAAGTAATCTTGGCCGAAGGTGCTGAAAGTTTCGTGTTGATACATCCAGCGGTTTGAAGATATGGTAGAAAAACGAAAGGGGGCTATGAATTGCTCCCCCTCCCCCCAGTGGGCCGGGCTTAATTCATCGCCACATCACACGATGAGGGAAGTTATAAGCTGTGATATCAATTTCTGTATTGCTCTATAATTTCTAATCCAGTTAAATTTCAACACGTGAGTGAGTGAATCATGCATTGCTTGCGCTATCCGACTCGGCGAGGCATGCCGCCGGGCCCCGTCTGCCTACGGCCGCCCGGCGAGGCGCCGACGCGACGGCGGCTGGCCGGTGGGAGCTTCGCTCTGGCCCGGTGCTCGGTCACCCCACGTCGGCACTCTCCCCGCGCGCGAACGCCGTGGGAACAGCCCGGCTCAGCCCGTGCTGAGAAATGGTGAACAAACGGTGTGAAAACGTCAAACGGTTGTTTACCCATGTGGGATGGAGTAACGGGGAATGTCCCAGGAAGTATTGTGAATACCTACTTCGCTGCAATATAAGGATGCAAAGGCGAACAAAGTCATTGCACATTTCATTTTGAATATGACGGTACAAGGTGCGTACGCTCGTCGTTCACCGATCTAACTTGGTTTGATAGTGCACTGACCCGCGCCCTGCTGGGGGCAGGGACTTAGCCAAGGGTCACGGGGGCCATGGCCCCCTGAAGGCGAAAAAATAAAACGAAATTTGATTAAAAGTAAGAATAAATAAAAAGAACTGCACCAAACCCCCAAAAATAGTGGGACAAATCCGAAGAGTTTCCTTTTTTGGAGGGGGTACGACACTAGGCCGCGACCTGTGGCCCCTCCCCGAGCAAAATCCTGGCTACGTGCCTGACTGGGGGTGTTTGAAGTTGAACACGCCCCCCCCCCCTGCGGTTTTCTCAAATATCTCAAAAACGGTGGCGCTCCGTGCCACACATCATACATGTTTTCCACACATACTATGAAAATTTCAGACCAAGGTGACTCAAGGTCAGGTCACCAAGTCACGTCAAGTGACATTATCTATAGAAAAGAAACGTTTGAATGCTTGCCATAAAGCTACACCGAGTGCGCTTTGAAAGTTTCAGCAATTGATAGGAGCAACAATATGTGCAAAGAATTTAATCTCGGATTGTTGACTGTGATCTTAGGTCAGGTCAATTTTGCGACCTCTCCATTATTAGTAAATGGGAGAAAATTGAAAGGCGCCTCTTTTGGACGAACGCCATTTTAAACACTTTGAAACACCGAATTACAAGTACCTAAACATGACACACTGTGACTGAACCGGAAAATGACACTTGCGACCCATTTTCTGTCCCTGAGGTCATCTCAGGTCACGAAAGGTATCAAGCAGCTTTTCGCTAAAAACTTCTGATAGACGCATGCTGGAGCGATGAAAACGCCTCAGCTAAGTGTTTGGCTCCACGATAAAGATCGACTGAAGTAACCATTAACTCGCGCCCCACTGGGGTCTGCGTATAACGCGCCCTACTGGGGGGGGGCTCTTCATAGCCCCCTCCTAACTCCAAAGCTACTGGGCCGATCGTCAAAATTCAAACGGCATCTGATAGCCCGGAGAAACTGTCGAGTGAAACCTAATTTCATTGACCTCGAGGTCACCGAAGTAAAAATTATCCAAATTTGGCTTGTTCACATGTTGGGCTCTGGCCGCCGGCTTACAAGTCAGATCAGGCTCATTTTTGGTTTACACACTCGTGAACCCTGAGATACCCTGAGGTTGAGGTCATTTTGAGTTGAATTTAGCTTAGGTCAGGCCACTTTCAGGTAAAAAAGATCAAATTTGAAAGTTAATTTTTTTCAACAAAAAGGTGTCTATCGGAGGCAGTTTGAGCTCAGGAACATAATGGTGCTAATTATATTGGTGTACGACTAGATAAGTGAAGCTTTTTTAAATATAAAGGAACTGTATTATAGAAAGCCTTCGCAAACGCGTTTCGAATATAGGTATCATCTTCAGTGCTAGCTTCCCATAATACAAAAAGGGATTTGTATTATGGGAACTTTGTATTATGGGAAGGGACTTTTTGTAGGTATTATGGGAAGCTAGCACTGAAGATGATATATTCGAAACGCGTTTGCGAAGGCTTTCTATAATACAGTACCTTTATATTTAAAAAAGCTTCACTTATCTAGTCATACGTGTCACAATGAAGTATGAACGTCCAACATATTGGTGTACAATATCAAATGCGTACTGAAAAATTGATTTGAATGATTTATAATTGAGAATATTTGCTAAAATGCGTATAACTTGGCCATTTTTTAATATGTCTGGCTAAAACTTGCTAGAGTAAGTCATAAGCATGTGTTCTATAACATATAGGTATGCCGGTTTTTAGAAAAGTCGAAAACTTTTTGAAAAAAAGATAAAAATATTTAGTTTCAATTTTAAAATATATAATTTTCAAAATTTTCAAAATTTTCAAAATCCGAGATGGCCGTTTGATAGCGCAGTCTATTCTGAGTCCTCTAATGCAAAGAAATTGGATCTAGCTTAAAAACTGAGCTCTTGGCCGGGAGCGATTGCCGTGGTTCAATGTTTTGCGTCGAAATCGGCCGAACATGGCGTCCTCTGACGTCATTTCCGGCCGACCTATGGTAGCAACGAAGTTCATATTTTACACAATGTGTCAAATTATGCAGCCGAAGGTACTGAAAGTTTGGCGTCGATATGTTACGGCCCGTTTGAAAACCCGGCCCGTATTAATGCTGCCCGGCCCGCATTAATACTGACCGGAGACCTGGCCCGTATTAATACGGCCCCCGGTCAGCATTAATGAGGGCCGCCTGTCGGTCAGCATTAATACGGGCCGGGCAGTATTAATACAGCCCACTTTTTTCCTCACTGCCATATGAAAACTCGGGCCATATCAAAGCTAGCCAACTAGTCTCTATTCCATGTCTTAGCAAATGCTGCGTAGGCCTGCAGTGGTCTTAAATGTCTTTTATACTTTTTGACTGTTGGCTAGTAAATGTTTGTTTCGTGGAATCTTCAGCGTATAGACCCACCATACCTTGACCTTACACCATACATGACCTTGACCCACCATAATGCATTGGTACAACATCATTTTACATGTTCCAGTGTTTAAAACCACAACAAGACTAGAAACACGCAGATAATATGAGCCAACATACGCTGAATTGCGATTCCGGCCAAACATGGTCTCGAGGATCAGGTCACAGGTCATTTGGGTCAGGGTCATGAAATTTTAGAGCAGGTGTAAAATTGAATAACTCGAGGGTACTGAAAGTTTCGTCGCGATCGGCCGTTTTTTACGCGAGTTATTCGCAAAAAAAAAAAACGAGGAGGGTTCGTTCGACCCCCCTATAAGTGCGAGGGTTAAGTGGAAATCAGCTAAAGTCCTCGAATTATGACATTTTCAAAATGAAGTTGCCATACTCTTTATGATCACTAGTTATTAAGATCAGATAATGAAACAGATGCGTGATACGCTGATACTCACTGTCGGTCCTCCAGCGGTAATGGAAGAAATGGGCGCGCGGCAGTGTCGGCACTCCCTGAGGTGACCTTGGGCGATGTGTTAGACCCAGGGTATATTGAGTGAAGGGTAGGACGAACTTTGGTAGGAATTTCTAGTATAACTACTAGAAAATCTACTATATGTGGTCTGGACTAGCAAAAACTTAGTTCAAACTAGAATATGGTAGCGCTTATGGTTGGCAGTCGTGACGCGCACGTAACATTCATTTATTAAATTTCTTAAATAACAGGTTTTAGGGGCCGACTAGTGGGCAGATACATTCAATTAGCTATTAATAATTAATTATGCAAACATTCAAGAATCTACATCATTCAATTCTAGCCGAAATCACGCGGCGCACTCAGGATTCGAACTCACGACCCTCGGATCCGTATCCGGATACGCTACCGACTGCGCTACCGAGGACCGCGCGCCGACTATCGGAGAGCCGGATCGCGGGTGCTGGCGTGCAGAGAAATCTTTACCCTGTACGCCGTAGAAGATCGGCTGGGTTTCGTGAAAAATGGTAGAGGAATTGTCGAAAGAAAATTCATCGATCTATCATTTGAGACTAAGAACCATTGATTTCTTCAAACGTTGACCGAGATATCGCTCGCCGAAAACAGGCCATTTAACATGTAAACCCTATGGGCTGGTAGGAAATGTACGCCGTGGAGCAGCAGTGCTACCAACTAACTTCGGCGGGGGCCGTGTTAGACCTGCTTTTATTACCCTGGGCAACGTCTAGATGAATATTGCTGGTTGTCTCTACAAAATTATAATAAACCCTCGTTTGTTTTCTCTAAATGGTGTTTTGAACTATTTTAATCACGTATAATAGCATCTATTTTCTCGAGCACGTTTTGTTCCATATCATTGCCGAGCACTAGTTTGAACTGCTTGCCCAATTCACTGCCTTTCGATCATTTCGCTAGTCTCGGGGTATATGTTCCGGTCTTGTAATCGAATGGTTGTGGGTTCGAGGCGGGGTTGGCGAATATTTACACATGGCATTCAACTTTTATCAGTAAGCCGCCGTCTATAAAGACATGCTAATGTAATTGATTTTGCAGCAGACGGATAAGTTTTGAAATAAAAGGTGGGCAGCATTAATACTGCCCACCTAAATCGGCCGCATTAACCCTCGCCCTGGCAGGGGGGGGGTCGATGCGACCCCCCCCCCTGAGGTTTTTCGAAGATAGCGTAAAAACGGCGGCGCGCAGCGCCGCCAAATTTGGCACAGCCTATGGGGCAACCTTTTTACATATGACCTGAAAATTTCAGGTCCGGGTGACCTTGGGTCAGGTCACAAGGTCAGAAAAACCGGTACAAGGTCATGGTCAAATTTCAATTTTCTTTTTCCACCTCCCCAACTCACAGTTTTGCACTGATTTCCTTCAAACTTTCAGGATGTGCTAAGTTCACCGAGTTGTATAACATATAGTTCGGGTTTTTTTAGGTCACTGACCTGAGGTCAGTTAGATGTCATTACGTCGTAATGTTAAGCCTATGGGAAAATACTAAATTCGGAAAATACTGGAGATATCCGCTTCGTTCTATCACTTTTGTGCTTTGAAACCACAGTACTTAACAGCAGGTCACTTGGTGCTTCTTTGTTTGGTGTACTTATCCATGGGTCAGGTCAAATCAGGTCAACTGAGGTCAAATGACGTTTTTGCCAATAACTTGGCACATAATGACGCTAGAGCTTAAATAATGGTATCATTGTGTTCCTGGTGATCAGCCGAATCGAATGATATGCGATATGATGCAATTTTGTTAACATGAACTTAATTTATAAATTTAAGTTTACTTAAAATTTAAGAAAAACTTTAAGTACACTTAAGCAAGCTAAAAAGTATATCATTCGACGCGCCTTGACGTGCTGAGTTCACTGGTGCTTTTCTTTTTGCTCTATCTTAATTAGATCAAAAGTTATAAGCGAAAAACTTTTGACCTGTTTTTCGCGAAATTTTTACATTTATACCCCCCAAAACCCCCCCTAAATATTGACCTAGAGCAACCAAATTTGCACAGGGGGGAGAACTCCAGGGGGCCCACCTACCTACCAAATTTGGTGTTTCTAGGTGCCATAGGAGCCAATCGCGAGGGGGGGGGTCGCATCGACCCCCCCCCCTGCCAGGCCGTGTTATGAAAAATGCCCTGCCAGGGCGAGGGTTAATACCGACCGGCAAGGCGGCCCGCATTAATGCTGACCGGCCCGTATTAATACGGGCCAGGTCTCCGGTCAGTATTAATGCGGGCCGGGCAGCATTAATACGGGCCGGGTTTTCAAACGGGCCGTAACAGATATACGTCACGCGATTTGGAAGTTATTGCAGAAAAACGGGAGGGGTTATGAATAGCCCCCCCCCCCAGTGGGGTGCGGGTTAAAGCCCTGAACCCTATACCAAAAAAAAAAAAACACTAGTGACATCCGCGGATAATTGACTAACAGGTCTGGCGCCTTTCGTGGCCTCACCCTCCGTGGGTCCTTTACTTGTCTCCCGCTGTGCAGGTCGCTGCCGAGCAAAGCCGTTGTGGTGGTCCTCTCTCTCATGGCCGGATGATACATAGGACTGGCCTGCAGGCCCTCAGTGGGCTCCCTGAGACGAAGGGACTGATGGAATGGACCAAGTCGATTAGTACCCATCATGGGTGGAGAACCTGCCCCGGCCACCCCGGCCGTGGCCGGGGTAACTTTCAGCCTACCCCGGCGCGGCCGGGGTAACTTTTCCACACTTGTAGATCCTAAAAGCTGTCTCCATACGAAAACAACTATCGTTCTTTGGATGTTGACTGTCATGGACGTAATATTGCAAATCAGGTAGGTATTCGCTTACCATAATATCCAACCCTAGGAAGTAGGAACCGTTTGTGGTCGCCAATGTCAAGATTGCTCTCAAATCGTGTTCAGTTTCTAAAATTTGGCGCACCTTAGGCTCACTTTTTCAGAACCACTGCTTGACCTCACCGGCCACTGCCTTCGACTGGCCTGCCACCTACCGCAACCATACCTGTTTAGGGGACGGGACCGGGACCGTTGTAACCGGGACGCATGCTCTCGCCACGCGGAGTACAAGTGTATGTACAACGCTCTATCGACTGAGCTACGAGGCCAAGACCGGTCGATATCCCTGGATCGACTCCCTGTTTGTCTTAGGTATAAGAGGTTGAACCGCCCAACTTTGGAAAAGGCTGTGTCCCTGGATGTCAGTGAGTACATAGTGACCCATTTTTATGTTTTGGTTCGAACGTTCAGTTTTCTCTGTAAACCTACGAGGTGGGCTGTCGTGTTTTGTAAATAGGTATTTTGAGACACAATAACGAAAGGCGTTATCACAAGTGTATTCGCGGCCATTGGGGCGACGTAAGAAAAGAAGAAATCATCTGGCCCCAAGAGCTTTAAATTATCAATTAGCATGCAACTTTTCCTTTATGTGTAAAGAATCTACCATCAATTGTTAGATAAAATTGCATTTAAAATCTTCCTTTTATGTTTTTCCATCGTTTGAACAATATATTCTTTTACTAAGCTAGAAACACTAATTATAAATAGTTCCAGCACCATCGTCAAGAACAATAAGAAAGGCTTGAAGTGAATACATTAATCTAAACGGCCTTGCAAGATGTCAAGATCACTTCTAAAATTGCTTGTAGAAATATTGAAGGCAAAAGTTCAACTTTTTCACAAGACGGATGTCTATAAACCTATTCAACGTGTGACAACTCAGCCGGTATTTCGTCGCCTACAGCCCAGCTTTCCCTAGTGACCGATAGAGGCGCTGCTATCGATGTCCACCCGTGCCGCCTAACGAAAAGCTGAAACCGTAACATTTACTCATAATGGCATATGATATGGTTTGGGTTGGGTATGGATGAAACCGAATACGTTACCTAAGTAAAAAAACACTTCAAAAAGAAAATCGCTTTTTCAATCATGCCAAAAGATGTTATGAATGATACGATGTCGGATACAACGCTCATCCTTGAACAAACACATCATCCATTATTCCATTTCCCAGGCTCAGAATAGGGCATGTTTCTTGACAACGACCTCGATGCGAAGGTCGAAAATTCGAAACGAAAACAATAAACGACTAGTAGCCGAAAAACGTACCTACCTTGAATTAAGATGTCTAGTCGTAAAAGCTTGAAATCATATATCTCAGAATAGGGGTTTGTTTTTGGTGACCATTGACAACAACGTGAGCATATCGTCTTTCCGACTACCGGCCACCGGCCGGGGTAACTTTTTCAAACATTCTCCACCCATGGTACCCATGCTGTGGCAACGGCATGGGTCCCGTGCCCTTCAAGCCTGATCTTCATGATATCATGATCCGAGGCGCTATCCAAACTTACAAGGGGTTTCGGCTTTGAAGCGACGCTCCCATGGGGCTCATAATGCCATTTTTTGTGATGAGGGTAAACAGGTAACACAATTCGCTATACATGAAATGCCTTCTGGAAAATAGCTTTGCCAGAAAGTGAAAAGCTAGGCCCTATATACGTAAAAAGGCTAAAAACTAAGCATGTTGACTCCATGTTGACTCCCCTTCAAGATTACCGTGTCTGTATTTTTGGCGGTGGCAGAGGGCACTGGGATCGAAGAACGCCCTCAATGCTCAGCACTGTTTTATTGCGACCGTTTAACATCATTTATATAATTCTGGAAATGCTCGAGCCAATGTGCGAATAAAAAACAAATAAAGTTTAAAATTTGCGTTAGGCAAAATGGCAGTCACTCAAATTATGGCGATAGAATTTGTCACCATTCACACCACCATTCTTCATCTCTTAACCCGCGCCCTGCTGGGGGGGGTGTTTGAACACCCCCCCCCCTGTGGTTTTTCGCGAATATCTCAAAAACGGCGGCGCGGAGCGCCGCCGTTTTTGGTACACCTTATCATACATCAATTCTACACATGTTGTAAAAATTTCAGACCAAGGTCATTCAAGGTCAGGTCACCAGGTCACTTGAAGTGACCTCACCTCATAAAAACTTTCAATGTCTGTCATAGCTACACCGAGTGACCGATCGCTTTGAAACTTTCAGCGATTGCTAAGAGCAATAGCATGTACAAAATGTATATCTCAGAATTTTGATATCGATGACCTAAGGTCAGGTCAATTTTGCGACCTCCCCATTATAAGTCAATGGGAGAAAATTGAAATGCGCCTCTTTTGGATGAAAGACATTATAAACACTCCCAAACACCGAATTACAAGTGGTTTAGACACACTGAACTTAAAAATGGTGTCCGTGATCCTTGTTTATGCCCTGAGGTCATCTTAGGTCACGAATGGTCTCTAACAGTTTTTCGCAAATAACTTTTGATAGAGGCATGCTAGAGCGATGAAAACGCCTTAGATGTGTTCAGCTCGACGATACGGATCGACTGATATGCAACATGACCCTTTCCGGTCAGGTCATGACCTTGACCTGAGGTCAAATTTTCAAGTTGACCTTTCAAGGTCAAGTTATATTTCATTCGATGCGTCTTGACGAGAGGAACACGATGCCGGTAAAAGTAAGCTCGTACAGGACTTGGGTCAAAAGTTATTGCAGAAAAACTGTTTTCAAAAAAATCGGCTATTTTTGCAGTTTTTGCCCCCTGCAGGCAAAACCGTTGACGTTAGGTCAAATCTGAGAGAATTACTCAGAAAGGGCGTTAATAGGGCTATCGAATGCGCTTTTCCGCGGCGCTGTAGCTCTATTGGTTCCCGAGTTATGCGTTGGCTTCTTGGAAATTTTCGACATTCGACCTGGAAATCGGCGAAATTTTGCCTTCAATGACCTCTGGTGACCTGACCTTTGACCTGACCAAAAAATTGACCGAAGTGATTTCGTCATTATTTTTTACGTTCTTTCGAACGCCGCCTTCCGCGTATCGCTACGTGGCCCAGGAGCCGAGTTACAAGGGGGGGGGTGTTCAAACACCCCCCCCCCCCCAGCAGGGCGTGGAAATCCAGGACCCCCAGCAGGGCGCGGGTTAACCTATATCTACTAAGACTGGAGAGTGGGGCAAAGCTGTTACCCTTCGTTGTAGCTCTGCACAACTGGTGTCAGCTCCAGTTAATGGTTGCCAATATATACTTCTTTTGGCGGTCGTTTGAATGAGCTAGACAGGAGTTTCCGACTCGTTACCATGTTTTTTTTTTCGTGACAAATGGAAAGGCATATTCATGTTCACATTTTGGGATAAACGTCATTTTATGCCAAAATAATTTTGGAATGTTATCTAAATGTCCAGTATTTAAAAAATACTTGACACGCTATCTAATTGTTCTCATTCCAGCATTGAGTGGTTATCTCAGCGCGTTTTTTTTTTTTTTTTTGCTTCACAAATAACAGGGCTGGAAGATCTTTATTCTGCGGTGGTATAGACGCGGGGCAAAGTGGACGGAGCAGAGTCGACACTCGACAGCTCCTAATTCCATAAGTTGTTTCAACTTGGACAACAAACGTTATTGAAATTGAAATTTATCGTCATGCGCTCATCTGGGCCACTTTTCGGTCATTACGGAGCGAGCGAAGCGAGCGTAGTCTTTCCTTAGATTAACGGAAATTTCTGAGTATGAGCGGCCGGCCGGCCGGCCGTGCGGACGCTTTTGCGAGGCTTATATCTCAGCAACCACTTGACCGATTTACATGCGGTAATTTTTGTAGGGTAGCTTCATTCCTTCTACCAAGTATTGGACTATTCCCGATGCATGTGGGTGACCCCTTATGCACGTGCCACGTGCAAAACGAAGGGGTGTCAGTTTTGCAATTGTTGCAATATCTCGGTAACTACTTGGCCGATTGCGCTCAAAGTTGGCATGTAGGTAGGGTAGGCACCCGACTAGGCACTGCACGCACATCCATGTGCCAGAGTTGGGGTGCTGCTGCACGTGCGCACGTGCAGGGGTCGTTTCCAGATCTCGAGAACGGCTGGACCAATTGCGCTAAAATTTGGTACACGGTTAGGGAGCAGCTAGTAGGGTGCCGTGCACAAGTCAGTTGGGACCCATTTTGCACGTGCGCACGTGCAGGGTGCCGCTTCCAGATCTCGAGAACGGCTGGGCCGATTGTGCCCAAATTTGGCACATCACTAGAGACCGGTTATTAGGGTGCCGTGCACAAGTCAGTTGGAGGTACCCCATCGAAATTCCGCACGTGCAAGGCTCACCCTCTCGCTCGCTCCGTAAGTCGCCCCAAAAGGCGTTATACTGGTAAGTTACTCATAGTGCAATTCAATGTTTCCCATGAGGCCATGAATGTCATTGCATTGATTAGGTACAGGTGAACGATGACAAAATAAGCATCATCTTCCTCTTTTCTTTTCTTTGTCCTCTTTTAAATATTTTTGTCGTCAAAAATTGCATTCTTACAAGAGGCAAGAGGCAACTATCCTGTATCTCATATTGGGGCAGGGAAGTCGTTGGTGTCCGTTTTGCCTCGGGGTGTGGAGCAAAGTGGCCAAAATGCATAGGTGTTAAGTTTTGCCAATATCTTCTATATGTGAACGCCTTTAGAATTGAAACGAAGTTGAAATAAAAGTTTATTTAATAGGCATAACATTGGTATATAGGGTGAATCTAAATAATCTTTCCAAGTTTCGAATCTAAAGCAAGCGTCGTCATCGTAAAAAGCGTTAGGGTGGCCGCTTTGCCCCACTTTCCCCTAATTGTTTGCATTTTGCTTACTTTCGACGAAGGGAAAATAATCAATTATTAGGTACTAATTAATATTAACACACGCACTGCAGCGGGTCTGAGCCGAACACGAACTGCTAGAGATCTCGAAAACGGCGCAACGTAGGGACAAGCGGTAAACGGCGTTGGATAGGTTGAGATGAGATCTACAAGAAATACAAGGATCATTTTTGGGTCAGGTCAAAAACGAGGTCAGCAGAGGTCACCAAACTCAAAATGTTGCGATTTTTAGCGATCTCGACATCCCTCCATACTTCCCGCTTTATCTCGGGAACAAGATGAGCTAGAAAGTTGCGAAAAAAGCATTCGATAGCTGTTGAAACGCTCTTTCGCTAAACTGTCCTCAGATTTGACCTAAGGTCAACGGTTCAGCCTATTGAGGTCATGTAATGTCAGATCAATATTGCAAATTTTCCGGAAATGCTTTTTCTGCAATAACTTTTCTTCCCAAATAGATAGAGAAATAATTCACGCACCATCGTTCTTAGCTCGTCAAGGCGCATCGAATGGCATATAATATGACCTCGAAAGGTCAAGTTCAAAAGTTGACCTCAGGTCAAGGTCATGACCTGACCGAAATAGGTCATGTTGCATATCATTCGATCCGCATTGACGAGACAAACACGATAAACGTCGAACGGAGATAAAATAAACGGTATGGTGAAAGAATGACGTTTCTATGTCCCATACTTCTCGAGTTATGTCCGAAATTGCATGCCGGGCCCCAAAAAGTGACCTGACCTAAGGTCACAGAAATAAAATTTTCGAAATATACGAAATGTTCCTTATGGTCTCCTAATATGTTTCTGAAAGTTTCATAGCATTCAGTCAAATGGTGTGGATGTAGCACAGCGTCAAACTTTTTATGAGGTGAGGTCGCTTATCGTGACCTGGTGACCTGACCTTGCATGACCTAACACCAATTTTTTCAGAGGTGATGTAAAATTGTTTGATGAACAGCTATACAAAGCTTCAAAGTCGTAGCTTCACTGATTTTTGAGTTACAGCGAAAAAACCAAAGGGGGGGTTGAAAACAACCCCCCTGCAGTGTTTAACACGCCCCCTGCAGTGCGCGTGTTAAACACTCAATTCCGGCCCAACCTGATCCAATCTCATGTCAGTTTGTCATTCAGTAATGCCTTGAAGGAAGCGTGTACACTGTAGGGGAGAACGGGGTGATTTGGCCGCTCTTTTGTAAAAACGATATTTTGAGAAAACCAGTGCACGTTTGGTCGATTTCTCCATGGAGGGGTGTGAGGTGTTCAATTGTTGTTCCGGCCTATTACTTGCATCATGCCGGGACATCTCGTTTCGGTAGTAATTAAACGTTTTTTTTTTTCAAAGACTGCACGGCGGCCAAATGACCCCGGTACCGGGGTCATTTGGCCGGGGGAGTGGGGTCATTTGGCCGGGGGAGTGGGGTCATTTGGCCGGGCATGTGATTCAGAGATATACCCATTACAGAGCTGAGACAACCTGAAATATTGACGCCCAAGATTGTGCTTAACTTATGAATTCTGGAATGACTCGACGCATGACTGATGTGACAATCCAGATCAACCTATCCATGCTGACACAAGTAATGAGCATCGTGTCTCATCTTTGATTCGCCAACATCCTTAATTTTTTCAAAGGACTAAGCTTACACTCGATTCATTTGAATCAGTGCAAGTGAGCAGCCACATTTGATTTACGAGCTTACGACTCATGAGTTGAACAGTAAGTGCCCAGTGATAACAACAGCCAACCGTAATGGCTGCCATATCGTAGATTGCTTTAGACGACAATCGCCCTGCAAAAAAGTCCTTTGTGCACGAGTTGTTTGTTTATTTCAAATTCTGTCGTAAACATAAAATCAAAACGATTCCAGCAGGCCCCGTCTTCGACCCAGCACTTAAACACATCCACTGTAAAAGACGGTCCCGACGGCATGGACACATGTCCAGTCATCACTGCGCTTCACTGTTTTTCACTTTTGCTGTTTCTTCGACGGTCCAGCTGCCGACGTTCGATGGTTCGACCAGGGTGGTTCGACGGTCCAGCTTGTGGACCCCGCTTTTTGCTCCTCGCCATGTGCCTGTTGCTCGTCCTCCAAAGCCGTCCGCTCCGGGCTGCTAGTCAAGATTTTAGAACGCCCTTTCTTCCGACCGGCTTTTCGAACGTTGATGCGCAGCTGCGGTCCGGAAGTGGTCGGATGGACCCTGGGCTTCCGACAAGCGGCAGGTGGCTGGAGCACGGCCGCGGCAGGCAGCTGGAGCACGGCCGCGGCAGGCAGCTGGAGCACGTTCGCGGCAGGCAGCTGGAGCACGGCCGAGGCTGGCGGCTGGAGCACGGCCGGGGCTGGCGGCTGGAGCACGGCCGAGGCCGCGGCGTGCTGATCTGCCGTCGCTGGGGCGACGACCGGTACGAAGACCGCCGTCGGCGCAAAGTCTTCGTCGTCGAAGGTATCCCGGTTGAGCGGCGATATCCCGGCCGCTTCGAATCCTTAATTAAGGATGTTCTTCCGCGTGAAGCTGTGGCGTCTTAGGCACGACGAAAAATCGGCGCCACCTGTGACCTGGTGGAGGTCGTTGTGACGTCCCGGGTTCACCATCTGCCGCCGGGTGCCGAAAGCCAATCAGCGGACACCTGGGTTAGGTCGTCCCTTGCATTTAGACTGCGCCGCATTACCATCCTCAGCGGCAGAACTTAGCCAGCGCAGCGCGTCGCTCGCAGACTAGGCAAAAAATCAACGGAGTCGCTGGGCGGCCAATTCGCCCCGTATGGGGCGGCCAATTTACCCCAACATGACATTTTTAGGAAAAGGGGTCCGCAGACAAGAAAAAATTGTTACTTAAACTTGCAAAAGGGTCAGACAGCTCCCTGAATTACCAGATTGTTCTACCAATAGAGTTAAAATTTTGATGTCACCTAAATAAGGGACACCATGCAACTTTTCGTAAAGAAGAAAAAGTTATGTTTTTCAGCCAAAATTCAAATATCGTTGGCTTTACAAAAAACTGGGTGTGGACGAGTCTCCTAAGTTTCTTTCCAAAGTAGTTCTTATGACGGCGGATGGTGCCATATTCAAAAATAATCGCTCGGGACCGTCAAAACGCGTAGGCATGGGGCGGCCAAAGTGACCCGGGCGGCCAAATGACCCCGCTCTCCCCTACGCGATACAGATCTTCCTGTACCTACATATTTTCCAAAGTGCATACAATTTCAATATCTAAGCTATAAACCGCGCGAGGTTGTCGTACTCCTCTCAGTTCTTTTGGTCAATCGTGTTCTTGACATATAACTTCGCGTCGGTCGGTGACAGTAGGCCTAAGTCTGCCACTTCCAATATTGGCGATGCAATCAGTACGGCTTCAACAGGATTTAGGCGCTGGTAAGGTTCGTAATGCTGTCGCGGGGCCGGGGCATTTGAGCACCCCATGCGGTTTTCCTCAGATAATCTGCGAAAAAAAAACGGTGGCGTAGCCCCGCAATGCCCCCTGTTCCTGTGTCAGCGGCCGCCGCGGATTCCGTGGTCAAAAAGGGTTCGCTAGCGGCCAATCAGGACGGCGGTAACTGCCGTCTGTGTGTCGCCTGATTGATTGGCCGCCAGCTAAGCACCGCCTTTTTCACCGCGGGAGCCGCGGCGGCCGTAGACACATGACCAGGGCTCTGGTCAACCCGGCACCGCTTGGGCTATTTCCGTACCCACGACAGCCTGGGGGGTCGGATCCGACCCCCCCCCCCTGTTATCTCGAGAACCAATGGTCGTATCGAGCCCTGCGAGGCGGCGTTCGAAAGGTCTCTACGAGACCTTCCCAAAGCACTCTTAAGATTTTAAGATTGAGGCCAACTTTCGGGTCAAGGTCAGGTCAAAGGTCGAATTCTGGGGTTTTGCATGATTAGGCTTACGGACAGCGGAATCGATAGCTGCTGCTCGAAACTCACCAAAAATGACCTCAAAGACCTAGTGAAGGTACCATGTGCGTATAGGGGTCACACAAAGTACGGATCAAGGTCAGGTCAGGTCACGAAAGGTCACGGTTTTCACTTTCTGCCACATGGGCGTGCGACACATGTTTTATGGCTTATTTTTCACGCCGAAATTTCAATTTTTCAACTTTTTATTTTTGACATAAAAATGCACTTTTCTAGACGAACTTTGTCCCAGGAATCTAGTGGTGTCATTTGTTTTCACATGCGATGTTGAGAAGTGCCTCTAATTCACAAAAATGCTGATGACGTCACCATGCCCTATGCATGTTGGAGCTATTTTTTTACAAATTGGGGGTTAAAAATCGAGATAGAAAGCTGAAATTTGGGACATCTAATGTTCTAATAGAGCTCTATACCATATATTCCGTTTTTTTGAAATTCTCAAAATTTTGGATTTTATTACCTGTTTTCCAAAACATATAGTTTTTTGAATTTTTAGGGGTGAAAAATGCATTTTATGGAAAATCCGAGGCAGCCATTCTAAACAACTCGTTGAGCTGCGTCTATTCATGTCCATAATTTGCAATTTGCCTTCAACCTTTATTTTTGGCGATTTGTTAAACATTTACCACTTTTTGACTGAAAACGCCATGTAGTTACAGCACTAAAATCGATCTCATTTTTTTAGAAAAAAAAAATCATAAAAAATTATACAGGAGACGTCAAATTGATGGGGGAGAAGGTATGCCAAGTTTCAAGTTGATAGCGCTAAGCGGTTCATGAGTTATTCAAGAAAAACGGAGGGGGGTCGGATCCGACCCCCCCCCCCCCGGCGGTCGCGGGTTAAGGTCGCCGCGGATTTAGCACACTTTTATGTAAGTTCAGGTCATCACTCATCAGGTCAGGTAATTGTGTGACCTCTCCTGATAAAAGTCGATTATAATTGTAATGCGCTGGCTCAATGGTTGACCCTCCAAATCACTCTGAACCTGAAGTGGAAGGAGCTTGAGTTTTGAAGGGGCTTGGTGCAGTGCACCCACCCTTGGATAACGTACGAAGCTGGAAAGAAGGAAATCATGTGCATTATTTGTCAAACGTTGCACCCAAACGTCATTTGCAAAGTTTGGAAGGATGGTGCAAACTGCAAGACTTTTGAGGGGACTCACATAATGCCTCGGTTTATTATAAGGATCCTTTGGCTATCCTATTCAACAACCGAGTCAGTGGTTTCACTGCGGTGTTTACAAGGTCCGCAAAATTCTAGACCCAGACCCAGGAAGCCCTGATGACGATCATCACAATGTATCCTGATCTTGAGCCAACAGGGAAATGCGCTGAACAGTGAGCGACCGACCGTGAGGGATGGATGAACTCTTGCGGAGTTGTTGAGGATGCCTGTCGATTATTCAGGTGCAATACAAACATGGCTTCAGCGGTCCGAGAACTGCGGGCTTCTTCAACTTGCCTTTCATCGCATTCTCAGAGGAATCGTACGTGACAAATGCAAACGGTCCTACACCTTTCGCGCTGATTGTTGATGGGGCCAAAGGTGTCGGTGACGTTGACGTCAGATGTAGAACCACAGTCCCGCCCCAGCAAACATGAGTGGATCGTTTAAAGGGACTATCCCACCTTTAACATGGGGTTTGAGTTGAGATAGCCAAGTTTGCGGCGAGGTTCAGAAACCACTGTCTATCTAGGTTGCAACCCCCGCGGCCTCTTGGTGTTGAAGAAATTCGTTCCCTTCATTTGAAAATGGGCCTTGTACAAGGCCCATTCTTCAACATGGAGCGACCGTTAGTGTGACGTCACCTCGTTTAGTCATTCTGATTTAAATGGGTTTGTTCGTTGAAAAATCGCTTAACCCTCGCCGGACCTATTGGTTTTCTACATACGCGCCGGCCGAGGGGGGGGGCGGGTACGACCCCCCCCCCCCCTCGCCGTTTCGCCCCTGATGGAGCTAGCGCGTCGCGGAAAAAACGAGCGTGTGCGCCGTTACGAGACGCAGAGATTGGTACCCGATTTTAAGGTCCTAGGTCAACCGGTGACCTCTGAGGTCAGGTCAAGTGCCCCAAGGTACGGTTCAGTTTTTGGTGAATAACTTCGCAAAAAACGGCCGCAGAGCGCCGATTTTGGCAGCATCGTGTTCGTCTCGCTCAGGCGCGTCGAATGATATACTTTTTGTCCGGGTCAGGTCAACTTGGGGTGTTGACCTCAGGTCAAGGTCAGGTCAGCACCCCCAGGTCACGAAGTTGGTCGAAAGAGGTCATGTCGCATGTCATTCGATTCGGCAGGTCTTCCTGAGTCCATTGGTGGCTTTCCCGACTCGCTAGCTCAATTTGATCAAGAGTTATTGACGAAAAACTAATATGACCTTGATGACGTCATAAATGACGTCACGCAAGGCCAACATTGCAAAACTGACGCATCTTACCTTGCAAGGAGTGCATAAAATCACGATTCTGTGTCCTTGAGATAGTTGGAGATCGTTCCCGGCGCCAGAATAGCAGTTTTAATTTTTCCCCATTGACTTATAATGGTGAGGTCACGAAAATGACCTGACCTCATATGACCTTTAGGAAAAATCCGAGATATACAAGTTGTGGGGCTCATAATGGATACTAGATCCTGCAAGTTTCATTTCCCTGTGACATCTCCTCTGGCAGTGAGGGCGTTGCGAAGTTGCGACTTCTGAAGACCGTGCAGAGGTTCACTTATGACGTCATAGGTCAGTGACCTGACCTGACCCAAAAATGCGGTTGGTGTCAAAAGATGCGGCTTGGATCAAAGGTCAGGTATGCCAAGTTTCAGCTCTCTATCGCCAGCGTGTTCGGAGCTATCGCGAAAAAACCCTATGGGGGGGGGGCGGCACCCGCCCCCCCCTCGGCCGGCGAGGGTTAAAACTTGGTCTGAACTTTGTTGTGGTGCCTACAGAGTAAAAAGAATCAGCTTTATGACAGTAATGTGGCCTGGGGAAGGAGGTAATTTTGGGCTGTGACGTCACATATTTGAAAGTTTGTGTTTGGAATATGGGAAGCCTAAGATGTTTAATGAAAAATAAATGCCAGAACCGTGTTCCTGGTCATCCAATCTATAAAGTCGGGCAAAATGTAACTGGTTTTAACAACATTTTAGAAGGTGGGATAGTCCCTTTAAAGGGGAATGCTTACCGTGGAGTCAAATATTTTGGATATGAGTAAATTGTAATGCACATTGCTTTGAGACTGGTCACTGAGGACAGATGTGAGGCATCCAAACTTGTGTGAAACTCCCTGCACAGCGTCAATGAGCTGGGAGCGCTTTTCCAGGACACCATGATCATGCGAAAACACCTGTCAATCAGAGAAGTTGACACCAAGAAAACTGACTCATCTTCCCTACCAACTGGAGCATTCGACTGAAAGCTGTAGAGGCAGTCGGAGCGGAGCAATATCCGGTGGTCAGATCTCCGGGGCCATTGGAGAGCTAGAAGACAATGGTGGACATCCGCCACCATCCCGCAGGGTATGGGCGATACGTTTGCTAAAGAAGCCACATGCGTAGTAACATTGCGACTGGCACGCTACCGCCTCTACATCGAGCCACAACTGCGTAACGGTCCACGTGCACAGTCTGAGCTGGTCAAGACGGTGACTGGTTTGGGAGCCCACACTCGGGTTCAGCGCGAGGCTGCTGATAGCCCCATCGAAGGGCTGCTGAAAGAGGCACCCACATCAATCCTAGGATGGACGCGGAAGGGGTACACAAGTTCCCTTGGCGTGTCAGCTGTCCACTGTCCAGCACCATGAACGATTCGATGGAGGTTGGTGATGTTCTATATACTCTGGAGATGGCATTCGTGAAACTCTACATCTCAAGTCTCCTGAACGCGTCGCACATAAAGACTCCACACGACCCGTGCGGCGCAAGATCATGCAATGCAGCCACCTGAGATTTACCCATAAACTCTGGTAACTGAATTCGAAGTCTTATGCCACAAGCCATCCAAGTCGCCGAGCGAGAGTCGTGGGGACCTTCCGAGTCGTGGGGACCTTCCTGAATCTTAGTGCATCTCACAAAACTGACACTAAACGTGGAGCGACTTGTCTGCCTGCTTTTGCTTCCTCCTTCCAGCTCGGTCATCGCCGAGCGTTCCTTCAGTGCTTTGAGAGGCCGAAATCCTCCTTCGTTGCAATAAATTATGGCCGAATAGCGTCTGAACTCCATCGCTGTCCTTTGCCTTCACAAAGACTGCGTCAGAGCAGTGAGTGGAGGCACGCGCGAGATCGCTTGGTGGGCTTGTATCCTTCAGTCATCGGTGCCGGAGGGTGTTTGAGAAGATGTGAAAGTTCAGGATCACTAAGGTTATGTTAAGTGTTGAAATGTTTCTGGGGAACCGGTGACTGACGATGTCTTGATTCTTGAAGTATAGAATGGTGTTAGAGATACCAGAGCATCAGTACAGCTGAGATCGTGGCACCTTGGGGGCACCAACAGGCAATACACAAATGCACATGGCCACACGTCTGCTAAGCGCATAGGGAATAGTGAAGTGCGATGAATTACCACCAAAAGTGTGAAGCTGATTTGATGACCGCCGAGGTTCATTCCGGAATAGGTACTGGAGTCTGCTGTTTGATCTATTGTTGAAAGGTTCCTAAAAAACTTAAGTGATTCGCAAAAGAAAGACAGGTAGAGTAAAGCGTGATAAGACTCCCAGCCATGAGCCAGCTAAGACCTCTTGCCATCCAGCAGTAGAGTTTTTAAACTTTATTTTTATTTGCTCTCGAGACGCGTTCTTGATATATTCGCGAAAAAACCGGGGGTGGGGGGGCGTAACCTCCCCCCCCCCCCTCCCAGCACGGCGCCGTTGCCGTTTGTGTCTAATGAAGAAAAGCGTTCATTCTGCATTCTGTGATCGGTGCCATCTATGACACACCTTTTTGAATTTATTTACAATTAAATGAAAAATGCACAGATGTTATACGTGAAGACAAGGTCATGAAAGTTCAACGTTAAGCGATCGGATTCAAAGAGCCTCGCTCATTGCAAAAGCGAGAAAATGTACTAACTTCGAGCAATGGTAGTGCTGTTTGTAAAGCATATATGCAATGCAAATAAGAATCGATCTTAGCAATGGAAATATGCAGTACGTTTCGCGCTTGGCCATTACATCGACCGGTATCCGGCGCCGTATCCAGCCGAAAGTGACGCAGGAGTCCCGCGGAGTCGAGAGGCACTCGGGACGCTTTGAGACGTATGTGGAGCGGCATTACACAGTAGATGGCGGCGGCTTTGGCGACCTGGAGTGGCCCGTCCCGAGGTCCGTGGGCAGGACGAGCCGCTGAGAACGCTGAGCCGCTGAGCCCACTGGCCTGAGCGACTTCAACTGCACTGCATAGCGCACAGCATACTTATGGAAAAGCTTCCTTCAGTTGGTAAACACTTAATCTGTTTTCAAGGCCGATTCCAAGGAAGAAGTCGAGCAGGTTATATTTGGGTATATAGAACGTCGGATAGGTACACCAACGACGCGGAAAGCGTCCATTTTATCTGGAGGAGATACCTACCTACAGAGTAGCTTTTATATTTTTTGGATGTGAAAAAATGATATTAAATTGTGAGGAGTTCAGCCAATTTCATAAAGTAGTTATTTTTGAATCATTTGTACCAAAAAATACACATTAACCCTCGCCCGTATAGGGGGGGGGGGGCCAACGGACCCCCCCCCCCCCCATGGTCTTTCGCGAATAACTCGCGTAAAAAGCGGCCGATCGCGACGAAACTTTCAGTACCCTCGCGTTCATCAATTTCACACCTACCCTGAAAATTTCATGACCCTGACCCAAATGACCTTTGACCTGTGACCTACTTTTCGAGACCATGTTTGGACGGAATCGCGATTCGGCGTATGTCGGCTCGCATTAGCCGCGCGTTTGCAGTCTTTTCGTGGTTTCAAGCGTTCAAACATGTGATATGATGTTGCCCCCATGCATTAGGGTGGGTGTCAAGGTCATCTGAAGGTCAGGTCAGGTCATTGACCTTTGATGACCTCGGTTCACTTTTTCGAGTTTTACATGTTTCTAGGCCAGTTTTTTTAGCTGAATTCGAATTTAGCAACCATATGAACATTTACGAAGTAGTTTTGGTGCCTTCGTAACATGTTACGAAGCTGTCAGAGGCGGTTGCCACCTACTACGAATACCCTTACTGGTTGACCTGACCTGACCTGACCCGACCTGGCCTAAATACATGAAGACATCATCTGTGATCAAAACTTACATGATATTCGTGATCAGCATCCCGAAAAACCCCATAGCAGCCACACTTTACGACGTTCTAACAGGTCCCGATTTTCCCGCCTTGGGGGTCATTGACCTGACCTGCAAGGTCAACCAATGACCTAGGACCTTAAAATTGGGTATCATCGGCTTCCTCTCGTCACGGGCAACACGCTCGTTTTTTCCGCGAAGCTCTAGCTTGATCAGGGGCGAAACGGCAAGGGGGGGGTCCAACGGACCCCCCCCCCCTTATACGTTCGCGGCTGGAAAAACACCAATACGGGCGAGGGTTAACCTTAGTTTAAAAATTAGTCCTAGGTTAGTTTAAGAACATAGTTGATACTAAGATGGAAGGGACCGTTAGAAAGAGAAATGGCGCAGCTGTGACATTCCTCAACGTGTTCGTGAGCAGGACTTGTGTGATGCCAGTGACATCTTGAAATGTATATGTTACAGGCAATGTGTGGAATCAGGCATTCTATAGAATGCCTAGGCATTCTATAGAATGCCTGGCCGACCAGGCATTCTATAGAATCCCTAGGTATTCTATAGAATCCCTGGCTGCTTAGGCATTCTATAGAATGCCTGGCTTAAGCTCCCAGGCATTCTATAGAATGCCTAAGTATTTTGATTGCCCGAAACACACTTCGAAAATTAGGGGTCAGTGGCAGTAATGCTATTTGTTAACCTAATTTTCTTTGTTGGCCTAGGCCGGTCGTCACCTCACACCATTTCAGGGCAATGAGTTGAGAGGAAGCGAGGGAGAAATTGGGCTATGCCGACCACCAAATGGTGCGCCGCAAGCTGCAACTGATCCAATCCCGTTGGCACGGGAGAGCCACGGCGCAAGGCAAGCAGGAGAGCCACAGGCCAACCAGTCGCAAACGGTTACCCTCGGAGGATTACGCCGCTACAGATACGAAACTGCATTAGAAGAGTGTTGGCTGGGAGGGTGGACCGTAGGCTTGAATCGAAAGTGATTGCGAATGACGGTGGCTTTGTTCTGATGTTAGAAATGAAGGTGAAGAATATACAAAAGGTCACATTTTATGTCGTCATAAGCACTTCGTGTAACGACTCTCAATATACATGGACAGCTCAACCTACACTGTAATGTCAGTGAATAAACTGAACATATGGTTCATTATTCCACGTCCGGGCGGTGGCCCGGCCGTAACAAGAGCCGGATTAGGTGTTGTTCGATCTCCCCTTCCAGCTTGACTTCTGGGCCATGCGGTATTCGAAAGGTCGTCAAAATAATGAAATTTTACTCCAGTTCTTCTTTGCCAATGTTCGAAAGGATGTCATATCTAAAACAAATAGCTAAGCCATTTTTAGGTCAGGCAAATTTTTTGTCCATTTTTGGCTCGTAGCCGTTTTCTCCAGTTTGACCTTAAATCAATTCCTTAGAAGGCAAACACCTCCAGAAATGGACGATTTGTCAAACTTTTTTTCTGTGTAATTTTTACCAAAGGCGTTTCCGATATTGACATTACCACCATCGTCTTTCTAGCGTTAAGATAAATACTCTGTACAGTGTACTTTCAGGATGAAATCCTGATACAATTTGACCTAATTAGGCTAAATTGAATACCTGACCGGAAAATTTGACTGAATGAACATGCATGGCTGAATGAACATTCGACTGAATGAACATAACTAGCTGACCGCAAGGTAGCCTGGCAGAAAATAATAATGTTACATATCGGTCTGTGCTCATAATCTTATACATACAACATACACTAATATGTTGGAAAGATTCGTGTATTTCCTAGGCATTCTATAGAATGCCTGAAAATCAGGCATTCTATAAAATGCCTAGGGATTCTATAGAATCCCTGGTGGGTCAGACATTCTATAGAATACCTAGGGATTCTATAGAATGCCTGGTCGGTCAGGCCTAGGCATTCTATAGAATGCCTGATTCCACACATTGCCTGTAACATATACAAGGATGCTGATTGGTTCTTCGAGTTCATGAGCGGTATCACTCACCTACTCAAGTACAAGACTGCGGCAGTGTGGGTATAAGCAGAAACTTGTGGCCTGATGGAGGGGCTTTTGAGTTTTGGGACATCGGTCAGCGCCCAAAACTTTTTGGACCTGTTCTGGGCCTCTGGCTTGTGGCATCGAAAACGCTAGATATAAATGTTATAGGGAAAGCTTCAGGCTACCTTTCCCCACAATCGGTTTAGCACTTTCTCTGATGTGTTATGTGTGAGGATTTAAAGGGACCCTCCCACCTTAACATTAGATTTGAGTTGAGATAGCCAAATTGGTGGCCATGGCCTGAAAATACCGGTTTGGGCACTCACAACATCGAAAAATGCTTTAATTCGGAGATATCGAATTTCAAACTTGCAGTTTTCGGATTCTAAGGGGCTAATGCATTGGTATGCCCCCTTAGAATTTGTGACGTCAGCGGAGATCTAACGATTTTAAATCTTTTACTAAAACGTTTGGTAGCACGCGGTGGTATATGCTGCTTTGCGCGCAACAAATGCCGCACTTTCAAATAAAGTCGCTAGGAACAGCGGAGATCCCAAAAAGTAAACAAAAGTAAAAGTCTAATATCTTGAAAACCGGTGAATATTTTTCGATGAAATTTGGTAGATATTCGTTTTTGCTCTTTCTGAACCGAGCGACATCACTTTCATGCCAATTCATTAACTTTTTTGAAGGTGGGAGGGTCCCTTTAACATGGAAACCCAATGGGATAGTAGATTTTGAGCGCCCATTTGGTCTAATGTAACCAACTGTTACTGGCACCCTTGAGTCGGAAGGCTCTTGCAGGGCCATCACCTTGGAAGAAAAAATAAATACTACTGGTATCACTTCTTATTCTGCCATAATTGAAACACATCAGGACAGCGGAATCCATAGGCATACGGGACAAAAAAGGGACAAGGAAGGAGACTTATCAAATAAAATCCACAGCGGTCTCATGTCATTCAGTCATTCAATATTTGACGGGGAAAGCCCAACGTCTGTATTGGAGGGATGCCGATATCAAACCAAATACTTACCAACCGATATACCGTGAGAAAAGACCAAAAACCGAATCAACGTGGAAAACTGAAAGAAATGCCTATTTTTACCGAATTCACGGCTTCTTATACATTAACGTGGATTTATAATACCTAAGTAAAATGCCAAACACATTATCAATGCAATATCAAATACCAATTTTGGTATCGGTTTAGTATCGGTGTGCACCAATACTAAACTGATAGCAAAATGGCAAAACGTCAGTGTTCGATTGACATCTAGTCTCAATAGCTCGGGCATGGATGATATAATAATGAGATAGTGTTATCTCATCCATGGGCCATGGCTCGGGCATGATAGGGGCGGATGTTCCCTAATATACCTTGTTGTTACATTTATAGTATCCAATGTTATCGACGTTTAGTACAAGATCAGCTGATTGTTGAGCCTTTGAGATTCTGACGTAAATGTGGTATTTAACCCATTAGTGCCCATAGCCATATATATATTTCGCAAATTTATGAATTTTTTCCTCAAAAGTGTGGGTGTTTTTCATGAAAGTATATACGCCCCATATATAAATAAGCATTTTTAAAGGACTTGATGTGCGGTTGCTGCTGCTGCGCCATTTTCTCTGTTCTGCTTGACAGTCGCGAAACTACGTCAACATGCCGAAAAAACGCCGGTGAGTGTATTTAGTTATTTAGCTGTTCTAATTCAATAAATTTCACAGACATGTTTCTTTGAACTGCCCTTAAGACCCCTGAAACGAATAAAATAGCCTCGTTGAAGATTTGCCGCAGCATGACGCTCTTCTGTACGGGTCAATATATTTATGGCCATGGGCGTTTGGGTGGTCGAAAATGTGCGTTGCAGTCTGCTATCATTTTCCAGGTTTGGAAAGCTGATTGATCTCCTGGATGAAGTTGATGAGAGTGGCGAGAGTCCGGCCACTGTCTTCCTGTGTCCTCCTAACGTGCGTGAGGACAGCGACGCCGACTCGGGAGACGAGGACGGAGGCGGTACCATCGACAACCTCAACCGCAACCTGCTGCAAGCAGATGCTGAACTCGTCGGCCAAGAGGACGGTTCTGACGACGAAGCTGCTGAATCGGTCGCCCCAACCAGCCACAGGTGGGGCAAACGAGAGGTCGCTTCATTTCTGAAGGAGCGAGAGGAAGCTTGCCCATACCCACAGGTGAACTTTTCGAACAAGACACCCGTTGAAGTACTGAGCTTCTTCTTGGATGACGAGTTCTATGCGCAACTCCTTCAGGAGACACGCCGATATATCCAGTGGAGAGGGAAGAATGTCCAGGAGCCCTCCATCGCCGAGCTGAAGGCTGTCATGGCGATCCTGTACTTCTCGGGATACCACAACGTGCCGAACCGCCGGGCCTTCTGGTCGACAGACCCTGACCTGCACGTGGAATTCGTCTCCCGGATCATCTCGAGGAACCGCTTTGACGACATCCTTTCGGTCCTCCACTTCGCTGACAACCAGCGTCTCGACCCCAGTGACAAGATGGCCAAGCTGCGACCTCTCTTCAACAGCATGCAAGACAAGTTCTTGCGAGCTTTTCAGAGACCGCCATCTTCCACAGAACTGGACGTGGATGAGAGCATGATTCCCTACTATGGCCGTCACGGGTGCAAACAGTTCCTGAGAGGGAAGCCCATACGGTTTGGGTTCAAGGCGTGGTGCCTTAACAGCCCAGATGGGTATCTACTGACCTTCGAAGTGTACCAAGGTGCCAGCGGAACTGCTCAGCGTCCAGACTATGAGGCCGCCTTCGGGAAATGTGGATCAGCAGTGAAGATCCTCATAGACAGAATGCCGAAGGAGATGCGCATGGACGCACTGCACATCTTTACGGACAACCTCTTCACCAGCCTTCCTCTGATGATGGCGCTGAAGGAGGAGGGAATCGGGCACACGGGAACCATCCGCCAGAACCGCCTCCGAGGATGTCCGCTGAGCTCGGTGGCAGCGATGAAGAAGGCTCCCAGGGGAGACACCTCTGTCGCCGTGGAAACGAAGCAGGGCATCAACCTCGTCAGGTGGAAGGATAACAGCGTGGTGACCGTAGCATCTACGGTAAGCTCGTCCCGAACTGTGGCTGAAGTTCAAAGATGGTCGCGACGAGAGAAGAAGAGGATCAAGGTAGCTCAGCCACAGATGATTCAGGACTACAACTGCGCCATGGGCGGTACCGACCGCATGGACCAGAACATCGGCGCGTACCGCATCGCGATCCGACAGAAGAAGTTCTGGTGGTGCATCTTCTGCTGGCTTCTGGGGGCCGCGATGCAGAACGCCTGGCTGCTCTACCGTCAGCATCATCCAGGCGAGAATCAGATCAACTTCATCCGAGCCATCGTCCGGTATCACCTGGCAGAGACGACGAAGCCACCATCTGGACGTCCAAGTTCCGCGTCGAGTCAGCATCGCGTCCCAGCCAGCATCCGCTACGATGGTATCAACCACCTGGTCGTTCCTCTTGCCAAGCAGGGAACGTGTGCAAACAAGGAGGGAAAGTGCAAGAGCCACCCGAAGACCGCCTGTCGCAAGTGCCAGGTGCCGCTGTGCGTGGCGTGCTTCGTGCCGTTCCATGCGACCTGAGAGTAAGAACATGCTGTACACCATGGGGAAATTTGGGCTAGTTGGGCCAACACTGTTGGATACGGTGAGATGGGTGAAAGTTTGCAAGCGCCGTCTAGATCCCGGAGGGATGTTTTGTTTTCAGCGTTTGCTGTAAGCTGTGTCACTGTCCAATGCACTTCGATGTTTGTGAGTCAGGTAGTGCATTGACTCATCATCGTAATTGATTGTTGACCGCTGACACTATCAATCATCACGATCATTCGCCTGATCTCATAATATGTTCACATGTTGGTAGTGGCAAGTGCCTATCAGCATACACATCTAAGAATATACATTGGTTCTCAAAAGTTTCTTTTGAATTGCGCTTTGTGGCAATATTTCGACTACCCAGGTGCCCATAGCCATATATTTATTGACCCCCCTGGCGACAAATTGGGGGGGATAAAAAACAAGAAAATCATCCTAAGCTAATACACTCGATAAAGAAGCTAGTATTTTGTGCAAAAAAGTTTGAAATTTTGACTAAAAATAAGTTGGGCACTAATGGGTTAAGCATTTGACCCTGTCTTTCTGCGGTAGCATAAACAAACCCATATTTCCTCATTAGCTCTTATCTCTTTTTCTCCTTTCACGACTTGCGATGGAAGTGAGTCCGCTGCCCACGATGGTAACTCGTGAAATATCGCAGGACGAATTGCCACACCATATAGCTACCCCGGCCAAAAGCGTGCCGAAAACGGCAGTGAGATCTTCGCTAATAATCATGATCAGAGGAAGGGAGTAAAGCACCCTCGCCACGGGGAAGGATGCGCATATCTTATAGTAGGCGAGGAAGTTAGGAACTGCAGTGCAGGTTGTAAATTATTATCGTATATGGTTGAAGGTTGTAGGCTCTAGGTTGTAGACTACAACAGTAATTGGTTGTAGGTTAGGTGGTTTGGTTAGAAATGAATATCTTATTTAAAGGAAATAGTTCACTTAATTAACATGGAGTTTTGAACTCGAATAGCAGTTCCGTAGCTTGAGCTGAGACAAACACAATTCAGGAGATTTAACCTTCCAGGCGGTGGGGGGGACATTTTTTTGCCCCCCCCCCTTTAGTTTTTTCGATATATCTCGAGAACCGCTGCGCCAATCGTCACCAAACTTTCAGTACCCTCCCGGGAGCAGCTAGCGCACATGGTAACCAAAATTTTTTCCAAAGGATATGATAGGTTGGCCGCTAATGACGTCAGAGTGACGTCATTTTTGCCATTTTCGACCCAAAAAAAGGTTTCGCGGGAAGAGCTGTTAGGCTTACAGCTTTAGAGATACAGCAAAAATGTTTCAGACATAAAAGGTGTAAAATTAAAAGGGCTACAAAACTGCTATTTCGGTTTTCGAATTTTTTGGATTTTGACCCCCAAAAATCAAAAAATAGATTTTTCGAATATAATAGCCAAAAAAATCCAAAAAAAATTGAATTTCGAAAAACCTGGAATATATGTGATAGACCCTACCGCCTTCTATCTACATACCAAATTTGAGATCGATACCTCTTTTTTTGGCCAAGTTATAGCGAAAAAACTGTTCAAAATTGATGACGTCAAATTTTCAAACTCAATTTTTAGCAATTCTAGACCTCGTAGCGCAAAACAAAGACCACCATTAGACTCCCCGTGACGAGCTGCATCGAATTGATACCAATTTTATGCAAAAATATCAACTTTGAAATTTGACCTTTTTTACCTGACCTTGACCTGACCTCCACCAGAAAGTGACCTAAACCGTACCTGATGGTCTTATAACCAACACCATTAAGTTGGAAATGAAAAACTGGCCATAAAACATGCATCGCATAACCTTAGTAAAGTTGGGTCATGTGGTGACCCTTGGTGACCTTTGGTGACCTGACCTGTGACCTGACCTGGTATGACCAGTGACCTCTAATAACAACATATGTACTAGACAACTGACGCCTTATCGCTGATTTTCGACAAAATGCGTTTTACTCGGTGAGTATAGCGCTTTCCCTAGAAGCCCCGTGAACGGTGAAACATTTTATCTTTGACCTGACCTGTGACGTCATCGGTGACCCCGAGGTCAATGAAATTTGGTTTCCCTCAACAAATTTGACAGGGCTATCGAACGCCGTTTGAATTTTCCGGATCCGTCCAGTAGTTTCGGAGATACGAGGGGAGGGCAAAAAAGTGCCCCCCCCCCCCCCCCACCGCGCGGAAGGTGGCTGGTAGGCCCACCGCCTGCCGGGTTAACAGCCCAACGATCACCCTAGGCAAAGATATTCCATTTCTCGTCCCGAAAAAAGAAAAAGTGCCTTACTGAGAAATGTGTGCATTGCAGGGGTCATTTCCCTCTTGTAAAACTGAAGAGTTCTTCCTATATTAACCCTCGCATGTGTGCGGCGTTTTCCAGCTTCTAATGTGTAGGGGGGGGGTCGGTTGGACCCCCCCTTGCCGTTTGGCCCCTGATCGAGCTACAGCTTCGCGGAAAAAACGAGCGTGTTGCCCGTGACGAAAGGAAGCCGATGATACCCAATTTTAAGGTCCTAGGTCATTGGTTGACCTTCCAGGTCAGGTCAATGACCCAAAGTCGGGAAAATCGGGACCTATTAGAAAGTCGTAAAGTGTGGCTGCTGAGAGGTTTTTCGGGGTGCTGATCACGAATATCGTGTTAGTTTTGATCACAGATGATGCCTTTAAGCATTTAGACCAGGTCGGGTCAGGTCAGGTCAGGTCAACCAGTAGGCGTCGTGACGGGTATTCGGAGTACGTGTCAACCGCCTCTGACAGCTTCGTAACATGTTACGAAGGCCCCAAAACTACTTCGTAAATGTTCAAATGGTTGCTACATTCGAATTCAGCTCCAAAAACTAGCCTAGAAACATGTAAAACTCGAAAAAGTGAACCGAGGTCACCCGAGGTCACCAAAGGTCAATGACCTGACCTGACCTTCAGGTGACCTTGACACCCACCCTAATGCATGGAAGCAACATCACATCACATGTTTGAACGTTTGAAACCACGAAAAGCTTGCAAACGCGCGGCTAATGCGAGTCGACGTACACCGAATCGCGATTCCGGCCAAACATGGTCTCGGAAAAGAGGTCACAGGTCAAAGGTCATTTGGGTCAGGGTCATGAAATTTTCAGGGTAGGTGTAAAATTGATCAATGCGAGGGTACTGAAAGTTTCGTCGCGATCGGCCGCTTTTTACGCGAGTTATTCGCGAAAAACCATGGGGGGTCCATTCGACCCCCCCCTACACATGCGAGGGTTAAAACCACGATTAAAACATAGAATATACCTAATCTTTCTTACAAAAAGGTTTTATTTTCTTTGCTGATCATTTTGAGCATAAAAAATCATAAATGCATTGCAAAAAAAAACTTATTTCGTGAAAGTGAACTAGGTAGGGTAGACCGGGGCAAGTCGCCCCGCCGAGGTAAAACGCCTCACCGATGTTTCTCGGAACTGGCAAGGTTCTGGGGAAACATTCTCTCTTCTTTAAAACGTGCACTATATGATCATTATATGAGCAGACTGGAAAGATATTGTGATAACTCTTTAGTGAGATATAGCCAAAAATTTGTTTTTGGAGTGATTTTTATGTTTTGTAGTCAGATTATGTATCATGGGGTTCTTTTATGGTTCACATCAGGTTAACGACTTTTATGTATTTTGAACAACTATTGTCTAACGCTTATAATGCTGGGTTGGTCCGTTTTAAATTATGCCTTGCTGGAGTGCAAGGCGTTGTTCTCTGACCAAACTACGTGATGGGGTAAAACGCCCCAGTAGGTCGCGGGGCAAAAAGCCCCATGGGGCGTTTTACCTCATGTGTTGTTCCGACTATCCACTTCCTAATGTTCGGTTGCTGGCGAACAGTAAGTTTCTATGCAATTTTATGTACCTTTCTCAGCAAATTAATGACAAAGGAAGTATTTTGTTAACATTTGCATTACAATAATTTATTATTTGGCCTTATGAGACAGGTGAAAAACCTGTACATACAATAGTGTCATAGCTGAACACCTGACAGGATGGAAGGTGCTAACTTCAGTGCCGTGCCTCCCAAGGTCTAACGGGCCTCTCATATAAGATTTAGTCAACTAGCATGTTCAATCTTTAATCTAGAGTATGGGGCGTCTTGCCCCAGGCCGTGGGGCGTTTTGCCCTGGGGTTGGGGCAAAATGCCCCATTTGCAGTTGCTTCACAAATCACTTCCTAGCTGGGAGTCCGATCATAAGTGAATGAATTTGAGGGGTGGAATTTAAAGTAAAATGTCCAAAGAACGCATTGAGCACAAATTTGGCCTTCCAGGTGATGTGGGACAAAAGTTATGTAGCAAAATAAATTATCTGGGGCGTCTTGCCCCAGGCTACCCTATTCCCTTAAACAAATGAAATAGAAAAGAATGGAAAATAAAAATAGTAAGATATTCATATCTAACCTAAGCTTTTCCAACCTAACCTACAACCTACAACCTGCAACCTATAACAACCTACAAGCTAGTCTACAGTTGCTCGCCTATTATGGGGGATGTCACTACTTTGCTTCGCCATGGATCGAGTACTGATGTCATTAGTTTCGATCCCGGTGACGTCAGTGCTGTCTACATCCGGGAACTTATTGCACTTGTGTCTCATTAGAGGCGGCCATCTTGCAGTGACGACACATTTGCGTCATTGGGTTCGAAACTGGCTGTAAACAAATCGCTGTGTCGCTACCTCCTATATAGGTATGGCCTTGCTGCTATGAAATCTGCGCGGGATAAGCAGCTGCGCAGCGTCAGCCCTCCAATCGGCTACAACAGGTGTCAGCAGGTGTCACTACTCTGTCACATGTGCGTCACTCCACCACCAGTGCCTGAAAGTCACTGAAACTCGTCGCTGAATGTCAGTTCCTCGGCACATTCAGCTGGAACGGGATCCAGCTGATGCGATATCACCATGGCTATATAGCTGCCACCAATCTGCTGACAGCCAATTAGACGTCTTCGCTCGGACCCATGTCAATGCCGCCGCCAGTTCCCCGCTCAGAAACTGGGTCTCTGGTGACGTGACGCAGCATGATGTGGCGTGACGTGACGTTAGACCGCAGCTCGGTCAGTCAGACACCTCCCGCCGTAATGGCTGGGAGCCGCGGGAGAGGTTCTCTGTGACGTATGAAAGGCAATGCCATAACGGCCCACGGCCCGCCCCGAGGCTGTCATGACGCGACTGGAAGAGCGAATGCTCCTCTGAGAAGCGATATGGCTGCGTGCTCATCAGCGGTGGCCTGTATGTACCTATTACGTGCAGCCTGTATAGCGAGGCTTTGGCTGAGCATGCTCATCTATATAATCCAGGTAGTCTGTATAGAGATGCGGTGTGCGAGCACCCTAAATGCGCTCAATGCGTCGATCTCCTGATGTCATTACCGGGGAGCACTGTGGACTGTCCTTTGTCGACCGAGAACTCTATTTTCTTGACTAGACTGATCTGTAACTGACCAGGCATGAGGGGCGGATTCATATAAGGGGGCTTTGGTGGGCTGAAACCCTAGCCGCAAAAAAAAACACAACAGCCGCCCTATCAGTGCAAAAGGGCGCTCCACTAGAGACACTGACGCCTTAATTAATTGGGACTGCAGACGCCCCAGGGCCAAGCAGTGGCGGATCCAGGGGGGGGGCAAAATGGCCCCCAAACGGCATAATTTTAACATTACGCCTATGGACGATGCATGGAAAGAATCGATAAATTGTTATGGTTTGCCTTCCCCCCTCAAAAAAAAACTCTGAGCTGGATCCGCCTCTGGGGCCAAGGGCGCTCCTCTAAATCACCTGTGGCTTCTCAACCACTGACGACCTACCAAATATCCAGCCGCCGCAGGCGCAGACAAGTCTAGAGGCATCTCCCCAAGACAGCCGGCACATTGTTGATGGCCACGACCATTCTAGCTCGATGGCGCCCTGTTCTAAAAGTATCGCAGCCTCCAACCAAGACCTAGGGTGCGCCACTCCAGAACAACTGGCAAACTTATTACATACTAAAAACTAATTTCGTTCATTCGTAGGTATCAAGTCTACATATTTCATAAACTATAATGAAAAAGCGTGCACTTAAAGTCCAACATCCTGGTTTGATGGAAAGTGACGGGTTAAGCCTCGCCCTGGCAGGGGGGGGGTTGCGACCCCCACCCCCAGGTTTTTCGAAGATAGCGTAAAAACGACGGCGCGCGGCGCCGCCAAATTTGGCACAGCCTATGGGGCAGCCTTTTTACATGTGACCTAAAAATTTCAGGTCCGGGTGACCTTGGGTCAGAAAAAACGGTACAAGGTCATGGTCAAATTTCAGTTTTCTTTATGCACCTGTCCAACTCACAGTTTTGGACAAGGGCGCCCTGTTCCTTCAAACTTTCAGGATGTGCGAAGTTCACCGAGTTGTATAACATATAGTTCATATAGGTACTATATATATAGTTAACATATAGTTAATTACATATAGTTAATAACATATAGTATCACTGAGCTGAGGTCAGTTAGAGGCATAGACCACTATATACCTATAGTGGTCTATGTTAGAGTGGTATATATAGTGGTCTATGTTAGAGGTAATTACGTCGTAATGTTAACCCGCGCACCGACGCGACGGGGGGCGGTTATCCGCCCACCCCCTCAGGTTTTCCGCGAATAGCGGGAAAACCGCGGCGCGTAGCCCCGCGAAATTTGGTATGACTATTCTCTCATTAAGTTTACACATGCTGTGCAAGTTTGAACCTCCTAGCTTTTAAGGTCAGGTCACCAGGTCACTTTGAATGACCCAACCTCAAGTCACTTTTTGCAACTTTGTCACCGTGTCAGAGCTACAATAGATGACGGAGTCCTTTGAAAGTCGGAGGATGTTATAAGGTCATTGTATCTACAATTTTTTTCTTGGAATTTTGATATCGATGATCTAAGGTCAGGTCAATTTCTCGACCTCCCCATTGTAAGTCAATGGGGGAAAAATCAACTCCCTGTTTTTTTCTTCTTTAAAACGCGTCAGAATGGCCCCAGCCCCCATATACCATAAATGACTTCATATATGATCAACCTTCACTACCTTGAGGCCTGTTTTGCTGTTGGGCAGCTGTACGGTCATGTGACATTGTGACGTCATCAAAGGTCACCAAAGGTGTTTTGCCAATAACTCCTTACCGGAACAAGAATACAGCCGCGCGGATGGTCTCATTGTGTTCAGCTCGTCGAGGCACATCGAATGATATACATGATGACCTCGAGGTCACGTGACCTGAGATCAACCTTTGACCTTGACCTTTCGAGGTCAACATATAAATGCTAAGATGCGGATTGACGAGAGGATCACAATGGTACCTACCCTTAGTTTGTTCCTAGCTTTACCAATTCGAAGGTTATTCGAGAAAAAACTATCCGTAGCTAGCGCCGCCATTTTGACTTTTTGACCCCTGTGACGTCATCTTTGACCTAACCTGAAAATGGCCTTAGTAAAAATTGTAGACCTTGTCCGTGCGTACCCCATGCCGTTTATCGCTTGTCGCTATCTTGCTTCGTTCTTGATATCTCAGGGGGGGGCGGTCATCTGCCCCCCTCGGTTCTAAGTTGGCGCAGACCAACTTAGAACAGTCGGTGCTGCGCGGGTTAAGCCTACGGGAAAATAGGTATTCAATTCGGAAAATACTGGAGATGTCTGCTTCGTTCTATCACTTTTGTGCTCTGAAACCGCAGTACTTAACATTATGTCACTTGGTGCTTCTTTGTTTGGTGTACCTACTTATCCATGGGTCAGGTCAAAGGTCAAATGAGGTCAACTGAGGTCAAATGACGTTTGTACCAATAACTTATCACATAATAAAAATAAAGCTTTCAAAATGGTATCATTCTGTTCCTCTTCAAGAGCCAAGTCGAATGATATGCAACATTGAGCATTTCGACCATTCTTAAGACTAAGTTGTATTTAAGATGTGCTCAACTTTTTAAGTACACTTAATCAAGCAAAAAAGCATATCATTCGACGCGCCTTGACGTGCCGAGTTCACTGGTGCTTTTCTTTTGCTCTATCTTAATTAGATCAAAAGTTATAAGCGAAAAACCTTTGACCTGTTTTTAGCGAAATTTGTGCATTCCTACCCCAATAACTCACAACCCCCCCCCCCCTACCCCAACCCCCCTAAATATTGACCTAGAGCAACCAAGTTTGCACAGGGGTGAGAAATCCAGGGGGCCCACCTACCTAGCAAATTTGGTGTTTCAAGGTGTCATAGGAGCCAACCGCAAAGGGGGGTCGCATCGACCCCCTCCCCCTGCCAGGCCGTGTTATGAAAAATGCCCTGCCAGGGCGAGGGTTAAACCATATTTTCATTGTATGTAGGCGTCACATAAATTATTGTAGCCTGTAGGACGTTAAAGAATGTAAGCATTCAACCCGAGGTTCAGGTACAGTCACCAGCAGTTGCTACCCATCACCCCCGGACGGCGGGGGAGCAAGCTACCACCGCCCTTGCGAGACTAGCGCCGCCATGCGCCAAGAAGTGGAAACACCACGTGACTGAGGCCACGTGAGGGCAGGGTCACGTGATGGAGGGGCGGAGCATAGTAGTTTTTGCGCCCGACACTAACTGAAATGCGGCGCTGTGATTGGGCGCCTTAGCATGTGAATGAAGCCCCGGCGCCAGAATCAGCCGGTCGCCTTATATGGAAGGTGAGCCTGTGCGTTTCACTGTTCTGTGTTGGTTTGAGAGCCACGGCACCATACGAATTGTGGGCCCCTTTGAACGGGTCACCGCCCGAGGCACTGAGGCGACGGCTGTGCCGGGCAAAGCCTAGCCTGGTGGGAGAGGTTGGCCAGGGAAAGTGCGATCGTGCAGCCACACTGGGACGTGGATTGGTATTATCTAACCGCGACAAACGATGTCAGCAGGCTCTTCTCGTGTCACAGACAGTGTCTATGACACGAAAAGTTTGACAGACAACGTGGGCAGTGCCCAATCAAAAGCTACTAAACGATTCAGTTAAGAAATTGGCGAGATAACCAGACCCAATAAAAAGTTTTTAATTCCATGATTGGCAAATGACATACCTACAAGCCCGCTGTGATGGACCAAAAAAGAAGCTGAACAGTTAATACCTACAACTTCTAAAAAGTTCAACGGTAAAAATTTAAGAGTTAAATGTATTCAGCCTACATGTTAAAAATCTGGTCCGGCGCTGGCAGGAAGGTTATATTGCCACTTGCAATTCCACCACGTTGTAATATAACCAAGAGTATATGTGAGAGCAACAACTGAAAGCCTCGAGCCCCGTTGGGGGGAGGGGGTGGGGGCGAAGCAGCCCCCTCTCTCCTTTTCAGTCGATATCTCCTAAAGTATAGCGTAAGTATACCGTGGTGTCATTCGCAACAAGCACTGCTTAGCGGGGCACCCAGGCCCATAGCCACCCATTCATCCATTCGGACAAAATTTCTTTAAAAAAAAGGTCGCCACCAAACTTTCAAGTTTCAAGACCCCTCCGGGCATCATTTTTACACCTTGTGACCAAATTTTTCCGGAACTCATGAATGGTTAGTCACAAATGACATCAGAGTGACGACATATTCTGTCATTTTCGACCCAATAAAAGGTTTAGCGGGAAGAGCTGTCACGGCTACAGTTTTGAAGCTAACGAAAAAATATTCCAGATTAAAAAGATGTAAAGTAAACAGCGCTGCAATACTGCTAACTTTGTTTTCCAAACAAGAATTGATTTCGACCATCAAAACTATAGAAGTATAACACCCCGAAAATACCAACAACTTTCAAAATTAAAACTGGAAAATATGTTATAGAACTACCTGCTCTAGATGTGCCAAACATAGACTCGATAGCTCCATTTTTAGCAAAGTTATGGGAAAAAAACTTCTCAAAGTGTATTACGTAAAATTTTCAAACTCAGTTTTTAGCCGTCACAGAACACACAGAGGAAGCCAAAGACCACCATTGGATTTCCCGTGATGAGCTGCATGTTTATGCTCCACCAGAACGTAATCTAAACCGGCCAAATGGCCGTCTAGCCCACACCATTGAATTTTAAATGTAAAATTGACCATAAAATATGCATCACGCGACCCTAGCAATTAGCATAGTTGGGTTCATATTGTGACCCCTAGTGACCTGACCTCTGTGACCTGACCCATCAGTGACCTCTTTAGGCAACATATGTATTGGGCAACCGCGCTCCATCGATGTTTTTCGATAACATGCCTTTTATTTGATGTGTTAACTGACTGCAACGCATTCCTTAGACTAAATTGGTGAAAAAATGCAACCTTTGACCTGACTTGTGACGTCATGGGTTGCACCTAGGTCAACGAAACCTGGTAACAACGTAGTTCCCTGGTTGGGCTATCGAACGTTCTGCGAATTTTCAAAATCGGTCGGTAACTTTCCGAGATCTCAGGTGGAGGACGAAACGGCTGCACCACCCCATCAGGTGATAGGGTCACCAATATCCCAACGGGGCGCGAATTATTTACTCAGTCATACAGTGTCATCTATTTTGAGAACACCTTTCTCACGCCATGACATGGTCCTCTCATAATAGATCGAGATGAGGAGAGTGTTTTCACGCCTCCTTATGCACGGCTCTAGTGTCATTGAGCTATCAACTGTCAGCGGTTTTCGGACAATGAAGGAAGGCTTTCGGTCGTTTTTAGGTCAGATCTTGGGTCAGATCATTTCATTGGCGGATCCGATGGCATGGGGCCATGCCCCCCCCCCCTTGTTCGTCGCGGGGGGCACCATCACGTAGTTTTTTTTTTTTTTAATTCATCACGGAGGTCACCGACGGGAGCTTTGACCCAGAGGTCTCCTAAGGGGGCACCATCCAGAAGGTCTATCGGAATAGGGTACCGTTTTCGGGGTCTCCCGGAGCCCCATTTCTGTCCCTCGCCTCGGGTTTTTTAGTTTAATATTGTCCATTTATTTCCATCCCGAGGTCCGCGGGGGCACCATCTCGAGTTCTCAGGGGGCACTATCCCGAGTTCTCCGCGGGCACCATCCCAAGGTCGGAGAGGGCACCATCTCGAGGGTCCAGGGCACCATCCCGAGGTCTGGGGGGCACCATCCCGAGGTTTCCGGGGGCACCATCCCAAGTTTTCAGGGGCACTTTTCCGAAATCCGAGGTCTGAAGGAGCACTCTTCGCGGGCCTGAAGGGGCACCATCCCGAAGTCTCAGGGGCACCATCCGCAAGGTCTCAGGGGCACCATCCCGAGATATCAGGGGCACCATCCCGAGGTCTCAGGGGCCGTTTGATCCGCGCCGTGCTGGGGGGAGGGGGGGCGTTTTTACGCCCCCCCCCCCCCAGGTTTTTCGCGAATATCTCAAAAACGGCGACGCATAGCGCCGCTGTTTTAGATACACCCGTTCCGACATCTTTTTCGCACATGTTATGAAAATTTCAGATCCCGGTCATTCAAGGTCAGGTCACCAGGTAACGTCAAGTGACCTTACATCAGAAAAAGTTCGAAAGCTCGCTGTAGCTACACCGACTGATTGATCACTTTAAAACTTTCAGTACTTGCTCAGCGTAACAAACAGTATGTTTTTAAAATGGATCGATATCTCGATTTTTTCTATATCTGTGAGTTGTGACCTAAGGTCAGGTCAATTTTGCGACTGCTCCATTTTCGATTTGGTTCCGATTTCGATTTCATCGTTGATCTGAGGTCAATGGGAGAAAATCGAAATGAGCCTCTTTTGGACGAATGTCGTTCTACACCCCCTCAAACATCGGTTGTCACCCTCTCAACATCAAACATCATATGTAAACATGACACACTGAATCGGAAAATTGCACCTGTGCCCCCTTTGTGTGCCCCTGAGGTCAGCTCAGGTCATGAAAGGTCTTCAGCAGTTTTTTGACTATAACTTTTGATTTGACAGAGACGTGCTAGAGCGGTGAAAACACGGGGTCTAAACCGTTGATCTGAGGTCAAATTTGATGTCAATCAGAGCGGTACCCTTTGGGGGCTAAACCGTTGATCTGAGGTCAAATTTGAGGACATGTCGGCGAAAGAGCGTTAAAAGCAGGGCTGCGGAGTCGATGGATTTACGGCGACTCCGACTCCGACTCCGACTTTCAAAAACCAACTCCGACTCCGACTCCGATTCCGGGCAGAAATGTCGACTCCGATCGACTCCAACTCCCGACTCCGACTCCGCACACCTGGCAGGGCTACGGAGTCGACGGATTTTCGGTGACTCCGACTCCGACTCCGGCTGGGGTTTCCAATATCGACTCCGACTCCGACTCCGACTCCGGTCATAACTGTCAACTCCGACCGACTCCGACTCCGACTCCGACTCCGACTCCGCAGCCCTGGTTAAAAGAGCTATCGAATGCGCTTTTCCACGGCGCTGTAGCTCTATTGGTTCCAGAGTTAGCTGTCGGGTGTTTAAAATCGTTGAAATCGACAAAATTTGAACTTTGAAGAACTCTGGTGAAGAACTCTGGTAAATATTTTCTCTCTCGCTCCCTCTCACTGATTTACCCATTACCCTCTTTCTCATTTTACCGTCCCTGGTTTTCCTTTTCTGTCTCTCTTTTCTCTCCTCCCGTCCTTATCCCTTCCCTTCAGTCTTTCTTCTCTCTCTCTCTCTCTCTCTCTCTCTCTCTCTCTCTCTCTCTCTCTCTCTCTCTCTCTCTCTCTCTCTCTCTCTCTCTCTCTCTCTCTCTCTCTCTCTCTCTCTCTCTCTCTCTCTCTCTCTCTCCCTCTCTCCTTCTCTCCCTCCCTCTCTCTCCCTCTCTCCATCTCCCTCTTTCTCTCCATTTCCCTCTCTCTCCATCTCCCTCTCCCTTCCACTCTCTCCTCTCTCTCTCCCTCTCTCTCTCTCTCTCTCTCTCTCTCTCTCTCTCTCTCTCTCTCTCTCTCTCTCTTTCCTCACAATATTCTCGACTGCCACAGCGTTGTAGAAGTTGTTTCAAGACAGGTCCAGGCGCTCCCCACTCCGCAGGCCCCAGCCCACACAGCTCAACCGACCAAACACCCTCCGGCGGATGACCTCTGACTTCGGCGACCTGACCCCAGCTGACCGATCGCGTCCCTCTCCACGCCTCCGCCCCGCTTCCCCCACTACAGCTGCGTAGTAATTGTATCGTGTGCAAAGGTCACGTGACATTATTTACTTCTGCGGTTTGTTCGGCTGACAAGAGATGGCACTAGTGGTCTGTGAATCAGAGGCGGGGCTAGGTTCTACGACTTCTTGGGGCAACTTCAGGGCAGAAAAGACGTTTTTTGGCTCCTCATCCCAAAATACTTCGAGCATACAAAAACAAGATAGATATTCGAAAATCGGAGGACCAAACCGATCGTTTGACGTGTCTTGCTCGACTGAGAATTGATCGGTCTTCAAACTACTGAGCAAAAACGAGGTGATTAGTAGCAAGTGCTGATGACTGTACCTGCTGTAAATGTGCACGCAAACCTGTCATTTCACGGCGCTGGGCGCTGGCGTGAGGCCTAATATCTCACCCGTGTGTGGCAACCAGCCGCCGCTTACCGTCGCCATTCGTGTTGGTGGGCAATCAGGGGTAGGTAATGAGAAGGCGTCCAGCGGCTCAGAGTTTCCGGGTCAGTCCCGGGTTCGGTCCGGTCGCGTGGACACAGTCAGACACCCGGCCGCTACCCAGCAGCGGCTGCTGCTGCCGAGCGTCAGGTTTCGGGGTGGGTGACGGCCGTGAACCGCCATGGCCCGGCTCCTGGCTGTCGGTCTGCTGACCGTGTCACTCCTGCTGGGAGCGGTCGCGGAGGCCAGGTACGCCAGCGGCGCGCGCCGCTCCGGCCACCGGCTGTCCGGAGACGCGGTCTCACCGCTGGAGCAGCACCAGGTGGCCGAGGTGGGACACTGTCTGAACCACTGCGTCCGACTCCCCGGCTGTGTGGCGCTCAACTTCGGCACCATCTCCGCCACCGCCAACTGCCAGCTGCTCGGTCAGCGCGCCTGCGACGGCCTGCCGCTGGTCGCCGACGCCGCTGTCGACTACTACGACGTGTATGACGACCGTCAGAACGTCACCGCCGAGACCAAGACGCCGTTCTGGGACGACCCCGGCTGCGGCCAGGACGGATACTGCGCGGCAGAGTGTTCGGCAGAGTCTAAGGGAGAATTTTGCACAGCCGATGCTCACTGCAGCGAGAACCTGAAGCCCCCAGGAGGATTCCAGTGTCTGAATGGCACCTGCCAACTGTCGTCTAGCTTCTGGGAGGTGCGACCTGGACTGGCGCTGCCTCGCTGGCAGCCCTGGAGAATAGATTTGCACGTCTGGACCTGGAAGAAACTCAAGCCGGGGCTGTGCTCTATCGACGTTTCGATAAAGCTCGGCGTGGGAGCCGTTGCCCACATCGCTCCTTCGTGGGTCGATGAGCACACAGGCACACGGTTAATGTTCCGATTCACGACAACAACTACAGACCTATTTTATTACGACTCTGCATCAGCCACCTTTGAGCTAGCAATGGGAGTCAACACGAACGGCATGGTAAACACCGACACCTTCAGCTCTCTGAGGGTCTCCTGGTGCGGTGGCAACATGGCCATCGGACCCGCCAGCAACCCCACGCTGGTCACGGCCTTCGCCAGCGTCAGCCAGCCGCTCGACTTCGTCATGGTCCACAGCTCGTACGCCGACTCGTGGATGACGGTGGACTCGGGCGTGGCCGACCGGTGGCTGTTCGAGGAGGCCGGCACCGCCGCCGACGCCGTCATGACCGTGCCGTCGGACAGCTACGCCTATCACAGCATCAGTCCCACCAACGAGGTCACCGTGAAGTACGACTGCATGGCGCAGAGGGACTGCGTCGTCATCCTCCGCGGCAACTCTCAGCAGGTGCTCGTCGTCTGCATCGCCTGCTGGGAGGATACACAGATGGGTCTGAACTACTACGGAGAACCAATCCAAGGGGACACCAACCTGTTCCGAATCGGACCGCTGCTTAGCGAGACCGTGTACAACACCTTCACGGTGCACTACAGCAGCGGCAAGGTCACCGTGTACCGCAACGACGGCAAGCTGCCCATCTACGCGGCCACGGCTCCGCACGCCATGCCCGAGATCACGATGATAGGCATCGGCGGCTGCTGCGGCGCCAAGACTGTCCGTATCGCCCGCTACGACCCGGCCTGGAGGACCGATACCTGGCTGACCGAGGGGAGCGGCTACAGCAACGGCGACGAGCCCGAGCCCGCGCCTACGCCCTAGGAGAAACTCGAGGAGCCACACTAGTGTAACATCTTGCTGGCCACATCTAGCGTTATAATTAACAGCATGAGGAACAAGCGTCAGTAAGTGTCCACTTTAGCCAGTCAAGGCCATGCGATGGTTCCTGTCCATGGTTGTTACGCCAATACCGTGGTACAGTCGTGTACAGGTTGATGGTCCCCTACTCTTTATCCACCGGGTTCCTATGGCTCAGCATTGGCAGCAGCCGCCTGGTACCGGTAGGCTGTGCCGCATGACCCGAGAGTGAAGCGGCACAGTCTACCCACGCCGTTTGACATCGGCTCGGGTCGCCGGGTGGAGCGCTTTGTAGACCAGCTGTCGCGTCAGACCAGCGCGGGGGGAGGGGCTCGTCTCGGTGGTTGGCGTGGGCTGGCGAGTGGTGTGGGGCGTGTTGGTGGACCATGGGGGCTGGGCGGGTGTGTGTGGTCACTTGCTGCATTGCACATTTTGCGTCGCTTAACAATTGCATTCCTGTTTTTGTTAAGCACAATGCACGGAAGACCCAGCGAATATAATTTACTTGTGCATTGTGCAAAACGTGATTTGGCACGGTATCGAGGCAACCATAGGTCTTGTGCCACATATATGCATGATATTTAGGCAATACGCTTATGAAAATGGTAGATTGATCGGATTGATCCTGGATGTCAATTCGTATGCTAAATGTCGACATGTATTAAATGAACGAATGAATAAATCAATCAATCAATCGACAATCGACATGTAGATATAAAACCGTATAAATGGCTCGCAGCCACTAAAATCAAACCAGATACTAACTCGGAAAAGTAGCCGGTGCCCCGATGAGGCTCGAACCGGGACTCCACGTTGAAAGTTTTGCCAATGATCCATCATCATTCCACCAAGCTAGAGCGACCGGCATCCGAAACCACAAAAACATTCATTGACTTTGCTGCCGACCTCCCGGCCCCGCCGCCCGCCCGGCCAGACTTTGCCCCGGCCGTGGCCACCATCCGGTGTGGCTCAGCGTAGGAGTGCTAGACTGTCAAACTGACCGGTAGTGAGATGCCCGGTTCGAGACGCTTCGCGTGCTGGATGTTTATTTCTGTGTCCGAGGCTATGCGATTAGTCCACTTTTCAGAAAAATTATTTGGTGACAGGTCTGTTTTCTTTCTTTGCTGCAATTCATGAGGAGACCGTATGGATCCTTACCTGTCCTTCCGCACCCCACTTGGGAGATGGGTGTTTGAACCCCCCTGGGTTTTGTAAATATCTCTAAAGCGAATTTTTGGAGGGTGGATTACGATCGGTTCTATGCGACAAGTGCCCACACACACCCAGCCCCAGGTCCGCTCACTCCCTCCCCACATCACCCCCGCCCCACACCACACTCCAGCCCGCCTCATCCACCGAATCGAGCCAAATAGACAGACCTGACCCTTGCGCCCCCCCCCCCTTCCCCCCCAGCCGGTGTAACGCAGCGTCCGGTCAAATCGCTCTTCCAGGCGACCCGAGCCGGTGTCATACAGTGTGGGTAGGCTGTGCCGCTTCACTCTCGGGTCATGCGGCACAGCCTACCGGTACCATGCGGCTGCTGCCAATGCTGAGCCATAGGAACCCGGTGGATAAAGAGTAGGGGACCATCAACCTGTACACGACTGTACTGCACGCAATGTATGACCATTGTCTAGCACTGCAGGAGAGGTGGTTAACTGTAACGACATCAAGCAATATCCTCGGCTGGTGTGATTGCAGTGCAGTGATGAACATGGCACGCATCATGCGTGACTAGCATGTGCTCCAACACCCCTCCTACGTATCGTCAGCCCCTATCCCAGCACCTCACTTGATATGATCGACAGTTTGTGCCCCATGATCTCCCCCGATTTCTGTATCACTAGCCTAACGGCACTAGTCCAAAGCCTCCCGTTATCAGCGCCAGTCACCCCCAAAACTTTCCTTTGTACCGCCTTCCTACGGCAAGTTTTACCAATACTTACGATTGTTATTTCCAAGTTATTTCGATGGTCGTTTTTTCTTGCTTTTCGTCTCTACATTACCCTACATTGTGTCGTGTGCATTATTGTATGCTAAGACGGTAGCTTTAAGCTTAGATTGTCATGGATTTGATTTTTTTGTGAATTTATTTGTGAATATATTCGTGAGTTTTTGTTACTTGTGATTTTGTCAGGGAACTGATTTTTTATCACCTATCGTTCTCTACGCTCAACGAACGTGCCCCCGACACGGGTGTATGTAGGTACACGTTTCTATATTATACAATATATGTTTGTAAGGTGCCACCATCCATCGATGAATAAGGAAAAATAGGAATCCTCGGTTTGGGAGGAACTAGTAAAAATACTCTAGCTATAGTCTGTTTTTCGTAATTTCTACCTTCACTCAAAGATGTTTTGCCCCTCCAGCACGTTTTTTTTGGGTAAAGTTTTCAAATCTTGACCGCATGGCCCACCACTCATTGCAAGAGTTTGTTGCTTGTGTTGGAGTTCGCCTTCGCTGCGCAGATAAAGTCGGAAAAGAAACCTTTAAAGGGAGATAATGAGCTTTCTTTTTTCTTAAATAAAAATTACTCGACATCTATACTATTTCTACTGTAGTTTCTATAAAATATGAAAATTTCCTAGCACATTTTCGTATGTGAAAAAGGTTTTTATTTTTGCAAAAAAAGAAGCAGTACTTGCAGTGCTTGTAACACCCACCGAAATGCGTTGTCCTTCTCTATAAAATAAGTCTTAGTATATGGCGCTTTTGTTTCAAACAGCGACGCTTGGGTTTTTGTTTATGTTATCGCCTTGTCGTTGCTTGGTTGTAAGGATTCTAATTTGAATTAGAGTTAATTCGGTTTAGAATTAATTAGATTCTAATTCGGGGGTACATAGTGCCTACTCTTCTTTGTTTCGGCATGCGGCATGCGGCACAAATGAACGGCATGCGCCAGAAACGCAGCCAAATCTTGCGATTGCGACTACGAAATTAATTATTTTGGCGTCAGAGCCTGAAGCGAAAAATACAAGCATATTTATTTCAAAAAGACTTCAGGTTTGTCGAACGGTGTTATGAGAATTTTGATAACAGTACTGCATAAGTTTTTCAGTGATGCCGCAAAAGTGTTGTATCTATCTTCTTTTATTGTGCAGTCGGCGGGACCGATTCAAAATTGAGTCGTTGCTACTAAAATAGCAGCATATGGCGTCAGATGATGAACAGGAAAAATAGTTGCGTAAATTTAGACATAAACCACCCCCAAACCATGAATATCTTTTGAAGGCACTATAGACGACCATTAACTAACTAGATGTGATGAAGATCAAATGTAAGGAATACGCTCATTTTACAAAATTACATGCAAGTACCAAAAAGTGATGTAAGTACTTATTCAACGGTCATTTTCAGCGCTCCCCGCTAACGTGACTTCAAGTTGAGATATTTGCGGCAAGGTACCGAATTGAGCAAAATGGTTTTAATTTACATTATAGCTTGTTGTGTTTTGTCAGAAAATGGTCCTAACTCAGATTTTGTGGAAAAAGGTCATTATCTCCCTTTAAGCTAGAGTATCGCTTGTATTATCGTTACCACGGTTTATTGGTACTGACTACCGACTTATACACAAGGACGTTTTGCTGTTCATAGAACCTTGCATTGTACGAAGCGCTCTTACTAAGAACATTTAAAGAAAAGTCTAAAGCTTGCACTTCCTTTTCATTGGGTAAAAGAAGCTAAATGTGTTTTATGTTCTGCCATATTTTTTTCAAATGCTTTATTTATGTTTTGCTTTATTTACGTTGCGATAACTTTTACACCGACGAATAACAAAATTGTCTTAGCCCACGCCCGCTTGGTGGTCCCCAGGCAGATTTGCTTCATCTTACAGTTTTCCTATCTGCCTCACGCGATCATCCCGAAAAGTAAAAGAGATGCAAAGACGCGGGCAAGAATCGATAGCTCTCAACAATTACCTTCAGCAGTATACGTATATAGTATATACCGCATTTAGCTGAGGTCAATACTCAATAGTGAAGGCCACTGAAGGTCATAAATTAAAAAAAAAACTCCCGAGCTCAACATGTTTGGACAAATCTGACCAAACCTTGTCAACCGATTGAACTACAGCGCCGTCGAAACATTTTTAGTTCTAGCAGCTATTAGGTATTGTCGAAAGCTGCTGGTGATCTTTATCATTTGACATGACTTTTTGACCAATGGCAATCACCAACGCCTTAGGGCTTATATTATGATACACAACTGCAGGTAATAACAACAATAACACCATTTTTCGTATTATATTGCGCTGAAAGCATGACGGAGTTGAACTGTGCCACCACCGTCGGTGTATATCCGCGCCTTCAACACTTTTCTTTCTGGTATCCAAGGAAGTAAGTTCGTTATTCTGGCGATATTCGTTGGTTGTGCTCCTTCTTCACCGCCTTATTTCAGTCACCTAACCCACATTTCTTTTGCTTTGAAGCGTTGAAAGAAAACGTTACGATCATTCTGTCTTGTCTGAGACCAAGGCCATTGCCCTTCTGTTGTTTGAAATATAATGAAATTAGAAAGGGATAATTTTGCCAGAATGAAAATATGATGACACGTTTTTATGCAAATGCATTTCACTTGACAAAGAACATTGCATTTTGATTAACGAGATAGGCCAAGGGGACAGACGTTCGATCTTGCGTTCGAGATAAAAATTGACTTTGCAGCGGTGTTGATTTAGTTAGATGTTCGCTGGAGCACGTGATTAAACAGTTTACCGTCTTTGAGTGAAGGTAGAAGATACGAAAAACAGACTATAGTTAGCCGACCAATCCTTCTAATCGATGTTTCTTTTCGTCTGTGAAGATCTTTTCTTAAAATGCGTTTTATGCTTTTGGCCACTTCTCCTGCAGACGTCATATGTTATTGAACACTTGACTGTTCGCCGGGCCTCGAAAACAAACATTCATGTTTGGCATCGAAAGTGAAAACATTAATATTACTGTTCATTGCTCTGGTAAAGATTAACAAAAAGACGTATATTGAGGCACAGAGCAGCATATTTTAATAAATCCAACCGGTTTCCAATCCAACCCTGGCCCAGAGAGCCTTCAACATCTGCGGCAGTGTAGAAACACGGAAAAGGGAACTTGACCATATCAGAAATAACCTGCGAAACAACAAATACCCAGCTAAATACGTGGAGTCAGAAATCAGCAAAGTCGAGAGACAGCATCGAGAGGCAGAACACCAGCCAGTACAACACCAGACAACCCCATCGACAACAAGGGCACCAGCACCATCGCAACAACAAATACAGGATGATGCTGCACTTTCACCAGACGCCACGGCACCACAGCAACGATCCCCGGTGATGGTTATTCCTTATGTGGACGGAGTCTCTCAACAAATTCGTCGAGTGTGTTCCAAATTTAACGTCAAACCTTACTTCAAACCGCACAAGACTTTGAAACAACTGCTCGTGAGACCCAAAGACACCATCAACGCTGTAGAAAAACCAGGACCCATTTACAAAATGCAATGTGACGGATGTCCTAAAGTATATATTGGAGAAAGCAAAAGAAATGTGAAAGTTAGACAACAAGAACACCAAAAAAGTGTTAAAAAACTCAATTCGGGCAACATAGACCCACAAACATCGGAAGCAACGGCAGAACACAGCTACGACACAGGACATGCAATTAAATGGGAGAACACATCAGTGATTGGATTTGAGGCTAAAAGGAAGCAAAGAGAAATAAAAGAAGCGATATATATCCAAGCTTCAACCGAAGAAAAGATGAACAGAAACGTTGGGAAATATACAATTTACCAGGGATGGATTGACCTCCTCAAGAAAGACGTCAACAAGAAATAGTGAATGACGACCTTTAGTGACCTTTATTTTTAAGCACGCTCTCCACGCGTTTTCTAACAGAAAAAGCATGATTATAGCTATTCTCTTCAGCGCTTAAATATGTAACCTTTCTCCTTTCTGTATATTTCAATCCCTGATGACGAAGACGAGAGGTCTTTGAAACCGGTTGGATTTATTAAAATATGCTGCTCTGTGCCTCAATATACGTCTTTTTGTGAAAACATTAATGTTTGTGTAAATCAACATTCAACCATAACCGAGATAATTTTCCCTCTTATACCTGAAAGGTGCAGAAAAAGATGCCGGCAGGGAGTTGCTTTCGGTACCGGTCTGGCCGCGGCGGTCCACAGTGGGCCGACCTCAGGCGGGCTATATTCGAAGGTCCCACCCTCCGTATACTCCATGCAGCCTTCGGGGCCGAACTCGGGAAATATGTGTGCATGATAGAACACATGTAGGCCAAAATTCCCCTACCGCCGCCGTTTGTAACGTGTACGGCGCTGCGTGTCCTGACGTTTAGTAGCACCCGACCAGCGAACGTGCCATGTCGCTGAGTAATCACGGCCAGCCTGGAACGCACACCGCCTCAAGGGACAGCGTGAAAGATTGCTCGGACATGCTCGGACCAAAAGTACTTGCTCGGACCATTGATTCTGATATTTGAGTGGGTAGCACGAAGACCGAAGGAGAAATGGTGCATGCATGAAGGGTTATGCGTACATACATACCTAGTCATTTCATAGTCATGTACATACATACATAGTCATGCACAAAGTCATTTTTTCTGCACATTCCCTGTTCAGAAGGCCTGATTATTTGCATTTTCAGTCGACTAGGGTATATTATAGAACCAGTATAACGCCTTTTGGGGCGACTAACGGAGCGAGCGAGAGGGTGAGCCTTGCACGTGCGAAATTGCGAGGGGGTACCTCCAACTGAGTTGTGCACGGCACCCTACTAACCGGTCTCTAGCGATGTGCCAAATTTGAGCACAATCGGCCCAGCCGTTCTCGAGATCTGGAAGCGGCACCCTGCACGTGCGCACGTGCAAAATGGGTCCCAACTGACTTTTGCACGGCACCCTACTAACCGGTCCCTAACCATGTACCAAATTTGAGCGCCATCGGTCCAGCCGTTCTCGAGATCTGGAATCGACCCCTGCACGTGCGCACGTGCAGCAGCACCTCAACTCTGGCACATGGATATGCATTGCATAGTGGGTGCCTACCTACATGCCAACTTTCAGCGCAATCGGCCAAGTAGTTACCGAGATATTGCAACAATTACAAAACTGACACCTCTTCGTTTTGCACGTGGCACGTGCATAAGGGGTCACCCACATGCATCGGGAATAGTCCAATACTTGGTAGAAGGAATGAAGCTACCCTACAAAATTTACCGCATGTAAATCGGTCAAGTGGTTGCTGAGATATAAGCCTCGCAAAAGCGTGACCACGGCCGGCCGGCCGCTCATACTCAGAAATTTCCGTTAATCTAAGGAAAGACTACGCTCGCTTCGCTCGCTCCGTAATAAGTTTCAAGGTAGGTAATACCAATAGCAATTTGCGTTACCAAATATAATTCAAATTGCAGGTCAACAGGCAAAAATCTTTGACGATGCCTTTTGAAAACAGCATTTACGCCACCAGCAATATGCAATACGCATGCATTTTCAAAAATATACAATGATATAACTAGCTATTAAAAACTACGGCGTGGCTGACTTGTACTGGCGGATCCAGTCGTGCATTATGGCAAACTCATGGCTGATAGATAGTTGCTGACTTGAGCTTGACTGCTAGAGTTGCTGTGGTAGGCCGAGGGCTCGGCACCTCACCATATTATCTGCATCACTTTCTTTACTGTATGTGTTGTGGTGGGCGTCGGCGAGTAAACGACAAATAAGTCACCTGAAACCTTTTTGAACGATTTTTTTAACCCGCCGGATGGGCCTCTAAGCCAACTCCGCCATGCTGTGCCTTTTAATAGTTCGCTATAAGATCTTTCAGAACTATACAGGTTATTTTTTCAGGTCATCGCTGAGGTCACTGGAGGTCATCGAAGGTAGAATTTTCACGAATTGTTGTTCCTCACAAATCGACGCATAAGTCCGGAACCAATAGAGCTACGGCACTGCACAGTGATGCAAATGGGGTTCACGAGTGGCCATAAATACGAAAAAGGCCCAAAATTCAAGTTCACTTAATCGAATAAATCGTAATATGGTGAGTCAGGCAAATGTTTGGGGTGTCTGAAAAAGTATGATTTTAATGTTTTTGTCAAAACCGGCCTCGTGTATGATTGTCAGAAGTCGAGACATTTTCGATGTCGTAAAATGACTGTCAGGTACTTGAAATTCAAGTGCCGCTAGCGTGCGTTCATGTCATACAAACTGCAAAAATTATACATGAAAATGATCCCCGAAACCTGCTGCTTCTACTGCCACGTCATAAAAAGCCGTATCTCTTTTGGTTTGGCGGTGAGCTATCTATTTGTAATCATGTTGCAACCGCAGTTTTTTACCAAAAATATTTGCTTTCAGTTCACCTACAGCACTTCACACAGTGTGTGCCCGTTAGTGCACCATATCATAGCATTCCCTAATCATTTCTGAGTCGCATAGTGAAAGAATTAAGGCGCTAGCACAGGGCTGACCGGCGCTACAGAAGTTTTCGTCGGCACGGTCGGGTGCCGCGGCGCAGCGGCGGCACCGCGCGGCGGCACCCACCCGCCCACTGCGCACCCACTGCGGCACCCGACCGCCCGGACAAAAACCTCTGTAGCGCCGGTCAGCCCTGTGCTAGCACCTTAATTCTTTCACTATGCGACTCAGAAATGATTAGGGAAGGCTATGGTATGGTGGACTAACGGGCACACACTGTGTTAAGTGCTGTAGGTGAAACGAAAGCATTTTTTTCTTAGTAAAAAACTGCGATTGCAACATGATGATAGTCAGATTACCGCCAAAGCGAATGAGATACGGCTTTTTGTGACCCTGCATTAGAAGCAGAAGGCTTTGGGGATCATTCTCATGCATAATTTTTTCAATTTGTACGAAATGAACGCAAACCAGCGGCGTTTGAACTTGCGAGTGTCTGACCGTCATTTTACGACCTAGAAAATGTCACGACTTCTGACGATTATACACGAGGCCGGTTTTGACAAAAACATGAAAACCATGTGATTTCAGATGCCCCAAACATTTGTCTACTCGGCCATATCGCAATTAACTCGATTTGGTAAACTTGACTTTTGGGTATTTATGGCCACCCGTGAACCCCATTTGCATCACTGTGCACTGCGGAAAAGCGCATTCGACAGCTCTTTTCAAGGTCTTTCTGAGTATTGCTCTCAGATTTGACATAAGGTTCCTAAATGGTTTAGACTGCAGAGGGCAAGAACTCGCAAAATTTGACGTTTTGCGGAAAAGGTTTCCGTAGAATAATTTTCATTCCAAGCTTGTGTTACATTGATCTTACCGGCATCGCGTTTACCTCGTCGAGGCGCGTCGCTTATCTGCCAAAAAGGTCAACTAAAATTTTGACCTCAGGTCAAGGTCACAGAAAAGGTCATGTTGCATGTCATTCGGTTTATATTGTTGAGCTGAACACATTCATGGTGTTTTCAGTGCTCTAACATGTTCCTATCTAAAGTTATCGTCAAAAAACTGCTGGGACGTTTCATGACCTGAGGTGACCTCAGGGGCATAAAAGGGGTCACATGTGAAATTTTCCGGTTGAGTGTATCATGGTCACCTGTGTCCAGTTGTTTTAGCGTGTTTCGGCCAAAAGAAGAGCATTTCATTTTCTCCAATATTGACTTATCCAGCTCGCCCGGCGAGGGGGCATTGTTGCAACCCCCGCGCCGCCAAATTTGACATACCCTTTGGGGCAACCTTTTGGAACCTATCCTGAAAATTTCAAGTCTCAGTCTTTTCAGGTCAGGTCACCAAGTCACAAAAAAATGGTACAATATCAGGGGAAAATTGGACTAGCTTAGCAGTAAATAAATGCCACAGTTTTTCGCTGATAGCGTAAGCGCTATAGTATGTAGCGCTACCAAATTTCAGACACGACTTGGAGCATATATTTGTCATTTGACCTGGGAATTTAAGGTTCCAGTGACCTGAGGTCTGGTCACAAGGTCACAAAAACCGGTACATTGTCAAATAGCTCTAAAAATGCACTCTTTTGTTCATGAAAACTAAAGTTCCCATTGATTTGATTCACACTTGCAGGATATGCTTAGCTCACCGAGTGCCATCCTATGCACCCAGTTTTCAAGTTCGGTTGACCTGAGGTCATCTAGAGGTCATCACAAATTTTAAGGAAATATGCCCGAATGTGTAAATGTGAGAGGTTTGTGCTATGTTTTAACGTTTTCGTATTGTACTACCTTGATTTACATTTAGTTGGTGTTTGCAAGCTGCAAGAACGCTTGGGTCGGGTCAACTGAGGTCAACTAAGGTTAAACTACGTTTTTGCTAATAACATGGCACACAATGAGGCTGGGGTTTCAAAAATGGTGTCATGGCATTCCATGTGATCAGGCGATTCAAATGCTATGCATTATGATGCATTTTGATTGACTTAAATTTGATTAATTACTTTAAGTTCACTTTTTGACAAAATTTCAAGTTCACTTACGTTGGTAACAACGTGTATTATTCGATGAGCACGGACGTGCTGAGTTCACTGTTGCTTTTATTTTTGCTGTAAAGTAGATAAAAAGTTATAAGCGAAAAACTTTTGACATGTTTTAGCGAAACGTTTGCACTTATACCCCCCACCCAAAACCCCTAAATATTGACTTAGAGCCACTACATTTTTACGAGGGCGCAACCTCCTATGGGCCCACCTACCTAATAAATTTGGCGTTTTTAAGTGCCATAGGAGCCAATCGCCAGGGGGTCGTACACCCCCCCCCCCCTCCCCCCGCCGTCCGTGTTGTGAAAATGGTCCTCACCTGGCGAGGGTTGCAATGGAGGTCACAAAACTGACGTCACCAATATCAAAATTCCGAGATGAACAGAGTGTTGGTGCTGACTGCCTTATACAATAGCCTGCGTTTCAAACTTCTGGAATTTAACTGTAGGAATGACTGAATCACAAAGTTTTTAGACACGTCGTCACTAAACTTTACCTGGTGACCTGACCTTATGTGACCTGGGGTCAAAAACTTTACACACGATGCGAAATTGATGCATCATAAGCTATACTAAATATCACGGCGCTGCGCGCCGCCGTTTTCTTTACACACGCAAAAAAAACTGGCAGTATGGCCAAAAACACTCCCGGGCGAACGTGAAGGAGCTCAGTCCCTCTTTGGCCTTGAATCCGCCATGAACTCACGAAGTTTAGCACGCCGGAGCTGTTGAGTGTTGCGGGGTTATGATCGTGCCAACTGCCCGTTTCGTATAGCCGAACTCAGCGGCCATGGGCACTTCTGGAGGGCTGGGGTCTAGGTACCGCGCGGTAAGGGCACACTGCACATTCAGACGGAATGGTAATTAGAAGAATAATCATTTATTGTTATTAGTCATGGGTTTACGCAGTGTTAGTTCTCGCCGCACGCAAGGTAATATTGCTAAAGCTGCTTTGACATGTTTACATGTCGTTTCGTTGCATCAGTTTGGTTGCATAGCTATTCGTTGTTTCCTTGCATTTCGTTGGGACGCAGTGGTTTCACGGACTCACTTTCCAGAAAGCGTCTCCACTTTGATATACCTACACATAGATAATATGAATCATGTTGTCAATGACCTACAATATACCTATACATCTACATAGGTAGTCTGTTTATTCTTATATGGTGCTCAGCGTGAATCTTCAGTCACTGTCCAAAATACGTTCACTTGTCTGCGCAATGTGCATGCATGACGCGAGCTATCACCCTTCATATTTAGTGCGTGTTTTTTATTGGAAAATCATTAGCCACATAACGAGGGTCAAACTAAAATATGTGCCCACTACCCATGTACTTACTCCGGGTCGCAGGGCCATTGCTTTTCCGATCCGGCTACGGCCGGTAGTTATTGCGCCCTTGCACATGTATAAGTGTGCATGCAAGCTTAAAACATGCTTAGGAATAGGGTAGTGTGGGGTAATTTGAACATATTTTTACGTCTTCTCCATTGTACCAAATTCCAGTTCAACCCTGGATGAAGAAAAACTGCTTCAGTAGCGCAAGTGTCACTTGCTTTCACCATGCAAGCCTCATTTTTGGACGAGCCGAGCATACCTACCTTGAATAGCATAGCCTCACTTCTCCACCAAGTCACGGTGTGTTCAAATTGCCCCACCGTGGGGTAATTTGAACATACTGCCTTTACCTGTCATAAAAACGATAGTCTCGCCAGCACCGATGTTGTTTGACCCATAAACAAATAGGTAGAACAATTCTAAACATACCTTCACTTGAAAAATCGACACAAGAACAAAAATAACAGTTGCAGAGTATCAATATCTGCACGCTGCACACCGGTCAGTTGACAGAATTCGCCCCTTTTCAATTAACAGAACGTCTATCATTTTTGTTCGATAAAAACTCTCCCAACCGTACTACATCTGTTAAAGTGTTGCCAATCGAAACCTGGACATTTGGAGTTCTGATTTTGTCCAATGTCCAATTCGGAATTGGTTGGACAAAGGTAGCAGACTGGACAACATTGGACGATGGCTTGCTACACTTCAGCGCTTTTTATAAAGTAATCGTGCATAGCATTGATTGGCGAATGGAAAGCTTGTTAAGCGCTCAGTATAATGAAAACTTTTCGGCTGGTAAAATTACATGATAAGCAATATAAATGACGGTTTTGAGTGTTGATAGCTGCATAAATTTTCGGACATATTTGGACAAATAGTTGACTTTAACATTTTTGGACGGAAAATCAACAAAAATGCCGGACATTAGACGGATATTAGACGTAAATTTTCTAAAACTGGCATCACTCATCTGCTACTACCTTGGGTCGAAAATATTGGCAAAAAAAAACTGGGAGCGTTGTTTTTTTTCAGAGCTATCCCTGTCTTCATTCAAATTCTCACACTACACACAAAGAAATATTGACACCGTTAGCGGTGTAATTGCACAGTACATATCTGAGCACTTGAGGAAGGTTAATTTAGTCCCTTCCCAGCTTAAATTACACGCATTAGCTTCTAAATGAACACCAAGAAGAAGATAATCGAACACTGTTAGGAGGGTTAGGTGTTTTACTACACCATGATATAACGTTAACGGTGTTAAATTACACTGAAGCTCTTTTTAAAAGTATGCTAATATCCTTAAGTTACCCCATGTACGCGGTTAAAAAACAGCCTGGAAGACCTTTTCAACAAATAGTACATATCTGAGCAGTTGAAGGAGGTTTTTTTACACCCATGGTATATCTACGAAAACACTCTTAATCTACTAAAAATATAGTTCTACGATTCTGTTAATACAACGTTTTTACTTTTATATCCCGCGCCCCGCTGGGCTATTCAGCCATACGCGCCCTGCTGGGGGGGGGGCAGATTCTGCCCCCCCTGTCTAACTTCCGAACCGATGGTCGTAGAAAGACGGGGAAAACGGCAATCGAAAGCTCTCAACAAGGCGGATCTTAAGAGCCCAAATTTTTTTGCTTAAGTAGGTCAGAGGTCAGGTCAAGGTCAGGTCAAGGGTACAAAATGCAAGTTTCTACAGTATCGGCCTTGCACCGTAGTTGCCGAAGAATGGACTGAGACTGATTGCCCAAAACGTGTTCTTAGACTACCAAGACAATATTCGTTGCACACAATGTCATTCAAAGGTCAAAGTCAAGGTCAGGTCAGGTCAGGTCAGGTCACCAAAAACAAAATATAGAAAAGGGCATGTGCGACACATGTTTTATGGGTCATTTTACTCATGGAATTCAATAGGCACACTCAATAAGTGATATGGACCACCTCTGGATGAATTTCAGGTCGAGGTCAGGTCAAGGTCAGGTCAAGTGAGGTCAAATTTTGAAGTTGCTTGTTAAGGCCTAAAAAGGTGTCTATCCGATGCAGTTTTTCACGGCGAATCGAATGGTGCTATTTTTGTTTCCGTACGAGGTCTAGAACTTCCAAAAAAATCATTTTTCAAAAATTTTGTGTGTCGTGACGTAATAAAATTTTCAATAACTCCCACATTTTTGAACCGATTCTTCTAAAAATTGGTATGTAGGTGCACATAGACCACTTCTTTGACATATATTCCGGTTTTTTCGATAAACTCAAAATTTTGGATTTTATAAATATTTTCCCAAAAAAGTCAGTTTTTTTGGAAAATTTTGGCCCAAATCCAAAATTTTCAAAAACCGAGATAGCCATTTGATAGACAAAGTAGAATCACGTATAACCTTTTTTGTTACGTCTTGATTCCTTTAAAAATGAAGATGTTAGCGGCGTTTGAAATTTTGCCGTTTTTGAGGCGAAAATGGCGAACATGACGTCACTAAAACGTCAATTTCTCAAAAATTTTCCGACGGATTTCGCTCAAATTTTCAGGGAACGTGTCAAATTGATGTATGATAAGGTACTGAAAGTTTGACGTCGCTGGCGTAACGCGTTTAGAAGTTATTGGCGAAAAACGGGAGGGGGGGCAGATTCTGCCCCCCCCCCAGCGGGGCGCGGGATAAACAACATTATAGGTATTAACCCTCGCCCCGTTGGGGGGGGCCATTTTGGCCCCCCCTGTGGTTTTTCCTGAATAGCAAGAAAACGGCGGCGCGCAGCGCAACCAAATTTTCAGTACCTTTCCGGGCATCAATTTGACACCTTCACACCAAATTTTAAGTCTTAGGTCACCTTAGGTCAGGAGTTATTGAGGTCAAACTGAGGTCATGTTCGAGCAAAAATGAGCAAAAAACATGCAATCTTGAAACGCTCACCAAATCTACAGTTATCAAGCAATTTCAAAGTTCTTTATATGGTCTAATAGACAAAAAGCGGCGCTACAAAACTGCTATCTCGGATTTTCAAAATTTTGGGTTTTTGACCCAAAACATTTCAAAAAATTGATTTTTTTAGAAAAACTAAAAAAAAATTCCAAAATATTTCCGAATTTCGAAAAACCCGGAATATATGTCATAGTCCCTGCGCTCTTCTATATACATACCAAATTTCAGATCGATATCTCGTTTTTTGGCCAAGTTATAGCGAAAAAACTGTTCAAAAATGATGACGTCAAATTTTTGAACTCAATTTTTAGCGATTCTAGACCTCGTACGGCAAAACAAAGACCACCATTGAACTCCCCGTGACGAGCTGCATCGATTTGATACCCATTTTATGCAAAAATATCAACTTTGAAATTTGACCTAATTTGACCTGACCTTGACCTGACCTTGACCTGACCTTGACCAAAACGTGACCTAAGCTGGCCCCAAAGGCTGCCTGACCCACATAATCGCATTTGTCATGTAAAATGGACCATAAAACATGTATCACAGGACACTTTCATATTGTGACCCCCCAGTGACCTGACCTCTGTGACCTGACCTGGTATCAGTGACCTCAACTAGCAAAATATGTGTTTGAAGAACATTTCCTCATCGATGATTTTCAATGAAATGCATTTTACTCGATTTTACAACGCATTTCTTGAAATGCCTGTAAGCGGTGAAAATTGGACCTTTGACCTGACCTGTGACGTCATCGGTTTGACCTAGGTCAATAAAATTGGGTCACAAGGTAGTTCCCTGATAGGGCTATCCAACACCGTTTGCCGCTTGTCGCTACGTTGCGTGGTTCTCGAGATCTTAGGGGGGGGCCAAAATGCCCCCCCCCCCCAACGGGGCGCGTTGCTCGGCAGAGCCCAACGGGGCGCGGGTTAAAACACATGCATATTATAATAATACCGTTGACTAATCTTAATATTTCAGGGTACATAACATTCGTAGATTCCTGCAAATGTCCAAACAAAGTGCCTCAACGAATACAAAACATGTTTATTCGCATGTTTCAAACACTGGTGTCGTAAACCAAGTATAACGAAACCGAAAATCACCATTTACGGCTAAGTTACCACTTTCGCATCTCGCGATGACGATGCACAACCTCAAGGTTTGATTATTTCGCCAAATAAGACATCCGCTAATAAACACAAAACAATTTGTCACCTATTGTAGGATTTGGAACAAAACGTAGGACAAGTGGCCCAGAACATGCATGTATTCGAATGTTAAACAAAGGGTACACCAAAAACTTAGGCAGCAGCAACGCGTGAAACACATTCAATGAAGTGGAAACATCCAACACCCGATACATAATCAAATCAAATTCTACTGACTCAGTAATCCCCGGGTGAGACTAAATGCTTACTTCGAAATCTAAGCTGCGTTGCGGCATTGGCGGTTATGTGCGGCGTGTATGCCGCATGATTAGTAAGCGGCGACCACTAAATTAAAAATTCAATAGCTTCGACCTGTTTTCAATGGATAACACTGCATACCAAAAATGTCCATCGCTCTCGTCATAGGATATTTAGATTTAAATAACTAACTTATCTACATCATTGTTTTGAACCAAATTAATACTCAGCCGCGAACGTATAAGGAATAACCCCTTGCCGTTTCGCTCCTGATCAAGCTAGAGCTTCGCGGAAAAAACGAGCGTGTTGCCCGTGACGAGAGAAAGCCGATGATACCCAATTTTAAGGTCCTAGGTTATCGGTTGACCTTCCAGGTCAGGTCAATGACCCAAAAGGCGGGAAAATTGGGACCTGTTAGAACGTCGTAGTGTGGCTGCTATGGGGTTTTTCGGGGTGCTGATCACGAATATCATGCTAGTTTTGATCACAGATGATGTCTTCATTCATTTAGGCCAGGTCGGGTTAGGTCAGGTCAGGTCAACCAGTAGAGGTCCTGCCAGGTATTTGTAGTAGGTGTCAACCGCCTCTGACAGCCTCGTAACATGTTACGAAGGCACCAAAACTACTTTGTAAACGTTCATGTGGTTGCTTAATTCGAATTCAGCTCGAAAAAACTGACCTAGAAACATGTCAAACTCGAAAAAGTGAACCGAGGTCACCAAAGGTCAATGACCTGACCTGACCTTCAGGTGACCTTGACACCCACCCTAATGCATGGGGGCAACATCATATCACATGTTTGAACGCTTGAAACCACGAAAAGACTGCAAACGCGCTGCTAATGCGAGCCGACATACGCTGAATCGCGGTTCCGGCCAAACATGGTCTCGAAAAGTAGGTCACAGGTCAAAGGTCATTTGGGTCAGGGTCATGAAATTTTCAGGATGGGTGTTAAATTGATCAATGCGAGGGTACTGAAAGTTTCGTCGCGATCAGCCGCTTTTTAAGCGAGTTATTCGCGAAAAACCTTAGGGGGGTTGCATCAACCCCCCCCCTGTGCGGGCGAGGTCATGTTTTGATAGCAAGACTGAAACAGACTTTTTTGGGTAGCCAGGAAATCGCATGCCAGAGCCTATTCAAATTCTTTTATCGGCCTTTATATGCACCAGTCGCATACAGGTACGGGATTTAGCATACGATTTCCAGACAATCGAACGACTGTTTGGAGACAACAAAGGAAGGAATGAGTGAGTTAAGTTGAAAGTATTAATTTGGTTCAAAATGATGATGTAGATAACCTAGTTATTTAAAGCTGAATATCTTATGACGAGAGCGGTTGGCATTTTTGGTATGCAGTGTTATTCATTGAGAACCGGTCGGAGCGTTTGAGTCTTTAATTTAGTGGTCGCCTCTTACTAATAATGCGGCATACACGCCGCACATAACCGCCAATGCCGCAACGTAGCTTAGATTTCGAAGTAAGCATTTAGTCCCACCCGTAATCCCCTAACTCGCTATAATCCCACAGTAATTTCCTACGCATAATGACTCATAGCACTGCGGCACATCTTTGCGTCATAGCAATGACGCGTCATAGCAATGACGCATAGCACTGCGGTACTGGTGTAGTCAACCTATGCGAAACAGGAAATCACCATGGTGCTACCGTTAACAACAATTTTGTTATCATGACAAAGGCCTTTAAGAAGTGCGGCACATCTTTTGAAAGTTTTCAGAAAATTCAGGTTTGCTTTTTCGACAGCAAAAAAAAAAAAAACTCTAACCAAGTGCGTTCGTATTATTGTCCCTTATGGGATTATTGCCCTGCAATCTGCATCAATCTGCACTTCGACGCCGTCTCGTTCGAGTTCGCCACTGTTTGGCTGGCCGTGATCACAACAGCCCATAAGTTCACGAAGCTGTCCCACATCTTTGGCTGACTCTGAAACAAGCCAGAAGACCCGCGCTCATTTAACGATCCTTCATGTAGGTAATGCCTATTTAGGTACTTTGATCGGTTATTCGATACTTGATTCGCAATTTACTTTCATACCCTCCGAAAATAAAACACGGTCTTGACAGGCATTAAGCCTATTCCGGGCGTGGGTATTCAGCTCATACTTGGTGACTTTTCCTAAATATTCATTACGCAAATTTCAGCAAAAAATGCCGTTTCAGGTCAGGTCAGGTCACCAGAGGGTTTTTTTTTCCCACCTCAGAAAGGTTTGCAATCACGTCAGAGCTAGAGTTTTTCACGGAGCGATTTCCCCTTTTCAGGTCATCATCACAGTACCAGTATGTGTAATTTGTATATATAAGAAATTGCATATCTGTGACATGAGGTAAGGTCAGAGTCGTGATCTTTACATTACAAGTCCATGTGAAAATATTGAAATGCGTCCTGCTTTGAGTAAACGAGTCAAAACCATCCGATTCTTTCAGGATTATGACAGATTATCTGATCTGTAATGAGAGGCTCAGATGCCATTTACTGACAAGGGTACTGGGAAGGGTCATCCGAGATCATGTGACGTCATCAACGGTTTTTAGCTAATAAATCACGATATGAATGGTGCTAAAGACTTGTAAATGTACCAAACTGTTTGCCTGGTTATGACGCGTTGATTGGTATCCAGCGATCAGCGTGACCTTCTTAGGACAAATTTTGAAGTTGACCTATTAAGGTCATGCAAGTGTAGCGTGTGCTCACCGGGAAAGAAAGCAAGAACCTAGACCAAGATATATGTACAATAACGAGAATGAGATTTAGCGAAAGCAAATAGACAGTCCCTAAACAGAAAACCAAGGGCCCTAACGCAGCGAGCCGGCCGCAGACCACTTTCGTCCGACTCCGCGCTCCCGCTCATTCTATAATTCGCCGCCGCGCGGCGCACCCCGTCCGCCCGACCGCCCGGTCACGTAACCAGTGGGCGGCCTCGGGCGGTGGCCGCTCACCGGTCGGCCGGCCGGTGGACCACCCGCCGGCCACCGCCGCGAAACGCCGTTTAACATTTGTCACTCCGATTAGTGGTTTTCGAGATCTGAAGGGGGTCGAAAAGGCCCCCGCCCGATTCCGAACCTTCCAGAGCCCGTCCGGAGTAGGGTTGCTACTTACCTTCGCGACAGGCGCACGCAGGAAAAGCCCCCGCAACCGGACGCTTCGAAACAGTCTAGCCTCCTCCACGTTTCCGCCTCAGTCATCCTGTTACTGCTGTATCTGCAGTCTGCAGCCACCATTCCACTTTTGTTCTCCACTTCATTTCCACAATATGTACCGCCAGGGGTGGACAAATGTGCCGAGTTGGGGTAGCACGAGTCTTCCCAATTCCACGCCGGCTGCGCCGGCTTGGCTTTGGAGCCGCACCAGACAGCGGAGGTCAAGGTCACCGCCAGGGCGGCGGCGGATTTGCTGCGCCCGTGCAACCCCAACTCGGCATATTTCTCCACCCCTGTGTACCGCACAATTCGATAAACACCACTGATTCTTCATGGTCTGAGCACTGCCAATGCGCTCCACGCCTCAGCCGACCAGACTGAGAAAAAATGGCGGCGAACGCGGACGCGCATTCGTCCTTTTGCGCATGCGCGAAAGGAAGCCCCGTAAGCTAATTTGAGAACACCTCCACGGATATTTTACACCTTTAAGAAGTAACGGGCGTCTTTTAAAAGTATTTACAAGGTAATTATAGGCCTCAAGGTGTAAACGTACCGCTTTGCTGTCGTTTTAATACCTTCTTCGGTGTACATAAACTGATCCCATCTTTTTATACACACAGAAAAAATATTAACACCGTTAGCGGTGTAATTGCACAGTACATATCTGAGCACTTGAGGAAAGTTAATTTAGTCCCTTCCCCGCTTAAATTACTCGCGCTTCTAAATGAACACCAGGAAGAAGGTAATAGAACACTGTTAGGAGGGTTGGGTGTTTTGCTACACGTAGTAAAACACCCAACCCTCCTAACAGTGTTCTATTACCTTCTTCCTGGTGTTCATTTAGAAGCGCGAGTAATTTAAGCGGGGAAGGGACTAAATTAACTTTCCTCAAGTGCTCAGATATGTACTGTGCAATTACACCGCAAACGGTGTCAATATTTTGCTGTGTGTAGTCTAGATATACTTTTTGTACCTCAACGGTGTTTGAGAAACTAACCACCTTCATTTCTATCTTTGATAAAAAAGAAGGGATGTGTTATGGAAGTGTACGATCATTCTTTTGAAAATACCACTGACGTTAAATAGTGCATTCGGCGTAATTGTAGTCTCTGTACAATATTCATGAAATACTTTGGTGTAAAATAAACCAGCTCGGTGTTAATATTTTTTGTGTGTAAGTTCAAATTACCCCACGCTAAAAGTTTTTTTGCCATTTTAAAAAACAGGGTTCAAAAGCAAATTTGTTGGATTGAAGGCACTGATTAGGTCATTATACAACAAAAGCCGTTGCGTATTAGGCGCTAGCAATGCAAGATTTTGCGCTGCAATGAAGTTGCAATGACGTGTTGTTAGGCGTTTTTCCTTGCGAAATTGATTTTTTACACTGTGCGTCAACATTTTCATTCCCTGAATCTTTAAACCCCGTTCATACTCGAGGGCAGCGCTTTTCGAGGAGCGCTGTGGCCCGAAGGTTTGAACTTTGAATTGTGAAAAACGCCCGCCCGCCGCAAAACGCAAACACCGCAAAACGCGCAAAACGCACGCCCGAAACGCCAACGCAAAGGTCGCAAAAAATAAACAAACGCCCGCCCGCCGCAAACCGCAAATAAAAAAACGCAAAAACGCCGCAAAACAACAAAACCGCCCGCATCGCACGCCCGCTAACCGCCAACCGAAAACGCCTAAAAATCGCCCGCCCGCCGCCAAAAAACAAAAAAAAAAAACACCGCAAAAAAACGAAAAAGCGGCCGCCAACCGCAAACAACTTTAACACCGCAAACGACGCAAAAAAAAAGAAAACCGCCCGCATCGCCCGCCCGCCCGCCCGCCGCCAAAGACAAACACCGCAAAAAAACACAAAACGCCCGCCCGCCGCAAAACGTAAACACCGCAAAACGTGTAAAACGCACGCCCGAAAAGCCAACGCAAACGGCAAAAAAATCGCCCGACCGCCGCAAACCACACAGAAAAAAACGCCGAAACGCCGAAAAAAACCGCCCGCACCGCCCGACGCTAACTGCTAACCGAAAACGACTAAAAGTCGCCCGCCAACCGCCAAACGTAAACACCGCAAATAAGCGCCCGGCCGCAGCAAGATAATAATTTATCAACGACTGGCATACCGCTAGGCTGGTCATTTTCACAAATCAAAAAGATGTCTGCAAAAATCTCCTAGATGAAAGCGCCCGATTAAAAAACGGATGGCACGTGCGTGTTCCTCGCCCCCAACTTCCTTCAGGTCAATCGTCATTTGGGTCACCTAACGCATTGACGACCGGCTGGGTGGAATGAAAATTGCGCCAAGAAACGTAAGTATATTGTCAAAAAGAATCCCCAGAATGGTGGATCCCAAAAGTTTGAAACTACCACTTTGGCCCACTGGACGACACATTTAACAGTTGCCGACCGGATGAGACCCATTGTTTGGTCACCCACGCCATAGTATGCATCATGGGTGCGCCGAAATGACCAAAAGTCCCAATTTCCGGTGTGCAGGGTCATTTTCAACGGCACGTGGCACGTGGTTCTAGACTTTTCCGGCCACTTTGCGACATACCCATGGGTAGTGCACCGAATGGTGGTTGATCTGCATGGAAGAAAATGGGGGGTCGTTTGGATCGTTTTCGAGCAATCTGCCGTGGAACGCATTTTTTCATTTTGCCCATTGGCTTAACACGGGAATTTTCAAAGTCACGTGGCACGTGCACCAGATGGTCCCCGGAGGGGAGACCCATACCAGAACGTAGATCACCTGGCCCACTAGAAATCCTGAAAAAATCAGAATTTTTGGAGCAGCCGTTTTCAAGAGCATCAAGTTGTACTGATCTCAGGCAGCTTTTGCCAAATTGTCAGGGAACTCAGATTTGTTTTTCAATAGAAAAACACAATTCTAAAGAATAGTGTTTTAACTATTGACAACAAACCTTCGGTTATGATAGCCCTTTTAGTTACGATAATTTCTCTCATTGGTCTTATTGTCATGCGACTTATGGATTTTCCGTAATTTTGTGTTATTCACACTATGTTCAAATTGCCCCACATGTTCAAATTACCCCACCCTACCCTATTTTCAAATATTTCAAAAGGCAAATTGACTTCATCGCACGGGATACAGTTCAGGGACTACCTATTACTAGTCGAACAGCACCAGACGCTAAAGGAATGAACCCACTCCTAGTATTAAAAGTTTCGCGTGATCAAAGTATTTGTTACCGAAAGCTCTGTTTTTTAATTGTGTATTTGAATGCATTGTCGTTTTTTTACTTAAAACATGCGTTTGGGTGTCAACTTTGACAGCGCAGACCGACCGGCGAAGACTGAGGATGTTCCAATCGCAGCTAAATTACGGACTATGTGACATATCCGGAGCCCTTGAGCGACATTCCAATATAGCAGGATTGTGTTACTATAGGGTAGGGTGGGGTAATTTGAACATGTGGGGCAATTTGAACATGATGTGAATAACACAAAATTACGGAAAATCCATAAGTGGCATGACAATAAGACCAATAAGATAAATTATCGTAACTAAAAGGGCTATCATTTGAACGGGGTTTAAAGTTTCAAGGAATGAAGATGTTGACGCACAGTGTAAAAAAATCAATTTCGCAAGGATAAACGCCTAACAACACGTCATTGCAACTTCATTGCAGCGCAAAATCTTGCATTGCTAGCGCCTAATACGCAACGGCTTTTGTTGCACAATGACTTAATCAGTGCCCTCAATCCAAGAAATTTGCTTTTGAACCCTGTTTTTAAAAATGGCAAATTAACTTTTAGCGTGGGGTAATTTGAACATAGTGTGAGAATTTCAATGAAGACAGGGATAGCTCCGAAAAAAACAACGCTCCTAGTTTTTTTTTGCCAATATTTTCGACCCAAAGCAGTAGCAGATAAGTGATGCCAGTTTTAGAAAATTTATGTCTAATATCCCTCTAATGTCCGGCATTTTCGTTGATTTTTCCGTCCTAAAAATGTTGAAGTCAACTATTTGTCCAAATATGTCCAAATATTATGCAGCTATCAACACTCAAAAACCGTCATTTATATTGCTTATCATGACATTTTACCAGCCGAAAAGTGTTCATTATATTGAAAGCTTAACAAGCTTTCCATTCGCCAATCAATGCTACGCACGATTACTTGATAAAAATGCTTAAGTGTGGCAGGCCATCGTCCAATGTTGTCCAGACTACTATACCTTTGTGCAATCAATTCCGAATTGGACATTATAAAGAATCGGAACTCCAAATGTCTAGGTTCCGATTGGCACCACTATAACAGATGAAGTAAACTTTGGAAGAGTTTTTATCGAACGGAGATGATAGACGTTCTGTTAATTGAAGAGGCGAATTTTGTCAACTGACCAGTGTGCAGCGTGCAGATATTGATACACTTCAACTGTTATTTTTGTTCTTGTGTTGATTTTTCAAATGAAGGTATGTTTAGAATTGCTCTGCCTATTCGTTTATGAGTCAAACAACATCGGTGCTGGCGAGACTATCGTTTTTTTTTTCGCACGTAAAGGCAGTATGTTCAAATTACCCCACGGTGGGGCAATTTGAACACACCGTGACTTGGCGGAGAAGTGATGCTATGCTATTGAAGGTACACACAGAAAAATATTGACACCGTTAGCGGTGTAATTGCACAGTACATATCTGAGCACTTGAGGAAAGTTAATTTAGTCCCTTCCCCGCTTAAATTACTCGCGCTTCTAAATGAACACCAGGAAGAAGGTAATAGAACACTGTTAGGAGGGTTGGGTGTTTTGCTACATTTAGTAAATATTTTTTGTGTGTTAGTTAATATTTTTCTGTGTGTATGCTCGGCTCGTCCAAAAATGAGGCTTGCATGGTAAAAGCAAGTGACATATGCGCTACTGAAACAGTTTTTCATCATCCAGGGTTGAGCTGGAATTTGGTACAACGGAGAAGACGTAAAAATATCTTCAAATTACCCCACACTATACCCTATTCACGTTGAACGACGCGATACCTATGTCCCGTTCATCGTTTGTGAAATCTTCAAATCACAAGGAAGGCGAAGGTAATTTCCTGACTAAAATACCAAACTAAAATATGCTAGCTTAGAAGTCGATTTCTCATTTCATTAAAAATGCTTACAAATTGATGTGTGTAATTATCTGATTGAACTGCCGGGACACTATTCCATTGGCGTAACCAAGATTAGGTTCTTCGTTGACAAGTGCAACAAGATCCAAATTTTATCTGAAAGTCGTGTAAACATGGTCAGTCGGTTTTTATCTGGAACGAATGCAAATAATTTTTATAGTCGCAAATCTCATGCACCTATTAGGTATCCTCTCGTTATTTTTTTTTTTAAGCCATACTGCCCACTTGGTGCTTGTTATGTCTGCGTTAGATGTTTTCCAGTAATGTACCGCTGCTGGACTGGAGCTATAGACTCTGACTTACTGCCGGTGTTTCGAAACGGGTGTTAAATGTTACAGGTGCCATCGACTCCCCGCGGCGAGACTTCGCACGCAGCCGACAGCCGACAGCATGCTGCAGCGCTGCTCCTCTCCATTTTTTACATTCTTATCGTCAGTATCATGTTCAGGCGAATGTTCCAAATACACCTCATACAGTCAGCACTCCACGTAGGCCTGCGTTGGCTGGGCGGCCGAGGAGCCGACAGCCAGGCAGCGGCTGTTCTCAGCCAGTTACCCGTGGCCGTCTCCGATCAGCCGGCGGAGCCCGCCATTGATAATTCGGCAGCCGCTCGCCGGGAATTGGATGACGCTCTGAACCGTGGCGCAATTAATCAGCGGGCGCAGCCGCGACTGATTCATCGTGCCGGGAGACGAGCGCATCGTCACGGGTCACTTCACACGCGGTGGCACTGCGGCGCGGGGCCGCTCGGCGCCTCAGATCAGCGGCCAACAACGCGGCCCATCACCGCAGATCAGCGGCTCAGGACTGCTTGCCGGGGGCGGACGACCCAGAGGGAGGCTCCGCGCGGCCCACACCCGGAGGGTGGCTTTACCGGCCACCGCCGCGGGTGGAACGCATAACGCGTATCGAGCGGTGGTTTCGTATACACTGCGCCGCGCAAGCTCCAGTCGGTACCAATCAGCAGAGTTACGCGCAGTGCGCAGTGCGCACTCTTTCGGCAAATACATCAGCTGCAGAAGTGAGTTCGGCAGCCTCGCTCGTCCGCTTCGGACCTCAGCCATTAGTAGATATGTGACATCATACAAGATGTTAATTTTATTTTGTTTTGTTCTAAATTCTGTTAGAGCAGGCTCCGTCGGTCTAAAAAGACTCTTCGTTACAATTTGCACAAGTGCCTACTACGATTTTACAACTGATGATAGATTATGGTGGAGACACTGGACTGAGCAGATCACCGACGGCGCTCCGTAGCGGCAGAGACCGGAGGTGGGACGGGTCCCGTTGGGACAGAGCCCGCCCTGCCGCTCAAACGGTCATTCAAGAGGGCGTAGCCCACACGAAGACTTGCCCTCACCACACCGGTTGTCTCGTGGGAGCGACCGTCATCCCGGGAAAGCTAGCGTGACGGAGGATACGGATGTGTTGGTGGGAAGGAAAGCCAAAGCTGATGAAGCTTTGAACGTATGTGTATTGTGTATGCTGGTAGCACTAAATGAAACGGTTTTGCAACCGACATTGAAGTCGTCTCCGCAGCAATGTCAAGGGATTGTCGATTGCCTCGCATTTACATGGCCATCGTTCACCCGCCGTATCCTCCTTTTTGCCAGTGATGAGCCATTTATTTACGATAGCGAAGCATCCCACGCTCGGTTATTAACGGCCGCTATACTTTCCGAACCGAAGATTGATGCGCCTTTTTATCCCAGGAGCGGAGCTGCTTGGCCAAAAATCACCTCCAAAGCTTCGTCATCAACAATGGCGCGGCTGAAGCTTGTGTGGGGTAAAATGTATCACCTATCACGCGATAAGCAGGCAGTGGCGGGCCGCGCTGTGGCCTTTCCCCCTACCCCGACACCCACGTCGGGTGGGTGCCCTGCATGTGTAACGCTTAATGGCCATCCATTAGGTCCGTGGCGGCGCGGCCGGCGGGGTCGGACGGCGTGACGCTGAGCCGCCCCCGCCCCCGCCCCCGCCCCCGCCACCGGCGGATGCAATGCGGTCATCTGGGCTGCCCCCGCCGCCGCCCCTTCTTGGTGCAGCCGTGCAGCGTTATCCGACTCCATTTGAAGTTCTTCCCTTCACAGAGACATTTCTGGTTGTCAGACACATAAGTTTCTTGCCTTTTAAATGATCGACCAGGATTAATTCCCGGCAAGGAGCGCGTCGCAAGTTCCGCGCTCGAGTTCCAAATCGAGTTCCAAATGGCACTTGATGATTGTTTGACAGCATACAAGGGTTTATTTCAAACAAACTATCCACCATGAATATCATCAGTGTATCATGCACACACAGACGGACACAATAAAACAATGCCACTAAATCAGGTGATGCCGGTCGCTCGGTGTCGCGGTGTCACCGGTCCGGTTACCAGTACGGCTGTGGCGCCCTCACTGACACAGTGACCCAAACCGGCAGCGGCCGCGACCTGGCGCGACGGGCCACATAAACCAGGCGACGGGCCGGGCCGGGCCGGGCGCCGCGCGCGCCGGCCGTGGCAGACCGCTCGGCGCCCACCGGAGCCCGACGGTCACGGGAGCGCGCTGCACGCCCGCCCGCGGCCCGCAGGCGCGGGAGAGGCGCCGCGCCACGCCGGGCCGGCGCGTGATGAGCGGGCACCGCGTGCCGGCGGCAGCGGCGAGACGCGAACGTACGAGCGTGGTGATTGCACGGCACAGAATCGGTACCCAATGAAAGCCAGCTCCTTGAGATGTGGAATACACGCGGTGCAACACGGTATTAACATCGACGGTAATAAACCTGATGTGATATGTAAGGCCAATATCCTACTGCAAAACGAAAACAAAACAGAACGAACATACATCTTTCGAACATTGGTGCAACTGGCCTATTATGGATTATTCAAGTCCCATCCCTCATCCTTAGAATAGCCGCCATCACCAACAAACATGACTACGTAGCCAAACTGCTGGCATGCCCTACCGCCTACAACTCTGTCTCAACTCTGTCTCTAAAACATCAAACAGCATTCACGAATCACAATGTGCTCACGATCCCGTGAGTGGATCTGATGGGCACCAAGTCACACCCTCCCGTACTCAGCGTCTCGGCAGCGGCCCGCTCACGCGCCGCCGAACAGGTCCCCGACGAACCGTACCGCCTGCCGGCCGTGGCACGCCGGGAACAGCTTCTGGCACTGACTGCCCTCGAAGTCGCGCACCATGTCCATCATCTGCCCGACGCCGATGTAGTCGCGCACGTCGCCGCGGATCAGCTTCAGGCCGATGCTGTTCACCTTGGCGACGATGCCGTCGACGGTGCCGTCGGCGCTGCGCCGCTGCAGGTCCTCGCAGTAGGCGCCCCACAGACACTCGGAGATGTTCAGCTCGCCCTCGGCCGTGAACAGGTTCACCATGTTCAGACCGACGCGGAACAGGCCGTTGACGAGGTCCACGCGCGACATCTCCGGCTCGGCGGTGTCCTCGGGACCCGTCTCCGGAAACGATCGGGCCTCGGAGAGACCCTCGCCCAGCACCGACAGCTCCTCCGTCGCGTCGAAACCGACGATCTTCCCGGCGACGTCGAGAGCGCGCAGGAACATGCTCGACTCGTCGGGCACCATGCGCGACTGCCGGCCGTAGCCCATGATCTGCACCAGCTTCTTGAGCAGAAACATGCCGAACGAGAAGGCCGACCAGCCGGACACGGCCAGGTCCAGGCCGGCGTTGGTCGCCGGGTCGTCGGCCGCTGCGTAGGTGCGGTTGGCCGCGTCGCGACTGCGGAACGGCGGACGGCGCGGCCGCTCCTGCTCGCCGCGGCGCGCGAACGCCGCCCGATCGGACTCGCCGCGGAACGGCCGCAGACCCATCGGCTGGCCGCCGCGGCCTGCGTTCGCCGGGTCTGCGGGCCGCTCCCCGTACCGGTCTCCCGGGCGGTACATCCCCTCCTGATGCTGGCCCTCGTGACCCAGCTGCTGCCGCCCGGGACCGCTCCAAGCCCCGCCGCTGCCCGGCGCCGAGAAAGCGGGGTCGTACGGCTGCGCTACACCCTCGAAGGACTGACCCATGCGGTCGGGGTTGGCGCCGGGGCCGGACGGCCACGCCGGCGGCAGGTCGTGCTGGTACGTCTCCAGCACGCCGTACCCCTCAATGGTGCCGCCGTGGCGAATCGGCTGCTGCTGCCGCTGCGTAGTCTGCTGTCCCAGCTGGTCCTGCTGCTGCTGCAGCTGCTTCATCACGTCGGCCACGTTCTGGGAGTAGTCTCCCGGCTGGAGCTGGTCCAGCTGCAGCTGCCGGTTGGGCCCCAGCTGTGCCAGGCTGGCCTGGATCTGCGCGCTGTCCAGGCCGCTCCGGGTGGTGGTCGGCTCAGCAGTGGACGCGCTCACCTGCTGCCGCTGGTCGCCGGAGATAATGTGGGAGTCGCTCTCGGGCGGCGGCACCTCCTCCCAGCCGACATAGTTGACCACGGTCTCGGAGGGCCGGCGCGGCGCGGCGTCGCCGGCCGTCTGCTGCGTCACCACCCAGACGGTGACGCCCACGATGGCGGCCGTCATCACCACCAGCAGCACACCTACCACCACCACCAGCCGGTAACGCTCCGGGCCGCCGTGCGTCCGCATCGCGCCGCCTTCTGCCGCAGACCTCTTGGAGCAGACCACCCTCATCGGACTCCGGCGCACGAACGACTGCGGCGGCGGCGGCGGCAGGGTCTCCAGCGCCACTGGGTAACGGTGCCGCCGGCAGTGGAGGAGCGCGCTCTGCGGCCGCGCTCGCCGCCGCGCCGGCTTTGTACTAGAACACGGTCCGGCGCGCCCCGGCGACTCGCAGCCCGGTAGCGTCGCGGTCCTGCGTCTTGACGGCGCCGCGAAAAAGCGCTCCGCCGGCAGCGCCGTGCCAGTTTGCACGTGCTCCGAGCACTAACGGACTCGCTGACACGTTTGCTCATGCGCCCGGAGACGGCTGTGACACGCCGAGACGAGGTCGGCGCAAATAGACACACAGAAATGCTGAGTTGAGGTTATCGGAGCACAAAATCACCGGATCGGGAAGGCTAGGAACCAGGTCAAAACGTTTCAGTGATGAGCATGACTCTTGGGATGAGCGCTATGCACCCGAGCGGAACCAATGGGCGAAACGGTAGCTTTTCAGACGCAGTCCAAAGCCGAGGAGAGGACCATCGCGTAGCGTGACTTAGCGGTGATCAGTAGGTAAAAGGCTGCGATCAAGCGAACGTTACTTACTCGTATGCTGCCTTTGACAGATAGCTTTCTCATAAGCTGTGATGGTAGCACGCCTAGCGTACCAAAGCTTCCAGCGTTATTAAATCAACGGAGTACCTACTAGTTATTATTATTATTATTATTATTATATCGTTTATTCCACTAACCACGATCATCGGACTTACTGTTGCCGACGGGATAGGCACAGCACAGCACCAACCCACTCACTGTTAGGTACTAGTTAGTCAGTTTCCACTAAGCCCAAATATTTGGTTATGTCCTCCGGAAATATACCTATAGCTGGTTTGTAGCTTGGAATATAAGAGAAATATCCATTAGCATTGTTATGCTCATTTTGTGTTTTATTCAAATGTTTTGGTCTTTGATTTTTTTGACGTCGACGCAAACGTTGGTCACATTAAAAAAGTGGTTCTCTTTGGTCGCGTTGTGACCTTCTCCGGGGGGCACAGCACTGAGCCTGTTGGTGTAATTTGTCAGACTGTTAGACAGTGGCCGGGGCCACCTCTCGCCGCCAGCTGTCACACATAGTTAACCCGCGCGGGGCTGGGGTCTCCAGCCGAACGCGCGGGGCTGGGGGGGGGGTAAATTTTACCCCCCTGTTATCTCCCGAACTAATGGTCCGATTTGGAAAATTCAAACGCCAATCGAAAGCTCTCATCACGAACTACTAAAAACATGTACTTAATTTAAAGTTTGAGGTCAAGGTCAAGGTCAGGTCAAGGGTACAAATTGCAAGTTTCTACAGTATCGGCCTTGCACCGTAGTTGCCGAAGAATGGAGTCATGGACTGAGACTGATCGCCCAAAACGTGTTCTTAGGCTACCAAGACAATATAAGTTGCATACAATATCATTCAGAGGTCAAGGTCAAGGTCAGGTCAGGTCAGGTCAGGTCACCAAAAACAAAATATAGAAAAGGGCATGTGCGACACATGTTTTATGGGTCATTTTACTCATATAATTCAATAGGCACACTCAATAAGTGATATGGACCACCTCTGGATGAATTTCAGGTCGAGGTCAGGTCAAGGTCAGGTCAAGTGAGGTCAAATTTTGAAGTTGGTTGTTAAGGCCTAAAAAGGTGTCTATCTGATGCAGTTTTTCACGGCGAATCGAATGGTGCTATTTTTGTTTCCGTACGAGGTCTAGAACTTCTAAAAAAGTCATTTTTCAAAAATTTTGTGTGTCGTGACGTCATAAAATTTTGAATAACTCCCACATTTTTGAACCGATTCTTCCAAAATTTGGTATGTAGGTGCACATAGACCACTTCTCTGATATATATTCCGGTTTTTTCGATAGACTCAAAATTTTGGATTTTATAATGATTTTCCCAAAAAAATCAGTTTTTTGAAAAAAATTAGGCCAAAATCCAAAATTTTCAAAAAACCGAGATAGCCATTTCATAGACAAAGTAAAATTACGTATAACCTTTTTTGTTACGTCTTGATTCCTTTAAAAATGAAGATGTTAGCGGCGTTTGAACTTTTGCCGTTTTTGAGGCGAAAATGGCGAACATGACGTCACTAAAACGTCAATTTCTCAAAAATTTTCCGACGGATTTCGCTCAAATTTTCAGGGAAGGTGTCAAATTGATGTAAAAAAAGGTACTGAAAGTTTGGCGGCGCTGCGCGCCGCCGTTTTTTAGATATCGCAAAAATTCGCGAGGGGGGGTAAAATTTACCCCCCCCCCCCCAGCCCCGCGCGGGTTAACGACTCGGACAGCTCACAGCGAGAACGGTCGTGTAACACGTGGAGCCCGATATTAGTTTTCCGGTGATTTACGAGAAACAAATCATTTGAGCACTGCGGATTGTTGAGAGACAGACCGGCCCTGTAATAGAACGGTCGGGCAGCTCAGAGATATTTAAGGAAAAGGAAGCAAAAGCAATTCAATCCTTCGTCTAAGACTAAGTCCTCCCAATCTTGAAGTCGCAAATATGTTGAATAATATTCAATCATGCTTTTCATGAGCATGATTGTATATCATTGTATGTCATGATCTTCATGTCATTTGGATCATTCTCCGTTCCGGATTCCCATCGGCTTAATGACTTTGATGTAGCCAGCGTCCGGTGCTCTTCCCCAGCTAATTTTTCGCCTGTGTGCAATAATCGTATACAAAGACGTTTCGGGAACTGAAGCTGCAAAAAGCTAGCACAACGCCACAACAGGCCAGATACAAAATTGCCAGTGGAATAGCATCAGTGGTTCGGTGCGGGCAGTGAGGCTATCGGTGTAATTACTGGGCGCCGACAGCCGGTGGGCACCTGAGGCGTCCCCGGTCCGTCCAGAAACAGCGTCCCATAGGTCTGTGGCATCTCCGGTCCGTCCAGGAACAGCGTCCCGTAGGTCTGTGGCATCTCCGGTCCGTCCAGGAACAGCGTTCCGTAGGCACCAGAGGCGTCCCCCGTCCGTCCGGGAACAGCGTCCCGCGGGTACCGGCCGCGCACATGGACCGGCCGCCGTCTGTGCCGGCTATCGACCACACCAATTCGCGCCGCTAAATATTTTCATTGCCAAGGCGGATCGCCACGGGACGCATGCAAACAGTGGTCGGGATGCCAGCTGCGCCGGTAAGTGGCGCATATTACCGCTGTGGCGGGGTGGTCCATCACCATCGGACGTAATTGAGCCAGACGTGGCAAATATCACTGCTTATACTCGTCTGCGGTACTCCTTACCTACAGCTTCTAAATCGGTTTCACGGCGAAAACGATAATGACATTACATTTGAACATTTATGCACTTGAAACGTAAATGTTTTCATACGTACAGCAGGTGCATGCATTTATAATTTACCACAACTGATCGCACAGTCATTTCCTAAGACACAAACAAGGTTAATTTAATGACAACTTTTTTCCTAGTTACACGCACTGGCTGGGAAGTGTAAACATTCTAAAGATATAGATAGGTAGTTCCTTTTCCGCTCAGGCCTGTATCTTCGAATGGATATACCTTTATTACATATGCATGTACACGGTATGTACATGCATTGCATACATGAACCGATGCCGCGAAGGTCCCTGAACCGCGTCTGGAGGTCCCACCGGCTGAGGTCCCGTCGGCGCGTCCATCGGCGGCGGAACGATTTGAGACAAGGGGGGGCACCAGCCCAAGGAGCCAAACCTAGGGTACCCCCAAATCCTGTTTTCTCATCAGATTTAGGCCACTTATTTTTCGTCACAGCCCTGACACGATGATTTTTTTTATTTTTTTTTTTTACTTAACGAAAATGGCAGTTCGCCCCCATACAGGGTTGTATACGACTCAATCAATAGCAATCAATTCAATCACGACAAATTTGGGAAACCAATCAAATCAATCAAGTCAGAGCAGTTTTCGGGAATTGATTCAATCGACTCAAACGCGACAATGAAAGGAATCAATCAACTCATTCAAACGACTCAAACCAAGACATACATTAGGTTTTTTGCCCCACCAACTTGGAAAAGTGTCCATAGCAGTCTGGTGTACCTACCTACCTACCTACCTACCTACCTACCTACCTACAGAAGAAACATAAAAATATTGTCATTTAAAATTATAAATTGCCATGCCATTCAAAGTTTCTATGCAATAAGGAAGGATACCTACTATGGACGTCAAACCCCTTGAGACCCCACTTTTTTGCGATAATTTTTAAATGCGTCAACTCTCGTTGACAATATTCTGGCAATGTGTGTTTCAGAACCTGCCGAAACTTTTATTACAAAGGTATTTTGACGCCAAACGATTATGAAAGGTACTTCTCATTCACTCGTAATGTTAAATTTCACGGAACGAATCTGCTGTTTGGGTAGAGGCTACGCGCTCATGGGGCGGAGCCACGTAATGACGTCAGCGCTAAGCTCCGCCCTACCCCTCCGGCGCTCCTTGCCCGGCGACCGGTCACTCGCGTCTCTCGCTCCATTCAGGCTTGATGGTGGGCGGTAGCTGGTAGCGGTAGCGGGCGCTGGTAGATGGCATTTAGAGCAGATGGCGCTGGTGGCGGGGCTCGAGTGTGGCCGAGCCCAAGCCTCTGCCCGGGCCTGAATTGACCTTAACATTACGAGTGAATGAGAAGTACCTTCCATAATCGTTTGGCGTCAAAATACCTTAGTAATAAAAGTTTCGGCAGGTTTTGAAATATGCATTGCCAGAATATTGTCAACGAAAGTTGACGCATTTAAAAATTATCGCAAAAAAGTGGGGTCTCAAGGGGTTTGACGTTCATAGTAGTGATGGACAGGTGGATCATGATATTGAGGTCCAATGGGTAGAATTGGAGCAGAAGTTTCATTTAATGGATGCAAAATAACCCAGTAGTTGACTCGCCCCAAATCACCACCTTTCACCTAAAAGTTGTCAATTTAATTTTGGCCATATTCCAGCTAAGTCATCAGGCCATCTACCCCATGTAAGGCCCCTGTCTGTCTCTTATGTGAGTTATGCCGTATGCGGAGCTCTTCTGAATTGAACCCTGAACATAATGAACCTAGCTAGGTTTCATGCCACACTGACACCATATGAAAGTGTTGAAAATGTGCTACAAATTTGACAACTCATTAGGTATGGTTTATGAAGACAGCAGGAAAGCAGGTAGGTACCTACTTACCTGCCTAGATGTGTCACTGGCTACCAACAGTACCAACGAAGGTAGATAGGTTATATGTGAAGAATTCAAAACATTTTATTGCAATACAATTTGAAACTGTTAGGACTGGGGGATAGGGATGAGGATTAAAAATATATTTAAAAGGAAATGGAGAGGACAGGGACTCTGGAACCACAGGATAAGTTAAGGACAAAGGAAGTAGGAACAAGGAAAATTAAAACGCGAAAACGGCACGGTGCGACTGCGAAAAAAAAACAAAGAAAACGTTTTGCCAATAAGTATGCTAAGCTTTTATACTCCTTATTCTACGTCTTTTGATTTTTTGGTAAGATGACGTCATTGATTATCATGTAGTATGGTAGATCATCATAAAATAAATCGGTTGTACAACACCAATTTCGTTTTAATTATTATTTCATTTGAAATACAACCACTTAATAATATTCGGTAAAATATTTTAAGGAAAATGAAATATATTAAATATGTTATGCTTAGGCTCTCAGGAGAAAAGGATCAACAAACGTTCTGCTGCAAATTAAACAATGCAGCAAATTAGCTATTAATTAGGTACGTAAACGTAATTAGCGAGACGAAAACGGCGCTTTTGTTTCAGTTATTTTTGTAGGGGTTTCAGATATTCATAGAGTTCAGTGGGTTGTTTCTGAGGAGATGTGGAGATGTGAATTATTAATTAATCACACTTTATTAGTATTATGGCCTTGCACTTTATCATCAGGATTAAAAAAAAAACGTTTCCTGCTGAGTGCACAAAGGTAGGTATAGTTCGTTTTATTTCAGAACCGGTTTGGCTCCAAGTTCATTATCGAAGGTCTCACGTGAGTTTTGGCAACATCAGCGTCTGGTCAATAATTTCTTACCGGTAAAATATTCAGTTCATCAAATTATGTTCGGTAAATACATGGAAATTGTATCTTCAAAAATCATCATACTATGATGACGTCACTGGTGGCAGCTGGCTCCCAATGTCCCTACGGTGGCACCAAATGTCGACAAGTTTTAGGAAAGCTTCATTTTTCACTGTTGCCGTGGTCAGAATCGAGTAAACGGTTCTGTTTATGGTAGGTATACATTACATTGCAATGAAAGTTAACAGCATGACATCACCACTGTTCTAATGTCTAGTTCTAAAAAGCACGTATGGAATTTATCGGGAATAATTCACATGTTAAAATAAGGCGACGTTCGATTTTCTCAAGTTCAGTTTTTGGCCGTTTCGCTGGCTAAAACGCGTGCTTAGTCGAAGAACGTACTTGGAGCCAAACCGGTTTTGAAAAAAATGAACTTTTTTATAGTTGCATCGCCAGGTTCTAGCACCTTGGAGCAGTTATTGCAGTTGAAAGTCAAAGTTGGCTGTTCATGTTTAGGTCCTGTTCTTTATTTGGCCATCTACCCCATAATGCAGTTGTGATGACAAGCAGTTTTCAGTGTAGTTTTGTGATCTTTGATGTCATCAATTGGTGTCATTATTTTTCGTCAACTAAAACTTATTTGAACTTTCCATTCAATCGACTCAATCATACGAGTCACTCTAATTTTCGGGAATCAAATCAGTCAACCAGTCGCTAAAGTCAAACGAGTCAGTCAACCAGTCATCTCGAAAAGTCAATCGACTCAATCCAATCAACTCAAAATACGCGTTGAATCAAATCAATCAATTCAATCGACTTGATTGGTATACAACCCTGCCCCCATATGTGTGGTTAACTTTAAGCTGATCCTCAAGTACCTATGTGTTTGTCTCTTCCTTATTGTCGTTGATAAATTCCATTTATCCTACATGTATCAAATTCCCAAGAAGCCATCGCAGTACTTATCAGTGGCGAATCCCAGGGGGGAGGTCACATGGGTCATGACTTAGGGCCTGGGGTCACCACATGCCTGCCAGGAGCACCACAGACCTGACAGCCGACAGAGGCACCACAGGCCCGCCAGGGGTACCACAGACCTAGCAGGGGCACCACGGGCCTGTCAATGGCACCACAGGCCTGTCAGGAGCACCATCGGCCTAGCAAAAGCACTACAGGTCTTCCAGGGGCACCACAGACCTGCCAGGGGCACCAGAGGCCTACCAGGGGCACTATCGGCTTCGCAGGGGAACCACCGGCCTCGCAAGGGCACCATGGGCCTGTCAAGGGCACCACAAGCCTGTCGGCACTTTAGGATTGTCAGGGGCACCACAAACCTGTCAAGGGCACCTGCGTTCTAACAGAGGCACCACAGGCTCGCCAGGGGCACCACAGACCTGCCAAGGCCCAGGGACACCACAGGCTTAGCAAGGACACCACAGGCCTGTCAGGGGCACCACGGGCCTGTCAGGGCCCATGGGCACCTAAGTCATGTCAGGGCCCACGGTAGGCCTGTCAGGGGGCAGGGTAGGTAGGCACCACAGTCTTTCCAGGGGCACCAGCGGCCTAGCAGGGGCACCAGTCATCACATGCCTAACCAAAAATAAAGAAAAAAAAACTGAAAATAGGGCACCACCAAAATTAAGTGGCCGAAATCCGTTGAGGTTTTAATTTTGGGTAAAGGTAGGGGCACCACTTCGATTCATGACCCTCCCCTTGGAGTTTTCCCGAATCCGCCTCTGGTACTAATGCATCAAATTTAAGGGGGCACCTTGCTATTGGTGCCCCCCTTGCAGAATTCAAGGGGGCACGGTGCCCCGGTGCCCCCCGTTCCGCCGCCTATGGGCGCGTCGGCAGAGGCCGGCCGTCGGCGCCGACAGCCCCGCGGGAGCGCCGGCCGCGGCCGCCGCCGCACTCGCACGCCGCCGCTCGGAAGCCATGGTCGTGCACGGCGGGCTGGTGGCGGCGGCCGCGCTGGCGGTCCTGGCCGGTCTGCCGCGACTCACGGTCAGTGCCGGGGAGAGGGAATTCAGCCAGCGCGGCCCCTCTTTTGTAGCGCTCGTTGACATGTATTTCAGCAGGTTATGGGAAGGACTGCAGGTCTTGGATAGGTCTTCATGAGAATAACCGATTATACCTATCGAATGACAAGAACTTGATGAAATACTGGTTTCCCTTATTTCTTATACCACCTTTTACAAATTCAAACGAAGTAGCACTTGCGACCAACTTACCTAGCATGTATGTATAGGTACAGTACAGCTGTTGAACGTTATTGCCTGCTTGAACGATACAAAACATGATATAATTTTACATTTAAAAATGACAATTCGTCTAACTAAACGTCACAAAGAGGTTGATGAATAATTTATTGCTGTTAGTCTGTAGATTATTCAGTGTTACGTTAACAATTTATAATCTACATTTTAGTTGAACTGCAAAAGCATATTTATACATACTTGCAGGCTGCAGCTATTTCGGCCACAACTTTCCTTGGAATAAGAGGTAAAAATGCGGGACGCCGCAATATTTTTTTCTTCTTCTTCTTAATTTAGCCCAAACGTTTGAATGGACAGATTGATGCAGACCAGTCGAGCCTAAGATAAGCAGAGCTTGTTGCGAAGATCTTGGCCCCTTGCGAAGGCGAAGACACCGTCCGTGTTGCTACAAAAGGACTCGACGATCAACATATTATTAATCCTGCTCGTGTTTCAACGTATAACAAGATCTATTGGACTCACAAATTCACAACTACCTACCTCCAAACGTATGCATGTAGTTCCCAATTTCGATCGATGCAAGCGCTGGGGGAGAGCAAAACGCGCTGAACTGGAGGACTGATAAGCATTACCGCGCTGCTAATTCTACATCCATTGGTCGTTAAAAGCCACAATAAAAACTCCATATTTCGAATCCTTGAAATAGTTATCCTGGATAAGTGCTAAGTTAGGTCTATATATGTTATGTCCCCAGCCAGATCGCATGTCAAAATCGCAAGTTCAGACGGAATTAAGCCGGAATCCTTATAGAGGAGCCATACCTCGGTCGCTTCACAATGACTGAGGTCAATCAATAAGGTCAGGTCAGGTCAGATTAGATCAAACATCATCAAACTGCACAGAGTGTTAATTGTATCATATTACGTTCCAAGATGATTGTGTTCATTGTCAATGTGGGGCTCACCGTGACGAGGATATGAGGCAAGTGGTCAACTATGAGGTCGACCTAGGCCATCACAGGTCTATGTAGTGTAGGTCAGAGCCCAGGCCAAGGTCAGCTTAAAAAGTCACATGTTGAAATCGGCTGGTTGGGCTCGGCTCAAATGGGCATCAAATCTTTTATTCAGCTCACGAAAAAAAAAACTCAATGAAAGGTGTCACGTTTCCCGCATATGATGTGCAATGTAATTTTGCGATGATTACTTTGTTTAGCAGAAGTAAAAGTACGGTTTTATATGAACACTGGTCGCCTATTCATTGGTGAAAGACTGAACCCTCGCCCGTATTGGTGTTTTGCCAGCCGCGGACGCATAGGAGGTCCGCTGGAGACCCGTTCCCTCCGGCTCCTGATCAAGCTAGAGCTTCGAGGAAGAAACGAGCCATGTTGCCCGTGACGAGAGAAAGCCGACGATATCGAATTTTAAGGTCCTAGGTTATTGGTTGACCTTCCAGGTCAGGTCAACGACTCAAAAGTCGGGAAAATCGGGACTTGTTAGAACTTCGTAAAGTGAGGGTGTTATGGGTCTTTCGGGGTGCTGATCAAGAATGTCATATTAGTTTTGATCACAGATGATGTCTTCATGCATTTAGGCCACGTCAGGTCAGGTCAAGTCAAGTCAACCAGTAGGCGTCTTGCCGGGTAGGCATGGTAGGTGTCAACCACCACTGATAGTTTCGTAACATGTTACGAAGGCATCAAAACTACTTCGTAAATGTTCAAACGGTTGCTAAATTCGAAATCAACTCCAAAAACTAGCATAGGATCATGTAAAACAAGAAAAGATGAACCAAGATCATCAAAAGTTAGTGACCTAACCTGACCTTCACGTGACTTTGACACCCACCATAATGCATGAAACCAACATCATTTCACATGTCAGAACGTTTAAAAACACAAAAAGACTGCGAACCGTACGGATTCTGTGAGCCAACGTAATTGCCGAATCGCGATTCCGGCCAAACATGGCCTCGAGAAATAAGTCACATCACAGGTCAATGGTCACTTGGGTCAGGGTCATGAAATTTTTAGGGTATGCGTGAAATTGATTAGCTCGAGGGTTCTGAAATCTGAAAGTTACGTCGCAATCGGCCGCTTTTTGCGCGAGTTATTTGCGAGAAATCACAGGGTTCATTCGACCCCACCCTTATAAGTGCGAGGGTTATAAAATGCTTGAAATAAAATATGCTCTAAAATTCTCATCAGTGTATTTTTGCATTCTATTGTATAATTTGTGTATCTAGGTACATTATCGAATGGACTAAAAATTAGGTCTTAACCCTCGCCCGCACATGGGGGTGGGGGGGTGGGGGGTGGGGGGAGTTGCCACCCCCCCCCCCCCCAGGTAGTCTTTCTGCTCTGCACTCGACTTTTTTAAAGCTAGAAGGCTGATTTTTCGTATAGCTGCTCCTCTATTCTTTCCTAATGTCCACTGAAAATTTCAAGTTTCTGTGATTTTTGGTTTCGGAGATATGACCTTGTTTTCAGGTCATGCCATGACCCAAATGGCCAATTCTCAACATCTTGCGTTTGTTATGGGCCTTGTGAGCTTTTGACACCTTGATTTCGGCCTTTTTGCCAGTCTTACCTCCCACCTATCATGGAACATGTTGTTCGACGATGTACAGGTGTCAAGGTCAGGGTCAAGGTCAACCTAGGTCATCTAAGATAATTGCGTTTTAGGCAAGATGAATTTACTTTTTGTGAAGTTTTTTGACTGCATTTTTGGTAAAAGCTTCTCAGATCATGATTTCATGTAATATGGACACATAAACAATCGTTGCACACATCAGTATACACACAGACACACACAGACATACAAACACATATAATTGACCTTGACCTAGCTTGACCTGAAATGACCTCAGCAGCAAATTTCTGGTCGGGTAGTGTGACAAAGAGGTTCTAGCTGGCTTGGCACCAGAAAACGGCATCGTCATCGGTATATGATAAGCAGCGCACTTGATATCCAACGGTGACCCAAAACAGCAACATTTTTTAGTTTGACCTGACCTGGAAGGTCAATGACTGACCTGAAAAGGTAAAACTGGGTATCATTGGATTCGTCTCTTCCTAAAGAATCTTTTTGGTCTTTACCGCTAAGCTCTATCTCCAACAGGAACGAAATGGCGCGGGGGGGTGGCACCCCCCCCCCCCCATGTGCGTTTTAGGATGGGAAAATGGCATGTGCGGGCGAGGGTTTTAACCCGCGCCCCGCTGGGGAGGGAAGCGAAATCTGCCCTCTCCCATTTTCTTCAATAACTTCTAAATGTGTTAACTAAGCCAGCAGCGTCAAACACTCATCACCTTCTCATAGATCAATTTGAAATCTTCCATGAAAGTTTCAGCAAAATTAGCCTGATTTTAAAAAGGGAGTTGAAATTTCAGTGGTGTCATGTTTTTGAATCACGAAATGATGATCACGATTATGTGTGCTTGAGATAGTTGCAGATCGTTCCCAGCGCCAGAATAGCAGTTTTCATTTCCCCATTGACTTACAATGGTGAGGTCACGAAAATGACCTGACCTCTATACCTAACCTTTAGGAAAAACCCGAGATATACAAATTGTGAAACTTATAATGGACATAATGTCCTGCAAGTTTCATTTCCCCGTGAAAGCTCCTCTGGCAATGAGGGCGTTGCGAAGTTGCGACATCTGAAGACCGTGCAGAGGTTCACTTATGACGTCATAGGTCAGTGACCTGACCTGACCCGAAAATGCGGTTGGTGTCAAAAGATTTAGCTTGAATCAAAGGGCAGGTATGCCAAGTTTCAGCTCTCTATCGCCGGCGTCTTCGGAGCTATCGCGAAAAAAAAAATCCCTATGGGGGGGGCGCCCCCCTCGGCCAGCGAGGGTTAACCCTCGCCCCGTTGAGGGGGCAATTTAGCCCCCCCCCTGTGGTTTTTCCTGAATAGCAAGAAAACGGCGACGCGCAGCGCCGCCAAATTTTCAGTACCTTCCCGGGCATCAATTTGACACCTTCACACCAAATTTCAAGTCTTAGGTCACCTTAGGTCAGGAGTTATTGAGGTCAAACTGAGGTCATGTTCGAGCAAAAATGAGCAAAAAACATGCAATCTTGAGACCCTCACTAAATCTGCAGTTACCAAGCAATTTCAAAGTTCTTTATATCGTCTAGTAGACAAAAAGCGGCGCTACAAAACGGCTATCTCGGATTTTCAAAATTTTGGGTTTTTGACCCCCAAAAATTGAAAAATTGATTGTTTTAGAAAACTAAAAGAAAATAAAAAATAAATCCGAATGTCGAAAAAACAGAAGATATTTGATAGTCCCTGCGCTCTTCTATATACATACCAAATTTCAGATCGATATCTTGTTTTTTGGCTAAGTTATAGCGAAAAAACTTCAAAAATGATTACGTCTAATTTTTTTAACTCAATTTTTAGCGATTCTAGACTACGTAGGGCAAAACAAAGACAATCATTGAACTCCCCGTGACGAGCTGCATCGAATCGATACCCATTTTATGCAAAAATATCAACTTGGAAATTTGACCTAATTTGACCTGATCTTGACCTGACCTTGACCTGACCTTGACCAGACCATCACCAGAATATAATCTTAACTGACCCCAGAGGCTGCCTGACCCACATAATCGTATTTGACATATAAAATGGACCATAATACATGCATCACATGATATTTTCATATTGTGACCCTCAGTGACCTGACCTCTGTGACCTTGACCTGGTATCAGTGACCTCACATAGCAAAATATGTGTTTGAAGAACATTTTCCCATCGATGATTTTCAATGAAATGCATTTTACTCGATTTTACAACGGATTTCTTGAAATGCCTGTAAACGGTGAAAATTCGACCTTTGACCTGACCTGTGACGTCATCGGTTCGACTTAGGTCAATAAGATTGGGTCACAAGGTAGTTCCCTGATAGGGCTATCCAACGCCGTTTGCCGCTTGTCGCTAGGTTGCGTGGTTCTCGAGATCTTAGGGGGGGCAAATTGCCCCCCCCCCCCCAACAGGGCGCGTTGCTCGACAGAGCCCAACGGGGCGCGGGTTAATGTTGACGGTCGTAGAGTTACTTAATATGTGCAGAGGCAAAATTTCCTATGGGTCCACCTAACCGGTAGGCGGTAGATTTGGTGTTTCTAAATGCCATAGGAGCCAATGGCCGGAGGATCGTACCCCAGGCGTTTACATTACTGAAAATGCCTTAGCCTGGTGAGGGGTTAATTTTTCGCCGTCTTATGTAGCTGTATCAAAGTCTACAATTTAATGTAATGCATGTAATATAATAAGTGAAGAGTGACACATCAGACAAGGTATCAGTGACCTCCTCGATGTGAGCTGTGGCCGTCGGTAGTGAGCCGCGGGTCGAACAGTGAAGACGGGTCAGCGGCTGTTCATTTCGTCGACACACTGCCCGGCGGTGAAGAGCCGCGGGTCGAACAGTGAAGACGGGTCAGCGGCTGTTCATTTCGTCGACACACTGCCCGACGGTGAAGAATGGAACTGCCCGGACACGTGCCCGGTGTGAACACGGAGCCGATGGCCGCCACACGCTGACCCGGCACACCCGCCACTGACAGCTCACTGACACCGGGGTGATGGAGGGCGTCTTTAGCGGCAGCCACTGATCGGCCGCTGACCTTTCCGCCTGCTTCCATGACAAAATATCGAAACGCAAAATATCGAAGCGCAAAATATCGAACGCAAATTATCGAAAGCAAAATATCGAAGTCGCAAATTATCGAAATTGCAAAACATCGAAATCGCAAAATATCGAATTGCAAAATATCGAAATCGCAAAATATCGAAATCGCAAAATATCGAATCGCAAAATATCGAATTGCAAAATATCGAAATCGCAAAATATCGAATAGCATAATATCGAAAGCAAAATATCGAAACGCAAACTATCGAAACGCAAAATATCGAAACGCAACATATCGAAAGACAAAATATCGAAAGACAAAATATCGAAAGACAAAATATTGAAAGACAAAATATCGAAAGACAAAATATCGAAAAGGCAAAATATCGAACGCAAAATATCGAAAGGACAAAATATCGAACGCAAAATATCGAACGCAAAATATCGAAAAGGCAGAATATCGAACGCAGAATATCGAAAAGGCAAAATATCGAACGCAAAATATCGAACAGACAAAATACCTATCGAACGCAAAATATCGGAAAGACAAAATAACGAACGCAAAGTGTCGAAAAGGTAAAATATCGACTTGAAATGGCCCTCTGCGGACTCCTTTGAGCTCTGTCGAACTTATCGGGCCCTCTGTTATCTGTAGGCCTCAAAGAGCAATCAGCGGGTCCATGACAGACTTGGAAATTTGAGTGATTATCATTGCTTTATGAAAAACGAAGATTTTGGAAAACTATCCCCAAACACACAAGTTCTGCAAAATATTTGAAATTACAGTGTACCTATCTCAAATAAAGCATAACGAAGCAAATGCAGCTAGTTTTTATCATCTTATCTTGTTTTAGTCTAGCCACCACCCTCAGCATCTCAACCCACTTTTCTGGATCCGCAGTGGACCATTAAGGGCCCTACGAGACCGTTCTTAGAAGACCGTGTTTAAAACCCCTTGGAAACCGACCCCGGCTTAGAGGCTCCTCCAGAGACCTACATGACTCCCCAGACCGAATGAGCCCTCCGACCAGGGTCGGTCCCTCAGAAGTTGCTGAAGGGTTTCAGAAAGCAGTATACTCGTAGGCTCGAAAGGCTTTTGATGACTCCGAGACTGGCATCGGACCCAAAAAAGCCTGTATGGAGACCCTCCAAAGCCGGGATGGCCACCAGGAGCCGATGTTTAGCCTAAAGAGCCAGTATGGAGGACTGAATAGAGGAAAGGAGCAAGCCTTCAGGAAAGGAAAGGAGCAGTGGGGCCTTCAGGAGCAAGCGTTTGGGCCCCAAAAGTATGTGTGGGGTCTTAGAGGCAGGTAGGCCCCTGGAGCGTATATTGAACACAACTGACTGGGGGGGGCTATTTGGAGCCCCCCTCCTATCTCCGAAGCTACTGGACCGATTTTCAAAACTCAAACGGTGTTTGATAGCAGTGGCGGATCCAGGGTAGGGCAAATAGGGCAATTGCCCTCCACAAAGGACATCATTTTTAACATTACGTCTATGGCAGTGCATGAAAAGAAACAATAAATTGTGATGGTTTGCCCCTCCCAAAACTCTGGGTTGGATCCGCCTATGTTTGATAGCCCCGGAAGATCTGTCGAGCGAAACCGTTAATTTTGACAGAGTTCGATAAAGCTCTAAGGAGTCCGCAGAGGGCCATTTCAAGTCGATATTTTACCTTTTCGACGCTTTGCGTTCGTTATTTTGTCATTTCAATATTTTGCGTTCGATATTTTGCCTTTTCGATATTCTGCGTTCGATATTCTGCCTTTTCGATATTTTGCGTTCGATATTTTGTCTGTTCGATATTTTGCGTTCGATATTTTGTCTTTTCGATATTCTGCGTTCGATATTTTGTCTTCGATATTCTGCGTTCCATATTTTGCCTTCTCGATATTTTGTCTTTCGATATTTTGTCTGTTCGATATTTTGCGTTCGATATTTTGTCTTTTCGATATTCTGCGTTCGATATTTTGCCTTTTCGATATTTTGTCTTTCGATATTTTGTCTTTCGATGTTTTGTCTTTCGATATTTTGTCTTTCAATATTTTGTCTTTCGATATTTCACGTTTCGATATTTTGCTTTCGATATTATCCCTCGCACGACCAGGCCATTTCTCATAACACGAACGACCAGGGGGGGGGGGGTTGTTACGACCCCCCCCTGGCGTTTCGAAACGGAAGGTCGTAGAGCTTAGCGGAAAAAACCAACGGATTGCTCTCAACGAGATCTCGCGATTGGTGGTATATTTTTTGGTCCTAGGTCAACATTTGACCTACTTATGACCGGTCAAAGGTCAAATTTTCCGAAAAAATCAAACTTTTTCAACTTTCCGCGGCGATTGCGGCAAAACGGTGGGAGATATCGACTTGAAACCTTCACTAACGTGTTCCTTGATCAATTCTCTATCGTTTGGTATGTATTTCGTTTCCCTAGCTCTAAAAATGGCGCGTTGGGAGCGCCGGAAGTCGGCAAGGTCACAGTCGGCGGCAGAAATTCGAAAAATCAAAATTTAAATTTTTGAAATCTGATTGTATTTTTGGATTTGGGAGGTCCATTTGCTCCCTATAGAAGCTAATATTGCTGCATATTCCCATTGAGGTGACAAGAATTAGCAAAATAGTGGTTCGGGCGCTTTTCAAAAATAGTACCGGACGCTGTTCCTCTTGTGACGTCATAGCTCCGTGACCTGACCTGACCCGGTCAATTTTCTTGCACCACACGATAGCCAATGCTTGCCCCAACATGCATGGGAAGTTTCATCATGATCCATCAAACAATGTGGGTATCACCGGCAGAAAACCTAGGGATTCGGCGCACACGTTTGGTAACTGTCGGCCGGAGGCTGTACCTCTTATGACGTCATAACTCCGTGACCTGACATGACCCGATCAATTTTTTTTCGGCAAAAGATGCGCAAAGGTTGCCCCAGAGAGTATTGAAAATTTCAGCCCGCTACGACAAGCCGTTTAGCGTGCACTTCGAAAAAACCTCAGGGGGGTTGATACAACCCCCCCCCCTAGGCGTTCTAGGGTTATGCTATTCGATGTTTTGCGAGTTCGATATTTTGTAATTCGATATTATGCAATTCGATATTTTGCGATGTCGATATTTTGCGATGTCGATATTTTGCGATTTCGATATTTTGCGCATTCGATATTTTGCTTTCGATATTCTGCCACTTCGATAATTTGTCTTCGATATTTTGTTATTCGATATTTTGCTTTTCGATATTTTGTCCGGAATTGTTTCCGCCTCCCCTCCCCAATACACACACTGCACGACGCCGGACCGGGTGTCATAGACACGCTGCCGTCCGTGGCAGTCCACGGCACCGAGACGTGACGTGCACCGCAGATCATGTCTTCACTGGTAAATATTACAGCATAAATAGCAAAACAATTATTAAAATAAAGATTGCAATTATCTATGGCAGTCGTAATTTTCTATAGGTACCTAAGCACTATTTTTTTTTTTTTTTGAATTTTGCATCCCCGCTAGCACAAGGCTATAGCAGGGGAAGGGAAGTTACTTGCTGGCAATTAGCCAGATCTTTTGTTTTACGTTAAGTTAATTGCCGGCTATTTTATTCCGGCCCAAGAGGCAAAGCAAAGACAAACTTTACGTTAGACCGGCTCATGTGGCGTCCGGTGGGTTGCAAAACAAAGGGAAGGCCGAAAAGGTGCCAGATAGGCGAGACCGATAAATTTGGTTACTTACATAGAGATTGCTGTTGAGACTTGCTGCTGTTTTGTGTGCTGTTGTTTGGTGTGTGTGTTGTTGTTGTGGGGTGAACTTTTACCAGGAAAAGTCCTAACTAGAAAAAAACCTGGTGCCTAACCAAGAGGGCAAAAACCTGTGCTTTCAGCCAAAGTACACAGTAAAAAGCCCTTTCTTTAATTACGTTATATTACGTTACGTTATATCGCTAATGTGTATGTGTGTTTGTGGAGCTATCACCTTCATCCACTCCCGGGGGCCATGGATGCAAGCCACCTAGGCCGCGCCCGGGGTGTCCGGCCAGATAGCTTCTGTGTCTCGAGTGGGCCTCAACCTTTAGGAGGGATCCCTGTCGAGAACAGCGAGCTTACACACATATATATACACACTTGGAAAAGGCGACCCGTATGTAGGCAAAGGAGAACGGAAGCGAATGGAGGCAAAAACGAAGCGGATGGAAACGACGATGGAAGATCAAAGGACATCTATATACTGTGTGCAAGGTTACGATCATATGCTATTGATGAGATTCGAATCACTGAGGAAGGTAAAGAGAAGTTCAATTAGATCTGGATGATCATCACCCAGGAGAGTTGGAAGGTCCAGGCTGAGGTTGTGTGTGTTTGTGTAGTGAATGATGTGTTGACGGTGTTGGTCGTAGTGTGGGCAGTTGAGAAGGAGGTGGGCAATGTTGAGTCGGGTGTGTGCGGCGCAGTGTGGACAGCTCGGGGGTGGCTCATTTTTTATGATAAAATCATGTGTTATCTTTGTGTGTCCTAGCCTCAATCTGGCTAGAACTATTTCCTTGAGTCGATTATCTTGATTAGAGGATGTGAAGTTACCAATTTGCGGGTGGATTTCAAAGAGATGATCGTAGGGAAGGGCCTGCCAGTCATACTGGCGCAGGTCTCGGAATGTGTGATTGAGGTGCGAAAGGATGTCTTGGTGTGTACAGCGATCTTCTTTACGATTAGAGAGATTAAGGCTTTGTTTGGCAAGCTCGTCGGCTTTTATGTTTCCCGGGATGCCACTATGTCCCGGGATCCATAGAAGTCTGATGTTGTATCCTATCTTGTTTAGGTTAATTATGTTCTTCTTAATCAGGTATACAATGTGGTGGTCGGTTTGATTCTGTGATTTGATTGCCGAAAGTGATGAGGCAGAATCAGTGCAGATCACGCTGTTCTTAACTTTTTTCTTTTTGATGTGATTGATAGCATGAAGTATAGCCGCAAGCTCGGCTGAAAAGATAGAGAAAATATCCGGAAGACGACTTGATTTTCTATAATGGGTAGAGAAGACTCCTGCTCCCGATTTGCCGTTCATGACAGATCCGTCAGTGAAGTAGAATGTTGTTTGTTGATGTGTGTGGCAATATTCGAGAAAGAGTTGATTTACTTCTGTTACTGTTACTCTATCTTTTTTCTCATTGAAGAGGTATTCAATATTATCTATGCGATCAAGGTAAGCTGATGTTATAGGGGGAATTGGCAATATGGTTGGAATGGTTATTTGAAAGTGATCAATTACTTTCTGGAGGCGACGAGAGATCAGTGGATAGCGACGCTGATTTGTGAGTGGCGCATACGATTGGGTGTTTGTGAGAATTTGGTAGGCGATATCATCCGGGCGGGAGGCACATCGTATATAATAGCGCAGCAATAGAAATTTGCGGCGCCTGTCAAGTGTGGGTATGTTTGTGTCTATGTGTAGGGCTGTTATTCTTGTAGCAGCATGTGGATAGGACATCAGTTTTCCTTTTAATTCAGTATATTCATCCAGATCCGCAATGCCACGTAAAAAACTGAAAAGACACAACACGGTATTATAACCCTCGTTTCCTCAACATTCCTGCGCCACATTCGCAACCAACTGATAACTGACTATAATATCTGACTAGAATGTTTTTGTTCACTCTTCAACATAACAAACTTAGGCAAAAACATCATCTAATCATAAACAAAAGCATACATACCAAAATATTAAAGAAAATACATTACTCACTCCGTCCCATGTCCCTCGGCTCGCTTTTCGTTCAAAACAATAACATTTCTTGCGCAGATGCGACAAAAAACAGGGCCCACGCGGGCCACGCTGGTGGTCACCTAAACCACTGCAGTAAATTGATGCCAGCGGGAACATGGCTCCCCAAAATTCAACAGAATTTTCTCTTCGGATAACACTAACAGATACGTCGATTACACGAACAAGTATGAGACCATGAAACAGAAGTTGTTCCAAGGATCAAGTCCTTATAGACTACGGTCTCAATGCATCTTACACTTCTCACAGCTGTCCTTTCACGGCATGTGGACCGCTAATCCTACGCCAAGCACCTCTAGTTCGTCGTCCGCTCACCAGGCGTTCAGAGGCTCCCCGACCGGGAATCTCCGTCGTGCGCCCTCATGATCATGACCAGACGATGCACTGGCCTGTCGTATTCGGCTGCGCCGATCCGCACTCGCACCTTACGCACCAAGTCATCCGCACTCGGGTACGTGGTCACTATACGTTCCAGATGCCACTGAGAGCGCGGAAGACTGTCATCGGCCACAGCGACGAGGTCGTCGACCTTCATGTTAGGCTCCTTGTCGATCCATCTCCGTCGCTCCTGCATAGTGGGGACGTACTCGTGCTGCCATCGCGACCAGAATACGTCCGCCAGATGTTGTACGCGCCGCCATCTTCGACGGGCGTAGACGTCTTCACGGCAGAAGACACCAGGTGGAGGAAGAAGGACCTTGGATTTACATGTGAGTAGCTGTGCTGGAGTGATAGGTTCTACGCTATCAGTGTTAGTCATGCTACAAACAGAAATGGGCCGACTATTGACGACGTTCTCGGCTTCCGCGACAAACGTCCGGAACAGCTCGTCGTCCAGATGATGACTGTGTCCGTCCAGGATACTAGTCAATGCTGTTCTTGTCGACCTGATGAGCCTTTCCCATGAGCCGCCCATGTGGCTCGCGTACGGGACGTTGAAGGAAAACTCAATGAAATCACATTGATCCTTCAGCAGCTCTCGCCTGATCTTCCCCTTCTCCATCTCCATCATGGCTGCTTCCAATGTGCTTTTGCCGCCAATAAAGTTTGTGCCGTTATCACAGAACAGCTTTCTCACAGGGCCACGGCGACACACAAATCGTCTATATGCGTTCAGAAAGGCGTCGGCTGTCATGCTGTTGACAGTTTCCAGGTGGATCCCACGACAACTCAGGCAAGTGAAGAGCAGTATCCACCGTTTGACTTCGCTTCTTCGCTCCTTTACAAAGAATGGGCCAAACGCATCCACTCCACTGTTTTCAAAAGGTTCCGTCGCCTCCAAACGCTCCATAGGCAGGTCTCCCATCTTCTGAGTGCAGGGATTTCCACGTAACCTCTTGCACTTCACGCAGCTGAGGATGATCCTCACAACTGCCGATCTTCCCTGCACGATCCAGAAACCTCTTTGTCTGACTTCATTCAAAGTCATCTCTCTTCCACTGTGGTGAGTTCGCTCATGGCACTCACGAACAATCAGGTCTGTAATGTGTCCTCGTTTCGGTAGTATGATCGGGTGAGCTAGCTCCATTGATAAGCTGCTCTTTCGAGCACGTCCTCCTACTCGAAGTAGCCCATCCTGATCCACGAAAGGATCTAGTCCTCGCAGGCTGCCAACGGTTCTCTTTCTTCGGGGGTCACCAGATCGCTCTCCATCAGCTGAAAGGGCAGCCACGTCCTCATTGAAGTCTTCTTTCTGGACCTGTCGAAGGATCAACTTTTCTGCGTTCAGCAGATCTTCAGCACACAAGCCCTCCTCGGATTCATCTCCTTCTGGTTTCGTCGTCTTCGATTTGATCCGATGTCGGAGACGTCTCACAAACTTGATGCAGAGGGCAACAGCTCTACGAGCTCTGAACCAATCAGAGAAGTACAGCAGCCGCTCCTTCAGACTCGCAAACTGTTGTGCAACGGAAGCAGCAGTTGCAAGCGTCGTCATCTTCTTTACCTCTGGGTCGTCATCAGGGACTTCGAACGTACTAGGCGTCCTCTCCTCGTCCTGTTTCCTAAGGAACTCGGGTCCCTTCCACCAGATGTCGTTCTTCTTCAGGTCAGACGCCCTCTGGCCGCGGGAAGCGTAGTCTGCTGGATTGACTTCAGAGGATACGAATCCCCACTGATCAGGTGATGTGTACTGGCGAATTTGCTGTACACGATTCGCCACGAAGACGTGGAAACGTTTGTCTTCGTTTCCGATATAACCCAATACTACCTTGCTGTCACACCAGAAGTATTCTCTCAGGTTCGGAATATTCAGCTCTTGCTTCAGGAACTGGCTGTTTTTTGTCGAAAGAAGTGCCGCTGCCAGCTCCAGCCTTGGAACAGTCGTCACGCGTTTCGGCGTTACTCTGGCTTTCCCCAGCACCAGTGACGAATAGAGCTGTCCATCGGTAGTCTTCATTCGCAGATAGCTGCAGGCCCCGAGCCCCTCTAGGCTGGCGTCTGAGAAGTTGTGCAGCTCGTAGGACTCCACCAGACATGAGGATGGAACGTAGCACCTGGGCACTGCAAAAGTGGAAAGTGTAGCCAGGTCTGCTTTCCAATCAAGCCAGCACTCTTCATGTACCGGCTCATCCCATCCACCGCCATCACAACAGAGTCGCTTCAGTATCTGCTTTCCCTGCAACGTGAAGGGACACACCAACCCCAGGGGGTCGTATAGGGAACTGACGGTAGACAAAATCCCTCGTCGAGTCACTGGTTTGTCGGGCAGGTCTCCTGTCAAAAGAAGCGTGTCATCTTGAATGTTCCACGAAAGTCCAAGAGCCTGTTCCACAGGTTTGTACTCGTCCACGACGTCCTTGTTCTGAAGATTCTTCGATCGATTTTCTTCGGGGATGCTGGCGATGACATCCGGCTCGTTCGAGGTGAATTGGTGCAACTGGAAACCACCTTTGGAACACAACATTGTTGCTCTTCCAGCCAGGTCACACGCCGACGTCTTGTCCGGAGTTGAGATCAATCCGTCGTCCACATAGAAATCGTGGCGCACGAAGGCTGCAGCTTCTGGGCCACACTCTTCTTCATAGAGCTCAGCTGTCTTATTCAGCGCGAACATCGCACAAGATGGGGACGATGTTGCCCCGAACAGATGCGTAGTCATTCTGAACTCTGTCGGTTCTTCCTGCAGGTTTCCATCCTTCCACCAGAGGAAGCGTAGCAGGTTCCGATGTTCTTGGTTCACTTTCACTTGGTTAAACATCCCTCTGATGTCACAAGTGAGAGCCACGGGGAGCTTACGGAATCGAGTCAAGATGCCGCAGAGGTTATTGGCCATGTCCGGTCCCTGCATGAGCTCACTGTTTAGGCTCCGTCCATCGAATTCACAGCTGCAGTCAAAGACCACCCTGATCTTTTGTTTACGAGGGTGACGGACCCCATGGTGCGGCAGGTACCACACTCCATTGCTGCCGGCTCCACCAAGTTCCTCTTCAGGCACAGGCTCAGCGACTCCGGTCTCCAGCATTTCTGTCATGAATGTGTTGTATTCTGCCTGAAATCCTGGATCCCTTTCAAATCTCTTCTTCAACCCTTGCAGCCTTTGCATTGCAAGTTTCTTATTGTCTGGCAGCACAACCTCTGGGTCCTTCAGTGGAAGTGGCGCTTCCATGTGACCATCTTCTGTGGCATGCATCTGTGTCTCCATTAGATCCACAAATCTCTTGTCTTGTTGTGAGATTTTCTTCTCTTGAGGTTGGTCCTGAAACCCTGTCTCCAACATTTCAATCAAATGTGACGGCCCGACTTCCCTCGCTCGGGTCCTCAGCGTGAAGTGACACTGCCTACTCGCCGCACCATCGCACGATGCAAAACAGCACGTTCTGTTGCCGCGAGCGAGGCCAACGACACCCCAGCCCATCGCTGTGCGGACTGCCCACGGCGCGTTGTCGTCTCCTGTCACGATGTCCTGAGGCTTGATGGCCTTGCTGCAGTTCAAGCCAATGAGTAGACCAATCGACGCCTCCGGGTAGTAGGGAGGCAAACTCTCAGCTACTTCTCTCAGATGAGACCAGTTTGCTGCTGTCTCACGCCTTGGGATCAGTTGTCGATCTACAGGCATGTCTTCACGGGTGTACGTTGTGGGGAGGCTGATCTCACTGCTGGAGTCCAGCGCTTCGATGACCAGTCCAGTTACTGCTTTCGCCTTCACCTCGGTTTTCCCAGTAATCGTACTCAATTCCAGAGAAGTTTCCACTCCGGGTGCTTTGATCTTGTCGCAGACGCTCTCAGTTATGAACGTCCCATCAGACTGTGGATCCAGAATGGCGTAAACCATTTCCTTGTGCTCCGGTGTTGTCCGGTGATGGACCAGTACAGGCACGATCAGTGAATGAAAACATGGGGTTCCATCATCTGCATCGCTGGGCGGTGATCTGATTTCAGTTTTCAGTGTTGTAGCCGTTTGTGTTTCGACTGACACCGATCGTCCGGGAGTCCCTCTTGATGACCTGAAATCATCATCATGTAGGAGTGTCGGGTGAGCACCGTGACACTTTCCACATTCTCTTCTCCTCTTGCACTCCTTCCAGATGTGGCCTATACGCAGGCAGCCACGACACACTCCATGCTTGCGAATCACAACATGCTTCTCTGGCAGGGACATCTTTGCGAAGACCTCACATGAGTCCAGTGGATGCCTCTCTACGCACAGGACACACTTCCACCTGTAGCTGTCAGGAGCTGATTGGCTACTGCTGGTTGCTTGGTAGCTGGGATCAGTTCTTCTGAAATTCCTGTCCGACTTCCTTTCAGCTACTGCACCAGTCGAAGAAGCGAATGCTCCAGCTCTGTCTCTTGTTTTCTTCAGTTTGTCTTGGTCTGTCTCCAGCGATACTGGTCCACAGGCGACTCGAGCCTCTTTGGTCAAGAAGTTGACAAACACTTCTAAGCCTGGGTACTCTGACTTGTCGCGTTCATAGATGTGCTCATCTACAACCCTCCTCCAGCGATCTACAAGATATCGTGGAAGTCTTTTCAGCAGCTGGGTAATATCATCGATGTTCCCAAGATTGTTGAGTCCTGGTACTGTCTGAGCTGCCACCAGACAACCTTCCAGGAAATCTGCCAGCTCACGAAGGGCCTTGCCATCTCCAGGCCGAACATGTGGCCAGCTGTGGAGCCGCTGCCTATAGGCATTTGCTGTGACAAAGTCGTTTCCATACCTTTCAATCAGTTTCTGCTTTGCCTTAGAGTAGGCATCCTCACTTCTCAACTGGAGAAGTCCTTGAATTGCACGTTTAGCACTTCCACCTGTATAGGTTGCAAGATAGTGCAGTCTTTCTGTGCTCTCAGTAGTCCTTGACTCAATGTAACATTCAAATGACTTGAGCCACATTGCGAACTGCTCAACGTCACCCCTAAATACCTCAGGTTCAAGAACAGGTAGCTGGTTCTGTGACTTTGATATGATATGTGCCAGTCCTGTCAAAATTCCTTCGGCCTGAGCATTGCCATCTGAGTTCTTCTCTTGTGTTTTCACATTTGTCTTCACTTGTGTGTCCTTTTGATACTCATCTGGCCCATCTTCATTCAGAAGTTCTTGTTCAAACTTTTCGCTGATATCCTCTTGTGCGTTTTGAATGTCAAGCTGCACTTGTAACTCCAACTCCTTTTCTCTCAGCTCCAGATCCTGTCTTTCCTTCAGAAGTTCTTGTCTTTTCTTCACGGCCATCAGTTGCGCCTTCACTTCTGCCTTCTTTCTCTCATCCTGGAGACGCAGCATCATGAGGTTTGCTCTCATTGAACTTGACGTCGTACTAGCTCCTGCCACAGAACCTTCATTCTTTGTTTCATGATCAATCAATGCAAGTTCCTTTTGCAAAGCATCCACACCCTCTTTCATCTGGTTCAACTGTACCCCTATTTCTGCGTGGCTTGACAGATGCTCCTCCTTTCTGTCTGCAGGAAGTAGAGCTTGCAAATCGATAGCTGTTTGCATGAGCGTCACATATCCATGAAGCCACTGTCTCACCTTCTTTGTCACTGTTTTGTGGAAAACTTCATCTGCCTTGACCCTTTCGGACACATCTTCTTCCAACAGTTCAGCTCCTGTCTTCTTCAATTCCTTTAGAAGAACATTATAGCTCTTCTCCTTGGTTTCTAACTGGTATGCGGCACCTTTCGGATTTAATGTGACCTTTCTCCCACTCCTTCTAGCGAGCAGTGCTGCACCACCTTCCTTCGTTTCACCTTCCAGACCTTCCATCTTCTTACTTTCATCCATTTCAAAGCAGTTTCAAACAAAAAATAAAAGAAAAGTAAACACTACAGGTACAGGTTTATAGGTCGTTGGAAGAACTGAAATAATATGAGGCAAATAAAGTTCTACTCGGTGTATAGATTGTTAGTTCGGGTCATCTAACTACCTACAGGTTCAGAAATTGGTCCCAACGTTCATCTGGTTTTGTTCGGATTGGGGGATTTTTTACTGTAGCAGCATGTGGATAGGACATCAGTTTTCCTTTTAATTCAGTATATTCATCCAGATCCGCAATGCCACGTAAAAAACTGAAAAGACACAACACGGTATTATAACCCTCGTTTCCTCAACATTCCTGCGCCACATTCGCAACCAACTGATAACTGACTATAATACCTATCTGACTAGAATGTTTTTGTTCACTCTTCAACATAACAAACTTAGGCAAAAACATCATCTAATCATAAACAAAAGCATACATACCAAAATATTAAAGAAAATACATTACTCACTCCGTCCCATGTCCCTCGGCTCGCTTTTCGTTCAAAACAATAACATTTCTTGCGCAGATGCGACAAAAAACAGGGCCCACGCGGGCCACGCTGGTGGTCACCTAAACCACTGCAGTAAATTGATGCCAGCGGGAACAATTCTCGTAGTGCGTAGGGCACCAGTGATGATTCTGAGTGCATGATTCTGTATTGTTTGCAATTTATCAATACGGCTCGAAGCTATATCATCGTATAAGAAACTGTTATAATCCAAGATTGGACGAATTAGGGTTACGTAGAGTCGAGTGAGAGTGCGTCGGTCCGCACCCCACTCTCTGCCTGCGATGCATTTCATAATGTTGATTCTTCTGGTACACCTTTGTACCAGATCCTCAATGTGAGCGTTGAAGTTAAGTGTGTAATCAAGAGTTATTCCTAGAAATTTGTGTTTTTGTACGTATTTGATTGGTTTGTTGTCTAGTGTGAGGTTTCTCCATTTGTCACGTAGCAAACGATGGGAGAATATCACTGCGACAGTTTTGCTAGGTGAGATCGTAAGACCCCACTTCTTGCACCATTTTCCTATGTTATTAAGTGTGTGTTGTATTTGTTCGATTCCAATGTTAGGGTTATGATGAGTATACCAAAGTGCTATATCATCAGCGAAGAGAGAATGCTTGATATAAGATGGTTCATTATCGAATATATCATTTATCATTATTGTAAAGAGTGTAGGCGATATGACGCTGCCCTGTGGTAGGCCATGTTCAAGAGTGTAATCTGGCGAGTATGTGTTCCCACACCTAACCTGGAAGGTGCGATTAGAGAGAAAGTTACTGATGAAATGGGCCATATGACCCCGTATGCCTGTTTTGTGTAGTTTAATGAGTAGAGCTTTCCTATTTACTTTGTCGAATGCATTCTTGAAATCAATGAATACTGCTATTGTGTACTCTTTACGCTGGTATCCTATCTGTATCGAGTTAATAAGATGTGTTATGTTACTAGATACTGACTTCCTAGGTCTGAAACCTGTTTGGTATGGAGAAAGTAGATTATTGGACTCCAGATAAGCCCTAATTCGTCCATTAACCATTCTTTCCATTAGTTTTGATGCACAGCTTGTGAGGGATATTGGGCGATAGTTTGCAGGATCAGAATGTTGTTTGCCATTTTTAAGGATTGGGATAATAATGCTTCTGCGCCAGGATGGAGGATATGAATTGCTTTCCCAGAGTTGATTTATATTAGCCAGGAGAGTTGTAAGTCCAGATTCAGGGAGATTTTTGAAGAATTGATATGCGACCTGATCTGGACCAACCGATGTGTTTCCACATTTGGCAAGTGATGAGTGAAGCTCATGTTCTCTGAATGGTGCATTGTAGTGTTCGTTGTTGAGTGAGTCAAATGAGAGTGTACTGAGGTGTGTATCAAGTGTTGTGGTGAATTGTGCTGGGTATTGCCGTTCAGAAGAGATATTGGCGTAGTGGATAGCAAATTGAATAGTTACTTCTGAGGGGATGATGTAATGTATGTTGTTAATGTAAAGGTGGGGTACCTTGTAATAGGTCCGATTTTTAGTGAAACATTTGATCAGGGACCATATTTTCGAAAGAGGGGTAAATCTATTAAAAGTGTTAGCAAATTGTTGCCAGCTTGAGCTTTTGGCTTTCAAAATAATTTCACGTGATTCTCGTCGAGCCTTACGAGCTGCCTCCGCGTGTGCGTCGCAGATGCATCGTCTAAAGACACGCATTGCTCGCCTTCGAAGTGCTACTGCTCTTTGACAATCAGAGTTCCACCAGGGAGCATTTTTGTCGGGGATGGGGGGTCGAGTAAGAGGAATCGTCTGTTTTGCTACGTTAAGTATCATGTCAAGGAAAGTATTAATATCTTTAGGGGGATCTCTACATTCTACGTTAATGTGTTTTTGAAAGTTAACCCAGTCGGCTCTCCGAAAATTCCATCTTGGTAGGAAGTTAAAGTTTGTTTGTTCTGAAGGAACATCAATGGAGTAGTGCAAAGGGAAGTGATCACTAAATAGGGTATCGTCTGCAGTGTATTGGGTGAAAAGAGTCGCGGTGTTTGTGTCCGTGATAGCGAAGTCGATGACGCTATGTGAGGCTTCGCCATTACTGATGCATGTGTGTGTTGGTACTCTGTTTGTGAGTGGTATCAAATCAAGTGCTTCTATTACGTTAAGTATTTGTCTGCCTCTTGTGTCGTTGCGTGCGCACCCCCATGTTAGATTTTGGGCGTTAAAGTCTCCCATTATGATAAAAGGAGGGGAGAGCTGGGAAATCAATTCGGAGAGGTGGTTAGGATTCAATGGGTAGGTAGGAGAGAGGTAGATAGAGAGGACAGTTAGATCACGCTGTGCTATTTTAACTTTGGCTCCTACAACGTTAACCCTATTAGTGGCAGGCTCCTGGCTACCCCCTATTAGTGGCAGGGGGGGGGCTGTTTACGACCCCCCCTTGATATCTCGAGATCTAACGGGCCGATTTTCAAAATTCAAACGGCATTCGATTGCGCTCAACGTGATCTACATTTCTAAAAAATAAAAATTAAAAAATGTCAATAGGGGGGGGGGGTAGAGGGGGGTAAAAACGGGCAAATTGCAGATACATTTTAGACTGTTTATCACGGCCAGGTTTCTGAACCAATCTTAACGCAACTTTTGCCGATCGATAGAGAATGAACCAGGAATTCACATGGATCCTAAAAATATGCATTTTCAAAAATCATAGGCGGATACAGATCATTGAGATTGGGGGTACACAAAAAGTATAGTAAATAAGGTTTTTGTTGGTACTGTTTCTAAAAAGGGTGGTAATGGTCTTGTTTTGTTACAATTTTCTTATGAGAGAACGACTACAATTGTATTGGTCATGCATAGGCGGTGTCAGGGCACCTATGTTGGGAGGTAAAACATAACCTCCCTTTTTGGACGCCTGGATCCGCCTATTATAGCAAAAACGTGTCAAAAGAGGATGCACAATAACTGTATATGTTATCACATGATACCTTTCATTCACTGTTCGTAAAACTGGTGCAGCATCGTGATCTTCGCCCATATGACTCGCATCACGAATAGGACCCCCCAATTCCCAGTGCTCTGGAGCCGCCCCTGGTAAAGTTATGAACTTGAAATTTTCAGGGAATGTGCCCAATTTAGTTTTAGGAAAAGTCAGAAAATTTCAGCATCGTAGCTTCAGCGGTTTCGGAGATATTCCCGAAAAACCTGAGGGGTGGATAAAAACAACTGCCACTAATAGGGTTAAGCGTTGTATTGAGTTGAATTTGGTGGTGCAAGATATTATTTGAGATATAAAGCGCCGAGCCGCCCCGGCGAGGTGTTTCGTTTACGTTATCTGTATATAGAGAGTAGTCACGAATGTTAAAGTTATAATTGATCGAATCAGAGTCTAGGAATCTGGTTTCTTGGATGGCGGCAAGTAACGGTTTATTATGCATGATATAGTTCTTGAATTCCCCCCAATGAGATATCAGCGAGCTGGTATTCCATTGGAGGAAGAATTCAGGCCGTGATTGGTTCATTTAAAGTGATGTGTGCGCGCCGCTCGTGACCGTGTGAGGCGACGATCGTAAGAGGAGGACCGCGACCGCGGAGATCGTCCCGCATCTACCGTACTTGGGGGTGCTTCCGCGACTTTCGGAAGAGTACCGGTGGATTGACGAGGGGGGTGAGGAGGAGGATCGGCGGCTGGCTCGGGGTCCAGCTGTCGGGGACCCGGTGGGGGTCTCCTTGGGAGCGCACTCGGACTGCGCGGGTTCGCTTTCCGGGGAGTCCGGCGTGAGGGGCTCAGACAGAGGGGAGTCCGGCGTGAGGGTCGTGTTCGGTGACGACTGGGGCGTCCGTTCCGGTGGAGGGGGCGGCGGGGACGTGTCTGCCTGGGCTGGGCGCGGAGGGCGAGGGCGCGGTGGCGGGATCTTCTCCCGCACTGCCGGGAGCGGGGGCCACTCGGCTGGGTCCAGCATGGCCTGTGCTGGTGCTCCTCTGGCTGGGTCCAGCATGACCTGTGTTGGTGCCCGTTTTGACTGGTGTTCACGTGCAGCTTGCTTGGTGGCCTCGCGGTGCCATCGGTTGGCGTCCTGCACCACCGGGCACCCCCTGTCCCAGGACGGGTGGGGCCCCCCACAGCCGAAGCAGAGAGGGGGGGCTTGACATCCCTCGGTCGGGTGTCCGCCCGAGCAGCGGCCGCACCGCGGGTTGCGGCGCCGGCACGCGCGCCTGCTGTGGCCGTACATGAGGCAGTTAGGGCACGGACGTGGGGCGTAAATCCAAGGGGTGACCTGCACCCGCATGTATCCACAGTAGATAATTTGTGGGAGGATTCGGCCTGCGAACCAGAGGCGGACGGTGGGGTTGGGACCCATTTTTTCGAGGTCCCGGGACTTGAGGCGTTGCACTTTCACAACCCCCTGGTCTTTGAGCTCGTCGAGGAGCTCAGCGTTGCTGAGCTCCGTCAGCGCCTCGCTGCGGACGGCTCCCTCCACTGTGTTGAGCCGGTGGGCGAGCTGGGTTTGTACTGGGTTGTCTGCGAAGTTTGTCATGTTCATGAGTGTCACTGTTTGTTTGGAGTTCTCAGTCTCGATGAGTAGGGAGCCAGATTGGAGGGCCTTGACCGACTTGACGGGGCCGATGAACTGGTCCAGGGACCGCTTGATATGGAAAGGGTTGCTACTCCGGAAAGAACCTTTCTTTTTCACAAGTACGAACGCAGGACCTTCGGGGAGTGTTTCGCTGGGGGGCAGTGAGGCCGCCCCCTCATCCAAGATGAAAGGCATGTTGTTTTTCTTTTCAGATGTTAGTCAAGATTATATTGAATGTGGGGGAGCTAAAATAAGAAAGAAAACTAACTAGACAAATGGACAGCTATATAGTGAGCGGTCGGGCCGGTATACCGGGTGCCGAGGAAGCTCCCAACAACAATGAAGTGCGAAGAGAAGAAAGAGGGAGGGATTGTAGGGGGGAAGGGTAGAGTACCCTCGGAGAGAGGTAAGGGAGATAGAAAAAGTCGAAAAGCACCAACAACACCTACCTACCTATACGGTACCACCCACGCAGGAGTTCCAGCACCACCGGTGCGTCACCTGCCTTGATAAAGACAGGTGCACGCAGCCGGTGGTTCTAAAAACGCTAAAAAACGCCCGCTGGTGGTATCGTACCTATCCGGGAGGGATCGCAATTGCCGCAGTGGCACGCCTGACCTAAGCACTAAGCAGTCAAGTGGCTGGTCGATTTGCAATTATTCGAAACTTCATATATGATCATTGATCATGTCAAAATAATAATGAAGAGAACGAAGAGAGAATAATAAAGAGAGAATAATGCAGAGAGAAGAGAAGAGGTAGATTTTTGCATGAAAAGTGGCGTTAACTTGCAAGTTTTTAGGTACGTATACGTACATAGCTCGTATCGTTAGTTGTCACACACGCACATGTAGGTACTAGGTAGGTAATCTTGAAACTCTGTTACGGTAAAATGTCAACTTTTCAAATGCGAGCAAAACTTGAACCGTTTAATTTTGCTGCGTAGGTACCTACATATTACCTTCAAAAATGAAAGTGCAAGCACCAGTCCTGTTCCCCGTACTACCGCACAGTACGCTGGTGATGATTACGGGCCATAGTGCGGACGCTGATGAGCTCCCGGGCAGAATATTACGGCGAAGCCAGACGCCGATCTGCGTATTACCAAATCAGATCGATATTGACGGCAGTATGGACCGGCCCGAGATGAGAGGAGGTGGACGCACAAGCAGAACTCTCGAACCAGCACGTAGTCCCCTGATCTGACCATAGCCTTGCTCTGACCGATAGGCGGCCCGCTTGAGGAGCATCAACCTTCTCGTGCACAATTGCTGGATAGAAATACACGCATAGTTGCCTATCCCAGTCTGGTCCAGGAAAGCTTTTTGACCATTTCGGCTGTGAGAAACTGCTGGTCTAGAATACCTACGTTCCATGTCTCACTTCTTTAGCATATCTTCATTAACCATATGACTGAGATCACGATGCCATAAATATCAAAACTTGTGCATTAATGTAACATCAGACAAGAGGTAGTCGTGCATATCGATAACATCCTCTCCATGTTCCAGGCCGGCAGCATCAGCGAGCCGTGGTCTGATTCCGCCCCGGTGACTGCGGCCGACCCGGGGGCTGAACCCGCCGCGCTACCGGCCACCGTCCCTGAGCCGACATCACCTCACGACAACATCGAAAAGCGCAGCGTCTTCCCCGGCGAGGGCGACAGCCCACCGCCCGAGAAGAAGTCGATCGGATCCCTGGCCCGACAGAACGCCTTCAGCTCGTCATTGTCATCGACATCGTCAGAGTCGAAACGATCTCTGGGCTCGGTAGCGCGCAGCAGCAGTTCGCGATCGTACTCCAAGCGGTCCCTGGCGTCCCTCGCTCGAGGAGGCCTCGTCGGCAGCCAGACTCTCGACCAACATCCCGAGGACCGCGACAAAAGGCACATCGGCGCGTTCGCCCGCCTGGCGGGGTTCGGCTTCCACGGGCCGAAGCGGACGCTCGCCTCGCTGATGGGCCACGCGGACGAGCCCGGTGACGGACTGGGGGAGCACAAAAGGGGCCTGCCATCCATCGCTAGACAGGGAGGCTACGGACTGGGGGAGTACAAAAGGGGCCTGCCATCCATCGCCAGACAGGGAGGCTACGGCCAGTCACCACAGAAACGACCGCTGGCATCTATTGTACGTCAGGGAGGATTCCGCAACTACGACAGGCGAAGCCTCGTCTCTCTCGTGCGACAAGGAGGACTGATGGGAGACCAGAGCTCAGAGATGACATCCGATGGCATCAAACGGTCCCTGTCGTCTCTCGCTCGACAGGGGAGCGTCTTTGGTTGGGACGGTCCAAAGAAGAGGGGTCTGTCGTCGCTCGCCCGGCAAGGCGGATACAGAATGTCCTACGAGAGTAAAAGAAACATAGGATCGCTGGCAAGTCAAGGACTGTACGGCAACCGATGGGATGGAAAACGAAATTTGGCATCTGTTGCTCGTTTCAGTAGTTTTGGCAAGAGAGAACCAGACGATGAAGAGTCGATATCTTCATCTGACTTCAGACAAAGCGTTGACGACGACTTCGAAAAGCGAGGTTTATCGTCTATTGCTCGCCAAGGCGGCTTTGGAAGAAACGAGTCGGAGGATAAGCGCAGCCTCTCTTCCGTCATCAGGCAAGGCGGCTTTACGAGCAGAGGCGTGAAACGAAGCCTGGCGTCGTTGGTGCGCCAGGGCGGCTTCGACGACGGAATAACGGTGATGCCCAGGCCGACGAGGTTTCCGCAGTACCTCGACGACCTCGACATTTCCGATGAGTTCGAGCGTCTGCCGGTGCCGCCCGGCGTCGGCTGGGACTACGCCGACGGCCGTCGGAAGCGGTACCTGTCGGCGCTGGCCCGGCTGTCGCCCCGGCCGGTCTCCTCCAGCTCGTACTGGCCTGACCGGGAGCTCGGTGACCGCGCCAGGGCCGTCCGCAGCTCGGGAGAGGCGCCGGGGGCGGCCGCGACCAAACCGCCCTCACCAGACAGACCTCCGCCCGCTGCGGCCGGCGAGACGTCCTCCACAGAGAGGGTAAAACCCTCCGGGGAGCCCCGCGTCAGGCATAAGAGGAGTCTGGAGCGAGAGGTGCTTGTTGACTCCGAGGAGCCGACCTGGGATTACGACGACGAAGGTCCCGGCCGCCGGATTCCCATGGAGGTCGGATCAACAGGTGAGACGGACTCACAGACACAGCGCTTTGCAGGGGCGGCGCCACGAATTTTTGACTGTGGGGTACTAGGGTGAAAAGGGCCCATGCATAGTGAAAGGAGCCCATGCGTGAAAAGGGCCCTTGCGCGGTGAAAAGGGCCCATACATTTATCATGGCGTAACCAGCGCTGTGCTGGGTAGGGGGGGCAGTTTTTACGCCCCCCCCCGGTCAGTTTTTTTGCAAATATTTAAAAAATGGCGGCGCCCAGCGCCGCCGTTTTTGGTACACCTGTTCATGCATCTTCTCCGCACATGTGAAAATCTCAGACCCGGGTCTTCAAGGTCAGGTCACCAGGTCACGTCAAGTGACCATAAGTCAATGGGAGAAAATTGAAATGCGCCTCTTTTGGACGAATGTCGTTCAAAACGCTCTCAAACATCGGTTCATACGTTTACGTATGAACCGATGTTAGAGAGCGTTTTGTCACAGGTGCAGTTTTCCGATTCAGTGTGTTATGTTTACATATACACACTGAATCGGAAAACTGCACCTGTGACCCCTCTGTATGCCCCTGAGGTCATCTCAGGTCATGAACGGTCACCAGTAGTTTTGTGGCCATAACTTTTGATAGAGTCGTGCTAGAGCGGTGAAAACACGTCAGATGTGTTCAGCTCGACCACCAGCACGGCGTGGGTTAAAGGCACTTGCAATAGCAATCTAATAGTCGACAGTGAAAGATGATAGAACCTGGATGCTTTTCTTTTTTCTTTTTATAAATTTAGTCCGAATCTTTTGATGGGAAGGATTCACAAGGACAGAGCCACCGCTAAGCGAAGTTTGTTGCAGTGACCCTGCCCTCTACCCTCCGATCGTCAAATTCCAGTTCTATGGCAGAATTTAGAGTCCAAAGTTTAATGTGCGCACATAGCCGCGCACGGCCGGTCCCCTCACTGACTTTGCCTGCGCCTGGCCTGTGCGCGCGCACGGCCGGTCCCCTCACTGACTTTGCCTGGCTACGGCCTGCCACCAACCGCAACCATACCTGTCAGGAGGCCCATAAACGTCAAGCGCCCGTCGCGCTTCGAACCCGGACTGTTATAACCGGGAACGCGTGCTCTCACCACGTGGAATTCAACGCTCTTCCAACTGAGCTTACGGGACCGGCTTGCCTCGCCAAAAGACTAAAAACACTTAATGCAGTATTGCATACCTATTACCTACCAACAAAGATAACCAGCGTTATTTGCCAAATTACCATCTATTTGAAATGTCTTCCTTTCGTCACGACAAAGATGCTTTGATAAATTGCCAGCCTGCCAATTATTGTTCATATTACGGAATATGGACGAGTTTCTACTACTTTTTAACTACGGGGTGCTACTGTATGCAGCTAACACTGTGCACTGCTTACTGTATAGTGTATATCCCTCGCCGGACCTATTGGTTTTCTACATACGCGCCGACCGAGGGGGGGGGGGGGCAATAACGACCCCCTCGGCGTTTCGCCCCTGGTGGAGCTAGCGCGTCGCGGAAAAAACGAGCGTGTGTGCCGTTACAAGATTCAGAGATTGATACCCGATTTTAAGGTCCTAGATCAACCGGTGACCTCTGAGATCAGGTCAAGTGCCCCAAGGTGGGGTTCCGTTTTTGATGAATAGCTTCGCAAAAAAAACGGCCGCAGAGCCGCGAGTTTGGCAGCATCGTGTCGCCGTCGCTCCGGCGCGTCGAATCATATACTTTTTGTTTGAGTGAGGTCAGCCTAGGGTGTTGCCTCGGGTCACGGTCAGGTCAGCGACCCCAGGTCACCAACTTATCGAAGGAGGTCATGTCGCATATCATTCGATTCAGCAGGTCTTCCTGAGTCTATTGGTGGCTTTCCCGACTCGCTAGCTCAATTTGATCGGGAGTTATTGAAGACAAATTATGACCTTAATGACTTCATAAATGACGTCAGCAAGGTCAACATTGCAAAAGTAACGCATGAAACCTTACAATAAGTGCATGAAATTATGCTTGAGATAGAAGGAGATCGTTCCCGGCGCCAGAATAGCAGTTTTAGTTTTCATTTTTCCCCATTCACTTTAAATAGTGAGGTCACGAAAATAACCTGACCTCATATGATCTTTAGGAAAAATCCGAGATATACGAGTACAAGTTGTGAGACTCATAATGGATACTAGATCCTGCAAGTTTCATTTCCCTGTGACATCTCCTCTGGCAGTGAGGGCATTGCGAAGTTGCGACATCTAAAGACCGTGCAGACTGCAGAGGTTCACTTATGACGTCATCAGTCAGTGACCTGACCTGACCCGAAAGTGCGATTGGTGTCAAAAGATCCGGCTTGAATCAAAGGTCAGGTATGCCAAGTTTCAGCTCTCTATCGCCGGCGTGTTTGGAGCTATCGCGAAAAAAAAAACTTAGGCCCCGCCGGCCCCTCAGCCGGCGACGGTTGATTAAGACACAATTTCCAGGTACCTAATTACCATGCACAATTTCAAATCCATTATTTTTGGTAAGAAATTGTGCTTTTAGAACGGGACAAGTGTTAGTGTTACATAATCTTTTTGGGGATAGAGGATGGAGCCGACTGCAGAGTCGGGTCGCTTTTCCTGGCCCGGAGTCTGAACGCTTTACTCTTAGCTACAGAAAGAGCCTCTGAGCACATGAAGGGGCCCCCTGAACACTTGACGGGGTCCTCTGAGCTACAGAAGGGCCGTGTGAATACACAAGGCCCTCTGAGCGCATGAATAGGCCCCTGAGAGCCCTCTCTTTATGAGGGCCCTCTGAGCGCATACAGAACGCTCGACGGGGCCCCTCTGAGCTACAGAATGGCCCTGAGTAAACGAAAGAGTCCCCTAAGTGCATGAAGGGGCCCTCTGATCACTTGACGGGCCCCTGATTGCTTGACGGGGGCCCCTGATTGCTTGACGGGGCCCTCTAAGCCAGAAAAGGCCATATGAGTAAGCGACAGAGCCCTCTAAGCAAATGAAGAGGCTCCTGGTTGCGCGTGACGGGGCCATCATATCTTAAAGAAGACTCTCTGAGCATGTAAAGGGCCCCTGAATGCCTGGCAGGGCCCTCTGAGCGACAGAAAAGCTCTGAGCACACGAGAGAGCCCTCTAAACGCATGAAGGGGCCCCTACTTCCTTGATGGGCACACTCTGAGCACATAATTAGGGTCCCTGATTGCTTGACGGGGGCCCTTTAAGCTACATAAAGGCTCTCTGAGTACACGACAGGGCCCTCTGAGCGCATGAAGGGCCCCTGATCGCGTGATGGGGCCCTCTGAGCTACATAAAAGCTATCTGATCATATAAAGGACCCTTGAAAGTTTGGTAGGGCTCTCTAAGTGACAGAAGGGCACTCTAAACGCATAAAGGGCCCCTGAACGTTTGAGGGGGCCGCCCCTATGAGCTACAGAAAACCCTCCACGTACACGACGGGGCCCTCTGTCCGCATGCAGGGGTCCCTGAATGTTTGACGGGGCCCTCTAAGCCATAGAAAGGCCATATGAGTACACGACAGGGCCCTCTAAGCGCATGAGGAGGCCCCTAATCGCACGTAACGGGCCCTCTGAGCTACAAGAAAGCTCTCTGAGCATATAAAGGGTCCCTGAGCGCCTGACTGGGCTCTCTGAGCGACAAAACGGCCCCCAGCGCTTAGAGGGCCCCTGAACGCCTGACGAGGGTCCTATGAGCTACAGAAAAGCCCTGAGTACAAGAGAGGGCCCTTTTAACGCATGAAGGGGCCCCTAATTCCTTGGTGAGGGCCCTCCGAGCACATGATAAAGGCCCTGCTTGCTTGACGGGGTCCTCTAAGGTACATAAAGGCCCTTTGAGTACACAGCAGGGCCCTCTAAGCACATGAAGAGGCCCCTAATCGCGCGTGACGGTGCCCTCTGAGCTACATGAAAACTCTCTGAGCATTTAAAGGGCCCCCTGAGGCCTGAACGTCTGGCTGGCCTCTCTGAGCGACAGAAGGGCCCCAGCGCTTAAAGGGCCTCTGTACGCTTGACGAGGGCCCTATGAGTTACAGAAAAGCCCTGCGTACACGAGAGGGCCCTCTAAACTCATGAAGGGGTCCCTGATTCCTTGACGGGGCCCTCTGAGCACATTATAAGGGTCCCTAATCGCTTGACAGGGGCCCCTCTAAGCTACATAAAAGCCCTCTGAATACACGACAGGACAGGCCTTAAAAGCGCCCCACCGATCAGTAGGGGCCTGTAACAGCCGCCTGTTAAATTTTTCAGCATTGGCCCTCTGTCGGCAATAGTTATTTGATCACTGCTAGAACCTATTTAACGGTTTTAGAGGGCCATTGCACGACTACCAAAAAGTCTTGAAAAAGTTCAGATTGGGCTCCTGACTGTGGGGTACTGGGTATATGCAGTACCCCACAGTCAAATGACTGTGGGGTACTAGTACCCCACGTACCCCACGGTGGCGCCGCCCATGGCGCTTTGGTATGAGTACTGAGTAGATAGTGTGCACTGTGCATCTGACTTCATCGTGGTAGTGTAATGCACCTGACCAATCAAGCATTAATTCCGCGACAACTTGATTCTGGGACAACTTAATTGCATATATAAGGAATTGGTAACCCTATAGATGTCATCCGGGTCAGACCCTCGTCTAACATGGAATTACACAGGTCAGCATTGGGAAAATACCCCATCGTAGTGAACGAGATGCCGACGTGGCTATCTGACTTTGCCCACGTAGCTAGATTTTTTTAATGAACTTGTTTTGACATTAACAACAAAAAGCTGGTTCAGCTGAATGAAATATGTACAATGGAAGACACATGAACAGCCTGATCTCGAAGGTCACCGTTTATTGTTTAACCCTGAGGCTGAGTCCCTAAAATTGGGCACTTATCCCTGCGTTTTGTAACTCGCATGCTCCATGAAGGTCTAGCTCAAAAAGGGGCAACACGAAACAACGAGTGGAATCGCAACCCCTCCCCTTCTCCCCCTCCTACTCGGTAGGTATGTAGAGAACCGATAGACTTACAGCCTTGGCCTTGCGGTCTCTGATCGTACTCGGTTGGCCTATTCCTGTAATCGCACAGGTCACCGCCCATATCTGTGATTGAATTGGCAAGAGGGTTTGGGTCATTTTTGCGGTAGCAACTTCCAGTAAAGTTGATCGAGTTTTGGAAATAGCTCTTGCAATTAGCTTGGCCGCTCTCAAAATCCGTATCAATATCTCCTTCTGAAGCACTAAATCTCAAATCGTCTCTCGACTTTCAACCAGAACTCATCTGGAGCAAGCGGGTCTTATCCCGGGTGCGTCAGCTTCAATCGGCCTTAAAGATAGCAAGGATGATAGACAACAAGGATGATACCCCCAGCCCCAATCAGGCAACGATTTTAGCAAACATTATTTTTGCTGTCGCACAGTTTTCCAACAATTTAACCCTCGCAGTATTGACATTTTCACATCGGTTAGCGTAGGTAGCGGGTGGGTTAGGTCCGTTATACCACGGACCTAACCCCACCCCCCACCCCCCACCCGTACGGCTGGGCCCGTAGTCGTACCCAGCCGTACGGGCCCTGACCGCGTAAAGGGCTTCGCGGGGAAAATCGAGCGCCGTTTTGCTAGTGAAGAGGAAATGCCACTGGTATCTAATTTTAAGTCCCTATGTCATCGGTTGAACTTCCCTGTCAGGTCTTCTATCATGTCTATCTTTCAGGTCAGGTCAGAAACCAGTGGCGGATCCAGGGGGGGCAAAATGGGCATTTGCCCCCCCCCCCCAAACGGCATGATTTTAACATTACGCCTATGGACGATGCATGGAAAGAATCGATAAATTTCTATGGTTTGCCCCCCCCAAAACTCTGAGCTGGATCCGCCTCTGTCAGAAACTAAAGGTCGCCGCTTATTCGTAGTGGGTGTTTACTGTTTACCAATACCAAGACTTCTGCTTTGACAATTTACATACGGCACTTCGTCGGCAGGCTTCACGCAGAGGTCGCTAATGCAGAATTATTACACTTCCAACCGGCACGGTTTCCCGCCCGGAGCCCATGCGGCGTAATTACTGGCTTATAAGCCCAAGGGACACGGCGCGTCTGACAGTGCCAAGGCTCCGCGGACTTCGGTACTGACTGGCCCCTCCCCACTCCCACTATCAGCATCAGCACTGTGAGTCCGTGACGCCCCGTTACGTGTATATGTTACAGACCGTATGAAAACTCAGTCCGTTTGCAAACGGCCTGGCCCAGTCAGGCCGTTTGAAAACGGCCTGAAAAAGCCGGCCGTTTGCAAACCGCCTGAAATATCAGGCCGTATGAAAACGGCCTAGGCAGTTTGAAACGGCCTAGACAGTTTGAAAACGGCCTAGTCAGTTTTCAAACGGTCTGGCGAAGCACAACAGCCTCTGAAGATTGAAATTAATGGATCCAGGTTGGTCGATGATCAGGTTGCATCCATGTGAATGCTTGCGCATTCCATGCCGAATGACTCGTCTACATACGTCGAACATTTTCTTACTGTGTTGATGCTGGGCCCGACCCTATTTCGACAATATTACTAATTATACAAGTTCACGGTCCGCCTGTGTACGGCCATCCAGTTGATGGAGCCTGGTGAAGGCACTACTGGTGAGGTCTGGTGAAACGTATCACTACAAGACTCACCAATTATTTTGCGGCATAAAACACGGGAGCGCGCAATGGACATCAGAGTTCACAGCAGTGGCGCGGGAGCCGGGGGGGGGGGGGGCTAGCGGGGGCTGAGCCCCTCCAACTTTTCGGGCTGGGGGGGGGGGGGCTCGTAATGTATTTGATCCCCCCCCCCCCCCAGCTGGAGAAATCGAAATCGGAAATCTACCAACATAATTTCATAGATTCATACATAGGCGCGGGAACCGGGGGAGGGGGCAGTGGGGGAAGCTTGCTCCCACAGCTCTGGGGCCGTGGGGGCGGTGCCCCACAACTTTTCATGAGGTCAGGAACCGTTGGGGCAGCTTGTCCTCCCCAAATTAGGGGTTGTGGGTCACAAAGGAACAAAGCATGTAAGTGAAAAATCCACCTCTTTCACTGGCTCAGCAACTCATTTGGCAGATTAAAACCTTTATTCCAGGCTGCCAAAACGGTAGTTTCTTTACTCAGCTGAGACGGAATAGGTTCCTGACTTTTTTGCAAATATTTTCTTTTTTTTGTTGAAAAGGCCAAGGTCTAAAAATAAGTGGCCTAAAACCGGTGAGAAAACTAGATTTGGGAGTACCCTAGGTTGATCTACATTATGGTTCAGCTCCCCCCCCCCCCCCCCCCCACCCAGTCTGGAAGAAGTTCCCGCGCCACTGGTTCACATTAGAGTCCTCACCGCGCCCGGTCGACCGCCGCGCCGGCGCGGCGGCTGGCCGGTGGCGTACGCCGGCAATACTTGACCATTGCGGTGGAAGGCGAAACTTTGAAGTCCGGGGGAAGCCCGGGTCGACCGGGCGCTATACGGGCCGGGTCTCAGTTCTGCCAATCTCTTCCTGACCAGGCCTGCATTCGTCATCGGGAAAATCAGGGAGAATTTTCCGGAACTAGCGAGAATCATCGGGGATCACGAACGGTATCGCGATAACGAGACATGCTGAAGATAGGCGCTCAACAACCATTTTCCGACGGAGAATATCCGAGTGACAATATTTTTCCGGATGCCGAATGCACCTCAGGATTTCATGATGCTATGTAATGTCATGAAACGGTCGTGCTTCAACAAACTCAACATTGTCCAGCTGTAACTTTATGCAGACCAGATTGTTTTCAAAATGCCTAGACCGTTTGCAAACGGCCTGGTGTCTGGAAAGTTGTCATACGGCCTAGACGGTTTGCAAACGGCCTGAAATTTAAGGCGGTTTGCATACAGCCTGGAATTTCAGCCCGTATTCAAACGGCCTGACTTTTCAGTCCGTTTGCATACTGACTGGGCTGTCCAGGCCGTTTGCAAACGGCCTGAATCGGGCCAGGCCGTTTGCAAACGGCCTGAGTTTTCATACGGCCTGTAACATATATACTGTCCGAAGTGTGACGTCAGGGGCATTCCACGTCAAATCGAACAAAAATCGGCTGTTTTGCACCTGACCATCAGCGATTTCATTATAAATTTGTGAGCGAGTTCCTGTGTCGCCCCGGACATTACATTGATGTTTTTTGCACATTCTGACCACAGGTCTTCTAAATATAGGGCATCAAATTTTTACAAAATGTTGCATCTTTATATTTTTGAACGACCATAATTTTGGTTGTACTTGTTTGATTTGAATGAAATAAACCTTACTGTTTAGGTAATTTCTTAAGCATTTGTTTAGAATTGCATCGACTTAAATATATGACCTTGAAATTTGCTTAACTCTGTTCTTAAGCACAAAAATTGAAATAGCAAAAAACACGCCACCTTCGATTTGGCTCATTTTCATATATTTTATTGCCTACCATATTCTTAACAACCTGTGAAAAAAATTAGAGTGGGCCATTCATAAGTTTTGAAGAAAATGGCACATATGCAAACGCATGTTAGCACGCGCAGTGGAGGGGGAAGAGTGAATTTCGCCCCACCCCTCCTGTTTTTCGCCAATATCTCATAATATTGATGCGAAATTACTTATGGCTACCTGCCCAGAATTGATTTGCACATCTCATCGTGCAAGCAATAAGAAAATCGGTTCACAACTGTTCTAGTAATAGCGGTGTAAAGTGAACATCCTGTCGCCGCGGCGACGCGGCGACTCGGCAGCCGGCGCCGACCGCTACGCGCCGCCTGAATTGTAGACTGTGCCGGGACGGAACGGAACGATTCCGTCTTTACATCGCGCTCCTTACCGCTGATTACGTTCGATTCGCGTCAAATTTTGTGAGAAGACTAAGAAATGTACAGGCAATCTTATGGTGAAAGAATTCTGAAAATAGGTTGGTAAACAATTGAAATATGAACGTGTAAACACAAAATTGTGACTGCTGCGTTTCCCGCGTCGGCCGATCCCGCCTCAGCCGGCGACATGTCACTCTTAGCAGGACTCTAACTGCCATATTTATTATCGGATTAACTAGAAATTCCCCTTACATACTCAAAAATGTATGTTCTTTCGTATAGTGAAGATCAAAAGACGTGAAGATATCGTTGCGTGATAATGTTTTCGTTGAATTTATTTCATGATGCATTTCCACACGGCTCAAAATTCACCGCAAAATACCGTTTGCCTGAGACACGTTTACAATGGAACGTGAATGCTTGACTACGATGACTATGCATTTCCATTCTCGCAGAGTTTGGGATATCACTAATCAGCAATCATTCATTTCAGAAAGTGTACACAAGCAAGCATGTCTTGACTCTGTCTTTCAAGGTCACGCGCGGTTGCGTGATGTTGATGCATGAAAACGGCGTTTGCCGCGAAAGTTATGAATGGCCCACTCCAATTTTTTCACAGATGGTTAGGAACATTGTGACGGACATAATATGTAAAAATTACTCAAATCGAAGGTGGCGTGTTTTTTTTGCTATTTAAATTTTTCTGTTTTAATTCAAGGTCAAATGCATTTCAAGGTCACTTCAATTTAATTTTATAATTAAAAATCAAAGCCTTATCAATTGCCTACAAGACCCTGTTAATATCATTTTGATACCAGAAAAGGAACCAGAGTTATAAGCATTTAAAAAAAATGATGTGTGGCATTTTTGGCTATATTCGATGGCCTATATCTCGGCGATACGTTATCAAATTTCGAAAATATTACACGTAACTCAGTTTTGAACCATGCCCAGTCTGCCTACAAATTTTCAGAAAAATCGAAGGGGATGACGGATTTCGGTGTTTGATTTGACGTGGAATGCCCCGTCAGCAGTATAACGCCCCTGCGTTCCCTGTCCGCGGTGTGACGTCCCTGTCTGCCTTATCTGTCGTGTGACGCCCTTTGTCCGCCCTGTCTGTAGTATACCCCCCCCCCCCTCCCCCACCAACAGTGAAGCGGCACCTGGGCTCCCTGGTGCGCGCCTACATGATGCCCACGGGTCGCCGCTCGGGCTGGATGGCGCGCTATGGCCGCGATCTGCTGCATCGGCCCGCTGCCGACACATCCCGCTGTGAGTACCGGACTGTTCGAGCGATTTCCGAGCGAAAGAGCCACCCTGAGCGATCCCCAATGACCCAGACTGACCGCGAGCGACCCCTCAGTGACCGCCAGTGAATCAAAAGGCCTCAACTGGCCCTCAGTGAACCCCCAACGACCGTCGGCGACCGCAAGTGACCTCCAGCGACCCTGAAATATTTTAAACGACCCCAAGAAACTCCGAGCGACTATCAGCGCGAGTGACCACGAGCGATCTCCTCCAGTGACCCTGAGTGTCTATGGGTGACCACGAGTGACCGCGAGCGACGAGGGACCTCGAGCGACCCCGTGCGACACTGTGCGACCCAGGACGACCCTGAGCGACCCGGTCTGGCGGCTCCATCGGCCCAGCACCGAGCCGAGATGACGAGTGACGAGAATGGCGTCGGTCGGGAGGATTTTCTTCCATGCTTCGCTTTGCTTAATTCGCGAGTGCGGCAGCTAAATCGTGAAAGTTGTTAAGAACTTGTTCAGAGCCGTAAAAATGGAGCTGAAGAGAGCACGAAGATGCGAGTTAGTTTCTTTGATCTATGAATACTCAGTGGCCCCCATCGGACTTCGTAAAGAGAAGATGTTCCAGAAGTTCGGAAGGTTAAATGGACCATCCATTTGCTATTCAGTCAGCTAAAATAATGCTACGAGCATCTGACGGTTCCTAAACACTGAACTCTTGCTAAAACTGATTATATTTCGCTCGTCATCGTGTTGCTGTTAAATGGTTGTGCTGTAAATATTTGTTTTGTTTGGTCTGCTGCCCGTACTTCTGCAGTACCGTCCTTTTTCAAACATTTAATCATAGATAACATGAATCCGATAACAAAATCCGAATCCGACCGATTCGTGTTATCTATGATTTAATCTATGCATTTTCCTCTTACTGTTGAAAGGAATGGTATCTCACTATTCTGCCTGCATTTTCACGCAGCAAACCTTAATCGTCTTTTTTTCTAATTTTATCCACAAAACGTTCACACCTTAATCGTCTTAATAACAATGTTCTTCTTCCATTCTTGTGATCGTCTCCCTCCTGTTAATTCGGTATGGACGCTCCTCTGTCCGTCTAACTCCCTCAGCGGTTGGGACGCCCCTCTGTCCGTCTAACTCCCTCAGCGGTTGGGACGCCCCTCTGTCCGTCTAACTCCCTCAGCGGTTGGGACGCCCCTCTGTCCGTCTAACTCCCTCAGCGGTTGGGACGCCTCTTTGACCGTCTCCCTCCGTCAGTGGTTGGGACGCCCCTCTGTCCGTCTAACTCCCCCAGCGGTTGGGACGCCCCTCTGTTCGTCTAACTCCCCCAGCGGTTGGGACGCCCCTCTGTCCGTCTAACTCCCTCAGCGGTAGGGACGCCCCTCTCTCCGTCTAACTCCCTCAGCGGTTGGGACGCCCCTCTGTCCGTCTCCCTCAGTCAGCGGTTGGGACGCCTCTTTGACCGTCTCCCTCCGTCAGTGGTTGGGACGCCCCTCTGTCCGTCTAACTCCCCCAGCGGTTGGGACGCCCCTCTGTTCGTCTAACTCCCCCAGCGGTTGGGACGCCCCTCTGACCGTCTCCCTCCCTCAGCGGTAGGGACGCCCCTCTGTCCGTCTAACTCCCTCAGTGGTTGGGACGCGCCCCTCTGAACGCCTCCCTCCGTTACAGAGTCCGTCTCTCCCGCGGCGGCCCGGGACACGGCCGCGTCCGGTGCGGTCACCACAGGTCAACAGCCCGCCTCTCCGGACCCGTGCGTGACGTGACGTGACGGTACCGGCGTCACGATCGGCCGTCACGCCAGCGGCCGCGTCCGGGAGCCGGCCGATCGCGCTAAGTGTCTGTGTTTGGCGAGCTGCGGCGGCGCCCGTGCGTCAGTGCCGCGCGGTCTCCATCATCGTGTCACACTGTTCAGTGTACGCATCAATGTGTGGACCGAGAGGAAACAGGGTATTTACAGACGGACCGGCACCTGACATGGATTGTACTGGCTGTTTTATGTTTTATGTTTTATCCCCATAGCACGCGTTCCATCAGGTGTCAGGGTTACCGCCTACCGGGGCACATCTCGTTTGTTGTGGACAACGCATTCCGCGGCAGTATTCGCCACAATTAATTGGAGTTCAACGCTCGATGCTGCGGCCCGCAGTGTTGAAATCGACGTTAAAATTAGGACGACGATGTAAGGCATAAGAATGTGAATGTCGACCTACGGAGTCAGCCAAAAACCCGTGAGTGGCACGCGTAATATGCTACCGCAGCGAACAAGTGAAGAACGTAATTATGTGCGACAATAAAGTCCAAAGAAACGGCAAGAGCGTGACAGCGATAACAGACAGGACCGATCGGCGAGTGGTCAGGAACTCACGGGGCGGGTTACATGGCACGCATCCGTTTCATGGGTCATGCCGCATTCGTCAGGTGACACACAACGCACGTCTTGGTGTAAGATGGTCGAAAAGTGTAAAAGCGGCGACCCTCGGGGTACCGCGACGTGATATTTGGGACAACAGTAGCATCACCACGACGTGTTTACGGAGCGAGCGAAGCGAGCGGAGTCTTTCCTTAGATTAACGGAAATTTCTGAGTATGAGCGGCCGGCCGGCCGTGGTCACGGTTTTGCGACGCTTATATCTCAGCAACCACTTGACCGATTTACACGCGGTAATTTTTGTAGGGTAGCTTCATTCCTTCTACCAAGTATTGGACTATTCCCGATGCATGTAGGTGACCCCTTATGCACGTGCCACGTGCAAAACGAAGAGGTGTCACTTTTGTAATTGTTGCAATATCTCGGTAACTACTTGGCCGATTGCGCTGAAAGTTGGCATGTAGGTAGGCACCCACTAGGCGATGCATATCCATGTGCCAGAGTTGGGGTGCTGCTGCACGTGCGCACGTGCAGGGGTCGATTCCAGATCTCGAGAACGGCTGGACCGATTGCGCTCAAATTTGGTACACGGTTACGGAGCAGTTAGTAGGGTGCCGTGCACAAGTCAGTTGGGACCCATTTTGCACGTGCGCACGTGCAGGGTGCCGCTTCCAGATCTCGAGAACGGCTGGGCCGATTGTGCTCAAATTCGGCACATCGCTAGAGACCGGTTAGTAGGGTGCCGTGCACAAGTCAGTTGGAGGTACCCCCTCGCAATTTCGCACGTGCAAGGCCCACCCTCTCGCTCGCTCCGTTAGTCGCCCCATAAGGCGCTATGCTGGTACGTACGAGCGCCCGCCGGGAGTGGGCCGCCGTCACGGAGCGGTCCTGTTGGAGTCAGCCCTACCGGTGCCGAACCGGCAGTGGCCGCGGGCGCTCAGTGAGATCTGCGCTGCTCCGACGGATACCCGGTGAGTGTGGGACGACTCCCTCCGCTGAGCGGCAGACCTCAGTCGCCCACACGCGCAGAGCGCCGGACGACCGACCGCCGCGCCGCCCGGAGAGAAATATATCAGTGTCCGGCAAAACGCCTGAGTATGTATTACATGTACAGGATGTCTACAAATATGCGAGCGACATGACACCGGACGCCTGCCGACCGTGGGCAGGGGACGAACATAAAACAGCCAGCGTAATAACGCAATCACATCGGAAATGGGTGCCCCGCGGGGGGCGAATACAGTCATATATGTAGAATTAGCGCGCGGTGTCGGCGACCTGACCTGACCTGGGGGCGGCGCCGACGGGACAGGACTCAGGCCGCCTTCAGGGCCGGGCTGAGATCAGAGAAGAAGACGTGGGCCAGCGCGTCATCGGCGCTGATCCGCAGCGAGGGGTTACAGACCAGCAGCCGCTGTAACGGGTCAGAGGTCGGCGGTCAGGTCATGGGTCCCACACAACAGATAACGCATAGCAGGTCACAGGTCACATACCCACATCAGGCCACTGTCACATACAGAAAGGTCACTGGTAAAAGGTAAATCACAGATCACATGCAGGTCAAGAGTTGCACAGCAGGCCACAGCGGTCGCTAAAAACCAGGCAGTACTTCAGGGCAGACACCATAAAAGGCAGCATAAACTACAGACAATGCCTGGGTCTTTCCAGGCACAGGAGGGCAATATTGTGCGTTGAAAGCACTGGTTTGAGCGCTGCTCACTCTGCCCGAGAGTTGAGACATGGCCGAGGGGCGGGTCAAAGCCCCCAACGATCACTGGGTCAGCGCCCAGCGGGGAGACAGAAAACAGACCGGCCGGCGGCCCTGCCCCGCCCAAAGGTCACACACAGACACACGCGCTAGAAGAAACCCAACTCGAGCGGACCGAGTCTGCGGCCGAGTACAAGCAGCTGCTGAAACTAGGCAAAGTTTGCGCCGACCACTCCCCCGAGACGGGCAAGACACGCCGGCACTAACAGTATACGACACTCCAATTACTTCTGCCGGACCGGCTGCAAAAACTCGTTACCAAAACGTGACAACAATGCCCCACAAAGTGGGTTAAAACAAGAGTAGCTAAAACCAGGGCAGCGGAGTCGATGGATTTTCAGCGACTCCGACTCCGACTCCGACTCCGGCTTTCAAAAACCAGCTCCGACTCCGACTCCGACTCCGGCTAGAATTGTCGACTCCGACCGACTCCAACTCCCGACTCCGACTCCGCAGACCTGACAGGGCTGCGGAGTCGACGGATTTTCGGTGACTCCGACTCCGACTCCGGCTCGGGTTTCTAAAATCGACTCCGACTCCGACTCCGGTCACAACTGTCGACTCCGACCGACTCCGACTTTGACTCAGATTCCGTCTCCGCAGCCCTGGCTAAAACGATGGCAGAGTTACGGCATTTTCGATAGGAATTAGTTCGTTATAGCGTCAACACGTTGATAACTCTTCAGGAAACAGTTATTCACATCCCTCTCCTTTCATCTGTCCCCCATCTCCTGTAACACGGTGGTAGCTGGTCGCACCTCCCCACTGACGGCCACTCCACGGGCGCAGAGCCGCTGACGAGCTGACCCGGTACCCCGTTACGGCAGTGTTGTCGCGTGCTAGAATCCCCCGAGTCATCATCAGGGATTCCGAGAGACCGCTTTTAGCCCACCGCAGTGAAATGGCCCGGCGTCAAAAACAAATGAGGCGGAGCGCTAACGCATCGGGTGCATTTATTTGCAAATTATGAGGAGCAGGAAAATAACACTGTCACCTGCCCAGGAAAGGAGATTTAACGACCACAGACGTTACTTGAGAAAACTACGACACTGGTATGAAAAGCGGAACGTAGAGGTAAGCATGCGTCAAATAAACGCAATGACTATGAGTGATTTGCTTGATTCAAAGGTCTAATGTTAATAGCATGACATAACCACAAAGAAAACAAGATATCTTGTTTTCTTTGTGGGTATGTCATGTTGATGAAGATTTAATAATGGAAACGCGTCCATGCACTATTTGTTCCGTTTTTTCTAAAGGTCTAATATTATTTTAGTATTTTCAACATTATTTTCCATTCTCAATCAACGTTCTTGTCACTGTTATGTCGATCGGTATCAAATGCAAATTAGCCATGCTTTACGGAGTCCTTAAAATGCTGAGTAATATGATAAAAGGCACCAATACAACTAGCGCATGCACTTTGTTCTATCCCTCCAACAAGAGAGCCAAACCTTCCTAAAACCCTCTATGCCTGTAGCCGACCGTCCAGAGAAAGAGCCGCACCCATTTGATTGGAACGAGCGACTTTTATCAAGGCAGGGCGCTTATATTTTCTTACGAGCTTAACTCAAACCTTTTTAATGGAAGAACCGACGAAGTTGATGCAAGCTTAACACAGCTTATTACAAAAGTCCCGGCCTCCTTCGTCCGATGTCGAAATCAGCTTCGTTGGGAGAATTTATAAGTCAAACTTAAAAATTGCCCATATTGATGGAGACATTCCGTATTATTCACCGATTTCAACTGGCTACGGAACTAGCTCACGTAAACCATCTCCGATAGGAATCTCGTAAATAGAATGCCGGATCCCGAGTCCAGATTATCAGCATGGGCAATCCCATGATTTTCCGGCTGAGCTGAGGGGCAGGATATTGCACATATTCAATCACCATTTCCATTACCAACGAGTGTTGTAAGGTCACCCGATTACACCACAGTGCGCTGGTCCGTACCTGGAGCAGGTCGCGCGCCTTGCTGTTCAGCTTGGGCACCACCTGCGAGAGCGGCATGGTGGGCTGGTAGAGCGGGAACGGCTTGTACTCGGGCAGCGCCGTCAGACCCGGCCACGTCTCCTCGGTAGGCGTGCCCAGCAGCTTGAAGATCCGCTTCAGCTGGTCGTCCACGTCCGCGCCCGGGAACAGCGGGCGGCCCGCGTTCGCCAGCTCTGACGGACGGCGAAAGTGATGTCAAACTGATGTCAGTGGCTATTACCAGTGCAATGCAGCGGGCGGCCCGCGTTCGCCAGCTCTGAGGGGTGAAAGTGATGTCATGGTAATGTCATTACTAAGGCCTAAAAACGCGACCAGCCTATGATCACCAGGTATATGGGACCACAGGGATGTCATAATGACAATACAATACAGTAAATAGCAAAAAAGTAACATACTTTATCAGCATATCCCAGCTAATACGCGTTCTCACGAACTCACCGTCATAGCTCCTCACCTCCCATCCGCCCAGCCTAACACATCGCTCCAGAAATCAGTCCTGGCCAGTCAGCGCCACACGCAGCGACCCCTCCCGCCCCAGACAGTACCCCTGGCCAGCGTTCCCGCTCACCGGCGAATATGCAGCCGGCCGACCACATGTCGATGCTGGTCGAGTAGAGTTTGGCTCCGAACAGCACGTCGGGCGGCCGGTACCAGAGCGTCACCACCTCTGCCGAGTAACATTTGACCGGGATGCCGAACGCGCGCGCCAGGCCGAAATCGGCCAGCTTCAGCTCGCCGTTCTGTGCCGAGAGGAGGGGAGGGTGAGCCGGGCTGGGAGCCGGGTGGTGGCCGCAATGCGGAGCGAAAAAGGGGTCTGATATATCAACCACGTTGAGACATATGACATATAAACTGAACGAACCGACTATCGGAGCAACACAACTGGCAACGGGTCAAGCACTGGCCAGTTCCGTAAACTCTCCCCCCCCCCATCCCCCTCTCCTAAATTGAGCTATTAGGAGCGGTCCTTTATTACCTAGTTCTGTATAGTGGCACCACTATCTTTTTCATTACGTAACGCAATGAAAACAACACATCAAATATACGAACCAAATCAAGTTCACAAATTTTCGTACTTAGGTGACGTCAGAATGAGTTCCGACATGTAAATGCGGATACAACATAAATAACTGCCGAAAAAGGCACTCAGATAGTGTTCAGATTCTCATTTTCCGCGAATGCCAGCCATTTATATTCCATTGGCCCCACTAAATCAGCCAAAATCCCAATCAGCCGATCCTCCTCCGCTAATATCGGCTCCTCCGGGATACACACACTACACAGGTGTCCGACGCGCTACTCGCATATTCATGAGCCGAACGCCGCCGGTCCGAAATGAGCCGGTTGTGTGTAAACAGCAGATGTGTCGTCTAATAGACCGCACCGAGCCCTCAGCTGGGGCTGGCGGGCCGGGCTGGGACCTCAGAGACCCACGGCCAGCCGCGGAGGGGCCGAGGGCGTCCGCCCGGGCCAGAGGCGGCGTTTTCCATCGGTACCGTGTCACGGCGACAAAGAGATCGATCTCAGAGGGCGGGCACGATCAGTGAGCAATTGCCGGACCGCAACTGCTGCCGACAGCAGAACAGGGAGTCGAGAGGTGGGGGAGAGGAAGATGGGAGAGAGTAGAGAGGGAGAGAGAGAGAGAGAGAGAGAGAGAGAGAGAGAGTAGCGAGTAGCGAGTAGCGAGTAGCGAGTAGCGAGTAGCGAGTAGCGAGTAGAGAGTAGAGAGTAACGAGTAGAGAGTAGAGAGTAGAGAGTAGAGAGTAGAGAGGGAGAGAGGGAGAGAGAGAGAGAGAGAGAGAGAGAGAGAGAGAGAGAGAGAGAGAGAGAGAGAGAGAGAGAGAGAGAGAGAGAGAGAGAGAGAGAGAGAGAGAGAGAGAGAGAGAGAGAGAGAGAGAGAGAGAGAGAGAGAGAGAGAGAGAGAGAGAGAGAGAGAGAGAGAGAGAGAGAGAGAGAGAGAGAGAGAGAGAGTACCAAAGCAATGATGGAGAACGAATAAATATAGGTCTTATCAGTGGTATCTATATAAAGATTCCGTGAAGCAGCCGGCAGTCTCCGTAATTCAGCAACACAACTTTTTTCTCGGACGGGATGCAGCAGCTAGACTCGGTGAAAGAGCTGGATTTGGGGCCGCGGAACAAACAGGAGCTCCATCACCGGGGCCACAGCGGAAGTTTATTCTTCATACACAGAGAGACAGCGCTCGTCAAAGCCGGCGTTACGGGCACGCAGGTAATAAGGCTCGTTCACCATGCCCCCGTCGGAGAGCCAAACGAGTAAACGGTAATTAAGCAGCTGCCGGTTTCAAGCTAAAAAAACATTCCCGATCCCTGGTCTTGTTTTGATGAGCAGCAAAAACGCCGCAAAGAATGGATAACACCATTATGCGATGGAGTTAATCATCTTTAAAGTCCAACATCAAGCGAACTGAGGAGCTCGTCGCAAGCCGGGCAATTTCGAAATTCCTTGGGTCAAAGCTAGTCTGATGTATGCCTCCCGTTCTCGAGTTTCCACCGAGCGAACAGACTGATTGAAAACTTCGCTGCCCGCGGTCTCATCAAACTGTCGTTGCTGACAGAAATAGATGGCTCCAACCGAGATAACTTACTAATAGTTTCCAGGAAGTGAAGCTCCCAGAAAGTTGCCCCGAACTAGGCGTAGCATTATCCTTTTTTCCAAACTTACTAAAAAGGATGGACGATAATACTATGAACGTCAATTACCAATCAAATGGAGATGAAGCGCGGTAGTCTAACATATATAGCTTAGCTTATATGCCTAATATATGACGAATGGCTATTCTGAGTAACATCGCGACATCTAATGTAGAGTAAAAATGGCCATGGACATAAAACGGTTTGTGTGAAGAATATCTGGCGCAGTGAACATTTCCTTTCTGGCATAGTTCAATTTCGGACCGGTTGGAGCCAGTTCCTTCAGCACCATCTGGTGGGGACGCACCATTTCAGCGCCATCTGAGAGATGGGTTGCATCAGCCAAATGGTGGGACATACGGAGAGATGGAGAGAGGGAGGGAGGGAGATGGAGAGAGAGAGAGAGAGAGAGAGAGAGAGAGAGAGAGAGAGAGAGAGAGAGAGAGAGAGAGAGAGAGAGAGAGAGAGAGAGAGAGAGAGAGAGAGAGAGACGTGCGAATCGTGGCGACTGGGTGCTGATAAAAAGAGCCGACAAGACAGTACCCAGGGATCTGGCGGGCTACTTTACCTTATTGATGAGCAGATTCTGGGGTTTTAGGTCGCGATGGAGGACCTTTTTACTGTGGCAAAACGCCAGGCCTCGGAGCAGCTGAAACCTGCCGAGAGGTCAGAGGTCGATGTCAGATATCGACATCAACTCAAGTCAGCGGAGTAAAAGAGGAAGAGTGAGGAATGTAAAACCAAGGAAACGGCAGCAAATAAAATCCTACATCGTCATATGCCCGAACCCAATGCTTGTGATTTATAAAACGATTGAAGCAGGTTATGGATCACCTATACCACCCCCGTTCTATAAGCCGTAACGCGTTGTGTGCACACTGCACAGTGCAAGGGCAGAGGGCTAATAGCTACAAGTCCGGCGTTTCTTACTGAAGAATCGTGTCGCAGCGCTTCGCAACAAAAACTGTCCATTGAACACCCTTAGTGAGACATAGGCCGGCCGACTCATAGAAACCTTACTGTTAGCAATCCATGGCGAGGTGAAAAAAGACTGCTATAATGCCCAGTGATCCAATGAGACTGGCTGTTTTCAGCGGCAGTTGATCCTTAGATACGCGGACCATTCAGCACATGAATACGCTCCACACAGGCCGGCCTCCCACGGGTATCCTCGTGGCGGCAGGGAGGCGACAAAAACATCCAGCGACTCGACTACTGTTCTGACCGTGGAAAACAACAGCACCGCCCCAGCAGCGACAGCCCATGGAAACAGTCAGTACTCACATGAACGACTTGACGATGTTCGGGTCTATCTCGCCATTGAGCGAATCAAAGTACTTCTTCAGGTCTTGGTCGCAGTGCTCGAACACGATCGTCAGCTTTTTATCGCTGTGAAGAACATCGTGAAGCCGCACGATGTTTTTGTGTTTGAGCTCCTTGAGCAGGCAGATCTCACGGAGAGCCGACGATGGAACACCCTGCGATAGAAACGCAAAAGATCGCTGTCACTGCGATGGCACACCCTGATATTGAAAGGCAAAGGATCGCTGTCACTGAGATGGCACACCCTGATATAGAAAGGCAAAGGATCAGTGTCACTGCGATGGCACGCCCTACGATAGAAACAGTCGTGGTCAGCGTTACTGCGATGCCAAGACCTGCGACAGGAAAAGACAGTCAGGATCATTATAATATCCAGCCCTACAAAAAAGAGGGACCAGCTAGGACCAATCCCTATTATTGCAGATCCTAATTCCGCCTAGAGCGCCAGTCGCTGCCCGCGTGTTCGTGAATCGGGCCACCGCACCTACCTCATCGTCGTCGTCCAGGCGTACCCGCTTCAGCGCGACAATCTCGTGAGTGTCGCGGTTCTTGGCCTTGAACACTGTGCCATAAGTACCTGAAAGTTAGAAAGGTGGTCAGTGCTTCAAACGACATTGAATCAGCAATCAGTACTTTCCAACCCAATTCATTCAAAGCAACCACAAGCAATGGCGAACTAGGGAGCACTTCATTTATTGCACTGGATGATGAAATCAAAGCAAAATTAAATTTGGATCAAACAAAACAAGCGACAGTCAACATATACAGTCATGGAGCAGCATTTACTTTTGATACTCACCTTCACCAATTTTATCCAATTTTTCATATTTCTGCATTGCTCTGTAACATTAAGGTGTAACATTAGCATAACACTAAGGTAATGCTGGCATAGCACACAACACTGAAGGATTTGACACAGCTGTGGACCAATGAGGAGTGTGGTGAATAATATAATATGTTCAATAGAATAATATTCAAAATTTCATATTTTGGGCCCTTTTGCACCTTATTTTTTGCATTTAAAATTAGATCTATCATCTATCAATAAAGTTCCAGCCTGATGGGATTTTTAAAGCAAAACAAATAGGTACGTTCAACCTCTTAAAGTTATTGAGTGAAATCAGATAACTATCTGATGTGAACTGGTATTTGCAGTATTTCCATAACAAACTATGTAAAACCACCAAGTGTTAGATTGTTTCAAGGGGTTATGCTCTTTTCATTCTTAACAAAACCATTTCACAGCAAGGATGTTGACTTGGACTGGCAGGAGTTAGGGAAAGTCATTGCTCTATGCAGCCACCCTGGGCCTCATAAGCTGCCAGGGGTGAAGCCATCACGATTCGCATGAACCCCTGGACTGCCCAGCCAGACCCCTCACCATCACCGGCGTAACCCCACTGCTCGATGGGCCTGGCTTGAGCTACCCACATCAGTTTGAGTTGGTGAATGACTGACCAGTCCAGATCGGGGGTTTAAAGCGTGGGGAAGGGTTACACAGTGCTGAGGATGGAAAATGATGGAAAGATGTGATAGGTATCCATCAAAAGTTATTTTATCACAATTAGAACAGCAGACAACAAAAATATCAAATGGCTAATAACAGCAACACTGGAAAAATAAAGACAATGAATAAAAAGTATTCCACATCCAATGGAAGGACGAGAGGATGTAATAGCCGCTTTTAGTGGATTTCCTTAATACACGTCTGAGTCTGAGTCTGAGTCTGGAACAAATATTAGAGTATATAGACCACCATATATGTCAATTAACTATATCAAATAATTCAATTTTAGCCACACAAAAAATGTCATAAATTCGTTGGAAATTGAAAATAAGGCTAAAAGATTTGCTTTGCCTACAATTTTACAGATCCCAATCACCAAAGCAACAAATGTTCGAAAGCTCAAAACATCAATATCAGCTCACCAGGACAATCAAATGAGCGCCAATAAGAGCATTGATTTGTGAAGTTTCCGAAATCCCATTGGTCCCCTTGAAAGAGAAGTGGCTCGTGTTGACAGTTATTTGAACATAAAAGCACCGGATTCGCTGCTGGACAGCGTTTTTGACGCTTTTGCGGCATTTGTTTGCATGCTGCCCGGCGCATATCGTCATCCTTTTCGTGTCCGGTCACGGTGGCTGTAGGATCTCGTGCCGTGCATATGTTCCGCTTCGAAATTATTTCGAAAACCACCTAAGGACGGATTACAATTAGTACAATTGTTAGTTTTCTTAGAGAACAACTGTCTACAAGGTAAAGTTTGGGACTAAGGTTGTGTATGTCGATGATAAAGTTGCCGTAAAAAATCAGATGTTGGCAGATGGTGTTCATGGATCGTGGTTAAAAGATATTCATATCATGAATTCATTTGTAAATTGTGCTGCAGTCTGTCCCAAGTGACCTCTGATTAGTACTGCTGTTCATGTACTTGTGCTCCGGAGTCCGGACAATGTTGGAAATAAGACCCTTTGCTGGTCCCCTTCGGTTTCAAAAGATTGTTGAGATGTGTGTAACATCTCAACAACATTGCATAGTGCATGTCAATCTTTGTGATGGTGGGAACTGGCAAGGAAAGTGGAAGAATAAAGGGGGTGATTTGACTTGCAAGTCACGAGTGCAGTCTCTGTGTTTAAGTTGCTTTGATCACAATTCACAGCCCTAGCTTGATTTTCTAATCCTCTTTCCCTTGGTATTTTATGATCACTTGTTCCTATGTTTTTTGTATATTTTTAATTTATTTTTTAGCTTATTATAAAAAAAAAATCCTAAAATTAGTGAAGTGCTGATATATTATCATAGGGTAGGTAAGCTATTCCTTTAAAGGTTAAAAGAAATGGTATTGAGACCTAAATTGAGCATTGTTGCAATGTCCTTGTCATTTCACACTGAATTAGGGTTAATAGATAATAGGCATGTAGTGCACTGTGCTGGTGCAGGTAATCTTGTGATGAAATAAATGGAATCAAAGCTAAGAAAATCAGGTTAAATACATACTCACACAGCATCAACTGATGTTTTTTTTGCTGAGATTCATCATGGTTCTGTGTTCAAAAGTTCCCATCTTCTTGCACTTCAGAACTCATTGGAAGGGTTTTTGTCTAATCATGAAGTAGAGTGCCTACAGCATATTTCAGTATCTCAGTGTTTGTTTTAAATCAGTGTAGTTACACTTCTCTGTGTCTGTTATTTATCATCTCTCTTTGCCTTTGATTGCAAACAAGTCGAAACATTTGTCTCATGCACGAAGCTGACTGAAATGTTTCTGTTTACATTGCAGTCGCCGCCATCATGCCGCTGTCGTGCCGATTTTATTCGCAAAAGTTCCCCGAGATAGACGACGTGGTGATGGTGACGGTGCGTCAAATCGCCGAGATGGGCGCCTACGTGCGCCTGCTCGAGTACAACGACATCGAGGGCATGATCCTGCTGTCGGAGCTCTCGCGGCGACGCATCCGATCCATCAACAAACTCATCAGGGTCGGCAAGACAGAGCCCGTCGTCGTCATGAGGGTCGACAAGGACAAGGGTGAGTGGAAACCGCTGGCTGCGCGGCGGGAGTCGAGCGCTTTGCTTTGTCTAATTTCGTTGTTATTTTTCAAGTAAACCCCACTTCTAATTATTCCATTGATTTCTGATGAGCGCGGATAATAGTACAGTAGTAGATTGTGTAGATATCGTTTCTTTTTTTGTCGTTTCGCGGTGTTTTACTTTTCGGACCACGGTATGTACGTATCTTCCAGCCCTCTCATCTCGCATTAATTGTGCCTTGAATACACGTATCAAAAACAAGAGGGTCCTTGCTGATCAATATACCTACATCCGACACTCGATGTAACCTCATTAGTTCACACTTCTTTGTAATAAATGTGGCTTAAAAATATGTCAATAAATAACGGAAAAGCAAGCGAAACAGGGTGCAGTGTTTGCCGTGGCGCCGGTCCTAGAGTCGTACGGGATAGAAATGAATGAAGGGAGATGCGTGTATGAAATGAAAGGATTTGGGTTTTGGTATAAAAAGGGAAAGCAAAGAGCAATAGAAGAGTTGGGATCAGTAAGCTCCAGGGTTGTGCTTGACTCATGAGTCGAGTCAGAAATTTGACTCAACTCTGACTCAAATGAGTCAGATTTGAGTCGAGTCGGATAAATTGTTGAGCTGTTGAGTTGAGTCAGAGTTGAGTCGGACAAAAATATTAAGGCGTTGAGTTGAGTCAGAGTTGAGTCAGTAAAATAACTTTTGACATTGAGTTGAGTCAAACATTTAGGAACATGAGTCAGCTGACTCAACTTTCCAGAAACAAGCTTTTCATCCCCCCCCCGCTTAACAACTTCGCCCTGGTCCTGCTGCCGGACTTTTTCACCCCCCCCCCCCCCCCGCTCAACAGCTTTTTTATCTGAGTCAATTTTGAGTCAACTCACTTGACACAACAAAAAATTTGAGTCAAGTTTGAGTCGACTCATATTTTCATTGAGCCGCTTGAGTCATGAGTTGAGTCAAGGGAAAAAATCAGCTCCTTGTTTGAGTCAGAGTTGAGTCAAGGGAAAAAATCAGCTCCTTGTTTGAGTCAGAGTTGAGTCAGGGCTTTCTGAGGTTGAATGATGAGTCGAGTCGGCAAATTTTTTTGAGTCGAGCACAACCCTGGTAAGCTCGAAACATTGCCGGAGTAGTACCGATGGCAAATCTGCTCGTCTCTTTTCCTGCATTAGCTTGTTTCCAATCTATATTTGCTTGGAACACTCATGCCGTTCTCTGGGTTTTGTACCTAGTGTTGCATTACCGATTCACTGGTGATAGGCAGAAGCTCAGTCATTTGCTGAAATGGAATCGGAACTGTAACATATCAGCCATTTCCTTGACGATTGACACTTGATGCGTATCGGTGTCGGTCGAATCAGCCGTGGAATCCTCATCACGGGACCTGGCCCGATCGTTAGCCGGGAGACCCGAGAGCGGCTGCCGCATTAGGAGTAGCTCGTCACGAGGCCCGTGACCGGCGCCCTGTCCCCCCCCCCCCCCACGCCCGTTGGAACTGGCGGTCATAGTTCAGCGGCGCCGCGCGGGCCCACTACCGGGTTCTCGGGTTACATCGGAGCCTCGGCGACAGGCACGTGTGGCCGGGCTGGCTCATGTGACAAACAGGGCTGCCCTGGGGCTCAGGAGTCACTTCAACGTTTTGTTCGACTCAGGAGGGCGTGGCGAACAATGGTCGAAAGTCGAAACGAACTGTATGTAGATTTTTTTCATCGTAAGCGTCAGTCACTGATACAACAGTTTCCTGTAATGTATCGATGTTACGAACTGTTGTTGGTGTTTTGTTAGTTTTTTTTTTTTTGCAAATATTGCTTTGATTGTTCCGGAACCAATGTTGGAACTGTCGTTTTCGGTCCTGATCCCGGATAATAAAATCAGTCCGGAGAACCGGCCAGCGTTTACAACAGCCAACAGGAAAATCAAATGTTTGGCCTGCTAAATGTAATAGCCGATAAACTGTGTTCCTCTCGATGCTCTTTCTGCATATTTTAGGTGTAATAATAACAGTTTTTATCACAAAGACTGGGAAATTTAGAAGATTTCAGGTGCCGGGGATTATAAATTTGTAGAGCAGATCAAAATCTTTTGAACCCGACGGGGACCAGCAAAGGGTTTTATTTCCAACATTGTCCGGAGCACAAGGCGAACATATCCCGAACCTGCACAAGTTATTGTTTTATATTTGTGAGATCCCGCTCCTCAGTCAACAGCGAGCTGTTCTCTTTTTGTTTTGGCTTGCAGTTTCCACCGTCATAACTTGAAGGTGCTCCCTGAAAATGATCCGCGTTTTATTTCGAAGAACATATTAAGATTCTGCTGATGCTGTCCTCAAGCCGATTTTCATATTTTTATCTTGATTTTCATGCCACCCCTTGCCCATTTAATTGTTATTTCAAATCGGAGTTTTGTTATATTTTACCAGTGGCCTGGGACCGATGCCTTTTAGGCATTCAGTGTTCTATTTTAGCGGCTAAATTTTGTCGTTCGCGTTGTCAGTAGCGCGTCACGTAGCGCGTTGTCAGTACCTTGTGTTTAAATTTGGCGTTTGCCCGTGCGGCACCCTCGGTTCGCCATGGAGGCGTCGCTGCAGGATGACGTGCAGGCGCTGCTGACCTACTCAGCCGTCACCTTCTTCGTGATGCTATTCACCGCCATCACCATCATGGCCTTCTTCACCGTACTGCGGCTGCTCTGGAAGGCCTGGAAACTCATCACATCGCTCTAGCTGAAATATCCACTCCCACCGTTATCCCAATCACCCCTCCCTCCGAGCTGGATAAGTCCGGGCCGCCATGTTGTTACGCGCACCGTCCCGTCGGCAGGCTACATCGACCTGTCCAAGCGGCGTGTCTCGCCCGAGGGCATCGAGGAGTGCACAGAGAAGTACTCCAAGGCCAAGGCGGTGCAGTCGATCCTGCGGCATGTGGCAGAGCTGCTCGGCTACGAGACCAACGAACAGTTCGAGGAGCTCTACCGGAAGACCGCCTGGCACTTCGAGGAGAAGAGCAAGAAACAGGGCTCGGCGTACGATGTCTTCAAACAGGCCGTCAAGTGAGTCATCCTGTCGAAATGCCCTCATGCAGCGTTAACTAAACTGATGTGAACCTAATACGATCAGAATTTTGATGACGTTGGCAATATGTTCATTATCGCTTCTTCTATAAAAAGCCTTAAACATGTTTTTTGCTGTAATAAGGTTTTAAATTTTTATCTCTGCTTACATTTCGTTCATATTTAGATCCTATTTGTTATTTGAGTCCTATACAACTGCACTTACCTACAAGTCCATTGCACTTTTACTCTACCATCCTATCATAGAGCGTCTTACCTTAATAAACATCATTGTTTGAAATTGCACACGTGCCGTGAATCTGTCGGCTCATGTGGCGGTCATTGCGCTGACTGTGCGGAGTGTTCCGCTCGCTCACCCCCTTTGGCTGACCTGCCTGGTATATGCCTGGTACCCGCTGACCTGCCGCCAGTGAGCCGTCGCTGCTGGACGAGTGACCTGCCCCTGCACCCCACCCCTCTCCATTACCTGACCCGCTGACCTGCCGCCAGTGAGCCGTCGCTGCTGGACGAGTGACCTGCCCCTGCACCCCACCCCTCTCCATTACCTGACCCGCTGACCTGCTGCCAGTGAGCCGTCGCTGCTGGACGAGTGCGGTCTGGACGAAAAGACCAAGGAAATGCTGCTGCTCAACATCCAGCGAAAGCTGACGCTGGCCTCCGTGAAAATCCGCGCCGACATCGAGGTCGCCTGCTACGGGTGAGGGGCCGCGCGGCTGACGGACGAAGGGGGGGAAGATGGTTGACGGTGGGGTTGACGGTGGTATGACAGCCATGGAGTGGTAGGTCGGTAAGGGGCAGCTGAGGAGCAATTACTCTAACCATTTGCTCGCTTGGCGTCATAGTGTTTCTTGGTAACGAAATTATGTTAGGAGGGTTACGAGAGTTATGGGCTTGGTTGGCTGCCTGAGATGATAGATATAAATCTAACCTTCTAACAGGAGATAGTACCTACGGTATGTTTTTGAACATCTCTGTCAGTTATTTGCATAACACATTGCACCGACATTGAGCGTCTAGACTCGCGACAGGCTTCGCTGATCAAGGCAGCGCTGGGTCTGCCGCGTTCTGCGCACCATACGGCTCTTTTGATTGCTGCTGGGGTGCCTCGCATCGGTGAGGTGCTGCGAGGCGATGCCCTTCGCGCATTCCGTAATGCTTTCCGCGCTGACCACCGTCTTCGCCAAGCCTACGTCACTGGACTGGCCAGACTTGCTACGTACCCCGAGCAGTTGGATGGGTCGTTTATTGGCCACGTATATAATCTGTGTGGTGGGAATTTCGGCGCTATCATGCACATCGCTGCTGGGTACGTCGATCACGACATAGTCCGGGCACCACTCCAAGAAAGCGGTCTTATAGACAGTTTGAAGATGGTTTTGGCAAGCAACTGTCAGGCCTCGCGGCGCCTGTTAAGACTACTAACCTCCTGAGTGCTGATTAACTGTGTGTGTGGGTGGGGGGGGGGGGTATGTATCTTTTTGTCGCATGACGATGCTGAATAAATAATAATAATAATAATAATAATAATAATAATAATAATAATAATAATAATAATAATAATAATAACGTAACTTTGTGGATGCCTTCACCAGCGATTTATCTGACAGCGGTATGTGTGTGGATGTGTTCGCCCACGCCTGACCGCACCGTTTATATGTGTGCCGCCAGGTACGAGGGTATTGACGCCGTCAAGGAGGCGCTGCGGGCCGGCCTAGCCTGCTCCACCAAAGATATGCAGATCAAGATTAACCTGATTGCGCCTCCCCTCTATGGTAAGACCTCTCTGTGGACGTATCATTAGTGTGAGAGCCTGATGCCCCGAGAGGCTCCGAATAATGTCATCAGCTCTGTCCTCCTGGTTGGGATCCGGAGTCAGGATCGTCTGGAATCCGATATGACCGCGTACTCTCAGATCTAACAGGTAATAGTACTGCATCGCTTCTAATATTTTTTTTTATATGCGTTAGAACCAGTTAGGTATGGCGCAAGCATAGTTGAATTGCACTTAAAAGAGCTGATAGTTTTCCAAATTACCAGTTGCATTGTTACCCGGTTTCCCTTTTTTATGTGCTGCGTTTATGTGCTATCGGCATCTGACTAGGCCTGTCTGTTACGCACTGTGACACGCGTCGTCCGGTGTCGGCAGTTATGACTACGAATACGCCCGAGAAGCAGGACGGCCTGAAAACGCTGGAGGCCGCCTGCGACGCCATCCGGGAAAGCATCAAAGCGCAGGGCGGCAAGTTCGAGATAAAAATGGCGGTAAGTTGAGCTCACTGTTCCCAAATGCGATTTCTGTGGGTTATTCAGGGATGAAGTCACCGCCGCAGGGGATCAGTATTTTGTCGGCACACGAAGGAAGCGAAGAGGGTTGTGTCTGTTAGCGGCGTAAATTATTTCATTTTCGATATCAGTGTCTTCACCAACAAGCTCGCAACATACTCAATACGAATGACACTTTTACGATTACTATGTTATTTGTCTGACTTTCGCCCCTTCTCGTCTCCGTAAACCTTGTTCTTTTCCTTTATTTCATACGAACCTTGCAGCATTGGGACCTTGCAGAACTTGAATTTGTTCGGGTGCTCGTTTGTCTTTATGCCGTTTCCCCGACCCTGGTCGTACTCGGTCTGTCCTGTGTCTGTGAATGGTGTCCTCTTTGAGTGTCTGAGTATCCCCTCCGAATTCCTTCTGTCTGTGAGTTTTCCCTGTAAGTGTCCCCTCCGCGTGTCTGAGTGCCGTGTGTCTCGGTGCCGCAGCCCAAGATCGTCACGGACGTGGACGAGGCGGACCTGCAGAAGCAAATGGACACGGCCGAGGCCGAGACGCGACAGGTGGCCGGCGACGACTCCGAGAGCGGCTCCGGCTCCGGCTCCGACTCCGACGGCGAGGGCGACGGCGACGAGGACAAGGCCGAGGAGTGACCCGCCCAGCGGCCGGCCCGGGGCGCGCAGGACGCACTGGCCCCGTGAACGTGTGAGCGATGAGACCGCGGCAGTGCTGAGCAGGGCCGGCCTCCCTATACCGAACTCTGATCTGCCTCTGGAGTCCTTTCCGCTGCCGCTGTCAGCTCCCCGGGCTGTGGCCAGGCGCGACTCAGCTGCCGCCGCCCGGCCCCTCACTGCAGCTCCTGCGGCCCGGCGCCCCGGCGGACGGACGGACGGGCGGGCGGAGCGGCCGACTGGTGGTGGGACCGCACTGTCGGACCGGCCGGGCGCGCGCGGCCGTTCGCCAGACTCCTGACACGTTCCAGGGTCCGAATGCTTTTATATTTTGGAGTTGCCAAGGAGCGCCGACCGGTTGTGAGGGCGTGGCGCGCTCTGACGTGACGTGACGTGATGAAATAGATGTCCACCGTGACGCCGGGTTTGCGCAGAGTGGCGTGGCGTGAGGGTGAAGGGCGACGGTGAGGTGTCCTCCGATGGCGGTCGGCCTTTGGGCTCGTGATGGATTGAATATTTTCCATGAGCGATGTCGTTCAATATTCTGCTCGTCTGTTTAGGGAAATTGAATTTCGAACCAAACTGTCCTCATCTCGGTGAAGTTTTATTTACGGTCACGTCAAGCAGTTTCATATTCCGTCACTTCCTTGGATGTGAGCGAACACTGATTGGGTGTCGCTTCATGACAACCTTAGTGTTTTGGAATGCACACAGTCATAGCTGACACACATGGTTTGGTTTCCGGGCCTCGATTTGTTTTGAAATTGTGGCCATTGGCCATTACCTCTCAGGTTGGCGCTGCACTCTGTTGTGGTTCAAATCAAAATGATTGCCGTTTCTCTACCTGTTATCAGTTATTGACTTCGAAAGATGGATATGATCACACCATAGAAAAGAAGGGGATGCTTTCTGGCACTCGTTAACCCGCGCTTGGGCTGTGCGTTTTTCTCCCACTACCAATTTGAATTATCTCGGTATGTGAACTTCTTTTCTTCCCTTCCCAAGTATTGTGTATTCACAACCCAGAAGATAACCCAGTCAAAATCACGCGTCAATGAGGGCTTCTTTCGATCTCCATGCTGAAACGATTTGTTTGCAAAATCGTTTGGTCATTGCCGCACAAACCAATGCTCGAGTCTATGGCTCGAGGTCATACCCCTATCTTAGAAAATCGTGTCTCGCCCCACCCGGCTCGTACTCAAAAGTAAATATCCAAGGTATCTCCATGCATGTGGCATTCGCCTGCTCACTTTATGACGGGAAACTGTCGATCCTATCCCCCATTAAATTAGCTCATCGGGCGAAAAGCACTCGACATACCGCATGACGTGTATTGATTTGTGCAGCATCGGCAACACACATTCGCAACTGTGGCAGAACTGTTCGGGCAAAGAGTGGCTCCCCGTACAAGATATCTACATACTAGTACTTTTACATATCCATAGAGGCACGATACCTCCGCAGGTTTATACCTATACAAAAGGCAGTAGCACACACAATATAAGTAAACGCTCAACATTTATTTCAAGGGATGAACCACGGACGCGAACGATGAAATGAAAGCACACTTAGCAATAGCGGGGGCACAACAGGAGTGTCGGGCTCGGGAGGGGCAGTGTTCGGCAGCGGGGACGCCCCCCCCCCCCCCCAGCCCCCTCTCCTAATCAGGGATAAGATCCCAGGGTCCTGCCATACTTCTAACGGGCTATTTCGAGACGATCATGGGCTCTTGGCTTCAAGTTGAAACCGCAGTATCACAGGGAAAGTATTTGATGGTTCTAGCCCAGGCTTGGACTCTGGTAACGTTTTATCCTCGGAGGTAAAAAGAATAACGTTCAAAGCATACGTGGTTATGCAAATAACATGTTCCCATAATTTCTGAGGAAATTTCAATAAAGTGTAGCATCGCTAGTGCATCTCATGCGAGCCCGCCCTCTCGAATGGTGGGCCAACTCGTACTGGCCTCTCCCGTTCGCATCTCACGACGCCACCTGGGCTGTGCCTCGCACGGCACGGCGCCACCTGGCCCGCTTCACGCCCACACGGCTCAGGCCCGGGTGATCTACGCCCGGGTGGCCTACGCCCGGCTGACCTACGCCCGAATTGCCTACTCCATCGAATGTCTACGCCCGGGTGACCTACGCCCGGCTGACCTACGCCCGAATCGCCTACTCCATCGAATGTCTACGCCCGGGTGACCTACGCCCGGCTGACCTACGCCCGAATCGCCTACTCCATCGAATGTCTACGCCCGGGTGACCTACGCCCGGCTAACCTACGCCCGAATCGCCTACTCCATCGAATGTCTACGCCCGGCTGACCTACGCCCGGCTGACCTACGCCCGAATCGCCTACTTCATCGAATGTCTACGCCCGGCTGACCTACGCCCGAATCGCCTACTCCATCGAATGTCTACGCCCGGCTGACCTACGCCCGGCTGACCTACGCCCGAATCGCCTACTCCATCGAATGTCTACGCCCGGCTGACCTACGCCCGAATCGCCTACTCCATCGAATGTCTACTGCTCCCCTCCTGTCCGATTAACGAGTGAAGATTTCGCATACCAAAGTGACCCTTCCGGGGGAACCGGCACCCGCAGTCAGGTAACAATGGGAAGGGTCGGTGGTACCGACCGCCGCGCCGCATGGTGACAGGTGATTCCCGGGACGTCCGAGCGTCGCCTTTCAGACGCATCGCCGCCTTCCCCCCCCCCCCCCCGCCGCGCCGTGCCGCGCCGCACAAAGTAGACGGACCCTGCCGCGGAGCGAACTACCCGACCAGGCTGTCATCATCGGCGGAGAGCCTGAACTGCTTTTTTAATCGTTGAGCTGATCGAGCTTGAGTAGCCATGCTTGCGTATTTCACGCTTCAGCCCTGCTGTGAGCCATGTTTTATGATTTCTCATTTCAGATCTTAACAATGATCTTAGGTAGGAAGAACTGTGAGAAACGCCCCTCCCCCTTAGCCCTCGCCGGTATAGGTGGGGGGGGGGTCGAACAGCCCCCTCTCGGTTTTCGCAAATAACTCGCGTAAAAACCCGCTGATCGCGACGGAACTTTCATTACCCTCGCGTTCATCAATTTTACACCTACCCTAACAATTTCATGACCCTGACGCAAATGACCTTTGACCTGTGACCTACTTTTCGAGACCATGTTTGGCCGGAATCGCGATTCGGCGTATGTCGTCTCCTCTTAGCCGCGCGTTTGCACTCTTTTCGTGGTTTCAAGGGTTCAAACATGTGATATGATATTGCTCCTATGCGTTAGGGTGGGTGTCAAGTTCACTTGAAGCTCAGGACAGGTCACTGACCTTAAATGAGCTCGGTTTACTTTTACATGTTTCTAGGCTAGTTTTTTTAGCTTAATTCGAATTTAGCAACCATATGAGCATTTACGAAGTAGTTTTGGTGCCATTGTAACATGTTACGAAGCTGTCAGAGGCGGTTGACACCTACTACGAATACCCGGCAAAACCACTACTGGTTGACCTGAACTGACCTGACCCGACCTGGCCTAAAAGCATGAAGACATCATCTGTGATAAAAACTAACATGATATTCGTGATCAGAACCCCGAATAACCCCGTAGCAGCCACACTTTATGACCTAACTGGTCTCGATTTTCCCGACTTTTGGGCCATTGACCTGGCTTGGAAGGTCAACCAATGACCTAGGACCTTAAAATTGGGTATCATCGGCTTCCTCTTGTCACGGGAAACACGCTCGTTGTTTCGCGAAGCTCTAGCTCGATCAGGGGTGAGACGGCAAGGGGGTCCAACGGACTTCCCCCGCCCTTATACGTTTGCGGCTGTCAAAACACCAATACTGGCGAGGGGAAGTGTGTCACCGCTAGACTAGTTATTTGACCATGTACTATTAGGTATTTATCTATATTTATTTATTTACGATCTCAAGCCTCCACGTGGTAGGTTTTAAAGCTTACGTCATTGCACAGTATGTCTTAAAAGTACCGCGCAAAGCAACAGTGGATCCATCAAGCCTGACCGAGGAAGGACTGCTAGTCACCGAAACAATGGATATCCTCGTCCATTCCCCAGGTCAATTGGTTCGGTGACTTTCAAATTATAGCAGGCCCTTCCTCGGTCAGGGTTGATGGATCCACCGTCACTTTGCGCGGTACTTTTAACCCTCGCCCTGGCAGGGCATTTGGCTCCTATGGCACCTAGAAACACCAAATTTGGTAGGTAGGTGGGCCCCTTGGAGTTCTCACCCCTGTGCAAATTTGGTTGCTCTAGGTCAATATTTAGGGAGTTTTTGGGGGATATAAATGTAAAAATTTCGCTAAATTAGGTCAAATGTTTTTCGCTTATAACTTTTGATCTAAGATAGAGCAAAAAGAAAAGCAGACTGTACATACATTGGAGTGTTATGCATACATACATAGGTACAAACCATGGTCACAAGTTCATCGGTGCAAAACTCACAGCCTATATAACGCACTATGCCATATACTATTTTAAAGACCTTATCTTTCAACCATTAAACAAAATAATGCATAAAGCACTGGTATGCTGCATTCGAGCGTGAATGAGCTTTTCCAAGACATTTCGAAACGGGGTGTTTTATATTACGGGTATGGTAAGACGCTATACTTTGGTTGTCACCTGATTATGAGTTTCGTTTGCATAGAAAATGCATTTAATGTTCCGTTTTCGTATGAGTGTCAGTAACGTGGCCTTCGGACAATAGGTTTAGACGAAGAACCGTTTCAAAAACCAACAATACTTAACCCTATTAGTGGCAGGCTCCTGGCTACCCCCTATTAGTGGCAGGGGGGGGGCTGTTTACGACCCCCCCCCTTGATATCTCGAGATCTAACGAGCCGATTTTCAAAATTCAAACGGCATTCGATTTCGCTCGACGAGATCTACATTTCTAAAAAAAAAAAAATGTCAATAGGCGGGTAGAGGGGGGTAAAAACGGGCAAATTGCAGATACCTTTTAGACTGTTTATCACGGCCAGGTTTCTGAACCAATCTTAACGCAACTTTTGCCGATCGATAGAGAATGAACCAGGAATTCACATGGATCCTAAAAATATGCATTTTCAAAAATCATAGGCGGATACAGATCATTGAGATTGGGGGTACACAAAAAGTATAGTAAATAAGGTTTTTGTTGGTACTGTTTCTAAAAAGGGTGGCAATGGTCTTGTTATGTTACAATTTTCTCATGAGAGAACGACTAAAATTGTATTGGTCATGCATAGGCGGTGTCAGGGCACCTATGTTGGGAGGTAAAAAATAACCCCCCCCCCCCCTTTTGGACGCCTGGATCCGCCTATTATAGCAAAAACGTGTCAAAAGAGGATGCACAATAACTTTGTATATGTTATCACATGATACCTTTCATTCACTGTTCGTAGAACTGGTGCAGCATCGTGATCTTCGCCCCTCAGTGAGCTGGTCATAAGGTCGCCTGAGACAGTGTCCCTTACGATCCGAGATATAGCTACCTGCAAGTTGAGAAGATGCTTCTTCCTGCAAGTTTCATTTCTCTGCAAAAGATAACTTCGCACTGATGGCCTTCGGATTTTTTTTTTACCAAGTAGGGGCTTCCTTACAACGTGACCGTCATTAGAAAGGTAAATAGTATTCACTTAAAGCAGTGCTAAATGACAGACATACTGATAGATAAATGACCGACATCAGATATCGCGCTACAAACAATCACTGTAGAATTCACAAAACGCACTGATACCTGGCTCCGAAGACATCCATATACCTACCATTTTACATGCTATAAAATGCTTTACAATCCAGAAGTGGCTATATTGCGATGCATTGTTGCTAATTGGGGCAAATAGATGAGGAAAATGTTTAAAACATTCCTTTTGCAGTGGGGCTATATATTGCGCTAGGCAACCTTGCTTGCAAACGCTTAACCCTATTAGTGGCAGGGGGGTTGTTTTTATCCACCCCTCAGGTTTTCCGGAAATATCTCCGAAACCGCTGAAGCTACGATGCTGAAATTTTCTGACTTTTCCTAAAACTAAATTGGGCACATTCCCTGAAAATTTCAAGTTCATAACTTTACCAGGGGCGGCTCCAGAGCACTGGGAATTGGGGGGTCCTATTCGTGAAGCGAGTCCACTGAGGTGTCTCTTTCATCGCACCTACTGTTGGCGTTTTGCAGCCGCTAGCATAAATTATATACCTACCCAAAAATAACTGAAATTCAAACGCAGTTTATGGTGTATCATTCAAGAGGTAAATGTTCTACATGCACATACACAAACGAAGCAATAAGGTACTCAATTAACCCTCGCCGGCCGATGGGGGGACGGCGGGTGCCGCCCCCCCCCCCCTAGGGTTTTTTCCGCGATAGCTCCTAACACACTGGCGATGGAAAGCTGGAACTTGGCATACCTAACCTTTGATTCAAGCCAGATCTTTTGACACCAACGGCATTTTCGAGTCAGGTCAGGTCACTGACCTATGACGTTATAAGTGGACCTCTGCACCGTCTTCAGATGTCGCAACTTCACAACGCCCTCCCAGAGGAAACCCACAGGGAAATGAAACTTGCAGGATCTAGTATCCATAACGAGTCTCACAACTTGTATATCTCGGATTTTTCCTAAAGGTCATATGAGGTCAGGTCATTTTCGTGACTTCCCCATTAAAAGTCAATGGGGAAAAATGAAAACTGCTATTCTGGCGCCGGGAACGATCTCCAACTATCTCAAGCACACAGAATCGTGATTTGACGTACTCCTTGCAAGGTTACATGCGTCACTTTTGCAATGTTGACCTTGCGTGACGTCATTTACAACGTCATCAAGGCCATTTTAGTTTTTCGTCAATCACTCCCGATCAAATTGAGCTAGCGAGCCAGGAAAGCCACCAATGAACTCAGGAAGACCTGCCGAATCGAATGATATGCGACATGACCTCTTTCGACCAACTTCGTGACCTGGGGGCGCTGAACTGACCGTGACCTGAGGGCAACACCCTAAGTTGACCTGACCCAAATAAAAAGTATATCATTCGACGCGCCTGAGCGAGGCGAACACGATGCTGCCAACATCGTGGCTCTGCGACCGTTTTTTGCGAAGTTATTCGCCAAAAACTGAACCGTACCTTGGGGCACTTGACCTGAGCTCAGAGGTCACCGGTTGACCTAGGACCTTAAAATCGGGTACCAATCTCTGCGCCTCGTAACGGCACACACGCTCTTTTTTTCTGACACGCGCTAGCTCCACCAGGGGCGAAACGGCGAGGGGGATCGTACCCGCTCACCCCCCTCCCCTCGGCCGGCGCGTATGTAGAAAAGCAATAGGTCCGGCGAGGGTTAACCTTCCAGGCTTTTATTTCCAAAGGCGTTCACATATGAAGGATATTGACAAAACTTTGAACCTATGCATATTGGCCACTTTGCCCCATACCCTGGGGCAAAGCGGCCACCGGCGTCTTCTCGAGTCCCGATATGAGAAACAAAATAATTGCCTCGTGTACGACTAGGGTATTTGATGGTGACAAGGTTAAGCGAGGATGGATGTTTACTTTATCATCTTCCACCTGTATGTAAACAAAAAAAGGATTTTCATGACAATAAACATTTATTTGCATTATTTGGTAACTCGTGCAACTGAGAAGTGGCCAAGATGATTGCATGACGACACATTTGAATATAAATAATGTTTTTTATCCAGATGGAAGCAACTTATGGCCAATTGGGGGGTGGCCACTTTGCCCCGGCCACTTTGCCCCGCGAATACCGTCTGAGACAAAAATATTCCAGCTTAGCTATTAGTGGGGTAAAAAACATTAAAATTGGTAGAATACATGTACGATAACCATGCAATGCATGGACAAGATTGCTTATAAAAATTCCAAACGGTTATGGAATAACATAACATTTAAAAATTGTAAACATAGTTGGTAACCTGGCAAGAAATGCTTTTCCGTGTTTCACAGAACTATGGTGATGGGCCTGAAACCCCGGTCTGGCTCATTTGAACGACCGTGGAGAGAAGTACAGGGTGGCGCCGGTAAATAACCACAAATTTCAAACCTGTGTTACGAGGAAACTGTTTTGTGCAGAGCAATAATTTTTTGCATTCATGTTCCATGCTTTATGTAAATTGTTGTCCATAGCAAAAGGGAACGTTGCAGCTGAAGATGATAACGGAAGAGATGAAAAGACACGCGGTCATTGTGGCGCTTCACGCCGGCAGCGAGGCTCCCGAGGTCGCCAACATCCTCAAGGTCGACAGAAGCCATGATTATAAAGTCGAGCGGAGCTTGGATGAGTCTGTGGGCGACGTCCCGTCTGTGGCAAAGCGGAAGAAACATCCCCGACGATCTGATGCCGTCGGAGACGACGATTTCATTGCCAAAGTCGAGCACATCGTCGACGATGACACGACGTCGACGTCACCGTCGATGACGGTGACGTCGTTAAACCCTAGATCGACCGAGTGGCTGATGAAGGCCCCATGTGTTCCAACAAGACTCTGTAACCGCCCACAAGGCCAGGGTGACGCAGGAGTGGATGAGCGGCAACGTGCACAGTCACATCACGCCCGAGTTCTGGCCGCCAAACTTCCCTTACCGGAACCCGCTCGACTAAAACGTGTGGGGCGTAGTCGAGAGGGACACTAACAAACACCCACACAACAATATTGACTCTCTGAAGTCAGCCATCAAGCAGATGATGGTCAAGATGGACAAGACCATGCTGACCAAGGCCTGAGCCCGGATCAGGCCGCGTATCGAGGCCGTCATCGACGCGGAGGGGGATTCATCGAGTGAAGTGTGTTCGACAGGTCGCCATCAGTCACCCCAGTTCCAAGCTTCCATTCAATGTACTGACTTTTGCCAAAAAGTTAATGTCTTGTGTGGAGCACATATTGTCTTCATTTATCGGCGCCGCCCTGTATAATTGGAAACCATAAATTGGAACTGACGCCAGCTATGAAGGGCTAAAACGATGGGTGGCCGCTTTGCCCCGGGTGGCCGCTTTGCCCCGGGTGGCCGCTTTGCCCCACTCTCCCCTACCCTCCCGGGAGTAGCTAGCGCACATGGTGACCAAAATTTTTTCCAAAGGCTATGATAGGTTGGCCGCTAATGACGTCAGAGTGACGTCATTTTTGCCATTTTCGACCCAAAAAAAAGGTTTCGCGGGAAGAGCTGTCAGGCCTACAGCTTTAGAGATACAGAAAAATGTTTTGAACATAAAAGGTGTGGAATTAAGAGGGCTACAAAACTGCTATTTCGGTTTTTCGAATTTTTTGGATTTTGACCCCAAAAATCAAAAAATATATTTTTTGAATATAATAGCCGACACCCAGCTAACAGGAAACGTTACTACAACGTTGTCACAACGTCGTGTTTCGGTAAGTTGCGAAATTACGTTTTAATTACGTTGTAGCAACGTTCTGAACGTTGTGAAGCCATGGTTTGGTCCGAAAGTCGTGGTAAAACGTCGTGGCAACGTTTTATTGGTACGTTGCAGCAACCGCGCACTTGCAGCATTATATTTTGATAATGCGTGGTGACATATATGGCCATATAATGCATTTCCTTTGACTTTCAATGCGCATATTCAGTTTTCATCGTTAAATTTGACATATTTTAACACTTGGACTGTTCACGTTGTCAGCTGGTGGTCGCCAACACGTTGTTAAAACGGTTTTTCACAACCTTGACATTATAGGTACTGAATGATTAGCGGTGTTTTTACAAGTAAATTCCGATACCTTTCTCTCCCTATCTCTCTCTAATATATATATATATATATATATATATATATATATATATATATATATATATATATATATATATATATATATATATATATATATATATATATATATATATATATATATATATATATATATATAAATATATATATATATATATATATATATATATATATATATATATATATATATATATATATATATATATATATACCTATATATATAACATGTTTAAATTGCAAAGCGTCATTGGCATGTTTTGCAACATCACAGGCGGAGCTAGAGGCTTGCAACTATCCCTATGTAAACGCGGCTGTTATCCGCGGCTGCCAGCAAGCCACGCGGGCCGCCACTCAGGCGAACGGTGGCTCGCGCCCTGACCTCGCCTGAGGGGCCGTGACGTCAGTGTCACCGGCCGGCGTTCAGAGCCAGCCGGCCGAGCCGCAGTCTACGCGGCGCGAGCGAGCAGTGAGGGCCGGCGGCGGGCGCGGCTGAGATAGCTGGAAGATGAAAGATAGCGCCAGTTGTCTGCGTTTGATGCGATTGTTGTTTTGACTGGTAAGTCAAAGTACCATTTACGAGTAGCATTTGCAAGATTGTGCCTTGTAATATCGTGCGGTCTAGGCTATAGTTCATTGTAGCTCTGGCCTCTAAGGTGTTGACATGTTTCAGTTTGATCTAGCCTGTCGCACTGTTACGGAAAGTGGTGCAGGTATTTTTGTGATTTTTTCATGAATTGAATGTCTGATTTTCCCTCATGTCTTCCCGCAGACGTCCTGCAACTCGTCAGCGCGCCTTGCGGCAGGCCTACTGTCGGCAATGCGGTAGCGAAGTGGCTGTCCGGAAGCTGCGACCGGAACGGGGGGAGCGCAGACCGTCTAGTCAGGCACTGCCAGCTGCCTAGGGACATCGAGGCCGCAAATGAGCCGGTGCCTAACGGTCCGCCGAGTGATCCTCCCAGCGAGGGTTAGTAAAGAAGTGAACTTCCACCAGTTCTGGCGTGCTAGCGGCTAGCGTCAGAGCCGGTAGAACCCAATTCCGTCCCACGCCCCCATGGGGGCGCCCCTGGGCCCCATGCCCCATCACCGATGCCGCCGCCGTCGTTTTGTTTGTTTGTTGTAAATTGACCTGTATGATGTATTGAAATATACACTTCTTACATGCCTTTTTTACAAGTCTAGAGAACGGGAAGAGAGCGTCGGAAACACATTCTGAGTATGTTGCGAACACGTTGAGAGGGCGTTGCGAAAATGTTTAGGACGTTTACTCAGGGTCGCAGGGACGGCAATGCGAAGTAGCGACAACGTGGTGCGCACGTGATAAAAACGTCGCAGAGACGTTGCCAAAGCGTTCTATACTCCTTGTAGTCACGTTGCGGAAACGTGGTGACAACGTTCCAGAAACACTGTTGGTACGTTACAGAAAACATTTCATAACGTTGGCGGGACGTTGTAAGAACAGTTTTGGGACGTCACGGCCACGTTACAGAAACGTTGTGATGACATTCAAATGCATGGTCGGATGACGTTGTCACGCCGTTGTCTGGAGTCTACAAAATTACGTTGTCACAACGATAAATCGGGACGTTGTGGTAAGCATTTGACAACGTTTAAACGACGTTGTAACAACGGCAAATTGTTAGCTGGGCAAATCCAATAAGTTTTTGAATTTCGAAAAAACCGGAATATATGTGATAGTCCCTACCGCCTTCTATCTCCATACCAACTTTGAGATCAATACCTATTTTTTGGCCAAGTTATAGCGAAAAAACTGTTTAAAATTGATGACGTCAAATTTTCAAACTCAAATTTTAGCAATTCTAGACCTCGTAGCGCAAAACAAAGACCACCATTAGACTCCCCTTGACGAGATGCATCGAACCGATGCCCATTTTATGCAAAAATATCAACTTTGAAATCTGACCTCTTTTGACCTGACCTCCACCAGAAAGTGACCTAAACCGTACCTGATGGTCTTATAACCAATACCATTGAGTTGGGAATGAAAAACTGGCCATAAAACATGCATCCCACAACTTTAGTAAAGTTGGGTTCATGTGGTGACCCTTGGTGACCTTTGGTGACCTGACCTGTGAGCTGACCTGGTATGACCAGTGACCTCTAATAGCAACGTATGTACTAGACAACTGACGGCTTATCGCTGATTTTCGACAAAATGCGTTTTACTCGGTGTTATAGCGCTTTCCCTAGAGGCCCCGTGAACGGTGAAACATTTTATCTTTGACCTGACCTGTGACGTCATCGGTGACCCCGAGGTCAATGAAATTTGGTTTCCTTCAACAAATTTGACAGAACTATCGAACGCCGTTTGAATTTTCCGGATCCGTCCAGTAGTTTCGGAGATACGAGGGGGGGGCAAAAAATGCCCCCCCCCCCACCGCGCGGAAGGTGGCTGGGAGGCCCACCGCCTGCCGGGTTAACCAATTTTGAAATAATTACTGCCGATCGATGCAGAATGAACCAAATATTAACATGAATCATAAATATAACCATTTCGAAAAATAAAAGGCGGATACAGGTAATCGAATTAGGAAGCACACAAAATGCAACATAAATCGGTTTCTTCGTTGGTGATATCACGAAAACGTGTTGGCAATAGTCTAATTATGTTACAAAAATGCGTGATAAAATTACCCAAATTAATTTGAAAATTCATAGATGGCGTTAGGGTACCGAAGTTGGCAGGTGAAATCGATCTCCCTTTCTTTTCCGGGGTCCACCTATGATCCACCTGGCACCTCTTGTTCACTTGTGAACCTACAAAAAATGTTCATTTCAATCGCTATTGCATTTGTTATTTTACACACTTAACGTCATGATCTGAGTAGAAAATATTCGCTGTGTGTACACTTTCCATACTTTCCATGTAATTACTTTCCAATACCTTCCAACATTCACTGGACGCGCCTAGATATCTTTTTAATAGCTTGCAAGTGTTCCAGAACTTAACCCTCGCCCATGTAGGGGGGGGGTTGGTGCAACCCCCCCCCCCCCCTGAGGTTTTTCGGAAATAGTGCAAAAACGGCGGCGCGCAGCGCCGCCAAATTTTGGGTACCTTATGGGGCAAACCTTGCGCATCTTTTGATAAAAAAAATTTGACCGGGTCATGTCAGGTCACGGAGTTATGACGTCACAAAGGGAACAGCCTCCGGCCGGATTTTCACAAACTGAGTGCCAACGCCCGAGGTTTCCTGCCGGTGGTACGGACATCGGTTGATGGATCGTGATGAAACTTCCCATGCATGTTGGGGCAAGTATTGGCTATCATATGGTATAAGAAACTTGACCGGGTCAGGTCAGGTCACGGAGCTATGACGTCACAAGAGGAACAGCGTCCGGTACTATTTTTGAAAAGCGCCCGAACCACTATTTTGCTAATTCTTGTCACCTCAATGGGAATATGCAGCAATATTAGCTTCTATAGGGAGCAAATGGACCTCCCAAATCCAAAAATACAATCAGATTTCAAAAATTTAAATTTTGATTTTTCGAATTTCTGCCGCCGACTGTGACCTTGCCGACTTCGGGCGCTCCCAACGCGCCATTTTTAGAGCTAGGGAAACGAAATACATACCAAACGATAGAGAATTGATCAAGCAACACGATAGTGAAGGTTTCAAGTCGATATCTCCCACCGTTTTGCCGCAATCGCCGCGGAAAGTTGAAAAAAGTCTGTTTTTCCGAAAATTTGACCTTTGACCGGTCAAAAGTAGGTCAAATGTTGACCTAGGACCAAAAAATATACCACCAATCGCGAGATCTCGGCGAGAGCAATCCGTTGGTCTTTTCCGCTAAGCTCTACGACGCTCCGTTTTCAAACGCCAAGGGGGGGGGTCGCACCAACCCCCCCCCCCCCCCCTGCATGGGCGAAGGTGGCAGATCGCCGTTTACGGGCGAGGGTTAACTGAATTGAGTCACTCCAGGACAATCTAACTATTACCAAGCCGCTCATCAAATGCTACGTTGCGTATCAATATCACACCCCTTTTTTGGACGCCTAGATCGTGCTATTATAACCCTCGCCCTGGCAGGGCATTTTTCGTAACGCGGCCTGGGGGGGGGGGGGGATCCGACCTCCTGGCGTTTCGAAACTAAGCGTCGTAGCGCTTCCCTACAAAGACAAGTCGATTGCTCTTTACGAGTATTCGCAACTGGTGATACCTATATTTTTATCCTAGGTCAATATTTGACTCCGTTTTGGCTAGTCAACGATCAAATTACGGGGAAAAGCTAAAATTTTCCAAGCCATTTAGCCAATAATGGCAAATCTATGAAAGATATCAACATGAAACTTTCACGACCGTGTTTCTCAATGAATTAGCAACAAAATGATGCATAGTTCACTGCAGTTCAGTCATTACTGGCGTGACATAGTCCCCGGGAACACGAGAGTCACACCCGCCGCTGGCGAGGACTGTCCTAATTGACCTGAGGTGACCTTGTAAAGATCGAGGAACAATTTTGAAAGCATTTAGATGAAGATTGAACCACAGATTCGGATTCAGGACCTCAAGAAACCCTACTAAACACAGACATGCGAGGTCAATGACCTTTGTTGACCTTAGAAAGGTCAATATACGATGTAATGTTTCATGTCCTGTCAAAATCTGACATAAGTCACAGAATAATTTCGTTCTTGTCGATGGGATCGCGTCCAGTTACGCCAGATGTACGATTTTGTCAAAAAGAGTCGGAGGTTTTACCTATTGTGAGGTCATAGCTCGGTGACCTGACATGACCCGAAAATATTTTTACCGAAAGATTGAGCTGAAAGTTAGCATGTAGGTAGGCACCCACTAAGCCATGCATATCCATGTGCCAGATTTGGGGTGCTGTTACACGTGCGCACGCGCAGGGGTCGATTCCAGATCTCGAAGCCGCCTGTACTGATTGCGCTCAAATTTGGTACACGGTTAGGGAGCAGTTGGTAGGGTGCCGTGCAAAAGTCAGTTGGGACCCAGTTGGCACGTGCGCACATGCAGGGTGCCGCTTCCAGATCTCAAGAACGGCTGGGCCGATTGCGCTCAAATTTGTCACATCACTAGGGACCGGTTAGTAGGTCTTGGGGTGCAGTGCACAAGTTATTTGGTGGTACCCCCTCGCAATTTCGCACGTGCAAGGCCCACCCTCCCGCTCACTCCGTTGGTCGCCCCAAAAGGCGTTTTTACTGGTGTGCACGATTACTTTATAAAAATGCTGAAGTGTTGCAAGTAATTGACAAATATTGTCCAAAGCATGCTGCCTTTGTCCAACCAAATTCCGATTTGGGCATAGGACAAAATCGGAATTCTGAAGGTACAAAATCCAATTGGCACCACTCTAACAGATGTGGTAAGGTTTGTGATAGGTTTTACCGAACGGAGATATAGACGATCTGTCAACTGACGAGAGAAGCCAAACTCTGTCAACTGGCTGGTGTGCAGCAAGCAGATATTGATATTCTGCAACGGTTATTTTTGTTGTTGTTTTAATCTTTCTTCAATAAGGTACCTATGTTAGAGCTGTTGTGCCTATTTGTTTATACACCAAACAACATCGGTGATAGCCAGATAACTATTTCATGGCGTGCAAAGAAAGACTGTTCAAGTTACCCAACGGTCGGGTTATTTGGATACACCGTCACTTGACGGAGAAGCAAGGCTTTACTTCACATTTTTCAAAAAAAAAATATGTTCAACTTGAAACTTGATGCACTCTATGGCAATGACTCTTGTCAAGTTGTTGGAAAAGTCAAGGCTGTTCAAGTTGTTCTTAGGACAATAAAAATTTATTTCATTGGCTTCCACTCGCCAAACCCGCTTTCCCTATAGCTCAATCAAGGGATGAATCACTGGGTGGTTCTTTCGACCCCTCCTCACCCTCCTGCAATTGAAGTTAGCCGTTGGCAAAGACACTAATTCGTGCAGGGGTTCATTTTCACTTGTCCTTTTAATGTAATCGGTGACTTAACACGCGCAGTGGAAGGGGGGGGGGCGGATTTCGCCCACCCCTCCTGTTTTTCGCCAATAACTCGCGCCGCAAGCATAATATCAATGTGAAATTTCGGCTACCTGTCCAGAATTGAATTGCGGATCTTCTCATGCAAGAGGTAAGAAAATCGGTTTCCAACTTTTCTAGTAATAGCGGTGTAAAGTCAAACATCCTGCCGCCGCGGCGGCGCGGCGGCGCGGCGGCCGGCGCTAGCCGTTACGCGCCGCCTGAATTGTAGACTTTGCCGGGGCGGGACGGTTCCGTCTCCTTCCACTGGGCGTAGTACTCGCAACCGTTCCACTGCGCGTGTTAAGCCAGCAGGCCAAATGGACAAAAATCCATACAAACCCAGGTGATGCCACGGGCCCACGGCCCTCATCCTTGTCAGCGTCCACTCCCTCGGCGGCGGCGGCGGCGGCCCGCCGTGCCGTGCGCCGCGGCATGTTACCTCTCGCCGCGCCAGGGGCCGCGGGGCGGGACGCTACCCCCCGCTGCGCCAGGCGACCCCCGGGCCTGGGCACCGCCGCGACGGGCGACGGACGACAACAGAGCAAACAAAGGATGGGGCCGCCAGTCAGCCGGCGTAGTGAATGGGTAAATCCTTACTCGATAATACAGCAGGGACTGCTCCACGAACACGGGCAGGCCGTACGCTAGTAGACATTCGATGGAATAGGCGATTCGGGCGTAGGTCACCCGGGCGTAGACATTCGATGGAGTAGGCGATTCGGGTGTAGGTCAGCCGGGCGTAGGTCACCCGGGCGTAGACATTCGATGGAGTAGGCGATTCGGGCGTAGGTCAGCCGGGCGTAGGTCACCCGGGCGTAGACATTCGATGGAGTAGGCGATTCGGGCGTAGGTCAGCCGGGCGTAGGTCACCCGGGCGTAGACATTCGATGGAGTAGGCGATTCGGGCGTAGGTTAGCCGGGCGTAGGTCAGCCGGGCGTAGACATTCGATGGAGTAGGCTATTCGGGCGTAGGTCAGCCGGGCGTAGGTCACCCGGGCGTAGACATTCGATGGAGTAGGCGATTCGGGCGTAGGTCAGCCGGGCGTAGGTCACCCGGGCGTAGACATTCGATGGAATAGGCGATTCGGGCGTAGGTCACCCGGGCTGATCCCGCCCACACGGCGCTGGCGCCCCCTGTGCAGAGCCCTCCCCTCGCTGACCCGCGTCTCGGGCAGTGTTTCTCAACTCCCTCCGGTCCACTCTATGCAGTGGTCCGTCTCCAGTGTGCTCCCCTTCCCTTCTCCCTGTGATTCGTCCCGGCCGGGTCCGACCACTCGGTCCCTCCACCTCCACCCGGTCCGGCCCGTCGCTGGCGGCGCCGCCGGCGGCTACTGGCTGAAGCCGCCGTTGAGCCGGCCGGCGATGTCGACACTGCCGCTCCGCCGGCCGGCCGGCGGGCAGACGACGTAGACGACGAGCACGACGAGCCGGATCAGCAGGCAGAGGCAGGCCACGCCCAGCACGGCGCCGAGCACGGCCGGCACGGCGCCCGGCGCGCGCCAGTAGTTGTTGTCGAACACACCGGACAGCGCCCACACCAGGGCTGAGGGACGCACGGACAGAGTCAGGGTCAGGTTATTTGAACGGGGTCCACATGACACACTGGCTTCTTGTCCGTACACGTCAGGTACCTATCGAAACAAAGAATGGGCTGTGGGCACACGCACAGTGTGTATGCTGTATGGGCACACGGATCCATAATGTCGCCGTTCATTGCTCGACAGGGTATTAGAGACTAGAGGTTGTGGGGGAAGACAATTGGCGATTAGCTAAAGAGCAGACGAACTCACTGAATCCGGGTGATATGGTCCACCGGGTGTACTTGTCAAGCACGGTGAGCTCCAGCACCAGCCAGAGGATGATGAGCGCGCCAAGTACGCAGGCGATCGCCAGGCTGGCCACCTCGTTCGACGCCTGGCGCGGACAGGGGTGTCAGGGACCAGAAGGCATCACCCGGGGGCGTGACTGAGGGCTCAGAGAGCGGCGATATCATAGGGGTCCAGTTGTAATTTGTATGTTTCATAATTTATAATATACATATTTTAGGACTTCAGTTTTTTATACTACGCTACACTACGAGCAGAACTGTATTTGTGATTGTTTTGGATTTAAGTTAAATATTTTTAATAAGCTTTAACGTAATTGCTAAGGAACCCATTTTTTTCAGAAAAGTCTGGGCTAACATTTTAAGTGCACACTAAGTGTGAGGATGAAGGACACATTTTGCCGGGCGGCCGGTGGGTTCCGCAGTCTGTCGTGTCGGAATTCTGTCCTGGAAATCGTATTGCGACACTGGCATGAACGTTTAATTAGCTATTGATCGCTTCAAATTAAAAAGACATTCACCGTTCGCCTACTACGCAACACGGTATTGGCATGTACCTATATTGTACGACTTTCACTCCATCAGGTCTAGGGCTTTGTAAAACGTTCACCGTCACATCATTCACAGCCCATTAGCCCTACCGTAAAACATACGCCCCCGGCGACCGTATATACGCACCCCGGCGACGTATACGATGGCGATGTCGAGGTTGAGCAGCGCCGCAATCGTGGTCCAGGTCGTGTAGACGGCCAGCCCGTTATGCATGGTGACCCGGAGAGCGATCAGTTCCGGGCGGGGCAGTTCCACGGGCACGCCGTCCTGGACCAGCCTGACGGACAGCGGCGGACGTCCCGTTATTTATACGGCAGCGGTACAACCCGCAGTTATTGATCGCTGTCAGCGCGGAATGTCGGCTACCAGGTGCAGGGATACACACCGGTAAGGGCCGGGTGTAGGATGAATTAATTAATCATATATCAATGCATGATATCTACGTAAAGGTATGTGCTGCACCTGCAGTAACAAACCGGTGAACCTAACAACGGCATGGGCAAGTCATTGCAACAACCGTCGGTGACAACAGTCATGAACAGCAATAAGATATATGTGTCTCTAAGCTGGATAATGGACATGGCTGGACTGGTTGACTGTGCTGAACGGCAGCTCAGCTCCTCACCTGCAGAGTGCAGAGTGTTCAGCTGATCCTCACCTGGAGTGCAGGGTGTTCAGCTGGTCCTCACCTGGAGTGCAGGGTGTTCAGCTGGTCCTCACCTGGAGTACAGGGTGTACAGCTGATCCTCACCTGGAGTGCAGGGTGTTCAGCTGATCCTCACCTTGAGTGCAGGGTGTTCAGCTGGTCCTCACCTGGAGTGCAGGGTGTTCAGCTGGTCCTCACCTGGAGTGCAGGGTGTACAGCTGATCCTCACCCGGAGTGCAGGGTGTTCAGCTCATCCTCACCTGGAGTGCAGGGTGTTCAGCTGATCCTCACCCAGGGCCTCGGCTAAGGAATTTTGACTGGTGGGCCACTTGGGCAGCGACATGGACTGACCTTCGTAGCCATAGCCCCCCCCCCCCCAATTTTCGATTTCTCCCCAGATTTCGGCCACTTTATTCTGAAAAAAAACGTCAGGATGGCATAAAAAATGAAAAAAGGGCCTCGACCCCTCCCACCCGACTCTTCAGAGAGAGGAGAGAGTAGAGAGTAGGGACCCACAACCCTCTCAGTGGTGATACTCCGGCGGTGCACATAAAATCGCACAAGTATGCACAAAATATTGACGCAAATAAAACTTTGGACGATAACTTACGGCCGGTCGGATGTTAAAAATCAGCGAGCCCTGAGTGGATCGCTCGCCGACTAGTCGGAGATTCGGAAACGGTCGGATGGGATCGGGCGTTGTCGGGTGGATCGGAAGGAATTGTGAACAGCACGAGTGCAACTTAAGTAAAGTGGGTTGTAGCAGGAACCCCAAAAGGGGGTTGTAGCAGCAGCCCCAACATCTCTGAAAATGATCATTAAGCATATTGGTGTCGCATGGAAAAGAATTGACTCAAAAGCCCAAGCGCACTGTGCAACCCTAATATTTTTCTAAAAAACTAAGTTATGTACGCTTTTGGTGAACAGTGTCCCAAACTTCAGATTTCTCTTTGGTGTCTGAGTGGAAAATTCTAGTAACCCAAAATGCAGGGACGTAGCCAAGGGGGGGCGGAGGGGGCGCCCGCCCCTCCCTTGGGGTTTTCAGGAGGCCCCCCGAAAGGATTCAGGCCAACGTGGGCCGAAGGCCCACGTTGGCCTGAATCCTTTCGGCCTGAATCCAACGTGGGCCGAAGGCCCACGTTGGCCAAAATCACGTCGGAGGCGAACGAAATTCACCCGGGAATCTAAAAAATGACGTCAGAACAATCAGGGCCCTCTGACCAGCCTGACAAGTGACAGCTAGGGCCCTTCTCATCTCCTGTGAATAACCACTAGTGTCTGTGTCTGACCGCTAAGGCCCCTCTGTCTCCTCAGTAGAGAGGAGGCCCTCTGTGGGTAGGAGGCCCTGTGTAGAGAGGAGGCCCCCTTAGAGAGGAGACCCCCTGTAGAGAGGAGGCCCTCTGTAAAAAAGAGGCCCTATGTAAAATAGAGGCACTCTGTAAAAAGGAGGCCCTCTGAACTCTGTAGAGAGGAGGCCCTCTGTAGAGAGGAGATCGTCTGAAGAGAGGAGGCCCTCTGTAGAGGAGGACTCCCTCAGTAGAAAGGAGGTCCTCTCTGTAGGTAGGAGGCCCTCAGTAGAGTGAAGGCCCTCTGAAGAGAGGAGGCCCTTTGCAGAGATGAGGTCCTCGCTATAGAGGAGGTCCTGTGTAGAGACGAGACTCTGAAGAGAGGAGGCCCTACATAGATAGGAAGCCCTCTGTAGAGAGGAGGTCCCTGTAGAGACTAGAGAGGAGGCCCTCTGTAGAGAGGATGCCCTCTGTAGAGAGGATGCCCTCTGTAAAGGAGGCCCTCTGGAGAGAAAGACACCCTCAGCAGAGAGGAGGCCCTCTGTAGATAAGAGGCAATCTGTAGAGAGGAAGCCCTCTGTGGCTGTGTTGGTATTTTTACGATGGATGCAATTACCCAAACCATTTATCAGACCGTGGTGATATTCCCATAGCCATGCTTCGCACAACTCATAATAATTTATTTGACCGGGAAATTAATATATACCTATCCATCGATTGTTTGTTTCATCTACGGCGTAAATGAAGCAAACCACCTGGACCATAGGAAAATTTACTAACGAAACCATGTTTTACTTACAGCAAGTAAACGTGGCATCATTCACACATAAAAAAATTGATAACCGTATAGTTTCAATCTTGCAGACGTCAGTCAGGTCAGAATCGTGACAAGCCTATTGGAAATATTATCTTAATATTATAAATATTATCAATATTATCATCCCATCAAAACATGTAACTTGCCTATTGGAAAATATAATGAACTGTGTCCTGCTTCGAGAAAACGAGTCAAAACCACCCAATTCCTTCTGAATTAGGTACCTACGTCAGGTCAGATTATCTGATATGTAAGCACCCAGGTGGCATTTACTGACAGGGGCACCGGGAAGGATCATCTGAGGTGAGGTGAGGTAATCAACAGTTTTTAGCCAATAAATCACGACATGATGGGGCTAGATAGTTGTTAGTGTACCAAACCGTTCGCCTGGTCATGACGCGCCGATTGGTACCCAGCGTGACCTTCCTAGGTCAGATTTTGAAGTTGAACTATCTATGTAGGTCGTTATAAACCATGTTATTTGTTATGACCTCTGGCGACCTCAACATTGACCTGACCCAAAAAAGTTGTTTACAAAAGTTGTAAGTCGTTCAACGAACTATCAAACGCCGTTGCCGTTTGTCGCTACGATTCGTGCTTTTCGAGTTCTGACGGGGGCCAAAAAGGCCCCCGCCCGATTCAGAGTCTTTCAGAGCCCGCCCGGAATACGGTTAAGCGCTTGAACGATATATGATAATACACCAAGTGTTAGGTACTCTGACCGTCATCCAGTATCCATCCATTCCTCGCAGATCCTCCCCCCCCCCCTCCTGCTGCGGTCCGGCCGCCGCCGCCGCCGCCGCCGGCGCCCGAGTTTTTTTTTTTTGCCAGTTACCATGCCACTGGGAGACTTGTGATATGCGTATGTTTCTTACCGCGACAGCGGTAAGAATAAAGAAACATACCAGTGCGCTCGCCATATGAAAGCTGAACAAAAGTCTGCATTATGTTGTATATGTAATTACATATGTAGGCATGAGACCCTCTGTAGAAAGGAGGCCCCTTTAGGGAGGAGGCCCGAGCTGTAGAAAGGAGGCCCCCGGGATTCCTCCGCCCCTCCCTTGGCCAAATCCTAGCTACGTGCCTGCCAAAATGTGAGAGTGGAAAATTATCCATTCTTATTCTTGAGTGTCATCTTCAGCCCAAATGAGAAATTTTTGGAACGCTGACTGTGAATGGTTCGAAATTCGTCCGACTGGACAGATGTGTGACTGCAAGAATCATACCGGTCGTGAAGACGCATAATATCGCTTGCAGACTTCAATCGGCTGGAAGTAGCCGACACTACCTCTAGTTTGACTCTGGCTTGTATCGTGTATATCGACGAGCCGTCTGAGATCGCTCGCAGGCTTATACCCGACCGTCTGAACTGGTCTGTTCTTTATTCGTAGTTTTTCTTGTAGGGGAAGGTGGGGTAAGACGGCCCAGCGGGGCAAGACGGACCACCAGCCCTCCCGGCTGAACCGCTGCTGGTATCTACTGCTTTATGCACTCACTATGTTTGTTTTCCTTCGTAACAATGGCCACCTTGAGCTCATGCTGCTAGGATGCATAGCTTTTGAGTTATTGAGAAAAATGTTGTTTTTCGTCAAACCGATCTAATATAAGAGGTCTACGGGTGATTCAATTACGGCGCCTTTCTTGCATGATTAGTTTCTATTTTGCACTTTACTGTGAAGAGCAAAGTTACAAACTTAGTTATAGTCACAGTTTAGGAAAGGCAAGGTTTTGCAATGTTGGGCTATTTGACATATACGTCATGATAATGACAAAATTTAGATTTGGGGCAAGACGGACCACTGTGGTCCATCTTACCCTGTGGTGGTCCATTGTACCCTGCATATGGAAAGTTCTTTTCCAAAACATTGACACAAGTTTAAGTAAGCTAATTTTTCAGGAAGGAGTCTTTGTTGCATGTGAGCCATGCATGCAAGTGCTCAGTTAGCATGCATTCATGCCAAACGACAATCAACACACATATTCCCAGCTTTTAGCTGCACTTCTATCACACATGAGTAAATAATAAAGGCTCATTTTGTTATTTTACCATTCTGGTTACTTTTTCTTACAAGAGTACAGAGCAGAAGTGTAACACACATGAACGGATAGCAGGCACTGCTGGGTGGTCCGTCTTACCCCACGTTTTTTCTTGTCTGAGTTTTTGACATGTCCCTATTTAAGAGCATCCACCACCTAGATGTCTTTAAGTTGAAATTTAGTCTTTACACATATCAACAGAGGAAGGATTGAGCATTCCGAAGACTATAAATAATATGAATTATGAGAGCAGTGTAGCAAGATATGCGGCCTCAAACCTTAGCTGGTCCGTCTTACCCCACCTTCCCCTAACCGACTGGTCTGCGGCAGATGCTTATGTGACTGCAACCACTCGATCGATCGGAAAGCTTGCAAGAACTTTCGCAGACCTCGATCGGCTGGAAGCCGCCGACACTATCTGTAATTGACAGAGGCAGACGTCTTTCACGATTATTGCATAAAATTTAAAGCCTCGGTCACACTTCACCGGATTGGACCAACGGACGAGAAACGGACGAGAACTGTCAGCGTCCGGTGATGTCCGTTTGTTTCCGTTGGGCATCCGTTTGTCATCCGTTAATATCCGTTCCATATCCGGTGGTGTCCGGTTGAGCACACCGGACACCACTGGACATGGAAGTTTTGTGACATCACATGGAAATCGAAGTAAAAATCATACAGCAAAGACGTAGGTGGTGGATTTTTTTTTAAGTTGTGGGTATTATAGTCCACCCAAGAGGATATTGCAAACAATAGGTTGAATTTTTTTCACAAGAATATGTTTCACCGATGGGTACTTTACAGCCTGAAAATGTACGATAAGATCTGCTATTTCAATTTGAAATGTGAAAAAATGTGAAAACTTAGATTTTTCGGAAAATTACTGGTGGGCCAAATCTTTGAGGCTGGTGGGCCATTTCGGGTCACTGGTGGGTCATTTGGCCCACCAGTTAACATGTTAGCCGAGGCCCTGTCCTCACCTGGAGTGCAGGATGTACACTGTACAGCTGATCCTCACCTGGAGTGCAGGATGTTCAGCTGATCCTCACCTGGAGTGCAGGGGTGTTCAGCTGATCCTCACTTGGAGTGCAGGATGTACACTGTACAGCTGATCCTCGCCTGGAGTGCAGGATGTTCAACTGATCCTCACCTGGAGTGCAGGGTGTTCAGCTGGTCCTCACCTGCAGTGCAGGGTGTACAGCTGATCCTCACCTGGAGTGGAGGATGTACAGTTGGTCCTCACCTGGAATGCAGGATGTTCAGTTGGTCCTCACCTGGAGTGCAGGATGTACAGCTGGTCCTCACCTGGAGTGCAGGATGTACAGCTGGTCCTCACCTGGAGTGCAGGATGTTCAGCTGGTCCTCACCTGGAGTGCAGGGTGACTGTTCAGCTGGTCCTCACCTGGAGTGCAGGGTGTTCAGTTGGCCCTCACCTGGAGTGCAGGGTGTACAGCTGATCCTCACCTGGAGTGCAGGATATACAGCTGGTCCTCACCTGGAGTGCAGGATGTAAGTACAGCTGGTCCTCACCTGGAGTGCAGGGTGTACAGCTGATCCTCACCTGGAGTGCAGGATATACAGCTGGTCCTCACCTGGAGTGCAGGGTGTACTGTACGGTTGGTCCTCACCTGGAGTGCAGGGTGTTCAGCTGGTCCTCACCTGGAGTGCAGGGTGTTCAGCTGGTGCTCACCTGGAGTGCAGGATGTACATGGCCAGCCAGTTGGTGATGACGATGAGGAACAGGAAGACGGCGGCGGCCGTCATCAGCTCGCGGTCCCAGACGAACAGCCAGGAGATGTTGAGCGCCTGGTTGGTGATGAAGAGCACCCAGAACTGGAGCGGCACCGTCACAGGGCTCAGGTAGACCGGGCCCGAGTCGGAGCTGCGGCACAGCTGCGACAGCGCTGCAACGACAGCCAGACGCTCGTCAGTCGTCAGAAAGGGATGGAGAGAGGTCAACAATGGTCCCTATGGATTGAAATAGAGGGCGAATATCGGCCTCAGTTCTCGCTAAGCTAAACAACCGCCAATGCCACTGGCATCTCGCATGTATATAAATTAAACGGCACACTTAAGTGCCTAGTGGCAATTAATCAATTGACGCAGACAACACATTTGCTAAGTGCAACGTTAGGCGTCATCATGGTGATAACCACGGTGACTATAAATGGTGGTGGTGATAACTAGCTGTTACCAACTGGCGTGAACGAACAGTTCGCACGTGCACTGCCACTGGCGGATCCAGGGGGGGGCCACGGGGGCCATGGCCCCCCCAAAGGCCTAAAGTGGCCTGTTTGGCCCCCCCCCCCCAAAAACGTAAGAAAAATTGCTAAGAAAATATTCCTTGATGGAGGTTTTTAGCCACTTGGTGAAGTAAAGCTTTCCACAGCATAATATGGAAGCAATATGGTAGCAGTGAGGGTCAGTCAAAAGTTGCGCGAGTGGAGTCGACCTTCAAAAAAGACTTGTTGGCACGTGTTTATGGCGCGGTAGCTGGGAGTTGGCGGTGTTTCGCGTGGTGTGGCATCACTGGCGGATCCGGGGGGGGGGGCACGGGAGCCTGAGGTGCCCCTGACAGACCCGTGGTGCCCTTGGTAGGTCTGTGGTGCCCCTGGACCCTGGCAGGCCTGTGGTGCCTCTGGCGGGCCTAGGGTGCCCCTGCTAGGCTGCTGATGCCCCTGGGACCTGACAGGACTGTGGTGCCCCTGACAAGCCTAAAGTGCCCCCAACAGGCCCGTGATGCCCCCGACAGGCCCAAGGTGCCCCTGCGTGATGCCGTGATGCCTGCGAGGCCGGTGGTGCCCCTGCGAGGTCGGTGGGGCCCCTGACAGGCCCATGGTGCCCCTGCGAGGCCGGTGGTGCCCCTGCTTGACCGGTGGTGCCCCTGGCAGGCCTGTGGTGCCCCTGCTAGGCCGCTGGTGCCCCTGGGCCCTGACAGGACTGTGGTGCCCCTGACAGGCCCAAGGTGCCCCTGTAAGGCCTGTGGTACACCTGCTAGGCCTCTGGTGCCCCTGACAGGCCCATGGTGCCCCTGCGAGGCCGGCGGCGCCCCTGGCAGGTCTCTGGTGTCCCTGACAGACCTGGGGTGCCCCTGACAAGCCTAGACTGTGGGGCCCCTCACAGGCCCGTGGTGCCCTTGTTAGGCCTGTGGTGCCCCTGGCGGGCTGGTGGTGCCCCTGCTAGGCCGGTGGTGCCCTTGACAGGCCTGTGGTGCCCCCGGGCACCAAGGGGGGTCATGACCCATGTGGCCCCCCTTGGATCTGCCACTGGTACATATTATATTGATTTGTAATGGCGTTATGGCTTATGCGATATGCAATTGCAGGCACTTGGTATCCCTCACTTATCCCTCATTGGGGGCTCTGGCGGGCTCCTGAGGGCCCACGTCTATCTCCGGGAGCCCTAGACAGGCTCCTTTGGGTCCTTTCAGTCCACTATAGCATAAGAGGTCTCCATGCGAGTCCTATACATCTAAGGACGTACCCTGACGTCTGAGGTACTCAACTGCAGCTCCAATGGTCTCTTACACTGGCGGATCCAGGGAGGGGGCATTTAGGGTCATGCCCCCTTCCCAGAGGCCTAAAGTGGCCCGTTTGCCCCCTCCCCCAAGCGATAATGAAGCACAGTTCAATCAGTGCCTGGCCCAGGAGCCGAGTTAGACCACCTCCCGTTTTACCACCTCCCGGCCCGCAAAGGGACCCAAGCACTGACTCGACGCGGGTTAACTGGTCGACAAAAGCAATAGTAAGTGTTTACAAAGTAATATAAAGGCATGGGTCGGGTGGGCTACCATTTGTATATTTTATTTTTAGTTAAAAAAAAAAATATTCATAGTGTCAGGGCTGTGACGAAAAATAAGTGGCCTAAATCCGATGAGAAAACAGGATTTGGGGGTACCCTAGGTTTGGCTCCTGCATGAGTTGGCCCCCCCCCCCAAAACGCAAGTCTGGATCCGCCAGTGTGCACTGCACTTGGTACAACTAATCGTCAAGTAGCCAGTAGGTGTCAATTGAAGGTGATTTGTCATTTGAGTGTACAGGGTGGAAAGTAATTAGGGTAACTGTGGGGAAAACGCACCCCTGGGTTAAACGCCTCCCCTAAAAAAATCGTAGATCTTATCGACGAATAGGTGTTTTATCCTGGCTTTCAGAACAGTCAGCTGCTTGTTTACGTAGTTCTCTATTTCCGGTTCTGCGTCTTGAGGAGCAGCGTGGGTAGGCGCTGATGTTGGTTTTGGGTGCTGTTTTTGTTGTTTTTACAGAAGATTCCTAAGCTTTTGATGCCCTCTTTATATCACAAAACTTGCTATTGTGCACATCACTCAAAACTGCGTTTTATTGTCATTCTGTTGAATTTATTATGCTGCGGCGTTAGTGGCGCGTTTTTTGTCAATATTTTGTTGACCGGAAATGGAGTGGATGGGGAAAGACGCCTCCTCAATGCATGGGGCAAGACGCCCCCAGTTTTCTGAAAGGGGGGCGTTTTGCACGGTGGCGAGAGTGCAGGGTAGCGCCGTGTAGGTCGGGGCCGAAAAGGCCTCTCCCTGTCCTTTTTTGCTGATATATCCTAAACGACTGCATATATCGTCACCAAACTTTCAGGACTCCTCCGGGCATCCATTTTACACATTGCAACAACATTTTATTCCAAAGGCTATGATAGGTTGACCACAAATGACGTCAGAATGACGTCAAGTTCTGCCATGTTCATCATTTTCTGTTGATGGATGGGGTGGGGGCGCTTTGCACATGGGTGTGGGCGTATTACCCAGGGTGTGGGGCAAAACGCCCTTTTGTAAGGGTATGCGGAAACCTTTTTGGGGGGTTAAATACCACACGCAAGTGTCTTTTTTTGGTCTCAAAGCGTAGTAAAAAGAATGAGCTACATGATGGTGCCCACAGGTTTGAGTAATCTGAATTGGGTTGAGTGTCAGAAGGTTTCGCGTTTTTGACCTATTCACCCTACGCGAACATGTATTTTCTTACAATTTCGCCCGTCAGTGGAGATTCTGTATGAGCGCGGGCTGTTATGGAACATGACTGGTCGTGTTTGTTGTCGCCTTATCTAACAAAAGTGACCTTACTTTGAAAAATGACTTGGAAGGTCTACAACACCTCTCGGCTTCGAGTGGTGCTGACGCCATACGCTGCTCAAGACCAAAATGGGCAAAGAGCTCAATTTGAAGTTGCCAGGGAAAGCGTTTGTGATTATTTTGGCTGGATTGGTGCGGAAGGGACTCGGAACGGTCTCGGCACCAGCATTACTCAATTACACCTTTGGTTGAAGCATAATAAAACTTAAGATGACTTAAAAGGCAAAGCCGTTGGCGGCAGTAAAACCTCGGCGAATTCAGGCGCCGAATGGGTGGTCACCATTTCCGCGACCAAACGACAACAGTCGACCCGAAAACAGGCGAAATGGTTTACTTTGGCCGGGTACCCGATCTAAGATATCACGATTCATACATAAATCTGTGAAAATTCGAAAATCAAGCCGTACAAACAATCGATATGGCCAAAATTCATGAATTAACAGCAGGATTGTCAATTTAAGTTTTCTAAAGACCGCCAAACCTGAACAGAGGAGGACAGGCAGCTGGCTTTGTGGTTGGGTGAGACATCTTCGAAGCTATTTCATCCGTCAAACCTGCAGAACAACGCGTTGGGGGCTGCTGATGCGTCCGACGTCCCGCCCGTCCCAACCTTCAAACATCCGGCAAAGGAACACACATCAGCGTGTTATGAGCGCCCGGATGGTGTCAGAATTGCATGTAGTGACCAACAAGGCCACCAAAAATAAAGTATACAACTAGTGGAACATCCTTCCATACGAGTCTCTTTATCTAATCCATCAATGCACCAAAAGGGGCAAAATGATTGAGCGCACTTTTGTGCCCGACGCAAAGAAACTCTTCTTCATGATTGATGAAGTCCTTCCTCTCACGGCCAAAAAGACGCAAGACTGGTGCTTTGAGAACCCGTTCTTCTTCTGGGCATATAATGGTCAATCTGGGAATAGCCCAGACCTCAATTTGATAAAAAAATATCCAGGCGACTCTTCAGGAGAGCGTCTAAGAGCTGCTAGTAGCCACCAACATCGATTGCCTCACCAGACAGCTCCAGGAGGCGTGGACTAAGCTTTGGCCAACAGTGCTTGACATGCTCATGTCAATTATGCCTGAACGCCTTTGTCAGTGTATCGCACATAAATAGGAATATATGAAAAGATGAAATTTTCATGTCACCGCCGCTTTTTCCATTGCTATAAGACGAAAAAGTATGTTCGCGTAATTACTTTCCACCCTGTACCTACTCGTATCTATCCCTTTTATACCCCTTCGTATCGCACCCGGCCGAAAACCACCGACCGTTCCTGATAGACAAGCCTCATGCAGTCTGAACAGCTACGTAAACGCTATTCCGTCGGTCTGCGCGGGATAAATTGGCCAGCATTTCCCGGCTCAGTGGTGCCATTTGATACCCGGTGACGCCACCGTTTAAAGGTCCGTGGGGCGTGGAGTGTTTATCGGTCACCGCTGCAGATTATCTGTCCTCCAGTCGGCAGCGGTCGGCAGCCGAGACGGCGACCGGTAAACAACTCCCGTATCTTATACCGAGACGACTGGTTATATAAAGCATGCATTTACCAACGATCAACACGTGCAGTATGCCACATTCCGGATGAAGGGACGAACGGGAGAGACGGATTCTGCTTCAGATACAGCACGTGCCATAGATACGCTCCAGATAGAGCACGGGACGGTCGCGCGCTCAGGGTAGGTGCGGCATGTTACCCTTGCAACGTTATGTCTAATGTTATGCACGCCCCAGCTCGTGTCCCGCGGTGGTGACGTGACCATACCTCCCGGCGCATAATGTACGCAGTCTGCAGCTCGTGTCCCCCGGCTGTGACGATACCCCAGGTATACGTATGACGTATTATGTGTAAGCTTGTACGACAGCGGTTGATCAGACAGCTAGCGAAGCGAGGCTCCGCTCTGCTTATTTCTCGGCTCTTATCATACGGCCTAAACGCATTGATAGTTCAGAATCAGTGGCCAATCCCGTGATAGGATTTATAGATCCCGATCGCTCACTTCCTTCTCGGGACGGAAGAGAAGAGAAATGATAAAACACAAGCTGCAGATTTGATATTTCTGCCTAAATGGAACGCGAACCAGCCATGCATAGGATAAGACGAGAATGAGCACAACAGACTGACATGAGGTAAAGATATAACACGTTGAGAATCTAGCACGTGTATAATGTATATGGATAGAAAGGCGAGTAATTAGTAGTAGCGGCCAGGACTCATTATATCTTTGAGCAGTGAGCACCTCAGGCTCCAGAGGCCACCCACACGGCTTGCCGATGCGACTGCACCGAGTGTCCCTCCCAATACCCCGGGCCATGCCCTCATTACTGCGCTGTTTACTGCGGATGCCATCGACGCCACGTGCCAGGCACGGGGAGGGGAGGGGGAGGGGGTGCCCACCCCGCTCCCGGTCAATAACAGAGACCGTGTATACCAAACACATGTGTTATTTACGCCCGGCTCCCGAGGCAAAAAAGTCAGCGGTTGGAATAGCCTGCCTCTGAAAATTGGCCCGTCGACCAAGTTGGCTGATAATTTGCACCTAAAAACCATCCAATGTCCACAGTCGTAGTTTAGTCCACATCCCGTGATCGATTCTGCACGCACTTCTACACACACAGCAGGCTGAAATGTGAACCGTCGATCCGGTTGTATGCATTGTACATACAGTACTCGCGGGGACGATCGATACTGACCGGCCCGCACTGCCGGTTATACGGACACCGTTTGACGGACGGGGACCCCCGCGAATAGCCGGCTCACTATATGGATCGCCTGCATAACTTACTTACCGTATATGATGGCCACCGCCATCCAGGTGTAGATGATGGCCCAGATGATGAACGTCCAGCCCGACGGCGTGATGTACGTGTTGAACCTGTCCGAGACGTTCCCCGTCGGCTGGCTAAATATGCCTGAAATATAAAGAAAACATTGAACATGCCATATACACAAGTCAGCGCTAAAATGGCGCCGAGGGTTTGTAGACTTATGTGTCAGGGACGTTCAAGTTTCACAGCGATACGTTCCCATGCAGATATGGAATGAAATATAAGTACATACTAGTACCTGAAGACACTTTAGGTAATGCATGGGCCGTAGTGTGTAGAGCTCTATAATGATAGGGTGAACCTACACGCCTGTGGCTATAGAAGAGTTGGTGAGCGACTCTTCATTCAATCGCGGACAGCGCCACATAATGAATGAACGTTACGAGATGCCGTTACACATACCGAGGTCGGGGCTGTTGGTGCTCCCGTTGAAGAATAGGACCAGCAAAAAGCTGATAAGTCCGACGACGCTGAAGGCAATGTGGAGAGCAGAACGGGTACTCTGCTCCATATTTCTCGTCATTGTCTTCGTTGGCTGGACCAGCTGAAACACCGCCGAACGTGATTTCAGAATGTGCACTTGAACACTCCTTCGTACTTACAATGTAATTCAAAGACTAACATTTAGGTACTTTATCACATTCTTCTTTGACAATGCTCAGCGAACAATGGGCCAATCGCTATAAGCTGGTCGTAGAGAACGACCTTCAGAATTTAGGTCAAGTACACGACGTCACTCGTCAATGTATCAAAAGAAAAACGACATTTAACTGAGGTTACTGCTCCGAACAAATCGGTTCATAGCTCGTGAAATAACTTCGAGATACATCGCAAAAAACAAGACATTCGAACGATATATATATATATATATATATATATATATATATATATATATATATATATATATATATATATATATATATATATATATATATATATATATATATATATATATATATATATATATATATATATATATATATATATATATATATATATATATATATATATATATATATATATATATATTTATATATATATATATATATATATATATACTTCATTGCATTGTTATGAATGTTAACTACGGTTATCATGAAAGTATGGTATAATTAGCCATGGATGATATAATACGTATACTGTATAGCCATTACCCGTTTTCACGACGGTCTATCCGGCGAGTGCACCTGATTTGACCAAATCTGCACCTAATCTCTTTTACCGCAAATATCTTCATTTTATGAATTTATATCAGTGTTTTAATCGATGATGCTCTCTGATAATACGACAAAGCAGGCATATAAACAATAAGTGTAACCCTAGCTGATAGCTACTAAGAGACACACTGAACCTGATTTGACCAAATCTGCACCTGATCTGCACCAGATGTGCACCAAATGTGTACCAGGACGGCCATCTGGTACACATTTGGTGCACATCTGGTACCTACAGATTAGGTGCAGATTTGGTCAAATCAGATTCAGTGTGTCTCTTAGCAGCTATTTGTCATATTATCAGAGAGCATCATCGATTAAAACACTGAAATAAATTCATAAAATGAAGATATTTGCTGTAAAAGAGATTAGGTGCAGATTTGGTCAAATCAGGTGCATTTGCCGGATAGCCCGTCGTGAAAATGGCTACCATCTACTTATACATAATAGTAGCATCGATATCTATATACACAGACGACCAGCATACCTATAGGAATGTGTACGTATATTGATAGTGACATGTTGGGCTTGTTTAAACGTCCATGTCCACCAGCGGATTCGCGTACCTATATACCTATAAAGCAAATAAAATAAAATAAAATAAAATAAAATAAAATAAAATAAAATAAAATAAAATAAAATAAAATAAAATAAAATATAATATAATATAATAAAATAAAATAAAATATAATAAAATTAAATAAAATAAAATAAAATAAAATAACCTCTCGGGGTCGGAAGAATTAGATACCTATCAAATTATTATAAGCCACACTTCGGAGTCGATCGATCGATGTGTGTTCGTTTATAAAAGCTAGCAGTTTCGGATCATCTCGATTCCTACTGAAAACTATTATCAAACTGAAAAAAATATCAAATTGAATACAACTTACAAGGTTAGTACCTGCTCGGTCCGTCCACGCTTAGATACAGCTTAGTTTAAACAACGCAATGCTAGTTTTGAAGAAGGTTATAAGTTAGCGCGTTTACTTGGGGTCGATATAAGTATCTTAATGTTCTTTTCCGCTTCCCCTTCGAGCTGCCAGCAAACAGACAATTAGCTATGCTATGCGTAACCAACCTCAGTGCAAACCTCACAACCAAGTCCGTCCAGGAAAAACACTGTAGCTGTACAAAAAGGGGCTATTGGTATATTCAGCCCAATGAACACGACACAGACATACTAGCAAGTATACATGTCTCAACCGAGACTGCCCTGCCAACGGGCCGCCACCCCTCCCCCCGCGCGGCGCAATGGTGTCACCACCCAAAACTAGAAACCCTGTCGTGTGTGTCCTCCCCCGGAAAAAGTCCTAACTAGAAAAAAACCGGGGGACCTAGCTGGGGAAAAAAACCACATTTTGTGGAAAAACCCATCTTTATTTAAGAGTGTGGTGCGTGTAAAAAAAAAAGAAAACCCTAAAATGGTGGTGGGTGGGTGGGAAACGCAAAAACATTTCAGAGCGAGAACACTGCTGACTTGCGTCAGACCGGGCGGCCTAGAACAGAGTGACCGCGCATATACACTCAAACCCCGCGCCGCCACCGTCACGTGACACGAGTCGCTCCACCAATCAGAGGAGGCCGCCGCCTCAGCAGCCTTGCCGCCCGGGGCGCGGGCGGCCGCCCGCCTGCCGCCGAACGCTGCTCGCCGAGGCCGGCCCGGCTCCGGGGCCGCCCCAGAGAAGACGCTCGTAGTGTCGCGGAAAAACCGGTTATATCTTGTTATATATAACCGGGCGTATTTTCCGCTTCCCCTTCGAGCTGCCAGCAAACAGACAATTAGCTATGCTATGCGTAACCAACCTCAGTGCAAACCTCACAACCAAGTCCGTCCAGGAAAAACACTGTAGCTGTACAAAAAGGGGCTATTGGTATATTCAGCCCAATGAACACGACACAGACATACTAGCAAGTATACATGTCTCAACCGAGACTGCCCTGCCAACGGGCCGCCACCCCTCCCCCCGCGCGGCGCAATGGTGTCACCACCCATTCAATACATCCACCCAGACACCAATGCGCCATAACAAAACACCCCTTTCCCGAGACCAGCAGACCGAATGGGGGATACAAATAAACAACAAAAGACTTTAAGTCGCCGCCAGTGTCGAGACCAGTGGCAGAGCCCACCCAAATACGTGCTTGGTAGTTGGTTGAAGGTAAGTAATTATTTCCTCAACCTGGCCCGGAGCTTACCAGAAACGCCACGATCCCTAAAACCTGCCAACATGAATGTGAACGATACAGCGGTCACCAATGAAGAACAATATTACATTTATACCAAAACCCTTACAGCAAGACTAACAAGTAACAACCATTAGCATTAGCCACTACTGCGATGATAGCCTCCACCAACTAAAGACCCTCGATATACCCGACGAAAAACAACCATCCATGAGTTCTGTGGCAGTTAACAAAAGCTGTATTTTCCTTTACCTTGAACCCTATACACATACCTATCAGCGCGACCATGCATTTTCCCAAAACTTTGGAAGGGGTTAGAACAGTATCAACGAAGGTCGTTGATAGCCGCCCAGCAAAAAATGGGAGCGCTCTCAGCCCGCTCCAGGAATCAGCGCTCCAAGCCGCCGTAATGACGCCCGCGCTATACCGGGCGTCCTAGCGGCAGCCACCTACGGGTAGACTAGCGAGCCGCCCCGCGGCCGTTGTAGAAGGTGGAAGAAGGGAGCATCCCGAGCAGCACCAGGGGCCGTGAGAAACGGCTTCCCCGGGCAGACTAGCGAGCTGCTTTTTTATTATTGCTAATGTTAATTATTATTGTTATTATTGTTATTATTGTTATTATTATTGTTATTATTATTGTCATTATTATTGTCATTATTATTGTCATTATTATTGTTATTATTTTAGCGCCGTCCCCCCAAAAAAACATGGTAACCCAATGGTTGTTAGGCAACTAACAACAGAGGCCACAGCTACTGTTACGTGTACCTTAATCCCTGTGATATGCGTGGCAATGATAACGACCATGAATGTTACCTAAAGCTTTGCAAAGGTTAAAACAGTGACCACGAAACTATAGGTAATCAGGTCATAGATAGCCGACCAGCAAAAGGGGAGAGCTCTCAGCGCCCGCCGGCATCCACATTCAAAGCCGCCGGAATGACGCCTGCGCTACCGGCGTCCTGGCGGCAGCCACCAACGAGCAGACGAGCAAGCCGCCCCGAGGCCGTTGTAGAAAAGCACATCCCCGGCAAACTAGAAAGCTGCCCAGAGGCCGTTGAAGAAGGGGACTACCACGGGCAGACTTGCGACTAGCGAGCTACACCCGAGGCTGTTGTGGGAGGGGACGCCCGCGGGCAGACTATCGAGCCGCCCCGAGGCCGTTGTAGAAGGGGACACCCCCGGGTAGACTAGCGAGCTGCCCCGGGGTCGTTGTAGAAGGGGACACCCCCGGGCAGACTAGCGAGCTGCCCCGGGGTCGTTGTAGAAGGGGACACCCCCCGAAGGGGACACCCCCCCCGGGCAGACTAGCGAGCTGCCCCGGGGTCGTTGTAGAAGGGGACACCCCCCGGGCAGACTAGCGAGCTGCCCCGGGGTCGTTGTGGAAGGGGACACCCCCGGGCAGACTAGCGAGCTGCCCCGATGCCTTTGTAGAAGGGGACACCCCCGGGCAGACTAGCGAGCTGCCCCGATGCCTTTGTAGAAGGGGACACCCCCGGGCAGACTAGCGAGCTGCCCCGAGGCCGTTGTGAAGGGGACACCCCCGGGCAGACTAGCGAGCTGTCCCGGGTTCGTAGAAGGGGACACCCCCGGGCAGACTAACGAGCTGCACCGAGGCCGTTGTAGGAGAGGATATCCCCGGGCAGACTAGCGAGCTGCCTCGGGGTCGTTGTAGAAGGGGATACCCCCGGGCAGACTAGCGAGCTTCACCCGGGACTTGTAGAATTGGGCATCCCAAGATTCTCCAAATGTTTAGGGCAATTACCCGACCTGAATACCAAAATACCCGCTGTTGAAATCTGATAGTATCCGCATCCCCCCGCCACGGGCAACAAGCTTGCCTTCCCGCTAAGCTCCGGATTGATCAGGGACCAAAAGACCGGCATACAGACAGCCCCTACGCTGTAAACAGGCCAATATGGGTAAAAATTGCCGTAGCTTCCTAGCTCGACACGTTTTGGAAGTGTTTACTGCCTCCAAACGCCGAGCTGCCTCAATGTCACCCATAGAAGGTACAGTAACTCACCCACCAACCAATCATAGGCAGGTCCTGAGTGACAAAAGTACACGACCTGAGTACACACAACCAGGTTGCTATCATAAAAATGTTAGAAATTACTCGGAACATCGTATGGTAAAATTAAAATTCCAACCACTCAATGACCCCCGGTGACGCCGACAGCGCACGCAGCAACCGCGCGCGACCCCTGACAGCGCGCCTCCGAATAAATTAATAAAAAATATATAACGCTTGGAAAAAGGCCATACATCACAAAAAACAGCTCACCTCCCAAGGGGTACGCTCACTACGCCAAACCTTACGCCAGTATCAGTTGTCCTGTATGGGAACCACGTGTCAACCATAGCCAGGCATAACCAACGACAACTCTACAAACTCAACTCCCAACCCTCAACACCAACACCACCGGTTAACACCGGCCCACCTCAGTGGCCACTCAACACCTAAGCCGGCCAGGTCGCGCGCTTGGAGCTGCTACCCCTTGGAAGAATGAGCTGAATCCATTTAAACGGAGTGTAGAATGCCAATATCCAGCGTTCTAAGCAAAAGCAAAGGTATAACAAATTCCATCTAAAGTGATCAAGTACCTACCTACCGGAGCGATACGTAAACCCCCCAGTTACTTGAATATCCTGGGCAACATTTGGTGTTGACCAGTGAAGCGCCATCAATAAATTGTTTTTTATATTGTTTGTTTGTTTTTATTTTTACTTTATAATTCTTTTAGTTTTTTTTTTATTTCATATACCTACATTTTTTATACCTAACCCCCATTTACCCAAAATAACCTAAGCGCAATTGGCGTTGATCAGTGAAGCGCCATAAACTACTAATAAAACTCATCGCTCCGACAGCGCCACGCCACTATAGCTGAGCCCGCCATTCACGGGGTGCGCTCACCATGGCAAACCTTATGCCAGTAGCCGTTTACCTGCATGGGAACCAAGGTTCAACCATAGCCAGGCATAACCGGACAACTCACCAAATTCAACCACCGCTCACAACACCATCACCACCTCATTGGTGAACCGCACTGGCCCACATCAGTGGCCAGTGCCACCCAACACGTAACCCGGCCAGGTTCTGCACTTGGAGCCGCTATCCCGTGAAAAAAAAAAATGAGCTGAATTCACCCATACAGAGTGTGGAACGGCTAAGTCCAGCGATCTAAGAGAAGAAAACAATAAGACCCCTAGTTTGTAAATGATGAGTTGTAACCGATGAGTTTTTTTTTTTATTACCTACCCCTCCCAAAACAAATTAATATTTTAACTGGAAATAAACCATACCCAGCCATAAACCACTTCAAATAACTCCGCAACTAGCCCATTTTCCACCTCTTACTAACCATACACCCGGACCAGTTAGGCATCCCACCAACCCCTCCATTATTAACAAATTGCATACGAACTTTATCAGCCATCAAAGTATAAAAAACAATCAACGTCCTTGCAAAAGCAATATTGCATACAGAACACTCATTAATAATTGAAAAATACTTCTTAGCGAAAGAACCCACAAAAAAACTGAATTTCACACTCCCTTTGCTCTGCGACGGTTGCACTAGATCACCAAAAAACACGGCCAAGGCGGCCACAACCGAGCTGCGACCATCAGGACAGCTCAACACTCAGTCAGTACTGAGTGAGTGACGTCAACCCTGATACTGGCGAGGGGTACCAGTGCCCAAAAATTTGATTTAGGTGGGAAACGTCACCCAAATGAAAATCACTGTTCACTCGCCTCCAATTTTTAATAGCCCATTTTCCACTCCCATTTTTACCCAGAAAAAGCATTTGCATGGATGGATAGCCATTTTACTTCCCACATTATACCAGCCTTTTATGAAATTTCGCCGCGCATCCTTTTTCACTCTTGTTAGGCCTTATTTGACCATCAATTTTCCACTCTTATCCCTTTTTGGTGAGAAATTTTCATAGACCCGGGAACAGGGGGGGCAGCGGGGGTGCTTGCCCCCCCCTTTTGAGAGCCGTGGGGGCGTCGCCCCCTCAACATTGAGGCAGCGAGAAAGGACCTTTCCTCCCTTTTCCGGACTTCTTTCCTTCTTGTTTCCTTTATATATCTTATCAGGACACGGCCTTTCCTTGCCATCTGAAGGGTTTCTGCCGATACAGTATCGATTTGATATCTGCTATTGTCATCCCACTTTGGTTTGGGCCTGACCCCGGCCATAGTTTGGCAGGCCAGCTTTTACATACATATACTGGACTATTTTGAGCCAACCTTGAGAAATACATAACGTACAACGGTGGTAAAATCGTTGCTATAGGTATAACACAGTTTACCCGCCCCGGGTGTGAGGGAGGGGTGTGGGGCAACGAGTGCACTGACGTGGCACCCACGGAAGGCCGGTATGGGATTAAAGCTCAGCGACACCTTGGGCCTGTATGGTACCCCCGGTTATCGGTAGCATCCTCAGAATCACCGGCGTAGGGCCCTTAGAGCCGCCGGTAAGGGGCCCGTATGAGGCACCGGTGTGGGAGTGTCATGCAGGTGCCGGTGCGGGCGCTCAGAGGCACTAGTGTGACTCTCTCAGAGGCGCCGGTGAGGGTCCTACAGGCGTTGCTGTGGGCCCTCATAGACGCCGGTGTGGAGCAGTTACAGACTGGTGTGGGGCCTGAGCTGCTGACGCGAACCCTCTACAAGCCGGCAGGGGGTTCTCAGTGACCGGCAAGAGGCCCCTGTCACCGGTGTGGGGCCCTCAGAAGTCACTAGTGGGTGGTCCCTAGATGCGCACTGCGCAGGTGTTGGGTAGGGATTCGAGTCCTCACTCTCAGAGCCGCCGATATAGGGTTTTAATAGGCACTGGTGTAGGCACTCAGAGTTGGAGGCGTGAAACCCTCAGAGACACCGGTGTGGGTCCTCATAAGCGCCGATGAGGGCCCCCACAGTTGCCGTTATTGGGCCCTCAGAAAAATAATTGTGGGACCATGACTCAGAAGCCGGCGTGGGGCCTTAAGGAGATCTTAGTGTGGCAATTTAGGGCCCATGAGGTGCTCTAACGAGCCTAATGGGGCCCCCCCGAGTCGAAATATGGCCATCGTTAAGCCTCAGGTCAAATGGTGCCGCAGGGCCCCGGACCCGAGGGTCCCTGTGAACCCGATTGGGGGGGGGGGGGGAGTGCGTGTTCCCTTAGACCTCTAGCTACGCCACTGTTTCATATGCATCAAGTCAGGTATTTTAGGCTCGCCTCCCCCCTTGAAAATCGTTCCCGGGCCCCCAGGAATTTTCCTCCGACACCCCAGCCAAAATACAATTTTAGGACACCGAGGGGTACCCCAGTCCTAACAACGTATACTGACTAAATCCTTTTAACTATTATTGATAGCACCTGACCTGTATTGTTCATTTGCTGTTTGCAGGAGAAAGGTCATCCCTTATCCTATAGGTAGAAAAAAAAATCAAAGAAACAGACTGCTTTGAATATAGTTATAGACGATTTAACAAGCCTCAGCAGCAGCAGCAAACCAAGGTTGAAAACACGTTGAACTTAGAGTTGACTAGATTTCATTTTTTTTTAATACCCTCAGGCCTCTTAACGATTTTATCAGAATTTTATTACTATCTTACTTTCCACCAGCATTGCCCCTCATGTTCCTATTGATGGAACCAAATATCCCCACAAAAATGCCGATATCGCCCATGCCCAAGCGTTCACCATCTACCCTATCGGGTCCCCCTAGAACCTCCATTAACAGATATGTACCGCGCCCGGCATACATGGAACAACGTACCTTTCAAAACCCCGGCCACCTTGGCGTTGGCCTATACCTGACGATGTCCCATAAGACCTGCTAGGCAGCACGGGCAGCACCACTGGAGCTAGATGAGCTGGGAGGGGTCGGAACTCCCTCAGCTGACGCGGGAGCTGTGAAGAAATCGTCCAGCGGCCAGAGAAGACTCTGGCCCAGCGGGCCGGCCCCGCCGAGTGTGCCGATCCGTCGCCGTTCAGAGTCGGATGCCAACCACACACCAAGCCATGGAAGAAAAAAAAAAACGGATTGTGTCACATAACCATTTTTAGCCGAAAGCTCGTATCAAAGGGGGGTATCAAGAGGGGTTATACATACTGGAGCCATTTATCTGACAATGCGCGCGATGACACATCGGCAGGATATGCATATTGCATACCAACATTACCATGATGATTGATGTCGCTTATGCATGCCTAGGCAATGCTCTATTTATTGACCACGACAAAAAGGCACCTTACTCTGGCAAAAAAAAAAACGATTCACAAACGCCACTACCATAAAAACTGAAAACAGTTAACTCGCACCACAATGTAGAGTGAGAGCAAAACAATCACGGGCTACCATAAAACTGCATCGTTATAGAAAATTGCATACCTAATGCAGTCTTTAAATATGAGGGTGAAAACTTCCTTTGGTTACTATCCTGTAACTTACTATATTATCGCCAGTGCATCCAAACTACCTAACATAATTTCCCATCTAATCTAAAATATCCTAGTCCCGACTCCCGAGACTTACCACACAAGTGGTTTCCACTATCACCTCTGCACCTCCGTACCTATATCACCCACTTAACCTTTCACTCCAACCTAACCAGGTAACAATACCATTTTAGACCAATACCATTGCATTGGGTATCATTAGCATGAACTCCATTTACCCTCTCAAGTCTCACCTGGTAGTTGGTACCCTTATTATCAACAATCCCTAACCCACTAATGAAAACCCCGCTCGGACACGCTCGGACAGAGCCAAACATCACCAGCAGCTCATTCTCCACGGGGTACGCCCACCTGGCACACCTTACGCCAGTAACCGTTCACCTGTATGGGAACCACAGTTCAACCAACACCAGGCACCACCAAACGGCAATTATACCAACTCTCTGCACAACCACCGGCCAACACCACGTGGCCACCAAACCCTACGCCGGCCAGGCCCACCTGGCCCACCTGGGCGTACCTCCACGGGGTACGCCCACCTGGCACACCTTACGCCAGTAACCGTTCACCTGTATGGGAACCACAGTTCAACCAACACCAGGCACCACAAAACGGCAATTCTGCCAACTCCAACCACCGGCCAACACCACGTGGCCACCAAAAACCCCACGCCGGCCAGGCCGTGCACTCTGAGCTGCTACACCGAGAAGCATGAGCTGATTTCACTCACACTGAGTGTAGGATGGCAAAGTCCGGCGTTCCGTTCCAGGGAAGAAGAAAAAAAAAACAGTTTCAGCTATGTTACACATAGCAAGAACCTACACCCAATCTCCCCAAAATCTGAAAAACACCACCAAGCGAATTTCTACCAGCAGTCCATGTTTCATTCTTTTATCCAACCTTCAAAAAACCTATAATACCAGGCATTTGCCGACCCATTGCTCATCGACCCCTTTCTTACCTCGATAGCATAACATAAGCACAAAAATAACCAAACCTCATGCCGAAAATAAAAACAAACAACTAACAAACAACAAACCAGTAAAAATAAACATAAAAAACCCGAAAGGAAAAACATCCTCGTCAATCAATATAACATTGATATAAAACCGAACTTATACTCCCCTTGATGTCTTCCAGTTTCCACTGAACACGACCGGAGTAAACGCAAAAACATTTCAGAGCGAGAACACTGCTGACTTGCGTCAGACCGGGCGGCCTAGAACAGAGTGACCGCGCATATACACTCAAACCCCGCGCCGCCACCGTCACGTGACACGAGTCGCTCCACCAATCAGAGGAGGCCGCCGCCTCAGCAGCCTTGCCGCCCGGGGCGCGGGCGGCCGCCCGCCTGCCGCCGAACGCTGCTCGCCGAGGCCGGCCCGGCTCCGGGGCCGCCCCAGAGAAGACGCTCGTAGTGTCGCGGAAAAACCGGTTATATCTTGTTATATATAACCGGGCGTATTTCTGGACTCTGGAAGTGAGGTCACGTGAAATGGCCGTAGGCGACCTTAGGGAATGCAAACGGAAAAATATGCTCTTACGTGGAAATGGGTCATTGCAAGTTTCGCCATAATAAAGGTTGTGCTAGCCTTTTTATACGCGACCACCGTCTCTCGCCTCTAAGCCCGGCGCACGCACCCTGCCGCATGGCGTGCACAGCCCGGCCCCGCGCCGTCGTGAAAACGGCTGCTCCACGCTCTTACGCTCATGCCGGTAGCCACAGGCCATGGGCTATCTTATCGCTATCATATCACCATGGATGGCACTTCCAATAGGTATAAACGCATGAAGGAGCATTCTGCCTTGAGCACATCGCTCGAAACTAGTCGACCTCTTTGGGAAGCGGGTCGTGGGTCTGGAGTCGGCGGTTCTGCCTAAGAGACGGCAGAACCGCCGCTTACTGGATCAAAAACGGTCCGACCGTGGCCCGTGGCTACTGCCATGAGCGTAAAGGCGCGGTGCTGAGCCGTTTTTACGACGGCGGCAGCCGGGCCGTGGAGCGAGCCGAGCGGCCGGCCGAGGGCTCCTTTCACTGTGAATGGATGTGAGGTCCGCGGACCACGCGATGGGAACCGCGCCGAACAAAACGAGCGGTGGACGGCCGCCATGTGATTGCATGTGTCCTCACCGACTACCGGACAACCCCAGCAGATAGCTCTTACATCACAAAGCTATAAATAGTAGCACCGGGCCAACTTGCATCACATGAGAGCTATGAATAGAGCACATGTGCTCATGGCCTATTAGCAGAAACAAATGTCCATCTAATTGTCATTATTAATGGCGTGTTTCCATGCGTAACGTGCAGCTATCTACTTTTTTGTGAGGGACGGGCTGATGGTTCGGATGCAATGACTGTGTGTAACGAGCAACAACCATTTATTATATACGGATAATTTTGGGTATAAGGGACCCAAGGTCATAGAGATCTTATATACATAGAGATGACACGCCTATGTTAAAGCACTTGATTTCGTGGCGATTCAGTGGGTCTTTTTAAGCAAGGTTTTCTGGGGTGCCATGGCCCGTGACTTGCATTTTGTAAGGATTCGGTCAAGGAGATTGTGTTCACATCCGCTTATTTTTAAGTACAGTTTTTCTTTTTTGTCTAGCTGTGACGCTTTCGAGCGTTATTATTGAAATGAAATTAGGCATGTTTTAACCTTATGCTCGTATCGTAGGTATCGTAGGTACTGCATGTATCATTAACCCTCGCCGTCCGACGGGGGCGGGGGCGGGTGCCGCCTCCCTAAAGGGGTTTTCACGATAGCTCCGAACACGCAGGCGATAGAGAGCTGAAACTTGGCATACCTGACCTTTGATCCAAGCCGCATCTTGTGACACCAACCGCATTTTCAGGTCAGGTCAGGTCACTGACCTGTGACGTCATAAGTGAACCTCTGCACAGTCCTCAGATGTCGCAACTTCGCAACGCCGTCAGTGCCAGAGGAACTTTCACAGGGAGATGAAACTTACAGGATGTAGTATCATCCAGAGGTCTCACAACTTGTGCATATATCTCAGATTTTCCCTAAAAATCACATGAGGTCAGGTCGGCCACGTGACCTCACCATTAGGTATAAGTCAATGGGGAAAAATGAAAACTGCTATGTTAGCGCCGAGAACTATCTCAAACTGTCTCCAGCACATGGAATCGTGATTTCTTGCACGTCTTGCAAGGTCCGATGCTTCACTTTTGCATTGTTGACATTGCGTGGCGTCATTTATGGTCACTTGGGTCATTGATTAGAAAGCGCGGTTTTGAGGCTCATGATTGCATATATAACTGCAATGAAAACCGTAAGACGGTTTGACAAAAGTCAGTTTGTCAGTTTGCCCAGCATGTCTTATTTTCTTGGCCCTATTTTTAGTATAATTATTAGCATGAGGCTTACGGTTTTCATTGCAGTTATATACTTGGGTCATTAGAGTTTTTCATCAATAACTCCCCATCAAATTGAGTTAGCGAGTCGGGAAAGCCACCAATAAACTCAGGAAGACCTGCCGATTCGAGTAATATGTAACATGACCTCTGTCAACCAGCTTCGTGATCTGGGGGAGCTGACCTGCCCTTGACCCGAGGTCAACACCTCAAGTTGACCTCACCCGAACAAAAAGTATACCATTCGACGCGCCTGAGCGAGGCAAACACGATGATGCCAAAATCGCGGCTCTCCGACCGTTTTTTTTTTTTTTGGCGAAGTTATGAAAAACTGAACCCTGGCCCTTGGTCACTTGACCTGACCTCAAGAGACCTTAAAATCGGGTACCAGTACCTGCGTCTTGTAACGGCGCACACGCTTGTTTTTTCCGCGACGCTCTAGCTTCATCAGGGGCGAAACGGCGAGGGATATCGTACCAACCCCCCCCCCCCCCCGGCCGCCGCGTATGTAGAAAACCAATAGGTCCGGCGAGGGTTAATGTGTCATTGAATGGGAACATGCAACATATGTATATTTGAGCTTGCACCGTGCTCAGAAAGGTTCAGAACAGCCGTTTTCACGACGGTTGACCGAAAGCGCCAAACTTGACCAAATCTCAAGGAACCTACCCAGAAAATTCCATGAACCTGACCCAAATAACCTTAGACCTGTAACCTTTTTTTTTGGGGGGGGGACCATGTCACGGGGGCCATAAAACATGCATCGCACAACCCTAGTAAATAGTAAAGTTGGTTCATGTGCTGACCCTTGGTGACCTGACCTGTGACCTGACATGGTATTATCAGTGACCTGTCCTCTAATAGCAACATATATACTAGGCAACGTACGCCCTATTTTTAACGTACGCGAAACATTTTATCTTTGACCTGACCTCTGACGTCATCGGTGACCCCGAGATCAATGAAATTGAAGTTCCATCGACAAATTTGACAGGTCTATCGAACATCGTTTGAATGTTACGGATCCGTCCAGTAGTTTCAGAGATACGGGAGGGGGCAAAAAAATGCCCCCCCCCCCCACCGCGCGGAAGGTGGCCGGGAGGTCCACCGCCTGCCGGGTTGATGAGAGCCTGAATGAGAGAGAATGCTTTAGGCCAGCTTTTAAGGAATTCAATAAAAACACAAAATGAAATCATGCTACAAATTTCATTGCTTACCTCAGGAATGAAATCAGCCAGGAAAGATCAGCAATATTTTTAACCAGTAAAACGCCTTTTGGGGCGACCAACGGAGTGAGCGAGAGGGTGGGCCTTGGACAAGCGAATTTGCAAGGGACACCTCCAACTAACTTGTGCACTGCACCCTACTAACCGGTCCCTAGCGATGTGCCAAATTTGAGCGCAATCGGCCTAGCCGTTCTCGAGATCTGGAAGCGGCACCCTGCACGTGCACACGTGCAAAATGGGTCACAACTGACTTTTGCACGGCACCCTACTAACTGGTCCCTAACCATGTACCAAATTTCAGCACAATCGGTTCAGCCGTTCTCGAGATCTGGAATCGACCCCTGCACGTGCGCACGTGCAGCAGCACCCCAACTGTGGCACATGGATATGCATTGCCTAGTGGGTGCCTACCTACATACCAACTTTCAGCGCAATCGGCCAAGTAGTTACCAAGATATTGCAACAATTGCAAAACTGACACCTCTGGCACGTGCATAAGCGGTCACACACATGCATCGAGAATAGTCCAATACTTGGTAGAAGGAATGAAGCTACCCTAGAAAAATCATCGAATGTAAATCGGTCAAGTGGTTGTTGAGATATAAGCCTCGCAAAAGCGTAACCATGGCCGGCCGGCCGCTCATACTCAGAAATTTCCGTTAATCTACGAAAGACTACGCTTGCTTCGCTCGCTACGTAATAATTTCTTCAGACTAACAATGCCTCAGCCATATTGGCACGCTACTGGCTGAAAATAAGTTGCTTAAAAAGACCCACTGAATCGCCACGATTTTAAGTGCATGTCATCTCTATGTATATAAGATCTCTATGCCCAAGGTGACGATTAAGACATTACCTAATTATGCCATTTCGCGTCTTTCCCCATTAGCATTCCTTCTCTAAAGTAAACTTAATAATGCTAACAGGTACATGACTCCGATTTAAAAAAATACATTTAAATTATACGTTAACAATTAAAGAAAATTTGCAAATGGGAAGATAAATGCCAAATCACCAGGGTGCCTAACATCAATTCATTAGATACAAGTCACCAGTCGCAATATAGATCGCATGAGTCGGGAGCCTATGGTAATTCCCCGATTTGTAATGATAGGTGGGTACAGGTTTAAAGGTAGTGTGCCACCTTTGAAAGATTTCCCATTTTATTTTTCCTAGGATAAGAAGCTTCTGTTTTTACCTAATATCGCAAAAAAAAATCAAAAATGGGCCTGGAATAGTGCCTTTTTCGCCTAAAAGTTTATCGGTTTTTCGATATGTATAACAACTGTAGTGGGCTGAGCTTCAAACAGGCGTCGGCAACAATCGCGAATGCGGCGCACATGTGACAATAAGCAAAGGTCATTATAGAGTTACGACGTACGGGAATGAGTTATCAGCTGTCTAATCGTAGACAACACAATGTCGAGCCTTAAACTGTAAGCCTGTATTGGTATTGTTTCTTTTATTTGGCTGTCGAACATTATTTATGGTTTGAAATATGATTTTATGTAAAATAATTGATATGAAAAAGCCGTCTCTTAAAGGGACCCTCCCACCTTCAAAAAAGTCAATGAATTGGCATGAAAGTGATGTCGCTCGGTTCAGAAAGAGCGAAAACCAATATCTACCAAATTTCATCGAAAAATATTCACCGGTTTTCAAGATATTAGACTTTTACTTTTGTTTACTTTTTTGGGATCTCCGCTGTTTCTAGCGACTTTATTTTAGAAGTGCGGCGTTTGCGGCAGATGTTGCGCGCAAATAGCATATACCACCGCGTGCTACAAAACGTTTTAGTCAAACATTTAAAAATCGTTAGATATTTGCGCTGACGTCACACATTCAGAGGGGTATTCCTAAGCATTAGCCCCTCTGAATCAAAATGCTGCAATTTTGAAATTAAATATTTCCGATTTAAAGGTAGTGTGCCACCTTTGAAAGATTTCCCATTTTATTTTTCCTAGGATAAGAAGCTTCTGTTTTTACCTAATATCGCAAAAAAAAATCAAAAATGGGCCTGGAATAGTGCCTTTTTCGCCTAAAAGTTTTTCGGTTTTTAGATATGTACCTATAACAACTGTAGTGGGCTCACCTGCAAACAGGCGTCGGGCAACAATCGCGAATGCGGCGCACTTGTGACAATAAGCAAAGGTCATTATAGTGTTACGACCATACGACGTACGGGAATGAGTTATCAGCTGTCTAATCGTAGACAACACAATGTCGAGCCTTAAACTGTAAGCCCGTATTGGTATTGTTTCTTTTATTTGGCTGTCGAACATTATTTATGGTTTGAAATATGATTTTATGTAAAATAATTGATATGAAAAAGCCGTCTTATAAGTTATGACCCCATTTCACCACACGCAAGTGGCAGAAATGACAATGATCAGCTGACGCATTTTTCTTGGCCGAAGTCAGAGCGCGCGGCCCGACGCACCACGCGTATTTGGAAATTCCGACCTCGACGAGCATCAGAAGCCACCTAACAGGCGTGTTCGAAACCGCAGGAGATGATGATGAACGGGTTTATCGAAACTTGATTGGATGAGCATATCGGTAATAGCGATTTCAGTGTGTGCATTTATTGTTCATAGTGGTGTGAAATGTGGTTGGGGTACGACCGACAACCCGTCGGGGCGAATTTCGCACTGGGGTACTCAAAATTTGAAGAATTTAAGACGTTTCCATGAGTTTTGAAGGTATGGATAAGTTCTAAAAATCCGGTTCTCCTTATCTGGGCCATTAACTCCATACGGTCCAAGAAAGCTGGCACACTACCTTTAAGGCATTTCTCGATGTTGTGAGTGCCGAAACCGGTAATTGTGAGCCAGGGACCCCATTTTGGCTATCTCAACTCAAATCTAATGTTAAGGTGGGAGGGTCCCTTTAAGTTATGACCCCATTTCACCACACGCAAGTGGCAGAAATGACAATGATCAGCTGACGCATTTTTCTTGGCCGAAGTCAGAGCACGCGGCCCGACGCACCACCACCGCACCACAAAGTATGAGCAGAAGCCGCGCCCAAAGCCAGGGCCCCGGTAACGTGAGGTAGCCGAGTCGGGGCAGCGTGCGCTGACCCAAGCCAGGGCCGCAGCTTTGGGCGCGGTCTACCGCATCCCCGCGGGCAGCCCCGGGCTATCACATGACACCGGGAGGACGCGCGGCCCCGGCTTGGGTCAGCGCAAGCTGCCCCGACTCGGCTACCTCACGTTACCGGGGCCCTGGCTTTGGGCGCGGTCTACCGCACCACCTAACAGGCGTGTTCGAAACCGCAGGAGATGATGATGAACGGGTTTATCGAAACTTGATTGGATGAGCATATCGGTAATAGCGATTTCAGTGTGTGCATTTATTGTTCATAGTGGTGTGAAATGTGGTTGGGGTACGACCGACAACCCGTCGGGGCGAATTTCGCACTGGGGTACTCAAAATTTGAAGAATTTAAGACGTTTCCATGAGTTTTGAAGGTATGGATAAGTTCTAAAAATCCGGTTCTCCTTATCTGGGCCATTAAAGGGACCCTCCCACCTTAACATTAGATTTGAGTTGAGATAGCCAAAATGGGGTCCCTGGCTCACAATTACCGGTTTCGGCACTCACAACATCGAGAAATGCCTTAAATCGGAAATATTGAATTTCAAAATTGCAGCATTTTGATTCAGAGGGGCTAATGCATAGGAATACCCCTCTGAATGTGTGACGTCAGCGCAGATATCTAACGATTTTTAAATGTTTGACTAAAACGTTTGGTAGCACGCGGTGGTATATGCTGCTTTGCGCGCAACAAATGCCGCACTTTCAAATAAAGTCGCCTGGAACAGCGTTAGATCCCAAAAAGTAAACAAAAGTAAAAGTCTAATATCTTAAAAACCGGTGAATATTTTTCGATGAAATTTGGTAGATATTGGTTTCCGCTCTTTCTGAACCGAGCGACATCACTTTCATGTCAATTCATTAACTTTTTTGAAGGTGAGAGGGTCCCTTTAACTCCATACGGTCCAGGAAAGCTGGCACACTACCTTTGAGTCCTGACCTAACTTTATAGTAGTCCTGATAAACGATGTAGGAAGAGAAAACGATACTCTTACAGAAACAACAGACCAATTTCATCGCCATAAAAATGTTTTAGTTGCCTGCCTAATTCAATATACCCTAGTTGCCTGCACGTTTCCCGCAAAAGCTGAAAAGGCACTTCGGGCTTCGTTATTTTCATCAACAGAACATGAGCAAGCGCCCCGCGGATGTAGTCATCCGAGATTATACCATGCGGCGTTATATAAGCAGCGCAGAATCAAGGCCCGGAGAATGCGCCATGTGTGTGCAGACCATGACTGCATGAATTAGTGATGAGCGGACGACAGTGACACAGCACCAGAGCTGAGTTCGGTTTCACCAGAGCATTGCGGTTGGACGGCGCCGGAGCGCTGTAATACGGTTACGCTCTCCGAACTCTTAATAATCTCCCTCCGAACCACTGCGACCTGCCGCGGCGACCGCCTTGCCCTTCCGCGAAAGACCGGAGAACTGAGAAGGGTTCACACAGCTTACTTCAGCTTGTACGGCTAACGCTGAAAGCTATGAAACTGTTTACCTGCCCAGCCCAGTGAGGCAGCTGAGACACGCCTTTGTCGCACAGCAATTGCTATAACCTGCAGGTGCTATAATTATAGCACCTGGACGTTGGCAAACTGCAGTGGTGGAGCAGCTGTGCCTAGCGCTAGCTCCACGGAACCACCAGGCCAACACCATGCAGCCGGGTGCCGATCCAATTGGGGAGGTTTGTTTGTCGTGGTTGGCTCGCGGTCGTCCTTCGCCGGTCTCGCGTCCCGCCCCGCGTCGGGTGACTGTAAATCCAGATCACTGCGCACGTGCAGGACGGGAGTCGATACTGCAGCTAAATAACCTACCGCAGGAATTTCAGCGTCAACAGCGGCAACATAACGAGGCGATTGCGGATCACCCGGCACCTCGACATGAGAAGGAATGATGCGTTGCTTGGCATCATGACACTAGCCAGAACAATTTAAAAGCGGTCACCAAACCTTTCCGGGCGTTGGCTATCGCTCGCTACACGTTTTCCGCTGGCGAGCCTGTCCTTACGGCCTGCTTCTGTGCGTTGTGGTACGTACTGAAGTTGCTAGCCCATTATCATTTCAAACGATCAAGTGTCATGTGTGAATTTAGTGTCGTCAATACCATTCCAGCGATTCCTGTAAACCATGGAATAACGCAGAGGCGTTATGCTGATTGCCAAGTCATCGTGACTTGACGTAACATCTAAGTGCTGGACACGGTGGGGCAGTTTCGACTTTCGCTGACACATGCTTCACTTGTTAGCCATGGGACACCAGCATCATTTCCCAGAACTTCTCTTAAAAGTTGTATAAAGCCAAACACTTCTGCTAGACCAATTTTTATACGATAGCAAAAAGCAAACAGTGTGACGATTTGTGGTCCCGTGAAGCAATAAAAGATCAAAATCCCGACGCTTTCAAGGTAAAAGCAGGGTCAGCACCGATAATTTAGCGAGAACTGTAGCTCGAAAAGTGCAGGAGACACCTGTAAAGCTATACCTAGCAGATCTGTGTCCTCCCCGCCCCCTTCCGCCTGTCACATCAGATACAGACACACGGTGGACCACATCCTCGGCCACAGCGGCTGGCCGCAGCGGCCGAGGCCTGAGCGCTGCGCCCCACTGAACGCAATGTGCTGCATCATTCCTCGCTGCACCGCTAACCAGGAGCCACAGACACAGCACGAGGGAGTCCGGCCTGCAGGATGCAGAGGACATGGAACCAGTGCGGAGCGATGCACAGTGCATGCACACCATCGAGTCGGTCCCATGTCCGCCAGCTGCAGAGACCATGATCGGCTTACATACAGCGTTGCACGTGCACTGGTCAGTACCGACGGCCGTTAGCAAAGTGACCCTGACCCAGCCCCTGGCCCAGTGGGCAGTGGGCAGTGGGCACGGTCCCAAAGATCGTCCGCAAAGTGATGCGACCCCTTCACAGCTGAGCTGTGCCCGTGCCGAGGCCGTTAGAAGGGTGACCCAGTCCCCTTCACAGCCTAAACTGACCAGAGGCCGTCCGACCGTGCAGCGTCGCGGCCGGCGAAAGTGGCGCACGGAAACGGTCCGAATGCTCCGGGATTGTCGACACACGGCAGGAGAGCGGCAATCACGTGACGTCAGCGTCAGAGACGGAGAGGTCAAACAGACGGGTGTTAATAGACGGGGTGCCGGCGGCAATAAACGGGGGCGCGGGTGGAAAAAAAGACGGGGCACGGGCGGCAATAAACGGGGGCGCGGGACTGGACAAAAAAAAAAAGACGGGGACGCGGACGGCAATAGACGGGACACGGGTGGAAATAGACGGACACGGGTGAAATAGATAGGGCACACGAGTTGAAATAGATGGGGAACGGGTGGAAATAGACGGGACACGGGTGGAGGCAGATAGGGCACGGGTGAACTAGACGGGGCAAGGGCGGAAAAAGACGATTGTACGCGAGCATCACCAATCAGTGGAGGGCGGTGGATGAAGTGTGCGGGAAAATCCTCGGGATCTGTCACTCCAATATTTGTGATTTACACTTCAAGGCCTTACGGAAGTCACCAAAAGGAGCTTTGAATGAAAAAATAATGCACACGGATTGATTAATTGGTGTTTGACTAGACAGTAGCTAGGCACTAACAGCTGAGACACCAGTCGGACAGCACGCCTGGGAGCAAAAGGTTCATTTGAGAGACAATTATCAAATAGGTCTAGAATGTCTCCATTATCCCGCACATGCTCGTGTGTAAATAGGCGCGGTAACCGGGGGGGGCAGTGGGGGCAGCTTGCCCCCACAACTCTATAGGCTGTGGGGGCGGTGCCCCCACAACTTTGAGACGGATTACCGCACTTTTTGCCAATGTTTTCTTTTTTTGTTGAAAAAGCAAAGGGATGAAAAATAAGTGGCCTAAAACCGGTGAAAAAACTAGATTTGGGGGTACCCTAGGTTAATCTCTATTATGGTGTGCCCCCCCCCCCCCCGTCTGAAAGTAGTTCCCGCGCCCCTGCGTAAAATCCAACAGACTTTTGCTACTATAAATCGGTGACAAGATCGGCAGACCGAAAGAACAGAACTGGTTCCTACCCATGGTCAACAACGATCGTTTTTGATAATTGGTTCCTATTAAAATTACTCTATGGCGTCAGCGTCAAAGCCGACCATTAGCAATCTGAGCCGTCTATGAGATATTGTGCCCAAAAACAGAATCATACATACTCGTTGTAAAAGTTGGCATCCGATTGACATCTCTACGCCTAATATTTACCTACAACAAATGTATAGGTATGATGTATATCGGCCGTTTCTAAACTGGCACGACGTTTCACAGCTTGATACGCATGCTGTTATTGATGCATTTCGGCATTTTATCTAATTTTGGTTGTAAATTCTTTACTTGACGAGGCAACGACGTCATTTATTATTATCATTCCGTGCGTTACCGAGAAAATCGAGTACAATTTGTGCGGCTAACATAGGCAGGTATGAGAAGTCCTATACGAAGGTATGCAAAAAAAGAAAACATTTGACATCCGACCAAAACTTATTTCTTCTAAGCCAATGGACGAGACGACAATTGGTCGCACCGGCTCGAGTGGACTGTGCCGCACTTGGTTTTAATTCCCGTGAACCGGGCGCGGGCCGTGACAAGTGACATGGCTGAGGTGGGGGGTCCGTGGTGCCAATTACATGGCTCAGGTAGTGTGGTTCAGGTCCGTAATGTACTTATTTGACCATCCGAACCACTATTTTTTCGAACAATGCGACCTTGTTGTGCCGGGTAGCTTTCGCCAATTAAATCGTACTGACTTATGTAGAGTGGGTACCATAGGCGGCGGAACGGGGAGGGCACTGGGGCGCCGTGCCCCCCTTTGATTTTGACATTTTAACATTAGCCCTATGGGCGTTGCATGGAAAGAATGGGACCAAAAGTCGGCAGTGCCCCCCCCCCCCCCTCCTTTAATTGAAGGTGTTCCGCCGCTACTGGTGGGTACCGACTCAACCAACCATCTTTCTTGCTGCATCTAACGATCTTAAACTGTATAGTCGACTGCAGAATGATGTTCCACTTTTCACAGGCAATTAGTTGCCTGGAGTGGTAGGCTGTGCCGCATCACACGGGCTGAGTTCACAAATTAGGTATAGCTTTGTCCCGATGCTATAATCGACACGCAATCGACACGCTTAATTGCGTGATAAACGGCACAACTTAGCGCTCCGGTCAACTGATAGCTTCTGAGGAGTGGAACATCATTCTGTAGTCGACTATACAGTGCACAGTGAGTGTGCAGTTGCACAGATATCAGATCGTTAACAAACAGCAGTTTTCAAGAAAAGAAACACTGAAGGATTGGTTACCTATCACTTCTCTCGAAGATTTGTCTCCATAATGAATAACCCAGACGATGTTCCGCACTCAGTGCCAGCGACTCACCTTTCAGTACATCCAGTCACTGTCGGTTTCACGCCGTCTCACCCATTCCCCGGGCTGCGACTCACCTTCAAAGCACGTCAGGGCCGTTCCGCTTCTCTCCGTCTCCGGACCGTTTATTACCAGCCTCCGGAGCGGCGGAACAAACAGCGGCGCGCGTGCAGCCAGCAGCACGCCGAGCCAGGCCCTAAACGTTCTGAGCGCGCACACCGACTGCGCCCACAGCCCCGAGCGACGCACGAGCAGCGGTCGTCACACGCAGCACGCGACTGCACGGGCCGAGCGCGCCGCCGCCGCCGCCGCCGCCCGTGCAGCCCCGCCCCCAGGAGGGCTTCCAGCAGTGCCGTCTGTTGTGGTAACGCGGCGTGTTGCCATCTGGGGGGGGGGGGGGCGAAGGGGAAGGGACGCACGAAGTTATGTAACTCGGACGGTAACTGGGTGATAGATCGGCTGATGTCATTGTCCATCCAAACGGCAACATCAGGCATAATGGGAACTTATCCCTCGCCCGTACCAATTGGTGTTGTAAGTATGTACATACAAGCGTTTAGCCCTCGCGCTGCTGGAGGAAGGGGGTGTTTGAACAACCTCTCAGATTTTTCGCTCATATGTCAAAAAACGGTAGCCACACTTTATTATGCATCTTTTCGGCATAGGTTGTGAAAATTTCAGACCAATGTCACCTAAGGTCAAGTCACCAGGTCAGGTCAGGTCAAGTGACATACTTAATTTCATAAAAATTTTCGATGTCAGGCGTCAGCGATTGATAAGAGCAATAGTGGGTACAAAATTAATCGGAATTTTGACATCGGTGACGTGACCTACCTAAGGTCAGGTCAACAACAATTTTGCGACCTCTGGCCATTTGGTACCTATAAGTCATTGGGAAAAAATTGCGCCTCTTTTGGCTGGACGTCTTTCTTAACCCTCGCCTCGTTGCGCCAAATTTTCAGTACCTTCCCGGGCATCAATTTGACACCTTCACACCAAATTTCAAGTCTTAGGTCACCTTAGGTCAGGAGTTGTTGAGGTCAAACTGAGGTCATGTTCGAGCAAAAATGAGCAAAAAACATGCAATCTTGAAACGCTCAACAAATCTACAGTTACCAAGCAATTTCAAAGTTCTTTATATGGTCTAGTAGACAAAAAGCGGCGCTACCAAACTGCTATCTCGGATTTTCAAAATTTTGGGTTTTTGACCCCCAAAAACTCAAAAAATTGAATTTTTTTAGAAAACTAAAAAAAATGCCAGCCTCTAAGCAGGGCTCTGAAGGAAGACCTTAACCCGGCAAGCGGTGGGCCTACCAGCCACCTTCCGCGCGGGGGGGGGCATTCCCCCCCCCGTATCTCCGAAACTACTGGACGGATCCGGAAAATTCAAACGTCGTTCGATAGCCCTGTCAAATTTGTTTTGAAGAAACCAAATTTCATTGACCTCGGGGTCACCGATGACGTCACAGGTCAGGTCAAAGATAAATGTTTCACCGTTCACGGGGCTTCTAGGGAAAGCGCTATAACACCGAGTAAAACGCATTTTGTCGAAAATCAGCGATAAGGCGTCAGTTGTCTAGTACATATGTTGCTATTAGAGGTCACTGGTCATACCAGGTCAGGTCACAGGTCAGGTCACCAAAGGTCACCAAGGGTCACCACATGAGCCCAACTTTACTAAGGTTATGCGATGCATGTTTTATGGCCAGTTTTTCATTTCCAACTCAATGGTGTTGGTTATAAGACCATCTGGTACGGTTTAGGTCACTTTCTGGTGGAGGTCAGGTCAAGGTCAGGTAAAAAAAGGTCAAATTTCAAAGTTGATATTTTTGCATAAAATGGGTATCGATTCGATGCAGCTCGTCACGGGGAGTCTAATGGTGGTCTTTGTTTTGCGCTACGAGGTCTAGAATTGCTAAAATTGAGTTTGAAAATTTGACGTAATCAATTTTGAACAGTTTTTTCGCTATAACTTGGCCAAAAAAGAGGTATCGATCTCAAATTTGTTATGTAGATATAAAGCGGTAGGGACTATCACATATATTCCGTTTTTTTTTCGAAATTCAAAAAACTTTTTGGATTTTTTGCTATTATATTCAAAAAATCTATTTATTGATTTTTGGGGGTCAAACTCCAAAAATTCGAAAAACCGAAATAGCAGTTTTGTAGCCCTTTTGATTTCACAATTCACACCTCTTATGTCTGAAACATTTTTCTGTATCTCTAAAGCTGTAGGCCTGACAGCTCTTCCCGCGAAACCTTTTTTTGGGTCGAAAATGACAAAAATGACGTCACTCTGACGTCATTAGCGGCCAACCTATCATAGCCTTTGGAAACATTTTTGGTCACCATGTGCGCTAGCTGCCTCCGGGAGGGTACTGCAAGTTTGGTGACGATCGGCGCAGCGGTTCTCGATATATATTGAAAAAACTAAGGGGGGGGGGGCAAAAAAATGCCCCCCACCGCCTGGAAGGTTAACATTATCAGTCAATGACAAGTGCCTTTATTTTCAATTTTTATTAATAGACCATTTTGATAAAAATTAGGTAGGGCTCTCAAACTACCAATGCCAAAAAATTGGTTAAGATCAAACACATATACAACGAGAAATAGCCGAAAAGGAGGGTTCCACAGGGTCTGAAATGCATAATAGGTTATAGGTAGTGAAAATTTGGTGGCGCTGTGCGCCGCCATTTTTCGCTTTTCAAGAAAAACCACAGGGGGGGGGGCCAAAATGGTCCCATCATGACGCGAGTTAAGCCACAGTAAGCCAGAGCAGTTACGAGACCACCGGACCTAGCATAGCACGCCGTGGCAGGCAACCGGACTTGAGCCGGGTTTGGCGGTCCGAAACAATACCAACTCCGGGGTCCGGAGCACTACGGCAAAGTGTAAAGTATCTGTTGTAAGTATGTAAAGTATCTAAAGTAAGTATGTATGTAAGTATGTAAGTATGTAAAGTATCTAAAGTAGTAAGTAAAGTATCTAAAGTGTAAAGTATGAGTTGTCGTTATCCAACTACGGCAAAGACTGACTAGACGGAATAGAGCCATATCGACCCAAACCCCTGTTCCGACGGCGTTCCGTTTACATCGGCCCAAATCTGGAATGTCGGAAACGGAGTTGCCGGGGCAAAATGGTCTTCAGAGCCAAACCCAATTGCTGGCTAGTGGCTGGGCGGCTGGGGTAGTTCCTGAGTTAGGTAGGCATAAAGTGGCTGTCATAGGTGAAATCGTCAAGTTGACCTTTTGAGGCTTTTGAGGTTACTGAGGTCACCTGAGGTCACTGTCTCCTTATGGGCTGATGAAAGAGCACACCGAAAATCGACATGGTGGCGTTTTCGTCTCCCGCGGCCCAGTATTTCCTGAGTTTAGAAGAATCTTGGCTTACCTAGAATGGCTGCGAAATTGACCTTTTAAGGTCACTGAGGTTACCATATTCGAAGAAGCTTATACAACTGGAACACGCAGTGGCGGATCCAGGGGAGGGCAAATGGGGCAATTGCCCCTCCCAAACGGCATAATTTTAACAGTTACGCCTATGGACGGTGCATGGAAAGAACCGATAAATTTGTATGGCTTGCCCCTCCCAAAACTCTGAGCTGGATCCGCCAGTGGGAACACGGCGACTCAACTGGTGTGTTTTCGTCTCGATCAGCTAAGTAGTTCCTGAGTTATAGTATCGCTGTAAATGTAGCAGTCGATTAGTGATGTATAATTGTTTTCTTCGTTTGGGACCCTCCCACCTTAACATTAGTTTTGAGTTGAGATAGCCAAATTGGTGGCCATGGCCTGAAAATGGACAACACTATTCGACCGCCACCCTTGCAGCCATTCTATAACTCAGGAACTACTGGACCGATCGGAACGAACGAAACACCATTCGAATCAGGGGGTACGATTTTATCAGCCGTTTCGAAGCTCGTGACCCCAGGTGACCTCGGTGACCTCAAGAGGTCAACTCGCATTGACGCCTATTGCAGCCATTCTATAACTCAGTAACTACTGGGCCGATCGCGAAGAAAACACCACCAGTCGAATCAGCGTATGCGATTTTATCAGCCGTTTCGAATATGGTGACCTCAGGTGACCTCGGTGACCTCAAAAGGTCAACTTAACGTTTTCGCCTATTGCAGCCATTCTATAACTCAGGAACTACTGGGTCGATCGTGATGAAAACAACACCAGTCGATTCAGCGTATGCGATTTCATCAGCCGTTTCGAATATGGTGACCTCAGGTGACCTCGGTGACCTTGGGAGGTCACATGACCGTTGTGGCCTATGGCAGCCATTCTATAACTCAGGAACTACTGGGCCGATCGTGACAAAAACACCACCAATCGAATCAGCGTAAGCGATTTCATCAGCCGTTCTGAATATGGTGACCTCAGGTGACCTCGGTGACCTCAAAAGGTGAACTTAACGTTTTCGCCTATTGCAGCCATTCTATAACTCAGGAACTACTGGGCCGATCGTGACGAAAACACCACCAGTCGATTCAGCGTATGCGATTTCATCAGCCGTTTCGAATATGGTGACCTCAGGTGACCTGGGTGACCTTGGGAGGTCACATGACCGTTGTGGCCTATGACAGCCATTCTATAACTCAGGAACTACTGGGCCGATCGCGACGAAAACACCACCAGTCGATTCAGCGTATGCGATTTCATCAGCCGTTTTGAATATGGTGACCTCAGGTGACATCGGTGACCTTGGGAGGTCACATGACCGTTGTGGCCTATGGCAGCCATTCTATAACTCAGGAACTGAGGTCACCTGAGGTCACCATATTCGAAACGGCTGATGAAATCGCATACGCTTAATCGACTGGTGGTGTTTTCGTCGCGATCGGCCCAGTAGTTCCTGAGTTATAGAATGGCTGCCTTAGGCCACATTGGTCATGTGACCTCCCAAGGTCACCGAGGTCACCTGAGGTCACCATATTCGAAACGGCTGATGAAATCGCATACGCTGATTCGACTGGTGGTGTTTTCGTCACGATCGGCCCAGTAGTTCCTGAGTTATTGAATGGCTGCAATAGGCCATATTGGTCATGTGACCTCCCAAGGTCACCGAGGTCACCTGAGGTCACCATATTCGAAACGGCTGATGAAATCGCATACGCTGAATCGACTGGTGGTGCTTTCGTCACGATCGGCCCAGTAGTTCCTGAGTTATAGAATGGCTGCCATAGGCCACATTGGTCATGTGACCTCCTAAGGTCACTGAGGTCACCTGAGGTCACCATATTCGAAACGGCTGATGAAATCGCATACGCGGATTCGACTGGTGGTGTTTTCGTCGCGATCGGCCCAGTAGTTCCTGAGTTATAGAATGGCTGCAATAGGCGTCAATGCCGAGTTGACCTCTTGAGGTCACCGAGGTCACCTGAGGTCACCATATTCGAAACGGCTGATGAAATCGCATACGCTGAATCGACTGGTGGTGTTTTCGTCACGATCGGCCCAGTAGTTCCTGATTTATAGAATGGCTGCAATAGGCGAAAACGTTAAGTTGACCTTTTGAGGTCACCGAGGTCACCTGAGGTCACCATATTCGAAACGGTGGATGAAATCGCATACGCGGATTCGACTGGTGGTGTTTTCGTCGCGATCGGCCCAGTAGTTCCTGAGTTATAGAATGGCTGCAATAGGCGTCAATGCCGAGTTGACCTCTTGAGGTCACCGAGGTCACCTGGGGTCACGAGCTTCGAAACGGCTGATGAAATCGCATACGCTGAATCGACTGGTGGTGTTTTCGTCACGATCGGCCCAGTAGTTCCTGATTTATAGAATGGCTGCAATAGGCGAAAACGTTAAGTTGACCTTTTGAGGTCACCGAGGTCACCTGAGGTCACCATATTCGAAACGGCTGATGAAATCGCATACGCGGATTCGACTGGTGGTGTTTTCGTCGCGATCGGCCCAGTAGTTCCTGAGTTATAGAATGGCTGCAATAGGCGTCAATGCCGAGTTGACCTCTTGAGGTCACCGAGGTCACCTGGGGTCACGAGCTTCGAAACGGCTGATGAAATCGCATACGCTGAATCGACTGGTGGTGTTTTCGTCACGATCGGCCCAGTAGTTCCTGATTTATAGAATGGCTGCAATAGGCGAAAACGTTAAGTTGACCTTTTGAGGTCACCGAGGTCACCTGAGGTCACCATATTCGAAACGGCTGATGAAATCGCATACGCGGATTCGACTGGTGGTGTTTTCGTCGCGATCGGCCCAGTAGTTCCTGAGTTATAGAATGGCTGCAATAGGCGTCAATGCCGAGTTGACCTCTTGAGGTCACCGAGGTCACCTGGGGTCACGAGCTTCGAAACGGCTGATAAAATCGTACCCCCTGATTCGAATGGTGTTTCGTTCGTTCCGATCGGTCCAGTAGTTCCTGAGTTATAGAATGGCTGCAAGGGTGGCGGTCGAATAGTGTTGTCCCCTGAAAATACCGGTTTGGGCATTCACAACATCGAAAAATGTTTTAATTCGGAGATATGGAATTTCAAACTTGCAGTTTTCGGATTCTAAGGGGCTAATGCATTGGTATGCCCCCTTAGAATTTGTGACGTCAGCGGAGATCTAACGATTTTTAAATCTTTTACTAAAACGTTTGGCAGCACGCGGTGGTATATGCTGCTTTGCGCGCAACAAATGCCGCACTTTCAAATAAAGTCGCTAGGAACAGCGGAGATCCCAAAAAGTAAACAAAAGTAAAAGTCTAATATCTTGAAAACCGGTGAATATTTTTCGATGAAATTTGGTAGATATTCATTTTTGCTCTTTCTGAACCGAGCGACATCACTTTCATGCCAATTCATCAACTTTTTGAAGGTGGGAGGGTCCCTTTAATGTTCAATGCATTTAGCTGCGGGTTTTCGAAAGACCATTTCTCCGCCGTCTGTTTTTAGTTATAGTCCTTTGTCGTCTTGTTTTAAATACTTTTTCTCAAAAGAAGATTTATTGAGCTAGCAATTCAGTCCAAAAAACATTGCAAATCATTGCAAAACACTTCTGTTGAAAGAAATCAACTGAGAAGTTTTGGGTCCTCATAAATTACGTTTCAAATATGACGTGCTGCACAAACTGACGCTAAAGGACTGTGTTCAAAAGCGAAGGCAGCTGCTCCACAAACACTTTCCGACGCTTTAACCAACATTATATGTTCCACAGTTGTCATGACAACAGCTCAGTACTTCAAAGCTTGAACACTACCTCTTTTATACGGTGTGTTTTGAGATGGAGGAGAGCGGCGCGGCGGTGATATTATTTTTATCATTATTATTGTTTATTTGTATTATTATTATCATTATTATTATTATTGTTGTTGTTATTGCGCGCACTGTGCAGTGTGGTGTCAGATATTATCAGTTGATAAGTCGTTTTTTGCCTTTTCGTGCAACAGACTCATGGCAGTTCAAGTTTGAGTTCATAATGGCAAGCGCTTTTTTGAGGCTCATTGTAAATAAAATGATAATAAGAAACCGTAGCATCATAATAAGGTTCAATATATTGCCGAATACGTTTTTAATAATTTTAGATATAGTATGTTTATTTAAATATTATATGTGATATATTTTTTAAAAACTGTTACTTCTTTTGATTACCTAAGTGTCAAAACATTCTTAAATTTGGAATGCAAGAAATGAAGGAGTTAGATTGAGTTAGATGCGAAAAACATGTGCACCATACACCTAAACCTACAATAAAACCAAGCTTATTTGAGAAAATGCAAGCATACCATGCAGAATGAGAAATCAAATGTGTTATATGCCTGTGTTCAAGCTATGACAGACGTTGTGTAGGATCTCCCTGAACTAAGAAAGGGAATAGGAGCACATACTGCCACCATGGGTAGGGCATTCCAAGCAGGAACTAATCATAATGCATCTAACAGTGAAAAACATGTTCTGACATCTGTGCATTGTGTGTGAGGGAAAGATCATGTAATGGTGATCTGTAATGCGAGTTTGAAGACTTAGTGTTGAACCTTAATGGTTCAGTTCCCAATTTATATAAATAAGATTGTCAAATTGTTTTTTTATTCAGTTTCTGAATTTGATCATTTGTGACCTGACTTTCACTTTTGGACTTGGTCATGCGGGATAATTTCACCAATCATTTTCGATGCCTAGTCAGTTAGACATTTGAATTGGGTTTTCTAACATTGATAATGCATTTACACAGCTAAAGGCTAATGAGGATATATATATATAAATATATAAATATATATATATATATATATATATATATATATATATATATATATATATATATATATATATATATATATATATATAATTGTGACATTTAACCTGATCTTGGCCTGCCAAATTACCTCAAAACTTGGATTCTATGAATGTTTCAGATGATATCTTCTGTCTGTGATATCTTTGTAATGCTGCCTCACATGTATTTCTATGGTGCATGGTTTATGGGATCCTTAGTCAATGACATCTAGGCGAAAGCTCGGTCAAGTGTGATCAATGTGACTCAGTAAGTCACTCTACATATGTCCATAGGCCAAGCTAACCAGTAATTGAGCAAGATTCCTCATTACCATAATTCTTCACTTGCTAATTAGTTATTGTACATTCCATCTGGCACATCTGAAAAGATGGCATCGCTGTTAGAAATGAAAGGAATGCTGTGAAGATAACACTCCAAGGCTTGCACATCATATACTGTCTACTGCTGTGTCTATCTCTGACGTCGGGAGGAAAAAAGTCGTAACTCGCATGAAAAAACAGTGCCCCAGATACAGCTTTTTTCCTCCCGACGGCAGATCTTTATACTTGGTGGTTATTTGATTATTCATGGTGCATTCTTCGTTCCCTATGATGCTGACCCCGGAAACCGATTCTGTGGTCACTCTGCATTCTGCTGGTCTCATTCATTCTGCTGCATACATTCTGCAGCTGGCCTTCATGTGTTTATTTGAAGGCCCCAAGTGGTGACTACTGACTAAGCTGCCTGATAGGCACCTTTCGACTTTGAAGTTTCAACCTTCGCCGGCTTTTCCATGTCTAAATGGCCCAAAACAGGAAGGAGCGGTGACTGAGTTCAGTTCCAACTTGCGGCGACTGAGCTCAGTTCCAACTTCCGGCAACTAGCAGGTCGTCAGCGCATGTCCGAGTGACGCGGTTTGATACATCGGAACGGCGAACGACATTCCTTTGAAGCTCCTCTGCAACATGCTCGGCTGACAGGATGCTTCAGACCACCATTGCATCGCGCTCGCAGATCATGTCGTCCTCTCGCAGCCATCGCAGCTCACTCAGCAGAGGCGTCACTCGATCGCGGTACCGTGCATTAGTGACAACACGTGCGGCAAAGTTCATGACCCTCTGAACGCGACGCTTTTGTGTTGCGGTGCAGCCTCCCCAGACAGACCAGCAATACCACTCATGAGGGAACACCAGCGCCTCAACAAGCAGTCGCTTAGTTTCAGATGGGAGACGGCATCTCGTCCTGGCGAGCCCTATGAGCGCACAGTAACACCGTCGCACAATGGTCGATACGTGTGGCTCCCACGAGAGGTACGAATCGACATTGACCCCCAGTATCCTGAGTCCCTGACGCTGAAGGACGGTTTGGTTTGAGCATTGCCGAAAGTGACAGAATTGTGAGACCGTGGCAAGGCGTCTCGATTTAAGGAGAACCGTTTTGACAGTGTGGATTTTGACGCTATTTTGTGTAAACCAGTTACTTGCTACCGCTAATTTGCTCTCGATCCGAATTTTGATGTCCGATATGTTACGAGGAAGTTCAGAGTCAAGAAACTGGACGTCGTCGGCATACAACGTGATCTTTCTATGCGGCATGTGCTGCGTCAGGTCATCGGTAAAGACCAAAAACAGGGCCAGGCCATAATGGAGCCTTGGATCACGCCGTGGGTCACAGGAAGGACACCGCTACCGCCCCGCAGCGACTGCGTGCGGCCGCGCAGCCAGGCACCAAACCAATCAGCCTCGATACCGTACCAGCCTTATCGATTGGGACCTACAATTGGGAGGTCGCGAAATTGACCTGACCTTAGGTCACCGATATCAAAATTCCGAGATAGGTATACATTTTGTACATACTGTTGTTCTTATCAATCGCTGAAAGTTTCACAGCAATCGGTCAGTTGGTGTAGCTATGGCAGACATTTTAACTTTTTATGAGGTGAGGTTATGTGAAGTGACCTAGTGACCTTGAATGACCTTGGTCTTAAAGTTTAACAACATGTGTAGAATTGATGTACGATAAGGTGTTCGAAAAACCATAGGGGAAGGGAGTTTCAACCCCCCCCCCCCCGCAGGGCGCGGGTTAAATAATTATCAACGTCATGGGAAAGCCATGGCACATAGGTATTCGAATGCACATTCTCTGAGTCGGAGTCGAGGCAGCTTGGATGACCCCAACTCCGACTTCTAGCTCGTTGCCACGACGCTGGGTGACTCCGACTCCGGCTCCGAAGTTTTGACTTGTACTGTTTTGATTTGACTTTTTTGACTTGTACTGTTCAGCCGCCTTGTTTGAGGAAGACGTCAGATGAATTGTGTTTCATTTCAGATAGCTGACTTATGATGCAGTAACATTAGTGGAGCTTCAAGGCATGGTATGATACAGCCCAAGTCTGTGACTACTCACTGACCGCAAGATGGCTTCCAAGCCAATATCCATAGTCCAGTCATACATCAATGGACTTCGCTCCAAGTCTGACGAGGAGAAATCCAAGACTGTCCATGTAAGTAGCCGGGTTTCGGCCCGTGCATTGGTGGAGGGGACGCGTCCCCACCTGCTAGACTGGAGATATTTTCTTGCTTCCCCTCTTTTAATTTAGTTTATAGTATCTTTATCGTTGCTGAACGAATCTGGCTGATTTTGTGCTGGCTTTTGAATGAGGGCAATGGACACCAATCCTGATGATACATCAAGTGAATGTGATTTTGAGGTCACTGTGAAGCTCTAGGTATGTCATTTGACCATTATTTATGAACGATATTGGACCCCAGAGGCAGCTACCCAAGACCTGGTCCCCTGACCCCCCCCCCCCACACACACACAGGAGCTGTACCGCCATGTCAGCACAGAGCTGCTGGAGGTGCCCCTGACTCCCCTGACTCCCCCTGACCCCCCCCCCCCCTCCCTGCCCACACAGGAGCTGTACCGCTATGTCAGCACGGAGCTGCTGGAGGTGCCGCCGGCCGAGCTGCAGGCCTTCATGGACGAGTTCAACCACCAGATCTTCAACCTGGCCTCCAGCGCCGACATCAACGACAAGAAGGGCGCCATCCTGGCCATCGGTGGGTCGCCGGCGCCCTGCTGCGTCAGCCCCGGCCGGAGTGGTCGCGGGGAAGGCTGACATGTCTTCTGTTTTTAGGGAGTTGCTGATAATTTGAACTGCCTTGTAGGAAGACTCGTAGTTTCAACTATTTACGAAGTGTTGCCTGTTGCGGTTACCTGTATGGGACGTCGTCTCTCTAGCCTCTGTGACCACTGAGCGGCAGGCGCGGTGTTCTGATTGTCCCCAGTGACCAACTGACCGACCCGTTCCCCACCCTACGCGCGCGCGGGCAGTGAGTCTCATCAGCGTGGACGTGGGTAACAGCACGACGCGCATCACGCGCTCTGCGAACCTGCTGCGCAACCTGCTGCCGGGCGCCGACACGGGTGTCATCGAACTGACGGCCAAGGCGGTGGCGCGGCTGGCCATCAGCTCCGGCCTCAACTCGGCCGAGTATGTCGAGTTCGAGGTGAAACGGGCCATCGAGTGGCTGGGAGCGGACAGAAACGAGAACCGGCGCCAGTCAGCGGTGAGTGTGTGTGTGTGGGGGGGGGGGAGGGAGAGAGGATGACGGAGAGGGAGGGAGGTGACTGGAGGGGAGGAAAATGTCTCGTCTGTCGTTGTTTTGGTGCCAAGAAGTGGTTACTGCCTATTTTGGCATAACTACCTAGATGCAACGATAAACGACAAATCAAATGTTGTTGTCAAACATCATCATCGTTTCTCGAGACCCCTCTCGCTGACCACCCCTAAGCTGACCACGATGTGACCTCCCTCTGACGTCCCCGTCTGCCGACAGGTGATTCTGCTGCGGGAGCTGGCTGCCTCGGTCCCCACCTACTTCTTCCAGCAGGTGGGGCCGTTCTTCGACATCATATTCTGCGCGGTGCGCGATCCCAAGCCGAGTATCCGCGAGGGCGCCGTCGGTGCCATCCGTGCCGCGCTGCAGGTCACCGCACAGCGCGAGGGCAAGGAGTCGCAAAAGCCGCAATGGTGAGTGCAGGGTAAATGAGAACCGCTGCGCGTGTACCTTCCTGGATACAATACGCCATGGTACCGCCACTAATGTCATGTCTCAAGTTATATTTAACATACCAGTAAAACACCTTTTGGGGCGACGAACGAGTGAGCGGAGTGTGAGTCCTGCACTGGAGGATGCTGCTGGTCGGCGCCCACTGTCTGGCTGACACCCGCCGCTCCGCCGGCAGGTACCAGCAGTGTTACGACGAGCTCGAGCTGGGCTTCACGGACGAGTCGCTGCGCGGCCTGACGCGCGAGGACCGCATCCACGGCTCGCTGCTGGTGCTCAACGAGCTGCTGCGCTGCTCCAACGTGGACTGGGAGACTGAGCAGCAGCAGCTCGAGGCCGTGGCGCTGCAGCACACAGATGGAGCCGCACGGGTGAGAGGGGAGAGGGAGCATTAATGCTGGTTAGTTAGGACTGGTCGTGGTTATTTCCCGGTGTCTGTCTCTTTGTCTTGTTACCTGTAAAAATGACTATCCCCCGTTGCCCCTGCCGGCAGCCGGCGCACCACCACCAGCACCTACAGCCGATGCAGCAGGCCCCGTCCCCGGCCCCGCAGCAGCAGGCGCCGCGGCAGCGACGCTACAAGGCCATGCTGATGCGACTGACGCAGAAGCCGAGCTTCAGTCCGAGCTACCTGCTGAGCGGCGCGCCGGCCGGCGGCGGCGGCCAGCCGCTCTACGCCAGTCTCACGTGCCGCGCGCTGCTCACCAGCAAATACGCGGCCATCTGCCACCACGTGAGTCGGCCGGCCGGGGCGGACGGAGCTCAGTCACAGTTCTGGAGTGGCTAGGCGTCATCAGGCTGCTGTCATAAGTGTCTGTGTGTTTTTCTTTGTCTGTTACGAGCGTTGACAATATTTACTGAGCGGTTTGATCACCGTCTCTAAAAGTTGCGATGTGTCGTCGTTTATTTTTTTGGTGAACTCGTTTGGGTGGCAATCGGCCCCTGTGTGGTTGGACGGTGTTGCGTGGTTCGTGTTTGTGATGCCGCTCCTCCGTCACAGGTGACGTCTAACATGTACAACAAGAGTCCGTACGTGCAGCAGGTGATCCTGTCCATGCTGCCGCGGCTGGCTGCTCTCGACAGGGACCGGTTCTGCAGCAAGTGAGTTTATTGTTGGGCTGGGGCCTGGGAACGGTGGGTGGCGGTCCGCCCTCGACAGGCCGACCGGTTCTGCAGCAAGTAAATTTATTGTGGGACTGAGATGGTAGGTGGGGAACAGAGTGTGACAGGGACCGGTTCTGCAGCAAGTGAGTTTATTGTTGGGCTGGGGCCTGGGAACGGTGGGTGGCGGTCCGCCCTCGACAGGCCGACCGGTTCTGCAGCAAGTAAGTTTATTGTGGGACTGAGATGGTAGGTGGGGAACAGAGTGTGACAGGGACCGGTTCTGCAGCAAGTGAGTGTTTATTGTAGAGCTGGTAATGGTGAGTGGTGGGCCGCCCTCGACAGGCCGACCGGTTCTGCAGCAAGTGAGTACTTGTGGTAGGGCTGGTAACGGTGAGTGGTGGGCCGCCCTCGACAGGCCGACCGGTTATGCAGCAAGTGAGTTTGTACCGGCGGGGCTAGGGTCTATAGCAGAGGCCGCCCTCGACAGGGACCGGTTCTGCAGCAAGTGAGTACTAGTGGTAGGGCTGGTAATGGTGAGTGGTGGGCCGCCCTCGACAGGCCGACCGGTTCTGCAGCAAGTGAGTTTGTACCGGCGGGGCCGTGGACGGTGAGTGGCGGGCAGAGCCGTAAAATGACCTTAAGTGGAGTCATCCACAAGGCTGGTCTCCTCACTGACTTGGCGGTGGGCCTCCATTCGCCGTTCACTTTTTTCTCCCTGTTGCTGAGCTGCTCCCTCCCCTGCCCTAGCTCTCTGTCCCGCTGACCCCCGCGGCTGCCGCATCGCCAGGTACATGTCCAAGGCGGTGCTGTACATCCAGTGGTGGCTGCAGCGAAAGGACGCCGCCAAGTCGTCGGCCTTCCTGTGTCTGGGCTTCCTGGCCGCCGCTGTCCGACAGCACATCACCAAATACGTGGGCAGCGTGCTGGAGCCCATCAAGACGCACATCATGCCCAAGGTGGGCTGCCGAGACTAGCGTGGAATTCTCGTGTGTCCCATTGCTGGTGTCTTCCTCCTGTGATTTTATTCTATCTTTTTTACGTACTTTGTCAAACTAGTAACTGAGCTAACTTTACCATGGCAGCGTTATGAATGAATTGCTTGTGATTACTGAGGTGATCTTAGCAACTGAGCAGTTGAAATGGGAACAAGTAACTCTTGATGCGTTATCGACTGTTTTCGGAATTGTCAGCATCCCTCTTCTTCGCTGTCGACGCGCCCGTAAACCCTAATAAACAAACAAACAAACAAACAGCATCCCTCTTCTAGCCCCTAACCTCCCCTAACCTACTCCATGCCAAGATCATTGTAAGCTGTTCGATCATAAACTTCTGTACATAGACGGTGAACAGAGGGATAATGGTTCCGTTGTTAAGTCACGTCCAAGATATGAACACACTACGGCCTTCCATTCTCTCCACACTATTTGCCCCCCCCCCCCTCCCGCTCCGTCCCCAGGACGGTTCTCTGAAGAAGCGCGGCGCGCCGGTACAGACGGATCAGGCGGTGTACGTCTGTATCTGGCTGCTGGCGCGCGCCGGACGAGCAGAGCTCCGGGCTGACATGGACGAGCTGCTAGGACACATGCTGGCCTCGTCGCTCACGCCGGCGCTGACACACGCGCTTCAGGTGAGTGGTGGGGTGGCACGGCCAGTGTCGGCCGGGGGGCTGAGACCCTGCGCAGGACACGAGACTATAGGGTACTAGGGGGCCTGCGCTGGATGATAGGCGCATGTGCGCGCCGCGTCATTGACATTTCTTTCAGATATCATGCTTAGCGATCGCGCATTTTGTGAAAAGCTTTAACAATACGTTTCAAGTTAGGTGTCATTTTTTCATTCGACTAATACCACGCCCTTCTTTCTCAAGAACTCTGTTCGCTACTGTACCGGCCATCCCACCGCCGCTCGTGTTCGCTACTGTACCGGCCATCTCACCGCCGCTCTTGTTCGCTACTATACCGACCACCCCACCACCGCTCTGCCCCCCCCCCCCCCTGAACAGGAGGTGGCCACGCAGATCCCGGAGCTGCGCCAGAAGGCCGGCGAGGGTCTGATGACGGTGCTGTCGGCGCGGCTGGGGGTGCGTCCGCTCGTGCTGCGCCACCGGCCGCCGCCGGCCGGGCCCCTGGCGCGACCCGCCACCGACCGGCTGACCGTCATCAACACCGTGCTGGCCATGAGGACGCTGTCACACTACGAGTACGACAGTGAGTAACCTGGTGATCGGCCCGTGGGGGTATTGCGAGTACGACAGTTAGTGGGGCCTGCGGGTCGGCCCGTGAGGACGCTCTCACACTACGAGTACGACAGTAAGTAGAGCCGGCCCGTAATGACACTATGGGTACGACAGTGCGTGGGGTCTTAGTGGGGGCCTCAGTGAGTGGGGGCCGGAGTCGATAAAGAGTGGTTGGAGGGGATCCGCGGGGAGCTAGCAGCTGGGTGGATGTGGAGATGACATGAAGCCTTTTGACAATCTTTGCAATCTGATATTTTTTTTAGTCCGAACATTTTGATTGGAAGGATTTGCAAGGACAGAGCCCCCGCTAAGCGAAGCTTATTGCGGTGACCCTGCCCTCTACCCTCCGATCGCGCAATTCCGGTTCTATGGCAGAATGTAGAGTCCAAAGTTTAACGTGCGCACATCGCCGCGCACGGCCGGTCCCCTCACTGACTTCGCCTGGCTGCGGCCTGCCACCGACCGCAACCATACCAGTCAGGAGGCCCATAAACGTCAAGCGCCCGTCGCGCTTCGAACCCGGACTGTTGTAACCGGGAACGCGTGCTCTCACCACGCGGAGTCCAACGCTCTACCGACTGAGTTACGAGACCGGCAACCGACTGAGCTACGGGACCGGCTTGCTTTCGTGATTCTTGCTTCCCGGCTTCCTTGGCGCTAAGTGATTAAACGCTGCAGACTTTCGCAGACTATGTGGTGGTATTTCTCGTGAACATTCAGCGAGTCTGACGGCCTTTTGTTCCGGCAGACCGTTCGCTGATGCTGTTCATCCAGTACTGCGCCGACAACTACCTGACCTCAGAGGACGCCCAGGTGCGTCTGGAGGCCGTCCGCACCACCTCGCACCTGCTGACGCCCTCGCTGCTCGGCGTCACTGGGCGCAGCTCGACGCTGCAGAAATCGGTCAGCGACGTCATCAGCAAGCTGCTGGCGGCCGGCATCACCGACACCGACCCCGACATCCGTCTGACCGTCTTCTGGTCGCTGGAGGAGCGCTTCGACAACCACCTGGCGCAGGCCGAGAGCCTCAACGCCCTGTTCGTCTCGCTCAACGACCAGGTGTTTGAGATCCGCGAGATGGTGCTCTGCATCATCGGCCGGCTGAGCGCCATGAACCCAGCCTACGTGATGCCCAGCCTGCGCAAGACGCTGATCCAGATTCTGACGGAGCTGGAGCACAGCGGTCTGGCCAGGAACCGTGAGCAGTCGGCGCGCCTGCTCGGCCACCTGGTCTCGTCGTCGCCGCGGCTGACGCGCCCCTACCTGCGGCCCATCATGAAGGTGCTGTGTCAGCGCCTGAGGGAGAACGAGCCGAACGCGGCCGTGGTCAGCAGCATCCTGTACGCCGTCGGAGATCTGGCGCACGTGAGTATGACTAGGAGAGAGGCACGAGTAGAGAGCTCTGGGGCACGTGAGGCCGGAAGAAAGTGCGTAGATATAGCCCGGGATAAAAGTTTTAGTAGGTTGACATGCTGCTCTAGACATTTCTCGTCTGACATTTTTTTTGGGGGGGGGGAGGAGGGATGTGTGGCCGTCGCGGCCTGCCATCTGTTGCGTCTCGTCAGACCGCCCGCACCCCACCGCCCCTCCCTCGCTGACCCTCGGCCCGCCCCTGCCCTCCTCCCCATCAGGTGAGCGGTCCGGAGATGGGCCACTGGGTGAACGAGCTGTTCCCGCTGCTGTTGGCAATCCTGGCCGACAACAGCTCGCTGGCCAAGCGGGAGGCGGTGCTGTACACGCTGGCCAACCTGGTACAGGCGCGCGCGGACCCCAGCGGGCCGACCAGCAGCGCCTACCAGCAGTACCCGCAGCTGCTCGACGTACTCATCGGCTTCCTCAAGACCGAGCAGCAGCCCACCATACGGTCAGTGGCGGACCGGAACGGTCAGGCCGTGGAGGGGGAGACGTGGTCATTTAGCTGCGAATAATCGTAAAATGATGTTATAAAGTAGAAACAGCAAAAGTAGGAGGAAATTAGGAACAGGAGGCGTAGTTACTGGAGTTCTGAATTGCTGTGATTCGCATTCTTTAGTGCGGTTTCAGTTGACTTGTGACGCTTAACCTACGAGTTACGTCAAATCCTGATGCTACAGCTGTACCGTTTACAGCATGTCGAGACCCCTTTGCTATTTTCACGCCGCTATTGTCCCTCCTATTGTGCTGCTGGCTCTCCGTCGCCTTCCGTCATGTGTCTGACGGTCGCTCGGTCCGTGTTCCAGTCGTGAGACGATTCGTGTGCTGGGTCTGCTGGGCGCTCTAGACCCCTACCGAAAGAGGACACTCAACCAGGAGTCGAACGAGGAGTGTCTGGTGATCCCCGACCCGGACACCACCGATACACTGGGTAAGAGAGAGAGAGAGAGAGAGAGAGAGAGAGAGAGAGAGAGAGAGAGAGAGAGAGAGAGAGAGAGAGAGAGAGAGAGAGAGAGAGAGAGAGAGAGAGAGAGACAGAGAGACAGAGAGACAGAGAGACAGAGAGACAGAGAGACAGAGAGACAGAGAGACAGAGAGACAGAGAGACAGAGAGACAGAGAGACAGAGACAGAGAGAGAGAGACAGAGACAGAGACAGAGAGAGACAGAGACAGAGACAGAGACAGAGACAGAGACAGAGAGACAGAGAGAGAGAGACAGAGACAGAGACAGAGAGAGAGACAGAGACAGAGAGAGAGAGAGACAGAGAGAGAGAGAGAGAGAGAGAGAGACAGAGACAGAGACAGAGACAGAGAGAGAGAGAGAGAGAGAGAGAGAGAGAGAGAGAGAGAGAGAGAGAGAGAGAGAGAGAGAGAGAGAGGGGGAGAGGGAGAGGGACACTACCGACACTTACACCATCTGACAGATGACACGGGACACCACCGATACACTGGGTGAGAGAGGGGGGTTACCGACACTGACACCATCTGACAGAACTGACACGGGACACCACCGATACACTGGGTGAGAGGAGGACACTACCAACATGTTGGGTAGGGGTAGAGCGGTGGTAACTGCGTCAACCTTGGAGCCCACTAGTTGGCGTATGTTTTGTGGCAGTCTCTGTTCTACCATCCTCGGGCTGTTGTCATTTAGACCGCCTGGTGTCTGTCTGTCCAACTGAGCCCTCCGTGTTCGCAGCGGACGCCAACAGCAGCGTGCGGCTGGTGAACATGTCGCAGCACTCGATGGACGAGTTCTACCCGGCCGTGGCCTTCGGAACGCTCATGAGGATCATTCGCGACCCGGCGCTCTCCCAGTATCACACCATGGTGGTCCAGGTACGGATACTAACACCATACACACACACACCCACACCATACCCCGACCCGGCGCTCTCCCAGTATCACACCATGGTGGTCCAGGTACGGATACTAACACCATACACACACAGTACCCACACCATACCCCGACCCGGCGCTCTCCCAGTACCACACCATGGTGGTCCAGGTACGGATACTAACACCATACACACCCACCCACACATACCCCGACCCGGCGCTCTCCCAGTACCACACCATGGTGGTCCAGGTATGACAATTATACACCCACACATAGACCTCTACATACCAATACTTGGTATGTAAAGGTCTATGACCCACACCATACCATACCGACACCAACACACACCATACCCCGACGGTGGTCCAGGTATGGCCTTTTAATTCAGATTCATGCGCCCACACTCACTTCTACTGTGGGTATAAGACGTGGTACCGGAATTCGACGGAATTCGACCCATGACAGGCAGTTGGTATGTTTGTGACCATCCCCTTCATATAGCCCATAATATGGCAGCGTCACTCTCCCGTTTGGCCGAGAGCCGGCCGCCGCCTCCCACCGCTCCGTCTGACCGCCTGCCTCTCCGCGCGTCTGTTACAGGCGATCTCGTTCATCGTGCAGTCGCTGGGCACCAAGTGCGTCTCGTACCTGTCACAGGTGATGCCCTGCCTCCTGCTGGTGATCCGCACGGCCGACGCGCCCTTCCGCGAGTTCCTCTTCCAGCAGCTGGCCACGCTGATCGACGTGGTGCGCCAGCACATCCGGCCCTCGCTGCCCGACATATTTCTGGTGATTCGCGAGTTTTGGCAGCTGGACTCGCCGCTGCAGCCGACACTGATCGCCCTGGTGGAGCACATTGCCGCCGCGCTCGGCTCAGAGTTCAAGACGTATATGCCGCAGCTGATCCCCAACACGCTGCGAGTGCTGTACCACGACACTAGCCGAGGACGCGTCGTCACGCTCAAGGTAGGGGGCGAGGAGGGTGTGTATTGCCTCCAAAGAGGGGAAGGGGCGCCACTGGCAGGGAGGAGAAGGGACGTCACTAGTGGGATGGACTCTGCAGATTTATGACGCGTCGTTTCTTTTTTTTGTATGCATTGGGGTTTGCTGTTTCCAGCCGGCTCGGCCGCCCCTTTTCTCATGAACTCGTCTCCTAGCCGACCATGTAACCACTCTGCAGGCCAGTCTCCTCCCCACCCTCAACCCTCACCCACCTTCTGCTGAGCGGCCCTGAGTTTCCCTGCCGCGATTTTTTTCCTCCTAGTCCGTCACCCATGAACAGATGACCAGGAGTGCCCCCGCCGCAGTCCCAGCAGCCCTGACTGACGAATTGTGACCCCGGTCCCTGCTGCAGCTGCTGTCGGCGCTGAGGAAGGTTGGCCGAAACCTGGACGACCACCTGCACCTGGTACTGCCGCCCATGGTGCGCCTGTTCGACCCCAAGGACGCGCCGCTGCCCGTCTGCCAGGAGGCGCTCGTCACCGTCGCCGACCTGGCCACCAAGCTCGACCTCACCGAATACGTCGGGCGCATCATGCACCCGCTGGTGAGTAGTGGGTAGTGGACCGTCCGCTGGTGGGTATTGGTTCATGGGCTGAACTGGCGATAAGTGGATCATGTCGGTCAAATCCGCTGCCTACAGGGTGTCTCAAAAGTTCGCTTACAGGTACCAGCCATGCTTTTTTGTCAATAATTCTGAATCAACATGAAATTAACAGTCGAAATTTTGCATGGGCATTGGTAACAACCTTCCTCAAGCAGCTTCATTGTTTTCAAGCGCATTCGACCCTTCATGAGCTCACAAAAAGGGTTCACCTCTGACCATGGATCAGGCATGAAAATGGAGGTCGCATACTCGGGTCGGCTGAGAAACTCTCTGCTTCACGAGTAATGGGAATGGTTAAGTCTGAAATGACACATGGCAAAGTGTCGGCGAGGATGAGTACAACATGATGGTCATCTAATAAAAACGGTGGCTAAAATTTTTGAAGGACAAAACCATGCGAGACTAACAGCGCTTTGAACGACCCTTGTACCGCAGCAGACTCGTGCTCGGGAAAGCAGCTGAAAATGCAGTCCTAACTATTGAAAACTGACTAGAAGCTCACAGACAGAGGTTACCCAGTTTCAAAAATTGCAGGTCATCATAAAATAAAGACAAAATATCATTAAAAATTGTTTATGATATCTATAACGCTAAATTTTGAGGGAAAATAATGCGAAAATCGTCAATGCCGAGGACAAGTGACCCTCCAAAAGTGTCAATTAATGTAAAGTTTTATCTAATGAAGTTTCAAGAGGCAGCTCTGGAGCAAATAGCTTTCTTTTACACACAAAATCTGGACAAAACCGCACGATGGACAGGTTTTGGCCGTTTACAAAGCAGAATCTCTCCTGAGGAAAACACTCCGGAACCCAGCGAAGGTCTTGGCATTGGGAATGACGAGCGTTCGGGATTCGCAAATTTTGCAAAATGTGTCTAAGAAACAGATGGCCGACACATTCTGCTACGATATGCTGCGAAAAATTTGCCCCTGGCACTTCCCATTTGTTCAGGAATGGGGTTGTTTTGAAAAGGAAAATGGTGCTTGGGAGGTCGGCGCCAGTCATTCATGAAGGAGTTAGCGCCAGAGAAGACCTACAAAATACTCACGGATGGTGTTGATGCAAGCTATCGGCTTTCAGGGAGAAGCGGATGTTGCCGGGGAGCTCGTCAAACCTAAATCCGACGCAGAAACTACGGGGGATTCCCCTACAAGAGCTTGAAAGCTGGTAACCTTTTACCAGCCTCCGGCAGCTGACGGAGTGACGAAAATCGGTATGGGCAAATATTTTTGGAGATACAGCAAAGGGTTTGGTTTCCAACCTTCCGAATCAGTTGTCAAAGCATGCATATTTGTCTAGTGTACACACGAACACCAAAACCTAAGATTTTTGGCCGGTTCTTATATGCTTTATTGACATGGGAAATGTGTAAACGAACTTTTGAGACACCCTGTATACGTGACTGCGCTGACTGACCCCCCCCCCCCCCTTCTCTAGATCCGCTGTCTGGACACGTGTCCGTCTCTGCGCTCGCCGGCGATGGACACGCTGTGTGACACTAGGTTGGGCTGACTGACCCCTCTCTCCCTCTCTATTAGATCCGCTGTCTGGACACGTGTCCCTCGCTCCGCACGCCGGCCATGGACACGCTTTGCGCGCTGGTGCAGCAGCTGCGTCGCCGCTACGCCCTCTTCATGCCCACGGTGAACAAGGTGCTGCTCAAGCACGGCATCCAGAACGTCGAGTACGACCAGCTTATCAGCACGCACGTACTGGTACGTAGCAGCTACCGGTATCAGGGGTCAGCGGTGATCAGTGGTTGGAGGTGTTCAAAGTTGTGGTGGGAGTCGGTGATTGGGTAGCTGACCAGTGTGCGGGCTGAGGGGGCTACCGATCTCTGGGGTGTTGAACTGGGAGGGGATAAGGGGGTGGCTGCCGGCTGGTGGGAGTTAGATGGAGTTACAGGGGATTTCGGCGGCTGGACGAACAGCAGAGTGTTGTTTTTCACTTTGCTAATCCTAGGACGAACTGTTCGTTTGTATTTATAATATAGGTCGCAGTGCAGCCAAACACCCTAATTGCCATCCTGGGCTGGGTACCACCAGTGTGTATTCTTTAGCCAGTTCTCGCTCCCACCAACTTCCCAGTTCCCGCGGCCCTCCCGGCCCCGCTGACCCATCTGTGTCTATGTGTTTGTCTCCAGACGTCAGCAATGGAGGAGGACAGTCCGAGCTGTGTGTACCAGCCGGGATTCGTGCAGCCGGAGACCGCCGAGCCGGCACCGTCCAAAAAGGTGGGTAGTCAACTGGGGGGAGGGACCATGCCATTGGGTGTGACCTGTCAGACTGACCTGTGATTTGTTACCGCTACCGTGACGTGAGTATGACCGTGATCTATGACCGTGACGTGTATTGGTCATTCTGTAACCCAACACCCTTGCCTTCTTTGGTATCGGCCGAACAGTGTGCGCTATGTACGACCTGTGACCCGGCCTCTGGAGACACCCACTCAGGCCCCTACGAACAGCCGTGACCCTACCACCATCACTCTAAACTGTGGCCCGGTGCCCGCCGCTGCCGGCAGCTCTCCGTTTCAGTCAACAACCTGAAGCAGGCGTGGATGGCCTCCCGCCGGGTGAGCAAGGACGACTGGTCCGAGTGGCTGAGGCGCATCAGCATCGCCGTCCTCAAAGAGTCGCCCTCGCACGCGCTCAGGTGAGGAGCCGCGCAATATCGGGTGACGGCTCAGTGGCACCACCTGACGTGCTGGCTTTGCATGTGCTATTTACGCAGTGTTCATCATTGGATCGTAACCTGGCCCCCACTTCCGACTTGTGCTGCGCGCCTGCGGTACCCTCCGTGTGACGTGAACGCCGTCCGCTGTGCCTGTCAGGTCGTGCTGCGCGCTGGCCCAGTCGGCGGTACCCTCTGTGTAACCCTGTCCCTTGTCTCCCCGTCAGGTCGTGCTGCGCGCTGGCCCAGTCGTACCCGCAGCTGTCGCGGGACCTGTTTAACGCGGCGTTCGTCTCGTGCTGGTCCGAGCTGGATAAGGACCACCAGGGCGAGCTACTGGACGCTGTCCGGCTGGCGCTGCGCTCACAGGAGATACCCGAGATCACACAGACGCTGCTCAACCTGGCAGAGTTCATGGAACACTGCGACATCGTGAGTCAGACGGACGGGGCTGTTGCTGCGACATCGTGAGCTGGACGGTGGCGCGCGGCTATGAGAGTCGGTGCTTCTGCAAAGGCGTGGACTTTCTTCTGTAGAGTGCTCGGCTTTAGTGCTATCCGGGCATCACTGTGGCGTATTTGACCGTTCACATCCTACCGTCCCCAGGAGTCGCTACGTATCGAGAGCCGCCTGTTGGGCGAGCAGGCTCTGCGGTGCCGCGCCTACGCCAAGGCGCTCCACTACAAGGAGGAGGAGTTCCACAAGGGCGCCACCACGCAGGTGATCGAGACGCTCATCTCGGTCAACAACAAACTGCAGCAAAAGGAGGCCGCTCAGGGTGAGAGATGCAGTGGGAGAGGGAGAGAGGGAGCAGATTATGGGGGAGAGAGGGAGCATTTGATGATGAGTGGGTGGTGTTGAAGACCAAAGAAATTATGGTCTATTAATGACGGAGAAAAATAGCAATGTCTGGATGCTTCGATTTGTGAACGTTTCAAAGTGAAGGCGACGTAAATGGCAAAATATCCGTTGTTTGAATGACTTTTGTGAGCATAACAACATTTTGGAAAAGTCACAAAAAGTCAAAAAGTGCCGCCGTATATGACGCGCTGACCTCTCCCGTCTCCCGCTGTCCGCCAGGTCTGCTGGAGTTTGCGCGCAAGTACCACACCAAGTCCGTGGCGGTGCAGGAGCGCTGGCACGAGAAGCTGCACGACTGGCAGTCGGCGCTAGACGCGTACTCGGCCAAACTGGCTGAGCCGGCCGAGGACGACCGGCCGGCCGACTGCGACTTCAGCCTGCAGCTCGGACAGATGCGCTGCATGGAGGCGCTCGGACAGTGGTGAGTCGAGACGGCGGATCGCGGGCGTAGTTGGGGGGGGGGGGGGGTGGGAGGACGTGGAGTCGGGCTCGGACAGATGCGCTGCATGGAGGCGCTCGGACAGTGGTGAGAAGTCAGACAGCAGACATCGAGCTGAGGGAGGACGCGGGGAGGTGAAGTCGGACTCGGACAGATGCGCTGCATGGAGGCGCTCGGACAGTGGTGAGTCGAGACGGCGGTATTGAAGGGATGGAAAAGGCGCCTGGACAGTGCTGAGCAGTCAGGAAGGGTTTGATGGGATGATTGATTTGATCACTGTCGTGATTGAATCAATGAACTCTGCGTGATGGTCCAGCTCTGATGCTTGGTTTGGCTCGAAACTCCCACTCTGACCGCTCCCTCTCCCTCCCCAGGGAACAGCTGTCTTGAGTAGGCTGCCGGCCTCCGTGTGTCGGCAGGTACCAGTCTTCTGATGTGACCTTCCCTGTTTATCTCCCCAGGGACCAGCTGTCCGGTGTCGCCGCCTCAGTGTGGCCTCAGGCGCCGCTGGAGGTGCGCCAGAACATGGCGCGCATGGCGGCCGTCTCGTCACTGGCCACAGCGACCTGGCAGACCATGGAGCCGTACGTGCAGGCCATCCCGCGCGAGACGCAGGAGGGCGCCTTCCACCGGGCCGTGCTGGCCATCAAAAAGGAACAGTACGAGGAGGCCAAACAGGTGCGGACAGATGGGTCGACCACGGTGGAATAGGGCGAGGTGGAGTGTCTGACCATTTAGACGGACGGGATAGCGGGACTGATGAACTCTTGAAAATTGAAATCATCAATTGTCGGTGATACCCAGTCATTATTAGTCGTGGCTCGTGCCTTTCTGTTTCATGCGTGCGAACTTGCGGTCTCAACTGCACCTTCCTTCATCCCCCTTTCTTTGATCGCAACGGTACTGCACTACCATACCAGGTACCGTACTTAACACCCCCCCCCCCTCCCCCTCTGTAGTGGATCGACACGACTCGGGACCTGCTGGACACGGAGCTGATGCTTATACTATACCCCTCATCCCTCCCTCTCCCTGTATACAGTGGATCGACACGGCGCGGGACCTGCTGGAGACGGAGCTGACTTCTATACCGTACCCCGTACTTAACACCCCTCCCTCCCTCCTATGCAGTGGATCGACACGGCTCGGGACCTGCTAGACACGGAGCTAACGTCTATATCATACTCTGCATCACACACCCGTCCCCTCCTCCTCTGTAGTGGATCGACACGGCTCGTGACCTGCTGGACACGGAGCTAACGGCCATGGTGGGCGAGAGCTACCAGCGCGCCTACGGCACCCTGGTCAGCGCCCAGATGCTGTCCGAGCTGGAGGAGATCATCACCTTCAAGCTGGTCAAGGAGCGCCGCTCCGCCATTCAGACCATGTGGTGGGACCGGCTGCAGGTGAGAGAGTGGGAGCGGGCCGTGGGGTGGAGTGTTGATGGGAGCCTGCAGATCGTGTGGTGGAGTGAGCTAGTGAGAGACGGCCGTGGGGTGGGGTGAGAAGGTGAGAACCTGCGGGTCGTGTGGGGTTAGAGAGTGAGTGTGGACATTGACTGCTAGTCGGACGATCAACGGACTTCGAATCATGCTGAGAGTGCAGAGAATTTGAAATGGTTAGAGAGTGAATGAATGAGCGTGTGTTCATTGTCCTCTGCAGCACTATTAAACGCACTGTGTAGTGCTGTTGCACTTTTCCCCGACCTGAGACGTCACTTGACTGAGGGGTCTGTCATTCCGTCCAGGGTTGCACGGCGGCTGTGGAGGACTGGCAGCGCATCCTGCACGTGCGCTCGCTGGTTCTACCGCCCCACCTTGACATGAGGACGCGGCTCAAGTTCGCCGCACTCTGCCGCAAGAGCGGACGGCTGGTGAGAGATGAGGGTCGAGAGGCGGAACTCTGGCGGTCGGACTGAAATTACCGCTAGATTCGTTGTGAAATTAGTTCCTAGTTGGAATAATTGGTTTGGTGCAGTTTCGCGTACACCTCTGATATGGGTGATACATGATTTCGCTGATCAATGTGATCACGTCTTCTAGCTTGTGTATCGTAGCGGTCGTGTAACCGCATTGATCGGTTAATATTTCACCAGACTAGTCGCACTCAGTCGCCACTGCTAACCCTCACCCCTCCTCCGTGCCACAGAACCAGTCCCGTCAGATTCTGGACGAGCTGATTGCGGAGAACCCGGGTCCGTCTCAGAAGGACAACCCGCACGTGCGCTACGCCTACATCAAGTACCAGTGGGCGGCCGGCGACAAACCCGAGGCGCTCAGGTCAGCGGATGGCGGGGGTGCATACTGGGAGGGGGGATGAACACATTGAACAGGGGACCTGTCGGTGTGGTGTCGGCAGATTACTGAGGCTGGCCATGGGAAGGATTGTGGGATGTGGCAACTGGTGATGGCCTGTGAATGGAAGGCAACGTATCTTATTCATCGTTGTGCTGGTGTGTCGTGCGTCATAAGTTTTTTATTGTCTTTGCGTATGTTTTCTTTTTCTTTTTAGTTCTCGGCGGCTGGAGAGTTTCGTGTCGGCCTCGGTGAGCACCTACGGCCGAGCGGCGGCCCCGAGTACCCTCTGACTGACCTGTCCCCTCCTCGCAGACGACTGGAGAGTTTCGTGTCGGCGTCTGTGACCACCTACGGCCGGGCGGCGGCGCTGAGTACCCCTCTGACTGACCTGTCCCCTCCCCCGCAGACGTCTGGAGAGTTTTGTGTCGGCCTCGTGTACCCCTCTGACTGACCTGTCCCCTCCCCTTCAGACGTCTGGAGAGTTTCGTGTCGACCTCTGTGAGCACGTACGGCCGGGCGGCGGCCCTGTGTACCCTCTGACTGACCTACCCCCTCCCCTGCAGACGGCTGGAGAGTTTCGTGTTGGCCTCTGTGAGCACGTACGGCCGGGCGGCGGCCCTGTGTACCCTCTGACTGACCTACCCCCTCCCCTGCAGACGGCTGGAGAGTTTCGTGTCGGCCTCTGTGAGCACGTACGGCCGGGCGGCGGCGCTCAGCGCCGGCCAGGTGCCGCAGCTGAGCTCGGACGAGCCGCGCGGCGAGTCGCCGGCCATCTTGCTCTCCCGCTGCTTCCTCAAACTGGGCGCCTGGAAGGAGGAGTTCGAGCCTCTGTCAGAGACCACCATCCCGGCCGTGCTGCAGTGAGTGACGGGCGGGGGAGGGGATGGACCGGTCCTTTTGAGCCGCTCTCCGAGACCACCATACCGGCCGTGCTGCAGTAAGTGGGAAGGGGTGAGAGGCGGAAAGAGGAAACGATTTTTAGTTAGTTGTGGCAAGGTTTTGTTGGGCTTTTACACAGGATATTTTGTGTAGGCTCATTACCTGTTTAACATTTATATGCCAAGGCTGGTGACGTTGGTCTTTGGCTTCATACTCGGGAGATGTTTCGACAGACTGCGGTACTGAGTTCCCGGCCGTCTGTACCTCACACCCCCTGCCTGCCTCTGTTCGCAGGTACTACCAATACTCGACCAAGTACGACCCGAGCTGGTACCGCGCCTGGCACGCCTGGGCCTTCATGAACTTCCAGGCGGTGCTCTTCTTCCGCGGGCGGTGCGCCGTGTCGCCGGCAGCTGGCGCCGGCGAGGCGGTGGTGAGTGTCACAGTGGGCGGACGGTATGGGATGCGGGCAGTGGGTAGCGTTTAGGGTGGACGCTGTGCCGTATCGCCCGCAGCTGAGACGCTGGCGAGGCGGTGGCAACTGCCGTGGTGGACGGGGGAGAGGCCGGGTGTAGTTATGTGCGGGCAGTGTGCCGTGTAAGTGGTGAAGGTGCTGGAAGAGGGTAATGGGTCAGGGAGGCGTGTGGTGACGGGGAGACAGGCTCGGGCCGAATGTTTATTGGGGACAGGACGTTTGTAACCACTAGTCTGGTCGTTGTGTGAAAGGAAAAATGGTTAGTTTACAGTGTCTTGTGGTTTCTTTGACCAGTAACTGACTGTATCTGACCCGTCACTCTGCCCTGTTACAGCGCTCTGGCCGCCACCTGCCGTTCGTGGTTCCGGCCGTGCAGGGTTTCGTCCGCTCCATCTCCCTGAACACGGGCAGCAGTCTGCAGGACACGCTGCGCCTCCTGACGCTCTGGTTCGAGTACGGACAGGTGCCTGAGGTCAACGACGCACTCACCGAGGGACTCCGGAAAATCAAAATCGACAACTGGCTGCAGGTATGTCGGCCGTGGTGGCTGGACTGAGATTATGAGGAAGGACTAGGAGGAGTCATGGCTGGGACTGCACCAGCTGATGTAGTCTTTTAGGAATTACTGGCAGCGGTCTGAAGTATCAGTAGGTCATCCCAAACTGGTCAAATGGGGACATGCTCGGATGGTATTGCTACAATTGTTTCTGTTCTAAAACGTTTGTTGAATTCTCTTTAAAACGTCAGTTTGGTGTAATTGTTCTACTCTTACGCTCAGTTGTTTGCGATGGAGTTTAGGCTGCTGCTAACGACGGCTGGTTGTTCTCACAGGTGATTCCACAGCTGATAGCCCGGATCGACACGCCTCGGCCGCTGATCGCGCGGCTCATCACCTCTCTGCTCACTGAGCTGGGCAAGGTCCATCCGCAGGTCAGTATTTGCTACTTTACATTAGACCCGTACCTAGGCCCCCTCGGTCGCGCTGATCGCTTGGCTCATCACCTCTGCTCACGGCGCTGGGAAAGGTCCACCCACAGGTCAGAGACTGACCTTCACACAGGTCCCAGGTCCACTCGCATGTTAGTAGTTCTCGTTCTGTATGCAAAATGTTTACTGACCCATACTGGAGGTCACCCCAGGTCAGTTATTCAACTAAAACATATAAATACACTTTTGCGTTCGTTAGCATCAGCTTGTTACACCCGGCTTCTATCATATTTGTTCAGTTTATGTGCCCAGTGCCGTGTAAGCCACACAAACTTTTCATAGGTAAAGTCAGAGTGTGGAACTCAAAGACCGCTGCCGTGCCACGCTGTTCGTGCTCTGAACCGGCCTCCCTCACTCCCCAGGCGCTGGTGTACCCGCTGACGGTGGCCAAGAAGTCGTCGGTGCCGGCCCGGGAGCGTGCCGCCCAGATGATCCTCAAGAACATGCGCGAGCACTCGGAGACGCTCGTCCAGCAGGAGTTCATGGTGGGTGCGGCAATCGTCGCTGGTGCAACAGGGGTTAATTTTTGTGTCCAATATCGGCTGGTGGATCAGAGTTAGTTACGCTAAGTTCGACTGATCACCCGTACTGTGCACCCTCCAACCGTTCTATTTACATAGACCATCACCCTAGAGTCAGCTCTCAGTGACCTCCCTGATCTGAATGAGCCGTCGTCCCGGTCGCGGTCACCAGACTGACCCCTACGCCTGCCTCCCTGCCCTGACAGGTGTCGGACGAGCTGATCCGCGTGGCGATTCTGTGGGACAACCGGTGGCACGAGGGCCTGGAGGAGGCGTCCCGGCTGTATTTCGGCGAGCGCAATATCCCAGCCATGTTCGCCGTCCTGGAGCCACTGCATGCCATGATGGAGCGCGGGCCCGAGACGCTCAAAGAGAAGAGCTTCACTCAGGTGAGGGAGGGGGCGGTCAGAGGAGAGCTTCACTCAGGTGAGAGAGACTTTGGATAGTTTGCACGGTGAAAAATTCAACATTGGTTGTCTTGCATCATATGTCGGCCTCGTCTTGCTGGTGGTATGACATTGCCGTTGAATGATTGCGAAAATTGAAGGAAGTAGAGCGAGCTTGGTCAAACGCTGGTTGCCTCGGCCACCGTCCCACCTTACCCCTGGTACATGTATGACGCCTTTCCCTCCCCTCAGGCTCACGGCCAGGAACTGCAGGACGCGCACGAGCTGTGCCGCCGTTCCGCCGCTATGACGCCCCTGTGCCGTCCCCGTGACACCCGTCCCCCTTCCCCTCCCTCACAGGCTCACGGCCAGGAGCTGCAGGACGCGCACGAGCTGTGCCGCCGCTACAAGCGGAGCGGCAACGAGCGAGAGCTGAACCTGGCCTGGAACCGCTACTACCAGGTGTTCCGGCGGATCTCCAAACAGCTGCCGCTCATCACCAACCTCGACCTGCCGGTAGGGGCGGGAAATGAGGGAGGGAGGGGGGAGGGAGGGATCTCCAAGCAGCTGCCGCTCATCACCAACCTCGACCTGCCGGTACGGACGGGGAGGAGGGAGGGAGGGAGGGAGGAAAGAGTCCATCCTATCGAGGCTAGGAGAGAGATATGGGTCGTTTGGGGCTACACTGCCCCACACCAGCGCTGTGAGCATTACTCATATCTCGATAGTATATGTTTCGACGAGTTGTGAATACTCACCGACTCTCTATGTGTGTGTTTACAGTACGTGTCGCCGGCGCTGATGAACGCCCGGGACCTGGAGCTGGCCATTCCGGGCAGCTACGTGCCGCACATGCCAATCATCCGGATCGCGCGCGTCAAATCCACCCTGACCGTGTTCAGCACCAAACAGAGGCCGCGCAAGGTCACCATGAGAGGTGCGTCCCTGTGTGTGTGGGGGGCTTGCTGAATCCTCCTCCCTATCTGTGTAGATGACCTGTGTGACCCGATCAGCGGTCGCTGATGGTTGGGACAACGTGTGCTGGATGAGGGTTCAATTGGGCTGCAGCTGGTGATTGTTTATGACATCTTCAGTGGTCTAGTTTTGATGTTACTCGAGCTAAGTTCGTATTGATTGTTCACTGTCTCTGTCGTCTACTCAGGTCTGGAGTGATTGCATTCCGTAATTGCTCCATTGTTTTTTTTTTTTACAACGTAGCGGTACAGGCTGCTGTCCACCTACAGTTTCCCGCTTAACTTTGTCCACTGTTGCGCTCCGCAGGCAGCGACGGTCGCGACTACACGTTCCTGGTGAAGGGCCACGAGGACCTGCGCCAGGACGAGCGGGTGATGCAGCTGTTCGGCCTGGTGAACACGCTGCTGAAGACGGCGCCGGAGACGATGCGGCGTAACCTGGCCATCCAGCGGTTCGCCGTGGTGCCGCTGAGCACCAACAGTGGCCTGATCGGCTGGGTACCGCACTCGGACACACTGCACACGCTCATCAGGGACCACCGCGAGAAAAAGAAGATCATGCTCAACATCGAGCACAAAATCATGCTGAGGGTGAGTGGGGAGTATGGTTTGTAGGGGTGTGCTGAATATGGGAAGCGGTAGTGGTGAATATCTCAAACAGTGTGTGCCTAGCTTCATGTGAATAATGCTGCCATCTCATCCAGTGACCTGGCCCATTCGACCTCTCTGATATCGGTCAGATGGCGGCCGACTACGAGCACCTGCCGGGCTGCTGCAGATAAATAAGCCGCCGTGCTGTCTGTGTGACTGACCCCCTCCCCCTCCCCCTGTCTCTGATATATCATCTCAGATGGCGCCGGACTACGAGCACCTGACGCTGCTACAGAAGGTGGAGGTGTTTGAGCACGCGCTGGAGACCACCAAGGGCGACGACCTGGCGCGCCTGCTGTGGCTCAAGTCGCCCTCCTCGGAAGACTGGTTCGACCGGCGCGCCAACTTCACCCGCTCACTGGCAGTGATGAGCATGGTCGGATACGTGCTCGGACTGGGAGATAGGTGAATGAGGGGAAGGGGCAGGAAGGAGGGGGAGAGATTGGTGGGGAGGGAACTGGGGAGGGATGCGTCGGAACTGGGGAATTATGATGACTTGTTGTGAAGCAGTGGTTGGTATACGAGCTCTCATCCCGTCACATGATACTCGATAGTCGATACCGCTGTTTTTAGTGGGAGGGGAGGTAGAAGAGGCCGGGGCACTCCTGTCCGAAAATTTCGCCTCGCTTTCAGTTACACACTGACACGTCTTTGTTTGCCGCAGACACCCGTCCAACCTGATGTTGGACCGGATGAGCGGCAAGATCCTGCACATCGACTTCGGCGACTGTTTCGAGGTGGCCATGACCCGTGAAAAGTTCCCCGAGAAGATCCCATTCCGGCTGACGCGGATGCTGGTCAACGCCATGGAGGTGAGACGGTGGAACGTCATTGGACGGAAGCAGTGGCTTGTTGGGCCGCGTTGAGTCAGGATTTATTGTCAATGTTGATGACGTCTGATTTACATAAGTAGATAGTTCCGTCTAACCAGTTCACGTGGCATGCTTTTGCACCAATTCAACTTTATTTCTATCCATTACCCATAATCATGCATAAACGACAAATTCCGATCCGTGTGATGTGCAGTGTGCACCATCTGATCTTTGCGGATCGACATTCTGTGAGATCTGTAACGATGCATCCCGTCTGATTTGTGACCTGCCTGGTCTGTACTTCATGACCTGCCGTGCCCAGTGCCCAGCGATGACTCCGGTCTGAGTTCTGGCCTACAGTTAACCGACATCTGACTAACATCTGACCTCTGACCTCCAGGTGACGGGTATCGAGGGCACGTACCGGATGACGTGCGAGTCTGTGATGACGGTGCTGCGGAAGAACAAGGACAGTCTGATGGCCGTGCTCGAGGCGTTCGTGTACGACCCGCTCTTCAACTGGTGCCTGGTCGACAGCCCGCGCGCGGTACGTACCAGAGCGGCGGACGGTGGGGGAGCACAGACGATGCGTTGTGTGTACTGGGTGGGAGGGGTCGTTGGAGTGCCGATGGTGTGGACAAATGATTTCGACGTCCAACAAATTTCGAGGTCATGGGGGGTGTCTGCACCTAACAAAGCACCACCCCGTCGTCGGCCCCGGCCTTTCCTCAGCACTGTGTTCATTCTTCCTCCCGACTCATGAGCTTGATCATAGGGAGTCACTTAGCCCCCACCCTGGCGCCCCCTGACCCAGTACTTCGTCCTCGTTCCGCAGCAGGTGCGGCGTCACCCGACGGGCGGCGGCGGCCCGGGCGGCGCCGGCGGGCCCGCCGAGGGCGACGCCGCCGAGCTCGAGCAGGGCGCCCAGCTGGGCTCCAGCCCGCCGCTGAGGAGCCGGCACAACAGCAGCATCGAGGGACAACAGCGCATCGGTGAGGGCGCCGCGCGGAGCCGCGGAGTGTCAGACGCTGGAAATGGGCGTTACCGTAATGGACCAGAACTACCGATCCATGCAGTACTCTTCCACATTTGTTGGGTGGTGACATTTTAAAGTTTAATTTTGTGGCATCTGTCACTGTAAGCTTGTAGGTAACCTTCATGTGACCATGACCTGGTGAGATTTTTTTTCTGACATAACGGCAAAATATCACGCGCAGAGTTTGTGCGCGTAAGCTGATGTTAAGATCCTTTGCGTTGCCACTACACTGCCGTCATGTAGCATCTCGGACTATTTCGTTGATACTTTTGAGTTCTGACGCCAGTCTTCTAATTGGATTATGACCAATGCTATTTCGTGGGGCGGCTCGTTGTTCTGGGTACGGTACACATCGACGCTGTGCAAGACTGACTCAGTACATACCGGCTGTCCCGTCTACACGAATCTCTGAGCGCCCCGCTCGCTCTGCCAGGGGACGGTGACGCCGTGGTGCCCGAGGCGCAGAACAAGAAGGCCGTGCAGATCATCCAGCGGGTGCGGGACAAGCTGACGGGCACGGACTTTGCCAACGAGGTGCCGCTGTGTGTGCGCGACCAGGTGGACCGGCTCATCCTGCAGGCTACATCGCACGAGAACCTCTGCCAGTGCTATATCGGATGGTGAGTTGACAGGGGGAGAGGGAGTGGTAGTCCGGGACCCGGGGGAGATGGATATTGCCAGCCAAAGTGGTGCATTTGGAGGAATTAGTGATTCAAAATCCATCGAGCTATAATAATATGATGACGTGGACTTGAACTGTTGCATTTTCTTGGATCGTTGAGAGGATGTTATGTATCTTATGGGCTTGAAAATGTGTACTGTGCACTCGTTATGTGCCTACTTTTGGCGTACTGGTGGAGGGCACGGCTGCCCCGGCCGTCCTGATGCCTCAGTCTCCGTGCCATATGCGGCATGCGCCCTCCGTCTAATATAACCGGTATTTTTGCACTCCTTCCATCCGTCTTTCTGACGTGTCTGTCTCTCTACCAGGTGCTCGTTCTGGTGATCTCTGCGATGTGTGGTGTTACGCTGTGGAGCACCGGTCTGCGCTGTGGAGCACCGGTATGTGCTGTGGAGTCGCTGTGGAGCCCCTGTGTGACGGGCCTTGTGTAAAAAGCAGGGACAGCGGCGGCGCCTGTGAGCCGCCCAGCTTGCCATCGTGTTTGTGTCAGCTGCGCCGACTAGTGACGGGTGTCTGATGTTTATAGCAGCTGAGAGGAGTTTGGTGAGAATTATTAGCCTTCGGGCGGTCCGGGCGGGGTGAGCGGGGCCCTGTCCGAGCATAGAGGAGGTACTGGCGTGGTGCGTTTGTATAGCGGCCGGCACGTGAAAACTGCGCGCCCCCGCCGCGCCCGCTGTGGCCGGCTGGAGCTTATCGTTATGTGCGGGGCAGATATTGTGCACGCCGCTTAGTGGGAAATGCATATACTGTATGTTTATTTGAGGCATTTGTTGGCTCTACACCGAAGCGCAGTCATCCTCGAGATCAACCGTTTGTTCTTATTTGCGAGTCATTTTGAGATAATCTCTGACGTATTGAGTTGGCCACCGTTTCTAATATCGAACGCTGGTCTGGCATTGATTCGTATTTGGATCCGGTTCCAGCCGCGTTTGCCTGCGAAATGTTACTGTGGTCATTATGGAATAGAGAGCTGGTTGAAATGCTGCCATGTGTTTGTTGGATCCCTCTGATTAAGTGTGGAGCTTTGTGCTCGTGATCTAGGGAGGGATGCCTGACTCGGTGGACTGGTAGCGAGTTGGAGGCCGGGTAGTGCTGACCGTTTGATCTGAGTGGTCATTGTTCAGTCCAGCTGCTGGAAAAAAGTCCAGCTGCTGGAAGCTGGTGAGGCCGGAAAGCCACGGTGTGGGTGAGCCAGGACCTGGAGGAAGTTGTCGCTTGAAGAAGGTGTTGGATCTACTTTTTTCCTGTACCGGGAAAGGGCTGTGCGACCGTGTACTAGGCCCTCTCGGGTTGCGCCACCCGACGTGACGCCTAGCGTGCGGCAGAACCGTAATTCAACAATGCCGATTAAATATATGAAAAGTGCTCGCGCCTCACAGTACCATCAGGAGCAGCATCGTATGGGCTTGAACCAGGAGTAGCCGCGGTCCTTGGCGTAGGAGGGGGAGGGGCTTAGGCGATTTCAATGTCATCGGCGATTTTTCGTTAGGGATAGCTGGGGAAGTACGGGGCAGTCCGATTCCCAGGGCCAACTCCGGCTAGAGCTCCGGTCACTGGTGTGTCATATCTGTCATCGCCACCCGCGTGAAACGCGTACAAGAACCTTGTATCGCGCTTGCCTTGTACCGAGTCAAGATTCTTTACCGAGTAGCTGCGAAGGAATTGAAAACTGATGACGTCATCTTAAAAGTATGGTTAACAAATACAAATATATTTGGCATCCTTGATTTTGGATACATTTGCGGTGCGCCATTTGCTGATGCTCATAAATGAGAAGGGGGAGCTGAGGGGTGGATTGCGCGATTATTTCAGTGGTTTTTCTTGTAAGTAAAGAGGGTAGTGCACTTAGATCTAGAAATATTTTCCATAAAACCCATTTGTACTAAATGGACACACGAATATGCATTTTAATCACTTGAAAACATCATAGGAGCCCATTGGTAAATGGGCTCATTATGATTAACCCGGTTTACATAGGGTTTGTTGCAAGCTTATATCTCCGTCCGTGATAATGCAAAAGATGCCAATGGTGCCAAACAATTTACAAAATGATCCACTCTAAATATTTGAAGACCACTGTATCAAAATTATCGGCAAATTAACGAGCTAGAGCCTCGACAAATATGCTATGTAAACCGGGTTATTGTGATTGGTTATCATCATGACTCACTGGCTTTATTTCCATTTAATATTTCACATACCCTTCTTACACAATTTAATCTGTAGTGGTCCCTTCTTTCCAAGGCCGTATATAGGTGGTAGAATGGTAAGCTGTTTGTTTACATCGGTGACTGAAAGATGACGTCAGCTGGTGTCTGCCAATCTTTGCCAATATTTATCTTTGAGGATTTTAGCCTCTAAGGCAGTTTGAAATTAACTTTTGGGCTCAGAGCCTAAGAAAGATTATTTGCTGCACAGCAATGTCTTTAAAATTGACAAAAACCTTGACACCCCATGACGTCATCCGTCTCCTGTGAGTCCTGACTCTGAGCCCTCCCTATGTGGCAGCTTAGAACTGTAGTCTGCTTGTTCTTTCAACAGATGTCTCAATTACTCCATCCTGTACTTAAAGTCATTTTTATGGATATGAAACATGGCATTGTGTGACACCATTTGCTTCTGTTTGATTATTTCTTTTGCTTTCATTGAAATGAAATACCTATAGTCAGTAAATTAGTTATTTGGAAAATGCTAGCCCATTAAAACTGAAGTCATTTTACATCCCTTTGACTGACACTTCATTTAACCAGTCACAGTGTCTCGCCACTGCCAGGTAAAATGATTTTGGCAAATAGCTTCTAAACGTGTAAAGCCTGCACTCTCAAACCTTCTGTACCTTATTGTACGTCAATTTGACATGTTGCCTTTGATTTTTAGCAAAATCTATCCAAAGGTTTATGGAAAATGACATTTTAGTGACGTTATGCTATTCCGTATACACTTGAAAAAGCTCAAAGCTTGAAATGCCTAAAACATCTTCAGTTTTTGAGAAATCAAGAAATAGCAACTAGCAAGAGGTTTGTATGTGATTCTACCTCTCCTTTCTAATGGGCGAGTGGCTGTCAGTTTTTTTTTTGCTGTTGAAAATTTGGGATTTCGATTTAACATAAACACTGATTTTTTTGGCAAACCATTACAAATTCTAGAATTTTGATCAAACAAAAAAGCTCAAGTATTTGTTGGAAAATTACTATCTTGGGTCTGTGCATTTACATTCACTTTTTAGAAGAATCAGTTCAAAAATTTAGGAGCTGTTCAAATTTTGGTGACATAATGACACATGCATTTTTCAAGGTTTAATAGCTCTAGACCTCATACAGTAATAGCAATGGCACTGCTCTGTTCTGTTTGTCATGAAAACTATCTTACAAGCCTTTTTAGGGTTTAATAATCGACTTCAAGCTTTGATCCTACCTGACCTTAACCTGAGCTTCATCCAGATATGATCCAAATCACTAGCTGAGTAAGTCCATTGAGTTCTATGAATAAAATGACTCATATAACATGTGTCACACAGATCCTATTCTATAATTTGTCTTTGTTGACCTGTCCTCGCCCCTCGGGACACCTTGCCCTTTGCATGCCATTGTATGCAATGCATCTATTCCTGAACCCTGGTAGCCTAGGTAGGAATGTGTGTTGGGCAACCAATCTCAGTCCATTCTTTGCCAACTGGGCAAAGAATGTAGCAAGTAATGTAGAAACTTGCAGTTTCTACATTACTTGACCTGACCTTGACTGACCTGACCTCTGACCTGCTTAGGCAAAACAATCTGTGCCCTAAACCCGGGTCCATCTTGTTTCCAAAGATCTTCCTTTGAGAGGCTGAGAAATGCCAGCAAGTAAATTCCAGGCTCCATAGTCCATACGCTTTTGGAAAAGCTTGCAGCACCTTAGATAGGCTACCTAAGAATCGAGATGTACCTTAGAGCGAGATGTCGTAAGGATTGGCTGAAATGTGGCATTCCATAATATTTCTAGGCATTACGTGGAATGCCAGCAAAGACTGAAACCATTGTAGAAAGCAGGGATGCGGAGCCATGGAAATTTCAGACAGCTCCGGCTCCGGCTCCGGCTTCGGAGAAAAAACGGCTCCGGCTCCGGGTGAAATGTCATGGCGGCTCCGGCTCCTGCTCCGGGCAAAATGCGCCGGCTCCGGCTCCGGCCCTGCACCCCTGGTAGAAAGACTATACACCTGAAATGTGTCCATGATAAATTTCCTTTCATGTTCAAGGCTCCTGAATAATCCTTCAATCTGTATTTTATAATTTTCTTAACAGTTTTTTCTTTATCCACAGTTTTTCAAAGCTCAAGAGCGGCTGAACAATGAGTAACTCTCATGTTAAAGACTCGAAGGACTCAAAGTTTGACATAGGCCTGGTATTGGCCAGTTTCAAGAAATGTGGAGAGGACACAGGTGGAAGCCTCACCATGGATGACTACATTGCTGGATATGTCGAGCTGAACAAGTAAGACAGCTGCATGATTCACTCGTTTGTGTTTGCCAATGACACTGATTCCAACTGTCATGGGCCTATGCATGATGATTGCTGATTTACAATAAACTAAATCACTTGCTCAACATCGCAATACTGTTTTTTTTTTTAGTGTTTGTCTTTCATCGACATTTTATTGGTAAGGAATGTACTTTTTCATAATGGTAGTTATGATATTTTTCATGTTATCCAGTACATGTGTGGTTTAGTCTGTATCACACATCAAAATAATGTAGACTGAACTCGCCCTCAGGTTTTTCGGTCTGCTGGGCACTGTATTTGGTTTCGTGGGCTCCGACGTCCACCAGAAGCTGGTGCAGCTCGAGTGTCTGCGCAAGGGAGGCGCCTCGGACAGCTACGTCACCGTCGAGCGCATGATTCTCTACGAGAAACAGAATGGTGTCTTTGAGTCTGACAAGGCGGGCAACGGGTGCCGCACCCTCCTCCGACTGCACCGCGCCCTTGGTAAGGCCGCCGGGGCTTGGAGAGTCGTGGGAGGGGAGAATCGGTGAGCTCAGTGCCTCAGAGGTGTAGGGTGTCATGTTATGACACAGGAAGCTGTGCTGTCTGATGTGTCGCCTCTTACTCGGTAGTTTCTTGCGCGCATATTTCGTTTTGAACGCTGGTTGCAGGCTTCGCTTTGATTCCATATGCGCGTGCCTTGGTGCCACCGCCCCCTTTCTTGAAAGCGGTGCGCTTCTTGCGCGATCAGGCGATTTCCGAATCTCTTTATTTCCCACCACTTTTGAATTACTCATCTAACGATCTGTGTCCGGGAAGCGTTCATCGCCGACTTTCTGCGAGAGCTGCACGACCGCTCTGACGAGCAGAAGATGGGCTCTGTGTGCCAGGCATCGTACAAGCGCACGCTGGCCGTGCACCACCCGTGGCTGGTGCAGCAGGGCGCCCTCCTCGCCATGCACATGCTGGGCACGCGCGGAGACATTGTCGAAAAGGTGAGAGTGCGGAGAGAATGGACGGCCAATATGAGCAGCGGCGTGGATTGTGACGAATAGACGGTGGATCGACCGTGGCAGCCGTTAGGGAACCCGGTAGTGTTGTAACTTGTAGTCCATGCTATATTTATGGTTTACGTTCCGTTTTTGTGGTTGTTTACCGTGAAGCCTTGCTCATTTTGACGACAAATTAAACGGAGGCTTTCGTTATGATTATTGCCCCAACTGCCCAGCCCAGATGTCCGTCGGCTTTCTTCTGTTGCTGGAGTGTCGCCAATCGCTCTCCCACCCGGTCTGTTTGAGCCACAAACACTGACCCTACCGGGCTGCACTGCCGCTCGGGCTCTGCTTAGTCGCTGTTCAGCGTGTGTCGTTATCTGCGCTATGAGCACACATTAGTCATCTGAGTAGAGCAGGCACGTTGGACGTTAATCTGTCCGTGCCAGGAATTTCCGTCTCCCTCTAGCCGTCTGTAACCACCTGAGCCCGAGCCCTCCCTCCCCTTTCTGGTGTCTGTGGCCTCTGCTGACTCATCCCTTCGTTTACCGGTATCTGACCTCTCCCTCCTCTGTGCTGTGTCTATGACCTTTCTGTCCCCCTGTTCGGCATCTATGACCCGACCTGACCTCTCCCTCTCTGTCCGGTACCTCTGATTTCTCCCTTTCTCTGTTTGCTGTGACCCAAGCTGACCCCCTCCCCTCTGTCCGGTCGCAGGCAGTCGGAGGCGACAGCAGTGACAAGGAGAAGCACAAGGACACGCTATTGGAGTGTATTGACGTGATGCAGGCCGTGTACGCCGACACCCAGAAACTGTACGAGCAGCACGGCCTGCTGGAGCTGCCCTAACCGGGCCGGAGCAGCTGCCCTAACCGGACCGGAGCAGCTTCCCTAGCCGGGCCGGAGCAGTACGGGCTGCTGGAGCTGCCCTAGCCGGGCCGGCCGTCCGGTGGGACGCGTCAGACTGCTGTCAGCTGACGGGCCCGCACGCCACCCCGGAACGACGGGGAGCGGACGGTCAGCCGTGCTCATTTGTTATTGTGTGGGGGAGTCATTTATTGTGTGTCAATTGCAGTGCAGGTGGGATGCGTCTTGCCATAGTCATTTTTGTCTTCTTCAGAGTGAAGCTAGGTGTTGAATGGTAGTTCGAATCATATCTTGTGGTATTTATCGTAGTTTTGTGATTCTTATCATGGTGTGTAATAATTTGAGTAGATCTTTATTAGCAATGAATGCGACCATGTTCTAGTTGCATCGAATTCTGTCAAAAGCTACTTGGCCTTTTATCATGCATTAGTTTAGTGATTATTTTTCAGTGTAATCCACATTCTACATGATTGTTTGCCTTGCCCTTGACCAAGTGTTAGTAGGCTGCTGTCCTAGACTTTGGTTTGTACTTTGTAGTAGTTTAATCCACCGCTAATTTTTGCGTGCTATCGTCCGCCCCGATCACAGCTGTTTTGAGTGAGGGCGAACTAGTCGAAAGCTTCAGTCAGCTCTAGTATGGCTCTATTGAATCAGCTCTATTGGTGCTCTAGCTTGCATGCATTTAATCAAAGTGGATCTTTAATGTCAGCAATTATTTTGTTATTGTCATCACACGTAAAAGTAAGCTGCACTTTGGAGTTGTTATACAGAAACATCCGGACATTCACGATCGACCATTGCAGCTGCTCACTGCGGCTGTATAAACTGTGTTCCTCGATTGGTTCATCGGGAAACTCAGGCGACAACCAAAGACGCACAGTTCCTCCCGGCATACTTCTCTCCTACCGTCACATCGGATAAAAATGTCGATACATTGACACCACATGGTTTACGGCTGGTATTTGGTCTGTTTTATTTCACGGTTTTCTCCTACTGTGTTGAGACTACGTTATCGTTCCTGACAGCCGACCAGTATAGGCCGACACTGCCATTACCTGCTGGCGGGCGCGTGCCAATCAGATGCCCGCCGTCTCGTTAGTCGGGCACTTTTTGTCGGATCGCCGCGCCGCTGTTAGTCGATCGATAGTAGCGATAACGCTCGATTGGCGTCCGCCGGGCGCCGGGTCTCAGCAGGAGGGAGGTGTGGCGACAGGGGCGCGGTGTGGGGTCGGGAATGACCTGCTGTCCGCTGACCGCCGGAGTCCGGACCGCCGGGTCTCGGCAGGATGGGAGGTTGTGGCGACAGGAGCGCGGTGTGATACCGAGCAGCGCTGTGGGGCCTGGGACGGTCCCCGCCGCCGTCCGGCCTCTGCTGTCTGTCGTCAGCGCTGGAGGGGACTTCACCCGATCATGTGCTGCTGACGGACAGTGTCCACAGACCTAACAAACGTCCTGTACCGGGTGCCAGATACCAGATCGGACCGACGGCGGCGCGGTTTGTGACGCCTACGACTAGCGTCTACAGCCCCTGGCCTCTCCGCGCCGGGTGCCAGCTACTGAGCCGGACCGGGGCGGTATGTGACGCTGACCGGTCCCCGTCTCAGGGGACGTGTTTGGTCTGCCGGGCCGACCGGCGCCGGGCCGCTCCTGGCTGGTCTAAACTGGATGGTGGTCGGGGGTGCTGCGCTCACTGTCTGTGATTATGTCACGAACAACACCAAAGTGTCCGTCTTCTAGGCGTCACGATCTGTGCTTAGACTGGGGGAGAAGAGGGCAGACATTTGCTGTCCACACAAGATAATTCGTTACGCAACATACGACATGTGATATCGCGATATCGCGCTGGCGACAGCTAAAACAAACACCGTGACCGCGCCCATCATGTAGTCGTGTGTGATTTATGACGCTGAATGTAAGCGGAAGTGGCAGAGAAAGGATCCGCCGGCATTCCCGAAATCGACTTATCGCGGTACCCGGCTAGGTAAACTGTGGCAGGCAGGACAGCGGACCGATACGAGACCGTGCCTGGCTGCGTAAACCCGGAGCCTGCCAGACGGTGTAGTGCGAACCGATGTGAAACTGTTTCGCTGTGTAGACTCTGAGCACTACTGTGGCGGCCGGACGGCGGACCGATGTGAGACTGTACCTCTTCACTGTGTGTACCCCGAGCACTACAGTGGCTGATGGCGGACCGTACGGACGGCGGACCGATGTGAGACTGTGCCTCGCTTTGTAGATGCTGACGCTGGGAGACCGTAGAGCGTAGGATAGCAGTCGGAAGTGTGTTGTTTTGTCACTGAGTGAGTGTTTGGTAGAGCCACCACGCCGTGCCTGCAGCTGGAGCTCATTATACACGGCCCGTCGGCCAGCTGGCCCGCCTTAGTCAATGTGATATACTGGTATGCACCGGAGGCGTCCGCCTGCCGCGGGTGCTGCCGCCCGAGCACGAGTCGCCTGTCGTATACGCCAAATAAACAGACGTACAATGGCTGCCTCTGGTGTGAGAGGGAGCGAGTGGGGCTGGATGTCTCTGCCGCCTCGTGTGAGAATCGATGAGAGACTGGTCGCACAGCTGGCAGTCAAAACACGTCACCTACATGGGGTGGGTGACAAGTCTTTCCGCTTTGATGTTGGGCTCGTGACTTGGTTAGGCTATGCTAAAAGACCATTTAAAAGCGTAGACGTGCTTTGTTATTTGTCCTTTGCGTTCACGCTCCGCTCGGCGCTCCCTGTCACTCGATACCATCGTAAACTAGCGATCGCTGCTGACATCGTGTATATTGTTCTTTGAATGACTAACACATGACAACATGACACGGACGAGGTACCGTCCACGTCACATTGACAACCACGGCCGCGCCACCAGCGGGGCAGGGCGTCCCGCTGAGACCGGAGGGCGCCGGCCGCCGACACAGGGGCCGGGGCGCCCGGAGTCGCTGACGGCAGCGGCGGCGTCCGGTCTCCGGTCGGGGACGATCCGGGATGGTCCGGGGTCCCAAGCGGACATCACAACATCGTATATTGTTCAGGGTCACAGTTACACAGCAGACGACACAAATATAGGTGTGTATCTTGACTAAATTAACACGACCTCGAGTTGCCTATCCAGACTCGATTCAAACACAGGTTGGAAGCGCGCGCTCAAGTAGTCATAATAACAGTGATGTATGATGGTGTCATGGGATAACGGGCATCATCATCACAAACAATTGCACTAGCATAAACAAACGATCACTACAACCGCTCGGAATCCTTAAAACCAGATATGAATACGGGCTTCTTATTCATCAATACTCGGTTCTCGCCGTACCTAAAACGAAGTCGAGAAGCGCAAACGAACAGCACACATAAACATTGTTCGCCACTGACAGCCTAACTGAGCACTAAACATATCACGATCTATCGCACATGAAGGGTAAAAAGACTACACAAATGGCAACTTAACTTTTTGCCAGAAACACATGAGAGACGACGGGTCTTGCGGTGTATAACCCACAGGACAACGCCCATCTTGGGCCGACCGCTATTCATGACTGATCAGTCGGAATTTTCCGTGTTCAACCAGCGCCCAGTCTCGTCAGTGTACCCTGTCCAGGGAAGATCCGTGCCACATCTCCCTGTGTGCTGCGGACCGCCAGCCGCCAGTGAAAGACAGAGGGACAGCCGGGCGGGCCGGCCGCGCCGCGGGCATGGCTGCCAGTCCGGGCCGCGGCCGGCTGTCGGACCGAGCCAACGGGCTCCGCTGAACCAACACCGACCAGTGAGGGCGGGAGCGCCGAGCTAAAGGGGCCGTGTGACAACCCAGTGACACCGCCGAACGCGCCTCCCCAAACGCCGGCGCTCGATATGCAATTAATGTGGGCCAAATTTGATCGTTGCATCAACTTGGAGCGTCCAAGAATCGACCATCGCCACCTGACTCTCATTCTGTAAGAAGAGTAAAGTACCGTAAAATGCAATAAATTAAGTAATCCTTCTAAGTTAGCATGGGTTCTCTAACGCAATGGCAGCTGCCTAACTATGCCGTATATGTAAACTACGCGGTTCCCTTATGGCAACCTTGACTAAATGGGCATTTTTCTATTACAAATATCCATAATGCCCTAAAAATACGACGAACACATTGGTCATGGTCATGTAAATTACTGGAGACTGTGCTCAGACTGACGGCCATCTCGCAGACTGACGGCGCGCTCTCTGAGGTCAGCCCGCGGGTTACCTCAGTGAAAACATTCACCACACCGCCGCGTTCAGCGTGCAGGCCACCACTGAGTGATCTGACTGACGATTCAACAGAGGGGATTTCCGATCCTCCGCCCCCAACGGACCGCGAGGGGTCCAGACGAGTGAGCGCACCGGCTCACTGCCGCGACGCCGGCTGGCCGACGCACTGTGGCTGTCAGAGTGCCGTCCTAACTCACTGTCACTGTCGCTGCCGCCTACTCACTGTTGTTCTAAGGGGTGCTGTCCTGCCGGCTCACTGTCGGCTGCCGGGGCGCCGTCAGCTCACTGCCGCTGTCAGGCCGTCGGGCCTCTCTCTCGCCAGCTCACTGTGGCGGCACCGCCTCACTGCCTCTGCTGGGGTACTGTCTGACCCATGGCTCACTGCCTTTGTCTCGGCGTCGTCTCGCCGGCGCGCGGGCACACGCCAGTACCGACCTGTCCGCAGCCGGCCACCCCGCAGCCGGTGGGCGGCGGCTGCGGCGTGGGCGGCGGCGACTGGGGCGCCGGCCGGCCGCCGTTCACCAGCTGGTAGAACAGGTGCCGGTCGTGGAAGTGGTGCTGCTGCCGGAGGTGGCGCACCACGCGGCCGTCCACCAGCCGGCGGCCGTACTTGACGGCCTCAGTGCGGTCGGCGGCCAGACCGCGGCGCAGCAGCCACTCGACCATCTCCTGGCCGGTGAACACGTGACGGAACAGCTTCAGACGGAACCTGCCGGCACAGAGGACACGTGACCACACAGCTTCAGACGGAACCTGCCGGTACAGAGGGCACGTGACGGAACAGCTTCAGACGGAACCTGACGGCACAGAGGACACGTGACCACACAGCTTCAGACGGAACCTGCTGGTACAGAGGACACGTGACCACACGGCTTCAGACGGAACCTGCCGGCACAGAGGGCACGTGACCAAACAGCCTCAGACGGAACCTGCCGGGAAAAAGACCACGTGACCACACAACTTCAGACGGGCAGACAGCACGTGCTGGAACCTGTCAGGACAGGGGGTCACGTGACGGAATATTTTCAGATTCAATATTAGTTTAGAGGACAATTCTTGCAGACTAAATTAAGCTAGACGAGATAAATTTACCGAAGACAAACGTCTCAATGTTGAGGGAAAAAACTGCTCACTGCATCTTTGAAAATGCCAAATGGCAATAAATATGTGCCAGGTTACCACTAATCGTCTCAGCCACAAGGGCTGTCAGGACAACTGTCAGGACAACGCCCTGAAACTCAAACGGCTCCCACCTGTGTGGGGGAGGGTGAGAGCCCAGGCAAGACAGTTCGAGCATTGGGCGAGCAGGGACGAAGATGGTTTATCATGAAAAAAAAAAATCAGGGGCGGATGTTTTTCCCGTACCGTTTGTCGGTGACCAGTTCGCGTTTGCAGGCCATCAGGTGGTAGTTGATGAACTGGTTGCACGTTTGGCGCGTCTCGTGGTCGAGGTCGGACACGTCCGGCAGATGGACCGTGTCAGAGCCATAGAGCAGCCGGCGCCACCTGTGAACAGCCAGTCAGTCAAAGTTACAGACACAGATACAGTCAGTCACAGCCTCAGTCATAACAGCCGGGCCCGGCAGGTGGACCGTGTCAGAGCCGTACAGCAACCGGCGCCACCTGTGAGGACACCGTCACAGATACAGTCAGCCACAGTCAGTCATCACGGACACGTCCGGCAGGTGGACCGTGTCCGAGTCATAGAGCAGACGGCGCCACCTGTAAACAGCCACAGTCAGTCACAGCCTCAGTCACACAGCAGCCGGGTCCGGCAGGTGGACCGTGTCCGAGCCGTACAGCAGGCGGCGCCACCTGTAAGGTACAGTCAGTCACAGTCAGTCATCACGGACACGTCCGGCAGGTGGACCGTGTCCGAGCCGTACAGCAGACGGCGCCACCTGTAAGGCACAGTCACAGATACAGTCAGTCACAGTCAGTCATCACGGACATGTCCGGCAGGTGGACCGTGTCAGAGCCGTACAGCAGACGGCGCCACCTGTAAACAGCCACAGTCAGTCACAGACACAGACACCACAGCCAGGTCCGGCAGGTGGACCGTGTCCGAGCCATAGAGCAGCCGGCGCCACCTGTGAGGACACCGTCACAGATACAGTCAGTCACAGCCTCAGTCACAACAGCCGGGTCCGGCAGGTGGACCGTGTCAGAGCCGTACAGCAGACGGCGCCACCTGTAAACAGCCACAGTCAGTCACAGTTACAGACACAGATACAGTCAGTCACAGTCAGCCATCACGGACAGGTCCCGCAGGTGGACCGTGTTCGAGCCATACAGCAACCGGCGCCACCTGTGAGGACACAGTCACAGATGCAGTCAGTCACAGTCAGTCATCACGGACATGTCCGGCAGGTGGACCGTGTCAGAGCCATAGAGCAGACGGCGCCACCTGTAAACAGCCACAGTCAGTCACAGTTACAGACACAGATACAGTCAGTCACAGTCAGCCATCACGGACAGGTCCCGCAGGTGGACCGTGTCCGAGCCATACAGCAACCGGCGCCACCTGTGAGGACACAGTCACAGATGCAGTCAGTCACAGTCAGTCATCACGGACATGTCCGGCAGGTGGACCGTGTCCGAGCCGTACAACAGACGGCGCCACCTGTGAGGACACAGTCACAGACACAGTCACAGATACAGTCAGTCACAGCCTCAGTCACAACAGCCGGGTCCGGCAGGTGGACCGTGTCAGAGCCGTACAGCAGACGGCGCCACCTGTAAGGTACAGTCAGTCACAGTCAGTCATCACGGACATGTCCGGCAGGTGGACTGTGTCCGAGCCGTACAGCAACCGGCGCCACCTGTAATGATGATCACAGAACAGTCAGGTCACGGTCAGTCACATACAATCATTACAGTAACATCGGGTAGGTGGACCGTGTACGAGCCGCATATGCAACAGACGGCGCCACCTGTAAGGCACATTCACAGTTGATAAGTCACGCTTGAGGCAGTCGCAGCCACACAGTTATCGACTTTAATCGGCTTACCAGCAGCCTGACGGTGATGTAGAATACGCACGTTATCTTTTACCGCCCCCTTCTCGCTATAACTGGAAGCAGTTAAACTTTCGACCTCGATTACATCCAACATCAACCGCACCACCCTGGCAGTCCTATAGACACCACTAATTAGTCACCATCCCTCCCGCCCGGCTAAACACCACCACTGTCACCATCCTTCCCGCCGCCAACCACCACCAGATTGTCACCACCACTCACCAGTGCACCAGCGGCAGGACGATCAGCTCGTTGTCCAGGCCGAACAGCAGGAACACGAACACGCCCTGGCCAAAGTTGAGCGCGCCGTCGATAAAGTCCACCTCCACGTAGATGCCCGTCATCGTGTCCATGACCAGGTTCCACACGGACAGGAACAGACCCTGTACGGAGACAGGGGACAGTCATTACGGACATGGTATCCATCACCAGGTTCCACACGGACAGGAACAGGCCCTGTGAGGACACAGGGTCGGTCAGTGACGGACATCGTGTCCATCACCAGGTTCCACACCGACAGAAACAGACCCTGTGAGGAGATGGTCACGGGTGACGGTCACTGGCGAACATCGTGTCCATCACCAGGTACCACACGGACAGGAGCAGGCCCTGTAAGGTGACAAGGGACAGGGCACGGTCACTGGTGGACAGTAGCGGTCGCATATGAGAGAACCAGGCCCTGCGGTGGCACAGTGGGAGGGGACAATCTGGAAATGGAAAAAGCAGACTCTTCTGTCATGGCGGCACAATGGAATTACGGGACGGTCACCAACGGACGGGACTCACAGTACGAGATAGTCACTCCGTGAAGGAACCTGTTGTGACCTCGCCAATCTAGCGTTCAAAGCATCACATGCCTTTTTAATCGATTTATTCCATCTCAATCCGTTATTTCTTCAAAAAAAAAAAGAAGCAGATTGCCAATGCTACTTAACGATGAAATTGGTCTTTCTCCATGACGAATACCACCTCCAGATTCACAATCCATTTCTTGCTGCACCCGGTAACTCACCACGATCATGGAGAGACTGAGCAGCAGCAGCATGATGACGTGTTTGGTGGTCTGCAGCTGGTCCTCGGCCTCGCAGAATGCGCCGCTCAGCTCCGATTGCTCCTGGTCAAAGTAGTCGCGCACCAGCTGCCTGTAGGACGGGAGAGGAGGCAGTTAGGTAACTGATGGGAGGAACAGAGCTCAGCTCCGACCGCTCCTGGTCAAAGTAGTCGCGCACCAGCTGCCTGTAGGGAGACGGCGGGTAGAGGGATCAGTTGGGCGAGGGAGGAAGAGATGTGGTGTAAGAAATAAAGACAGAGGGGAAGGGATAACAGTGCCATTTACAGGACAGTTTTACTGCAGCTGCGTAACAGTCTCTGACAGAAATTTCTCTCGCCTGCAGACCTGCAGCTGCACCGGGCTGTAGTCATTCGCAGTCCTTGCCTGCAGGCCTATGACCTGTTGTCCCCGTTTACAGGCCGATAGTAGTTACCGTGTTACAGGCTTAAAGTGCGACTCCCTACCTGCAGGCCTGCTGTTGTCCCGGGTTGCAGGGCCGCTGCCTCGTACACGTCGTCTGGTTGTCGAGCGGTCCACCGTTACTGCTCGGCACCAGGTCCTCGATGTCGTTCACTGCACAAAGACACAGGGTAAGGGTGACTGTAAGCAAAAAAGTACCTTCAGCCAGAACTGACGCGGTATGCATTAAAAAGGTAACGCCGTTTGGCTTCTTACGTTGACTACAAAAAATCAGACGCACGGCTCAAACACACATCCTTAGCAAAGTGTCCACTGTCCGGGCTATTGAATCAATGATGTACTGTCCCGGTAACCGGTGGTGACGCCGTCGTTACCTTCGATAATGGCCAACGATCTCAAAGGTCCTCATCATCATGATTAGCCCTTTGTTATACCCGCCTGTCCCCCGGACACCGAGTCCGTGTCGCCGTGCCCGTGGTGTACAGTCTGTGTTATAGTCTGTATCCTCACCAGTGGTGATATCCGCCTGTCCTTCGGACACCGATTCCGCGTCGCTGGTGACCGCCGACCGTGACCCCGGCTCCGGGGAGCGGCCTCCCACGCTCATATCCGGTGAGCCGCGCCCGTTGGCGATCAGGTGGGGCGTGTACTGGCGGTACACGTGGCTGTAGCGCAGGTGCAGCACCAGACAGGACAGAGTCACTGCGGGACAGACAAGAGGGTTAGGGCCCGCCAGACAGGACAGAGTCACTGCGGGACAGACAACGGAGGGACTGGAAAGTCGTAACATTGCCAATAGTCGATAGTTCAATACTGGCTGAAATGAGCAAATCTTAGAACGATCATCCCTTGGGAAATTTAGGAGTGAAGACCCGACTCACGCAAGATGGGACGCGGAGAACCAAAACGATCTCAACCCACCAGGAAGTTGTGAGGGAGTGGAAAGACGGACCTTACTGTCAGGAAGACAGACCTCACCCAGGGGTCTCGACCACAGGGAACACGGGACTGACTTACCTGCCACAGATAGACGGGAGACTGGGATACGGAGGACAGGGAAACGGGGAGAATAGGGGAGACGATCTCACCTGTTAGCGAGACGCTGAGTATGACGATGGCCGTGATGGACTGGAACTGACCCAGCTGGAAGTTCGGGTCGCCCTCGTACATGTGGTGTCCCTCGTTGGTGGCCAGCAGCACAATCGTCAGACACAGCGGAAATCTGAGACGGACAAATGGTCGAAAGGTCAGCAGGACCGGACAAGATGACTACAAGGTCCTATCTTTATAGTCTACATAGTTATTTGCTTGAAAGAAAAGAACGTCGCAAATAACGGGTCGTCAAGTTCGGGACACATATTTAATTGAAGTGGATACGTCGGCTTTAGTGAAGTAGAGTGGACACAACAACAAAATGATATGTCAAGACATAAAAAACACGATCTGAATAGGCATGTTTCCTGAGGGTCAAACGGAACGGTCCAGCCGATCCAACCCACTATTTCCTCCCCCCACTCACGCCCATCCGATGGCCATGAAGGGCAGCCGGCAGCGCAGCACGAAGCACAGCGAGCGTGTGCGCAGCAAGAGCAGGGCCAGTGCAAGCAGCGCGGTCCACACGCGGCTGCTCAGCACCCCCACCACCAGCGGCAGGAAGTGCAGGTAGTACTGCCAGCCGGCCGTCGGACACGCCAGCTGTGTGGACAGGATGGCGCCCACACAGGCCACCGCCTGCAATAGGTACAAACGGGGTGGTGAGACAAGGACATCAACTGGAACACAGCAGGGAAGTCACGGCCGACGGGATATAGCCTGACCGGAGGATGGCGTATGGTATGGGAAGGACAGGTTACACGTCCAATCACTGTCTGACCTCTGGGATGACACAGTAAGGAGTGGATGGGTCGCATAACACGTCATTATGTAGCTGGATAGTGCTGAATAGTGAATAAGGCAGGCTAGTACAGATTCTCTCTGAGTCAGAGATGGTATGGAGCCACGCAGACCTTTGCCAGTGACACGCCACTAATCGACAGCAGCTGCTGCAGAGGACAGCCGGTAGTCCACCAAACACCTCAGAGCCCGAGTTAACACCTTATTCCCGTCTAATGGCCCGTTATTTGGGTACGGCCGGCTGTATCGCGGACCGTTAGCACCAGGCTACATCTACACACATCACCCACACACCTGTCCATGGACACTGATGGTGAGGGAAGGGAGAGTAACGGCTGGGCTCCACCTGTGACGCGACCCGATACGGGCGGGTGTGTCACGACCTGCGACGGGGTCTGGGCCGTGGGGGCTAGCAACACGATTTGAAACCGTTATACGGATACTGTGCGTGACCCGCTTGTGACACGACCTGACCCGGTCCGAGACGGGCGTCGGGACCCGCGCTCCTCACCTGAGACACGATTCTGTTAAGGATCACGGGGTGTTGGGTTCTGCGACCCCATCCGACACGGCGCATCCCGAGTTCCTCACCTGAGAGACGATCAGGCAGGTGGTGATGAAGTGCGGCACCCGTCTGAATTTGCCGCTCAGCACAAACACTCCCAGTACCCAGACCTGAAACATATCAGAGACGGGGTTCAATGTGGTGCGAGTGCTGACCGGCGTCCGCTCAGCATGAAAACTCCCAGTACCCAGATCTTAAAGCATATCAGGGGCACGCGTTCACGGTATTGTAGCTGTTCGCTAATTGGGGCGCGGTAGACAGTACAGGAGTCACAGATAAACAAAACTGTGAAGGCGAATAAAACTTATGATACAACAACTGCACGATAAGCACTCAGCAAAGGTATATCAAACTCGCCGCAAAAAGGAGATAGGAGCCGTTCATGATTTTGACCAACCGCTGTTAGAACCAGGATCCAGGGTATAACTCACGCAGCAGACGAGTCCGATGGTGCTGATGTCGAAGATGTACTGGTCGATGTACTGGATGTATTGGGACGGCTCTACAGTCGAGTACAGACTGACCATCCAGGCCGAGACAAACATGAGCGGCGCAGAGAGGAAGGTGCCAATCACCAGAGAGCTGGCCACCTGGGGACAGACGGACAGAGGTCATAGTCAGAGGTCCGCCGTCATGAGTGGTGCTATAAGGAACGTGCCAATCACCAGAGAGCTGGCCACCTGAGAAGAAATAGATGAGAGGTACAAAATGAGCTAACAGTCTGACAGCACATCACAATAAGCACTGGGCTGTCAAATCCTCACGCCCGATTCCGTCTCTCTAGTCACTTTTTGCTACATTACTTGATGCACCATTCACCTCACCGGTTCAAGACCAGACACTACAGGGTGTCCCATAAGTTCGTTCTCACATTTTATTTGCATGTGAAACAGAGTACTTTGCGTTTTGATATATTTATGACCCCTCAATGTGCTCCCCATTTAATAGGCAAACACATGAGCACATGCTGCGGCATGCCAACCGGCATGTTTGGCTGCATAGCAGGCTTAAAGTTAACCCAGACTGACTTGACATGCGCCGTGAGCTCCTCGAGGCTGGAACAGCGCTACGCTTCGACGAGCCTAAATTTCAGCATAACCAACAATTTTTTATGAAATTTTGATCCGATGAGGTGCCTGGCATGTGGTCTTGCCACAAACGCCTGTCACAGTCTCCTTCCACCACTTTTAAGCTTTGCTTGGCCTGTGCACTGATGCACTGTCTTGCCTGAAGATGGGCCTACGACCTCTCGGATGCCATTTTCTCCTCTATAAATGTGTTCATACTCGCGGTTCGAGTTCAGCTTGAGGGCTGAAACTCCTCCTAGATTTTCTTAGAAAAGCATTATGCTTCCCAAAGCTGTTTCTGGGACACCAATCGCAACCTGGTCAGCGTCTGGACGCCTATAACCCCACAATACCGTGATCTTGGCCTTTCGCATAGGAACATAACGGGACGAAACGGAGGCCTCCTCCTTCGCCCTTATGGGGTTGTTTTCGGGTTTGGACGGGTGTTTCATCTCGAACGTGGACTAGTTAGTCCAGATGACCTGGTTGATGTCCTCAGCCCTTTAGTTTTTTAGCCTCAGGCATAACGAAACTCATGTTTGGCCATATTAAGACGTTTTTGACTGTTTTGAGCCCTCCGGTAAGCAAAGCTTAAGTCACCTTGAGTTATGTACCCCGTAAGAACAATTTTAGACAGCTGGTAATCCATCCTGAAAAGTCCTCTTACCAACTTTCTAACCCTTTGACCTTTTTGATGGCCACTTTGGCGCTACACAGTTTTGGCCACATGGCTCACTCCTGAGAGCTGACAAAAAAGAGGATAAACTTGCAATGATTGACTCCCGACAAATCATCGGTGTCACTTGCTGACTGTGCGTCCAGTTAGCGATGGACATTGTCTACAGACTGGTAGGCCTCAATCACCCTCAATTCGTCGCGAATGGTCACGTGCTGACTAAATACCGAGACGTACCCGTGTTGGAGACCTCTATGTTGCGGCGTTAGCCGTCTGTGTAGGAAACGGGCTCTCTAGCAAAAACTATTTTGTCTACAGAAATTAGTTACTGTGGAGCATATTTCTACTAGCCATGGCAACCACGGAAGCTCAGTAACGAACCAATTTCAGCGTGCCTTTAAGCAAGAGAGCCTAAAAACGTAAAATTTAGGTGAGAACGAACTTATGGGACACCCTGTATGTATAGTCACAACGCCCGCCGCCCGCTCAACGAACCCACCCCACACCGTACTCACCACCTCCACGGCCGTCTCGTAGTGTGTGACGTACACCAGGACGCTGGGTGTTTTACCTACCATCTGATACTGCACTCAGCACCCCACACCGTACTCACCACCTCCACGGCCGTCTCGTAGTGTGTGGCGTACACCAGGACGCTGGGTGTTTACCTACCATCTGATACTGCACTCAGCACCCCACACCGTACTTACCACCTCCACGGCGGTCTCGTAGTGCGTGGCGTACACCAGGACGCTGGGCGCCGTCGGCAGGATTCCGTACAGAAACGCGTAGTTGGTCAGATCCTGAGGAACGGACACAGCCGCGTCAGAGACCACAGCGAAAACACAGAGGTGATATGAACTCAAACGACAGAGTGTTGAGAGCAACCAAACGCTTTGGTTGGCAAAAGGCAATCACACATTTCTATGTAACAATAATGCTCAACCCTCGAATTTTCAGAGCTCAACTCACGATGGTGATGTTTGTGTTGGCGGTGCTGGATCCCTGCAGCAGGCTCATGGACTCGCGGGTGACGAGCGGCATCACCACCGACTTGACGCCGATCAAGATGAAGGGCACGACGTAGCGGCCGGAGCGCGCCGACGACTTGGACTCGGTCACCATGTGCAGGCCGAGCATGAACAGCGCCGTGGCCGAGTACGACTCCGAGAACGTCTGGGGACCAGAGGATAGTCAGTACTCAGTGTAGTGGCAGAGTAAGACTGCGCGAACGTCTGGGGACGGGAGAATAGAGTAGTGGGAGAGAAACGTCTCGGCAGAGGGGAAGAGGTCAGTAATGGGATAGACACGTCTGAGAGACGGCTCGGCAGAGGAAGAGTCAGTCGTGAAAGGTTTTAAACATGAAAAGACGAAAATAGAAATGAGCTAAAATGAACTACTTGTCTACTTCACAGTTAATTATCCAATTGTGGAAAAAAACAACTCCAACATCCACGACATAATGTGCCAAAGCCGATCAGTCTCCGGCTGTCTGTGCTGCCACTCACATTGAGGATGTTGTAGAGCACCTTGGGTATGACGTGCTGGAACACCACGTTCCCCACGACGCCCAGTCCGGTCATCACCACGATGGGGTTGGTGAAGGCGCCCTTCAGCGAGAGCAGCACCAGCCGGCAGACGGAGACTCGCCGGCGAGCTGGGCCGTCACCGCTCTCCAGCGCCAGGGAGAGGTGGCGCCGCTTCCAGAGCTCCATCAGCACGAAGCCGACCGGGTTCAGCAGGCACAGCGACACCGGAGCCACCAGGTACAGGTAGCTGACAAACTCCGGGTGGGAGTCCTTGTAGATCGCAGAGACTGCCAGGGGAGCGGACAGTGTCAGACACTGGGGTGGGTGTGCAAGAAACTTATCTCTAAAGTGTAAGTACATCTTTGTACATTGGCGGCATTAACCACAACGTGCGTGGCTATTCGCTGGTATGTGAAATGATAAAGGATTTACGCAAAAGCTATCGTTTTCGTGATGTGTAACAAAAACGGAGTAATATTCGCATAACAAACACATTGCATGCATGTTCGAGTAATTATGCCACTGAGGAGGTATAAAGCCGCGGGCGGCTGCACTCCACTCACTGATGGGATATCCGAGCGCGAAGTCGTTACTCTGGGTGCAGAAGATGGCGTAGAGGGCGCCGGTGGAGTAGTCGGACGGCCGCGTCACCACCAGGCAGCCGATCAGCACCACCGCGAACACGGCAGACTTGGACAGCAGGATCGCCAACAAAAAGTTCCAGTTGACCACGCTGCGGGAGGCCAGGAGGGTGATGAGGGGTCGGGTGGCGGAGAGCCGGGGAGGCCGATACACCAGCTCACAACGTTCGGCAAGCTGCGGCACTTCAACGTCCGGTAGATCTAAACAAGGTGTGACTAGCAGTGTATCGATAATTCAGAAACATAATAGCAGCGTTTCACAAACATGCATACGAGTGACACTCTTTGAAACCGGCGTAAGCACATGGATTGTTGGCTTTACTCGTTTGTCCCATCAAATCACCCGATGAGCTAATAGTCGGCGATCCGGCAGTGTCCTTCCTGCTCAGTTCTCACCATAACCCACGAACTGCAGACCCCTGCCCACAGTACCCCTCACACAGCCAGGGCCAGTCGCTTACGTAAAGTCCAGTGTGGCTACACAGCCCGCCCCACACAGACCCCACCCACAGGCGGGACCAGCTCCTTACGTGAAGTCCAGCGTGGCCATCGAGAGGAAGATGAGAGTCGGCAGCGCGAACTTGCCGACAAACAGCTCAATGCCACGCCCCTCATGGCTGGAGATGACCTTGAACCGGCCGGCCAGGTACCTGAAATCGGCGCACCATACAGATTAGTGCCGTGCGCAACTGACGGAACAGATTACCTATCTGATAGGGACATAGTTTTTTATTAGCAGATACAACTCACTTGGACCTTTTTATTTAAATTATTCATTATATTTTTATTATATAGCTGATAATATTTATATTATGTAATATTTATATCATCAGCTAACAGAATGACCGAACAAGCTTTAATTACCGGGTGGCCCCCAAAAAAACGTTCACAACCTTAAATATCATTATCTCGGATATTAACGCAAATAACAAGGCGAAATTTTCGCAACGCATGCGCCACCTCTTTGCGCCTTGGTATGCCAAATTATAAAACTGTACAGTATACACCGCGCCAGCACTGCTATCTGGAATAAAGTGACAAGCTTTTGCTTTTCGCCGGTCTTGAACCATGAAGAGGTTTGGTTTAGACGCCCTCGGTCCCAAGGCCCTCTCGGTCCTAGGTTACAAAAAGTCCCAGGAACTCAAACACGTGAATGAAAGCAGCACGTGCGGCAATTCTTTGATTTATTTTTTGTCTTACTCGTATGCCAGATATTAAAATACTGAGTCAAGATCGTATATACGGCCTTGATCGTGCTCACAGATGTCTTCGTTTCACCACCGTCTCAAGCAAAAAGAGAGATACGGCCCTAATGTACGGCCTTGGGTACGGCGCACGGCTTGCTACTGAGCTTGCTCACTTTGAGTAGATCAAACAGGCAATCGACCGGATAAGGGAAAAATTAGAGCACACTGGTTCCTCATTCTGTCATCTGTGCCATTAGACCACAGCATAGCCACGGAATATATACTCTACGCAGGGGCGTAGGATCCTATACAGTTGGGGGGGCTTCAGCCCCCCCAACCTGCTGGTCAGCCCCCCCAACTTGCCAGGCAGCCCCCCCAACATTATAAAATATTTACAAATTAAAGAAAGCTCAACTTGGCAAAGTTACAATTTTGGGTAGTAGTAAAGCAGGCGTCACACTTCTTTTTGCGACCAAGGAGATGCGCTGTAGGTTAGGCTGTAGGGTGTAGGTTTTAGGTTTAAGGTGGTAGATTTTAGGTTGTAGGTTCCTGGTTGCATGTTTTTGGTTGTAGGTTGTAGGTGAGTTTAGGTCAGGTTTGGTTAGGTTTGGTTTGGCTTGGGCCTTGGTCCGATTAGAAAGCATCTCTGGAGTCTCGGTAAAGCGCCTCTCTGCTTTACGACTAACTACCCAATTTTGGCCTTAAAACTAACTGGGGGCTTTGAAAATGTGCATTACAATAAAGGGAGTAAATTTAATTTATAAAATGACTTTCGAGTCATTAGAAAGAACATACTAGCAAAACAAAACCAGGAGGGTACACATAAAAATCAACCGGGTTATTTCACCTCCCGAACGTTGTCACACCGTTTTTGTAACAAGACTATAAATAGTAAAATAGAGGTGAAATCAAGGCCGGTGAAATATCGTCAGCTGATCGTTTATGATTATGTCAAATCTTTAAAATGATAACGTCATAATGAATAAAAATAAACTGGCATTATCTTAAAAGGATTTGGTGAAAGAAATTTGCACATTCAGTAACTTTTAAATGTTTTTTCATCTTTTTTTCTAAGATATCTCTTATGTCTCGCCTTCAGAAAAAGGCCAAATCCTTTTTACGGAATTTGACGCCATCGCAGGCATAATCAGCTGACGATACAGCACAAAACCTTTGGATGTTAGTGCGTGCCTTCGGCATCCGGATAATCAGGGAAAATTATCCGGCATCAGCGATAATTATCGGGGATTACGTTCGGTATCGCGATAATGAGACATGTTGAAGATAGGCACCCACCAATAATTTTCCGGCCGAGAATATCCAAACGATATTTTCCGGATACCGAACGCACGCTAAAGCGGCGCAGAAAGCAGAAAACACAACAAAACAAAGGCGCGACACTCAACAGCTTCGTTTCGTTTGTTTAGGGGTGGGTGCAAGGCCATGTAGGTGGAACTCGGACGGTAGGACGAACGATGAGGACAATTGTTCAGGGACGTACCCAAGATGGACGGGGTGCCCCCCCCCCCCCCCTCGGGGTTTGCAGGAGGCCCCCGTGGGCCGAAGGCCACGGGGCCAAAATCACGTCGGAGGCGAAAGAAATTCAAGGGAATCCCAAAAATCACGTCAGGATATTCAGGGCCTCTGACCAGCCTGACAGCTAGGGTCCTTCTTACTTCCTGGGGCCTCCTGTGAATAACTGCTAGTGTCTGTGTCTGACCGCTAGGGCCCCTCTGACTCCTCAGTAGAGAGGAGGCCCTCTGTAAGAGGAGAGGAGGCCCCTCTGTAGAGAGGAGGCCCCTTTAGAGAGGAGGCCCTCTGTAGAAAGGAGGCCCCCTGTAGAGAAGAGGCCATCTGTAGAAAGAAGGCCCTGTGTAGTTAGAGAGGAGGCCCTCTGTAGAAAGGAGACCGCCTGAAAGCAGAAGGCCCTCTGAAGAGAGGAGGCCCGCTGTAGAGAGGAGGCCCTCTGAAGAGAGGATGTAGAGAGGTATGTAGAGAGGACTCCCTCAGTAGAGAGGAGGCCGGAGGCCCTTTGCAGAGATGAGGTCCTCTGTAGAGAGGAGGTCCTCTGAAGAAAGGGTGCCCTCTGAAAGAGATAGACCCTCAGTAGAAAGGAAGTCCTCTGTAGAGAGGAGGCCTTCTGTAGTTGATAGGCCCTGTGAAAAGAGGAGGCCCACAGTAGAGAGGTGGTCCTCTCTAGAGAGGAGGCCCCTCTGTGTGTGTTTTTCTTTTGCAAATTTGTGTACCTACAGGTCAATACGAGATCGTGACTGTAATTACACCAACCAACCGTGTCAAATTGAATCGGAATTCATATGTGTACTATGGAGTGTGAAGGAACTCCGGCTTGTACTACCATACTAAAAGAGTTGTAAAATTTGTGATTTGGAGCAGTGTTTTGACAAATGCTTTTGCAAATTTTCTCGGCGCTCCGCGCCTCCGATTCATACACCAATCAATAAGAAAGGTCGTGACTGTAATAACACCAACCGTGTCAAATTGAATCAAAATTCCCTAAGTGTATAGTCGACTACAGAATGATGTTCCACTCCTCAGAAGCTATCAGTTGACTGGAGCGCTAGTTGTGCCGTTTATCACGCAATTAAGCGCCTGACGATTGTGAGCATTAGGACAAAGTTATAATTCGTGAACTCAGCCCGTGTGATGCGGCACAGCCTACCACTCCAGGCGAATATTTGCCTGTGAAAAGTGGAACATCATTCTTAAAAAAACGTTTGTTTTGCAAATTTTCGCAGCGCTTCGCGCCGTCGGTTCGTTAACAGGTCAATAAGAGAGATCGCTACTGTATGCTACTAATGCATTACGCTAAAAGTGCGGTAACAATATCAACTTCTATGTTTTTAAGTCGGTCGATACGCCACCCCCCCCCCCCCCAAGTAAGAAATCCGTGGCGACGCACTTGCATAGGTGGATTTAACTAAAACCAATGAGCCGAGTGACTTAGAACGATAAAGCTTCATCTTATAGAAACGACGAAGACGAAATGCCTTTTGATCTCGACATACTCGCTCCCCTCCCCCGGTCGTCAGAATTCATCCATCAGATCAGTCATGTCGGCCGACGTGTACCCCCCCCCCCCCCCACAAAAGCGTTCGCCTAGATCCTCCCTTGCCCTCTGTAGAGAGGAGGCGCCCTGTAGAGAGGAAGCCCCCCCCCCCCCCGGATCCTCCGCCCCCCCCCCTGGGCCAAATCCTAGGTACGTGCCTGCAATTGTTTTGTGCATTTTGGGAGTATTCGTGTGGCTACACGACTTACAACTTTAAAAACAAAACTATGCTTCCAATGATATGCAGAATGCGGGGGTTTTGCGAAATACTACAACAGAAATTGTTCTGTGACTGTCCTGTTTTACCGATCACGATCCGCCTACTTTGTCGATACCGCTATCGTGGCCCTAGAAGTAGTCGAGGAGGTCTCTGAAACAGCCAAAAGGGAGCCATTAAACAGTCTACAATCTTTACACAAAAACTTGACCCTTCTGAAATGAAGTGGGTGATTGGTGAAAAATGAGTACCTAGATTTTAGTTTAGGAAATTGCAGGGGTACCTCCAAGGAAACCCTAAAACAGTTTGCCAAACTAGGGGATAGGAATCTAAACACTGAATCAATCAAGAAATTGAATCTCTCATCAGCCCTAAAGAAGAGCATACATGTACCGTTTTAATGGCATCACTTTGCATTTGAAAAGCATAAATGTGGTTGCAAAACGTTGAGCCGGAATATAAATACCTACGCCTTATTTTATAAGCCTGAACTTGGATCCAGGGGGAGAGAATAGGTCATATCACTCAAGTCATAGACCCGCTTTTCACCACCATGGTCCACGCTCCCTCCCCCCGGTCAACACCTTTTCCACTGCTGGTTTCCCCGCCCCCCCCCCCCCGCTCAGCACCTTTTGTCGCCACCCCACCGGCGCGGCGTCCGGGGTTCAGCCCCCCCAACCTATTTTGCGATCCTACACCCCTGACTCTACGAATACATATTCCGTGGCATAGCTGTTGAAAGGCAGCATTGCCGGTAGCCGACAGGAAGCTGATGGAAAGGCTACCTTTTCATAGGAATTCAGCCCGGAGAGCATTTGAGTCAGCTGAAGGCGGCTAAAACAGTGGGGACTTCATCCGACATTGGTGCCGCTTGCTTAGAGCCATGGATGTCAATATCTGCTGAGTTGCGGGTGCCCAAGCACCACAAATCCACCGCGACCCTAGCGTTGACCGTAGCCCGCGCCGTCTGTTACAGCTACAAAAGTCAAGCAGGCGTGGAGTGGGGAGAGTTCCGGCACCCAAAACTCGGCAGAAATCGACACCCATGCAGAGAGCTATCGTGGTTGCGTGAGAAAACGTGTCACCCTGCACCGTCGATGAGAGTATAAGCCAGTGGAAGGTAATGGCTGCAGGCCATGTTGCCGGAATGAAAGTGGAACTTTTACATACTTGGCATGATTTAAAAGCAAATGGTTTAAAGAGTAAATCACCGAATAGCATAAAAAATCGCACTACTTACTGAAGATATGTAGCGCAGGCTATTCAAAGTTTCAATATTATATCTTAACTACTTTTTGAGAACTACATATCTAAGGTTGGGAAGTTTTTTTTTCTGGGTCACTCGGTATACAACATTTTACAAGCCTGCCTCAAAAATTTAACGGACACGGGGACCTGCGCTCATCAACATTTGCATAAGCAACAATAACAGACGAAGTTGATCGTAATCATAATCAACCATTGATATCGACTGATAAACGTACACCAAAAATTCATTTACAAAGTGCCTACCTCTGCCGACACCCTGATCGTTCATCATTATCCAGCACACTGACCCGCACAGTGTGACGCTGTCGGCTGTACTGACCCGCAGAGTGTGACGCTGAAGCACTGGATGACGGCCGGGAAGAGTTCCTCCATGACGCCGCCTCCGCTGGGGTCGGGCGACGGGTCTCCGCCGCCCCCGCTGCTGCTGTTACCCACGGGCAGCGCCATCACGCCTCCGTCATCGGACGGGCTGAGTACCACCAGAGTACGGAGCTGTGGGAGGGGGAGAGAGACGGTCAGACTTTACCCACGATAGGCAGACTAAGATCCCTCAGTGCGGGGCTCTGAGGGGCGGTCTGAGCAGACTCGAGCACCACCAGGGTCCGGAGTTGCGGGGGCGAGCGGAAGGTCAGAATAGTATCAGGGTAGTCTGAAGCCACGGGACGGAGAGAGGCTGTCAGACTAGTCTCACACCAGTGCGGAACTGCGGGAGGGAACAGCAGTTCGGAGTAGCACCAGGACAGGCAGACTAAAGTGACGGTCAGTAGTCTGATATCAGTCTGGAGCTAGGGACGAAGATAGACGGTCAGAACAGTGTCAAATTAGTGCGGAGGAGTGGGACGGAGCTGGTAGGGAGCTGACGGGGCTTAGCTCGGAGCCGGTGAAGAGAGGGCGGGTCAAACTGGTCCGGAGACAGTCCGGAGCTGCGTCCAGGAAAAGCGGGTCAGTCGGCAGAGCGGACGGATCAGACGGCAGAGTCTCACAGGGTCGGGTCAGACAGCAGAGTCTCAAAGGGTCGGGTCAGACGGCCGATTACCGGCGGGATGTGCCGCAGCGTGTGGTCACAGTGCGGGGGCGCCGAGCCTACTGCACCACAGACAGCGACACAGACCAGCCACGCGGGGGGACTGCGGGGACGCCACACCGCGAATTTATGACCCGCTAACACCTGTGCCAGCGCAGCTCTGGTTCCCTGTCGCGAACAGCTCCTGTGCATCCACCCAGCCCCGTCAGCGGTTCACTGTGCCCAACAACCCCTGTAAAATGACTGTGCAATGCATCCACCCAGCGCCCCTCTGCGGTCCCCTGTGTTGAGCAGTTCCTGTGCAGACGGCCAGCGCCATGCAGTAGTCCCCAGAGTGAGACGGCCCGAACTGCCAGGTCACGGCCGACCGACAGTAACCTGCGGACACCGCGCTACGAGACAGAGGTCCACCGTCAACACTGATTGGTTCGACATCGATTGCTAGAGCGGAAAAACGAGACGGTACCGATCGGGTAACGTTAATGAATCCAAAAACCGTTAGCGAAATCTTAAAGAAGATTAAACGTCCCGCTGAACCAGCGACAGTGTAGATTCCAATACCAGTCTGTCAGAAAATGAGCCGTTGGAATGGGACATGACATTAGGTTGCAGTTTGTAATTGATCCGCCGACATTTCATTACGCACTCCCTGAAGTTCAAACAAGCGACACCGCCGCTTATTTGCGCTTCGATCGTCATGCGCACGGCCAGGTCTGCTGCTTAATGATATGTCCAGTGTCCACCCTTTCCTGAGACGTGTTGATAGATCGATGTCGGAAAATGGACACCCCCAGTGATGGGATAGATTTAGCCCAACAAACCAATCAACAAACGAACCAACATATACTGAGACAGTCGAGGCAATTATTCACTTATAATGATCAATGCTACCCACGCAGATAGCCAATAGGTAAGACGTAGGGAATGGAGATGAAGAAGGGAGCACACAACTAAATAAAGTTAATATGACATAATTAATAAACGCATTTAGAAACTGAGGAGCATTCAGCCATATGCAGCGATGACTGTGTAAATATCACATCGTCATAGACCTGTTATGAAGTGAAACGTTCGTCAAAACAGGTCACCAGTTTCATAACAAAGGAACACAATCCGGACTATGATCGCCAACAGTTGACACGCAAACCTTGACAAACATACGCGTGGGCGCCGCCGAAAATCGACTGTAGTCCGTTTGAGACCGATTAGAAAGGACGGAACACTGGTAAATGACCAACAAATCAAACGGCCACCGGTCCAGCGTTAGGAAAGAGCGGCTACTGTAACTCGCAAAGGGGGCATTCCACGTCAAGTGGGACAAAAAATGATCATTTTGAACCTCACCTTCTCCGATTTTTGCGAAACTTTGTGAAACTACTCATCTATATGTGAAAAGAAAGGAGACATATTTTTGTCAAGATATGACGTCACGTTTCCGAGACACACGTCATCAAACATTGACTTAGGCAAGGCACATTATCATCTTTAAAGCGTCATAACCATTGAAGTTTTAGGCATATCACCACAAGACAAAGTGTGAAATGGAGGGAATAGGTCAGGCTTTAAATTGAGGATAACAATATTTGCGTAATTAACTAATTAGTGAACCTAATTAAAATTCAAAAAATAAATTTTGATTTTCTGAAAAATGGGTACCCTTCGATTTTGCTGATTTTTACATATTTTATTCTCCTATACATTAGCTACATCATATAAAAAAATCCAGAATGGGCCGACGTCTACGTAACTGTCTTTTGGACTTCGTAATGTCTGGCACTCGCGTGTTTCGTTTTAGCAACCAAGGAGAGGCGCTACCGGAGATGCTTCTTTCTACCCCAAACCAAAGCAAACAAACCTAACCTGACCTGACGTGACCTGACCTAATCTAACACGCGTAAATATATACAGCCCTCACGGCAGTTACCGACTGGCCAAATGCTACCTAGATACGAACATTAGCCCTCACGACAGCTGCCGGCTGGCCAGATGCTTAACAAAGTGTTTAACAAATGCGTGTGAAACACTTCAGGCTGACCCGCTGCGAGCCAGCGACCTTTAGATTTCGAGGTGGGTACACTTGGCACACTTACTACTAAGCCACGAAGATAGCTGGTCATCGTAAGCCAGTTTTTTAATGATGAAATTGGGCATTCTCCGGGCAGCGCCTCTCTTTGGTTGCAAAAAGAATATAAGCCTGACTCCCAGCGCTAGGGGAGAAAAGCCCGGCTTAGCCAAAAAAGGTATAAAAAAAACGGAATTTGAATTGTAGGTGGGGCGGTGAGGAACTTTATCGTGTGCCAAGTTCATGGCCCTAGATAAATATATTCAAGATCAAATGAGGTTAAACGTGATCAAATTTGCTATAGTGACTATTTTGCGTTTATACGCCCATAGCTCTAAGAGATACTGGCCGATTTTCCTATTTCTTCCTTTATACGACATTTGTAGTGTTATGAGAATCTCTAGTTAATCTTACCATAAATTTGGCAGTTAGTGGCTTGCTAAGAGTAAGATGTCGCCGGCAGAGGCGGGGATCGGCCGACGCGGGAAACGTCATAGTCACAGATTGTGTTTGCACCCTAAAAATTTAATTTTACCAGTTGATTTTCATATTTATTTGAACATTAGATTGACTGTACATTTTTAAGCCTACACACAAAATTTGACACGAATCTATCAATCAGCGGTAAGAAGCGCGGTGCAAAGATGGAACCGTCCCGCGCCGGCACAGTCTACCATTCAGGCGGCAACGGCCGGCGCCGGCCGCTGAGCCGCTCCGGCAGGAATGTTTGACTTTACACCGCTATTACTAGAAAAGTTGTGGACCGATTTACCTATTCCTTGCACGGGAGGATTTGCAATTCGATTCTGGACAGATACTGAAAGTTTGACGTTAATATAATAATTATGGCGTGAATTATTGGCGATAAACAGATGGAGTTAGCGAAATCGGCCCCTTCCACCGCCCGTGCGACGTTGCACTACTTGTTGCTATATCATCCAAAGTTATTCGTTGGCCGACTCTAATTTTCTCAGCACGTGTGCCTTACGTCTAGTGGAAGACAATATCAAAATTTGAGCAAAATCGAAGGGTACCCATTTTTCACAAATTACATTTTAAGAAATTAATTCAAAATAAAATAAATTCAAAATCACCAAAAAATGTAAAAATTGTCAAATTTTACTAGCATAACTCCTTGTGTACACGTTTCAGTTTGTTTGAAATTAATAGCTTCAAAAATGTTAAAGCTATAGATCTTTTAAGATTGCAATACACGTCCAATTCTGCTAAAAAAGCAGAAGTTTAGCGACTTGTATCTCTGTAGCCCGAGGGCATATGACAAAATCCTTTCACCCTCAAAGGTTTCACCCAATAGCCAATAAGTATACCAAGTTTGAACAAAATCGCAGAGATGGCCGATTTTGGCTGTCCCGGTTGACATGGAATGCCCCAAAGACGAAGCTTACGCCGAGCTCAACAACAGCTAGCTGTGGTAACGGTAACACAGGGGGCTCGAAAAGTCACGCTCACACAGTCAATACATGAAAAGTCACAGCTTATTGACCTATGAATGGTGGAGTTTAGTCTAGGTAGGGATAAAATGAAGGCGTCTATGCCAACCCCATAATGCTAGAGTGCATTCACTAGCACAATCATTGCTCATTTGGTGTTTCAAAAATAATTAGACCAAAGCCATTGAATTTGAAAAAAAAAACGTAGCCCTAACAACCGATAACGAATGCTTGTTGGTGGCTCTCAGGAAGACTCGACAGCTCGACAAATAAACACTGGACATATATTGGCACCAGGATCCCGGCGAAAATCAATGGTTCAAACAGAAATAAGGAGCTACAATATTTTGAGCGGCCACATCCTCGACACTGGCTCTGGAAGAGTGAGTGTCTCGGTTTCCGCTCTGGAAAAAGGTATCATACCAAGGTATTCGTACCAACGGCTTAAAAGTTAACACAGCTAAAACTGAGCTCATCGTTTTTGGCTCGCGCCAAAATTGCCGCAGCCTGGATCTCATCTCAATTCGGTTCCGTGAGGACACGAACCGTGAGGGCCCTACGGTGAGGAACCTTGGCGTGGTTTTCGACAAGCACCTCACCTGGGACTCTCACGTATCGGCCCTCGTCCAAAAATGCAACGGTATCCTCATTGGGCTGTCCCACGTGCGTCACCACATCCCTTGTGAACTTCTGCCAACCGTGGTCAGCGCGTTGGTCCTCTCGCACGTCCGATATTGTCTCTCGGTCTATGGAAACGGGTCGGACAAAAACACACAACGCCTCCAAAAAGTTCTCAATTTTGCGCTGCGCGTTGTGTCCGGCCGAAGAAAATTTGGCCACATATCGGACGTGCGAGAGGAACTGGGCTGGCCTACCGCCCGTCAGTTGTACGAAATCCACTCTCTTAACTTCCTCCACAAAATACGCTGCACCGAAGAGCCGGATACTATGTCCTCCCCAATCCTGGCCAACTCTTCCCTTCGCTCACGCTCAACCCGGCGGGACACTGATCTGTCTCTCCCACGCGTGAGAACCGAAGCAGGGAGGCGGCGCCTGCTCTACAGCATAGCCCAGTTGTACAGTCGTGTACAGGTTGATGGTCCCCTACTCTTTATCCACCGGGTTCCTATGGCTCAGCATTGGCAGCAGCCGCCTGGTACCGGTAGGCTGTGCTGCATGACCCGAGAGTGAAGCGGCACAGCCTACCCACACTGTATGACACCGGCTCGGGTCGCCTGGTAGAGCGATTTGACCGGACGCTGCGTTACACCGGCTGGGGGGAGGGGGGGGGGGTAAATGTCAGGCCTGTCTATTTAGCTCGGCTCGGTGGATGAGGCAGGCTGGAGTGTGGTGTGGGGCGGGGTGATGTGGGGAGGGAGGGAGCGGACCTGGGGCTGGGTGTGTGTGGTCACTTGTCGCATAGAACCGATCGTAATCTACCCTCCAAAAATTCGCTTTAGAGATATTCACAAAACCCAGGGGGGTTCAAACACCCATCTCCCAAGTGGGGTGCGGAAGGACAGGTAAGGGTCCATACGGTCTCCTCATGAATTGCAGCAAAGAAAGAAAACAGACATGTCATGTCACCCAATAATCTTTCTGAAAAGTGGACTAATCGCATAGCCTCGGACACAGAAATAAACATACAGCACGCGAAGCGTCTCGAACCGGGCCTCTCACTACCGGTCAGTTTGACAGTCTAGCACTCCTACGCTGAGCTACACCGGATGGTGGCCACGGCCGGGGCAAAGTCTGGCCGGGCGGGCGGCGGGGCCGGGAGGTCGGCAGCAAAGTCAATGAATGTTTTTGTGGTTTCGGGTGCCGGTCGCTCTAACTTGGTGGAATGATGATGGATCATTGGCAAAACTTTCAACATGGAGTCCCGGTTCGAGCCTCATCGGGGCTCCGGCTACTTTTCCGAGGTTTAATTTTGGTGGTTGCGAGCCATTTATACGGTTTTATATCTACATGTCGATTGTCGATTGATTGATTGATTCATTCATTCGTTCATTTATTACATGTCGACATTTAGCATACGGATTGACATCCAGGATCAATCCGATCAATCTACCATTTTCATAAGCGTATTGCCTAAATATCATGCATATATGTGGCACAAGACCTATGGTTGCCTCGATAGGCCGTGCCAAATCACGTTTTGCACAATGCACAAGTAAATTATATTCGCTGGGTCTTCCGTGCATTGTGCTTAGCAAAAACAGGAATGCAATTGTTAAGCGACGCAAAATGTGCAATGCAGCAAGTGACCACACAACCCGCCCAGCCCCCATGGTCCACCAACACGCCCCACACCACTCCCCAGCCCACGCCAACCACCGAGACGAGCCCCTCCCCCCGCGCTGGTCTGACGTGACAGCTGGTCTACAAAGCGCTCCACCCGGCGACCCGAGCCGATGTCAAACGGCGTGGGTTGACTGTGCCGCGTCACTCTCGGGTCATGCGGCACAGCCTACCGGTACCAGGAGGCTGCTGCCAATGCTGAGCCATAGGAGCCCGGTGGATAAAGAGTAGGGGACCATCAACCTGTACACGACTGTACAACCGTCTGCCCCATGACATTAGACATCTCCCTCTGGGAGCTTTTAAACGCTCTGTTTCCGAGTTGTATCTGCGTGTTTAAGGATGAATATGTGATTTGAACTGTGTTCTGTTTGATGTGATTGATGAGTGTGAGTGTATCTTAACTTGTTTTTCCTTTTAACCGTGACGCGACACTCGGAATAGCCATTTTACTGTGGAGAGTGTTTTAACTGTCAAATACAATACAATACCAGTATAACGCCTTTTGGGGCGACTAACGGAGCGAGCGAGAGGGTGGGCCTTGCACGTGCGAAATTGCGAGGGGGTACCTCTAACTGACTTGTACACGGCACCCTACTAACTGGCCTCCAGCAATGTGCCAAATTTGAGCACAATCGGCCCAGCCGTTCTCGAGATCTGGAAGCGGCACCCTGCACGTGCGCACGTGCAAAATGGGTCCCAACTGACTTGTGCACGGCACCCTACTAACTGGTCCCTAACCGTGTACCAAATTTGAGCGCCATCGGTCCAGCCGTTCTCGAGATCTGGAAACGACCCCTGCACGTGCGCACGTGCAGCAGCACCCCAACTCTGGCACATGGATATGCAGTGCCTAGTGGGTGCCTATCTACATGCCAACTTTCAGCGCAATCGGCTAAGTAGTTACCGAGATATTGCAACAATTACAAAACTGACACCTCTTCGTTTTGCACGTGGCACGTGCATAAGGGGTCACCCACATGGACCGGGAATAGTCCAATACTTGGTAGAAGGAATGAAGCTACCCTACAAAATTTACCGCATGTAAATCAGTCAAGTGGTTGCTGAGATATAAGCTTCGCAAAAGCGTCCGCACGGCCGGCCGGCCGGCCGGCCGCTCATACTCAGAAATTTTCGTTAATCTAAGGAAAGACTACGCTCGCTTCGCTCGCTCCGTAACAATACAAACCAGTATAACGCCTTTTGGGGCGACTAACGGAGCGAGCGAGAGGATGAGCCTTGCACGTGCGAAATTTCGAGGGGGTACCTCCAGCTGACTTGTGCACGGCACCCTACTAACCGGTCTCTAGTGATGTGCCAAATTTGAGCACAATCGGCCCAGCCGTTCTCGAGATCTGGAAGCGGCACTCTGCACGTGCGCACGTGCAAAATGGGTCCCAACTGACTTTTGCACGGCACCCTACTAACCGGTCCCTAGCCATGTACCAAATTTGAGCGCCATCGGTCCAGCCGTTCTCGAGATCTGGAATCGACCCCTGCACGTGCGCACGTGCAGCAGCACCCCAACTCTGGCACATGGATATGCAGTGCCTAGTGGGTGCCTACCTACATGCCAACTTTCAGCGCAATCGGCCAAGTAGTTACCGAGATATTGCAACAATTACAAAACTGACACCTCTTCGTTTTGCACGTGGCACGTGCATAAGGGGTCACCTATATGCATCGGGAATAGTCCAATGCTTGGTAGAAGGAATGAAGCTACCCTACAAAAATTACCGCGTGTAAATCGGTCAAGTGGTTGCTGAGATATAAGCCTCGCAAAAGCGTCCGCACGGCCGGCCGGCCGGCCGGCCGGCCGCTCATACTAAGAAATTTCCGTTAATCTAAGGAAAGACTACGCTCGCTTCGCTCGCTCCGTAATTACAATACAATATATCTAACGACGGGTCCAGTCCGACTCTGCTCCTTGGTCTCACTCCTTTCAAGCAAAAGGTGATCAATCAATAAAAAAACGTGAAACCCCCTAGAAATAGGCGCTCTGGCTCCAGCAATTAAAATAGGAGACTGCAATGCCACAGTGCGGTTAATCAATGTGGTCGACGCGAAGAGGATCTTTGTAACCCGACCCTCGCTTTGTGACGCATTGTGCGCAGTGTGGACCGACGAAATGAGAGGAGAGTGGGGCGGAAAAAGGCGAAACACGCAGCTCAATGAGCCGATAAAAATATGTAAATATTATTGCGCACTGTAATGCGTGACTGGAAATAATTGGATGAGGACCTAAAGTATTTTTGGAAGCCATTCTCTTTTATTCATCCCATCCTGTTGACCGATCTTGCCTGTTTCCAAGGATCCAAATGCGATTGAATACCTAAACCCTTGCCTCTTTTCTCGTTTCCAGCCGAGTCTTTTTTGCAGTTCCGAGCAATAACTTCAACGGCCGCGACCGTGAGGCAGTAACCAGCTCCTACCATTCTACCTTATAATGAGATATCCAGAGGCAATTGTGGGAGCTGATTGCAGAAAACTCAAGTCAGATTGCCCGGTGAGCCACAAGTGGTTTTATAGTGAAAACGCTAGAGTCAAGAATAAGATCCTACGGCAGTACGGCATGTCAACATCACAACAAAGGGAGGCCACTCCTGGACCTGCCAAACACAAAAATAGCCACTCGTGGTTTGAACGGCAGTCGGTAGGAGAATAGGACAGACCACACCACCTCCACAAAAACCACGTGCCGTCACCGGTCGTCATTACACTGACCCCGAAATAGGTGTCTCCGAGTAGGGCCACCATGTTTCGCTGCCGGCCCGGGACCGCCGCGGGGCGTGCCACAGGGGTCGGACACACTGACACGACTACAGTGACGGACGGGCGGCCAGCCCGCGGCCGACGGCGGCAGCCGTCGCAATCAACTGCTCCCCATGACGGGTGGGGCAGGGGCCGAGGGGGAGGTGTTTTTGTGGGGCGGAAGGTGGTGACTGGCGAGGTTTTGATGGGCTCCACGTGGGCAAGACTTATTACAAGAACAGCATTGTAGTGTTCACCGCCGTCTCCGGATTCCGATGTATTCTCACAAACTCGCGGTGCAAAACACTAAGGCACTGCCGTGCTGTGCGGCCGGGCGGAGCCTCTCGACTGCTGGCTCTGACTGGAGCCGAGCAGGGTGCGGCCGCCTCACACTCGTATTACCGGGGGCCCGATGCCGAGCCTCGGACACCCGATGCACTAGGTACTCGATACACTACACATTCCCCCCTCTCGCAAAAAAAAGGAACAGCATCACTGCGACACGTAGTAGTCCGGTCGTCTACAGACACGGTCGCTTCGCCTGGGACGCTGCGCGCTCACATCGGCGGCGTCCGGCGACGGCTCGCAAGCTGTCTCGGTCGACGGGCGAGAAGCAGCGGCGAGCGAGGTCAGCGGGCCAGCGGCGTCGGCCTCGGAAGTCGTGGCGGTCGACGTGGTCTCGCCGGGCCCAGCGGGGGGAGATGCTGAGGGAGACGCCGACGCGTATGGGAGACGGGCCAGATGGGCGGCGTTCCAGGTCCGGCCGTCAGCCAGACGGTACGTTGCGGGACCGACGCGCCCAGTGACTCGCACCGGAGACGTGAACCGACAGGACGTCTTCGAGCGGTGTTCCTGCCGTCTCACGCAGACGTAGTCGCCCTCAGTGACGCGCGGCGTCGTCACGCCACGGCGGCGGTCGTAGGACCTCTTGTTGGACTGCTGTCGGCGTCGAACTCGAGACGCCACACTGTCGGCTCCTGGTGTTGACGGCTGAATGACAGGCAGGTTCAGCCTCATCTGTCGTCCATGCAGGAGCTCTGACGGTGACTTCCCAGTTGTCGTGTGTGGGGTGGCTCGATACACCGCCAGGCTCTTGCGTACCTCGTCAATGAACGCTGCTGGTGGACAGTCTGTGATCCACGACTTGAACGTTTTGTTGAAGCGCTCTACGGCGGAGTTGCCTCTAGGCCAGTAGACGGACGATTTGGTGTGCTTCACCCCTCGGGCGGCCAGATACGCAGTGAACTCCCTGCTCGTGAACTGGGGCCCATTGTCCGTCACGATCTCGTCGGGATAGCCCTCTTTGGCCCACACAGTTGACAAGAACTTGATGACGTCTTCAGTCTCAGTCGATGACGTCAGGCAGACTTCCGCCCATTTGCTTCTGTAGTCAATCAGAGTGATGGCGTAACGGGCAGTCGCTGGTGCTCCGTTGATTGGACCAACGATATCCATTCCCAGTTTCGACCAGGCGCGGTCCGGCAGGTCGACTGGCTGCATGGGCGCAGGGCGCGCGCGCTGGGAGAGGACTGCGTCGCTGTGCTGGCAGCGCTCGCAACTTCGGCACAGCTCCTCCACCTCACGGTTGATGCCGGGCCACCACGCCAGATTCCGCAGCGCCTGTTTCATGCGGACGATTCCGTCGTGCGCGCTGTGCGCCAGCTCCAGGTATCTGCGGCGAAGCTGAACGGGCACAACAACTTGTTGGGCTCCTCTCAGGATGACGTCGTCGTTGCGCACCCACAACTCGTGTCTCAGCTTGAAGTACGGCTGGACTTCAACCGGGCAGGCCTTGGCGCTGCTCGGCCAGCCGCGCTTGATCTGATGACGCAGCTGCTGCAGCTCAGGATCAGCAGCTGATGCGGTGCGGACGTCTTGCTCGGTCAGCACGCTCTCTTCATCTGTCAGAAGAGCGATCACCTCTTCTTCAGCGGAGCTGTCTTCATGCAGGTCCGCTTCTTCGGCAGGAACTGGCATCCTGGAGAGGGCGTCTGCTGCAGGAGTTAGGTTCCGGCCAGGCACGTACTGGACTGTGTACGCATACGGCAGCAGGCGTGCCTGCCAGCGCGCGATCCTCGCGCCCGCTCTCCCCGAGAAGCTGGGCGAGAGCAGTGTCTGCAGCGCCGAATGATCTGTGCGGAGAGTGAACGGACGTCCCCACAGATACAGTTTCCAGTGTTCCACGGCGAGAACAGCGCTCAGTGCTTCCAGCTCAGACACTGAGTAGCGCTGCTCGGTAGGGGTGAACGCCCGAGACCAGAACGCTACGGCGTTTTCTTCTCCATCGGAGCTCAGCTGCGTGAGTACAGCTCCAGCGCCCTTGCCGCTGCCGTCGGACGTGACGAATGTAGGCAGGCTCTGGTCGAACGGCTTCAGTGTCGGGCTTGCAGCTATCTTCAGCTTGACCTCGTTGAAAGCTCGGTTCGCTGTGTCGTCCCAGACGAACTTGGTGCCCTTCTTCAGCAGCCGGTACAGTGGATGGACGGTCTCGGCGTACCCAGGGACGAACCTGAGAAACCATCCACACATCCCCAGGAACGACTTCAGCTCCTTGGCGTTCTCCGGCGGTGGTGCGTCAGTCACGGCCTTGATCTGTGACTGCAGTGGTGTGACTCCCGACGCAGACAGCGTGAAGCCACAGAAGTCGACAGCTGCTTTGCTGAACACAGACTTCTCTCTGTTGACTGTCAAGTTGGCCTCCTTCAGTCGGGCCATGACGCGCCGAAGACGGTCGTCGTGTTCTTCCTGTGACACTCCCACGACCGCGACGTCGTCCATGTAGTGAACACATCCCGGGATGCCGTCCAGCAGGTTGTCCAGCAATCTCTGGAACGCAGATCCTGCCGAGACCAGACCAAACGGAACCCTCGTGAACCGTCGTAGGCCTCGGTGAGTCAGGAACGTGGTGAGCTGACGGGAAGCAGGCTCCAGCTCCAGCTGATGGTATGCGCTCTGCAGGTCGATAACGGTGAAGATGTTGCCCTTCAGCTGGTCTTGGAGCTCCTCTGCCGTCGGCAGGGGATGAACTTCGGCGATGACCTGTCGATTCAGGTCCCTGAGATCCACGCAGATGCGCAGCTTCCCGTTCCTTTTCCTGCTGACGACCATCGGGTGAACCCAGTCGCTGACTTCGACCGGTTCGATGACTCCTTCCTCCTGGAGTCGGTCCAGCTCGCGGCTGACCTCTTCACGAACAGCATACGGGAGTCGGCGGAGCTTGTGACGCACCGGTACAGCATCAGGACGGAGAACAATCCTGTGCTGGTAGCCACGGACTGTCGTCAGTGAGCATATCTCGCCAGGGTCGGGCTGAGACGGTGGCGGTTCCGGGACTTCTGCGCTCCCAGTGACCGCCAGCTGATCGATTGCCCCACTCGCGGGGTGCAGGTTTACGTCCAACTGCTTCAGCAGGTCCAGTCCCATGACGGCTTCTTCACCGTCGGAATCTATGATGAAGAACTCTGTGTTGGCTCGCCGTCCACGGTAGGTCACCAGCGCTGGCAGCGTGCCAAGCACTTGAAGCTGGTGTCGACCAAAACCGAACAGACGGGCAGACGTTCTATTGAGACGACTGCCTTTGAAGAGACGTCTGGCGATGCCGAGTCCTAAAGCGGACACCGTGGCACCCGTGTCAACTTGCAGATTCACGGTCTGCGTAATACCTGGTACCTCCATCTGTACTTCGCACATCATCTTATCGGTATTTGGTACGGCGCAGCAGAGAACAGTCAGCTCGTGACACCTTCTGTCGTCGTTCCGTTCACCAGACCAGCAGACCACGGCAAAGTGACCCGTCCGCCCACACTTCCTGCACGTGGCCCCGGTAGCGGGACACCGACCGCGCTCATTGTGCTGGCGCCGACCGCAGCTGGGGCACGTGTCCGGTTGCAGCTGGGCAGGTCCGGGGCGACGGTCGGCTTGCAACTGGGCAGGGGCGGGGCGGCGGTCGTCTTGCCGCCGGGCGGGTCGCCAGGGCCGGCGCCCGCGGCGCTGACGAGCGTCAGATATCTGATGCAGTGACTGCGCTCCGTCGGCGGCGGGCCGCGCCGGCCCGGCCATGGCGGTCGCCTCGCGTCGGGATCGCTCGAATGCCTCGGCGATCTCCAGAACGCGGTCCAGGGTCAGGCCCTTATCCTGCAGAAAACGCTCGCGGAGAATCGGATGCACTGTTGCTTCCACGACTTGGTCACGTATCATTGCGTCTGTCATTTGTCCAAACGAGCAGTTTACTGCCAGGCGGCGCAGCGCCGCCACGTAGTCGGCCGTCGGCTCGTGCGACTCTTGCCGTCGCTGCCGGAAGAAGAACCGCTCCGCGATCACGTTGACCTGAGGTTCATAAAACTCGGCGAGCTGCCGCTCAGCCGCATGGAACTCGTCTTCGTCTTCTCTCCTCGGCTGGACCGGTAGGGTACGGTACACCCGTTGCGCCTCGGCGCCGACACAGTGCAGAAGGAGAGCCGTCTTCCTCTCCGTGCTGTAGGCCTCACCTCCCAGGGCAGTCAGGTAGTTGTGGAAACTGAAAATCCAGTCACTCCAGGGCAGTGCTGGTTTTCCTGGTCTCGCCAGGAACGGAGTTGGCGGCGACACCCCCTCGACGTTCATCGTCGGTAGTATTCAGGATCTCATCCTCGTCGCCAGATGTAGTGTTCACCGCCGTCTCCGGATTCCGATGTATTCTCACAAACTCGCGGTGCAAAACACTAAGGCACTGCCGTGCTGTGCGGCCGGGCGGAGCCTCTCGACTGCTGGCTCTGACTGGAGCCGAGCAGGGTGCGGCCGCCTCACACTCGTATTACCGGGGGCCCGATGCCGAGCCTCGGACACCCGATGCACTAGGTACTCGATACACTACAAGCATATTTCAGCAAATACTACATAGCTGTATAAAATAGAGCACCTACAACAAATACGAAATCATTTCAATCCATGTGAAGCTCCAGCTCAATCATGGGCCTAAAGGCAAGAGATGTCCGGCGTAGCCCTCCACCCCCCCCCCCCCCCCTCAAGTCGGACGCTGTAAAAAGGCCAATACGAACGACAATGTTGCGAGGTTCAGGTGATACTGTAAAAAAAGACCAATGATTGAAACGATTGAGCATGAGCATTTTGTCCGACATCACTACATAACAGTACCGAAAATGACAGCCTCCACGGTACCTATCTTACCACAAGGCGATAAGGAATTGGAATACCTAAGCAATTGATCCCCAAAAAGAACTTTGCAGCATCAGTAATTTAGTATAATGTACAGCCCTCTGCAAACTGCGTGGTAGGTATTCTTTTTTCGACAAAAACGACAATAACGCGAATACTATGCTATTGGTCATTCGGAAATCGTGACAGCAAGACGCGCGAGACTCCGCACCTTAAATTGGCATCATCACTGTATTCATTTTCCATCTAGTTCGGCAACAAAACCCAAAAGTTTATATTTGCCCCTAAAACAAACTTTTACATTTTGTTGCCTCACAAGGCGTTTATCTTGTTTAGTGATAGACCTAATCGAAGGAGTGGAGCATTGCGCATCTATTTGCAGTGAGTTCCGACCGACTGATAGCATAGCCTTTGAGTTATTATCGGTTTTGTCGAATAAAGAATACCTACCACGCAGTCTGCAGAGGGCTGTACCTATCTATCATCACGGACGTCCGCTGTTGCCCTGCGGATAGCGAGCGGTTCCGAAAACCAAGTTTCTGTTGACGCTAACATTCCAATAACTAACAAAAATTTAACGTTCCTCATCTCCCACTTGAGAAAAGTTAGCATGGCTAAGTTTGCAAAGCAGAATAAAGCCAAAACATTGGACCAGCTCGTGCACTGTCTGTTTATGTAACAATGTGGCTGCCAAATATCTTATATAACCGAGCGGATCCGACCTCTGGATGAGAGCGCCAGGATCTATGCAAAGCGGCGACCGAGCGGAAAGAGAAGGCAACACGGCAGTCTCCACAGCGCGCTTGAAAGGATGAGTTTGCCTCTCGACTATTTTACAAGTGACCTGGACGATTCATGGACTTGGTGAGGGCGAAAATTAAAGATTTGTGGCACACAGACTGAATCGGTGTTCGGCTGGATGATGGAAGTCGAAGCTACCAGCAGATCTGACAGGCCCGATCCTAAGACGAATAGGAATAATTCCCTGCTTATTGGATCGCAAGTAAGCTATTCAAGGTCAGGTAGTACGAAAATGCATGAGGCCATTGAAAGACAATGTCAAGAGAAAGTACATAAAACTTCAGTTACGAAATACAGACGGAATTCCGCCTCGAAAAGAGCTCGGCAGCGTTGGAATAACTGACAGCAGTACAGAGTCGTAGATGTTCCACGGAAGGCTGATCCAATGTCTCTGAGCAGACATCTAACATTCCGTCGGGCTCAAAAGCAGCCAGCTTAGCAGCCGGCTACGCAGTACTCGTTCTGCTGTACCGTAGTACAGAGTCCGCAGTACAGCAGTACTTAGTGATGTCAATTTCAGAAAACATATGTTCAATGTCCGTCCAATGTCCAATACTTACGTCGACTGTCCGTCCAAAAATGTCCAAGCCAGCCATTTGTCCAAAGATGTCCGACATCTACGCAATAGTTTACACTCAACACCATTATTTAATTTGGTTTTAATGTATCGTTACCAGCTCAAAAGTGGTAATCATATCGAAAGCTGAGCTTTGTAATAGCCAATCAATGTTAAACACGATTACTTTATAAAAATGTTGAGGTCATGTAGCAAGCGATTGTCCAAAGTTGTCCAAACCCTGCTGTCATTGTCCAACCGAATTCCGAATTGGACATTGGACAAAATCGGAATTCCGAAGATTCAAGTTCCGAATGACACCACTGCCAGTACTCCGGACTCCGGAGCCGGAACGGACAGCTGACAACTGGCAGCTGCTGAGTCTGACGCAACCAGTGCAGTGGCTGCCAGCCGTCTGTGTTTACCGCTTTAGGCGCCTCGACCTTACACAATACGGATAGCGATAGCACAGTTCCAGTTCTCTGACAACAGCCACATGCCCAGCAATATGCCTGGATTTTACCGAAGGATAAGTCGTGTTCTCGGCACCGCTTACATAATGTACATGGAAGTCTGTGTTCAAACACTCAGCAGCACCGGTTTTTACCATGCAGTCAGACTTAAACTGAATCGACGCCTGTCAAAAACTGGTTTCGGAACTCAGCAGCGTAATATCCAGCACACAAGCGGTAAGCTGAGACGGATGAGAGCAGTTTGAATGATGCAGAGATAAAGCAAGTGGGCGTTTATCAGCAAAACTGTTTGCAAACGAGAGCAATGGTGACTTACCGAGCGGGCTCAGAATGACTGGAGTCGACAAAAACCCGAGCAGCCAGAGCCGGCGACAAAAAGGCAGCCAACTGACCTCTGGACGCCTGGCGGCCGGCAGCGAGGGAGAGAGAGAGCGTGCTCCGGCGGCTCGGCTCGGCCGGGCTCTGCCGAGAGCCAGGGTTACCAACGAGAATTTTTCTAAATCCCAAGATCGCCGCGCGAATTTCCCAAAATCGAGCTCCATATCCCAAGGTCGACAGGATCAAAGCCCAATGTGCATCCCAAGGTCTATAGAAACCAAATATAGAGCAAACAAAGTGTATTTGACGTATTTTCAAATCTTTGGTTGACTAAATAAATCAATATCGTTAACATATCTTGCATTCGGCACAGTTACACACGCAGGCATAGGTACAGAGACACAGCCGCAGTCGCTCCCTTGTACGTTCCCTCACAGACGACACTGAGTTCTGACTTCTGACTTTCTGAGCCTGCACCCTCCACTCTCCAGAAAGACGAGCCGAACTGGAGACGGGTCGAGGTCGTCGCCGCCGCCCGCCGGCCGCAATACGATACGAGTTGAAGCATGATCCGTCGCAGTGGCGGATCCAAGGGGGGGGGGGGCAAAATGGGCATTTGCCCCCCCCCAAACGGCATAATTTTAACATTACGCCTATGGACGATGCGTGGAAAGAATCGATAAATTTTATGATTTGCCCCCCAAACTCTGAGCTGGATCCGCCTCCGATCCGTCGGGCGTCGCAATTCGCAAACAGGCGGCCAGGCCGGGTGTTAATCGACGCGGAAGCCACTGGGTATTTCGCTAACTGCCTCACTTGAGAGCTGAGACGGGAGAAACCAAGTGAAGACGCGTCAAATAAGGATAACTTATTCGTGCTTCGTTGGTTGCTTGGTAAGGTACAGTGAAACCAAACGAAAGAACGCTCGGTTGTGTTCGGCCAAAAAGGACGGTTTACAAAAAAAAAAAACAATTAAGTTGTGTTAGATGTGTTCCTGATTCTTTTGTTTGGTCTTTATTCATACTTTTCCTTGTTCCAATGATTAAAAAAATGTGCTAAAATTAGCGGGAGTCGTAAGCTCGGGACAAATCCCAAGGTTTGCTGTTGAATCCCAAGGTCCCAAGGTCGGGTTCAATATCCCAAGATCTTGGGACAAATCCCAAGCTTTGGTAACCCTGCCGAGAGCAGCACGGAACTCCCGTCGGCGCGGAGGGGCCGTGGAGGGGGCGGGGACGGGAGAGGGTCTACTGCGGGGCGCCTGATCTGGAAGCATTTGGCCTCGGTGTGATGATGCACAAACCAGTTCGCCATTCCCGTAAACCAGCTTACATGGGAGCTACACACTGTTCAGGCGCAGGTAGCTGTGACGAGTGTGCCGAGGCCGTCATGAACACGGCGCAGTAATAACTGATCGATTGTACACATTGACACCGACCGCTCTCCGCCGCCCGCGGGCAGAGGCAGAGCGCCGAGGGCAGAGCGCCGAGAGCACGGTCAGCCAACAGCGGGAGCACGTGCGCTCCTGGGCGGCAGGCATGCGATATTGCCCCCGAGCTCCGCCCGATCAATATCCCAGGTCTCGGCACGATGCTGACTTGCCCAACTGGCGGCTCCAGCCGGAGCTCAAAGAAGGCAGCCACGGGGGGGGGGGGGGGGGGGGCGATGGGCAGGTGTTCATTTTCCCCAGGTACTGCCTTAGCCCTACTAGGCCCTGGTGGGTGGTGTAAAAAAGCAGGTCTCCAAGACACGTCCAAAAAGTGTTTGAGGGAGTGTCAAAAACACATGCATCCATCCATAAATTGCTGTCCCATGTAATGAGCACACAAGATAATGCAAGCAACCTAACCAGCATGGACTTGTCTCACTTGGCTGAGTTGTTAACAAACATCTCTTATTCATGACAAAATGTAGGTTACAGGTGTTGCTTCAATAGTTTCTGATACAGAAGCATCACCCCCTGTCCCCATATATCCAAGAGGGTATGCCATTTCCCATTAGTTTGCATGTGCTGCACTGCACTGTAGGGACAGTTTTAGCACAGCTTTTTTCATTCATCTACTTACAATTGCTCTAAAAAAAAAACTCAACATGTGTATGAGCTGCAGTTATGAAACATTATTGCATTTGTATATACCTATCAAACTAGTCATATCAGATAACTTCAGAGTTCAGAAACAGGGATCATTACATGTTATTTGCTTGTAAGCTGTTTGTTTTACATGTCACCTATCCAAACAGCTTATGATGCTGCCAAAAGTAGGTAAAAATTAAAATGCATAGGAGTCAGTAAGGTCATCTAGAAGATTTTTATATTTTTTGTGCTGTTCATAGTATAAGTATAAGTATAAGTATAAGTAAAAGTGTTCATCATTTTTCAAGTGCATATTCCCAGATTCCATTGAGCAAATACTAGGCTTTATTGTGTCATGTTCACTGGTTCTGATTTCCAGCTTATCTGTATTTGTTATTGGTGTTGGTATTTAGGTCCCTATTCATCAAGCCACAATAGGCACTCGACCCACTAAAGAGCAGGAGTCACAATTTTAACCAAAGAATATGATGCACACAAACACAATACACATCACAAACATTTGCACGCACACTCAAAGCCAAGTAGCCAGCCAAGTAGTGGAGGGAATTTTAAGGGAACTGGCATGCCAATAATAATGTTTGAAACATTACATTTAGAGTGCAGAGGAGTGGATACGTTGATCAAAGATTAACAGCTTAGGTTATCTTATATCTTAATCTTAGAAAGTAGGTATTTCTATTTTTTCAACTTCAGTTTCAGTTTCTCGGCATGATGTGACACAACTGATACACCCAATTATACTTTGAATAATTGAATATGGAGCAGGGAAGCCATTCATGACCATCATGCATTAGGGACAGGACAGGAATATAGTCATCACTGTAACACCTACCTTTTGTTTCCAGCCTTCACAATATGAATACCACTTGAATTACATAAGTACCTAAGGTCCCGGGAGTCGCAACGCGAACTCGCAGAATGCGAGGAAGTCACCGATCACATCAATGTTGGCAATATAAATAGCACAGAGGGACTACAATACACATACAACATAGAGCTGGCTGAAACGAATAAAAAAGTTAACTAAAATGGTAAAATGGGCACCCCGATTACCCTCTTCTCAATATAAAAACACACGCGCCTGCCATATGGGCGGACGCAGGCTTGTTTACTTACCTATATTTTGAGATGTCAAGTGTCTACAGAACAAAATAGACGTAAAACTTCAATAATTGTTTAGTTTGTCACTTTTAATGATCAAATCACATTGGTGGTTGATATTTGTATGGCTTTTTTATTTTTTCTTAATATATTTTGTTTTAAATGTGTTAAAAATCCGCCCATAAATTATGATATACGTCATTTTTCAGAATATATCCTTGGCGTCGTAAATGTCTTTGCTGCGTCAGTCGTCAATCCAACTTTATTAAAGTTTTTACCAGATCGCTAAATTCTCTCAATAGTCTTCTTTTTTGGAGAGTTATATGGGAAGGCCCTATATGATTTTGTTGAGGCTGTGAGGCAGAGGCAGACAGTTATTTGCGCCAGCCAATTGCATGATAAAAGTTACAATCGTTTTATCTTTCTTATTTTTATGATAAAATGGCAAAACCTACTCGGCCCCCGATCTCAATAACCAGAAGTCCCATACAGTTTTTCCAAGTTTAACTCGCAAGTCGCACCCACAGAGAAATAAGAGCTTCAAAATGTGCCATGTAAGATCACATGTCATGCTGTTATTGTTGAATTCCTGCAGAATCCTGCTTTTCATTCTCAATCAATAAATTGAAATGTCAAAACTTTACGAAATACTCCTCTTTCTAGCGACTTCTAAAAAAGTCTTCAAAAAATAAACCTTTCTCTGCACTTCCTCCTGCTGGCAGTGAGCTGCCAGATAGCGCTTTACGGTTAACCTGGTTCACTTATGTTTTGTTATGATTTCAATTTGTGCTTTTTAATTGTGTGATAGTGGATCTGAGTTTGAGATGCTACGGGGCGAAGTCGTTGGATCGTTGCAAGGCCCTTAAAATTGGGTCGTTAGGTCAAGAGATTGATAGAATTAGTCAAATAATTCTGTTTTCTGCTGGTACCTGCATTGCAACTGGTCAACTGGGTAGGTAAGTTCACTTCAATGCCTATGTCATTGTCAATGTTTGTTATCTGAATCAGTGTCACCTTGACACAGCCCTCGGCCGCCCCTAGGGACGCTGGTGAAAACAGGGCGCCGGAGGGCATATTAGTCACGTGGCATTTAGAACTTCTCCCCCTTGCCCTCCTTAGGCCTTCTACATGCTAAACATCACGTGTGAATTTCACGAACGGCTGTGCGCCCTAACCCACAAAGAAGAAGAAGACAAATTTCACGAACCTTGATCAAATCAGGCCCCAGGTGCCCTGTTTTCACCGTCGTCCGCCCCTAGCCCCAGCATGAGTATGCGGAGTATGGCAATTTTGATTTAATTTCATCAGTGGAGGCGGGATTTGGCTGGCTGTTGCCTGGTGTAGATTTGGTGCAGTGTGGTGCGAATTTAGTTAAGTGCGGCGCAAAATTGGCCCAGAGGGACATGACAGATCAGACAAGATGGATGAGGACAATTGAAAAACCTTGTAGCTACCGGAAGCAGTGGCGTATCCAAGGGCGGGGGGGGGTTGTTCTGGAGGTCCTAGGACCCCCCTGGAGCCTAGAAAAGTTTTTTAACTTGAAAAAGAAATGAAATGACTTTGAGGGCCCTTTTGACCACTTCCCATTTTTTCACATACTGAAAAAGTATTGGGGAACTCTTTTAGGGGCCATTTGAGGACTATCAGAGGGCACCTTTAGGCCAATGAGGGACCTTGTGAAGTAAACATAGGGCCCTTTGGAATGAACAGGATCCTCTCAGGCACACAGAGGGCCCTCTCAGGCACATCGAGGGCCCTCTCAGGTACACAGAGGGTGAGGGCCCTCTCAGGGACACCGAGGGCCCCTTAAGACGATCAGAAGGCCCAATGAGGTATGCGGGTCATTTTCAGGCCACAAGGTGTCCTATGAGGCCAACAGACGGTCCTCTTAGATCAAAGGTGGTCCCTGGAGGTCACCAGAGCGTCCTCTGAGGTGAACAAAGGGCCCTCTCAGCCACCTCAAAGAGGGCCCTTTTAGATCAACAGGGCCCTTTGAGATCAAACAGGGTCCTCTAAGGCGAATAGAGGGCCTTCAAAGACCACAAAGTTTCCTCTGAGGCCACTGGAGGGCCCTCTTAGGTGACATGAGGGCTATGTCAGGCCACCATGAGCCCTACCTATGATGTATCAGGCCCTCTGAGATCAAAGAGGGTCCCTGAGGCCGAGGAGAGGGATTCCAGATTTGTGCGGCCGATTGGAGGACCAGAAAGTCGATTGGAGGGCCAGAAAGTCGATTGGAGGACCAGAAAGTCGATTGGAGGGCCAGAAAGTCACTGCTCTGCTGCAATTCAAGCAGTCTAATGAAAACAATTTATCGGGTACGTTCGACGCAGCTAATGGGTTGCGTTGAAAGAATCTGAGCTTGTTGCATAATTCTGCACTCTGCAGTATTCGTAAACGAGATGCGCTCGGCTCATGTGAGGGTTCGGTGTTGTTGCTCGGTGGTAGGACGAGATGCGCATGGCTAATGACAGGTCTTGAGGACCACCACTTGGCCGCAGCCAAGGTCACGACTAAGTAGTCAAATCCGCTGTGAATGAGTCTTCCCTATCAGATTTATTGTTCGATACGTACCCCGTACCCGGATCAACTCAGCTCGAACCAGGAGCCACGAGTGGAAGCTCGAGAAACCGAGGGCGCCTAAACTCGTGCGCAGAGATGCGTTCTGCTTCAGAGTCATAAATGACTGGAACTCCCTACCGAGTGCAGTGGTCATGGCACAGTCCGTCAACCAGTTCAAGGCCCAGCGGGACAAGCACTGGGGTGGCATCATGTTCGACACCCCCTATCCCTGAGAGCCCAGCCTGCACCCTGATATGAGCTCGATAAGAGCGAGATTCCCAGGCCAAGTGGCCTTTTAAATCCCGATCATCACAAAGATAGGGTAAGTTCAGTTCAGCCGAAAGGGTCGTAGCCGAAAGCCGTAAGCCGACACTGGGTCGGCTTACGGCTTCCTTGGGCCACCCACATTCAGTCAAGGAAATCATGGATGTTCATTCCAGGAAATGCTGTATGCTCAAAATTGTCAGTTTTGTCAGTACTGATATTTCAGTTAAGAATTCTGAACTCTTTTGCAGAATCTGCCTTCTTGCGTGAGATGAGACAGTTGGTGTTTGAACTGTCGTGAAGGTTTCAGTGTTTGGCCATCAAATATGACAAACTTTTGGTGGAAACCGGAACCCTAAATGCGTCCGCGTCTGATGGAGCTCATTCTTCGCTTGACCTAACGGTTCGCACACCCACTGTCTAGTGCTCAAGGCTAGGTGGGCTGGCACAGTATCTCGTCTTGTCGCTTATTGTGCACAAGCTATCTGTATCGTACCAGAGCTTCGAAAAATCAAAGGTGTAGACCTCCTGAGTTCCAGGAAAAAGCTTGGTATATGTGAAAATGAAATCCGAGTGGTTTGTAGGTTGGTAGCCGTTAATGTTTTGGTCTTTAGTGGATATCATCAACATAAATAGTCTGAGAGCAAAACTGTTGGTGCCTTTGGGTAGGCACGCTTGACGCGTTGAGTGGTCATCTTAAAGATTGTCTTCCAGCCTCAAAGAGCAACATTTTAGTGAGTGCTTTGAGTGAGTGAGTGGCAGGCACGGAACTTCAAAGATGGTGTGCGCCGGCTGTATTGAACCGCCCGTGTGCAGCTGGATTGGATCGAGTCAGCAAACTGGCAATCTAACACCAAACTGGGACAATTCGTCGGTAAGCCGAGCGCGGTCAAGTAGTCATTCTCCGAGCAGGCGTCTGTTCGGAGACGTCAATCAGGTTGAGTGCCGCACCTGTGACTGGTGAAGGAGCTGGGAGCTCTGATCTGCTCTCCTTGAGCGGGAGGCCAAACAGCTGGCCCTGTCGAGAAGCTACAGGGTGGAAAGTAATTACGCGAACATGTATTTTCTTACAATTTCGCCCGTCAGTGGAGATTTTGTATGAGCGCGGGCTGTTATGGAACATGACTGGTCGTGTTTGTTGTCGCCTCATCTAACAAAAGTGACCTTACTTTGAAAAATGACTTGGAAGGTCTACAACACCTCTCGGCTTCGAGTGGTGCTGACGCCATACGCTGCTCAAGACCAAAATGGGTAAAAGCTCAATTTGAAGTTGCCAGGGAAAGCGTTTGTGATTATTTTGGCTGGATTGGTGCGGAAGGGACTCGGAACGGTCTCGGCACCAGCATTACTCAATTACACGTTTGGTTGAAGCATAATAAAACTTAAGGGTGCGATGTTAATGTTAAGTCAATGGGAGGCGAAAAACCGCAATATCTTGAAAACCGATAGAGATATTAGCCTCAAATTCGGAATGTACCTGCTCCATGGATATACGAAGCCTACTCTGGACAAGATGTTTGATTCCATGCAATATTCACGTTGATATTGCACGATAAAGGTGGAAAAACTGAAAAGTTTGGGCCGAAATTCATTAAACGTCATTCAAACTAGGCGCAAAAAATGAATGGCAACCGCATATCCTCAAAGTGGACAACAATTCTATGTACTCCGATTTTCCATTTTCTTTTTGCAATGTTGCAAAAAATGAAAGTAAAACTTTGCTCATCTTTTATTTTTTGTGGGAGGCATAAAATAAAAAAGCGGCTACATAGAAATGTGCACAGAACATTTCTTCACACGAAAATGAAGTTTACTTTTCAGAAATGTTTGAACTGTGACTGGAATTAAGCCCGAATCATATCCACTTTTTGACGGTTTTGTTGGTTCAAGGGAGTGCCGCTAGATGTCGTATGGGTCTCCGCCTCGGTCCCTGCCGTTCCCCCATGTAATAAAACCCGCGAGTCGCGCCGACCGGCGGGGAGGGACTGTCAACACACGGTGATTTACGGTCTGGGGCTCCCGCATGTGCCGGTGGCCGTGAAGCTCTGCCGGAACAGAAGCGAACACGGGGTTGTCGGAGGAAAATACGGATGGTGGGTGGATCGAATGAGATTAGTAGAGTTTATATGAATAGCATATCGATACACAGGTTACCAACTATAAAACCTTTGCGCCTATAATTTACCTTCTCCCCTAAATAAACATGGGTATTACATGTGAACTGTGATGGCATGCTTGAATTTGATTGTGGCCAGTCTGTCTATACGTCAGTAATTTTACAATCGCATAGTACCTACTCTGAAGCTGCATTTGTATAGCGATCACAATTCACAACACGTCGACAAATAATGTGGTATCGATGGTGAAGCTCAAGACAAAGGAGGAAGAACCAGTACTACTATGTATTGAAATACTTACGGAAAGTAATATAACAGTGCATCAGTAGTTGGTTGTACATCATTGATGCATCACACATAAATCCTCAGTATGGCGTCTGCTCTGCTGACGCAGTGCATGGAGGCGAATCCAATGAAAACATTTAAACATGCCAGTATAACCGGCACATAATATTGCATCCATGGCATCATTGACATATTGCATTCGTACATGACACGAAACTGACACAGAACAAGGAGCACAAAATGATATCGGCATGATGCTGAGCGAATGCCTCAGTTTTGACACGATTGCTGAAATTACCTTAGTTGATGCGTGGTCGACATCTGAGCCAATGATATGTTACATCGAAGTCTCATGACTGCAGTGAGTCGCTCCCTTTTTTATCCTTTTTTACCATGATGGATGGGATAAGTGAGAAAAAAGTTTCAGCTTGTTAGATGTGTGGCAGGGCTAGTCGCCTCATCCTGTATGTTTTTTTTTATGGATCGATGGATTTTAGGGTGACTCCGACTCCGACTCCGACTCCGGCTTCAAAAATCGACTCCGACTCCGACTCCTACTCCGACTCAGACTCCGGACGGTTCTATTAACCCGCGCCCCGCTGGGTGGGGGTGGGGGGGGGGGAGAAATAACTTCTAAACGCGTTACGCCAGCTACGTCAAACTTTCAGTACCTTATCAAACATCAATTTAAGACGTTTCCTGAAAATTTGAGCGAAAGCCGTTGGAAATTTTTGAGAAAATGACGTTTTAGTGACGTCATGTCCGTCATTTTCGCATCAAAAACGGCAATATTTCAAACACCGCTGACATCTTCATTTGTAAAGGAATCAAGACGTAACAAAAAAGGTTATAGGTGATTCTACTTTATCTATCAAATGGAAATCTCGGTTTTTTAAAATATTGGATTTTGACTCAATTTTTTTTAACTGACTTTTTTTGGGAAAATAGTTATAAAATCCAAAATTTTGAATGTATCGAAAAAAACGGAATATATGTCAGAGAAGTGGTCTATGTGGACCTACAATCTATGTGTACATACATGTCTATGTGTACATACCAATTTTTAGAAGTATGGGTTCAAAAATGTGGAACTTATTGAAATTTTATGACGTAACTTACGACACACAATTTTTTAAAGTTTTTTTTTAAGTTCTAGACCTCGTACGGAAACAACAATAGCATCATCCGATTCGCCGTGAAAAACTGCATCAGATAGACACCTTTTTAGGCCTTAACAACCAACTTCAAAATTTCACCTCACTTGACCTGACCTTGACCCGACCTCGACCTGAAATTCATCCAGATGTGGTCCATATCACTTATTGAGTGGGCCTATTGAATTCTATGAATAAAATGACCCATAAAACATGTGTCGCACATGCCCTTTTCTATATTTCGTTTTTGGTGACCTGACCTGACCTTGACCTTGACCTTTGCATGATATTGTATGCAACAAATATTGTCTTAGTAGCCTAAGAACACGTTTTTGGGCAATCAGTCTCAGTCCATTCTTCGGCAACTAAGGTGCAAGGCCGATGCTGTAGAAACTTGCATTTTGAACCCTTGACCTGACCTCTGACCTATTTCAGCAAAAAAAAAAAAAAAAATGGGCTCTTAGATCCGCCTTGTTGAGAGCTTTCGATTGCCGTTTTCCCCGTATTTCTACGACCATACCATCGCTCGGTTCGGAAGTTAGACAAGGGGGAGGGCAGGATCTGCCCCCCCCCCCCGCAGGGTGCGTATGGCTGAATAGCCCAGCAGGGCGCGGGTTAAAACACATACCTATCATGATATTGAAGTTCATAATGGAGATGTTTTTATCTTGCCTGAAACGATCTCTTGTGCTTTCCAAGGCGTTGCGTTGCAAATTTGCATTAAGAATAACATGCAGAATTAAAAAGCTGGTCCTGGGGAATTCACCGTCTTCTGCTTCCTTCGCTGAAAACGTTCGTCCAAAACAGCAAAATGACCTTTCTTCCACAAAATCTTATTTCGAGCGCAGCATCGTCAATTAAACAGGTGCAGTGCATGACGCTGAGCCATGCAGCGTTAACTCCGACTCCGGAGTCAGAGTCGGTAAGATTTTGGCGACTCCAACTCCGACTCCGACTCCGGGCAGAACTGTCGACTCCGACCGACTCCGACTCCGACTCCGACTCCGCAGCCCTGCTTATAACTCAGCAACCGCTGGGCCGATTTACTTGCGGTAATTTTTGTAGGTTAGCTTGATTCCTTCTACCAAGTATTTGGACTTTTTTCGATGCATGTGGGTGACCCCCTATGCACGTGCCACGTGCAAAACGAAGAGGTGTCATTTTTGTAACAATTGCAATATCTCGGTAGTTTCTGCGCCGATTGCGCTGAAAGTTTGCATGTAGGTAGGCACCCACTAGGGCCTAGGCAATGCATTTTCATGTCCCACAGTTGGGGTGCTCCTGCACGTGTGCACGTGCAGGGGTCGACTCCAGATCTCGAGAACGGCTGGACCGATTGCGCTCAGATTTGGTTACCGGTTAGGGATCCGTTAGTAGGGTGCCGTGCAAAAGTCAGTTGGGACCCATTTTGCACGTGCGCACGTGCAGGGAACCGCTTCCAGATCTCGAGAACGGCTGGGCCGATTGCGCTCAAATATGGCACATTGCTAGAGAACGGTTAGTACATAGGGTGCCGTGCACAAGTCAGTTGGAGGTACCCCGTGACGTGCAAGGCCCATACTCTCGTTCGCTCCGTTTGTCGCCCTATAAGGCGTTTTACTGGTAGTATGTGTAGCAATGCGAATCTAGCACTGGATTTTACTATAACAATGCCGTCAGGTCAATCATGTGAGAATATCAGTCCCACGCACAAGGGGGAAAAGCTCAAATTATTGAGCGCTCAAAAAATTGAGCGGGCCCCATTATGAAGGAATAGGCGAAACGATGGTATTTTACAATGCCTCTAGCGTCACACTACGGCAAATATCGTATCCAAATAAGGTATCAATGGCAAGAGAGAGCAACAAGGTTTCTTCTCGAACACTCGCCGTGATAATTTATATCGGTGTTTTTGGAAAGAAAATGCCCTAAAGACGCTCAACTTTTTGAGCGCCACTTGTCGTTCGGGACCGCGATACTCAATAAATTGAGCGCCACGACAGACGACAGTCAGCTGGCGCTCAAAAAATTGAGTGCCGGCCAACATCTACACTCAATTTATTGAGCCTTCTCCGTGACAGGTGAAGCCGGTACTGGCTGCCATTTTTGATGTTATGTTCGTTGAAATACGTTAAACTGAGTTGAAACAGAAATGCAGGAAGATGAATGCTACGTGGTACCTAAACTTTTCACAAACCCATGGCATCATGTCACATTTTCCGCTAGTAGTTTTATCGGTCGCCTTTCGGATTCGGCACACCTCAAATAATTATACAGGGCTTGAATAATCCGTATGAATACTGTATTGATATTTTCTGACTGTACTGGGAGAAGGGAATACGTGATTACAGAAAGATATCCACCCACGCTTGAATATTGGAGAATTATACAGGAAAAACTGTATTGCCACGGTTACAACTTACAAGGCCATCGGCCGCAAACAAACAAAAATACTATACAATGTGGGTTAGATTCACAAACATCATCAAGTGTGGAACACAGAGACGAGCAAAACAACATCACATTATCGCATGCCAGCCCGACCACATTGGAACCGGGTGACCTGCGACCGGAACCTGCGTCTTGCCAGCATACATCACAAAAGCAGGAGGCAGTGTCGTACTGCTTTGATCCAAAATATGCCATATAACAAATGACATAAACGACCTAAGCTCGGACTAAGCTTATCATTATCAAATCCTTAACATGTAAAAGACGAATGGAAACATCGAGTCTCGGACCAGCAGTAGCAACCATCACAGTAGCAACATCACAAAGAACACGCGGCATTATCAGACAGCCGTTTTGTTATCGGGCTACAGGCGGCGACGGCGTGGTTGCAGACCAGCTGCGAGGTAGCGGCGTGCGGGCAAAAGGCGCGGGCACACCTCCATGTGGCCGTGCGGACAGTGCGCGGTCGGCGTCGCATAGTGGGCGGCATCGGGCTGTCCCGGGGCCGTCGAAGCCGCACAGGTTGTCGGCGCATGTGGGCGCGCGCGGTCACCACGGCCAGCTGCTCACCACCAGCACAGACTGCGCAGCGTCGCCGCTCCGCCGGCCAGAACACGCAGACAACCCTTCTTGCAGTCGCACAACACGTCGCCAAACTCATTCACTTGCTCCACCATGTTGTTGATGTCACCGAGTCGTCCAAGTTGTGGCTCGTGCCGTCGAGCATGACCTGCCCGATCGGACACGGGTCAGCGGCTTCCGCTCCAGCGAAGTCTTCATCTTGGTGACGTCTTGCTGATCTCCACAAAGGCTGAGCAGATGACCTTACCCACAGGGACGGCCGACGTCCTCGCCAGCGACCGCTTGGTTGTGCAGACCTGCCAGAAAAAGAAAAGCTGTTTGGTGATCTCAAACGATTTTTTTTCTTTATGCAGTGGAACAAAATGGAAAATATGTCATACAACAGGAACTAAAAAAAGATGCAGCCTGGGTCGTCTAAGAAATGGGTGCAACATTGATAAAATTCTTCCTTGAATGAATTCTACAAATGCTTTTGATAAAATGTGTGGTGATTTTAAGGAGACCACTTTACTATAAAATTGCTCAGGATTCCCTATCTGGACCTGTCAAAAAATCCTGACTGCACACCAACAATGAGCATTAAATCCAAAACCTCTACCAGGTGCCTAGGGATACCTAATTAAATTCTGATTCAGGAAAATATTTCACATCATACAAATAAAAACCTTTACTATATTGAAACTGAAAATGTGATGCCGATCCAGTGACCTAAGGGTCTCAAAGTATAATAATGAATTAATCTATTATAAATTTGGTGGTGACTGCCAACTGGCGTCTGGCAGCCTAGACCTTGAGGCTTGAAAGTGGCCTTCCTTTTCCGTTGACTCCGATCCTCCAGATGGAAATGATATAAGGGATCATTTTTATCTTATTTCAAATGAGCCAGTCAGCAAAGTGGCTATCCTGTTTCAGCATTCACACACACAATAGTTGACTGTCAGTCTGTCGTGCTGTCAGTGTTGTGAAGTAACGAAGGAGTTGAGTATTGTTGATTATAAATTGTGATGTTATGTAAAGGACTGGAAAATGAATGTGAAAACTATGGAAACATATTGGCAGAGTATTGTCACTTACTATCAGGACATATGGATAGAGAATACATTCAAATTAATAAGAAATGCCAAATATCAAGGTACTCAATCACTGATAGCAGTGGACTATCATATGTTTTAATGTCAATTATATGAAAGTTAAGACTGAAACTACCTTCTACTTCATCATACCTAATGAAAAATTGTGTGAAGAAAACATTCACAGCCTCTTTGAAGCACTTAGACCACTTAAAAACAAAAATTTTCACGTAAATATGTTGTGTCTCTTTCCCTCAAAACATCATATCGGATGGCGCCACTTTCGTCGACAGTTACTTATCTGCACGCAAATCGAGGAAAACGTGAATTGATTGACGTTTACGTGTTTCCAAATTTAAAATCACAGCATATTCAAACTTTTCAGTGTACCTTTTAACATCTAAATATAACTAAAACGATAAAAACTTACCTTCAACACAAGGACGACGACAACCACGCGGCCGGAGACGTCGCGACGAAATAAACAAACGGCGCCGCCAAATGAAAAATATTCTCCGATATGGGTGATGTGAAATTGAGTCGCAATCATTTTGGGTAGTATGCAAAATGCTCTTTCCAACAGAACCCTAGTAAAAAACGTGAATGGACAAAAAATAACTTTTATTTCGACATAAATATTGGCCTGTTTTTAAGGCATCCTGGTATGCCGTAAGATTTTGACCTAGAAATTGGTGTTCCCCCAATCATTGAAGCTTGAGCAGTGAAAAATATGAAAGCCTAATCTGTTTTGCATCATTAGTGATTCTCCTAGGGTGTTGCCATTTCTCCCTAGGTGTTGCGAGTTGCTTTTGCAAAACGTGTTCCTGAAACGGCTCAATTTTTTGAGCCCTCAGCATTACGCCTATGGGAGCCTCTGACGTCACACGCTCAATATTTTGAGTGCTCAATAATTTGAGCTTTTCCCCCTTGTGCGTGGGACTGATATCAGACGCATTCTTGTGACTAGAGCTGCGGCAGACTCAATATTCGATAACATGTATCTATATCAATTAGTCAGTTTCGTTCTAACTGGGTAGGTACAGTCCACAGCAGAAGTAATGTGTGGTTTCAGTCCGGGGTATGTTCTGCTTCTGAAGCTTAGGAACGATTAGCCAGACTACAATTGAACTTTGAATGCAGCTTACATGTATCGTCACCCTTGCAGCTGCAACTTTAGCTATTGACATCTTCTTTTCGATCACTCCGCATTAAACAATCGCCAGTCAAAGCCAACCGTTGAGATTGGTAAAACCCTACATTACTTTAGCGGTGGGCTGTACCTACACCAGGCTAAGGACGGCGCCGGGAAGGCTTGTCGAGAGAAGTGTTCCGTCCGCGCGGTGTTTACTGTTTACACACCATGATCTCCCTCAGTCGGCGCCGCCCGCCGCGCCGGCGCAGTAACCAAACGTCGTTATCGTCGTTATCGTAAGGGCCGTGAAATGAGGAGGGGGAGAAGGTCATTAACGTGGGAAAAAAGCGCTCTACCCTGGTGACATCTACTGGCTGAGAATCGGAGTAGTAGTGCTCGGACACCAACGCTGAGCGGAGCCACCTCCGAAGTTAACGCACCCTTAAGAGGACTTAAAAAGCAAAGCCGTTGGCGGCAGTAAAACCTCGGCGAATTCAGGCGCCGAATGGGTGGTCACCATTTCCGCGACCAAACGACAACAGTCGACCCGAAAACAGGCGAAATGGCTTACTTTGGCCGGGTACCCGATCTAAGATATCACGATTCATACATAAATCCATGAAAATTAGAAAATCAAGCCGTACAAACAATCGAGATGGCCAAAATTCATGAATTAACAGCAGGATTGTCAATTTAAGTTTTCTAAAGACCGCCAAACCTGAACAGAGGAGGACAGGCAGCTGGCTTTGTGGTTGGGTGAGACATCTTCGAAGCTATTTCATCCGTCAAACCTGCAGAACAACGCGTTGGGGGCTGCTGATGCGTCCGACGTCCCGCCCGTCCCAACCTTCAAACATCCGGCAAAGGAACACACATCAGCGTGTTATGAGCGCCCGGATGGTGTCAGAATTGCATGTAGTGACCAACAAGGCCACCAAAAATAAAGTATACAACTAGTGGAACATCCTTCCAGACGAGTCCTTTATCTAATCCATCAATGCACCAAAAGGGGCAAAATGATTGAGCGCACTTTTGTGCCCGACGCAAAGAAACCCTTCTTCATGATTGATAAAGTCCTTCCTCTCACGGCCAAAAAGACGCAAGACTGGTGCTTTGAGAACCCGTTCTTCTTCTGGGCATATAATGGTCAATCTGGGAATAGCCCAGACCAGGGCCTCGTCTAAGGAATTTTCACTGGGGGGGCCAGAGACTGAAGGAGCCAAACCTAGGGTACCCCCAAATCCTGTGTTCTCACCGGATTTAGACCACTTATTTTTCATCACAGCCCTGACACCATGAATATTTTTTTTTTGAAAACTTAAAAAATAGTAGGCCATCCGACCCATGCTTGTATATTAGTTTATAGCCTCCTCACATTGCCTCATCAGACAATAATAATCACACTTCTCGCTGTTGAGCGTGTGTTTGAGTGGCAGTGCCGTGAGCCGTGTCTAAGGAATTTGCATGCCGAGCCTTATGTCGAGGGCCCATACGCATTTCTTTTAGAACCACATCGGCATGGGCGGCGCCACCGGGGGGGACGGGGGGGACAGGTCCCCCGCTATCGAAAGTTAGGGGGGTACAGTACCCCCCTATCGGCGAGGTCCGTTCAATAGTTGATAATAATGCATTGTAGAGTTATCCGTCGCATTTAATGCATCGTTGGTTAATCAAGACAGGTTCTGAATAAAGATTGCTGTTGGGATGTATCGCAGGGGGTCCTGGCCATCTGCAAAAGGTGTGGAGCTGTGATGCCTGTAGTCATAAGGTGATCGGCAGGGCCTCGGGGATCGTGCCCCCCCCTTTTTGGGGCGCCAGACAGGGTTTATTACCTCCCCACCCCACTGCCAGACCACATTGCCGACAAAACCAAGTTTACTGAAATTCCATAGATTTCCGTTACTATATGGATATTTTCCATTCCTAATTAGTCAAATTCAAGCATGGCAGCTCTACCACAGGAACCATTTGAAATATATGCCATTTAACCCAGCACTTGTGGGCAGAAGTGTTCGGATAGATCACAGGCAGGACCAAAAAAGCACGCCGTAGCCCAAGATCTTATAATTGGGTAGCATCGGCACCCTCTCGTCAAGGGGTTCGATAGCACTCGTTTTTTTTCTGCAAAACTAAGTTCGGTCGGCGGCCGAACGGCTGGGGGTCTAATCAAGCCCCCTTCCCTCCCCTTCTTACGTCAGCGGCTGTGAAAATGCCATTACCAGCTGTTGAAACATGGCAGTTGCTTTTGCATGAGTGCACGAAAGGGTTTTAGGTACGTGATACGTGAAAGGTTCTACATGAAATTGAGATACACCAGCTTATCAAATTGTGCTCACTGTGGTGCGCTCGGTTTTACCTTGACTAGTCTTTGAATTCTGGGGTGAAACAGACCAGTCAAGAAACCTGTTCCATAAGGAGAGCCACTGATGCTAAAGAGATGAGGGATGAGGTTTCAAGAGACCTTCATTACCTCCCAAAGGGGTGCCACGCCATTTGCCAATCCCTGCTGTAGTTGTTACGATTGGAGGGTGAATATGAGAACGATGCAGGTCGTGACAGCTCGATCATGACGAACACAATGGTGCCGACATCACAGCTCTATGTACCGCAATTTTTGACGAAGTTAATCAACAAGGACCGGAATCCTACCCTGGGGCACTTCACCTGCAGAGGTCGCCGGACCTGAGACCCTTTCACTCAATTTTTTCAACGGTGCATGCGGCATGCGCTCGTTTTTCCCTTGAAGCTCTTGGTAAGTAAAATCCATCAGAAAGTGTGATCAAATAACGGCTGGTGACCTTCCATGACCTAGCATGACCTTTTGAGTGACCACCGATGACATGACCACTGACGGCTAGCCATTAGCTGCACCCTGCCCGTTGCATATGGATCAGGTGGTGATGTCATGATTCTGAAATTATATTGCAGTTTTGGCGCACTTGTCAGAGCAGAAAACATTCCCACTTTTCCTCCATGACTATATGATGATGAAGCCATGAAGCTGACCAGACGCAAGATCGAAAATTTGAAAGTACGAAACGTAAGTAGTTGGCACTGCTACTCATACCTAAGCAATTCGCAGCTTGTAGGAAACCAGCTTTGAGTTGGCAAGACTGCAAATTTTGATTTAGAGGCAAGGATGCTTGAAAAGGTGATCGATCTTATAGTTGTCCTATGATAAGTTTGGAAACGGGATGCACCATTCGATGTGTTTTGGGCTTTGCCAAGTTTCGCGGCGTTACGTGCCTCGTTTTTTTTTTTGCATACACGATCAGTATCTACTTTTGGGATTCTCAGTCAGGCAAGCCCCCGTCCCCGTCCCCCCCTATCGAAAACCCGTGGCGCCGCCCCTGCACATCGGTTTCTGATGGCTCCCTCTGAGCGCTCGATGCCGATCTCTGAGGGCTAATGTCAGCTTCTGGACCTACGTCGGCCTCTATGGTAGCCCACACTGGTTTTATATGATCCATACCAGGCTTTAAGGGTCAATCTGAGTGGAGACCGTATTTTCCCACTAGGGCCCCCTCAGACCAGTGTAATGCCTGTGTATCAACATGGAGACTGATGTCTTCTCAGGTGGATTCTCCGTAATCGCCGTGGATCTTCGACACAACCTTAAGGTCGTCACTCGTCAGAGGCTATTAACTAAACAAAAATGAAGATAGTAGTGCTTTGAGGCCAGTTGGGAGTTGGGGCACGAAGTGGCTGGCATTTGCCCTCCAGGACTCCATGCCGACTTCTTAAGATAATCCAGCTGTCAGAGTTCCCGTCCCCACAGACAGACCACCAATCTGGCATCTGCGCCTACGTTTGACCACTCAGAACGGGAGCCTGCTTCATTACGATTAGGAGCTACTCTAGCCGCACACCGGTGACCGTCCAGCCAGAAGTTGGACGCCGCTAGCGAGGACGACGATAGGCAAAAACAAGAGATTGACGCCCCGAGGGGCGAGGACAGAAACAACAGATTGATACCTAAAGGAGAAATTTTTGCCGGTAGAGCCTTGGACTCCGCGTGGTGAGGGCACGCGTCCCGGTTATAACAGTCCAGGTTCGAAGCGCGACATCGCACGATCTTTATGAGCCTCCTGGCGAATATGGTTACGGTTGGTGGCAGGCCGTAGCCATTCGAAGTCAGTGAGGGGACCGGCCGTGCGCGGCTATGTGCATACGTTAAACTTTGGGCTCTCAATTCTGTCATAGATCACGAATTGCGCGATCGGAGGGTAGAGGGCAGGGCCAACGCAAAGCTCTGCTTGGCGGGGGCTCTGTACTTGTGAATCCTTCCATTCAAAAGGTTCGGACAAAATTAATGAAAAAAGAATATCCGGGACACGGAGTTGGTCGCCTGAAAAGACGAAATGTAACGTATTGCTGAGCGAAAAAAGGTTCAGGTAAACAAAATTAACACATAACAGCCCTAGGTAATGGGGTATTTCAATGTGGTCACATTGCATCGTTTCGTTTACGCATTTGTTTTCATGTGCACTGACGCCTCGAAATAAAAATTCGTTTGCCTTTTGACTATTGCCGGCCCCCCCAGTAGGGACTTTTTGCCCTGACTGGGGGGGCCAGGTCGATGACTGCGGGGGTTTGGCCCCCCCCAGTTAACATGTTAGACGAGGCCTTGGCCCAGACCTCAATTTGATCAAAAATATCCAGGCGACTCTTCAGGAGAGCGTCTAAGAGCTGCTAGTAGCCACCAACATCGATTGCCTCACCAGACAGCTCCAGGAGGCGTGGACTAAGCTTTGGCCAACAGTGCTTGACATGCTCATGTCAATTATGCCTGAACGCCTTTGTCAGTGTATCGCACATAAATAGGAATATATGAAAAGATGAAATTTTCATGTCACCGCCGCTTTTTCCATTGCTATAAGACGAAAAAGTATGTTCGCGTAATTACTTTCCACCCGTAATGACATGATGTGGAGATGGAATTAAATTGATGAAATACTAGGACTTACTCCACAAGGAGATCGAATGGGTCGGAGCGCTTTCAATATGTATTATACATATCGTCGTCAGCGAATCAATAACGGGTCGAATCGAGTCGGGTATCGAAGAGTCAAAGTCGGGTACTCTTCGATACCCGACTCGATTCGACCCGTTATTGATTCGCTGACGACGATATGTATAATACATATTGAAAGCGCTCCGACCCATTCGATCTCCTTGTGGAGTAAGTCCTAGTATTTCATCAATTTACTTTCCACCCTGTACTATAGGTATTGTTGTGGACTGTGGTATGTAAAATCAATGCCGTTTATTTTGGGATTTGTCGATAACCGCAGATATTCCTTTGATTAAGAAAGAAACGTCAGTCTTCCACAGGCGTTATTCGACCAAAAAATAATTGTCTCTGATTTAACATCATCATATCATGTCTGATCTGGCATGTATCCTCTCAAACTCAGTTCACATTGATCGCAGTGGTGTATCTGAGTATGTAGGTATATCGACAGTGAAAACTGTCCGGATTACATTACGAGATGTGCCCTTGATGAGGTGTGCACTGGTAGATGCACCTTGCCTCTGTCTTCCGCCTGACTCATTCTCCGGCTCCCGACCCGGCCCGGTCCGGTCTGCGCCTCTGTCTGTCGAACCCGGCCCGGTCTGTGTCTGTCTACCCCAGTCCGGTCTGTGTCTGTTTCAACCGGTCCGGTCTGTGTCTGTCTAACCCGGTCCGGTCTGTGTCTGACCCGGTCCGGTCTGTGTCTGTCTGGCCCGGTCCGGTCTGTGTCTGACCCGGTCCGGTCTCCACCTAACTCTGCTAACTGCTGTTTTCCCTCCCTGCCCTGTCTCTGTTGTTCACTCTCCATCCCTGGTGTTCTCCGTCTCTGTCTCTGTTGTTCTCCCTCCCCGCCCGGCCTCTGATGTTCTCCCTCTCTGTCCCTGGTGTTCTCCCTCCCTGTCTCTGTTGTTCTCCCTCCCCGCCCGCACTGCGTGTGATCCGTGTCTCGCCGCCGCGGACCGGGCGACCCGACTGAATTAGACGAGTCGATCGGCGCCACGGCCGCGGCCGCTATTGATTGGGGTGTGGCGGCGATTGAGTGCGCCTCCTCGCCGTCCGAGCGGTGACGGCGGCCGGTCACACCGGACGGTACGGGGCCTCAGCTGCGGGCCGGGCCGAGCCGCAGGGGAGCCAGGTCATTGCCACAGAGGGTACCGGGGTCGGCGACCGGGGACAGAACTGGTGCCGATCTCGACGGGCAGGTGTCAGGCCGGCGGTCGGACGCTGTTTTTGTCCGACGTCCCCTAGTCTCGCCCCTCCTGGGTCGCAGTCTGTTCCTTCCCCGGCGGCGGCGCCTTCCCGAGCTGTCGGGGCCCTGAGCGGCCGACTGGGGCGCTCGGCGCGGTGCGCGCGCACGTGTGACGTCATACCAGTCAATACGGGCGGCCGCTGGAGCGGGGCCGGCGGCGGCCGGTCGGTGCTGTCCCAGCCCGATATCGGAGTCGGATCTGTCGGTGTCCGATCGGGATAGACTGTGGGAGTGATCGCGTGCTGGTGGACGAGGTGGGAGTGCTCACTGCTGGCTCGCTGGCGCCGACCGCCGGGGAATTTCGGCTGAGGTGAGAGCCTCGGCGCCGACTTGCTGACGGCTTACCGAGACAATCGATTCGGCGCGGCGCGTCCGGTATCCCATATTTGGCCCGGTTTTCGGGCCAGTCTGTGGCATATGTGTGGACAAAGCAAGCCGCTGGCACAGTCAAAATGCAAATCAGGAAGCATTTTGACGATTGCTAAATGTTTTAGTCAGCTTCGGAATTTTCATTGTGCGCTTAAATGCTGCATTGAGATGGGCGTTTTGATAATCGATTCGACCTAATTATGTGTTTAACAGTACCTACTGGCTACCTGTCGTGTTATAATGATCGATTTTGTAACCAGTAAGCGTCAGTCTTACCGTTTCCCTTTGCGCCTCTTTGCTTTTAACGTCAAGGTCATGCACTTTCTGTCGCCCTCCCGTCGTGAAGTCAGCCCTTTGGGCGCTGTCCTGCCATCTGGGTGGCTCAAGCTGACGGCATTTCTGGCTCTTCCAGCACTGCCAACATCACTCCCAGCGACGTTGAAAGAAGTAAAGGTGGATAATCGGATTATCCACCTACCTGATCACAAGGCTATACCATCACCGAGCTAAGAACAAGGCATGACGTCAAGAGCAATGAATTGAATCAATCGCCACTGCCGAGTCGGCAGGTTCGTGGGACAGGGGGAATACGGAGCGGGGAGCGGCCACTTAGCACCTGGATAATTATCATAATCCCCTGACTATCCGTTGCCCTCGGGCCCTCAGGCGCCCCTCCCCGCTCCGTATTCCCCCTGTCCCACGAACCTGCCGACTCGGCAGTGGCGATTGATTCAATTCATTGCACTTGACGTCATGCCTTGTTCTTAGCTCGGTGATGGTATAGCCTTGTGATCAGGGATGCGGAGCCGTGGAAATTTCAGACGGCTCCGGCTCTGGGTGAAATGTCATGGCGGCTCCGGCTCCGGCTCCGGCTCCGAGTAAAATGATCTGGCTCCGGCGGCTCCGGCTCCGGCCTCTACTCAGTACATCCCCTATGCGATCAATTAAATACGGGTGGAAGAAAAAAGGCGATGGGATTGGTACACGTTGCTTCTGTATTTGTATAACAAGGCTATTTTGAATACCACATTGTTTTACGCCTTGTACTGTCAAACCGAACTAGGTAAATAATTGTTTCCTCTTAAGAAAAGGAGCCGGAGTCGCCCCCTTTTTTGACGGCTCCGGCTCCGGCTCCGGGCTATATTGTTTCACGGCTCCGGCTCCGGCTCCGGCTCCGGGCAAAATATGCCGGCTCTGGCGGCTCCGGCTCTTGCTCCGGCTCCGCATCCCTGCTTGTGATAGTTAACAGTCACTGAAGTTTGTGTTTGTCTAGTGCCATTTAGCTCATAACCAGCTCTTAATTTTCTTCGCTGCAGTCTTGGTTGGCTTCCTCTGTCTGGTGGGATGGGCACGATGCAGGCTGCAGCCGAGATATCGCCGTTAACGGGCTATCCCCGCGAAGACACGCAACGTTGAGGTGACTATGTGTCAAAATGCGATGCTAAGATTTTACCTGATTGATGTGTTTTTAAAGCAATTATACCCAACTTCAGAGGTTCTTCAAATGGGCCTGCTAGCTTCGACAGCGGATATGGGGACCTATTATTGTTTTTGTGTTCATCTTCATACCAATGCATCTGTGCATTTGTTTCAAAAAGGACACCCAGTGGGGTAAAATTGTTAAACTGTTTCACGGTAGGTAGGTGCCAGGCATCAACTGCTTTTTTTAGTCGCATTGGTATTGGTAATCGCCCATCAGATAATTTACGATAATCAGGGGCGGATCCAGAAAAACTCTAAGGGAGGGGTCATGAATCGAAGTGGGGCACCCTACCTATACCCAAAATTTAAAACTCAACGGATTTCGGCCACTTTATTTTTGGTGGGGCCCTATTTTTAGTTTTTTCCTGTTTTTTTATTTTTGTTTTTTATTTTATTTTCCCCTGGCTCCTGGGCCCTAACAGAACTGTGGTGCCCCTGACAACCCTGAAGTGCCCGATAAGCCCAAGGTGCCCCTGGGCCCTGCGAAGCTGGTGGTGCCCCTGCGAGGCCGGTGGTGCCCCTGGCGGGCCTGTGGTGCCCCTGTCAGGCCTGTGGTGCCCCTGGGAATTGATAGGCAGGTGGTGGCCCTGGCAGGCCTGTGGTGCCCCCGTGGGGCACCACAAGGTCCCAAGGGGGGGGGGCATGACCCATATGACCCCCCCCCCCCTTGGATCCGCCACTGACGATAATATAGAATGTCCGACGTCTAGGGAGTAGGTACCGAGTAAGATGCAATGTGACTGATTAATTCAATTGAAACCATAAAAAACGTTTGTGGGTAGTCTTTAATTTGTAAAGCGAGGAAGCTCATCCAGGCACTGCTGTAAACTGCTCAGTATCCGGTTATTCACCGTTCACCACACAGCGCGTCACGCGGCTCTGAGCGGGTCCGGTCCGTCGGTCCCGCAGCCGCCTGCGTACGCCAGGGTAGGCTGTGCCGCCGAGCACCGGAGCGCTGCGGCACAGTATCCACAGCGCTGTCGTTTGTCGCGCCGGCAAGGGTGGCCGCCGAGGGGATTTTCTGACTATTTTGGCGCCCTTAGCTGCGGATAACTGGACTTTGGATTGAGCATCCGGTGAAAGTCCTTTGACGGGGTGGGGTCAAAACTCAAAGAAATGAATTCTGTTATGCTTTCAACGGAAATCGGAATGTGACATGGGGCAAGAATAAGATGAACTTCGACGAAGAATGATAGAGCCAAACAAGCTAACCGGTCACAGATGGGATGTGGGTTAGCCGCTCGGTCAAAGGTGAAAGCTCGCTGTGGGTATATAACTGCTTACTTTTCCCATATTGTTACCTTTGGATAATATTTTTTTTTTCGTAATGAAAAGTGTGTCCTATTTACATTACCGGAGGCCTCGTCCCATTAGATTACCGTTCGGACGCGCCGGTAATTTCCCAGCGGTGAGTGTGCTTGTCGTGCTCTGTGCCGCCGCGCACATGATCCGTCTCCCGTCCATCGACCGGCCCCGTCTGCCCGGCAGGTGACGTCACAGCGGCGGCGGACCGGGTGACGTCACACTATGTCGTCGGTCAAGGTGGCCGTGCGCGTGCGGCCGTTCAACGGCCGAGAGATCAGCCGCGAGTGTGACTGCGTCATCGAGATGGACGGCAACACCACCAGTGAGTGGATGAACGGCGGGGGAGGGAGGGAAGGAGGAGGGGTTCGTCAGGGGGGACGGTGGATTCAGCGGTCAAAGGATGGTGACAACTGACAGCTTTGAGAGTAAGGTAGCCTTTGAGAGTAAGGCACAACTGGCACTGGATCAAGGCATATTTTAAGGCACTTACTGCGTCCCATTCTGGGACGCAGCCCCCTCGCCTTGGGACGTAGCCCCTGCTGATTTGACCCACTGCGTCCCTGCCCTGTGCCCTGTCCGGTTTCCTGACCTGTACCCTTTCCTCTAAAATGTCCTGTGTCATGCCCTGTAACCTGCCGTGCCCTACTTTCTGCCCTCCTCATTGCCCTACTCTGTTCCTTGCCCTGTGCCCTTAGTCGTAGCACGTGCCCTCTGCTCAAATTTGGGACGCAGTAAAAATTTGTTAAAATATGCCCTGCACTGGATAGCCCCACAGCAGAGTAGCACGGGCTCTGCTCGGCACGATGTCCGTCAGTCACTCCTGTGTTGCCATGCCGCCGGTATTGTAGCAAGGCTTAAGTCACTTTCGATGTCTTCTGGCAGGGCTCTCAGGGAATGGCAGTAATGGATTGGTACTGACAAAAGGGTAAAGTAGGCATGTGTTTCCGGATTATTACTGTGTCGCTGGGCAACAAAATCGACCCGACCGAGCGGATTCGCGTCTGTTGCCTCAGACTGAGCCTGGATTGGAGTGTTTTCTGCAGACTGGGGTTAGACTCGGGTCACATCCCTGCCGACCGGGGATGATCTGTTGTCAGATTCCTACCACAGGGCGTCATTCGCTACGTCCGAGAGTGACGGGCCGCCCGTGTCTGTGGTGGGGAAGATGGGGAGTCGGGTCTGGTTAGGTCACGGGGACATGCGAGGGTCAGTGACGGACAATGTTTTCTCGGTACTCGGTGTAAATAGCGGCTCGGTTTTGTGACCACAGCCAACATTTGTAAATGGTTTGCTTCATAGATAATATTTTATGAGTATGTATGACTTTTCATGATATGTGGTTGTGCGATAATTCCGTAATAATGATGCACTGATTTTATTTATTTATTTTTTTCTAGTGCTTGTGTCACCATTGCTGTATTTCCCACTCGATTCCTCTCATGTTTCAGCTATCACAAATCCAAAGCAAATAAATGATAACATCAAGAGTTTTAATTTCGACTACTCGTACTGGTCAATAGAGGTGAGTTGGCTATCAGAGTGACGGCGCGATATTTTCAGTTATGTCATCAGCCTTTTTCAAGTGGCACAAACACCACGGTCATGTACCCCGAGAGTGACTTTCATTGGTATTTTAGCGAATGTTCTACATACATACATAGTCTTTATCGAGCTTTTTCGAGTCTGTTAATAATTATCATTAAAATTATTGTTTCCAGATTATGTAATTTGTTTGAGATCGGGGAAGTGCTTTTCTGTTTTCTGTTGTGTGAATTGTGAGCCTTTTACGTAAGTGGTCTTGAATTAAGTCGAAGCTGTCCCAACTTGGTGAAATGAGAAGTTTGTTCTCTCTGTCACCCATTTGAAGTTGAAGTTGATCTCTCTGATCCCTCAGACCCTACGGACCGCTCCTACCCCCGTGGACGACTAAATCGCTACACCGTATAACTTGTCTGTTGCGTGCTGAATTCAATATGTACGGTGCTGGCGTACGAACAGCGCGATGTGGCCAGTGCAGGCTAGCCGCGGGGTCAGGGGACCTAAAACTGTCCAGAGAGGCCAGTTTCACCAACAAAAAACAGACGGCTGCGATTATTTTTTGACAAAACGATAGTCTCAAAATGTCATTTACTGCTGAAAATACTAATCGCTGACTTGAAAAAAGTAATAACTTAGCTTTCAAGTGCTATATTATTTGGTCAGCAATTACTTTTTCCACCTGTAAAAAGGATTTATAGACTATCGTTTTGTCAAAAAATAATCGCAGCCGTCTGTTTTTTGTTGGTGAAACTGGCCTCAGTTTAGTTTAGTTTAGTTTATTGAGAGCATCATCAACGGGCATAGGAGGCCCAATTACAGATGAAGTCGAAGGTTAAAAATACACTTACATATGCCGACACACAGATAAATACACTTATAAAAAACAAATCAAAACATAGCAGTACCTACTTACGAACGTGGGCAACTACATGAGACTTGAAAGACGCAGTGCTGCTCGTCCACACGTCTATCTCACGGTTGCAGTCCAAGAAGCCATTGCAGAGCTTTGCCATGCGACAGAAAGGACTGTTCATCACTGTGTTCACCCGTGCGTACGGTACATGGAAGAGAATCCTTTTTCGCAGGGGGCGATGCGGCACGGCCAGCGGGAAACACTCCAGCAGATACGATGAATCCACAGCATTACGGTGAACATTGCAGATGAACATAATATCATGCTGCTGACGCCGCACCTTGAGGGGTGACATGTGATGGTATTTGAGCAGGGCATCGTACTCGAAAGACACGCCCTGGACACCACACCTGCCAGATAACCATATTAAAACTTGTGCTGTACGCGCTCTATTCGAGTCATGTGCACCTCTGCGGCTCCTCCCCATACCACACTAGCGTACTCAAGAATGGAGTTCAGTATCCTCACTCGCCTGGGAATGGAATCGACGTGTCTCAGGTGCCTAGCCCCAGACTACCGGCCCTTTTGACCCGCCTCGACGCCTTGGTACAGTTTCAGCGCGTCGGCGGGCTAGTGACAGCGACAGATGATAGTACGAGTGACAACACAGTTGACAGAACGTGACCTTTAGGAGCCGACTGACCTACCAGAATGACTGATCTAACGCGGATATCCATATCATATTTTCCTTCCAGACTACGGCTACTGATGTATTTACACGCAGGGTTGTGTTCTGAAGTGAGGCGACTACCGACTTTCATTCTTATCGAGCATGTACTTGTAAGTCGTAGCTGAGGTATTTTGACCCGATACACATGTATGGGTACAGCCCTCTGCAAACTGCGTGGTAGGTATTCTGTTTTCGACAAAAACGACAATAACGAGAATACTATGCTATCGGTCATTCGGAAATCGTGACAGCAAGACGCGCGAGACTCCACACCGTAAAATGGCATCATCACCGTATTCATTTTCCATCTAGTTCGGCAACAAAACCCAAAAGTTTATATTTGCCCCCAAAACAAACTTTTGCATTTGTTGCCACACAAGGCGTTTACCTTGTTTAGTGATAGACCTAATCGAAGGAGTGAAGCATGGCGCATCTATTTGCAGTGAGTTCCGACCGACTGATAGCATAGCCTTTGAGTTATTATCGGTTTTGTCGAATAAAGAATACCTACCACGCAGTCTGCTGAGGGCTGTACATTTGTTTGGAACGTGGTTTAGTCGTATAAATAGGGTCGAGTTCATCCATTAAGGTGATGACCTGCTATTAGTTCCAATTGTCCTTTGATGAACACAAAAGTGCAGCTCGTTGCTAATGCCGAGAAGATGGTACCTTTATAATATAAAGGTACCATCTTCTCGGTACCATACCAAACCTTTGTAATATAAAGGTACCATCTTCTCGGTACCATACCAAACCTTTATATATAAAGGTACCATCTTCTCGGTACCATACCAAACCTTTATAATATACATAAAGGTACCATCTTCTCGGTACCATACCAAACCTTTATAATATAAAGGTACCATCTTCTCGGCATTAGCAACGAGCTGCACTTTTGTGTTCACCAAAGGACAATTGGAACTAATAGCAGGTCATCACCTTAATGGATGAACTCGACCCTATTTATACGACTAAACCACGTTCCAAACAAATGTACAGCCCTCAGCAGACTGCGTGGTAGGTATTCTTTATTCGACAAAACCGATAATAACTCAAAGGCTAAGTTTATATCAATTCAGTGGATGTGAGACACTATTTGTCAATCCTTTGATTTTCAGTCACTGGGAGATACCACCCATCACTTTCATTATTTCTCTTTGATGCACCGTTTTTCTGCTGATCACAATGTGCCGCAAAGTGTATGAGAAGGACGAAAGCAAGGGCTTGTTTGCTTTTGCTGGTTTGTTTTTGTTTTAAAGCTTGTTTTTGTAGCGGAGTATTTGCGGGAAAATGCAATGAGGTTTGCTTGCGGCGGCTGGAGCTAGTATAGGCGCCTACAGGCGAGGAGGTTCTTTCTTATATCGAGTGGACTGGTATGGGGAGAGCTAAGGGCTATTAGAGAAATCGTACGGATCAGTCAGATGGCATCCGATCAATCAGAAATATCATTCCTAGTGGTAATGTCAGGTGCGCTTTATAGAGTTTTGTTTTGGATTTTCATTAGAGCGGTAATATTTAGTTTGGCCGAATTCAGCTCTTTTCTCGCACTGCAGGTCCGCTTACTGTATGTCAGCTACACCCTCGCATGACGATTGCCGCTGGCTTCCTAACACAAACTAATGGCGTATTTGCAGAACGGTAATGGAGGCTGATGCTGGTATCAAATGTGCCTGATAGTGATTGGTCAAATTATTGGCTCGTATTCGATATGACTGATGTACGAGCTCAATTTGGCTCAATTGATCGCCATCGAGGTAGGCTCATAATGAAAATCATTTTTGTGCGTCCGGTGAAATAACGTCAGAACTTGCTCACTTATATGTATGTTCATATTCTGTGTTGGGACTCGTTACGATTCACTGCTCACAGTGGCTGAAATTACGCGGCAATTTTTCGTTCCTCCCATGGGTCGAGCTTGATATTTATATGTATTATTGAAATCGTTGAAATGATCTTTCAAACCAGTGAGAAGTAATTTCTCTTCTAACCATATTCGAGAAATAGAAAAGACCATGTCGATATACCTACTGCTTATCAGGCACGTCCAATGTTCGCCTGAGCGCTACCGTCATCGCCTTGGTCAACACAAAGTTGGGTAATTTCATTTATAAGTATTCCATAGTTAGTTAGGTACTATCGCAGTACCTGTACTGCGATCATTCATTGCGTGAACTCGGCCACAGCTGATAACAGGCCAACGTAAACGGATCTGAATGTGTCCGGGCTCGGGCCTGAATGTGTTCTGAGATAGTGTGTTGGGGCACGGAACCCCGCGGTGAGAACCTACCGAATCAGGCAGCAGCTCCTCCATGTTGCCGGCGATGTCTCTGCCTCTGGCGGCTCTGCGCAGGGCCGGCGGACCGCCGCGACTGGCTCCCAGACGGCCGCCGCTGGAGCTGTGAGTCCCCCCGGTGCGGCGTCACTGAGGTCGGCCGGTCACTGTCCCGACCGCACTGCCGTCGGTCACTGCGGCACACTGCCGCGCTCAGCGGCACGGGACGCGCCCCCAGTCAGAGAGCTATCGTGCCGCCCCGGGCAGAGGTCAACCCTGGAGCTCTCAACGAGCGGGCGCGGCCCAGTTTGATCCGCCTTTGTGCGTATAGAGCCGGGTGGACCTGCACTGCACTGCACTCGAGGCAGAGATAGCCCGTATTACGCAGTAGGACATGTTATTTCATTTCATTTCATCACTGATATGGCCACTCGTGAGACTGAGCGGAATGTAGTGAATGAGCATTGAGTGAACAAATTTGAGCAGCGTATCAGGCCTAGGGAACACTGTCGATGAGACGTTCTCCTGACGTACACATTTAGTCTCGATGGTAAACAACAGACGACTCATGACAGGATGACGACTTGAAGGCTGCTGCGCTTCCTGTTCCTTATACTCCTTATATGTTTCAATGGCTGCCGCTTTTCTGTCCCACCGGCACCCGATGCCTGCCGTCTGCAGGCGACGCCTGGCGCACCCCCTGTGTGTGACCTGTGTGCCGCCCCTGTGTCGAACCCTCCTGCCTCCCTGTGACAGAACATTCCCTCTGCAACTGCCGCAGCCGGCCGCCCCGCAGTTCGCATCACAGGAGCGCGTCTATCAGGATATCGGTGTCGAGATGCTCGACCACGCCTTCGAAGGTACGTGACGTAACGACCGTCCACGGATTTTGTAGTTCTGCGGTAGCAGTGGTCCCTCATCAAATGTCGTGCAGTCGAAACGGAGCATTTAATTTTGCTCAGCCTGAATTATGTCGGCCCTTAGTCGTCACTGGAGCGTCCTATTGTGCTGAAATGCGTGATTTATCGGAGCATCTTTGGCTCCACACCTGCCCGTCTGACGGATTTCTCCGCACTGTCCCTCAGGCTACAACGTCTGCATCTTCGCGTACGGCCAGACGGGCGCGGGCAAGTCGTACACGATGATGGGCAAGCCGGACGGTGACCAGGAGGGTATCATCCCGCGGATCTGCCGTAACCTGTTCCAGCGCATCTCGAACGACGCCGAGCCAGAGGCGCAGTACTCTGTGGAGGTCAGTCGGGGTCACTTTCCGGGGGGGGGAGAGTGGGGTGCCCGTCCTTTGAGACGCACGCTGGATATTCGTGGTGCTGCTGTATAAACCCATGAGAATGGAGTACTTTTGTGGCGTCTTACCGGGAACAGCGCATGCAGCTTCCTCTTCGGAGATTCCTCCAGTCATAAAGCTACTTAACTACGACATCACAACTCCTGCCAAACTTTTACATCGTATGCATAATTGACAATGTAATAATTGCTGGAAAAATGGTGACGCACTACGCCGCCGTTTTTTTTTCGATTTTAAAGCTCATTGAATGGAGTGGCTCGATGCCAGCTTCTCTCCGACACGGCTGGAGCCAATGCCGTGTGTTTCCACTCAGTCATGCATCTATAGCTCCCATACATCTCCTAGCAGATTTATGGGATCCATATCCGCGCTGCGGAGCCATTGCTCTCTCAGTGAGTGACGGACCGCTCCTCGGCCTGTACCCACAGGTGAGCTACATGGAGATATACTGCGAGCGCGTCAGGGACCTGCTCAACCCCAAGAACAAGAACCACCTGCGGGTGCGCGAACACCCGCTGCTCGGTCCGTATGTGGAGGACCTCTCCAAGCTGGCGGTGACCGCCTACGAGGACATCCGAGACCTAATGGACGAGGGCAACAAGGCCAGGTGAGGAGCGGGAGGAGTAAGAGTAAGGGACAGACCAAGCACCTGAACGCGGAGGGAAGGGGGCGAGCGTGGGAGCGCGGACTTTGATGGCACTAAGGTGCGGCGGTATTCGGTCAGTCAGCCTAAGCTTGAAGCTCTAGGATGTGCGTTTGGAAGACCATTTGCGAACCGTAGCTGTCAGCCTTGAATATTGTGATGGTAACGAACAGCAGTATAGGTTTTCTGATGTTTTGTTGCATTTGTGGAGAGATGTTCTAGTTCGCTGACTGACTTTATTGTGCGTTGTGACTCGACTTAGTGCCATGTAACGTCTCGTGTTTCCACCGCCGCCCCACAGGACGGTGGCGGCCACCAACATGAACGAGACGTCCAGCCGGTCCCACGCCGTCTTCACCATCATCTTCACGCAGCGGAAGTACGACGCGGCCACCGACCTCACCTCGGAAAAGGTAACCACTCGGACGAACTGCCTTCAAGCTGAGCAGGGACGTCGTCTCGGCTCAGCGCTGAGGACGATCATGTCACTGCCCCAGCTCTACCACCGCTCCGTTTTCCATTCAGTCTATACTGTGCAAAATGTGTCATAGTAGTGGGATATGCTCCCTCGGCCCCCGATCCTGTTTCCTCTTTGGGTCATCTGTAAGACAAACGTCAGTATCCGCCCCCTCCGGCCATTTCGGCCATTCACTGAAACCCAAATGCGTCGTTTAGTGGCCAATGGGGTCGTAAAGCCGAACAGCTTCCTGAGAGCTGCAGGGCTGTGCGGTATGCGATGTGCAGGGTACTCGCCGACCTTCTCTGTCGCCCCTGACGGTCCCTTCTTCTTCACGCACATACCAGCCTCTCCCTTCTGACCCCGCTGACCATTCTGCGGCGTCCCAGGTCAGCAAGATCTCGCTGGTCGACCTGGCGGGGTCGGAGAGAGCCGACTCCACCGGAGCCAAGGGCACCCGGCTGAAGGAGGGAGCCAACATCAACAAGTCGCTGACCACCCTCGGAAAGGTCATCTCGGCACTTGCTGAAGTGGTGAGTACTGGCAACACGCTGAGAACGGCCGGGGACTGACGTGGATGGTGGGGTGGCGGGCGGGTACAGGGCGTGATCACATCGTGTGGCAGGTGGGCGTTTTGATGTGCCGGATGTTTGTGGTTCCAGTGTCGGTGCTCAGTGTGATCGGGCCGGTTGCTGCTGAGTTTATTGCTTGGAGGCGTTATTGTGGTCTTCCAATTTGGAAAAATTCCTCCATTCATTCAGTAAACGACGGGACTATAATTGCACTGCCCTGCGTCTGCAATATTGTTTGCGCCGACCGTCCAAGTTAAACTCGATTTTTTATCGGCGCCTTTCTCGGTGCACCGGTAAGTCTCTCTTGAAAGTATCGCGACTCTGAGGGAAGGCGCCACCTGTTCCAGCCGCGGTCGAGCGGAAAGGTTTGAGAGCCGCTGGTAGCACTGACCGGAGCCTGACACGCGGAGGCAGCCGTGAGCCGGCGCGGCGGGCCGAGGGGAGTGGTTGCGGACTGCGGAGGGATAGGGGGAGGTGGCAGACGCCATCTGGTAACTTGTGATGGCAGCAGGCATGTGCATGGGTGAAACTTTGACATCACCATTGGGGTCCCAAACGTCCGAGGGGGCCTCCATTTAGTGGGGGCCTCCAAGCAATTAGGGGCCTCCAATTGCGGAAGCGGTAATTTACGAGCCACGCCAGGGCCTCCTCTAAGAAATTTTCACTGGGGGACCAGAGGCTCAGAAGCCAAACCTAGGGTACCCCCAAATCCAGTTTTATCATCAGATTTAGGCCACTTATTTTTCGTCACAGCCCGGATGCAATGATTTAATTTTTTTGAATATTAATAAAGAAATGGTAGGTCACCTGACCCTTCTGGTGGATCCAAGCCAGCAGGGTGACATTGTATGTAAATATACCCCGCGGCGTCCGAAATCGACGAAAATTTCTGGCTTTTCACTTTCAACAATAAAACAAAATGCCTTTATATTTACTATAGAAAAAAAAGAAGAATTTAATGGTACAGCATTGCGCAACGAATCTAGCCGACCCCAGAAATTGTGAGGCTTAACCCTCGCCCGCACCTGGGGGAGGGTTGCCACCCCAAGTTAGTTTTTCTGCTCTACACTGAACATTTTTAAAGCTAGAAACCTGATTTTTTGATAGCTGCTTTTCTATCTTTTCTCAGCGTCCGCTTTGAAAATTTCCAGTTTCTGTGGCTTTTGGGTTTGGAGATATGACCTTGTTCTTCAGGTCATGTCATGACCTAAATGACGAATACCCAATATCTTGCGTTGGCTATGGGCCTGATGAGCTTTTGACACCTTGATTTCCGCTTTTTTTTGCCAGTCTTACCTCCCACCAATCATTGAACATGTTGTTCTGCGATGTACAGATGTCAGGGTCAGGGTCAAGGTCAAACTAGGTCATCTAAATTATTTTCGTGAAGTTTCCTTGACTGCATGTTTAGTAAAAGCTTCACAGTTCATGATCTCATGTAATAGGGACACACAAACCAATATGTGCACACATCAGTACATACTACATACACAGACGTCAGACATACAAACCCATATCATTGACCTTGACCTTACTTGACGTGAAATGACAACAGTCAGCAAATTAGTCGGATAATGTGACAAAGAGCTGTTCTAACTGGCTTGGCACCAATACGGCAGCGTCATCGGTATATGATGGGTTGGCCCGCTGCTTTAGGTATTTTATCGACATCACCACAATTTATTCAAACAAGATTTTAAGCTTCGCGGTCAAGAGCAACAGATTCTTTGGGAAGAGACGAATCCAATGATACCAAATTTAACCTCATCAAGTCAGGGTATTTGTCATTTGGGTAATGACATCACCTGAAGAATCAGGTCATATCTCCGAAACCAAAAACCACAGAAACTTGAAATTTTCAGTGGACGCTAAGAAAGGATAGAGCAAGAGATATACGAAACACCCGGCTTCTAGCAATCAAAATGTTGAGTTCAAAGCAGAAAAAAGTACCGGGGGGGGGGGTGTGGCAAGCAATTCCCCTCTCATGTGCGGGCGAGGATTAAATAATTTGAATATCAGGAAAACAATTTATTCAAATACCTAGGCATTCCAACAGAGTCCCGCTTTTTTATAGGTGACCTCCGATTTGTGTAGCCTCTAAGCTGCCCAGGGGGCCTCTTACTTGTAGGTACATTACATAGAGCCTCCTACTTCGACTACTTGCACAGAGAGCCTCCTTTTTGTACATACAGCTAAGCTTCTACAGGTCGAGCGCCGGCCTCCTATTTGTACGTGCAGAGAGCCTCCTGCTGTTACAGAGGGTCTCCTATTTGTCTAGGGGGCCTTCTATTAATTAATGGCGCCTCCTATTTGTCCAAGCGGCCTTCTAAAAGTCTAGGGGGCCTCCTATTTGTCCAGGAGGCCTCCTGTTTGTCCAGATGGTCCCCTATATTTATCCAGGGGGCTTCTATTTTCCAGGGGGGCACCTCTTTATCCAGGGGGCCTCCTACATGTTCAGGGGCCTCCTATTTGACCAGGGGCCTCCTATTTATCCAGGGGTCTTCTATTCTACCAGGGGTCTCATGTTTGTGCAGGGGCCTCCTATTTGTCCAGGGGTCTCCTACTTGTCCAGGGGCCTCCTTTTTTGAAGGGCCTCCTTTTTGTTAAGAGAGCCTTCTATTTGTCCAGGGGGCCTCCTATTCGTACAGAGGGCCTCTAGCTCCTACTTGTCCATGGGGCCTCCTATTTGTTCAAGAGGCCCCCTATTTGTACAAGGGGCCTCCTATTTGTTCAGGGGGCCTCCTAGTTGTCCAAGGGGCCTGCTATTTTTCTAGGGGGCCTTCTATTTGCCCAAGAGGCCTCCTATTTGTCCAGGGGGCCTCCTACGTGTTCAGGGGACCTCCTATTTGTCCAGGGGGCCTCCTATTGGTTAAAGTAGTCTCCTATTTTCCAAGCGGCCACCTATTTATCCAGAGGGCTCCTATTTTTAGGGGCCTCCTCTTTATCCAGGGTGCCTCCTGTTTATCCAGGGGCCTTCTATTCATCCAGGGGGCCTCTTATTTGTCCAGGGGGCCTCCTAATTGTCCAAGAGGTCTCCTTTGTGAAAGGGGCCTCCTATTTGTCCTGGGGCTCCTAATTGTCCAGGGGGCCTCTTTTTGTGAAAGGGGCCCCCTGTTTGTCTAGGTCTAGGGCCTCCTATTTTTCCAGGGGGCCTCCTATTTGTACAGAGGGCCTCCTACTTGTCCATGGGGCCTCCTATTTGTTCAGGGGGCTTCTTTTTGGTACAGAGGGCCTCCTATTTGTCTAGGGGCCTCTTATTTGTCTAGGGGCCTCTTTTGTCCTGGGCCTCCTATTTGTCCAGAAGGCCTCCTGCTTGTCCAGAGAGCCTCCTATTTCTCCAGAGGGCCTCCTATTTATCCAGGGGGCCTCCTACTTGTTCAGGGGGCCTCCTATTTGTCCAGGGGGCCTCCCATTTGTCCAACAGGACCTGCGATTTGTCCAAGGGGCCTCCTATTTAGACAGAGAACCTTCTATATGAACATCGGACCTCCATTTGTAAAGTAGCTGGGGCGTCTCGGGGGCCTCCACTATTGGGGTCCCAAAATGACAATTGGGGTCCCAAATGTTCGCATTGGGGTCCCACATGGGACCTCAAAAGTATACAAAGTTACACCCATGGGCATGTGGTCAACGGAACCCAACCTACTCGCAGAGGATTTGTAGAGATCTGTTTCATTGCAAAGTTAATAATTTCAGCCGTCATCGGCACGACTGTCACATTTTTTGTTTTTTGTTTTTGGTAAGATCCGGAAACCCGTGCACAGTGATGCAAATGGGGTTCACGAGTGGCCATAAATACCCAAAAGTCAAGTTTACCAAATCGAGTTAATTGCGATATGGCCGAATAGACAAATGTTTGGGGCATCTGAAATCACATGGTTTTCATGTTTTAGTCAAAACCGGCCTCGTGTATAATCGTCAGAAGTCGTGACATTTTCTAGGTCGTAAAATGGCGGTCAGACACTCGCAAATTCAAACGCCGCTGGTTTGCGTTCATTTCGTACAAATTGAAAAAAATATGCATGGGAATGATCCCCAAAGCCTTCTGCTTCTAATGCCGGGTTACAAAAAGCCGTATCTCATTCGCTTGGGCGGTAATCTGACTATTTGTCATCATGTTGCAATCGCAGTTTTTTACTAAGAAAAAAATGCTTTCGTTTCACCTACAGCACTTAACACAGTGTGTGCCCGTTAGTCCACCATACCATAGCATTCCCTAATCATTTCTGAGTCGCATCGTGAAAGAATTAAGGCGCTAGCACAGGGCTGGCCGGCGCTACAGAGGTTTTTGTCCGGGCGGTCGGGTGTCGCAGTGGGCGCGCAGTGGGCGGGTGGATGCCGCCGCGCGGCGTCCGGGCGGCGCGGCGGTGCGGCCGCCCGGGCCGCCCGCTGCGCCTCGGCACCCGACCGTGCCGGACGAAAACTTCTGTAGCGCCGGTCAGCCCTGTGCTAGCGCCTTAATTCTTTCACTATGCGACTCAGAAATGATTAGGGAATGCTATGATATGGTGCACTAACGGGCACATGTAGTAGATTGCCCCACCCCTGGCTGCGCCAGTGGCTCATGTGCCGCTGTACCTGGCGCCGCCCCTGACTCGGCCCGCGGCGCACGGCCTGAGCCGAGGCCGCGGTTCAATAAACCAGTACAGAACGGACCGCCGTGGTGTAACATTGGCGACGAGGACGCGCGGCTCGCGTGGAACTAGCCAAGGATGGCTGGTGTGGGGAGAATGGCGGAGTTCGACCCACAGGCCGAAAGTTTTGGGACCTATTCACGGCGCATGGAACAATTTTTCATCGCTAATGGTGTAAAGGAAGAGGAAGAAGTGCGTCGACGAGCAATCTTCTTGAGTGTGGTGGGCAGTGACGTGTTTAGCCTACTCGAGGACCTGATCGCGCCGGCCACGGTGAGCTCACTTAGCTACAAGGAGATCATCAAACTCCTGCTGGGACATTTTGAGCCGGCATCCTCAGCAATCGTGGCACGGTTCAGCTTTAATCGCGCCGTGAGAGAAGACGGAGAGTCTGTCTCGGCATTTGTGGCTCGTTTGCGTCGGTTGGCCAAGCCCTGTCATTTTCTGAGTGAAACACTGGAGGAAATGCTGAGGGACAGATTTGTGTGCGGCCTTCAAAATGCACATATTCAAGCCAAGCTGCTGAAGGAGCAACATCTCTCTCTGGCGTCGGCTATTGACATCGCCCAACTCAGCGAGGCGGCGGACGCAGACGCTTCGCTGTTGAGCGGAGCGGTCGCGGCGGATGACGTCATCCACGCGGTCAGCTGGCACGGTGCCAGGAGGGGCGGCGCTGGAGGTCGAGGCGGCGGCCGCGGCCGCGGTCGCGGTGGCTGGATCAGCAGCGGCCAGCAGCGGAATCTGCAGCAGCCCAGTCCCAGGACGGGTGGCGAGGCTGCAATCTTCACTGGATCTTCACCAGGACGGGTACGAGGCGGTGGCGACAGCGGACGGCGTCGGGGTGTCGCGCTCCGCCAGCCGCAGTGCCCGTACTGTCTGCGACAGCAGCACGCGGAGACGGAGGACTGTCCGGCGCGGCGGCTGCGCTGCTATCGGTGCCACGCTGTGGGGCACGTGCGAGCCGCCTGTCGTGCCGGCTGGTCTCCGCGGGTGTATCATCTCGACGACGATGGTCTGGAGGCATTCCGAGACGGCGGCGGGCCCGGACCGTGGACTGAGAACCACGGCTCCGGGGTGATGGACACGCGCCAGTCGTCGGGAGCGGCCGCTGCCGGGGAGTGCCGCGCAGCTGCCGAGGAATCGGGTCCTGCTTACTTGGAAGGTACGGTCTCAGGTGACGTGTCTGGTGGTGAGCCTGGGGAAGTAAGGCAGGGGCCGGACGATGATGTGTATTTTCTGTTCAAATCTCGTGAGATTGGTGGGACCGAGCGAAAACCACCATTGTGTGTTGATGTGTTTGTGGATGGGAAACCGGTACGAATGGAGGTAGACACTGGGGCAGCGCTATCGGTTTGTTCAGAGCAGGGGTACCGAAAGATTTGGCCTAAAGGGGGACCGGTGATTCAGCCATGTACCAAAGTGCTGAAAACGTACAGTGGCGAGATATTGCCGAGCGTGGGACAGGTGCAGGTACAGGTCAGATATGAGGGTCAGGCTGCTGATTTGTCTCTGATTATCCTGGAGGGATCAGGTCCGTTTTTGTTGGGAAGGGACTGGCTGGCCAAGCTCCGACTAGACTGGCCAGCTATTTGTCGGCTGTCTACCGAAGCGTCGATTGAGGGTCTCGTGGCTGAGTTTGATGATGTTTTCAGCCCACAACTAGGACGCTACGCGGGCGATCCGGTGAGCATTGAGGTGGATGCCGGAGTTCAGCCGCGCTTTTTCAAGGCTCGCCCGGTGCCCCTGGCGTACCGGGAGCAGGTGGAGCACCAGTTGCAGGCCGAGATCGATCGGGGCTTGTGGGAGCCCGTGAAATCGAGTAAGTGGGCGGCACCGCTAGTGCTAGTGCCGAAATCTGACGGGTCAGTGAGGATTTGTGGGGACTACCGCCTGACCATTAATAAAGCGGCTCCGGTGGAGCAGTATCCTTTACCGCGTTTTGAAGAGCTCTCAGCAAAGCTCCAGGGGAGTACGGTGTACTCAAAGGTTGATCTCAAATCGGCCTATAATCAGCTCCCTCTAGACGAAAAATCGCGAGAATATCTTACCGTCAACACTCTAAAAGGCTTACTGAAGCCCACGAGACTCGGGTTTGGGTATTCATCCGCACCAGCACTTTTCCAAAGAACGATGGAGGTGCTCTTAGCGGGCATCCCAGGGACATGCGTCTTTCTGGATGATGTCGTAGTCTCGGGTAAGACGCTGCAGGAGCATAATGTCGCACTGCGAGCGGTGTTGACGCGTATCCGTGAGGCCGGACTGCGGCTTAACAAGGACAAGTGCGTTTTCGGAGCTCACAGGGTGGTGTACCTGGGTCATCAGATCAGTGGTGAGGGTGTCGAACCGACAGATGACAAAGTGGAGGCGATCACAGCGGCCCCGGAGCCGGAAAATGTGTCCCAGCTGCGCTGCTGGCTGGGACTGGTTAACTTCTACGGGAAGTTTCTGCGTGGTCTGGCCACTACGCTGTCACCACTGTACGCTCTTTTGCGAAAGGATGCTGTTTGGAAATGGGCGGACGCGGAAAAGGAGGCATTTCAGGATGCCAAGCGCCTGTTACGGAACCCTCCCGTTCTGGCACACTTTGATCCTCAGTTACCGATCACGCTGGCATGTGACGCCAGTCCGGTGGGGATCGGTTGTGTCCTCAGTCAAAAGACGCCGTCCGGCGAGCGCCCAGTAGCGTATTATTCGCGCACGCTCAATGAGACGGAGCGGCGTTACTCGCAAACTGACAGAGAGGGCTTAGCGGTGGTGGCAGGGGTCAAACATTTTCACTTTTATTTAGCTGGCAAGACGTTCGTTATCCAAACGGATCATAAGCCCCTGCTGGGTTTAATTGGCGAGATGAAACCCCTCCCGCTTATGGCTTCGCCGAGAGTGATCCGTTGGGCGATTATGTTAGGGTCATATGACTATCATCTGGAGTATATACCGGGCGCGAGACAGGTTCATTGTGACGCTCTGAGCCGTTTGCCGGTGCCGGGGGACGTGACGTCAGTGAGTCCCGTGCCGGCGGAGACCATTCATTTGCTGGAATTTCTGGATGATTCGCCGGTTTCTGTGGCTCAGATCCGCAGTTGGACAGAGCGAGACCCAGTGCTCTCGGCGGTTTTACACTTTGTTAGAGATGGGTGGCCACAGCAGTCGGCGCCGCTGGGCCCCGAGTTCCAGCCGTTCAAAAGTCGGGCGGCAGAGCTCAGTGTGCAGGATGGGTGCATCTTGTGGGGCTCCCGAGTCATCGTTCCGACTCAGGGGAGGAAACGGGTACTAGCCATGTTACATGAGGGGCATCACGGTGAGTCACGCACAAAAGCTTTTGCGCGCATGTACGTATGGTGGCCCAATTTGGATGAACATATTGTCGCGATGACGAACCAGTGTGACACATGTCAGATGTATCGTGCCAATGTGCCGGACACGCCTGTCCATCCCTGGGCGTGGCCGTCTCGTCCGTGGGAGCGCATACACTTGGATTACTGTGGACCGATGTCGGGCTGGATGTTTTTAGTCATTGTGGATGCGCACTCAAAGTGGGTTGACGTGTACCCGTCGCGCAGCACGAGCACATCCGCAACATTGGAGCACCTACGCCAGTCATTTGCTTGTTGGGGGATGCCACACACGATAGTGACGGACAACGCACAGTGTTTCCTGTCGGAGGAATTCAAAGCGTTCTGTAAGCGGAACGGCGTGGTACATTTAACGACGCCTGCGAGGTCGCCTAAATCGAATGGCTTAGCTGAAAAGTGTGTGGGAACTTTTAAACTCAGTTTCAAGAAGCAGCAGTCAGGATCTGTGCACACAAAAGTTTCGAGATTTTTGTTTCATTACCGAGCTACTCCCCATACCACGACTCGCGCTACACCGGCGGAGTTGTTTTTGGGGCGGCGTATGCGAACACCGCTGAACGCTCTAGTGCCTGATTTAGGTGCGACAGTGCGGCAGACTCAAGCGAAACAGAAATTGTATCGCGATCGGCACACGGTTGGTCGTCAGGTGGCCGTGGGCGATGCTGTGTTTGTGTCTGCAGTGGACCAGCTCAGCGGTGGCGGGGGGAGGACGTGGCTGCCCGGTGTCCTGGTGGGGAGAGAGGGTGTGAAACTGTCAGTGCGACTCAGAGATGGGCGTGTGATCCATAGACACCTCGACCGTGTGCGGACGTCTGGCCAAAATGTTTGCAATGCTGCCCATCGCAATGTCAGCATTCCCAGTGTTGGATATCCTCCCTCATGTGGGCGTGAGCCGTCCTCACGGGCCGCTGAGACGTCGCCCTCGGCGACGGAGGCCGAGGGAGACGGCCCGGGGGACGGGGGACGTTACGCTTTGCGAGACCGTGCGCGGCTCCGTCCGCCTGAGAGACTGTCATATGTGTAAAGTGTTAGTGGCGACTGTTCAAAAGTGTCATGTTTTGTCCTGAGGTGGAGGGATGTAGTAGATTGCCCCACCCCTGGCTGCGCCAGTGGCTCATGTGCCGCTGTACCTGGCGCCGCCCCTGACTCGGCCCGCGGCGCACGGCCTGAGCCGAGGCCGCGGTTCAATAAACCAGTACAGAACGGACCGCCGTGGTGTAACACTGTGTGAAGTGCTGTAGGTGAATTGAACAAATATTTTTGGTAAAAAACTGCGGTTGCAACATGATTACAAATAGTTAGCTCACCGCCAAACCAGAATAGATATGGCTTTTTATGACGTGGCATTAGAAGCAGCAGGTTTCGGGGATCATTTTCATGTATAATGTTTGCAGTTTGTATGACATGAACGCACGCTAGCGGCACTTGAATTTCAAGAACCTGACAGTCATTTTACGACATCGAAAATGTCTCGACTTCTGACAATCCTACACGAGGCTGGTTTTGACAAAAACATAAATATCATACTTTTTCAGACACCTCAAACATTTGCCTGACTGACCATATTACGATTTATTCGATTAAATGAACTTGAATTTTGGGCCTTTTTCGTATTTATGGCCACTCGTGAGCCCCATTTGCATCACTGTGCCGTGCCCGAATACGAAAAAAAACATCGGTTGCACCCGCTAACAGAATGCATCCGTGGTTGCAGACGCACCGGCGAGCGGATTAAAAAACAAACAAAAGTTCTCTCTCTAGACAATTCGCTAATTCGCTCTCTAGTCTTTAGCCAATTAGTCCTATATTTGGAGATCTCTTTTTAATGGGCCGGTTAGTGAGTGGCGACAAAAAAAAAATGTTTTTTGTTCAGCCGTATTCTTTTTAAAAGCCTTATTTGATGCCAAGCTTCCCCCCCCCTTATGACCTGTTGTTGTCGTTCAGCAGGCCTCTTCACAGTGGGATTATGGCGAATCTGTGTTTCGATGTGATTTTCGCGTCACGCACACTGAGTGATTGGCGCCCACTAAGGCAGACCAACGAGCGCCGGGCTGGTGAGCCCAAGCGGCGCCGTTATCCGCCTGGGGCGGGGGACGGGGTCAAGGAAGAGCGATACGAGCATGACCTTTGGCCGGCCTCCGCCTGTTTTGACCCAGTTGCCAGCCGCTGGTGCCTGCGTCATATAGCAGTTTTCCTCCTACCGCTGGCGTAGAATCGTGTTACAACGTACTTTTTATGATACAGGCCATGACCTCACTGCTGGGGTCCTCAAACTGAATGGAATAGTTCGCTGAGCCGCCGCAACCCCTGACGCGATACTTTCAAGAGAGACTATACATCGTCGGCTGCAGTTGTAGTGCCGTGTCGTTTTTAGCTGACCATTGCCAATGCCGGTGTATTGGTCGGTGCGGGTTAATGACAGTACGTCACGCCCTGTACGAGTCTGGGCTATTCATAGCTCGGGCAGATTGGTCCCAGTGTGTGGACTGGATGGGTGAATTGGAGGGAGGGAGATACGGCAGGTGGCGTGGGACTTGTGTGCGGTGAAGGGAGGATGTGGCTGGGGAGGGACGTGAGAGGGAATATTAACATCTCTTTATGTCACCGCTACCGATTGTTAATATTTGTAATGTTTGCTTTGTATGTGGTTCGGAAGAGTGTTGGCGTGATGTTGCTGATTTTGATGTTTGTTTTCAATGCTGCAGTCGTCGGCCCCGGTAAGTCACAACTCGCAAACATGCGATACGCAATATGCATTACCAAAGACTACTGTATCACTACTGATAGACTAATGATATACAATACATAGAGTAGCTTATCGCATAACTCCCCCCCCCCCCCAAAAAAAAAAAAACATCGCAGTGTTGTTCAGGTTTACGTAGTACCTATCCACTCTGGCGTTTCAAGTAACTGCTCGTAATTAATAATAAGCGAGTAACATTCTTTTTTTCTCATTTTAACACGAACCTCATATAACAATTTTCATCGGCACACTAAATGTCTTCCGTGTAGAAAATGCACTCTAAGTGCACGTCCTTAACGTTTCAAACCCTGTTTAAAATCCCGGTTAGCTCAACCACCAATGGCCCTGTGCTGAGCGTTCCCATTTCGTCCTCACAGGCGTCCAAGAAGAAGAAGAAGGCCGAGTTCATCCCGTACCGCGACTCGGTGCTGACCTGGCTGCTGCGGGAGAACCTGGGCGGCAACAGCAAGACGGCCATGGTGGCCGCCCTCTCCCCGGCAGACATCAACTACGACGAGACGCTCTCCACGCTGCGGTGAGGCGGCACGGGGTCAGGGACGGGGTAGTTTGGGGTTGAAGTCTGGTTTGTTCTCAGACTTAGCCGTGTGTGCCGATTTGTTGGTGTGTTTTGCTGGCTTTATTGTGACAGAGTTACTACTCGAAAACAGCACTGTCGCGGATTTATTGCAGTTTGTCTTGATTTACCGTGACCCGACTAAGTTTTGTCGGAGGTGATGCTGGTAGGGGTTAGAACAGTGGCGAGTGAATACGTTAGGGAGCTCACCGCGGTCTGAGCTCGTCGTTTGCATACTTCTGCCGTATTTGCGCACAGGAGAGTTACCGAGATTCTCAAGAAAATGCTGTTTTCGAAGACAGTGACTACGACAGCTAGAGGGAATAGGTTTTAGAAATATGACGTAGTTCATATGACCTGCTCAGCTTATTATCATAACAAAATTGCTCTGTTCACTGTATTTTGCTGGGAGTTTTATGTAACTTTCTTATTTGATAACCATACTTCCTAGTGAGTAATTGATAACTACATGTTTTAATCGGACCTGTTGGCAGAGGCCGACATCACAGCGACACCCCTCAATCAATATTGGCGCCTCCTATCTGGACCTCACTCTCACTGTCCTCTCTGGCCGCTCCGTCAGGTACGCGGACAGGGCCAAACAGATCGTCTGCAAGGCTGTGGTGAATGAGGACGCCAACGCCAAGCTGATCAGAGAGCTGCGGGAGGAGATCAGCCGGCTGCACGACCTGCTCAAGGTCGAGGGCATCCAGGTGGACTCGGGTGAGTCCGCGGCGGAGTGCGGCCGAGACGGGTGGTATCTGTTCCGTGTGATTTACTGAAAACCAGGCGACGGAGGGCTTAGGATGTTTCTTGAACATGTGGGTCATCCAGTTTATGAAAGGCACTATACATTGCTAGTGAAATAATATCCAATACCTTTTTTGTGAATAATTGATACAAATATTTGATTTCTTAGGAAAGGTTCATTTTCGCATAAGTCACAGGCCACAGCCATCTGGCCGTCCTGATAGTTCTGTCTTTGTCTTGCTCGTGAATGTTTTTACCCTTTTGATCGTCCTAAGGTATGCAAGACCTGATCTGGGTTCTATTTTATTTATTTATTTTTCCAAATATTGAGTCACTACCTATTGTATTATTTTTGGATGGCCTGCCAGAGAGGCTTCGAAAAAGGATCCAATAGCGGCCAATGTTGATTTGTTTTATGTGTCTTTGTTAGTTTTCCTCTCCCCATTATTGGCGTGATCGACCTGCGATAACAGATCTGACTAAATTATCGTCGTCCTCCCCACGATGATGCGTCGTTACAACTTATAAAACGTGTGCATCGGACGAAAAGTGGGCTCTTTTCTAGATTGATCAGCTCATTTAAGCAATTGTCATACATTATTCATATCTTGAAATATGGATATGATAATGGTTTGACTTCGCTAATGGTTGTATCTCGTTGGTGTGTGTTGCCATGGCAACGGCCTTTTTTATTCCGACGGATCTGACAGGGCTCTCGCCTGGTTTCAGACGGGACCGTTAATTATTCCAATAATAAGCCCAAGTCGAGTAAGTAGCTGGCCTGCCACTAACACGCAGCCTTTGCCTGCCGGCGTGCACTGTCCGGGGCTTTTCTAGCTGCTGGGCTTCGGCTCCCTTACTGCCGCTGAGTCGGAGCTCTATCCCCGGCTCCGGGGCTCCGGTGGCGGTCTGCCGCTGATCACAGCCCCCCGATTTTGTCTAACAATCTAGTCCGACCCCGCTGTAGCCCGGCTGGCCTCTACTAACTCAGCTGATTGAGTTTGATTTAGACGTGTCTGGTGCGGGTGCTGGCTCGTGGCTTCGGGAATTTTCACCGCTTGCTGGACTTTGCGTCCTCACTGCTTGCTTTGCGTGCTGCCCTTCGCACCACCCCCGATTCTGGGGCGCTTGGCCTGTGGTACGGTGCAGCGACCCCAGCCGCCGCCCTCCACCTCGCCCCGCCCCATGGCCAGTGATTTGTGTGACACATGGGATCGACTGGCTGGCACCCTCCCCTACCCAGCACTCACACGAGTCTGCGTGCTCGTGACTCACGCCATCGACTCGCCAGTGATGCACACGCACATGTCAGTCCTGTATGGAACTGACTCACTGTAAATACGAGATCCTGCTCGCCTCCTCGTCACCGTCCAATATGTCCGTGGTCGACGTGTTTTATGTGGGTATGTTCATCTTCTATGGACTTCGTTATTGCATTAAATCAGCAGAAAGAAGCGAATTAAAATAGCTCCACACTAAAGCAATGATTAGCTCAGTTTCAAAGTTTCACGTGCCGTCTGAATTCGTGATCCCGTACCCGCGGTCGGCGCGGTGAGACGGTGTAGATTGCTCCGCGACTCGGCACTGCCGGGTGCGGCGTTTCATCTGTCTAGACGTCCCCGTGGATTGGATGTGAGACCGCCTGCCGGTCGTAACTGCTAACCAGTCTCCGGCAGCGGCGCCCGGTGACAGCTGAGGGGTGGGGGTTTGCCTTCCGGGTACAGCTCGAGCGCGGTGGGGCGTGGAGGCTGCGGTCTTTTCTCCAGTGTCGGGCGGTCGGGTCGGTGGTGGTAGGTTATGTAAGTACCGGGGCAATCGATTGAGCAGAGGTATGACTGGAATAGGGTCACACGTGCTTGTCGCGTGATCACGGGCCCTGGTACTCGTTGGTGGTAAAGTTGGATAATAGGGGCACGACATACTCCTACTTTACTGCTCCTCAGGCGACTGAAGAGGTTGATAATCTCGTCCTGGTGGAATTATATTGAATAGTTGCCCGGACCGTTCCCTGGATAAGGTCCAAGAATCTGATGCAGCTGTGACGCACGCCGGAACAGACGTTTATTGTGATGTCCTTGTTACTCAAGTATTTTTCTCGGTGACCTTCGTCCATGCCATGTTTCATCAGGTCCATGGAAATCGGACAACGTTTGGATGCTCAAAGGCATAACTGCGAACTACGCAGTATCTCGCTGGCTGGTCGCAGTATCTCGCTGCCCTGGCGTTTTTGTTTCCAGACGCATCGGCCTGCTATTTGACGTCAGCATCCGTCTGATCATTAGACAAAGCCCACCCTTTACGCCCGGCCGGACACGATGAGCCGGATTTGCGGCTGGTTACTCGAGACACGCTGCCTGTCGTGCCGCCCACCCCTGTCTGTCTCCCGTCTCATGGATTTTACCCCGGACTTACTGCCTGTCATGCCGCCCACGCCAGTCTCCCGTCTCACGGATCTGTCCATTACCTGTCGGATCGCGGTGGTACAATCCGTAGTCTAGCCTGGCGGAACGTTTCCCTGCGTCTGTCTGTTCAGCTACCATGTCTGTTAGTTCGCACAGCCGGATTGTCCGTGCAGCTGGCCTGTCTGATGGGTTGTCTATCGGACTTTGTCCGTCCGTCCAGCCAGCCTATCCGTCCGTCCAGCCGCATTATCTGTCTTTCCGTCCAGCTGTCTGTTGTCTGTTGGTCCGCCCAGCCGTGTCTATCCGGCTATCCGTCCGCCCAGCCCGCGTGTCTTTGGGTTCGTCCAGCCGCCGTATCTTTCCGTCCAGCCGCGTTGTCCGTCCGTCCGCCCAGTCCGTCTGTCTGTCTGCCTGTCCATCTATCTAACTTTGTCCGCAGTGCCGACCGCCGATCGATCTGAGGCGGTCACGGACGGCTCTCCAGACGCCACGTGCTGGGCTCACACCGACAGAGGCCCTGGTAGAGTGGGCGGGGGCGTCTCCTCTGTGTGGAGGGGCGCCGCTCACCCACCGTGAGCCAGTTATATCCGGCGGCAGGCCGGGCGATGGCTTCCCGGTCACCAGCGGTGCTGCTCCGTGGGCGTACCTTTGACGCTGTGAGACGGCGGTGCATTAATGTCTGAAAGGCTCTGTCCAATCGTCCATTTTCCAGTTAGCGTCGTGAAGGCCGGCGGCACATAATTTGATTATTTTTCAGTCGGATTTACTGTTAAATTATTCGGTGCAGGAAAGCTGGGGAAAACTGAGATGAAACTAGCCTTAATGTGCTTTGAGATTGCGGCGGTGTTTCCCGAAATAACACATTTTTAATTGCCGTTAATTGTGTATTTTTCGAAAACAAGGGAAGTGCGCTTTATAATAAGATAGCAGATCAAAATTGTAGGAGTCTTGGTCTGTTTAGTTGGATATTCAGTGTAGTGGCATATTCATACTCCACTGCAACTGTTCTATGTGAAATCATCATTCCAATGCTATCGAGATGAGCCGTTGTCAGCCGCTTGTATTTTCACTGGCTGAACAAGTTTGGGCCGATTTTGACACGGGTGTCCACAACTCCTTAGGCGACATCTCGAGCCTTCTCCGCCCTGTGAACGACCGCCCCCCCCCCCCCCCCGCTCCCCGCTACTGTCCGGGGCCGAATGGTCATGCTGACGGAGCTTTTCCGTCGGCGGCCGAAACTGCTAACCGCCTACTGGTTAACCGAGCCATTTTCAACGCTGAACTCACTGCTGATCCTTGCCACCTCTGGCTGTTGATCGCTGCTGGTGCATCTGGCTGCTAAATTCTGACCACTGCTAATGCAACTGCAAATGACTACTGATAAACTACTGAAATACCGACTGATGCTCCTACTGGCCCATCATCCGTGTCCGTCTGCTGCTGCCTGCCCCGAAATCACTCCACTTGCGTCGACACCGACAGCAGCTGGTGTGTCTGTCTGAGATGCCGTCAGCTTGTCTGTATATCTGCCTGTGTCTGTGTGTCTGTCCGTCCGTCTGCCTGTGTCTGTAAGTCTGTCTGTCTCCCTGCGGCATCACTCAGACGGCCGGCGTGTTTGGCTGGATTTCTGAAGCCGTGTTCGACAGTTTGTCCGTCTGTCTTAAATTCCGCTGGTGCCGTCTATGACAGTACGTCTGTCCGTCTCTCTCAGATTCGGCCGCGGACGAGGGCTCGGCCGTATGCCGTCTTTGACTGTATGTCTGTCCGTCTCTCTCAGATTCCGCTGCCGACGAGGGCTCGGCAGAGGCCAGCGGCACCAGCAATGTCACCAAGGACGCCGTCCACCAGCTGCAGGTCAACGAGAAAATCATGGCAGGTGGGCTAATGTAGAAATGGGACCTGACCGGGCGGACCGGCTTGGGAGGAGCTGATTGATGTCGGAAGATGTGCACTATCCCTGACGTTTTTTTTTCTTGTAAAGGGACTGTTCTTGAAGGTAGTGAGACAGTTCTGAGGTTAACTGCCGAAGGTACCCGGGGTCCAAGTGCTATTTTCCGTTACTTTATCTAGCGTGAACTTGCAAATCTGAGATAAACATGGAGAAATCTGGAGTTTCCTTGCACATCTTTGACCCGACCTGACCTGACCGTTCCTGGACTCTCATACCTCAGTGAGACCTAGACGATCACAGGATTTTGACCTGATCTGCCCTGACCCCTCAGAGCTCAGTGAGACCTGGGAGGAAAAGCTGACTTCACCCTCCCTGACCCCTCAGAGCTCAGTGAGACCTTTGATGACGCGTCTTGACCTTACCCCTCAGAGCTCAGTGAGACCTGGGAGGAGAAGCTGAAGCGCGCCGATGACGTGCGTCAGTACCGGGAGACGGTGTTCGCTGAGATGGGTATCGCGCTCAAGGAGGACGGCAAGACGGTCGGCATCTTCTCGCCGAAACAGGTGAGCTATTCGTCTCCGCTTACCGGAGTGAGACAAAGGGTATGTTCTCACCAAAACAGATAAGATCATTTTCTCTGGCCGGGGTTAGACATCCATCCTCTCATCAAAACAGATAAGGTCGACCCCCTTTACTGGAGTGCGACAAAGGCATCTCCTCACCGAAACGGGCGAGTTGCTCACCGTTTAGTAGGGCGAGACAGAGTGCACGTTGTTTCCTCCTAACCGGAGCGATGCGCGGTTCACCCACTCTTTAGTATCATCACCGCCGGGCACGGCCGAAGTGTGTTGTCGAGAAATCGCTCGCCTGGTGCGTGTTTTTCCGGTCACTGGCGGGTCCCGAGTGGAAAGAATCCCCTGTGGACAGCTTTACTGCTGTCCGGACCGGCGCCAGCGCTCCAAACCCACTGTCAACAAGGCTGTTTACCCGGCTGGAGAGTGTCGGGCTTGTGCTATTACGTTACTTGGTAGAAAGAATGTCGCTAGCTGTCTAAGAGCGCAGCTTATGGCGTGTCGCACAATAAATGGGAAATTGTAGAAAACTATCATCTCTCGCTGTCTTTCTCACTCTGTCCTTTCTACTCTCTCTCTCTCTCTCTCTCTCTCTCTCTCTCTCTCTCTCTCTCTCTCTCTCTCTCTCTCTCTCTCTCTCTCTCTCTCTCTCTCTCTCTCTCTCTCTCTCTCTCTCTCTCTCTCTCTCTCTCTCTCTCTCTCTCTCTCTCTCTCTCTGTCTCTGTCTCTGTCTCTGTCTCTGTCTCTGTCTCTGTCTCTGTCTCTGTCTCTGTCTCTGTCTCTGTCTCTGTCTCTGTCTCTGTCTCTGTCTCTGTCTCTGTCTCTGTCTCTGTCTCTGTCTCTGTCTCTGTCTCTGTCTCTGTCTCTGTCTCTGTCTCTGTCTCTGTCTCTGTCTCTGTCTCTGTCTCTGTCTCTGTCTCTGTCTCTGTCTCTGTCTCTGTCTCTGTCTCTGTCTCTGTCTCTGTCTCTGTCTCTGTCTCTGTCTCTGTCTCTGTCTCTGTCTCTGTCTCTGTCTCTGTCTCTGTCTCTGTCTCTGTCTCTGTCTCTGTCTCTGTCTCTGTCTCTGTCTCTGTCTCTGTCTCTGTCTCTGTCTCTGTCTCTGTCTCTGTCTCTGTCTCTCTCTCTGTCTCTCTCTCTGTCTCTCTCTCTGTCTCTCTCTGTCTCTCTCTCTCTCTCTCTGTCTCTCTCTCTCTGTCTCTCTCTCTGTCTCTGTCTCTGTCTCTGTCTCTGTCTCTCTCTCTCTCTCTCTCTCTCTCTCTCTCTCTCTCTCTCTCTCTCTCTCTCTCTCTCTCTCTCTCTCTCTCTCTCTCTCTCTCTCTCTCTCTCTCTCTCTCTCTCTCTCTCTCTCTCTCCCCTCCCTCCCTCCCTCCCTCCTACTGACACCAGATTACCATATCATTTTACCAGGGAGGAGCACTGTTCCTCCTGACCCCCAGACCGTCCTCTCTGCGCCCGCTCGGACCGCTCTAACCGTTCCACCGCCTCCCCCAGACGCCTCACCTGGTGAACCTGAACGAGGACCCGTCCATGTCCGAGTGTCTCATCTACTACATCAAGGAGGGCATTACGCGCGTGGGCTCGGCAGAGGCTAACATCCCGCAGGACATTCAGCTGATCGGCATACACATCTACAACGAGCACTGCATCTTCGAGAACAGGTCGGTGACGGCACTGGGCCAGCTAATTACAGGCGAGATGTTAACTGGATTGGTTTGAGTATCCACTAACCAGAGGTGATAACGAGTGTGAACAGTTTCACCTCTTTTGCAGCCGCTTTTTGCTTTCTTTTCAGTGTGTCACGCAATATCTGCGCCAAACTTAAATGAGCGGAAATTGTCCGTTGGAAAAACCGGTTTTGCATCGTTGCGCCATTTGACTCCCGGTATCTGACGCCCCGGGCCCATTTGACCGCCACAGGGAGGGCGTGGTGATGCTGATCCCCAATGACGGCGCGCTCTGCTACGTGAATGGGCGGACCATCACCCAGCCAGTGGTGCTGAGGACCGGCAGTCGCGTCATCCTCGGCAAGAACCACGTGTTCCGCTTCAACCATCCCGAACAGGGTGAGTGGCGGCTGTTAAAAACGTCCCGAGCCTCGAAACTGCAAACTGTTGGCACAGCTGTGCACAGCGAGCGGCCGGAAACCGGAGACGGCTGGGCAGTGACTGCCGAGAGGGACTGCCGGGCTGATGGCACGGGCTCTGGGGTTTTGAGCGCACGAGGAATATGTTGTGCTCTTTGTTTTAGAATGTTTAAATGAAAAATCACATTGTGATCATGTTTGTACAATGGTAGTAGTTGTTTGTGCAATGTTTCCCTCGCTCTTATAAGTAATCCGTGCTGTCGTCTCTTCGCCGCCTGTTTAAGTTCGTCTTTGACGTGTCTCAAATATTCGCCAGCCCGGGAGCGGAGGGAGAAGTCTCCCAGCCGAGAGACCACCCCCAGCAGCGAGTCGGTTGACTGGCAGTTCGCCCAGGTGGAGCTGCTCGAGAAACAGGGTGCGTAACGGAGTGCATGGGGAGGAATGTGGTGGGTGGAGCTGAACAACCAATGCGGCCGCTGACAGGGATCAGAGGCCCTGTGGGGGAGAAGTCTCAAGTCCTCAGTCGCCCTTTTTTTGTAAAATTGCCAAGCACATCACTACGTCAATTATCAGCTGTGAAAATGTGATGGACGTTTCGCCTCATTTGGAGGCCATTTATCTTCGCTATTAACTCATTGTGGATAACGCTGATACATTCGCACTGTCTTTGTTTTCGTCAGGTATCGACTTGAAGAAGGAGATGGAGAAGCGTCTGGAAGCGATGGAGGAGCAGTTTAAAAAGGAGAAAGAGGAGAGCAAGCTGCAGTTTGAGAAGGAGCGGAAGGTGAGAGTGGGGAACAGCTACGGCAACGGAAGTGTGATCTTTGTAATGCTCCATAAGGGAGCCATCTACGCTAGATTGTGCTAGCTCTCATAACGCCTTTGGCGCTCATAACGAGTTGGCCGTCTTGACCCAGCCGTCCGCTAACCCCGGTGTGTATCTGTGGACAGAACTACGAGGCCAAGATTGACGCGCTGCAGAAGCAGGTGGAGGAGCAGACGATGACCATGTCCATGTACTCGTCCTACACGGCCACCGACGACTTCGCGCCGGAGGAGGACGTTTACGGTGAGAGGAGAGAAGGCTAACTCGTCCTGGGGAGAGTTAGATTATGTGTTAATATCGAAGTCAATACCCAGCACAGGGTCGCATTGGTGACGGTATTATGATCGACAAAAAAGTTTTAACAATTAATTATTCGACTGCCCCGTAAAAAGACCTTCAAATGTTGAAATTTACAGGATTTTTTTATTTTTCTGTTGTGTGCATATTTCTGAACGGTTTTTATCATACGGTATTTTCATTTCGATGTTGCATTGGTAGTCCTGCTCCTTTGTTCTAGCCCGACCCCTTCCCCATGACTTTTTAAACTAAGCCGCGTCGCTCCTGCCCTCAGTGAACCCTCTATTTGAGGGCGAGGTGAGCAGCTGGACGCCTGATTAACTGAGCCGCTCCCCGCCCCCGCCCTCAGTGAACCCCCTGTTTGACTGTACCCCTGTTCTCAGTGAACCCTCTGTTTGAGAACGAGGTGAGCTGGACAGACCGCGACTTCCAGCTGGCGGCCACGTGTTTCCAGAAGTGGCGCTACCACCAGTTCACCTCGCTGCGAGACGACCTCTGGGGCAACGCCATCTTCCTCAAGGAGGCCAACGCCATCAGCGTCGAGCTCAAGAAGAAGGTGGGAAGGGCGGCTGCCTGAGATTCCGGTGACTGGCTGAGGGCCCAACCGATATAGATGTCTACTTCATGGTGCCAGGCCAATAGCTGTTCGCCATGCTCTGGTTCTATTTTGTTTCAAAAGCCGTGTGTGATGTAATTTTTGGACATTGCCAAGCCTTGTCTGGCCGTCAGCAAAATCTTACGTCGGGCTCTCGGGCTCCACGGTGAACGGTCTGACTTTTGCCCCTTGGTCTGCGACAGGTCCAGTTCCAGTTCACGCTGATGACGGACACCATGTACAGCCCGCTGCCGGCCGAACTGACGCCCTCAGCAGAGGACGAGCTGGAGGCGGCCGCCGAGGGACGCCCCTACCCGCGCACCATCGTCGCAGTCGAGGTCAAGGACCAGAAGAACGGAGCCACTCACTTCTGGAGCATCGAGAAACTGCGGTAGGTTTGGGGACCGGCACGGAGAGGGCTGGGGGAGTAGTGGAGTGGCACAGCCTTTGTTGGCGGATACTATAATCTGCCTACATATCAGCTGCATATATATGATACCTGCCCTCATTGAGGTTTCTAGCAATTGCTTTTTAACGATCTCATTCAAGATATGTTCTGATGCATCATCGTTTGTCAAGAATTGTCGCAATTGAACATCGCAAGCATTTTGGGGGCTATTTTCATTGCCAGAATTAATTCAGACGTTTCGATAGTCTTTGAATTTCACGAAAGTGGGAATGTCCTAAACGGGCAGCGTTAGTCGTCAACCGCAACACATTGGCATATCGCTTTAAAAGCTCGGGCTTATCTTTTGGGATTTTGAACATCTGACTGCGGACTGACTGCTGACTTTAGGGACTGGGAACTGACTACAGAATGGTCGTTTCCTCTCGCCATGCTTTTGGGCTAGCTCTTTCTCTCATGCGAAATGTTGGCTCATGAGAATAATGCTTTAAGGTGACGTTTCAGAGACTGTCGGGGACAAACGACGAATTCAGTCCCTGTCTGCACTGCATGAGAGCATCTGTAGACGCAGATTCACTCGCGCGCTTCTTCTGCTTGACCCAATTTCAGCGCTTTTGCTACATCTGCCACTAGTTTTTCTTTACACTCCGCTGCTGCATTGCCGATTGATCTGGGCTCGCTCTACTGCTTGTTCTGTATATGCGCTCGCTCTCTCTGCACTTGGTCTTTCGGCGTGTTCTTCTCTGTTCTTGGTCTCGAAGCTCTCCCTCGCCAAGCTATCTGGCATGCGAGATGCCACTGTGTTGCTGGTTCACGGCGTATTATAGCTCCGTGAACCTTGGAATGCTGCCATATGTAGACTCTTCCGTAAACCTGTATACCAAGGTCTATGGCTCTTTTCATCAAGTGTGTTTCCGAATTTGTAGGTTCTTAGAAGCCCTTGCTAATTGCTATATTTGATCTCGATAGTCGATAATGCGCAGCATAAAAAGAAGAAAGTTCACCTACTCCCGCTCGACTTTTCAACGGTCCAATTATACAAGAGCTTTATGTCATTTTACATGTCAGCGAGGAGTAGATGACGTGAAATATTGTGGGTGTCAATGGATATTGATCGCTGAAAATTTCTTAACCCGCGCCCTGCTGGGGGGGGGGTGTTTGAACACCCCCCTTGTGGTTTTTCGCGAATATCTCAAAAACGGCGGCGCTCCGCGCCGCCGTTTTTAGTACACCTTATCGCACATCAATTATACACATGTTGTGAAAATTTCAGACCAAGGTCATTCAAGGTCAAGTCACCAGGTCACTTAAAGTGACCTCACCTCATAAAAAGTTTCAATGTCTGTCATAGCTACACCGAGTGACCGATCGCTTTGAAACTTTCAGCGATTGCTAAGAGCAATAGCATGTACAAAATGTATATCTCAGAATTTTGATATCGATGACCTAAGGTCAGGTCAATTTTGCGACCTCCCCATTATGAGTCAATGGGAGAAAATTGAAATGCGCCTCTTTTGGACAAAAGACATTATAAACACTCCCAAACACCGAATTACAAGTGGTTTAGACACACTGAACATGAAAATGGTGTCCGTGACCCTTGTTTATGCCCTGAGGTCATCTTAGGTCACGAATGGTATCTAACAGTTTTTCGCAAATAACTTTTGATAGAGGCATGCTAGAGCGATGAAAACGCCTTAGATGTGTTCACCTCGACGATACGGATCGACTGATATGCAACATGACCCTTTCCGGTCAGGTCATGACCTTGACCTGAGGTCAATTCTTCAAGTTGACCTTTCAAGGTCAACTTATAGTTCATTCGATGCGTCTTGACGAGAGGAATACAATGCCGGTAAAAGTAAGCTCGTACAAGGCTTGGGTCAAAAGTAATTGCAGAAAAACTGTTTCCGAAAAAATCGGCTATTTTTGCAAATTTTGCCCCCTGCAGGCAAAACCGTTGACGTTAGGTCAAATCTGAGAAATTTACTCAGAAAGGGCTTTAATAGGGCTATCGAATGCGCTTTTCCGCGGCGCTGTAGCTCTATTGGTTCTCGAGTTATGCGTTGGCTTCTTGGAAATTTTCGACATTCGACCTGGAAATCGGCGAAATTTTGCCTTCAATGACCTCTGGTGACCTGACCTTTGACCTGACCAAAAAATTGACCGAAGTGATTTCGTCATTATTTTTGACGCTCTTTCGAACGCCGCCGTCCGCGTATCGCTACGTGGCCCAGGAGCCGAGTTACAAGGGGGGGGGGTGTTCAAACACCCCCCCCCCAGCAGGGCGTGGAAATCCAAGACCCCCAGCCGGGCGCGGGTTAAGCCGTGATAAATAAAACATTACATCTTTTTTGCAATGCTAGTTACTTTCGGCTGCCATGCATTATTGCATAGTATACCATAGGTACATGTCAATTTTTCCATTTCTGGTTGGCCCGCTCATAAATTCAAATTGGTGAATTTGTATTTGAAATGTTCGTATTCACCATACATGAAGATGGTTTTGAGTACCTTGCGATTCATGCCGATATACAAAATTGATGGACGCAATGTAAAGTGGTGCTAAAAGCCATCGGTACGGTTCTCCAGGGTATTAGTCGTTGGTCGCTTGGCGAGCGGGAGGGCAACCAGTTCCGCCCCTGTATCGCGTGACCCCTTGCTCCGCCCAGTTACGCACGAGCGTACTCCACGCCGCGTAGTAGCGTGGGGAGGGGAGGGTTAGAATGGTGGCATGTGTAGAGGCTAGAACCGGTTTCCACCGCCATGCCACCGCCCAGCGACATGGAGCGGGGTCGGTGACCAGGGCGCAGGGAAAGGTCAGAGGTCAGCTATAACGTAGAACTTTGTGTCTCTCTCCCCTCCGCGTGTAACGACCGCACGACAGCGGCCGGCCGCCGATCAGGCTAGACATGTCAAGGTCACCCGCAGTCAACGGGCTCAGAGGGTTGGTCGAGTGCGCGTCCGTGGCTGACGACAGTCTCGACCATGTGCTATGGTGCCGATAGACTAGCGTGGGTAATAAGTTTTTGTTCAGGCTGCTGGGGTGTGTCATCTTGATATGATGCTTTGTAACATGTGTGATACGCAACCTCGCTGGCAGTGGCCGAGAGGAGGGGGGGGGGGGAGGCGGGTGCCGCCTCCACATGTATATTTTTGTTGATAGCTGCGAGAGCTGAAATTTGGCAAGCCTGACCTTTGGTTCAAGCTGAATTTTTATGACAGCAGCTGTATTTTCACCCTCGCCCATATTGGTGTTTTGCCAGCGTCTATCGTAAAGAGGGTGAGGTGGGTCCGTTGGACCCCTTTGCCGTTCAGCCCCTAATCGAGCTAGAGCTTCGCGGAAAAAGAGCGTGTTGCCCGTGACGAGAGGAGGCCGATGATACCCAATTTTAACCCTCGCCGGCACAGGGGGGTTGATGCAACCCCCTTTAAGGTTTTTCGCAAATAACTCGCGTAAAAAGCGGCCGATTGCGACGAAACTTTCAGTACCCTCGCATTGATCAATTTTACACCTACCCTGAAAATTTGTTGACCCTGACCCAAATGACCTTTGACCTGTGACCTCTTTTCCGAGACCATGTTTGGCCGGAATCGCGATTCGGCGTATGTCGACTCGCATTAGCCGCGCGTTTGCAAGCTTTTCGTGGTTTCAAACGTTCAAACATGTGATTTGATGTTGCTCCCATACATTAGGGTGGGTTTCAAGGTCAGCTGAAGGTCAGGTCAGGTCATTGACCTTTGGTGACCTCGGGTGACCTCGGTTCACTTTTTCGAGTTTTACATGCTTCTAGGCTAGTTTTTGGAGCTGAATTCGAATTTAGCAACCATTTGAACATTTACGAAGTGGTTTTGGTGTCTTCGTAACATGTTACGAAGCTGTCAGAGGCGGTTGACACGTATTACGAATACCCGTCACAACCCCTACCGGTTGACCTGACCTGACCTGACCCGACCTGGTCTAAATGCTTAAACACATCATCTCTGATCAAAACTAATACGATATTCGTGATCAGCACCCCGGAAAACCACATAGCAGCCACACTTTACGACTTTCTAACAGGTCCCGATTTTCCCGGTTTTTGGGTCATTGACCTGACCTGGTTTGTCACGGCACTCATCCACTCCCTCGGCCGAAATATTAGTTCCTTTTTGTATGAGTTCTGGCATAATCCCGCACATTATGCTGCATGTTGTTTGCCATGAAAAAAAAACATGTTCAGCTACGTTCTACGCAGTACGCACTAACCTAACCACCATCCCATCATCCACCACTAGACACCATCCCGTTCTGTGATCCGTTCCACCCCACACGAATCAGCCGAGATACTAGTCAGTCGGGCTAGCGCTATCCTCCCCTCCCTTCCTGACTGCACAGCGCTAAAACCCAGAGCCGAGACTTCCCGAGCGTGACCTCTGACCCCACGCGGTCCGAAGGGTCGGCCGATGCCTAAGGGCGCGCCGCGCGCCGGCCACCCGGATAGCCTCTGCCGAGTCTCCCTTCCATACACCGTTTACTACGCGCTCGATTCATTCATGATTCTGTGTTTCCGCGTCCCTCTCGCTAGGTGGCACCATGGATGTCATAGGCGATCCCAGGAAGATTGCGGCCAGAATACCCCAAACGGCAGAAAATGAGGTTTTTGGTGGATATCTCGGAAAGTATTTGGCATACAACGATGAAATTTCACAGCCTCGTGGTAAATGTGCATACACATAATCCGGGTTGATACTTAGGCATTTAAACATTATATAGGACCAGATATGTCCGAAAAAGCAAAACCAACAAGACTTTTACTGGAGAGCCGTACAGACGATGGGGCACACTTGTGTGCTTCCCCACGCGGCCTCACACTCTGGCTTCCGTTCCCGTTGACGGGCGCACGCGCTTCCTCTGACCCTCGCGCGCGCGCGCCTCCAGCCGGCGCCTGGAGCTGGCACGTCAGTGGAGTCTGGCTCTGTCGGACGTCTGCCTGCCGAGCCCCGAGGGCGCCGCGCCGGCCACGTTCGCTGCCACGGCCGCCGCCGCCACCGCCTCGCCAGCGTACGGGTGGGCTCGGCCCGCGCAGCGGCCGGGGCTGTGGGGGCCGCAGCCGCGCCGCGGGGCCGCCTGGCTTGGCTGGAGTGTCGTGGGACTGGTAGCGGCCGCAGGGGTGGAACTTTGCCGAGCGCTGCACACGGGATTTGACCGGGATGTCTGGTCAACAATGTTAAGTCCTGGCAAGGATCTATAGCGATAGGGCGCCTGTTATTTTGGATGAAATTTCGATTAATCGTGCAGCCTCGAGCATAAAGTGCCACTCCTTGAAGGAATATTTGCTGATCGCTTGGTTTGGGGACATTCATTTCCTATTTCGTATGTTTTCTTCGCTTTCGTGTTGACATTCTTGCGTTGTTTTTACCATTGCGACCTGTAGCACTTTTGCGGAAAGGCTGATGGTCACCAAGGCTTGCAGCTTGTTCCATTTACGCTTTGGGAGAATGTTTTGCTGTACTTTTAAGGTCTGTATCGCGTTTCGTGTAGGCACCTGCAGTCCTTCAACGATTTCGAATTATTCATAGTTAGCCGTAAACAAATAATGTATATTGTTTTCATATCGTTTAACGCTCGCTTACAGAGCGTTTTTGTATATTGGGATTCTAGCGTGATAAACCTAAGAATATAGATATGCTGTAGTGTGTCCTGGGGTCCCACACTAACTGTGGCTTGTTCGTGTTTGGACATCCTAACTACTCGTATGTTTGCACTTCGAGCACGTAGTTCGGAGATTCAACGGAAAGCTCGTCGAATGAAAATCATGAATGTCAGTTTCAGTTGTTCATGTCAAAATTGAGACAATTGGAGGACGACTTTCAGGCTAATTTCCATTGTTACCTAGCCTCCAAGCATTACCATATTCCGTGTGGCAGACTTTTTGAACTTATAAGCATGGCGGCTTATGTACAAATTTCAGTCACCAGTTCCGTCGTTTCTATCCTCAGGATGCTGAAATCCTTCTCCTCCACGCCGCAACTCCCGCTCCGGGCTGGACAGGAAACCTTATCTCATGCGGGCTGCTCCCTTGGAGCAGTGCCGCTGCTCCCAAGGGAGCACACCCGTGGCCGGGCGCAGAGAGTGTTTGGGGGCTGGTCGGCCTGTCCATTCGGACGGGCTCAGCCCCGGCGACTCTCTAGGGTGTCTGCCCAGACCAATGTCTCCCCCTAAATCCTATCATCCTTCCGGCTCTGAAATGGTCCTGTCAGATCGAAAGGGCCTAACCCAGCAAAACAAACAAACACATTTTAGTGCTTCTTTCAGCTCATCATTTGAAACCGCCACATGTTGAAGAGCGTCAAAATACTTTTCGATCAAAAATATATTTTCAGTGATGCCAATCTCGACCAAAAGCAAGAAGTGAAGCAGTGGTGTATTTTTCGTGAATTCGTGAAAGCAGTGGTGTATTTATTATATGGTTTAATGCTGCTTTTGAGCATGCGTGAATCGAGTTTGCCTGTTCCGGGTGTTCTTATGCCTGCTGGGCTGTGTGTCTTTGGCACGTGTCTTTCTGCCCCAGCATTGCATGCTGTTACAAGTGGAGATGTTCCCGACTGACGATGACCTTAGCATACAACTGTCTCTGCAACAAGGGCTTGACTGTCAGGCTATTGACATATGGCTTTGGGTGACGTTTGACATAGTATTGAAATGAACGTTGGTCAATTTTCAAGCACATATCGCATACCTACTAAATTTACTAACTTCCCATCTGAGTTCGTTTCGAACCTAATAATGTGTGTCCACGTCCGTTCACACGATGTCCGCTCGCACTCCGCTGTTCTCCCCGTCCCCCAGCTCCTCAGATCATTATATCGTAATCATCGAGCTGGATGGCCTCTGATGGCCGGGATAGAAGTAGATAATCTTAATCGTAGTTTAATTCGCGGGACGAGGGCTGGCGCGACTCGGTGGTCGGCGCTTGGTTTCTCGCCCTCGCAAAGGTTGAGCCGAGGCGGGCCATTAAACGACGGCTGCTTGACCGTGCATGTTCGGAAGAGTCTGACCTACCCCGACCAAGCCAAATGACGCCGTCGTCTGGCCCGGCAGACAACGTCTGGAACTGATGCGCGAGATGTACCACAACGAGGCGGATCTGAGCCCCAGCTCTCCGGACCACAGCGTCGACAACGTCACCGGCGGCGACCCGTTCTACGACCGCTTCCCCTGGTTCAGGGTCATCGGCAGGTGCGACAAGGGGCGGGGGAAGGGTCTGGGAGACCAGGTGGGAAAATGGACTGCGGGAGACTAGGTAGGATGTTTTACTCCGCTGACGATTTGTTTTGAGGATGGGTAATGACTCCTGAACTATTTGCAGATGATCGCCAGTCGCCACACATGTCTTTAAAGTTATAACTCTGCTCGCCATTGCACCGCTGGAGTATCATTTGTAAAACACCATTTTTACTAGCCGGCTCATCGAATAATTTAGTTGGAAAACGTGACTGAATATTGCGATATGTGAACAAACTTCCTAATTCGAATATGCACTTTACTTTACAAATCGTTCTGTATAACCTTTTCTGCTTTGTCTCCAGGGGTTTTGTGTACCTGAGTAACCTGCTGTACCCGGTGGCGCTCATACACAAGGTGCCGGTGGTTAACGGTAACGGAGACGTCAAGGGCTACCTGCGCGTGGCCGTCCAGGCCGTACTGGGTGAGTGAGGAGGGTGCGGGCCTGGGATCTGCTAGGTGATGGTTTTATCCGGAATCCGGTTTAATGTGTAAACATTTTCTCAAACATCTTTTCGGCTAACTTTCCATGCTCGTCTTGTTGGTGTAACGTTTCCCAAACCTTCATACTGATTTTTTTTTTCACACCCAATCAGATCTCTCTTGCAATGAACACGTTTTAAATAAATCAGCATAACGTTACGGGCGCAAAATTGATCCCAGTAGTCGGCACGCCTTGATCCAATCAACAGACAAGCAAAGAGCCCAATCATATAGGGTTGTGCTCGGGTCGAGACGTCTGATAAAGTCATCGAACTGAGATGGCCAGTCATTGAGCTTTAAATGTTGCAATTGTGTATAGTTTGGTGCGTTGTCATTGTGACACTCGATTTTAAACGTATATGATGGGTGATCGCAGTGTCATGATGATGATTATCTCCTTTCGCTATTGTTTTTTTATTGAGTTTTTGATTAAAGCGGCCCATACTTCGTACACAGTCTGTGAGTCACACTGACCCTGTGTGATAAAATCCACGCCTTACCACGTTCCTCTATAGACCCTTCTCTCTTCAAACGAGGACGGCCTGGAGTGCTCGTCCGGTGTGCTGTACAACAGCCCGCACGTCACCTCGTCTCCCTCTATAACTCTGCCCTCCTCTCCCCCGCTGCAGACGAGGACAGCCTGGGGTGCTCCTCTGGTGTCCGATGCTACCCACACGTCACCTTGTCTCCCTCTGTATAACTTTCCCTTCCCCACCAGACGATGACGGCCTGGAGTGCTCGTCCGGTGTGCTGTACAACAACCCGCACGTCACCTCGTCTCCCTCTGTACAACTCTCCCCTCCCCCCACCCCTCCTCCAGACGAGGACAGCCTGGAGTGCTTCTCTGTTGTTTGATACTACCCACACGTCACCTCGTCTCCCTCTGTACAACTCTCCCCTCCCTCCCCTCTCTCAGACGAGGACGGGCTGGAATGCTCCTCTGGCGTGCGCCAGTCGGCTCGGATCACCTTCAGCGACGACCAGCTGGCGGCACGGCCGGCCGGCGCGCGCGGACCGCCGCCACTAGGAGAGGACGCGTCCGTAGAGGCCGGCGCGCTCACACGTGAGTCGAAGAACGGCACCCTCACTTTCTGTCCTTTCCGTCCGTGTTGGCCTCACTAAGCCTGCTAAGTCTGAAGCTGGTTTTATCTCTTTCGAAAAGCAGGGTTTCCGCTGCTAATACTTGGTCAATGAGGCGTAACTTTTATTTTCGAAGTGTTTTGATAGTGATACATGACACCTTACCCTCTTCTCGAAGTGTCTTTATTCCTCTGAATAAAGTGTCTTTTCCCTCCTGAAACTAAGCTGTTGTTTGCCAAAAATTGAACCAATGTACTGACGCCGACACGTTAGACGCGGTATCCACTCTACCTAATTGTTCTCCCCCCCCTTCTTTCCGCTCCTCTAGGAGACGGTGAGACGGACGCGGACAGCGGTCGCGGCGACTCGGAGAAAGAGGCCGAGGAGCAGCTGCCGGCCCACCTGACGCCCGGCGCCGAGTTCACCTTCCGCGTCACCGTCCTGCAGGGCATGGGCATGCAGAGCGACTACTCGGACGTCTTCTGCCAGTTCAAGTGGGTAGCGCGCGGCGGAGAGGGTGTGGGGAGTAGAGAGGGGGAGTATGTGTAGAAACGGTAGAGATAGCCAATTGTAAATACTTTGTGAGGATTGCCGACACCACCTATAATCTACATGCCATCCATAGAGCATCTAGCTACTATCTACCATTGATAGCGAAGAGGCTGCTGCTTCAGTGATAAATAGAGGCTTTTTATTGTGTTATCTATGCAGCTTCATTCTCCATATGTAAAGGACGTTTAATGAAGTCGTGATGCCGCTTTTGACCGGTGTTTAACCCGCATCCCCTTCCATCCCGTCCGCAGGTTCCGACATCGCGATGACGAGGCGTTCTCGACAGAGCCCATCAAAAACTCCGGGGCGGCGCCCATCGGCTTCTACCACGTCCAGAACGTACGTACGAAATCTGGCCCTGTGGCTGGGAGGGACGTGTCTGAGGAGAGGTATGTGTTTGACAGTGTTCGGGAGGGGCTTTCGACCTGTTGATCGAACAGAGTATTCCATTATGGTAATGACCCGAGGGATGTATCTGGCTGTGGCCAGAAGTTTATGTGTTTGGCTGGTCGACGGAATAATGCTGTGACGGTGAGCAGTTGAAGTGTGTCTGACGTTCCGCGTCACGCTGTTACAGATCACTGTGACGGTGAGCCGGTCGTTTGTCGAGTATCTAAAGACGGAGCCGCTGGTGTTCGAGGTGTTCGGCCACTACCAGCAGCACCCGCTGCACAATGACTCGCGCATGGACTCCTGCCTGTGAGTAAAGGGGAGGACTCCTGTCGTTTTTCCGGGGGACGGAGAAAATGGAATCCGGGCTGTGATTCCGGGGAAGCTTGTGCTGAGGAAGGGCTCTTGCTGAATCTGACTGGTCGGGATAGGAGGACGTTGCACCACAACGACTCACTGGCGTACTCCCACCCGAGTTGAACCGCCGTGTGATTCTGCGTGGATGGTGGCTGCTGAGATTTATCAGAATGACTGTTCGTTTTCGTGAGCACTTTGTGCCCCCCCCCCCTTTCAGCCGTCCGCCGCCGCGTCGTCTGCAGCCGCTGGCCATCCCCATCAGCCAGCCGGTGCGCTCGTCCAAGTTCGGTCCGCTGCAGCAGCCGTGCTCCGCCCACGTGCACGCCCGGCACGACATCCTCGTCTGGTTCGAGATCTGCGAGCTCGGTGAGCGCGACTGGGCGGGGCTGAGGGCGGGCAGAGCGACCGGGCGGGACTGAGGGCGGGAAGGGCGGCCGGGCGGGACTGAGGCGGGACTGAGGGCGGGGAGAGCGGCCGGGCGGAACTGAGGGCGGGGAGGGCGGCCGGGCGGGACTGGGGGCGGGGAGGGCGGCCGGGCGGGACTGGGGGTGGGACTGAGGGCCGGAAGGGGGGCCGGGAGGGGTCGATGGGTGCTGCCGGGCGGGAATGAGGGTGGTGAGGGTCGTTTGGTGGCGGCTCCCAATATAACTTTCTGCATTTTACTGTGCAGGCCCACAGGATTCACATTATGTGGCGTTCTTCCAGCGCTCTTTTGAACTTTGATACAATGGAATTTCGTGTTGGTGTGACGTGTCACAATAAGTTTTGCAGCACAATCTATTTTCGAAAGTCGCAATAAACTTTGCAGCACAATCTATTTCCGAAAACATACAGTATTCATGCGCCTTGTTGACTTTAATTAGCCACTCCGTCGTAATAAGGTCATAAATTTGGCAGGCTTACGGTCGTTAATTCAGCCGGATCGCCTCACGATCTGAACTTGGAACGTTGCACTGAGCTGACGTCAATGTTGCCATTGCCTCAGTGGTTCTATCGGATACTGGTGACGTTTGCTGCCCAGTTTAACCTCACGTCTTCATGTGCTTCAAATTTTGTATACAATATTTCGAGTTCAGACCTCGCACGGCACTGCAATGTCGCATACAAACCGCATTGTCAAAGTCGACTTCGATCATCTTCACCTCCTGTCATTGATATCCAGTGGTCGTGTAAGTTGATCTATTTAGGTCGCTGTATCGGCATCGGTGTCACTTCAGTATTCTGTGGCGGGCCTTTCCATGATCCGTGACCTCTCCGTCTCCCTCAGCACCTAGCGGGGAGTATGTGCCGGCGGTGGTGGAACACCAGAACGGGCTGACCTGTGGCCTCTGTATTCTGTGACCTGTGACCCCTCTATCTTTACAGCACCGAGCGGCAAGTACGTACCAGCGATGGTGGAGTACCAGGAAGAGCTGCCCTGTGACCTCTGTGACCCGTGACATCTGTGACCTGTGACCCCTCTGTGACCTCAGCGCCAAGCGGAGAGTACGTGCCGGCCGTGGTGGAACACCAGGACGAGCTGCCGACGGGCGGTCAGTTTCTGCTGCACCAGGGCATCCAGCGCCGGCTGAGAGTCACCGTGGTGCACGAGCGTAGCGCAGAGATCAACTGGAAGGACGTCAGGGAACTGGTAGTCGGTGAGTGGTACGGGGGAGAAGGGGATAGAGACAAAGACAGAGACAGACAGAGATCAACTGGAAGGGCGTCGGGGAACTGGTGGTCGGTGAGTGGTGGGGGAGAAGGGGATAGAGATAGAGACAGAGACAGAGGTCAACTGGAAGGACGTCAGGGAACTGGTGGTCGGTGAGTGGTGGGAAGAGGGGGATAGAGACAGAGACAGAGACAGAGAGAGATCAACTGGAAGGACGTCAGGGAACTGGTGGTCGGTGAGTGGTGGGGAGAAGGGGATAGAGACAGAGACAGAGACAGACACAGACAGAGATCAACTGGAAGGACGTCAGGGAACTGGTGGTCGGTGAGTGGTGGGGAGAAGGGGATAGAGAGGGACAGAGACAGAGACAAAGACAGAGACAGACAGAGATCAACTGGAAGGACGTCAGGGAACTGGTGGTCGGTGAGTAGTGGGGAGAAGGGGATAGAGACAGAGACAGAGACAGGCAGAGATCAACTGGAAGGACGTCAGGGAACTGGTGGTCGGTGAGTGGTGGGGAGAAGGGGATAGAGACAGAGACAGACAGAGATCAACTGGAAGGACGTCAGGGAACTGGTGGTCGGTGAGTGGTGGGAAGAGGGGGATAGAGACAGAGACAGAGACAGACAGAGATCAACTGGAAGGACGTCAGGGAACTGGTGGTCGGTGAGTGGTGGGGAGAAGGGGATAGAGACAGAGACAGAGACAGACACAGACAGAGATCAACTGGAAGGACGTCAGGGAACTGGTGGTCGGTGAGTGGTGGGGAGAAGGGGATAGAGAGGGACAGAGACAGAGACAAAGACAGAGACAGACAGAGATCAACTGGAAGGACGTCAGGGAACTGGTGGTCGGTGAGTAGTGGGGAGAAGGGGATAGAGACAGAGACAGAGACAGACAGAGATCAACTGGAAGGGCGTCGGGGAACTGGTGGTCGGTGAGTGGTGGGGAGAAGGGGATAGAGAGGGACAGAGACAGAGACAAAGACAGAGACAGACAGAGATCAACTGGAAGGACGTCAGGGAACTGGTGGTCGGTGAGTAGTGGGGAGAAGGGGATAGAGACAGACTAGACAGAGACAGACAGAGATCAACTGGAAGGACGTCAGGGAACTGGTGGTCGGTGAGTGGTGGGGAGAAGGGGATAGAGACAGAGACAGACAGAGATCAACTGGAAGGACGTCAGGGAACTGGTGGTCGGTGAGTGGTGGGGAGAAGGGGATAGAGACAGAGACAGAGAGAGATCAACTGGAAGGACGTCAGGGAACTGGTGGTCGGTGATTGGTGGGGAGAAGGGGATAGAGACAGAGACAGACAGAGATCAACTGGAAGGACGTCAGGGAACTGGTGGTCGGTGAGTGGTGGGGAGAAGGGGATAGAGACAGAGACAGAGACAGATCAACTGGAAGGACGTCAGGGAACTGGTGGTCGGTGATTGGTGGGGAGAAGGGGATAGAGACAGAGACAGACAGAGATCAACTGGAAGGACGTCAGGGAACTGGTGGTCGGTGAGTGGTGGGGAGAAGGGGATAGAGATAGAGACAGAGACAGACAGAGATCAACTGGAAGGACGTCAGGGAACTGGTGGTCGGTGAGTGGTGGGGAGGGAGGGGATAGAGACAGAGACAGACAGAGGCAGGCAGAGGTAGAGAGTGCCATACAGACAGAGATAAACTGGAAAGACGTCAGAGAGCTGGTAGCTGCTGGTGGTAGTGGGGAGGGAGAGGCTCAGTGAGTAGGACTAGGAGACGGCTGGAACACCTAGAGTGGAGCCAGGCTGGCTAGCAGGGAGTTATGCGGGATAGAGCGAAGGATATTATGGCATTAGGGAAAAGGTTGTGTGTGATGAGTTGAAGTGCTCACTATAGACCTAGCATCTCTCGGGTTTCTCTCACCCCGTCCTATGGCCACCAATATACCCTCCCCTGACCCCCTCCCCGTGTGTGTGTGTGGTCCAGGCCGTATCCGCAACACGGTGGAGTTTGAAGAAGAGGACGAGAACGACACGAGCGTGCTGTCGCTGGGCCTGTTCCCCGGCGAGTACATCGAGTACGCAGGTCAGTCTGGTACAATGTGCACTGGGCGGTAGCGGGTAAAGGTCAGTTGTAAGGGTATATCGAGTACGCAGGCCAGTCTTGACTCCCGGGTACATCGAGTATAACGCAGGTCAATAGCTGGCATATACATACATGGAGTGCGTGTGACAACTGTGATGGCCCTGCCCGATAGGCTTACCACGACGATTTATTGTGTTGCTGTGGTGGCTTGTCGGAGAGACGACTGTTGCTCTAGTATCACATCAGGGTGTTTCGTCTTACTTGGGCTTCGTCCCCCGGTGGTTTGGAGCGTTACTCTGATGCTGCCGTTTTGTGTTATTTTCAACAAAAATATGAATAGTTTTCCTAGCTGCAGGGATCGATGTTTGGAGTGGTCAATGTCTATGAATTCGCGGGCATCTCAAAGTGTCAAGTCATTGGTTAATAATTACTATGTTGCTAACCAGTGTCGCAAAATTTATTGATTTGGGTGGGACAAGACATCCAAATGAAAATCTTACACTCTCACCTCCAGTTTTTAAGAGCAATTTTCCACTCGCAGTTTTACCGACAAAAGCATTTGCGTGCCTGACCGTTTTACATCCTACACTTTCCACTTTTGTATAGAAACCAGTGTTATTGATCTTTTTCCACTGTGTTTGGGCCTTATCTGTCCGGCGATTTTCCACTCTCAGCCTCCTTTTTGGAGAGATATTTTCCCTCCGACACCCAAGCTAACTTACAAGTTGGGGACACTGTTACTAACCGTTCATCTATAGGCAGAGAGCTATATTAGTCTTCGACGCAATATGTAAACCACTCCCTGAAGGTCGGTGACGTGTTGATGCACAGCTCCGTCGTGCAAATACACACATTGGATTGAATTTAACAACGTAAAAGTCCAGGACAGCGGCCCTTCCGTATGTGTATGTGTACTAGACCGCGCGTGGCTAACCGGGTGACCCCACCCGTCTGACCCGACCCCGCTGTCTGGCAGGCGACTCGCGGACCATCTTCCGGTTCGAGGCGGCCTGGGACTCGTCTCTGCACAACTCTGTGCTGCTGAACCGCGTGACGCCGTATGGAGAGGTGGTCTACATGACCATATCAGCCTACCTGGAGGTGAGGGCAGCCACGGCCGCAGGCAGGGAGCCGCAGGTGCAACTGGTACCCTAGGACAGCTTATATGTGGAGATATGGTTTTATTGCTGGGGATTTGTATTGTTCTGCATTTTATTATTGTTTTATAATGGCTGAGCGTGATTGATTTATGATAGATGCCTAGAAATTGAGCTTTTTGCAAAACATATATTTGGAGTTAGACTAGAGATCAGATGGCCAATGACCTCACTGCCGCCTTGCCGGTCTTTTGCGATTCCACATTGTAAATGTTGGTACATGCACGAAGTCGTCACTCCTAACTCCTGACTGTCCCCTCTCTATCAGGTGGCCAACTGCGCTCAGCCGGCCATCATCACCAAGAACCTGTGTATGACCATCTACGGTCGTGAGGCGCGCACGGCGCCGCGCACCTTCCGCCGGCTGTTCCTGGGCGGCCTGCGGACCAGCGACGCCAACCGGCTGACGGGCGTCTACGAGCTCAGCCTGCGCCGCGCCGCCGACGGCGCCGGTGAGCGGACTGGAGGGGAGCGGTGGGGTTTGAAGACAGGGAGGGAAGGGGAGAAACCGCATGAGACGGAGTGCGAAATGTCCGCAAGGGTCGAGAGAGGAAAGATCTTCGTAGGGCCAGGCCAGGTTTTCGGGGATGGAGGGTCTTGCTGCCTGAAACTTCTTTTATTGCTGAGATGTCCCGAAGGCCAAACTAATGCGAGGTCGTGTTTTCCAGGTTAGAAGGTATGCTGCTTCTGATTAGTGTTCCTATCTGGGAACCAACTACCACTATGCATAAGGACATGAGACTGTCAGACAGGAGGTCATGAAAAGACAATCTTCGTAAGACATAAACTTCTTTATTATCTTCACGGCAGTTATCGCTATTTGTTAACGGGAAATGTGTGCTGTAAATGCGTGCCAGCCGCCATCAGCGGTGACCTTTGCTGACGCACCCCCTCTTCATCCACAGGCGCCAGCCGTCGTCAGCGGCGCGTGCTCGACACGAGCGTGCAGTACGTGCGCGGCGAGGAGAACCTGGAGGGCTGGCGGCCGCGCGGCGACAGCCTGCTCTTCGAGCACCAGTGGGAGCTGGAGAAGCTGACACGGCTGCAGGAGGTCGGCAGGATCAGACACCTGCTGCTGCTGAGGGAGAAGCTCGGCCTCGACCGGCTGCCCTGTCTCGGACACGAGTTCAGCAAGTCCGAGAAGGTGGGTAGGCAGCGGACCAGACTGGCCGGGACTGCAGCTGTTGAGTTGTGTAGTTAGGTCAATAGAAGGAGCTTTGTTTTCAGTTAGCGAGTATTTTTATTTGAGATGTATTTGATATTGGAAGTTAGTGCAGGGTCGTAGACGCCCTATGACCGACAGTCCCGCTCCCTCTCCCCGTGTCAGGATCTGTATCAGACGACTGACTGCCACCCTCTCTCTGTCAGGACGTGTGTAACCAGGTGGCCAAGGCGAGCAGCGAAGGCCGGCTGACGTCTGTGACCGCCCCTCCGGCCCGCACCCCTCCCGAGGACGTGTACGAGCCCTGGCAGATGACGGAGCGGGAGCGGTACATCGCCTCCAAATACGTCGGACTCATACTGGGCCACAGCGTGCAGGTAGGCTGGGAAAGGGGCTGGTGGGGTGTCCCGCGCCACACTTCAGCGAGGAGACGGGATGGGGGCGGTCTACGTCTAACCGGCAGACGGACGGATGAGAACAATGAGGTGTTGATTGCTTAGACACAAGTTTTTGTTAGGGGCGTGTCGTTGACCGACCCGAGTCCAGAGTATATTATTGATAGTCCAGTGCGAAATATATAATGTTACGAACAATGAATAGTTACATATGCATATTGCCGGCCATATGATGGACTGCAGGATCTCGAGCTGCAGGCCGGCGGTATGTTGTAACTGTCAGGGCCAGCCGGGCGGTATGTGCCCTGTTTGTTGACGCTCTCTGGCTACGTGTCGGACTGGCCGCCGTCGCTAAGTGTCCCCGCTCCATGTTACAGACGCTGCCCAGCCACCCGCCGGTGACCTCGGTGGAGCCGCCGACCTCGCCGGTCGCCGGCGAGCTCCTCTCTCCAGACAAGCCGTGAGTGCTGCAGGCTGCTCAGGGGTCACGGGGTACGGACATAGCCACCGGTCGGGGCGATGTCTGGGGCGGTAATATCCAGTATGCACTGGTATTGGCACTGGCAGAGCCGGGTTAACTGGAGGCAAAACAACATAACTCGTTGAGAATTGATACATTTTTGCCGTCTCGCGTTTAAAGAGGAATTGATTGCGTGCACCGTGGCGGGATGCACACCCTGCGCAAACCCTCGGGCTTGTTGCAATTTTTATCGGTCGGCGCGAAGAATGATACTGGTCCGGTCTTAACTTCCCTTGGGTAATTACTTTGAAGTATTGGGTGCCTTTTTCCGTTTCGCTCGAGCTCAAGTTGTTCACTAGTAATGACCCTCTTTGCTTATTGCTAGCAAATGTCCAAAAATGTGTCGCGTGGATAATTATTTTTCAGCTTTCTGATATGGAAATTGTTAGTAGTATTCTCGCCGCAGTAATGTTGCATATTTTCTGACGACTTGTTAGAGATATTATTGATAGCGTATCGTCGGACATCTTTCCTGCTTGCCGACACCCCTACCTCCGTGTCTCCCTGCCAGGCTGTGGAGCGGGGAGCGGCCCAACACACTGGCCACCGACGGCCCGCTGCGCCGGCCCGCCGGCTCGCCGCTGCCCTCGCCCGGATCGCCGATGGTGCTGGCCGGTGCCGAGCGGCCGGCGGCGCCCCAGTTCTGCGCAGAGCTCGAGGAGATCCGCGTCTCGCCGGCCGTCAGCCGGCGCGGCCTGCTGCAGGTCTACGAGGAGCAGACGCAGACCTGGCTCAAACGCTGGCTGGTGAGGCGGCGCGGGGTGTGAGGAGGGTACAGGCCAGCACACAGCGACCGCTGGTCGGCCGGTTTCTGGATAGCATAACCTTAGTTCATTGCTTTAAAAACAACCACGGGGAACCCAAAAATGTTTTCAGAAATGCCCAGTGCACCTTGCAGTCTTCGTTAGTGATAAAAGAATTATGCATTGCAGCAATCGCAGCTCCCATTCACTTTTCAGGTTCTTCTGTGCAGCCCCTGCTACTTTGGCGTTCTGTGATGCTGTGGACGTACTAACCGACCCCTTTTCCCATGCGTCAGGTGGTGCGGCGGCCGTATGTGTTCCTGTTCCGTGACGCCAAGGACCCGGTGGAGCGCGGGGTCATCAACCTGGCCACGGCGCAGATCCAGTTCAGCGAGGACCAGCAGGACGACGTGCCCAACTCGTTCAGGTACGCAGCTGTCTTGCCGTCTCGTTCCTACTACGACGAAATACCATAGTGCTCTTTGTAGTGTTTGAAACGCCGTCTTGCAACATGCCTGAAGCGCGCAAGAGACGTGAGATGTGATTTGAGTACTCAAAACATCTTTTAAACAGTAATATGATTAGAGGATTCAAGAGTTCATGGTTGGCAGAAACTTAAAATATAATTGCAGAAGTTGGAGCTGTTGCTCAGTAATTCTTTTCAGCATAGTTTAAGATTCATGCCGGTGAAGTAGTTCCCACGTTCCGTGTACCGTCAGGGTGTCGACGCAGCATCGGCAGTACCTGCTGCAGGCGGTCGGCAAGGACCCTGTCCGGGAGCTGTACGAGTGGCTGTACGCCATGAACCCACTGCTGGCCGGGCAGATCAGGTCAGGGTGCTGGACAACTCTGATAGACATTAGGCTGGGACATCTGCATGAAGTGACTAAGTATTACCCGAGTGAAAGGCTGCACAACTTCTTCACTGACCATGCCGTGTTCCCGAGGTTGTGTTGCTTCCTGTGTGCTAGTAAGCCAGTAAATATAGATGCTTCTAATGTGCATGTCCGGTGAGCCAGTGAGCTTATTCACACTGTGGTTTTTTTCGCAGGTCCAAGCAGGGCCGCCGACGCCGGATCTCCGGCAGTCGTAACTCCATCCTGGACTCCCAATGAGACGAGCTCAGCGCCGGCGCCCTGCCCGAGTGCGCGGTCGCCTAGTGCGGCCCGCCGCCGGCCGTCTGGCGCGGCCCGCCGCCAGCCGCCGCTCCGTCTCACTCGCTTCGTCCGATCTCCCCCAGAGCTTTATTTGCCGGCTGACGCGGTGCGTGTCGGTCTCAGAAACTGGCGCCCAACGTGGGGCCGTCGTTTGGTTGTGTTTCGCTGTGTTTTGCGGTGTGGACGGCGGTCCAGGTGCTAATACGTGGCGCGGCGCTGAGCTCTGATATCTCCCTAGAGTATGGTAGTGCTGGCAGTGATGAAGATAGACAATACAATGAGGCTGGAACAGGGCCCTCGCTTAGGTCCTGTGCTATTGCCAACTATTCGAAGGCACGATCGACCCGACTCGTGTGATGCGAGACGCGGTTTGACCGCGGCGACTCTCGAGACTCTGAATGAATGTAGACTTCTAGACGCCTCTCTGCTAATGTGATCTGCTTAGTGAAACTTGGAAACTGCACTAGGTTAAATTAGCCTTGGTGAGATAGATGCGAGAGATGTGAACTATTCACTATGGTATCATGTGTACTTTTGAACAATATTTAACTGACTTATGTTAGTCAATGCCGAAGTATTTGAATATCTATATTGAAGTGGTAAAATGGACGAAACTAGTGTTATTTATAGCTTTAACTGTTGTTACGTTTTACGACCTTATGCGTTCAGGTTTTTGTCTATTTTATCATGTGAGCGTTTCGTTTTGATGCTTTTGTCCTACTACTTATGCGTTATGATGGCTTATCCATAAGGTAGTGCTGGTCAATAGCTTATTCAAACAGGCGTATTATCGCTGTCTTTCAGTTGCACCCTGGTCTTGAAGCAATCGTTTTACACGAGCATGCAGTGCGGAGGTCTCTGGGGTGACTACCAGAGCTGGGCCTGTTCAGGCCGGAATAGGGTCCGGATGAGGGCGGTGTCCGCCCACCCGGAGCGCGCGGGACCGCGGGGCTTACGCTCTGTCCTCGGTGTATGTCATTGTTGCCGATCCGGCGGCGGCAATCCCTGCTGGAATACACGGCTTCTCGACGTGACCTGTGAGCTCAGAATGGGGCAGAGAGGGAGAGGTTGCGGCGGTAGGTCGGGGTAGGTCGGAGCGGGTGACTGCTGCGCAGCGGAATTACCAAGGTGCGGGTCGTGGCGGAACGCACTCTCGTGAGCGATCTCGACTTCTCCATCTGGACGGGGCGAACCTTGTTTTGATGCAGACAAGCCATCATTATTCACGGATTTGATTATTCCTTTAATATTGCTAAAATTCAGAAGTTGTGAGCCATAGGTTACAACGTTTTCAGTTCAATTGAGATGACTTTTTTACCAAATGATTATCGCCGATTACGCCACACCTTCACCAATGACTGACCATATATGCCGCCACGGTTTTAATTGGATTTTCGTCACTCGTGCATGGCGCAAGTGATGCGTGTTTATGCATGCATTGACCCATGGCATGCGTTTAGTAATGCGGTATAAATGGCTAAAACACCGTTTCTGGCGATTGGCGACTGTCATGCAACGAAACTGGACATAAATTCAACGATGCATATATTATTCTCATTGTATAGGGTTGTACTAAAGATATGTTCTTTATGCACTATACAGTATAAAGGCATATACAATATCAAATATACAGGTGCACGGAATAAGGGCGCACTACTGATAAGTATGTAGTTGCGTATGTACATGGCACATACGGATCGTTCCATCAGTACATCTCGTAAGTCCTTCGGCCAGGTCATCAGCTTCTAGTCGACACACGATTCCCCACAGTCATGGCACAGTGTACACACGCCAAGCGCACGTCAAGGTAAATGGTACACACTGGTGAATACAGTTACACTTATCAACATACATTCAGCTGTCATAAAACAGGGTCAAGCCTCGCCTCGGTCGCCATCTCTGGTTTCCCTTCAAAACGTGAATAACCATCGACTGGTGTGGTTCAAATGCACACCGCTTTATCTCGTCCTCCGGTCTCGGTCGTCACCTACAGCTCAGAGTGGCTCAGCCTGCAGTCGCCGCCGTCCCGTCCCTGCCCGTGCCCGGCCGCCGGGCCACCCGGCCCCTCCCAGGGCCGCGCGAACCGTGTGGGCTCGCGCAGCGCGGCGCCGGCGGCGTTCACCACAAACACGGCGGCGGCGAGCGCGCGGTGCACGCGCCGCCACAGCTCGGCCTGGTGCGGCTGGAGGCGCGCCGCCGCCAGCGTCTCGGCCACGTCCGGGAACAGCAGGCCGTTGTACTCGTGGTCGGGATCGGTGCCGAACACGGCGTTACTGCGCGGACGGCGGGGCGTCAGACACCGGGAGCAGGGCCGGCTCAGAGACAGCGTGAGTAAATTGGGGAGCAGGGGCCACAGTGGGAGGGAAGAGGTCCCGAGAACTATGTTTATGGGTGTTTTGAACTATTGAGCAAATGGTTACATAATACACATGCATCATATAAAACACGTAATCGTATTTCATAGCTGCGAACGGAACTTACATTCCATTTAATTAGCTGTGCATGTGTTGTGTGAAAGAGATGGTATGGCGCAATGTAGAACGTAGAATGGTGAGGTTTGTGAGAGTCTGTGGTTAGGCTGTGGTGTATTTGTCTCCCTATGATAAGGGCATGAAGGTAAAATTGTTTCAGATATTGCGTATAAGTGCAGTTTGCTTTCGTCTGAGGTTTTTATGTCGAATGCGTTAATTCAGGTCAATGCACAGGGCCTCGCCTCATCAATCACACAAGTGGTGCATTTCATGCAAAGGATGTGAGGAAACAAAACTTATCAAAGCTGACGATGGCGCCGAAGGAATGTCGAAAAAATTCAGGATTTGTGTCAGCCACAGAGCTTCAATTACCATACACTCCGATAACAAAATCTTTTTTCCTTTTCTTCAACGTTCCATTTATTGACAGCCGCTAAAACTACTTACTATAAAATTAGTCACTCCTTGCATAGGTCATTTCCGCTCAATATCCTGTTCTACAGCAGGACCCCCCCCCCCCCCCCCAACAGAGTGATGTGACTTACCGATTCTGGTCGTCCACCAACAGCCCGTTGGGATCCACAAACGATCGCTCCACCAGTACCATCTGGTCATTCAGCTGTCGCATGTGGAGGTCGCTGAAAGACGAGACGCTTCTGTTAGCTCTTATCATCTATGCACGGCTTCCACTCTGGGTTAGATAGGTAAATTGGGTAAATGTGTGTTGCGCAAACAGGATGTAAAATTTATCGTCCCCTGTATGTCTCGCATAACAGCATTCCTTGGCTCGCGGAGAACTGCGATGGCTCTCGGTCACCTATTGACATTGAGGAGCGTGTATAACAATGTGTCAACTACTCAACATAATGCACATGAGGAAGGACTTTGATGGCGAAGAACGTTCTGGTCACTGACCTCAGAGGTTCTCCCGAGTGTGCGACGTTGTGGAATTGTTCGGCAGCCTCCTCGTACGCCGCTACCGCCCGCTCCAGACCGGCTGAGAGTAACGCGAGACTGTTAGTTGGCATGCTCAGGTGCTGTATTCGATGGGCACAAGCACGTAGACGCCAGCTGCACACACGGACCACACAAACGTACACACAGGAATGTCACACAAAACTGAATGGCTATCACTTAGCTTTGGTGTCCCTGGCTGAAATACCAGTAGGAGCCACACAAATGCTTAGTAAACTTCTACCCGTAACAATCCCAAGAAATATTATCTAGAACAGCTAACCACGATGATTTAGTTACCCGAATATCCATAACCAGTGTCCAGCCGGCAGCCAGTGCCCTCAGCTGCTGCTCCTACTCACCCAGTGAGACATTGTATGCCTTCATGAAGTCGCCGTGTGCTGCAGTGAGCTGGTCCAGTCCAAGCCGCAGCGGTTTCCTCACATCCCTCACGTCCAGCGGCAGGAGCGGCCGGTCGGCGAGGAGCAGCCCGACCACCGCCCACAGCCGACCCAGCGCCAGGTGGTAGGCGAACGTCGGGTCCAGGTGCTGCATCGCCTCGTACGTCTCGAACGGCGTGTGGTACAGCGGAAAGTCCACCCAGTTCCACCGGTCCTGGAGAAAGAAAAAAACTGCATGGTACAGCGGAAAGTCCACCCAGTTCCACCGGTCCTGGGGACAGAGACCGTGTGGTACAGCGGAAAGTACACCCAGTTCCACCGGTCCTGGGGACAGAGACCGTGTGGTACAGCGGAAAGTACACCCAGTTCCACCGGTCCTGGGGATAGAGACCGTGTGGTACAGCGGAAAGTCCACCCAGTTCCACCGGTCCTGGGGACAGAGACCGTGTGGTACAGCGGAAAGTACACCCAGTTCCACCGGTCCTGGGGACAGAGACCGTGTGGTACAGCGGAAAGTACACCCAGTTCCACCGGTCCTGGGGACAGAGACCGTGTGGTACAGCGGAAAGTACACCCAGTTCCACCGGTCCTGGGGACAGAGACCGTGTGGTACAGCGGAAAGTCCACCCAGTTCCAGCGGTCCTGGGGAGAGAGACCGTGTGGTACAGCGGAAAGTACACCTAGTTCCAGCGGTCCTGGGGAGAGAGACCGTGTGGTACAGCGGAAAGTCCACCCAGTTCCACCGGTCCTGGGGACAGATACCGTGTGGTACAGCGGAAAGTACACCTAGTTCCACCGGTCCTGGGGACAGAGACCGTGTGGTACAGCGGAAAGTACACCCAGTTCCACCGGTCCTGGGGATAGAGACCGTGTGGTACAGCGGAAAGTACACCCAGTTCCACCGGTCCTGGGGATAGAGACCATGTGGTACAGCGGAAAGTACACCCAGTTCCACCGGTCCTGGGGATAGAGACCGTGTGGTACAGCGGAAAGTACACCCAGTTCCACCGGTCCTGGGGATAGAGACCGTGTGGTACAGCGGAAAGTCCACCCAGTTCCACCGGTCCTGGGGATAGAGACCGTGTGGTACAGCGGAAAGTCCACCCAGTTCCACCGGTCCTGGGGATAGAGACCGTGTGGTACAGCGGAAAGTACACCCAGTTCCACCGGTCCTGGGGATAGAGACCGTGTGGTACAGCGGAAAGTACACCCAGTTCCACCGGTCCTGGGGATAGAGACCATGTGGTACAGCGGAAAGTACACCCAGTTCCACCGGTCCTGGGGATAGAGACCGTGTGGTACAGCGGAAAGTCCACCCAGTTCCACCGGTCCTGGAGACAGATACCGTGTGGTACAGCGGAAAGTCCACCCAGGTCCATCGGTCCTGGGGACAGAGACCGTGTGGTACAGCGGAAAGTCGACCCGGTTCCATCGGTCCTGGGAAGAGAGGTGTGCGTTCAATGAACTGACGTTTGCGTCTTGGGACAGCTCTCGCGCTCCTTAGAAGAGGGAGTAGGTATATTTGGGCAAAGTTCGGGAAGCTCGGAGATTGCGTAGAGGCTAGGCCATGGATGGATTTAGGAATGTTCTGAAGATCTCTAATTCGCTTTGTCCATAATCTACTCGGACGGAGGCGAAGCTAGATGGAGCAGGTACTCACGTAATCGATTTCCCACATCATGTAGACGATAGGAGTGCCGAGCAGCTGGTAGAAGGACCAGTGTTCGCTCGGCGATCCCAGGTTATAGCTGAACAGGTCGCCCTTCTCGCGGCTGCGCCAGTGGTCGTACAGCGAGGAGAAACCGAGAGACGGATCCGGCGCCGCCACCTGATACAGAGGACAGACGGACGGACAGTGAATACACGCATGGCAATAACACGACAACGACCACTCCTGAACTGTATGTGGCGGGATATTTGGAGCTCGACTCGTCAGCCGCTAGACATGCAACTTGAAAGCTTCATCAGTGAAAGAATAGGGTAAATAGGCTGTGCTTGAGCCACCAGTTGACTGATAGAGTATGATAGGCTGTGTTGCTTAGTCTTGGGTCAAGAAAAGGCCTCGAGTATTAAGGCAAGACCTGCGCCTGCCGCCTGTGAGGATCGATCTCACGACCCCTGGTTTACAAGACCAGTGCTCTGCCACTGAGTTAAGGCGGCTGCTGGCCACCCAAAATACAGGTATATGAGCGAAAATACATTGAGTCCTTAACAGCTCCACCACGCCGTCCCACTCACCAACCTATCTAAATACGTCTGCTGTATGGCCCCCATCACGACTGAGCGACCCCACAGCGTACCCCTGACAGACGGGAACTGAGACTGAGTCAAGACCGCCCGACTCCACCGAGGGAAGATCACTCCCGAGTCCCGTGTCTCGACTCGAGCCCTTCCTTTCTGCCCCCCCCCCCCCTCCCCTGGAGCTGTGACACAACTGGCGGCGGCCGCGCGGTGGTCACCTGTTTGGCGGCCTCGGCGGTGACGTTCTGCAGCAGCGGCGTGGCCACCACGAACAGGTTGTACGTGTAGATGATGGCCAGGTCGACGTTCAGGTAGGCCACCGTGCGTCCGCCGATCAGCGTGATGAACTCCTCGACCAGCTCGGTGGCGCCATAGTAGCCGAACTCGCCGCTGCCCCAGCTGGCAAACACCAGCGTCCGGCGCGGACGCCAACCTGCGGCGTAAGAGGGCGGCGTCAGACGGCCGAGAGAGACATCGTTGAACGGTACAGGGGCCTGGAATGCTCGAAAAAACGCGCATTAGTGAAATACTTCAGCAGTATTCAAAATATTGTTATAACCACAAGGCAGGAGGCATTGTAATTCAAGCAGCCTCCCCCCCTCCCAACGATCGAAATTGCCCGATGACGCTGCAGCTTAGTTCTCTCTCAGAGCTCACGTACACTCGAGGGCAGATTGATGTTCCACCACTCCCTACCTATCGGGCTCCCTTGGCTCAGCACTGGCTGCTGCCAGTCTTGCCTGCTCTCAGCACTGGTCAGCACTGCCTGCCAGTGCCAGTGCTGCCAGTGCTGCCATTGGCAGCAGCCAGTGTTGAGCCATGGGAGCCCGATGGGTAGGGAGTGGTGGAACATCAATCTGCCCCCGAGTGTACCTACACCAAACCATTTACGTTCGTCGTCATTACGGGTTGCTAGCCGCTCTCACCCACCAGCCAGCCCGTGACACTCACCGTTCTGTTTGAGCAGGCTGAAGGCGCGCACCATTTCCATCATGGTGGCCGTGCCCGAGCACGGGTCCAGAGAGCCGTACGACCAGGCGTCCCGATGATTACCTGGCAACGGGCAACGACGTTATTCAGCTAAACAGAATAATACTCGGCACTCATAATGCAATCAAACCGAACAGCCTAGAGACAAAAGAATCAGTGGAGCACAGCGTTTTTTTTTTAGCACAGTATAGTCTCAGCTGAGAAGAAAATGAGGAATGGCGCTCAGTGAGTAGCTTAAAGTAGCTTCGACCATTACGATAATTAAACGGAAAGTTTATCGGTTTATCGGAAAGTTTATCGGAATCTCACCGAGGACGACGTATCGGTCTGGCTCGACGCTGCCGCGGATGAAGCCCAGCGTGTTGTAGGTGGGCATCACCCGCTCCATGTTGTTGACGAACAGACGGACTGACCTGAAACACTGACGTAGTCAGACTCGGTGGCGGGCGTAAATCTTCATCCGTTAGGTTAGATTACGTTGAGGTACCAAATGAACTAAATAGATGTCAATAGTGATGCGAAACGGACTTGCAACGACGCAACAAAGCGAGATACCGCAGACATATTGCACGACGCACAATGTGACGATAGACCATAGCTTACTTATATCAAAACATAAATAACTCAACACTGACACTGACTGACACTGACTGATCAAAACATAAATAACCCAACACTGACTGATCCTATCAGACACATCGACCCAGCAATGTGATCCAGGCGCAATGACAGAATCAAAGGCATGTGCCCGTTCGATGAAACATGCAAAAGATAGAAAGTAAGCTTTTCTTCACAATCCCCACAGTTGGCTGTGTGACAGTCCCAGCCTCCCCTCACCAGTCTGGTCTGGCAACTTACGGTCCTTGTACTCTCCCCTCACCAGTTGGACTAGTAACGGTCCCATTACGTCAGTCGGACCGGGCTCTAGCTGCGGCCCCAGCCTCCCCTCACCAGTCAGGTCGAGCTAGTTGCGGTCCCAGCCGGTAGGTGGTGCGCAGAGCGCCGCGCCAGGCCGCCGGCGCCTCGGGGCCTCCCAGGTTACTGAGCAGCTTGTGCGCGTCCCTGGCGCTCAGAGTGTGACACGGTCCCAGAGGCAGGTTGGCCGGAGGTCGCGACCGGTCACGGTAGGCGTCCTCTGCGGCGAAAGGGTGCGGTCAGCGTCGGGAGCGGCGGTAAGGTCAGCATCGCTGGCCGGGAGTGGTCTGATACGGTTAAAAACATGAGGGTCTCGCCTTTAAAGGTATACAGTGGAGCTGCCAGTGATAGGTACCGGTTCATCGAGCTAACGTCAACACCAATAATCGTGGACCTTTCATCATATGGTCTAGCTCAATTACTCTATAATTTTTGCCAAATACGTCCATTATCATTCCTAGGTATTAGCCTATCATCATGTTTGACAAACGGTAGAACTGTAATTTTCACATTTGGCCAGGTATTTGTCGGTGAGTATTTACCTGTGGCCGGGTATCAGTAGGAGAGCGGACTAGGCGGAGTTTACGTTTACGTCCTGTGGCCGGGTATCCGTAGGTATTTACTATTTACCTGTGGCCGGGTATCCGCAGGTATTTACTATTTACCTGTGGCCAGGTATCCGTAGGTGAGCTGGTGATTTACCTGTGACCGGGTATCCGTAGGTGAGCTGGTGATTTACCTGTGGCCGGGTATCCGTAGGTGAGCGGGTCGCCGTCGCGCCAGGTGACGGTGCCCCGCTGAATTCCCGAGTCGGGCAGCCAGAACGAGCCCGGGTACGCGTCACTGACGTTGGCCGGGTTACCGTAGTCGGCAGGGTCACTGGTGGTACGAGAACACAGTTATAGGGCACTGAACAGATCCCAAAACACAAACACCAGAGCGGTAGCAGCGCGCTGTTCGAACGGAACTGGACTGGTGGACAGTGGACACTACTTATTACAGATAGACTAGGCGGTTTTATGTAGGTTTGAACATAATAAAAACAAAAACACTCACATTAAGTTCATCCGACCACATTATGCCACAACAGCGCCTATAGAAACCTAGCATTCAATTCAATCCATCTTCAGCACTTCTTCACACAACGATGCGAGCCACACCCAGCCGTTAGGTACGCATGCCGCACACGGCTACTCACGAGTAGAGTATGGCGCCGATGGCCCCCTCCTCCTGGGCGTTTTTGACCTTGTTGCCCCTGAACATGGCCCCGTAGCGCATGATGACCAGCCGGCCGCGGACCGAGACGCCCAGATGACGCAGCAGCTGGAAGTCCTCGCGCCGACCGTAGTTGGCATACACCAGCTCACTCTGGAGGCCGAGGGCACGGGGGACGATAGAAAAATATCCGAAAATAATACAGAGATGGCGAACACCGGCGGAAAATGTCATTTATAGACAAGCGAAGTTGTATTTGAGTAATTAAGAAACAAAACCAGCTGAGTGGAATCACATTCAAGCGAGTTACGTCGACGGCTGAAAAATAGTATTTATAAAACAAGAGGCAGCGGATCTCAGCTGGAAGAGTTCCGCTGGTCAGCCCAGCTCGCACGGTGGTCTACAAATCACCTAGTTTCTACGTCACTCTCGACTCTGCGACACGTACCGAGCGTATGTCTCCGGAGGGACAGAAGGCCAGGTAGGCGGGCAGCTCATCTCCCTCCTGCCACTCTGTCCCCTCCTCCGAGAGAGCCGAGGTGAACTTCACGTTACCGCCTCCGTCCAGCAGATACACCTGAGAGCACACACGGACAGGTGAACGTGACAAATCATCGGAATGTCGAACAGGAACCAAAGGTGAGTGTGTAGCCACTGGGACATGGGGTCAAGAATGGAAACTGATTGAATCGATTGCGCAAAGTCAGTGAAGTTACGTGCGTCACCAACAGAGGGTCACACAAGTCAGCTCCTTCTCGTCCTGAGCACAAGCTCGCTGGCGTAACGTCAGATTCAATTTACCTTCCTCAATTCCAGCTCCCAGCCCAACCCTCTCAAACAATTTACTGACCCTGCTCGGCTCGGTGGTGTTGGGATGCGACAGCAGCACCTCGTAGCGATTCAGGATGACGTCGTCCAGCTGCTGGTCTCGCCAGGTGTCCCGGATCTGCTCGGCCTGGCTCAGGTCGGCCGGCGTGCCGCCCACGTGCGTCGAGGCGGTGCACTCCCTGTGGTGGGGACAGACGGTGGGGACAGGCTGACACGAAGGGCACACTCGGTGGCTCAAAGGGCGACACAGGCACAGACGGCGGGGACAGACTATTACCGGGGTGACACATATAGTGGAGACAGAGTGCCGAGGCGGGCACACACGGTGGATACTGAAGACATGCTCCCAGGAGCGGGTCTGAGGTGCACAGGACGAACACCGGACCCGGAGTTCAAGGTATGGGTCGGGGAACATTGGACCCACACTACTGGTGACCCAGATATGTCGTCAGAGAAAACTGAGTCTGGACCCAGAACACCGGTCAGGTCTGGGCCAGGGATCACTTGGCCCGAGGTAGTTTGGTAGTCCAGGCGAGTTTGTGTCAGGTAACACAGGACCCAGAACACTCTGAGCGGGTTTGCGTCAGGGAACACTGGGCCCTGAGGGCTCTGGGTGACTTTGGGTCAGGTAGCACCGGGCCCGAAACGCTCTGGGGCTCTGGGCACTGTTCAGGTCAGGGCATTGTTTGTCCGGTTCGGGTCACGCTCCGAGGACGGTTCGGAAGTTTATGGTTATGCCAATGCCAGTATTGGCTGCATACTTCTTGCGAGAGCCTATTGCCCATAGTTTTCACCACCTTCACGCACAAATCGTATCGGTGGTTACTCCTAGCAGTGACCAGTAAGCGGATGAAATTCCGTCGTTTACATATTACATATGGGGCACACTAATGGGAAGGGACGATGTTTTTGCTTTAGGTGGTTCTCAAATAGAGCCTAGAATATGCATCATTCGACGAAGTAGCACCTAAGTCGAGCATAAATCCGCGTACAATAAGACAAAATGCAGAGAAGCTATAAGCAACTCACACACTTCACACTGCACCTTGTATTTGCGCGCGCAAACACGAGCATATTTTTAATTATTTCTGGTTAGTTCGTTTGGTTTTCATGTGTTTATTTGTTTCTGATTGTAATAAGGATCGTGCCAAAGTTAGATAATTGTCCGTTTGAGCATGTGTGCTTGTGAGAAAGGAAGTATTGCACGTTGGGTAGATTATCGTTCTGTTCAAAATTGATTTGGATCGTGCCAGGTCCCATGCCACAGCACAGCGAAAGTCGTCCCAAATGCATGTTGCGGCATGGTTATATCCTCACCGGGATATGGTACCGATTTTCCCAATTTACTGTATTCATATGCAATGTTGCGAGAGTCAGTCCCACAAATGTGACCTGATTTCCAGCATGGTGGTACTGGAAGAACGCCTCATCATGAGACGTTCTTCATAAGGGCCTCATTCCATGAGGCCCTCATGGAATAAAGTGGGAAGTTCAGTGTAATCGAAGCAGTGTACGACTTCCCTGTGTGCGGCACACGCGGCACGCGGCTCACGACAAGCACAACACTACAACTTGTGTAGGCAATGCTAAGCAGGTGATCCATAATGGGTGGTTGATTTCCTCATTGATGTTTAGGCGGCATAGTTAGTTGTGGTACCAAAAAGACCCCAATCTGGCCGTAGTCGTGCGATTCACACCCAGAATCTATCGGTGGTGCAATGCTTCGAGGAGAAAAAAACTCGAATGTTATGTGTCGGTCGCTGATCGAACGAAGATCAGTCATAACTGATTCGAATCTCGGAACTTGTTCAGTGAGCAGTGGCTTCAGTTGCTCGGAATGGAACGAAAAGCAGTGATATGTTATTGTAGTTCTGTTTTATTGGTGATAAGTGATAACATGAAATTATCAACAGCTAGATTAATATGCATGGTCGAAACACACAACAACACTCCAACTTTTGCAGCAGGGTTAGGCAATGCGTAGTAGGTGATATATTAATGGGTGTTGATTTCCTCATTGATGTTTAGGCGGCATAGTTAGTTGTGGTACCAAAAAGACCTCAATCTGGCCGTAGTCGTGCGATTCACACCCAGAATCTATCGGTGGTGCAATGCTTAAAGGAGAAAAAAACTCGAATGTTGTGTGTCGGTCGCTGATCGAACGAAGATCAGTCATAACTAATTAGAATCTCGGAGCTTGTTCAGCGGGTAGTAGATTCAGTTGCTCGGAATGGAACGAGAAGCAGTGATATGTTATTGCAGTTCTGTTTTATTGGTGATAAGTGATAACATTAAACATCATTAAATCATAAAAAATGTCTAGAAACTATGCATAATCAAAAACATAAACGTATAATCCCCACATAACTACGACCCCACAAATCACGGAGCTACCACCACTCAGTGGAATTTGGTACAAGAGTATCCCCAGCCTACCGAGCGGGCTGCGCCAGTTACGAACAGTCAGCTCAGCCACCGCTAACAGTACCTGAGGTTCTTGCCGATCCGGCCCGCCTCCATGAGGTCATGTAGTTGTTTGGTTGTTTGTTCAATGGTGTCATGGCCATAGTTCGAGGACTGACGGTCACTTGAGGTAGGCTCTCCACCGTTGAATAAAGCGTCCGCTAACGGCAGAACCTGCGAACAGACGAGGGAATGGGCGGGTGAGGTAGGGTGTGCGACCCACTGACAACAGTACAGACGCGCAATGCTCCATTTTACATTCGTTTATCTGGGCAGATTACCGGCCTACCAAACGACTGAAGTCACAAGTAACAGCAATCAGTTCACGGCTGTATCTCGGCTGTATCGCATTAACTGGATATACACATATTGAAACACCTGGACCTAATAAGCTGAATTATCATAAGACTTAGCCTCCCGAGTCAATAACGCATGATCGTCGAGGGACACGCTCCCGCCTCCCCGGTACCCATATGTGGTAAACCTGTGATGGTCAGTCCGCCAACTCACACTGGTCACTGCGTGAGGTCCATACCCGCCTATCAGTCTCGTACCCACCTGGAACAGTCCTGAGGCCCGCTAAGCCACCCTGTCTCACCACACCTGCCTAGAAAGTCCAAGAATATCAGTCCGACACCTACCTGAAGCAGTCCTCCGATGATCAGTCCGCCCAGCCACACTGCTCGAGGTCTGGCCATGTGGAGACGGTAACGGGGATACAGCAGCAAAGGCACAGTGGCAGCAGCAGCAGTAGCAGCGGCGACAGCGGCAGCAGCGACAGCAGCAACGGCAGCAGCAGCAGCAGCACCACGCCAGAAGCAGCAGCAGCGGCGGCGGCAGCGACGGCGGGGAGCGTGTCGGGTGCGCTCCTCCGGCAGCGCCGTGCCTCCGACTGCGGCGCCGCTCCGGCCGGCGACGCCTAAATATCGCCGCTGACAGACCGGAGACACGTGACCTGACGACATGGATGTCGCCGGCGGCCGCAGACCTGCAGCAGACGGACAGGAGCGTGAGGTAAGACAACAGACAGGGAGGGTGCAGACAGCAGACATACAGGGGTCAGACAGGGGGACAACGGACAACATACACACAGGGAACAAACAACAGACAGGCGTGAACCAGACACCCGACAGGTGCTGAACACAATAACTCGTAAATATTCTTTTCACGCTATCGCCCTACCCGATGAACAATGAGATATAAACGGATACTTGGAGCACAAAATTATTATCAACTCGACACATGCAATAATATAGGTAGATAAGGGCCCTTCTAACAAGAGACACCAATCGAGCACAGCCGGTATCACGACAGAAATATTCACTGAGCACATGGTACAGAATCACTAACCTGCTGGATATCCAGAACTTCACAGTCATCCTGAATCCTGACTGAATTGTCCTGGGGACCTCCCCTTCGGCGCGGATACAGCAGTCTTACAGGATAGTACCCAGACTGAACAGCAGCTGTCCTTCCCAGTTAGTAATTCCCCATGACCAGCAACGACACCCGCAACAGGAATTCATTACCATTTATTGGTGGCAACAAATTACAAAACCGTGAAAGTGAAGGCAACAGGCAGTTCTTATTGAATAAAGGGAAACCAAGGCAGAAGTGAGTGACTAAAGACAATATACAAAAGGAAGCAAAATTACAAAATTGTACATCATACGAATAACAACGATTTATGATGCGGTTTCCGAAGTAAGCCCAAAATACAGCGCCATGTTTGCCAACAATCATTACATGCAGAGCGGAAGACAAATCCAATTTGACATCCATAAGTGGATCCTAGCGCTCTGCCGTTCAGGTACTCCGACTGGCAGATAAAGGCGCCGAAACTGCCACTTTGCATGCAACTTTTCGCCAGATTGAAGGGGACACTCACGACGAATCAAGATTGACGAAAATGGCAACAGCGAACTTCTATACATTCCTAGGAAAATATATAAAAGGAATACAAGTAACCAAATGTTTGGCTATGATCAAACAATTGGCCGATTTACTTAAGTTGCCACTTTGGCACTTATAAACCGATTTTTAAGCCGATGGTGAACAAAGAACCATTCGTACAAACGCCACTCATACGGTTCTTACAAAGATTTAAGATAGTATAAAAAACAGGCATATCAGCGCCTCCATACAACAACATGTAACACTGCCTATCAAAGTCACACCGGTTACACAACCGTACGGTTATCACAGCCGTATCACCTACATATCGGCCACCACACGCCATCCTACCATCGGCCCCGGATACCGGACACGATCCACGGACTGGCACGCGCGCCGCTATCTCCACTGGGGCAGTTCCCCGACTGAGACTGAGGCTGCTCGGACTGGCGCTCAGTCGCTGTCGCTGCTCTCGGAGAGCCCCCCGGCGCGGGGCGCGGCCGGAGCTCGGCGGACCGGCGCCTGCCGCCGGCCCCCCGCTCGCTGTCCGCGGCGCCGGCCGCCGGCCCGCAGCAGCTCGGCAGCCTGCCGCCGCGCCTCCGCCTGGCGGCGCTCGGATAGGAGCCGCTGCGGGGCCGGCTCGGCGGCGGCCGGCGCGGGCAGCACGGGCAGCGGCCGGTCCGGCGCCGCCGCCGCCTGCCGCAGACGGTCGGCGGCCGACTCACGCCGACCCGACGCCTGTGATGCTGGAGGACGGCGTCCGGCGGCTGCCGGAGCGCTGGCTGCCCCCGAGGTACTGCGGGGTGGACGGGCGGCGCTGCCCGGCGTACGAACGGACTTTAATTCAGATGCCGATGTCCCTGCAGCTCCACCAGCGTTAGATAGCGCGGCGGCTGGCTGCTGGGCTCCAGTGTCCGCCGACGCGGCTGCCGGTGGCACTGCCGCCGTTTCTGTTAGCGGCTGAGCCGAGACATCACCGGCCCCCGTTCCCTGTGCCGCGCTCCCCTCCGCCGTTTTCTTCCCCGACTCCTGTCCAGTCTGACCTCCCTCACTGTCTCCAGCCGTCGCCGCTCCGTCCGGCTTCCGGTCCGGCGCCGCCAGTACCTCAGAGAAGCTCTCCTCCCTGCGCGCGGCCGGATCGCGGCAGGACCGACCCCGCCCGGCCGACAGCGGCGGCAGGCCGAGCCGGCGCCGGAGCTGCGCCTCCCGCTCCAGTCTCAGTCGCGGGTTGTGTTTCAGCAGTCCTTCCATCATCTGTGCGCGCACTTGGCGTGTGGAGGGTTTCTGGGCGGCCGGCCGCGCCGCCGGCGGGTTCTCGTGCTGGATCTGGGAGCGGATGAGGTTGGCGCGGTCCCGCAGACGCCGGACTAGCAGCACACGCTCCCGGGCCACCGGGTCCAGAGAGGAGAGTTCGCCGGACACCGGTGCAGAGCGGGACGCCGCAGGGCTCGACCGAGAGGTGGCCGGGGCGGACGGCGCGGCGGCGGAGGACGGGCCCGGCTCATCAGCTGAGAACGAAACCGGTTTCCTGGGGCGAGCACGACCTCTGCCGCGGCCGCCGGTGGCGCCCCGACCTCGGGCGCCCCTGCTGGCCGACCCACGAGGCACAGCGCGCGGCCTGGGCACAACGTCCGGCAGCTGGGCCGACTCTACCGTGGACTCTACTCCACTTGGCTCTTCAAATGCCTCTCCATCGCCGAGGCCATCCGCACCATTCATACCATCCCATTCATCCATCGGCTCCGTAAACGCGTCACCCGCGCCGTCATCATCACCAGCATCATCCAGCGGCTCCTCGACCGCTGCCAGCAGCTCATCCAGACCGTCATCCAGGAGAGCGTCTGGATCCGCCGCCGCTCCCGGCTCCGGGCCGCTCGGCTCCGCTCCACGTGAAGGCGGGGACGGCGGGTCGTCACCGCGGACTCTGCGGACCGCCTCCTGCAGCCGTTTGGAGCCCTCGGTGGGCGCGTCCCGGCGATAGGCGGCCGTGAAGAACGCGTCCAGGCGCCGCTGGCCCTGCGGCAGACGGAGAACAGGCGGTGAACTGACGGTAATGGTGAAGAGCTATGTGTGAAAACACGTTTGTGGGGACTGGAAGCGACGGGTAGACGGCTCAGAGACTGCTACTGTGAAAGCTACGATGCGATGCAGATGTGATTTAGGGGTTCGACGGCTAGTTGGATATGGGTAAAAGGTTCGGTACAGAATGCGAGAACTATGCTAATGAGTTATATCACACTATCGCTGCCCGCCTAAAGATGCAAGAGTACTGCTTGTCGATGGATGCAGTCACCTCCTATCCGGTCAGTACAGTACGGCACGTGGGGCAATAAGAGCGCGCCACCATACGACCGGCGTGCTGGAGATCACCGGCGGTACGGAGTACGGAGTACGATACCGGCGGCATGGCACCGGGGGTGACTAAGGCAGGTGTCACGGCGGGTCGTTAGTGATAACTCTATCACAGCGGAGGCAGGTAATGTGCTGATGGCGAGCGGTCGGCAGAGCTGTGACGGACGCCGGAAATAGTAACAGATAGGCCAGGCGGACGGCGGCATGCACATAATAAATGGCGTGCCACGAGCACGAGCCACTGATATATCATATCTACGATTTTTTTTTTAGTGCGAGACTTCTTGTCAAAACACTCAATAATCCAGGTCGCATAATTTAGGTAGTGGAAAGCAATAACCGATTGCGTTAGGGTGCTATGCACAACTCTACGGGCGAAGACTCGGATGATTTCGGCGAGGGTGTACCAAGCCACTGGGATGGTGCACACAGTTGTGCGTGATTCTGTCGGGCACGCAAGGAATGAGCTAAGCAACTGAGACTCCAGCTCGTAGCAATTCAGCGAGAGTAGCTGTCCATCAAATCCGACCTCGATCGGATCGCGGCCACCACATCCGATAAGAGCTCTGCTGGGATTGCCGCATTGAGAGCTGATATTTCACAGACTAACCAGAAGCTTGAGGTGTGTCAAATGAAGCTGCAGGCTAGAATCAACGCCATTGAAGCCAATTCCAGCGTCACTCGAGTTGACAAGATTGCTGCCATCCAAGCAAAGCTCGGAAAAAGATTGCAGCAAGTGGAGGAAAGCTGTGGATCGGAATCAGAGAGGTGTGCCTCAATACCAACACAGGTATCTGTATGAAATATTTCCCCAGGATCCCGGGGAGTCAGTCTCCACCTGTCTCTGAGCCACTTCAGCCCCCCCCCCCTTCCACCCTTTCCGGCCCCCACCTGTTCCTCGTAGAACCGCCGTTCTCACCTGCTTCTGTCTGAGCCGCTCCAGGGCCCCACTCCCGTCCTCACCTGTTTCTGTTTGTACCTGTCCAAGACCCCACTCCCGTCCTCACCTGTTTCTGTTTATATCTGTCCAGGACCCCACTCCCGCCCTCACCTGTTTCTGTTTGTATCTGTCCAGGACCCCACTCCAGTCCTCACCTGTTTCTGTTTGTATCTGTCCAGGACGGGGTTGAGCACGGTGTCGGTCTGCGCGGCGCCCCAGCCGAATTTGGCGGCGGCCAGGTGTCTGAGGCCGTCCGGGTCGGGCGGCGCCCAGCTGAACGGCTCCCGACTGGTGTCCACCTCCGGCTCCAGGTAGGCCGTCATCACCGCCTCCGACGGAAACCCTGCCGTACCGCGGGAGGGGTACATAAGTCAGTACACAGTCCCGAGCAGAATCACAGTAATGATACACAAGATACAGGGAGGTCATCACCGCCTCCGACGGAAACCCTCCCACACCGCGTGATAACAGCTGTCAGTAGTTACAGAGAGCCCAACGGCCCAACGGAATCACAGCACTGATACACCAGATACAGAGTGGTCATCACCGCCTCAGACGGGAACCCTACCACGGGAGGGGAACAGCCGGAACAGGTCACTGTAAGTCTCCGAAACAGAATAACAGTGCTGATATACCAGATTACAGAGTGGCCATCACTGCCCCCGACAGGAACCTTGCCGTACCGCGAGAAGCAGAGCACAGTACAGAATAACAGGCACTGAGACAGACAGCACCAGACAGACGGCAGTCATCACCGCCTCCGACGGAAACCCTGCCGTACCGTGAGGGTGGGGAGCGGTTAGTGCAGAAATATAGTCAATAAGGATCGTAAAGTTACGTGCAAGAAGCATCGCTTTTAACAGTCAACCATTCTCGATATAAACATACATTTAAAGTACTTGCTTCGTAACAAAAATCACCTTTCCCCGCCATCCCCTTCACCACCAGCTCACCGTGAGTCAGTTTGAGCGCCGTCAGGCTGCGGCGGATGGGTGTGCGCGCCGCGGCGCCGGCGCCGGCGCGGGCCTGCTCCCACCAGCGGCGGAAGGCGCGCAGCCCGCTCAGACCCTCGCCGGGGAACTCGGCCAATATCTCCAGGGCACGCACACAGCCCACGGACTCGACACCCAGCGTGTAGTCGCTGCCCGTGAGGAGCGCCACGCAGACCAGCTGGCCGCGCGTCAGACCTGGCCGGCGGAGAGGGGGAACGTCAGGACGGAATGACCGCGGCATAGGGCAGGGAGCTTCAGTGAACGGGCTGGCCGCGCGTCAGACCTGGCCGGCGGAGAAAGGGACTTCAGTGAACGGGGTGGCCGCGGGTCAGACCTGGCCGGCGGAGACGGGGAACGTCAGGACAGAATGACCGCGGCATAGGGCAGGGAGCTTCAGTGAACGGGCTGGCCGCGCGTCAGACCTGGCCGGCGGAGAAAGGGACTTCAGTGAACGGGGTGGCCGCGGGTCAGACCTGGCCGGCGGAGAGGGGGAACGTCAGGACAGAATGACCGCGGCATAGGGCAGGGAGCTTCAGTGAACGGGCTGGCCGCGCGTCAGACCTGGGACGGAGAGAGGGAGGGAACCTCAGTGGACAGTCTGGTGGTAGCGACAGTCAGAGATGTAAAATGTACTTGTTCGTGGCGTTAACGGTCAAATCATCCTCCGCGAACTATGCGCGCTGCGTCGAGCCACTTTGGGAAGCAGAATGCTATAATAAAGTGAGATGACCCTTGGAAAAATAATCTAAGCCTAAGTTACGCCGTTCTGCACATGACGCAAATCTGCAACGAGGCGAGCGAAGACATGTAACACCTACCCAGGGATCCCTGGATGTCGCCCGCCTGGTAGCACTCGACGAACTTCTTTTGGTTGAAGAAGTTCTTGTAAACCCGCCGGCCGCCGAACAACCAGATGTCGCTGTCGTCCGTTATTGTGCCTAGAGAAAGCCGACGAGTCAGGGGCTCAGCACACGTAAAGCAATACGATTCATACACGACAAGTCGAATGGCATCTGAGCATGGATCTGTTTGACAGATTCCCATGTTTTACCAGAAATTGTGATCTGCAATCCAAGCCCAGCGAAACTTCGTCTCGCCATCGTCGTACCGTGTCGCCATCGTCCATCAGCTCCCACACACCATCTAACATGAGTCCATGTAAACCCTGATCAGCCGGTACCATCCGCCTCACGTACCCTCAGTGAGACCGGCCATCTCCAGGAAGGCGCACTGCGCCTCGGCCTCCTTGGGCGACACCACGTACGGAATGCCGAACTGCTCCAGCAGCGCCTGGCCGAGGGTGTGAAGGAGAATCACAAACACGTCACACACATCAGCATAGAGATATTGATAGACGATATACACAGCAAAGAGCTAAATCTACAGAGCAGCGAAGTTTTCTGTGAAACGCACTGACGCAAAGCTGCAACCGAGTGACGATTTATGAGGAGCTGCTATGACTCGCTCCAGCGAATCGCACTCATTATCCACGGCGATGCTAACAGGTATGCAGAACTCTCGTTCTTCGGCCAAAACCTCATAGCGTGAGGTGCTCCCGTCTGCCCCGTTCCACACCGGCTTCCTAGCTACCAGACCCTCCCTTGGGACCACTAATGACCACTGTTCGCACAGCCCAGAACGGCCACCCACCTGGACATCCCTGTACATGTCGCAACTAACTCACCTGGACGTCCCTGTACAGTATGTCGTAACTAACTCACCTGGACGTCCCTGTGCATGTCGTAACTGACTCACCTGGACGTCCCTGTACATGTCGTCGCTGACGCCGGCGGCGTCCCGTTGCTGGCGTCCACGCTCCTCCAGCAGCGACATCTGCTCTCTGGCCAGATCCTCGGCGAGGCCGCGCAGCTCAGAGTCGTCCAGACCGTCCCACACAGAGTCCTCTACTGCAGGAGAGGCGGGCTCAGCCGCGGCGGGGGCTGGAGGTCCCGTGTTAGACGCTGAAGGACCCGCGGTGGAGGTTGAAAGGGTGTCAATGGAGGACGAAGTACCCGCGCTGAATGTTGACGGAACCTCGGTAGAGGCTGAAGGACCAGCGGTGTCATTTGAAGGACCCGCTGCGGCGGCTGTTGGGGCTGCAGGGGCCTCGCTGGAGGTTGCAGAGATCCCGTTGGAGGCCGCAGGGGCCGCGGTGTGGGCGGCGGTAGGGACAGCAGCAGTGGCGTCGCCTCGTCGCGGTGACACCGGTAACACCAGCGGCGAGTCCCGACCCCTGGATGGGGAGAGTACCCCCGGGTCGTCAGCATCCTCGCCGTCAGAAGTCAACGAGGCACTGTCCACCGGAGGCGGGCGACGGTTCGAGGCCGTGTTGGTAGGGGAAGCAGCAGCAGGGGCAATGGACCGACTCCCGCCCACTGTCACAGGCTGCGGTGGTTCGGCGGATGACATACTGGAAACGCTCTCCTCACGGGAAGGCGATGCTTTTGAGGAGGGTAGCCTGGTCTCTTCTAGCTTACCAGGATGGCCAGCGGTGGCGGGAGTGGCGTCCTCCTTTCCTAACCGAGCCTCTGTAGGTCTATCAGCTGCTGCGCACGTCACCACCTCAGCAGTACCTCTGGCACAGTTCTCCAGCTGCTGGTCCTTTGGAGGTCCATTGCTGGACGGTACTATCCCGTCGTCCGACCGTTTGTCACTTCTCCCCGCGGTCTTCTCTGTAACATTGCCCGGAGCAGGACTGGTTGACTTCAACGTCACAGCAGTCGCCGCATCGGCACTGTCTCTGCCACCGTCAGTGTCTTCCCCGTCACTCTCCTCCGAGTCACTCATTACACCGACGTCATCTTCCACCGCCGAAGGCGCAGAGAACACGTCGCTGAATAAATCGTCCTCGGCTGGAGCGGACACGGGGTTAATGGAAACTGTCAGCATCCCGGTGTCAGACGAGGCGGCAGTAGGGGCAGCGCCGGACGAATCGGTGACAACTTTCGACCGAGACGTTTTTGAGGATTTTGTTGACTTCTTAGGCGCGACCGGGTACGGCTTTTTGAACTGTCCAGACCGAGAGGCCTTTTTCCGTTCGGCTGATATTTTCGCTAAGTCCCTGGTGACTTCCTCTAAGGTGGGGATGTGGACAGACTCCGGCTTCGAGGCCGGTTTCTTTGCCGGAGGTTCACTCTGCCTGGGTGGCGGGTCGGGGGCCTTCCGCTTCTGCGGCGAGTCCCGCTTGGTCTTGACGTCCGCCTTCTTCTCGTCTTCCAGCCACTGGGCGGAGAACTTGAGGTAGAGGTTCGAGTACTTTTTGCCCATCTCGGAGAACACCTGCGCAGTGTCGGCCTCTGTCTGTGAGGCGGAGCGCTGCCCGCCGCGGCCCGCTGCGCCGCCGGGTGCGCCGCGGCGCGCGCCGCTCAGCTCCTCCATCCGTCGGTCGACGCGCGCCGCCGAGCCGCCGCCGCCGCTGCCGCCGCCCCCGAACAGGTCTGTGCCGGCCAGGTACTCCATGGTGTCGGCAGCGTCTGCCAGCGCGCCCTCGTCCTCGTCCTCGTCCGGCTCCGACTTCACGGCAGTGGCAGAACCTGCAGCAGCAGCAGCAGCGCCAGCGCCGTCCGAGCCGTCACCAGTCTGTTTGTCGGCCGAGGGGTGGCTCAGAACGAGGAAAGTACCGGCGCGCGAGGCCATCGAGTGGGCCGTCACCGTGCCCGGCAGGTCGATACCCATGTGCAGCAGCTCGGTGTTCTGCAATCGACAGAAAGGCCGTGGCGTCAGATGGAGGGACAGCAGTTGTCAATCTGTCAGATCACTGCAGTGCAGTGGTGAATACAATAAAACGAAACCGTGAAAACAGTTGTCATACTTGTCGCAGGCACATAATTCAAATTGTGCAAACTTACCACAACATAGAAGATGGTAAGGTCACGTAAAATATGGAGCTGTTGACAAGTGAAAAAATGTTGATCGTACCCAAATATCATGCTCTTCACGCCAGTCAGATTTATAAGTACGTACCCTTTTAGTGATTTCGGCTTCAACGTCATCCATTGAATCCTGGAACTTCTTTCTCTTACGCAGCCGCTCCATTTGGAAATCAGAGAAAGTATCAGCATCCTAAAAAGAACAGATCAGAATGGTATCATGCGCGTTGCATTCGCATGTACGCACAACTATCTTCATGAAGAATCGAACGAACGTAAAAGCAAATCACCACTTGTAGTCCAAAAGCCTGACTTGACTCCTACTGAATTTCAAATCCGATCCTGTCGTAATTATTTAAAATCTAAATTATCTTCTCCCTCTCTCTTAACCAGCCCAGCCGCCCGCGCCGCACTGTACATACCTTAGGCATCTGGTCCAGTTTTCCCCAGGAGTTCTGTTTCCGGGTGTCTTTGAGGTCGGAGAGGATGTCGTGTTTGACATGCGGCGCCAGGTTTCGGAACTCGTCCGACTCGAAGTCGAAGCTGTGAAGGTCGTGCTGGAGCCGGTCCACGATGGCCTCCGACTCGCTGTCTGAGCTGCTGTCCCCGCTCTCCGAGTCGCCGGCATCCGCGCTGGGGTGGGACGGCCGGGCGTCAGACAGGGGAGCGCACTCGGGAGGAATTTAAATCACACGAGGGATACATCAAGATATAGCACATGAAGCGAGCAGAGGAAGCTCTCAAATACGCATCAATGGAAAAACTTTTGACGGGAAGTGAGCTTCTTTAAAACTAAACCCCTTTCCGGTTGCACTTTAAGTTTACATATTACATAATTCAATGTTTCAATTAAAAAAAAAATCCATTAGATATCTCATATAAGCCTTGAACTTCATCGGAATCAAATATCCTATTCCCTATTCCCTCTCCGTTCCCAAATCCCAACTCCCCTCCGCCCAGCGCCCTGACCTCTGAGCGGGCGGCGCCGGCGGCAGCGCGAACGGGTCCGGTCGGCTGGCGGCGGCCACCGCCAGGGGCAGCGGTGCCGCGGCGCCCAGTACGGCGCGCATCGCCTCCTGGCGCAGCAGGTTCTGTACCAGCTTCTGGGAGGTGCGGTCGGCAGCCTGGGAGGCGGCCGCCTTCCGCAGCCGCCGTGCCGACTGCGGGCACACGCATCGGCGCCGGTCAGGGGGTGAGACGGGCCCGGATCTGAGACTGGGGTCAGATAGTGGGACAGACCCGGCTCCAACACTGAGGTCAGAGAGTCGGCAGTTTCGGCAGGCGGCACATGGGACGACTCCAGCTCTACGGGGACTGGCGTCACATCAGATCGAGGCCGGTCAGGGTAGCTGTTTGGTCATAACAGGCTCAGCTTAGGGTGAAGCCGGGAGCCGGGATTGAGAGAACATTAAATAAAAGGGGGCGTTGGTAGGTAAATACACAGTCATTTTGGCAATTCAAACACAAGACGAGATCGTCTGAAGATACCTTGAGCCATGAAAAAGCCATAAACTTACCAGTGTCTGTTGTTTCAGGGCGGGCACTCCACCGTCGAACACGAACACGGGTTTGATCCTATAGGTAAGCAGCTTGCAGACCCGGTGGAAGACACCGAGCAGGTGGGCGTTGGCCATGGCGCCGTGCTGGCCATCTCGGTAGCCTTTGATCACCTGAAACACGCAAAGAACAGTATACATGACGCTGGGGAGGCGTTGTCGTCCAATCAGAGCTTAGAAATACCTATAATGACCCGTCGCAGAGCAACAGTGATGACAAACAACATATAAGAACGTGAGCGACCGAACCGTGGGGTAGGTGACATGCATTCGTAGGGAAATGAAGCTGCTTTTAAGGTGGCTAGGTCACGACAAGGGTCGATCATGACGTCAATTCTCATTTTTTCAAACCAAGCAACGCCTCACTGGTTATCAGAGAGCCCACTTGTCACCTGGTGGCCCCTGGTCAATTGAAAAAGCCCCTGGCCATCTGAGAGGCCCTTCACAGGTGGAGCACAGGTGGAGCTGAAGAGCTGGATCACCATGTGGAACAGGGACTCTGGACACCTGTCAGTAGTAGTAAATCGGCGGTCCCGCTCGTGAGGGCCGGGGAGTATTTTTAGATGGTGTCAATTGCCGCTATTACGAGTAGGAATACGCAGGAATATAACCACGCCCATAACTGAGTTCACCCTGCGGTCCAGTGGCATCAGGCTCAAAGTGGAATCATATTGCGTGTACTCTGTGAGGCGAAGTGGATGAGAGGCCCGCAGCTCATACGATGTGTACTCGGTGACTGCGGGTTCGAGGCCGAGGAGCAGCGCGTTATTTGAGCATGTAGCTATGTTCAACTACCGGGTAAATAAATGGAGAGCTTTGGCAACCAGGTTATTCAATCGCTTAAAAATGATTTGAATAGATAGAGCGTATCCGTGCTGTCTTTTCCTTTTCTTTTGTTGGGTTAGGCCCTTTCCGCTTTCGGTCTATTTAGACTATTACAGAGCCGGGAGGATGATAGGAATTAGGGTAGACATTGTATTGTACTTATTGTATTGTACTTATCGTGGCAAGCCGATCCATCCGAAAATGGCTATTATTGGCTGCCGAGTCAGGTGAAACGAATGAGGTGGGCACAACATTACACACAACACACACGCGTCACATCTGCACACATATTTACTTTTGCGCCACTGCGCCGCTACACACTGGCCGGGTCGCCGTGTTGCTCACGCGGTAGGAGCTTCCGATACTCTCTCCGAAAGAGCCTGTGACCGAGATTGCGCAGCGCCGGAGGCAGAGCGTTATACTGCGATACAGTGGCGTATAGGAACTGGCGGCGCCCGGATTCCGTTCTAATCACGGGTAAATCGAGCAGGTCGGACTGACGCGTATCACGCCCATGCACGCTACCTCGCGACACAATCGTGTTGGATAGGGCTTCGGGCTCTCCTGTCTCGAGAATTTTCTTTAATAGCGTGACAGACTGTAGACGCCACATATTCTCAGCCGAGAGCCACCGCAACTCTTTCAGCACTTCGGTTACATGGTCATACTTCCGCCTGCCCGACACAACACGAGCACCGAAATTGATCAGCCGCTGGAGCCGAGACATCTGGGTGACACCACATCCACCATAGACAACAATGGCGTACCGGATGGATGAGACTACAAGAGCCTGAACCAGAGTGGCCAGCGTACTTTTCGGCAGGTAGTGCCTACTGTGACTCAGGCCGCTCAGAATACCGGTGCATCGGCGGGCTACATCAGTCACATGATTTGAGAAGGTCATGCTCTCGTCAAAAGTGACGCCGAGGTTTTTAGCTGAAGACGTTCCCACAGTAGTGGTACCCATGCACCTGATTTCTATCGGGACTAGTTGACGAATTTGCTGCCTTGTGCCCAAAACAATGATCTGAGTTTTATTTGCGTTAATCTTTAGCCCATTTTTTTCGGAACCAGAGTGACAGAGCTGCAAGGTCCCGCTCCAACTGGGTTACCATAGTTCCGGCATCACCTGGACTCCCCAGTACGGCTAGCTGCGTGTCATCACAGTATTGTACAAGACAACGATCGTACAAGGCACATTGGTCTGGGCCGGCACCCCATACAGTCACCGAGACTGAGCCCGTCCGAATGGACAGGCCGACCAGCCCCCCCCCCCCCCCCCCTCCCCCAGTACCTACTCTCTGCACCCAGATATGGGTGTGCTCCCTTAGGAGCTGCGGTGCGCTCTAATGGGAGTCGCCCGCATGGTATGAAGTTGCCTGTCCAGCCCGGAGCAGGGGTTCCGGCATGGAGGAGAAGGATTTGAATGTCCTAAGGATGGAAACGACGGAACGGGTGTGCAATGTTGTCTCGTGTATTGCGGTTTTCATCTTAGAACCAGGCCGCCCCTCACGCTACGACACTGCGATCACCAGCTGAGCCGTTCTTTGGTCGGTGGCTCGACAGTTTCGGCACACTTGGATACAATGCGCCAGGACATGCGGACCGGGATGGACTGGCGTTATGGAAGCATAAGTGTTCGACGGAATGCGTTGTTATTAGCGGACGTTAATGTATGCCCGGCGATGCTTTTAACGGTTAGAGATGGATCGGCCCGGTAAGATCGAATGAATGCGTTGGCTGCCCGCGGCGCTGGTATCAACAATCAGAACCGTAACGTACCCAAGGTGGTAACGTTGTGGTTCGCTGGTAAAATAACTACTGGACGAAACGCTCTGAAGTTAGACTGGCTTCCTTGGACCGTAGATACTAGATATGGTGTCATGAACAGATAAAATATTCGCCAGAACTGTGTGGTAGTGCAGTAAAGCTATCGCAGTGCTTTGTCCCCTGAGCTTGTTGACACGCCTGTCGCTATGCCGTGTGATGTACGCTGCGAGATTCCGTGTAGTAGAACAAGCCCTCACAACCCAGAAGAGAACGGGCAGATCGATATGCAGAATGGCGTAATGTGGAAAGCAAAGTCACCCAACCTACTGCCAAAGCATCAGCATACTGACGTAAGGAGTGTGCTTTCAGACACTTCATTTTCTACCAAATCAGTCTTATGTAATACAACCAACCGTTTTAGTTTAACCGTTTTAGGGATCTTCTTCAAATACGCCTTTTTGCATTGTTTGAAGGTCCGTATCGGCAACTATTTTGGCATCGGTTCGAACAACCATTGTGCCTTGTCTCACTATGTCTTGCGGATCTCTGCTCCATACGTTCAATAATCTTATGATCCTCTCGGTTGAAGGGTTCCCAGTCCTCGTTTGCGTACTCGAGATGGGGACGAGCCATGGTCCGGTAAAGCGTTGGGGAGCGTGACCTTGTCGAAGACAGCCGTAGCTTAAGCGTCACACACTTTCTGGCAGTCATCCGTCGACCTTTCGAACTGAAGTCATCGACGAGGGTACGCTCCCAAAGTTCTTCTGGGCCATGGTTTGTTCCCACCTCGAACTTTTTCCCATCAATCATCGCATGCTGCTGTCAATCAGTCAAAAAGGACTTGATCCATTCGAGCAGCTGGCCATTAATCCCACAAGATTGGAGCTTCAACAGCAGATGCTGGTGGGACACAAAGTTCAATGTTTTATTTATGTCCAGGTTCAGGGCATCAACAGTGTCTCCTTCTACTGGGTCATTGGTCCACTCTGTAACTGTTTCAAGGAGCTGGGTGGAGCATGACCTCTTCTGCCTGCAGCCATGTTGCAGATTGCTAAGCTGTTCAGTCTCACTCAGGTAGTTAATCCTCTGGTCAAGGACTGATGATTTGAGCACTTTGTATGGGACAGTCATCTGAGTCACTGCTTTGCAGTTTGCAGGGCTGTCCCTCACATCCTTCTTGAAGATTGGGTTGATCTCACCTGCCCCAGTTGCTTGGCAAGGCAAGGTGGAGTTGTCTGGTGATGAGCAGAAAAAGAGTGCACATGGTTCTGCATGACCAATGCTGTTTCCTGCAAGATAGGAGAATCAGGCAGATGCAGCCCATCTGGCACCAGGGAGTTGTTGATCTTGAGATTCAGCAGCTTCTCCTTGTTGGTGCTGGTGTTGGTGTGAGGCATGTCTAGCCAGAGGCCAGTGTAGCCTGGTGGTGGTACTGGCAGCCAGCAGGATGAGGTCCTTGATCCTACATAGGTACACTGTGAAAGTAGTGGTTCAGCGGGTTGACTTTATTACTGTCCTCCTGAAGCACCATCCGATCCGCTTTCAGGTCCTTCAGTCTTGTCTTCATCCACAGCTGAGTGCTCACATAGGTACCTACCTAGCTCCAGAAGTCCTAAGTGTTTGTTCATAGAATCATTGCAAGATTCTGAGTAAGAATTCAGAGCTTGTTACAGTTACAACAGAAATGAGCATCTCTGGGTTATGTACTAACATACTGGAACTAGCGCCATTATGATTAGCCACGTAAGCAGTCCTCTTTGCCTCTTACATGATGTGGTAAAGAGTAACCAAAACTACTGTTGTTTGTGTTTCTTATAGGTGTCATGGTTGGTAGTGTTTCAAAGAAGCACATACCTGATTGAGCCAAATGGAAACATCTACTGCCAATATCTTGTCTTCCAGACTTTCCAGAGGTACAGGTTTTCCACATGGCTCAAGGAGCTTCCAAAGTCCGAGAACTCCCATGGTGAACAGCTAGTTCTCAACAAGTTCTGCAGTATAAAGAAAACTAGTTCGTACTTCTTGTCAGTTCAATATGGAAGATTTATGTATAAGTTACGTTTATTATTCATCTGCCACCACCATTTCACCACGAACATTATCAACAGCCACAACAGCCAACTTGCAGCAAACACATCCATGCGGCCCTCTCAGGCGACTTCCTTGCGTCAGAACCGTCTATCGTGCGTCTTTTATGAAATGTTCTATGACCATACTTAAGTTACTGCTATTCACTATTAGAAAAATGTTTGCTACCTCTACATTTGTATAATATTTTTGTCATTTTTGTGGCTAAGTTTTATATAATTATTTTGTAATTTACAAGCAGGAATGGCAACATAATGAATGCAACTTCGAAACGTAACAAAGATTTAAAATGTCAAGACATCAGATAGGAAGTTTTCGAGTATTCTTTGCATTGTTTTAGCGTAGGTTAAGAAATCCTTGTTGCTGGCTTTCATTTGGCGTGTGGATTTATGCGCGATTTGGATTTATGCGGATTTTTATGTGGGTCTAGGGAGGGTGTAGTACCGTGTCCGGACAAAATTTCGTCTGACATTTTTTCGTCGGACAGTTTTTCGTCCGCAGATATTCGTCCGACTTTTTTTCGTCTCGCATTTTTTCGTCTGTACATTTTTTCGTCTGTGCATTTTTTCGTCTGTGCATTTTTTCGTCTGTACATTTTTTCGTCCGGACATTTTTTCGTTCGTATATTTTTTCGTCTGTACATATTTTCGTCCGGACATTTTTTCGTTCAATAAATTTTACGTCTGTGCACCCAAGGTTGAGTGAAAACATACTACAATGCTATTCAACTGTGAGGCAAATGACGTCATAATAATACTCGGGGCGAAGCAGTGCAGTGCCGAAGGCAATGCCTTAGGAGAGATTACAGGCAATGGTAAGTCAAATATTTTTAGGTTAAGTGGTTGTGTATCTGGCTTCAGGCCGAAGGCCTGAAGCCTGATGCATAACCACTTAACCTAAAAATATTTGACTTACCATTGCTTGCAATCTATTCATGCAGGTAACTTTTTCCTTATCCCCCGGTAGGCAAACATCAGTAGGTAAGGTTAGGTTAGGTTAGGTTAGGTTAGGTTAGGTTAGGTTAGGTTAGGTTAGGTTAGGTTAGGTTAGGTTAGGTTGCGTCACGTTACGTTACGTTAAAATTGTAGACGAAAAAATGTCCGGACGAAAAAATGCACAGACGAAAAAATATACGAACGAAAAAATGTCCGGACGAAAAAATGTACGGACGAAAAAATGTACCGACGAAAAAATGCACGGACGAAAATTTGTACAGACGAAAATTTGTACAGACGAAAAAATGCGAGACGAAAAAAAGTCGGACGAAAATCTGCGGACGAAAAATTGTCCGACGAAAATCTGCTGGACGAAAAACCGTCATGGAATCGTGTAGTACCTATTGTTATTTTCGGTAACAGTATGGCCGTATAGTAAGATTGTACACTGGTGACAGGGTGTAAGGCATTTCTATTTTCTCTCATATCATGGCTCCGTGATATGGCTCCGGGGAGTGTTATTCATGGTCTTGCTAAAATACATTTTTCATGAGAAAATATTGCTTTTGTAATTTGTAGTCTTGTGTGTGTCATGCCTATTTCTCAGTGGACAGTCTGAGACTGATGTGCTTCAGTTTTGTTGTGCACTAACACTTGCTCTTTTTCCCAGAGTTTAATTTGTTTTTGCCTTGCGTTTCTTGTCCTTGTGGAGCTTAAACGCTGCCATTGTTACGCTTGATTAACGATGAACATGCAAAGTAATGCTCCAAATGGGGTTGCTTCTTCCATGAATGGTGCATCAGTAAGTATCTAAAATTGTGAGCAACATATTGTGTTGGCATGGCTCAAATATAATGTGTGGTGTGTGTAGTGGTAGCAAGCTTATAATAGTGTTGTCTTTTTGCATTTGTTGGTGGATTAGCCAATAAGTGAATTGGAGTGATCACTAATTAGGCAGCAAGGATGTGTGTAGGTAATAAGGATGTAACTTTAATGTTGACTTTTGTTGGCTACTGTTGTTTGCTAATAATTGTTGCCTTTTATTGTTGACTGTTGTTAGCATGAATTTGTCATTTTGCATCTGCCATACTTATTGCTTAGGTCCATATTTTTGTGTCACCTAATCCTACATGTCTCATCAATTGTTCCTAATTAGCTTATTCTTGATACATGATAAACACGCTATCACTTGACATAGGCGGCGGAACGGGGAGGGCACCGGGGCACCGTGCCCCCCTTTGATTTTGGCATTTTAACATTAGCCCTATGGGCGTTGCATGGAAAGAATGGGACCAAAAGTCGGCAGTGCCCCCCCCCTTAATTGAAGGTATTCCGCCGCTACTGTCACTTGATGCTACATTACTTGATGTCTACTGTTATCTATGCTTGATGCAATGTTCTGGGTAGATTTTGTGCAACTCTGATGCCTATGCATACTCACCAATCACCTGGGCCCCTGATTGAGGAGTTTCAAGTTTCTGGACACTTGTTGTCACTTTTGTTTCCACACAATAACCAGCCCTGTTGTGTGCTCTGCCCCCAGATGCCAACAATGCCAACCAAGACACCAGTGTCGCTGTTGCAGGAGCTATGTGCTAAACGTGGTATTACTCCCAAGTATGACCTGATACAGGTAGGAAGAAACTTGTGAGAATCAGCAATCAGTGCTGCCCATCACATTTATGCTTGTATCTTGTGACTGTGGCCTATAGGGCAACTCACTTGAGAGGATTTTATACATAGGTACACCAACCTCTGGTTCCATATCAACTATGTACTTTCCAGAGAAGGTAACAAATTGCTGGTGCATTCATGTTTAAGCACAGGGTAGTAGTATCCTGGATATTTAGGCAGTAGTGACCAGCTTTAACCTCCATTTTTACAGCCAATGCCTAGGCAATAGGTATGATGTTTCCATGACCTTGACTTGTCTCCACATCAGTATCATGTATTCAACAGTAGGGCGGGTCATCCGAGAACTTTTTTTCGAGGACACAAAATGAAGACCGAAATTCCTACGGAGCATGTCACAAGAAGACTGTGTGAATTTTTTCAATTTTTTTGGTTGAGGTTGCGGGTCGCCGCAGCCAATTAATCAACCGGGTTTTTCGCTACATTTTCACTGCACGCGAGTTTTGAGCACAAATATCATATGATTAATTATTTTCAAATATATACCTCGAAACTTCAGCTATTCCTCAACCTATTCTGCAAGTCTGTTGGCTGTATCTCTTTAACTGTGGCCATGGTGCCATGCTCTCTGTATCGGTTTTCCGCAACTCGATCGCAGCGCCATCTCTTGAGAGGACTGTTAACCTTGCGTCGGCCGAGACAATATGTATTCTGCTGATGCGATCTTAGGACGCTGATGAAAAAACGTAAGGCCCAAGAGCGTATATAGCGTGAAAGCTGTCAATTGCAATTAAAGTAGCCATGAAATGTACATATTGGGGGTTCACCTGACTTAAGCACAGCCATTATGCGCCAAGTGCGATAGTGTCCGCTGGACCTATTAGTCATTTGATTCTGCGCTGAGACTTCAGCAGCATTATTTTCAGTTTTGGCTTCGATTATTTCCTTGCATGTAAATTTAACCTTCCTTTTGAAATGCAAACCTAGTGTTAGAACTGAACAGTAGCAGCTCAATTGCAGAATAACTAAGTACTACGTTAGCCTCGTCAACTTAGCCCGGCTTCATCTGACAACAGACTGAGGATGAGTTGCGAGGTATCCTGCTGATCGGCGATCCGCGTATCATATCACTGCCCGAGTCGCGCGTTCTCATCGGACCATCAGATCCTATTTTGATGACCTATTGGGGCTGGGCCACCGCAACAAGCAGTGGAGCATCGAGCTTTGAGGGAAACTGACCTCATAATAACCGCGGTAGTAGCTGCTAAGTGGTCTCCGACGCAATTTGTGATCCCAATCATGTGACATTGTTGCAGTTAGTGGAAAGGAGCCTCCATGTCGAAACGGAACTAATGCCGCGTGGTGGTCCTCGGTGACACTTCACATTCTGTTCTCGGATAGGCAAGTGATTACAAAGGAAATGCCCTTCTGCATTTTACGTGCATAAGGATGCGTCGTTTATCATGATAAATAGGATAGCCGTGCTGGATCATCGGCTATGACGAGCCTGTTGGACGAGCATATTGCTTCAGTAAATGAGCCCGGTAGTCAATGCTTATTCCATTTGACACCAAAATCAGACAAGGGCCAAACTATTAAACAAGTTTACAAGACTTGTGGAAAAGCCACTAGACTAAAGCTGCGCCGATCAGTGGACCATTTACCAAGAGTGCCTGTGCATCGAGCAGGAACCGTTCGTGCCGTTTCGGGCAACGCCATGCAGTCCAGATCACAGAACACTTCTGAACAGCCCGGAAGCAGGCGTCACGCTCTTGACAAATCCTTGCTGTCAGTAAGGAAGCTTGAGCCCTTGAATTTGGTAAAATGGCTTACGTTGGCAGCTTGCAAGTTACGTATTCCGTCGCGATCGCCCATCATACAACATATATTGACCAGCTTCGAACTATCACCGAGTTCAATGTTGTTCACTATGTCCCAATGTGGTCCGAAATTACGGAGTAAACATTGCAGAGACGGATTACTCCAAAGCATCCAGCTATTGCGAGACCTCCCAGCTCACCGGTCTGTGTTATTCGCCCAGTGATCGACAAGAATAAGTACCGGGCTCACTATAGGAAGCTTTTTTTGGGCTGTACTGGCCGATACAGACAGCCAGCAAACAGTGCATACACTGCGATGCTTGCTGAACTAAGGAATGGTGATAAAAAGACTCGATACACTTATGGAAAAAAGTATAGGAAGCGAATGAGGCAGGAGACATAAAGATATGCGATTCTATCAGCATTTTGCAATAAACAAGTCATGCACTACATGCAGCTCATAGATCGGTCCAAAGAACGCGTTGCAGAGTCACCAATAGCAATCTCGCTGGAAGAGGGTGACCTTCGACCCGCTGCTTAACAAATTAATTTCGATCCGGTGCATTGCATACCCATACTCACTACTCAGGCAGTGGAGCGAGCCGTCCGGTCCCTAACTTAGGCAGCATACGTTGCTGTTATTAAGAGAGCACGTCTCGGTTACATCACGTGTGCCATCAGGACGTAATGCAACGCTCTCATGCCGGCGTTTGAATCAATTATCGAAGTGTGATTTTCTGTCCTAGGACGGTTAGGTGGCTGGCTACATTGCATTCAAAAATGAACATACGGTTTGGACTGATGTTATCTGTCTGCAAAACTTAATTTAACTGATAAACATATGGGTATCAAAGTTAAGCATCAGCATCTCGCTGTTTTCTTGGCGAAATCACTATAGGTATAGCTTCCGGAGCAGTTTATGATTCCTGAAATATTTCGGATCGAATGGGTACAACTCACCTAGTGTCAAATAAGGAACACCAGACACCTAGGAACACCAAGGAACACCATATACCCGACGTGGCAGCGGCTGCGTCAGCTTTTAACGGTCGGAAAGCCGTCAAAATCAATGTTATGCCAAAGTCGCTCAATAGATGGCGCTGGTTTCGTTGCGCTCAGAGCGCCGATGCTAAGCGCTATTCTGAGCACGATTCTGCCACTGGGGTTTCCAAACTTTGTGAAGAGGTGGGGGTAAGCATGTAGAATTAGGAAAGTGGTAAATATAGTACCTTTCTCGAATTTTTCCCACTACATTTTGCAAACAACGAGAAAAATTAGCAAAATTGGTCTCGAAAAACCGTTGACGGCGCGCCCGGTTCCTTTTCAAAAATTCGCAAAAAATATGTTTTAACCGTTTTATGGATCAGCCCGTAGGAAAATCGCTCTTCACTTGGAAACTTTTTCCATCGACCCGCCCTATTCAACAGCATCCTCAATGCATATAAGGCTTTTCATGAGTCACGTCAAAGGTAAAAGATAAAAGGTGAGTAAAAGACAAAAGAAACATTCATACAGTGACAAGATAAACACATGCGCAGTTACACATCACACGTTCATTTGTCACTGAGTGTGGACCTCAGTGCGCGCTTAAAACCGGCCATGGTCACAGCTCCCCTCACTTCGCGCGGTAAGTTGTTATATTTTCGGGCACCTACGTTCGAAATGCGCCTTTCGCCCGCTTGGGTTCTGGCACGAGTTGTCACTAATTGGTCTGCGTACCTAGTGCCATGTTCGTGGTCGGGACTTGTAAAAAGTGACCTCAACTCTCGTGGGCACCCGGTCACCAAAACACGGCGCACTAAACAAAGCTGGTGATACGCAACAAGCTGCTGTGCTGTCAAAAACCCAAGACGGTGTGTTTCATGACTAATGTGGTCGTACTTTTTCTTGCGACAAATGATTCTAGCACACCTCCCTTTATTACCTTGTTTCTCATTACTCAGTCATTGCACATATTTACTATGTTGAGTGGCTGTATAATTGCTTTGCCCAGTAATCCTGGATTTGTCCCTCCTAGTAACCCCTGCGCTGTTTCGCGGTGACCGATGACCATTAGTGTCGCCGCGATATCGTCTCGTGGTGTCCGGTGACCGTCTGTACCATGGTACAAACGGACACCAAACCGGGGTGCACCCCGGTTTGGTGTCCGGTGTCCGGTGACGACTGGCCGCCCTGTTGTCAGGTGGAGGGCGCCGTCCACCAGCCCACCTTCCTCTACAAGGCCACCGTGGGCGAGTTCATGGCCACCGGCCAGGGTCAGAGCAAGAAGAAGGCCAAACACGCCGTGGCCAAGGCGGTGCTGGACCTGGTGCTGGGTAACCAGGCGGCGCCGCCGGGCGCGCCCATGGCGCCCGTGCAGGCCGACTCACTGGGCCAGCTGGTGTCGCCCTACGACGACGGCATCGCCGGCAACCCGGTGGGCCAGCTGCAGGAGCTGTGCATGGCTTACCGGCTGCCGCCGCCCGTCTACGAGCCCGTCTCCGAGCAGGGCCTGCCGCACGAGCGTACCTTCACCATCGCCTGCCGTATCGGCACCGCCCTCTCCGAGACAGGTCGGTCGCCGCCGCCGGCTGGGGCGGCGTGACGGGTGTGTTCGGAGTCATTTTATATTGTGTAATGGGTACCTACTAGTGATGTGCCAATTACGGGATATCGGAATACCGATACCAAACCAAATGCCAACCAAAACCACGGGAAAATACCGAAACCAAACCAACTTGGGAAAATGAGGGAAATACCAACTTTTTACCGATTTCTTAGTCTCTTATACATCTCTAGTACCTACGCTATTTATGTGCATAAACGAAGAGGCATACAAAAGATACACAGTTAACGGCAATACTTGAATTAGGGCATTTCGTTTTGAGCTGGTTTTGGTCTTGCATGCTTTGTAATTAGTAACGCACTCGTTCGTTTATCTCAGTGTCTGCGCCATACACTAGGCACGACTCTGCCTCTTTTATAACGTGAAGCTACCATTAGCACTCCCGTTTTCCTTAACCCCTAGCGTGTTCCTGTAGTCCTCTCGTCCGCCGCGTTTTACCGACCACCGGCGCCTATCACAGTCTCCTGACTCTGCCCTCCGTCCGCGGCAGGGGTCGGCAAGTCCAAGAAGATCGCCAAGCGGCAGGCGTCCAACCTGCTGCTGACCAAGCTGCGTGAGCTGCCGCCGCCGCCGGCCGCTGAGTCTGCCGATCCCGCGGCCGCCGGCGGGGAGACGATGGACCAGGTGAGGGCAGGGGCGGGTGGGGTGGGCGCAGTCAGATACAGGGCTGTCCTCTGTCACTGTGTGTGACACGGTGGGAGGGCGGGGACGGCAGGGGCGGGGTGAGCAGTCAGATACAGGGCTGTCCTCTGTGAGTGACACGGTGTGGGGTCGGAGACGGGCAGGAGACAGGGTGCACACAGTCAGATACAGGGCTGTCCTCTGTGTGTGACATGGTGTGGGGTCGGAGACGGGCAGGGACGGGGTTTACAGTACACAGTCACAGTCATACACCTGACACGTCCGGGCACGGTGTGACCTGTGTAACACGGTGGTGGCCGCATGACTGTGCTCTACAGAACAATAACTGGACTTTCACCGCATGAGAATGTACTCAAATGTGGATAAATAGGTGTGGGATGAAGTTTGTGTTTGGCATAACATCATAAAAAGAGGAACCGGATGTTCTTTGTGCTGTTTTAGTACGATCCTCTAATTGCCGTCAGTGAAACCACAAACTTATTATCGTTTCGACTTAATTAGTTTGCTGCATGACGCATGTCTGTTATCCGAGTTATTACCGCGGTCTTTCAGCTATGCACGTTACTGCACGCAGTACGGGAAGCCGGCTCACCCGCCTGTCTTCTCTGACCTTTCGTTACCAGCGACGTAAGCTGGTGCGTCACGTAGCGTCTTGCCGTTCTGTGTGCTCACTCAGTATCTGCAGTGTATCTCCATCACCCTCGAATGTTTGCCGTGTGGTGTGTAGTAGCGCCCCGCCTGTTCTGTGTGGCTCGCCCCTGGTGCGGTAGTCCCGCACCTGTCTCGCCCCCCGGTACGGTAGTAACGTGCCGCTGTGCGCCGCGCGTCGCTCACGCGCCGCCGCCCGTCTCCCCGGCCGGCCGGCAGCGTGTCGCCTGTATGTGTTGGCTGACGTCCCAGCTGAGCCTGGACGGATGCTGCAGCGGCCCGCGCACCCCGCCGCCGACAGACGCATGCTCGCCCGGTGGGTCACCCGCCCCGCACCGCAGATCGAGCACACGGCTTTATTTTCAATCAATTTATTTGCTCTAAAAAAAAAGAGAAATATAATCATTCGTGAACCGTACTGTATTCCACTAAATTTGCGCAGCTTTATCAGTGCTTCTTTTCTAATAAGTGACGGAGTAAATAAAAGGAGATACTGAGCGCGGTATAGATAAAATTGGAGTCGCCGTTTTTACCTTCACCGGTGTACGTTGCGGAGTCGCCGGCCGGGGTGTGCTGGGCCGCCGCCGCCGCCGTCTACCCGTGTGTGTCTGACCGGCTCGTGCCGCCCCCGCAGACTGCCCAGCGGCTGGCGGAGCACTTTTCGGCCCTGCGCCTCAGTCAGATCCCCTCTCTGACGGCGTCAGACAGCGTGCAGGTGGGCCAGTTCCACCGTGGACTGAAGGCGGCCACTGGGGACGCGCTGACACAGCTCAGGGTGAGTGCAACCAACGGCCGAGGTGGATGGACGATTGTCAGTTAATGGATCTCGAACACGGAATGGTTAACCTACTCAAAGTAAGCAAGAATAAAATTGTTTAAAATTATGGGGTAAGGTTTAGAGGCTAAGTTACTAAATTACTTCACTTAGGACATGACGTCAGCTGACAGCTCGTTCTTACTGCGTGTTGCGGAGTTCTGTCTGAGGCTCTATCAGTTGTGATTTCCTTCTGCCTCGGCACTGAACTGTCCCCGCGGAGTTTCGCGAGACGGGCACTGACGGTGTGCTACCGCTCCACAGGACCCCAAGTCGAGCCCGGGGAGCTGGAACTGCCTCCAGTTCCTGCAGGATCTGGCGAAGGAGCAGAACTTCCAGTTGACATGGATTGACGTCGAGGAGAAGTCGTTTGATGGTGAGGGCCTGCCTGTCTGGTTTTTGTGGTTGTCCGTGCTTTTTTGTTGTCCCTTTACGCCCACCGTTTACAAACCTCTCGACGTTTTTTTTTTTTTGCTCTCAAAATATTTCAACGAAGGTGAAAATAATCATAATTATTGATCACCTCATTATCTCATAATTCAGGTGTCTGACTCGCCTGACTAACCCCCTCCCTCCTTCTCCCCCCCCCCCCTCCCCCGTCAGGTCGGTGTCAGTGTCTGGTGCAGCTCTCCACCCTACCCGTGGCCGTCTGTTATGGAGTCTGACCTCCCCCCCTCGGTGTCAGTATCTGACCCCACTGACCCCCTCTCCACTGTCAGGTCGGTGTCAGTGTCTGGTGCAGCTCTCCACCCTACCCGTGGCCGTCTGTTATGGAGTGGGCGAGGACGCAGACAAGGCCCGTAGCGACGCCGCTCACAACGCCCTCCAGTATCTCAAGATCATGATCAAGTGAGCGCCGCCGTCGCGGCCGGGAGCCGGGGTCGGCGCGGTGCGACCTCGGAGCTGGTCACGTCACGCAGGGAAGGAACAGGCTTACATGGCTGGCAGAGCTCTCGACCTGCCCGGAGCAGCTTCGTCAGAATCGGTATTATGGGGAGCGGTTTTTTTAGTGGAGTTTGTGACCATCTCCGGCCACATCGCACTTTGTTCTTCGTTTTCTATGGATTTTTCTGTAGCCATTTTATCATTCAAACCATAATGCATTTGCAACTAAATGCTTCTACTTGCAATTGCGGTATTCTATGTAAATTGTGAGCTTCTATAAACATTACGGTGCGCGGGCACTTCACTGACAATAACTTCTTTTAAGAGCTTATTGGGTAGCGACAAAGTCGGGGGAGCACTTTTCAAGGAATGCGAATCATGTCGCGGGCCTTTTAAGCTCTATTCTAGGCGTCCACACTGCATAGTTCGACACTTGCTCAGTTCAGTTTCACATCACAGCGCCAGCTGGTGGAATGGATTCATTCCCGTCGTACCACATGGTCCCGAATCAATTACTTCTTGTTTATAGATGTGGATATTTTACAACGGTTTATGATGATAGTAGCGAGCATCAGCCCTTGGGTTTGGCACTTCATTTTACGTATACATAGTTGTAAGCATTTGTTTGGTGGGTGCACTTTTTGGCTTATGCTGTTTGCTACGTGCTCTACGATTTATGTCAAGAGTTCAGGTCACCGTGGAGTTCAGTTCATGTAGCGGTTTTTAAAGCGCGAAAATCGCTTATTTCCGATTCATTTCTTGCCCAACTCTTGTGTTGTGCTATTTTTTGCGAGCTAATACTGGCACGCAGCAGACACCGCTTTTGTGCAGATCTTAGCACGTCTCGGCCGTGGCGTGAACAATTCTGCACAAATCTCCACCACTTGACAGCATCGTGTCTTGGACCAGCTGAGTTGTTGCTGAGGTTTTGGCCATGACCTCAAGATAGCGCCTAAATTACTTCAAGCGATTTGGAAATATGAGCGGCATGGATTTATTAACGTTCAAGCTTTAACAATTTCTTGACTTAGATAATAGCGTATTACTGTCACAAAAGCGTCTTCGCCGCCACAATGTTCGCGGCTGAGTTTGTCACTGTCATTCTTTGTCAATCTGACGACAGGCGTGACGCCTGAATTTCGTGTGCACTCTCAGGACCGGCGCCGGCTAGCCTCTGTGTCCGGTACTGGGTTCTGTCCGACGCCGTGTCCGGTACCGTGTTCTGTCCGGCGCCGGCTAGCCTCTGTGTCCGGTACCGTGTCCTGTCCGGCGCCGGCTAGCTCTGTGTCCGATACTGGGTTCTGTCCGGCGCCGACTAGCCTCTGTGTCCGGTACTGGGTTCTGTCCGGCGCCGGCTAGCTCTGTGTCCGGTACTGGGTCCTGTCCGGCGCCGACTGGCCTCTGTGTCCGGTACTGGGTCCTGTCCGGCGCCGACTAGCCTCTGTGTCCGGTACCGTGTCCTGTCCGGCGCCGACTGGTCTCTGTGTCCGGTACTGGGTTCTGTCCGGCGCCGGCTAGCTCTGTGTCCGGTACTGGGTTCTGTCCGGCGCCGGCTAGCTCTGTGTCCGGTACTGGGTTCTGTCCGGCGCCTACTGTCGGCCCGCTCTGCCCTGAAGGGGTGTGGTTCCCGACCCGCCGGGGCTGCGGGTGTCGGCGCCGCGCGGCGCTCTCGGCCCGCCGGGGCGAGCGTCCGACTGCGGCCGGCCGCGCGGCGCCCGCCCGCACCTCCGGCCGGCCTGTGTGACCCTGTGTGTGTGCGCGTGCTTTAGCTATCGGAGGCCGTTGCCGGCCCGCTCCGCCGTCCCCGCGCCGACCAGCGCCGGGCACCCCGCCGTCCCACCGGCCCGACGCTGGCCGGGCCGGGGCGCGGCGCCGCGTCCCCTCTGTGATCCAGCCGTGACCCGCGCTGACGGGCCCGGACCGCCCCCCCCCCGCCCCTGTCGGTCTGGGCGGCGCACAGCCCGGGTCGCGGCTGCAAAAATATCCCCTTCCCCCCCCCCCCCTGTACCGCCCGCGGCCGCCCCGCAGCGCCAACAGGCGGCGGCCGCGGCCGATTGGTGTGAATACATCTAGCGCTACAGCAGTCCAGCGTTTGCCACGCGTACCGTGATTTCTGAGGGTCAGAGAGGTGTCTGGGTCTTCAGCCCACCAAGTGCGTGACCAGAGGAAAGGATGACCTGAAAGTGAAGACCTAGATCAATGACAGACTGACTGGACTGAGGTTAGAGCATCAACCGAACAGTGTGGTTCGTTGGGTGGTTGAAAGCAAAGATTGCAATGTGTCTCTCTTATCCTGATGGTACCTACACTACAACACATTACAACACAGGAGTGGATCGCGTTTTTTTTTTTTTTGCAGGCATATTTTCAAAATTCCACAGGCAGGGAGAGGAAAGTGGGGCACGGAAAAGTATTGCATTTCACTACGGCACGATTTGGGGTGCAGGACTTTCTGTAAGCTATTTTTGGAGCAAACATACTTAAACAACGGCCACATTCACATAAAATGAGCGGAAATCCTTGAACACTGTCATAAATAATCAAAAGAAAGACTAAATACGAGGGTGCAAATAAATACATGGTATGAAAAGGCCACAGAGATACACAATCTCTGGGCACACAAAACATTCGCATTCGTCACTGATGGAGTAAAACGGCACTCAGTTTAACATCAAGGGCACACAAACACTATCAGAGCCAGGGCCAAAGCCAGTCTGCTGGGAACAGGTAGGTATGCTAACAGCTGGTTACCTTCGGTGGAAGCCCCACAAGTCACAGCTGCCCATCAACAGATCAGAGACTCCTAGCTCCCTGACTGGAGCCTCCTAACAGTAGGGGAGAGTGGGGCAAAGCGGCCACCCGGGGCAAAGCGGCCACCCATCGTTTTAGCCCTACATAGCTGGCGTCAGTTCCAATTTATGGTTTCCAATTATACTTCTCTTCATGGTCGTTCGAATGAGCCAGACCGGGGTTTCAGGCCCATCACCATTGTTCTGTGAAACACGGAAAAGCATTTCTAGCCAGGTTGCCAACTTTGTTTACAATTTTTAAATGTTATGCTATTCCATAACCGTTCGGAATTATTATAAGCGTTCTTGTCCATGCATTGCATGGTTATCGTACTTCTATTCTACCAATTTTAATGTTTTTTACCCCACTAATAGCTAAGCTGGAATATTTTTGTCTCGGGCGGTATGCGCGGGGCTAAGTGGCCGGGGCAAAGTGGCCACCCCCCCATTGGCCATAAGTTGCTTCCATCTGGATAAAAAACATTCATATTCAAATGTGTCGTCATGCATTCATCTTGGCCATTTTTCAGTTGCATGAGTTACCAAATAATGCAATTAAATGTTTATTTTCATGAAAATCCTTTCTTTGTTTACCTACAGGTGGAAGATGATAAAGTAAACATCCATCCTCGCTTAACCTTGTCACTATCAAATACCCTAGTCGTACACGAGGCAACTATTTTGTTTCTCATATCGGGACATGAGAAGACGCCGGTGGCCGCTTTGCCCCAGGGTATGGGGCAAAGTGGCCAATATGCATAGGTTTAAAGTTTTGTCAATATCTTTCATATGAGAACGCCTTTGGAAATAAAACGCAGTTGAAATAAAAGGCAACTTAATAGGGATCACATTGGTATAGAAAGAATCTTTCCAAGTTTAAAAATCAAGCGTTGGCATCGTGAGAAGCGTTAGGGTGGCCGCTTTGCCCCACTCTCCCCTAATATCACTTGAGTGCCTCCAGCGGTCTACCGGACGACGGGCATCTTACCACGCTTTCCCGTCACGTCCAACGTGAGACACTGAAAGAATAGCCATCTCACTGCGGAAGGCACTGGCAGGACGGCGATCGGCGGGGAGCTCGGCGGTGTCACGGCGCCTGGCGCTCCGGTTTGACGCAGCGGCACGCTCGCCGCTGGGCGTCCCGGTACGACTTGCAGCCGAGCGCCAACGTGCCGGTGTACAGAAGCTTGGAGGCGCCCTTACACGCTGGAACGGGACGGATAGGGCGGTCAGGAACGGCGTGTTCACATCGTCAGAAAATTTATGAAACGATCCTGCCGACATCGCAGATCGGCATGCCGAAGCACCAACAGAGTTCTACAGATACCTGCTTGAAGGCTTACTATGAGACTTACAGAAAAATAAATGACAAAGGTGCATGGAAAGTCACGCCATCCGTGATCAGCGACCACTCCGCTGGACCATGCCCTTTGAATCGATACCTTTTTGTGCCAGCTTGTCGAGTCGTTTCTTCTCGCGGTCGCAGACGGCGTAGAGGCAGCGTTTGAAGGCGAGGTCGCAGAAGTCGCGGTCCGATCCACACGTGTCGTAGCAGAGGTCGTGCGCGTCACAGCAGTCCGAGAGCTGCTCCACGGGCAGACTCTCCGTGTCCCACTGAAACGGGACCGGCGGCCGAGGGTGAAACGGGCAGCTGACGGCTGGTGGCGGGGGTCAAACAGGCAGCTCACAGCCGGCGGGGGGTCAAAGGGGCAGCTCACATCCCCGGGGAGGGTTCAAATGGGCAGCTCAGGCCAGAACAATTCACTGTTCAATGGAGTTTGTGTTTGTCAGCTTACATAAAATGGCATTGTTCAGAGAATTAGTTGCACTTCCGAATCATTACATTCTTACAATCACTGCTGACTTTCAATAGCAGATTCGATTGTTATAAGCTTGTTTCAAAAACATTGTATGTTTTTCTGTTCAAGCATTACAGGTCTACAATTTGAATTTGTAGACCTGTAATGCTTGCACAGAAAAGCATAGAAAATAGCACAGTTCAATGCATTCACATAGCCAGCTCTCCCCACAAACATCTTGTACAGACTGCTCAGTAACCCAACATTGTGTCTCTCCACTAGACTGTTCAAGTGATCCAATACCCTCTCGGCACTAGAGTCACTAGTCAGAGTGCTCTGTAGTCTGTGATTCCATTATCTGCCAAATATCACATAACTGAGAAAAGTTGTGTGATGTGCATTGATAAATTCCTCACACATGGTCAAGAGCAGAAAGCTGTAGTGGAGGATTTATCACTTGTTCATAACTGTGCTCAGATGCATATTAGCTGGAGCTTTAAACTTCTGTGTAGCCTGATACCAAACTGCATCAGTATGTGTATATCTGCTGGACAGTGTGCTCACATACCTTGACCCCCAGGCTCCCACAGCCATCTGATGAGGGGATGTAGTCAGTGTTGTTTACTGGCACATAACCTGTAACCAAAGTAAGAATGCTCCAGCATTTTTGAACATACTAATTGAGTATATTTCATGAACCCATTGCAATTACACATGATTGTGACTTGGACTGGGACTGGGAGTCAACAGCATCCACTAAAAACATTTAAGAAAATTCATTTTGCATTTAAACAACATTCCAGAAACACACATAGATGGCTGAATATCTTGTTATTAACACATGTTACACAAAGCATGTAAATGTAAAAAAATGTAAAAAACGTAAAAAAACGCTTATGTAAATGTAATATAAAATAAAATGTAAATGTAAAAAACTCTTACCCAAATTACACTTGAATTCACAGTCCTCGTCAATTGTTGAATCAACAAATTCTTGAATGAAATTCCATGCATCCATTACTTTGATTGCACCATTTCCAATATCATTTAAAAAGGAGCCTACATCTTGAACTGCCTCTTGTAAAGTATCAAAAAACGTAACCCCATTAGCCCCACCGAAAATAATTGCACAAACCACCATATGTCGCACACAGGACATACTTCAATTTGGCCTCATATAACTGGTTTAGGTTATTGCTGGTTTTGTTTTAGCTCAGCGTGCCACAGTATTTTTCCCCAAACAATATCAATATACCGGGCTTTCCGACAAAATATCCAGGGACAATTCTAACCAGCATATCACATTTGTTGTTATTTTTTTTTTTTTTTTTTTACTCCCTAACCTAAGCACCGCAGTACTTTTTTTTTTTTTTTTTTGCTCGGTCGGCCTAGTGCCATACCCGAGCAGGGGGCAGTTACTCCGGCAATTTTCGCCGGGCAGCAAGTCTTACGTTAAACCGGTTTATGTGAACCCGGTAGCAAAAACAACGTGGGATCCTATCTTAATGTGGAATCAAAGCTAAGGGAGGTACTTACGTGTATAGCCAAAGAGCCGAGATGTCTGGAGTCGCAAACACAACAGTGGGAATGACTTTTATTAACAATACATAATAGACATAAACACTTGTGAGCTGGTGTCAGTGTAATGGAGCCGGGAAGCTTTCATCGCACTGACAGAAGGTATAAGACCTTCTAGGCTCCAGCCCCCCGGCGGGGCCTTGTTGTGGGGTGTAATGGTCGGGAGAAAAAGTCCTAAATAATAAAAAACCCGACGCCTAACGCAAAGGGCAAAAACCTCGCACCTAAGCCAAAACGGCGCGAGGGAAAAAGCCCTGTAACCGCGATTAATTAATGTGTGAGTTTGGGGGTGAGCCGGGAGACGAGGGCTCTGATTAGCGTTTTAGGGGCGGCAGCCGCGGCCCTAACACGCTAAAGGCTCTTGATGATCCGAGCGTCGGCGAGAAAGACGAACAGAAGGTCGTGGATATCCGGATGAGTGTCGCCCAGGAGAGTCGGAAGGTCGAGAGAGAGTCCATGTGTGTTAATGTATTGTACTATATGTCTGCGGTGTTGGTGTAGGTGTGGGCAATGGAGGAGGAAGTGTGAGATGGTGTAGCGTGGGTGGTCGCGGCAGTGGTGACATATGGGTGGAGGTGCTCTGTCCAGGATGTAGTTGTGGGTGAGTTGTGTGTGGCCGAGCCGGAGCCTGGCTAGGACTCTCTCTTTGATCCTTGTGTTTTGATGGGAAGAGTAGAAATGGCAAAGTTTCGGTTTAATGGAGAAGAGATGTGGTGTATGATCATCTATCCAGCATTTTTGGCGGTATCTCTGGAAGGCACGGAAGAGCGAAGACAGAAAATCCGGAAGGGGGAGAGCGAGATGATTTCGAGATGGGAGATGAAGACCTTCTTTGGCTAGCTTGTCCGCTTTTTCATTCCCCTGTATTCCAACGTGGGACGGAATCCACAGGAGAATGACGTGTTTGTTTTCATCGGTAAAGCCAATAATCATCTTTTTTATTTTATAAACGATTTCGTTTTTTTTCCATTTTTCTGTGAGCTATTGCCTTTACCGATGAAGCTGAGTCTGTGCAGATCACAGCCTTTTCTATGTTTTTCGATGAGACATATTTGAGTGCTGAGTGAATGGCTATCAACTCAGCACTAAATATGCTATGGTCGTCGTGTAGCCTACTTGTTTTGTTATGATGGTCAGATGTGACAGCGGCTGCCGTCCTCCCGTCACAAACTGAACCATCTGTATATATGTATGCATAGTCTTTATGTTCTTCTTTATGCTCATAGAAAAGTTGAATGCTTTCTTCTTTTGTGACTTTTGATTTTGCCTCTGCGTACAGGAATGCAATATTCTCTATGGCTGGCAGAAAGAAAGAAGAGATGGGTGGCCGATGAAAAATAGATGGAAAATCCAACTGGAAATCACTGAGTGTCCTTTCTATGCGATAGGCGATTATCGGGTATTTGAGTTGGGCCGTTGTGGGAGGGTCGTCCGTATATCGATTGGAGACAATGCGGTGCGAAGGCGAATAAGGGGACAAGAAAGTGCGCGCATAGAAGCGAAGGAGTTGGAGTTTACGGCGGTGAGAGAGAAGAGCAATATTACATTCTGCGTGGAGAGCCTTGATATTTGTGGTGCATTGGGCTCCTGTAACTATACGCAGGGCCTTATTTTGTATAACTTGAAGTGATTCGATCTGATTAGAAGCTATATCATCAAATAGAAAACTGTTGTAATCCAGGATAGGACGGATTAGGGAAGTGTATAGGTTAAGGAGGGTGCTGCGATCAGCACCCCAATCCTTTCCTGCTATACACTTAAGTATGTTGAGGCGCCTAGTGCAACGCATTTTAACGTCTTCAAAGTGATGTTTAAAGGAGAGTCTACTATCTAGTGTGATGCCGAGGTATTTGAACGTTTTAACGTATTTGATAGTTTGGTTCTTTACTTTAAGTTCGGTATCAAATTTAAAACGGGACTTATGGGAGAATATAAGTGCTACTGTTTTGCTGGGCGACAAGACTAGGCCCCATTTATCGCACCAGCTATGAATATCCTCCATTGCGTTTTGAACGGAGGCAAAAGCCGAGTCAATGTTTCTTCGCGTTACCCAAATGGCCACATCATCGGCAAAAATAGAATGCTTAAGGCTACTAGGTGGGTTTTGAAAAAGGTCGTTAATCATAATAAGGAAGAGGGTTGGGGAGAGGACACTGCCCTGAGGGAGGCCGTGATCCTGATTAAGATTGGGAGAAAATGTGTTACCGCATCGTACGTTAAATGTTCTATCTTTGAGGAAATTAGAGATACCGATTCTACCCATGCCGCTCACATTCAGCTTCAAATCTCGAACTCCCTGGTAACCTGCTATCGCTTGTTGAGATTCATGAAATGCGAGCTTTCGTATCTTCTGGTACTGAACATTTTTCATTTGCTCCATTATTTCTAGTCCTTTTAGGCCGAACGCCGAGCGGAGGTAGGGGGCTTGGGTATTTTCGGTATTTTCTGGGTATTTCCCCGACCCCCGTTCCGGATTCGTTAGATAAACAACATAATTGCATGTTGGATTGCAACATAGACCAGGAACTTCTGTAAGGCTCCTTATTTTTAAAGCATTTGAATTTGAAATTTTACCTTCCTATGTCATCATCATCATCATCATAGTTTATTAGGCACCAAAGTTGGCAAGAAAGTAAGAAAAAAAAGGCACACACAAAACATCACACAAAGCATGACAGTGGGTGAGCAGGGGCCACACATTGATGTCGCAGGCGACACTCACTCCCGCTCCGGGCATGTCAATAGCCGGAGCAGGCGGCGAGATACTTGGTCCCGGCGACTCATCAGGAAGGCAAGCGAGTCAGCTAGGCCATCGGGAGCCCGTTGGGGGTAGATACGGTCGCTGCACGGCCGCCCTGCTGCCACCCCGAGGAGTGCAGAAAGGTTGCAGTCACACATCTCATGAAGCTGTATCAGTAATGAGCCCACTAGCTCAGTCGGGCACATAGCCAGCTTGGTGATTCCTGACAGCAGCGCCTGCTGCAGCCGGTGCTCTGAGCGCATCGCATCTTTCAAAGTGCGGAAACACGCTGCCCGCAGCAGTTCATGTGCTGGTTGGATGTCGGCAGCAGCGAGAAGCGCCGAATGGTGGGCGGAGCGAGGCAGGCCAAGAACCACCTTGATGGAAGTCGCTTGAGCGGAACAGAGGATCGTCATGTCCCTTGCATTGAGCGGGGCGGCCACGCAGCCATATGTGAGCGCCGGTTGAATGATAGTCTTCCACAAGAAGCACTTGTCGGCTGGGCAGAGGCCGGACGTCAGCATACCAGCAGGCGCGAGACCGTACAGGCTGGCACGAGCTCGAGACGCGCGGTGCTGGACGTGTGGCGCCGCAGATAAACTCCCATCCAGTACGACACCGAGGTGCTCGGACTGCTGGCGGGTGGAGAGCTGCTGGCCCGACAGGCTCCATCTTGGCACTTCGGATAGAAGCTCGGCGCCGAAGACCATGCAGTGGCTTTTGGTGCGGACGGGCTCCGGGTGGACGAACTCCAGCCTCCAGGTCTTCGCAAAGTCATCAACCACATCTAGTAGAGTGCTGAGGTTTCTGGCATTGGTGGACAGGAGTAGCAGATCATCGGCATAGCAGACAGCTGGCACGTGGTGACCATATAGGTCAGCACCGAGATCGCTTACGTCCAAGGCGGCTACGAGCGGGTGTAGGTAGGCGTTGGCTAGGATAGGCGAGAGAATAGCACCTTGCCTGGTGCCCCGGCGGATCCTGAATGAGTCGGATATGGCACCGTCAAAGGCAATGTGAGCCTGAAGTCGGCGGTACCAGGCAAGCATGAGCAGCCATGAGTTCGGACGAAGGTGTTGCGCCAGACGGTGGAATAGCCCGTCATGCCAGATCTTATCAAAACACTTCCTGGCGTCCAAGTTTGCCGCGTAAACTGGCAGATCTCGTTGTCGGCACCACTGAATGGTCTCGAGGGCCAATATGGATGCTTCGCTGGTGCCTCGCTGTTTCACGAATCCCAGCTGAAGGTCGTGCGGACAGAAACTGGCCTCAAGTTCATCCAGCAACAGCATCTCCAGCAGCTTCGACGTGCACGATGTCAGGCTAATAGGCCGGTAGTTGTCCAGATTGTTTGGATCAAGCTGGGATTTCTTCAGAAGAGGCACTACCACGCTCTCTGCAAATGTGGCCGGCACATTGCACGAAGACAAACAGGCCGATAGAAGCTGGGCCAGTGCCGATAGCAGGGGAGGAGAACAGCCATAGATGAGGTGTTCCGCCGTCACGCCGTCCGCACCCGGTACCTTGCGCAGAGGGAGGCGGCGCAACAGGTCGGCAACTTGACTCACGGTGACCGTCCGAGTGGTGGCCAGAGTGGAATAGCGTCGCGCCCTTTCTTCGACTGCAGCAGCAATCTGAGCCTGCTCAGAGTCTAGCAGGGAGGGCTCGTCCGCGTGCACCGCCTCGAAATGTCTTCCGAACTCGCTGGCAGTGCGACCACCCCCAGGAGGGAGAGGGCCGCGCCGAGAGCGCTGAACCCGTCGCCAGAAGGCGTTGGTGTTCCCATTGCGCTTGAGTTGGTGCAACAGACGGGCCTCTTGCTGCACGGGGGCTAAGGCTGCTGTGCGGCGAGCTTTCCGGTACTCTCTTCTAGCTGACTGGTAGCAGGAGTAGACCGTCGAATGAAGAGGTCGACCACAGCTGGTCCAGACATGGAGCCAGAAGCGTACTCGGTCACGTGCAGCTGCTGTGGCAGGGGTCCACCATGGTTTTGGCCGGCGCCGCTGTTTAACACAGCCTGCCTCTCTAGCGGCGGCGAGCAGGCAGCGGGATATTGTTGAGTCCAGCGCATCGAGCGAGGTGCCACAACTAGGGAGTTGAGTCACGAGCATGCCGGTAAGAATATGCTTGTAGTCTTCTAATCTGTCGACGCGGTCCCAGCAAAGTAGATCGGAATCAGGCACAGGAGTGGCCCGAGAGATGGCGCGGTGCGTCGTCTCCGTTGGAGCTGCAGTTGCCACCAACAGCCGACAGACGAGCGGCTGGTGCGGGCTGAGGTTTTCTGGATGTGGAGGCAGAATCTGGCAGCCAGCTACGCGCGGTAGCAGGGAAAACGGTACAGCGATATGGTCGATGTGACTCTTGCAGTCGGCGCGTGCGTATGTGAAATTCACCTGCTGGGGGAATAGAAATTCTGCAGCCACAAGTTCGTACTGGTCGAGCAGCTGCTGCATGGCGACACTGTGCCGAGTGAACCCTCGAAGTCGTTGCCACAGAGGCGGACGTGAAGTTGCTGGGAGACGCGGTAGTGCACAGTTGAAGTCACCGGCTACAACCACCGGAGCAGAGGGACGCAGCGCCATGATTAGAGCGTCCAGCTTGGCAATAACACTGTCGTACTCCTCCGAGTTACCGGCTTGCCCGTCCCAGTACGGCATGTAGCAGCCAATGACGGTCAGCACCGGGCGTCCATCCATCAGCACCGTTACACCGCACAGGCGGGGGTCGTCACAGCTGCAGGATTTGAAGGTCAGTCCGGGTCGGCGGCGACATACGAGAGCAAGGCCTCCGCGTCTTCTGCCCTCACCCACGCCGGGAGGCACCTCCATTGCGAATGACTGGAACACCAGTAGTTCACTGTGTCCAGCAGAAGTGAAAATTCTTGGTGCGTAAACCTCCTCCGCTCGAGACAGCCAGCTTTCTGACAATACTAATATATCGCAGAGTGGCAGAACATATTCATCGATATATTTGAACGCTGACAGCAGACCCTCGCAGTTGTAGGCACCGATGGCGATGGTCGCGTTTTCGGGCAGTTCGCGATTAGCGACGCCGCGGCTGGGGTACCGTGCCGCCGAGCCGTGGCCAGCTGTTGTCGTCTCTGGAGTCCCAGGAGGCAGGTGCGCTGCCAACGTTTCGATGCCGCGTTCGGGCATGGCCACGCGCATAGGTCCACTCGCCGTGCTCGTGAGAGTAGCCTGTAGTGGGCGCTGCGTCCCACTGAGTGCGGTTAGCGGCGGGCTGCTCGGTGGGTTGGTGCGGACCTGGATGACTGGACTGGTGCGTCGCGGCTGTGTAGTGGCTGGCTTGGACAGGAGTGGCAGGGACTCGAAATCTCCTTCGTCGCCGTCCGTTGTTATCGGCTTTAGGACGCACGCTGAGTCCCGTCGGCCATCGCGCAGAGTTCATGACGGCATCCGATCGAGACTCGGCGGTCTCGAACATGAAGGCCGCTCCTGGAGCCGACGGGCCGTCTGCAGGCAGACGGCGGAAACTGTATACGTCTCCAGCCACCGACTGTACTAGGCCACGCACGGAGCTATCAGACGCGTCGGGGCGAAAACCCCAAACAATGAACTTTTTCTTTGCCGGCTGCTGGGTCACTCCTGGGGATAAGACCAAGTCAGAGGCCGCCCCAGCGCCCGTCACAGCGGCGAGTTCAGCTGGGCGCTGATTATCCGACCTTGGCGCGTTCAGCTGCCGGCTCGCGGTGGAGCCGTGGGTAACTGTTGGCGGAGGCGGAAGGTGTGCTGGTGGGTACTGCGCCCGTCGTGTATCTGTCGCTGGCAGAACCCCAAAATCCCGTCTGGCAAAGCGCTCGTCCCCGCCCAATTCATCGTCATTTTCAGAATCAGAGTCGCCAGCTCGCCAGTGGATTCTGTCTGCGATGGCTTTACCGAGGGCAACGAGGTCAATGGCAGCGGCGATATCCTGGGCGGCCGGCGGGCTCGCCTGGCTCACCTGGGCGTCCGGTGGGCTCACCTGGGCGGTCGGTGGGCTCACCTGGGCGGTCAGTGGGCTCGCCTGGGTCGCCTGGGCGGCCGGTGGGCTCGCCTGGGTCACCTGGGCGGCCGATGGGCTCGCCTGACTGCTCACCTGGGCGGCCGGCGGGCTCGCATGGGACATCTGGGCGGCCGGCGGGCTCGCCTGGCTCACCTGGGCGGCCGGTGGGCTCGCCTGACTGCTCACCTGGGCGGCCGGCGGGCTCGCATGGGACATCTGGGCGGCCGGCGGGCTCGCCTGGCTCACCTGGGCGGCCGGCGGATTCGCCCGCTTTACGTGTGTATTGGTAACCAGATGGTTATATGTCTCTGACCGGTTCGATGACTGGTGGTCCAGCATATCGCGCAGTAGGTCCTCCAGCTGGTCAATCCTGGCGTCCCGATCAGCACACGCACGCTGCAGGTCGTACAGCTGCTCTTCAAGCCGCTGGACTTGGACTCGCTGGGCATCGGCGGCGGCAGCACGACGACGAAGGTCCTCAAGCTCTCTGTCCATTCGTAACTGCGAATCGATTACAGAACGCAGAGAAGCCTCCACGGCGGCTGCGTTAACCAGACCTGGCGGTGGTTCGGCGGCGGAACCCGGCGGCGGCAGCGGAGGCCGGCCACCGGGCTTCAAGACGGCAGAATCGACGCGGCGAGTGAGAAGGCGCTGCGCTGCAGAGTAACCGAGCTCCCAGCAGTCGTCGGCCAGGGCGGTGACGTTACCCGCCTGGCGGTTACGCAGCGGACGCCCAGCAGTGGCTGGGATCCCTGACGTAAGGGCGCCGTGAAGCTTACCGCGCAGAGCACGCAGATCACACTCTCCCAAGCTGGCTAGAAAACATCGCACTTCCGCAGGACTGAAGCGGCCGGAGAAGATTGTCTCGCTACGGACCAGCAACTCTATCTTCTCGGCGGAAGAGGCGTCAGCTGGAAACAGCTCCTCCAGTTGCATGTGTTGACTCGGAGCGACGGGTGGCTGCTCCCGCTCCGGGCTGCTGACCGCTGCAGCTGCCATCACCAGCTCCGAGCTGCTTACCGTTGTAGCTGCCACTTCCGGCTCCGGGCTGCTGGCCGCTGTAGCTGCCACCTCCGACAAAGTATCTGATGTGTCAGCGGTGTCGTCCATGTTAGCTTCCAGTGGCCTACAATATCTGTATCCGGCCGTGATATGCCCGACTGTAGAGTACCACGCTCAGCTTGCAGAATATTCGTATAATATATTTCAAGCGGTCAGATTGCACTTCGGTATGTTTTTTAAATCTTCAGGCTGAAGGACCGATTTATAATTGTAGTATCCCAATGTCGTGGTTGGCCACGTCACAACGTCACGTTTTTCGCTGAGAACGAAATCTGGGCTCGGAGGATCAGAGCCCTGATCGGCGGCCGGCTAGTACTCTTGCCCGCGCTCACATACGTGCACGTTACCCCGGCAACGGGCTATTGACCAATGAGAAGCGAGAAAAGTGTTACGTCACTGCGATTTTTCATATACCTGTGCCCCCCAGACGTGACGTAGTGTGCTCGCGTGCGTGCAGGGTCTCTGCGATCGAAAAAGAGCGCTAGCAGCGCGCCACTCGACGCCGCAATTGTCAAAAGCGGCGTGTTAGTATGCTTTATTATGAATGATGTGTGTAAAAGTGAGTTTTTATGTTGTTTATTTGGAGGAAATGGTTGGAATAAATTAGGTTATTTTTATTTCTGTTGATTGGAGTTTTTATTCAAAAGATTTCGGTCTATACCATTAATATTTACTGAAAATACCTTCGCTTGAATAAATTGCAGATATTTGGCAACTGAAGAGTTAGGTAAGCCTAAATGATATGTAAAAAGGTAAGAGACACCCTGATTATCATTTGAGAAACGAAAATATATGAATTTTCCTTATAAGACTCGCTCAATATGCTACTCCGCGGTTTATGCCCCGAGGGTGTCCGAGGGTTCCCGTTAGTTTGTCGTTGGCCCTCGGCTCGCGCGCGAGCCGACGTCACCGCCTGTGACGTCGGCTCGCGAAATACGTCATACCCTGCACACAAAATAGCCGGCTGCCGAACAGCGCTCAGTTGTCCTCTGGCAGCGTGGCAAACATGACGCAAATTCAGATCAATCCATGGACTCACCCTCGACTCACCTAGATCAAAAGACGCAATAATCTTGGCGAATTCAGAGAATCAAGTCATGAAATATTTAACCACGTATAGAATAAGACTTGGCGCATCGACTGAGCGATGAAACGTCACGGAACTCGTGAAATGTGAAGAATACAAGATAACTATGCGCGGAGCCGCCGTCAAGCCGACCAAACGGCTCTGCGCCTGCGCAGAGCCATTTGGTCGCCTATGTGTAGAGCCTATGTGCCAGCGTCTTGTTAATTAATATTTTGCCTTTTCACGATATTAGGAATGAGCCAATGGCAAAGCTCTAAATTGAAATGCAAACAGGAGCAGGACTTCTTGGCCATGTTTCATGGCTGCTGCTGGCACGTTGCAAGCAGTATCAGCACACGTTGGTGGCAAATTTGGTTTCCACAGAGACATAGGTACCTAAACAAGCTTGGACGCTCCAACATCAAGTGACTCGATTTTTCTCACAGTCAATGACAATCCAAAATCAAGTGACTCGACCAAGGCTATATGAGACTTGACCACAGACTATGACGTCAGCTTGTGAAATGCGCTGGCAGCATGCCAGCAGAGGGCGTGAAACACTGCCCTTGCTTTCAGTGATGATAAGGGTGGCTGGTAGGTTAGGACAGCCTGAACTAAAAGCAGGTTCTAGCAAAGCTGCTGTCTGCTTTTTCCACTAAACACACCAGTCCCTATAAGGTGTCAGGCCATGGTTTGACAAAATTTTGTCTTAGTCCTTATTGGTCATAATGTCTACTACGGTGTTTGAGAGCAAGATTTTGAGAGGGCCCTTGAAGGCCAAATGCTTTTTTAGAGGGTCTTTATTGCACCAATCCAAAGGGTTCAACTTGTTCAAGCCTGTGAATTGTGAAATATGGCTGTGACACCTGAATGTGCTCACAGCCTCACACCATTCACATTGTGGTAACTTATATTTATTTCAAAAGACTGATAGCCATATTAGCTTGTGAAGATAAGTTGAGAATAAAACTTCACCTGTCATTGATAAAATAGTGTTGACTAATTCTGTTCACAATATCTCTGGTTTTCAGGAAACTGAATAATCAGAAGTTTGACTGAGTGGAAGAAGTGCACAACTTTGCCATTTAAAAATGTCAAAGTACTTTCATGGAAACATGCTGTAAGTACCTACTGAGACATGTCCATGATTTTTTTTCTTGCTTCTTCAGTTTATTTTGCTTTCAAGCGACTGGTTCTCTGTATCTATTCATAGTTAGCTCACAAATTCCTTTTCTTCAGTTGGTGCTAAATGTAAGCATACATTGTGTCACTCTTATTGTGCTCCTTTTTACATTTTCCTAGCTTCACTTTTTTACCATGTTGTTTTTATCACAAACACTGTATTACGCAGCAATGACCAACCACTCCGTCAATCTGACAGTCCTGCTCACCGTATCTCCCCAGGCTGCGGCGGCTGGCTGCCCGCGGCTACCACCAGGGCGGCGCCACCCGCGCCATCGACAAGGTGGTGATCGCCAACCGGGGCGAGATCGCCTGTCGCATCATGCGCACGGCGCGCCGGCTGGGAGTGCGCACCGTGGCGGTGTACTCGGACGCCGACCGGAACGCCCTGCACGTGGCCATGGTACGGGCGAGAGCGGAGAGGGGTGGGGAGGACACTGGGCAGGGCTGAGGAGGACAAGCATGGACATTGGACCGGTGCTGTCTGTGTTTGTTGAAGTAGAACGTTACTCTTTTCCGCGTTCGTGCGTGAGTTTACGACATATCTCTTTATTTGTTTTATGTTGTGAAAGTCGCTGGCTATGAATCGAACGCGATCACTACATATCGATATTGTCGATATTGAGTCGCACTAATTCGCCAGTATCTAACCGCTCCCCAGTCCCCACCGCTCGTTCAGGCCACTAACCGCTTCCCACCTCTCGGTCAGGCCTGTAACCGCTGCCCCCCCCCCCCCTCCCCGTCAGGCTGACAAGGCGTACCATATCGGCACCACTCCCCCTCCTCCCCACCAGGCTGACGAGGCGTACCATATCGGCGCGGCGGCCGCTAACCGCTCCCCTCCTCCCCGTCAGGCTGACGAGGCGTACCATATCGGCGCGGCGGCCTCCCAGGAGTCGTACCTGCGCGCCGACCGGATCCTGGGCGTGGCGCGCCGCAGCGGCGCCCAGGCCGTCCACCCGGGCTACGGATTCCTCTCCGAGAACACAGAGTTCGCCGAGGCGTGCCAGGCGGCCGGCGTGACGTTTGTCGGACCACCGGCCTCCGCCATCAGAGATATGGGCATCAAAAGGTACGAGGTCGGTCAGAGACATGGGCATCAAAAGGTACGGGGGACCATCAGTCCATCAGAGACATGGGCATCAAAAGGTACCGGGGATTATCAGAGACATGGGAATCAAACAGTACGGGGGACCATCAGAGACATGGACATGAAAAGGTACGGGGCCGTCCGACATCAGAGACATGGGCATCAAAAGGTACGGGGGACCATCAGAGACATGGGCATCAAAAGGTACGGGGGACCATCAGAGACATGGGCATCAAAAGGTACGGGACCGTCCGCCATCAGAGACATGGGCATCAAAAGGTACGGGGCAGTCCGACATCGAGACATGGGCATCAAAAGGTACGGGGGACCATCTAGACATGGGCATCAAAAGGTACGGGGGACCATCAGAGACATGGGCATCAAAAGGTACGGGGGACCATCAGAGACATGGGCATGAAAAGGTACGGGGCCGTCCGACATCGAGACATGGGCATCAAAAGGTACGAGGTCGGTCGGAGACATGGGCATCAAAAGGTGCGGGGGACCATCAGAGGCATGGGCGATGGGCATCAAAAGGTACTGAGTGACCATCAGAGACATAGGCATCAAAAGATAGGGGACCGAATTTGACGGGATCTCCAAATAATGGCGGGGAGTGGGTTCTAAGAGGAGATCGTCGGAAGGTAAAATGGCTAGTGAGACAGTTGATGCGGAATCGATGGAGAAATGACTGCTACTCCGGAAGGCCACCGTTGACCGTTCACAAGTGAAAGGAATGTAGGAACATTCACTAGGCGGGCTTATACCCTACACCTTTATACGATACATATGTCGAAAGATGCATTTATAATTACGAAAGTGGGAGGTAATAGAGGGGCTCAGTTTATTACTGGTGTCATGCCGATACTAGTATTCTCTACGGTGTGTTGCTAACGGACATACGAGGATATATTTAATGGAAATGTGTCGACTTCCGAGCAATACCGCTGATTGTCACTTACCGTATACCGTCCGCCCGCTCGCAGCACGTCCAAGAAGATAATGTCGGCGGCCGGTGTGCCCGTGATCGGCGGCTATCACGGCGAGGATCAGAGCGACGAGCGGCTGCTGGCAGAGGCCGACGCCATCGGCTTCCCAGTCATGATCAAAGCGGTCCGCGGCGGCGGCGGCAAGGTACGGTCACGTGCCGAGAGGGTGCAGGGAAGTGTGGTGTGAAGGCCGGGAGAGCAGGAGGGGAGACAGTGGAGAATAGAAAGGGTAAAAATAGGGAGGGCTTGAGTTAAAGTCTGCCTTTCATGGGATAGTAGGTACGTTTGACAATTTGATATTGTATGTCGATATAACAAATGCTGTTCTCGTCGATTTATATTTGAGGAGCGACTGAGGTCAAATTCTCCCTGGGACGAACTCCACCTCTGCGTCAGGGCTCCGTAGGTAATAATGCCTATCTTGCGAGCGATGAAGGGCGCCTGTTATGTTGAATGAAGTTGCACTAATGTGTATCGGGTTATTCAGTTTAGATGTCTGCTCCCATGACGTGCTCTAAGTGACGCTGGCTCCCGCTTTTGGCAGGGTATGCGCATCGCCTCTACCCGTGACGAATTCCACGCCCAGCTCGAGTCGGCCCGGCGAGAGGCTACCAAGGCGTTCGGAGACCAGGTAAGTCCGTCGTGCGGCAGGGCGAGGGCGCTAACCTCCGGTAGTCTGCAAATTCGTGTGATTCAAACGCAAACTGTACTATGCGAAATCATGCTTTCGGTGAGCAAGTCGTGGTGCTTGCCATTATGAAAATGTCGACCTGAATTGTGATGCCCAGCTAACCCGGCGATCAGCATGGCAAGCATTTGCCGGGGTCACACACCGGCTCGATACCGACCCCCGATCCCCCGGTGTCCCGCTGGTCAGCTGACCCCCCCCCCCCCCTCCCCCGCCGACCTCTGTCAGGTGATGCTGGTGGAAAAGTTTGTCGTCGACCCGCGCCACGTTGAGGTGCAGGTGTTTGGCGACCAGCACGGGAACTACGTGTACCTGCACGAGCGAGACTGCAGCGTCCAGCGGCGACACCAGAAGATCATCGAGGAAGCCCCCGCGGTGAGCCAGAGGCTAGAGAACGTATGATCCCTGCACTGTTTAATTGTGTTATAGGCTACGACATGTCTAATGTGCATTCATAATACGCACCTCTTGAACTCGAACTTGAACTAAACTCGAATTAGTACGCACCTTTTGAACATTTAACTCAGCTGCATGATGGTAAATTGTCTCTATTTGCTTGAGTTTTATACCGGTTTTCGGAAATATTTGTCGCGAAACGGCATACTATTTAATGTCCCTTTCACCATGAGTGTCCCCTCCCCGTCCCCATTCTGGCAGCTAGTCTGACCAAGCCCTCCCCTCGGCTAGTCTGACCAAGCCCCCTCTCCCCCCCCCCCCCCAGCCGGGTCTGTCAGCGGAGGTGCGCCGCGAGCTCGGAGAGGCGGCGGTACGCGCCGCCCGTGCCGTCAGCTACGTGGGCGCCGGCACCGTGGAGTTTATCCTGGACGCCGAGCACAAGTTCTACTTTATGGAGATGAACACACGTCTGCAGGTGGAGCATCCCGTGACCGAGATGATCACCGGCACTGACCTGGTCGAGTGGCAGCTGAGGGTCAGTACCAGGGGAGGGAGAGGGTGCTGCGGGGGAGCTGAGGGTCAGTACCAGGGGAGGGGAGGGACGGGGCAGATGATGGTCAGCTGTGTGAGGAGAGGCAGGGTATTGCGAGGAACTGAGGGTCGGGGGGGGGGGGACGGACTAGGACCGCTCAAGATCACACCACAAAGTATTGTACCGTGAGACTGATTTTACTGAAATATGGGGGATTACCTGGTAGTGACAGAATGACGTAGTGGGCTGGGCTTATGTGCTACTAAGCAGCCACTCTCCGGCCTCAGGTGGCGGCCGGTGGGCGGCGGCCGCTGCTGTCTTGTTCCCCTCCTTCTGAGTTTTGACCTCCCGTCTCCTGCGGCTGGTGGCGTCTGCCGCTGCTCCCCTGTTCTCTGACTGACCCTTTACCTCTGCCCTTAGGTGGCGGCCGGCGAGCGTCTGCCGCTGCAGCAGGAGCAGATCCCCCTCCTGGGCCACTCGTTTGAGGCGCGTGTGTACGCCGAGGACCCGCGCGCCGGCTTCATGCCCGGCGCCGGACCGCTGCTGCACCTGAGCGCGCCGCCGGCAGACCAACACGTCAGGGTCGAGACAGGTGCGGCGCCGGGCGGGCAGGGACACGTCCTGGGGTGGCCGTCAGACTGGCTGTGCGTCAGAATAGTCGCTCTTGGAAGCCGAACGCAAGATTTTAAACTTCATAAATGCCTGCCACTCGGTTTGCGAGCATTTTGAGTTGACAGCATGCCTTTCCACCCCCAAAATTTAAAGAACGAAATGCTTCAATTTGAATTTAATGGCGCGTGCGATGTTATCAGCCAACCCGTGTGTGGCCTTTGAAGCGCTCCGGTTACATCTACCCGTCGTTCACTGATCCCCCCCCCCTCCCCTCCTCCCGGACAGGTGTACGTCAGGGCGACGAGGTGTCTGTCCACTATGACCCGATGATCGCCAAACTGGTGGTCTGGGCAGAGGACCGTGACTTGGCACTGCGCAAACTCAAACGCTGCCTCGCCCAGTACGCGGTAAGTGACCATTGGGTGGCTCTTAATGGGACCCACCGTTTTCATAAGGAATGCGGGAACGGCCGCTCCTTTGGGTTGGGTAACGGTGGGGCATGTGTGAGCGACTCGCTGGAATGTCGCGAACCGTTGAGGATATTTTTCAGAGTTGCTCATCATTTTGAATTGATATCACATACATACTCTTGATGCTCGTGCATTTATGGAATTTCGGACAAGGACCGAAATTCTCCGCTTCCTTCTAGAGCATCTGTCGCACTTTTAGCGTCGTGTTTTATGCCTCGCCTGTGGCGTATGCCTAGGAGTGCTTGTCTGAGATATATTCATGGCTAACCCGGCCTCTATGGGGACTTGTGATCCGGATCAGGGGAAATTGAATAGTTGATCCGGTATAATTAAACGGTATATGGAAATACAAGTAAAGGATAAGGTGATTATATGAATAAGCCACTTTAACTTGTAGCTTGTAACGGGGACTGGGGAGTATGAAAAAAATATACGATTAGAATTTGGTACTTCGGATCACGAGTGCCTGTGGAATGAATGTACGTGGTCATATGCTCGCACGCAGCTCCCGGAACACACGTTTACCGAACGCTCGGTATTTGGGTCGGGAAGGCACGCACTATCTGTCACTCACCCACCGGTCGCTGGCAATGTGGGACGGAGTGGCGACGGCCCTGGCAGGTCGGACAATGTCCAGACTCCAGCCAGAGGCATCTACGAGTAAAGCCAGCAGTGAGTGCGCGTAAGCAAGGCCACATAGCCCTGACGATCGGCTCTCAGAGACTGGCGCTTCCATCAGCGATGGAAATACGGCAGTGGTAGGAACGTGTTTGAAAATGTGTTTTATCTTGCGTGATTTATATTTCTGTCATGGGTACCTGTGGCTTGAACGCTCCTTTCCACATTGCAATTGTCACATATTTGGATATATTCTCACAAACAAGGGAATCTGCGAAAAACATGTGAACACTTGTTGCTGAAAGTTACAGTCATGATAAGCTCATCCTAAACGTGAGTTCGAGCCAGGAGTGCCGTAACACACCGGGCCAACGTGAGCCGGGTGCTCCGCCGTCTCTTGGTGTGCTGTGCCGGTCCTGTGTGCTCCCCGGTACTCAGAACAGCGGCTTACGGGGCTCGCAGCGTACAGCCGCCACCGAGCCCTGGCGGCAGTCGCTGATGCCGATGCGGGGCCGCCCGAGGCGCGACACGCACTCCTGTAGAGCGCTCTCGCTGCCGGCACAGTTGAGCGACACCTTCCAGACGCGCTGTCGGCTGACGGCGTCCGCGCGCACCACCTCGCCGCCGCCCCGGTCCAGGCTGCGACACAGCACGCGCGCCTCCTGCGGACCCCAGCTGTCGGCACACACCTGCCACCACTCGAAGTCGTCGCCGCCCCAGTCGGGCCCGACGGCCTGCACGCGGCCCTCGTCGCACGAGGCACCGCCCACCAGTCGGTACCGGTAGCCGCCGGCCACCGAGGGGAAGCAGACGCGCTCGGCGCAGCGGCGCGGCCGGCCGCTGCAGGTCAGGGTGGGGCTGGTGGCCGTGCAGTCGCCGCTCAGCTGGCACGGGTCGCCCTCGGCCGCCGCCGGGCGGCACGTACTGTTGGAGAAGTTCCAGGTACCGGCCGGACACGCGCAGACACCGCCGCTGCAGACGGCGCCGTCCGTGAGCCGGCAGTCGAGGGTGTCGGTGCAGGCGGCGCCGAGCGCGGCCGCCTGTCGCTCGCCCAGTGTCAGTCCGGTGAGCCGGCGCAGCAGGTCGCCCTGGGACCGCTGCAGGGCCGCCAGGTCGGCCACGGCGTCCTCCAGGGCCGAGAGCCGGTCGCCGAGCCGCTCCAGCTGGTCGGCGCCGGCCCGGGAGGCGGCTCCGGCCAGGCAGACTAGTAGCAGCACGGTCAGACGCGACATGGTGGCGGGGGACCCGTACCGCCGACGGACAGAGTCGGAATGAGAGTCTGGCCGCGGCGAACGCCGCTGGAACCGGCTCCAAACGCCACCGGGCGCGCCATTGTATATGTTCGTTGTAGTTTGTATAAAACGTCCTACACAACGCTGATACAGCGGTCCAGATGGCCACATCAGAGGTCAAGGTCAGTCTTCAAATGTGCGTGGATCATCTTAACGACTTCGGAAGCTGATTTGGCTGGTGGATCGATGGCTGTTTTCGAAAGGCGCAACGAATGGTGGGACTGCCCGTTGGTGTGTGTAATATATAGGCGTATATACGTAAGTGTGTGGACTGTGGATATGTGTGGCAGCCAGTGCTTTTGGGCTGTTGTTTGCATTTTTCTAGCTTGTCATATCCTAATATGGTCTCGGCGCCCCAGCCCCGTCTCTAGTAAGTTGAGTAAACAGCTGATTGAAATACGATGAAAACAACACACTTACTTATATGAGCCTTATGTATGCAGGGGCCTACGCAGTGGCTCTTATAAATTGTTTTCTGTAAACCCAGCGCGATTATGCCAATTCTGTTTATGTCATTCACAGGTAAACCCAGGTCGATTTTACCCTGCTGAGTTTGTCCTCTATCACGGAAACCGTAGACGTCTTGGTAATGTTTCAACATTTACGGCAAGATTCGTGTCAACCCTTGTGCAATGTGCTTTGTGCACTGACGTTCGCCGTTCGCATGTTCAGTATCCATGTCCACACTGTTAGGTAAGACCGCCTGTCATGTTTTCAGATAGTGGGCCTGAACACGAACATCAACTTCCTGCTGGACCTGGCGTCCCACCCGGAGTTTGTGGCGGGCAAGGTGGATACCGAGTTCATTCCGCGCCACTACGACCAGCTGTTCCCCACAGAGACGGTCTCGGACGCCACCCTCTGCCAGGTGAGGCACGCGGCGGGAAGGGAGAGGTGGTGATTAACTTCACCAGTGGGGTGTGCTGAAACGGTGCATATGAAAAGCAATAGCGGAGTAAGTGATGGAAATAACTAGCTGACTGCGAGCTGACTAAAGGAACTTGAACTGCTTGTCTGCTTCATTTTCTATGTTATTGGATTGATTTATGTTCAGAAAATTTAGAGTGAACTCAGCGTTCCCCGACACCGCCGTCCCGCACCTCTCTGACGTGGTTCTCCTTTCTGCCGGCAGGCGGCGCTGGCGCTGCTGCTGGACGAGCAGCGGCAGACGCTGCGCGCGGCGCTGCTGTCGCGCGACCCGTTCTCGCCGTACTGCAGCCAGTCGGGGGTGCGGCTCAACCACCGGCTGCGGCGACAGGTGGCGCTGACTGCTGCTGACGGCACAGTGCACACGGTGGCAGTCCGCAGCGACGGCGAGGGCCGGCACACCATGACTGTGGGCGACAGAGAGTACCAGGTACAGTGGGAGACAGGGAGTACCAGGTACAGTACGGGGCGGCACATCATGGCTGTGGGCGACAGGGAGTACCAGGTACGGTACCGGGGAGGGATGGTACGCCATGACTGTGGGCGACAGGAAGTACCAGGTACAGTAGCGGGACTGTGGGGGATAGAGTACCAGGTACAGTACCGGCACTGTGGGCGATAGAGTCCTAGGTACGGTACCGGGACTGTAGGCGATAGAGTACCAGGTACAGTACCGGGACTGTGGGGGATGGAGAGTACCAGGTACAGTACCGGGACTGGGAGACGGAGTACCAGGTACAGTACCGGGACTGTAGGCGATAGAGTACCAGGTACAGTACCGGGACTGTGGGTGTGGGCGATAGAGTACCAGTTACAGTTATACCGGGACTGTGGGTGTGGGCGATAGAGTACCTACTAGGTCATAGCACAGCGGTGCAGTACGGGAAAGTGACGGAATCAGGTGTGCAGTTTGTGAAGTGTGTGCAGAATTCCAGCGTCGTTTGTGGTATATCCGGCATTCGAATGTCGTTTCCCCCTTGGTGGCTGTCTTCAGTGTTAAGTTGTCATCCAGTGGTGCCTACTGGCGTGTTATCAGCAAAGTGTACTGTTAGCTATTAGCTACTGTTTTTAGATATTAAGACGCAAAAGCTGTTCATTATTCACTATCATGACTAGCACTGTATTTGCATATCTTGAAAACGTCTCCCTTCCCTCGCTACAGCTAAGCTGCGACCTCTGATCCCCAGGTATATGACCTCTGAGCCCTGACCTGTGATGAGCCGGTATCTGGTAGTCTGTCGAAGCGGGACGGTGTCCTCACCCTCACCCCTGACCTGTGACCCCTGACCTCTGACCTGTGACCGGCAGGTGTCCGGCAGTCTGACGGAGCAAGACGGCGTCCTCACCCTGACCTCAGATGTGTCGGGAGAGGTGACCCACGTACAGGTGGTGCCACAGGCAGACGCCGTCCACGTCTTCACTGAGGTTAGTGCCGGCTCTAGAGAGAAAACGGCTCTAATGCGCAATGGGAGGAGTTTATTAGGTAATGTTCAGATAAGTGGATGTTTTGACCGAATTCCATTTTTTTTTTTTGCTGAGCTGACGCAAATTGATTTTTTTTTGCACGGATTGTTAGTCATACCACGTAACTATGGCAATTTCCAAGCCAATCCCAATTCCAATCGAATGTGAATCAATGGTGAATTCACGATTGATTTCTCATCCCGTCCGCTGCCCCTGTCTCTCTCCCGTCATCAGGAAGGTGTGTGCAGCCTGTGGCTGTGAGCGCAGTTCTCCGGTGTATAGTCGACTACAGAATGATGTTCCACTTTTCACAGGCAATTATTTGCCTGGAGTGGTAGGCTGTGCCGCATCACACGGGCTGAGTTCACAGATTATAGCTTTGTCCCAATGCTCACAATCGACACGCTTAATTGCGTGATAAACGGCACAGCTTAGCGTTCCGGTCAACTGATAGCTTCTGAGGAGTGAAACATCATTCTGTAGTCGACTATACTGTATTCCCGGCACCGGGTACCCTTTTCAGTTGGGGAAACTACGAGGAGCCAAACAAAAATTGGATTAGCCAATCAGCGGCTGGAGTGGGCGGGGCGATAACCATATATGGTCATAAAATCAGACAACTTCATCTTTTCAATGAATTTTAGCATTCAAATGAAAAAATAAGGCATAAGAATGTTTTTTAACCACACAAGGCCTACACTCACCCGGTGCATAATTAACTGGCGGCTCTAAATCGCAGAGTTACAACGCAAGGTCAAACCGTGATTAGCAAATATGGCGGATTGAAACAGACGCGCCAAAAAATGTAAGCAGTACCGTGGTTTAAAAATGTCATTATTTTTATTATTTTGTTTATGGTTTTTCTAATTGTAGTTAAGTTATTATTTTAGAATGAAATATTTTTGTTCATTGTAATTAAATTAAATCTTTTAACAATTTTATTTCATAAAACCAATCCATTTATGGAATGGCCAGCTGATTGTGACGCCCAGAACCTGCAGAAAAGCCGTTTTCCTATCGCCATTTTCGAGTCAATTCGCCGAATTTAATCAAATCACACTAATTCCTAGTGAAAAATGGAAGCCTTTTCTCTCCAATAAGTGGACGCGATACCGCAAGTACCGGCTTGTTATACCGTTTTTCACCCTTACTAGCGGGGGCTGCATTTATGCCCATATATGGTCATCAAAAGTCCATTTATTGACCAATCCATTTTTTGACTTTCGCCTCGTAGTTTCCCCAACTGTTTTCTTCCCGAGACTGGTGCGCGCTCTGCGGCTGTTACCCCTGTCCCACCCCTTGTCCCCAGGCGGGTGTGCGCAGTCTCCGTCTGCCGGAGCCCAAGTTCCGGGCTGCCGGCGGCGCGGCGGCGGCCGGCGGGGACGCCGTGGCTCCCATGCCCGGTGTGGTGGAGAAGGTGATGGTGACGGACGGCGACACAGTCAAGGCCGGCGACCCGCTGGTCGTCATCATCGCCATGAAAATGGAGGTCAGTCGAGACTAGGGAAATGGGTGGCGGGAAGTAGTGACGTGGATGGCAGAAACTGGGTATGGCAGCTGCTATTGGGAAGTCTAGGTGGTAGAACGTGTGGGAGTGATGAAGCTTCCTTGTTTGCTTGATGGCTTAAAGGTGACAGCATCTTTGCGCTGTCCTATTTGAATGGACTAAATTTTTATTTCAAATGAGAGAGTAGGGTAGCGACTAGCGATGCACTCACATCCTCACCACCGCATCTTGATTAATTTTTATCATGAGTTGTCGCTGGTTCATATTACCACCATGGCAAGTCATAAGTATGTATTTCCCTTCGTTACTTGCAGACATGGACGTTGGAGGTGAATCCCCACTGACTGGCAGACTCATTGAAGTTATATTAGGGATCTTCCCCGCCGCCCATGGCTGCCCCCCGTGGTCCGTCTGCAATGTCTGACACGCCCCCCCCCCCCCGTCCACCGCTCACAGTACGTCATCAAAGCGCCGGCCGCCGGCGTCGTGGAGAAGGTCATGTACCGCGTGGGCGACAACGTGGCCAAGAACGCCCTGCTCGTGCACATGAAGTCGGACGAGGCCGAGGGAGGCGCCGCTGACGCGGAGGAGACGGACTAGAGCCGCCCTTCGTCGTCCGCCGTCCGCTGCCCGCAGTCGGGTCTAACGGTGGGTTAGAGCCGCGGTCCGCCGCTGCAGTGTGCACTCAGTGCAGTCTATTGCCTGGTCTGACGGTGGCTTAGAACGTCTTCCCGCCGCTCGCAGTCTGACAGTGGTTAGAGTCATGGCTGCCCGCTGTTTGCCATCCTCGGTCTGGTCTGATTGTGGGCTCACTGGGACGACCCCCGCGGCTCGGTCCAAGACAGATCACCGCCACTGTTCAGAGGTCGACAGTCTGAGGTCGAAAAAGTCAAGCCTTTTTATAGTATGCTTGCACTCATTTCTGGACGACTGGACGCCGAGAACGTTAGGAACCTTATTAGCAGTCTGGCAGCTCAAAACTCCCAGCTCTCCTCAAAGCCCTGTGCCCTTCTCAGTGAAGTATTCGAACAGACGTGAAGCCACAAGTTTTGGAGAAAAATGTACGCTTGGATGGGCTACTAGAGAGGCGGCTCTGCGGCTGGTCGTCAGCCAGGCGCGACGCTGAGGTCCACCCACAGCCTGGGTTCTCTGTGCTCCTAATCGGGAGGTCTTACTCCCACCGCCCCGACCCGCCGTGTGGCCAGATATGCGACAGAACGTTAGGCGGTGCTGGGTTGTGAAATAAGTGGCCAGAAGACTCGTGTGATTATTAGTGTACCTATATTGTTGTGTAATAATGTGTCTTTAAAGACGTTTGGTACGTGATGGTTTACATAGGGAAAGTGCAATACATGGTCGAGACTGAGAGTTTACGCTTTTCTAAGCTCAATAATTAGGTTACATTTCGGGAGTTTTACGTGGCTGAAATAAGTAAGTCATACTGAATTGTCGTTTCCTCCTGGGTTTATCATTTATTTATCAGAGATTCAGAAGGCACAAAGCGGGAGATTTCATCTGCATTTAATTGTTAATGGCTGGAAGCAGGAATCTACCACGCATGGATTCGGTGACCTCCAGCCAAACTCCAGCTACGCACGATCCGGCTCCGTTAAATACATCACAGCGTAGTACACCACCCGGCGCTAGTTTTCCGTCACGTTCACTCGGCCTTCGAATCCAGATTCAGCCGGTTCACGACCCCCGAATTTCCTCAGTCCCGGATATACCCTGAGTCCCGGCGGGGCCCCCTCGGGCGGCGGGCGGCTGGCACGGTCTGGCGCCGGCTGCCCGACAGGATGTCACGAGTCGCCGGGCCGGGTCGGCAGTCTGCGGGAACTCCCCGGTCCGTGCCGCCGCACCGAGCGGGTCGCCGGCGGGACCCGCTCCCGGCACCGCGCGTGGTAACAGAGAGGCAGCCGGATGGCGCCGCTCGGCTCCCTGTTTGTTGCGTGGATGTTTGGCCCAGTTCATAGCGCCGATAGACCGTCCATGCTTCTGTTCTGTTTTGCGCCCGAGTTCGCAGGAACGCGGATGTCTCGAAGGGTCGGTACATCCTTTCGTGGCCATTTCCGCCTAGCTGTTTTCAACAGCCTAGTTTGTCACTGGTCACCATAGTACTTAGCAGCGCACAGATCGCGGATTCAAGCTCTCTCTCGACACATTTACACGTCAACTGGCTGGTGAATGACCAGTTCAGTTGCTCGCGTCATGACCTTTCCACAGTGAGGTCCGTCTTGTTTCGCGCTTGTGTTGCCCGAGTTCCTTATATTTAGCTGGACGCCTCATATATAGATAAATTCATACATGTTTGTTCACGGGATCCACAGCTATCTACTTGTTGACAGCTGGTAAAGTCAGTCACCGGTCGCACTTTTATGGAACACAGTACAATATCCTCATGCTCAGCATATCGCATTACACCTATATAACCGTATAGACGGCGCATCAATGGTTGTCATTTGCTCATTGATACCGTCTTTGGCTCACTTGGAAACCTCTCTTCGCTTCACACACGTCATGCGCACGACACAATCGTCACCGTCTTCTACAAATGCTTACCTCGCTGCAGAACCGCTCTCTGGCCCACTGGGAACCTGCCCATAGCAGCTCTGTCGTCTAACACACTTCCGCGGCTCGTGGGCTCGTCAGCTGAGTCCTGCCCCTTCTCTCGCCTCTTGGTGGCTCTCGGGCCAGCCTTGCATATCCCCTTGCCTCTCACCACCTTCCCAGCGTCCCTCAGCTCAGTCGTGCCCCCCCCCCCCCCATATATCCAGCGCCCCTCAGCTCAGTCCGGGCACTCCGACGTGTTGTGCGGCGTCCTTGAAGTACTTTCTGCCATAGGAGCGCACGATCTGCGTGAAGTCGAGCCGTTTCAGCGCCGCCTCCAGCTGGCACTGCGCCTCGAACTCGAACACCTTGACGATCGAGTCCTTGCAGCGTTTGATGAAGAGCTCGCTGATGGCAGCCAGCAGTGAGTCGATTGGAAACAGGCCGTCCGCCTCGGCGTCGATGTCTCTGTGGGAAGAGAGGGGGAGGGTCGGGTCAATGTCTCTGGGGAGTGGGCACTGAGCAAAGCCAGCGTAAATGTCTCTGTGATATTGGAAGGACATCCTCAAGATTCGCTCACCCGACATGGACGACCTCGAAGGAGGGAATGACGATCTGCATGGTGCTCGTGTTGATGCGCGCCTTCATCTTCACCGTGACGGCGTCCACGTCCACGGTCAGGTCAAAGTTGGGACCCAGGTCCATGAACTTGGCCGTGCAGTTTGTGTTACACTGGCGGACAAACGAGGCTGTTAAGTGCACGAAGTGGGACGGGCAAAATCCAGCTGGAAATTTTAGAACATAAGATTATTCACCGCAAATGTGACTGTATTTTCAAAATTTCGATCAGCAATAATTATTGTAGGAGCTATGAACGAAAAGTCAAACACCTGGCCCGTAAGTCGCTGACGTGGGCTTTGAGATCATTACTTGACTGAAAATATTAAAATGTGTTCACAGTCGCTCCCGTTATAGTTAGCTAGCACACTTGTTTATCCGCGAAGCTCTAGGTAATCAGGGGTAGATCAGCGAATGTTGGATGTTGCATGAAGCGTAATTATGTTGAAAATGGCTCAGTCTAACGAGGATCAATTCACTGCGAGTGTGCGCACCTCGATTTTGGTGGTGGCGAGCTGGGTCTGCAGTGTGAGCCAGTCGCCGTCCAGCTCCAGGATGGCGTCACCCTTCCGCCGCAGGGTCGACATGCCCTTCAGAGAGGTGGCCAGGAACGTCACTGACGCCGACAAACGGATGAAAAACAGCTGAAACGGGTCCCCGAACACGTCAGAAAAGGGCGACCGAACGTTCAAATACCACCGGGAGAAGGTTGATGGCATGGACAACGGACGCTCAAAAGAGTCACGGCGATTACAATTGTTAGCCTTCGACCCTATCTCCAGTCTCCACGATATACACGTACCGTAAGGTGGGGCTATTTGAGACAGTGGGGCTATTTGAGACAGTATTTAAAATCGTTATAAAATAAAAACCGTTTGAAATGTATGCCTAATTTTTGCTCAGGCGATTTACTGCTCGATTCCACACCTTCCTGAGCAAAAATATCACATAAAAATCAAACGGTCTTCATTTTATAGCGATTTTAATTACTGTCTCAAATAGCCCCACTGTCTCAAATAGCCCCACTTTACGGTATTACTTTTAAAGTTTTCGTTTGGTTCTTTGGAGCTTTATCTATTCCATCCTTTGTCTCGCCTCACGTCGCCAGTCTGGGCCGTAAACCTTTCGCTCTTCAGCAGCGTGCCGCCTACCTTTTCCTCGAACAGTGTCTCGTCGTCGGCCACTTTGAGCGGGTCCAGGCCCTCGCTCTTGATCAGGCTGCGCGCAAACTCCATAGCGTTGTCGACGAACCGGTTGGCGTCCGACGTCTTCGCCCGCCCCTTGTTGCCCTGCACGTGCCGCCTGCAACGGAATAGATGTGTGACATAAGCGCAGATCTGAAAATTCAAGCTGACGGGAGTACTACACTTATAATCACAATGTTTATCCACTTCAGCGTCCACTACCCAGCCAACTGCATTCTCGTTGGGAAGTGTCTAGCTCTCAGCACAGTCGTGCCGCCGTCATTCGCATATACATGTTTTTGTACAGGTGGGCTCGCTTGTGTCAAACTGCCTACTGAAGCATTCTTCAAGCTGTGTAAAACGATGTTGAATCAAGTGTTGCCCACACATGTGTAACACCCTTATGAAATGTGATGTGACCCTTTCAAAATCAATAACTGATTGCGATTCATCCAAGGATTCAGAGTTACACGAGGAACCAGCCTATGCATTGATCATAATGTAACGAAGGATCCGGTGCAATGCACTGGATGTCCGGTATAGACTATAGGATATTCGTTTTCGGCAATCGGCACTGCAACACTGCCTCCAGTGGCGAACTGAAATGGCCGCTCTGAATGGCAGACCCGGGCGTCCGTCCGACTCCAGACTCCAGCCGCACCTGAGGATCCAGGAGAGCCACTTCCTGACGGCCTTCTCCTCCATGTCTTCCACGCCGGTTTTGATGAGCAGCGCGAGCCCGGCGGCCGCTCCGGCCTGCTTCCTCAGCGCCATGACTGGCCGCCTGTCTGCCGTGACACCGCTCTCGGATGGTAGACGGGGGAAGGGAGCGGCTCACCCTACAGAGATCTACTGGAGTGGCCCGGAGTCCCGGACCGACTTGATCGAACCTCTCCTGTCGCAAGTAGGTGAAGAATCACTGCACCCTCGCTGTCCGTTCAGACAACTCAAATCGACGTCCACTCAAACCACGGATTTTGTGTGTTCGCTGATCTCCAACACGGCTACAGATAGCCCTCCAGGGCCAGAGCTCGACAGCCGCCCTCCACTCGCTCACAGGTCTGGGCCGCCGTCCGTGCGCCGCCAGTCTCGACTGCCGCCTCTCCGGACAGAAGGACGAGGAACACTTGTGTCGCGCCGAGCGGTGACGCCGCACCAACACCTGTGTGTGACGACGGAGGCGGAACCGGCACACGAGCCACCCGCCGGCCCCAGGCTGCGCTGCCGAGCTTGCTTATCAATGACAGGGATCAGCACATATGAAAGCAGTTCGCACATGTTTGACGCCAGTCTTTCAAGTTGATACTATAGCGGGGCGTAACCGGGAAATCTGTTAGTCCTGGTCTAAAACTCACACATGGTGAATTTAGCGAGTAGCATCACTGAACTGCGGAGACCCTAACCCCCGCGACCCCCTCACAGTGACGAAGGCGGTGCCCTAAGCCTTCGAATACTTTCACGCCCACGGTAGTCGAGTTTCTCGTTACGGGCTTAGTCAATTACCAACTACCTACTTTCCTACTCCCGAATGTAATTGTTTGGTTGGAAATCCAGCGTCGTTTCCGCTCCTCCCGACCAATGTCCGCTGTGAGAGCCAGACTGTTTCGCGCTGATCGCTGCTGCGGGCTGCATCAGCCGACGGCCAAGCTCCTTTATGAGACCGGCGGCCGCCGTACCCAGGACACCAGACGTTTCGACCGCAAAAGGAACGAAGGCGTATCGTTCACGGAAAGCTGCATATCGGGCAATATGCCTCGGTGATTTGTGTGCGCATTCTGTTTTAAAGGCCAGATAAACGTACTACCCAACTCGTTAGGTGAATACAATATCAAGTGAGCAAAAGTGTCCACTCTGTTGGCACGGCGGTGTTTAGCCCCACCGTCTCACGCGGAGCGTCTGTGAAGTGTCGCAGTCTGCCTCTCCCACCCTTCACTTGTCACGCACATTGTGCGTGCGCTGTGCGCAGTCGGCAGCAGTGCTTCCCCGCGGGTAGTGATTAAAAATGGATCTCGCGAAACGTCTCTTGGTGAGTGACGGACTTTTTTTAACGAAGGAGTCTGAAAGGGTTATTCACCGGCATGATAACTAGTTAAAAAGATATCATAAATCATTAGCAAATGCTTCCAGATGACAGAGGCTTTGGATTCCGTACTTAAATCATTGCCCGGAAAATTAATTAATTAATGACGTCTTGATGTTACCTCACCAATAAGATCCTTGACGATTTCCCATGTATGTGAAACTTTCGAAACTACTTCATCTGGTTATAGTTGTTCTTTTACAATCGGACTTTACGAAAGTCTTTGCGATATCGAGAGTGGACTTGCTCTCGATTTTCTCTATTAATTGAATATATGTACGAACATGAAACATCAAACATATAGGTACATAACTCGTATGTTAACCCTCGCCGGACCTATCGGTTTTCTACATACGTGCCGGCCGAGGGGGGGGGGGGCGGGTACGACCCCCCCTCGCCGTTTCGCCCCTGGTGGAGCTAGCGCGTCGCGGAAAAAAAACGAGCGTGTGCGCCGTTACGAGACGCAGAGATTGGTACCCGATTTTAAGGTCCTAGGTCAACTGGTGACCTCTGAGGTCAGGTCAAGTGCCCCAAGGTACGGTTCAGTTTTTGGTGAATAACTTCGCAAAAAACGGCCGCAGAGCCGTGGTTTTGGCAGCATCGTGTTCGCCTCGATCAGGCGCGTCGAATGATATACTCTTTGTTCGGGTCAGGTCAACTTAGGGTGTTGACCTCAGGTCAAGGTCAGGTCAGCACCCCCAGGTCACGAAGTTGATCGAAAGAGGTCATGTCGCATATCATTGGATTCAGCAGGTCTTCCTGAGTCCATTGGTGGCTTTCCCGACTCGCTAGCTCAATTTGATCAAGAGTTATTGACGAAAAACTAATATGACATTGATGACGTCATAAATGACGTCACGCAAGGTCAACATTGCGAAAGTGACGCATCTAACCTTGCAAGGAGTGCATCAAATCACGATTCTGTGTGCTTGAGATAGTTGGAGATCGTTCCCGGCGCCAGAATAGCAGTTTTCATTTTTCCCCATTGACTTATAATGGTGAGGTCACGAAAATGACCTGACCTCATATGACCTTTAGGAAAAATCCGAGATATACAAGTTGTGAGACTCATAATGGATACTAGATCCTGCAAGTTTCATTTCCCTGTGACATCTCCTCTGGCACTTGGCAGTGAGGGCGTTGCGAAGTTGCGACATCTGAAGACCGTGCAGAGGTTCACTTATGACGTCATAGGTCAGTGACCTGACCTGACCCCAAAATGCGGTTGGTGTCAAACGATTCGGCTTGAATCAAAGGTCAGGTATGCCATGTTTCAGTTCTCTATCGCCAGCGTGTTCGGAGCTATCGCGAAAAACCCTATGGGGGGGGGGCGGCATCCGCCCCCCCCCCTCGGCCGGCGAGGGTTAACTCGCACACCGACAGGGGGCGGATATCCGCCCCCCGCCCCCTGAGGTTTTTCGTAAATAGCGGGAAAACCACGGCGAAATTGGGATGACTATTCGCTCATCAATTTTACACATGGTGTGCAAGTTTGAACCTCCTACCTTTTAACCCGCGCACCGACGGGGGTCTGCGCCAGCTTAGAACCGAGGGGGGGGGTGGCGGTTGACCGCCCCCCCCCCGAGATATCGAGAACGAAGCAAGATAGAGACAATCAGTAAACGGCATGGGGTACGCACGGACAAGGTCTTCAATTTTTACCCAGGTCATTTTCATGTCAAGTCAAAGATGACGTCACAGGGGTAAAAAAGTCCAAATGGCCGCCCTAGATCAGGAGAGTTTTCCTCGAGTAACTTTCGAAGTAGCCGAGCTAGGAACAAGCTAAGGGCACCATCGTGACCCTCTCGTCAATCCGCATCAAATGATATATGTGTTGACCTCGAAAGATCAAGGTCAAAGGTTGACCTCTGGTCACGTGACCGTAAGGTCATCCTGTATAATTCGATGCGCATTAACGAGCTGAACACGATGAGACCATCCGTGCGGCTGCATCTCGTTCCTGCGAGGAGTTATTAGCAAAAAACCTTTGGTGACCCTTGGTGACGTCACATGACCTTACAGTTGCCCAACAGCAAAACAGGCCTCAAGGTAGTCAAGGTTGATCGTATCTGAAGTCATTCATGGTATATTGGGCCATTCCGACGCGTTTTAGTGAAAAAGCAGGGAGTTGATTTTTCAGCCATTGACTTATAATGGGGGGGTCAAGAAATTGACCTGACCTTAGGTCATCAATATCAAAATTCCGAGATAAACAAATTGTGGCTACTTATGACCTCGTTACATCCTGAGACTTTCAAAGGCCTCCGTCATCTACTGTAGCTCTGACACGGTGACAAAGTTGCAAAAAAGTGATTTGAGGTTGGGTCATTCGACGTGACCTGGTGACCTGACCCTAAAAGGTAGGAGGTTCAAACTTGCACACCATGTGTAAAATTGACGAGGGACAAGTCATGCCAAATTTGGCGGCGCTACACGGCGCGTTTTTTTTTTTGCGTTATTCACGAAAAACCTCAGGGGGTGGCGGTCAACCGCCCCCCCCCCCGTCGGTGCGCTGGTTAACCCGCGCACCGACGGGGGGGCGGATATCCGCCCCCCCTGAGGTTTTTCGCGAATAGCGGGAAAACCGCGGCGCGTAGCGCCGCGAAATTTGGTATGACTATTCCCTTATCAATTTTACACATGGTGTGCAAGTTTGAACCTCCTACCTTTCAAGGTCAGGTCACCAGGTCACTTTGAATGACCCAACCTCAAGTCACTTTTTTGCAACTTTGTCACCGTGCCAGAGCTACAGTAGATGTCGGAGGCCTTTGAAAGTCGCAGGATGTTATCAGGTCATTAGTAGCTACAATTTGTATATCTCGGAATTTTGATATCGGTGACCTAAGGTCAGGTCAATTTCGCGACCTCCCCATTATAAGTCAATGGGGGAAAAATCAACTCCCTGTTTTTACCACTAAAACGGGTCGGAATGGCCCCATATACCATACATGACTTCATATACGATCAACCTTCACTACCTTGAGGTCTGTTTTGCTGTTGGGCAGCTGTGAGGTCATGTGACGTCATCAAAGGTCACCAAAGGTTTTTGGCCAATAACTCCGTACAGGAACAAGATACAGACGCGTGGATGGTCTCATTGTGTTCAGCTCGTCAAGACGCATCGAATGATATAGGTACATGATGACCTCGAGGTCACGTGACCTGAGGTCAACCTTTGACCTTGACCTTTCGAGGTCAACATATATATCATTCGATGCGGATTGACGATAGGATCACGATGATGCCCTTAGTTTGTTCCTATCTTGACTAATTCGAAAGTTATTCGAGAAAAACTCTCTCCATATTTAGCGCCGCCATTTTGACTTTTTCGACCCCTGTGACGTCATCTTTGACCTGACCTGAAAATGACCTTAGTAAAAATTGTAGATCTTGACCGTGCGTATCCGATGCCGTTTACCGCTTGTCGCTATCTTGCTTCGTTCTCGAGATCTCAGGGGGGGGGGCGGTCATCCGCCCCCCCGTCGGTACTAAGTTGGCGCAGACCCCCGTCGGTGCGCGGGTTAAGATCAGGTCACCAGGACACTTCGAATGACCCGACCTCAAATCACTTTTTTGCAACTTTGCCACCGTGTTAGAGCTACAGTAGATGGCAGAGTCCTTTGAAAGCTGCAGGATGTAATGAGGCTATTGTTAGCTACAATTTTTTTTCTCGGAATTTTGAAATCGATGACCTAGTCAGGTCAATTTCTTGACCTCTTCAATATACGGCAATGGGGAAAAACCAACTGCCTGATTTTTTTTCACTGAAACGCGTCAGAATGGCCCAATATGCTATAAATGACTTCATATACCTACGATCAAACCTTGACTATGTTGATTGTTGAGGTCTTTTTGCTGTCTGGCAACTGAAACTTCATGTGATGTCATCAAAGGTCACCAAAGGTTTTTTGCTAATAACTCTTTCCAGCAACGAGATACAGTCGCGCGGATGGTCTCATTGAGTTCAGCTCGTCAAGGCGCATCGAATGATATACATGATAACCTTGAGTGTTGAGGTCACGTGACCTGAGGCTAACTTTTGACCTTGACCTTCCGAGGTCAGCTTATATGTTTCGATGCGGATTGACGAGAGGGTTACGATGGTGCTATTAGTTTGCTCTTAGCTTTGCTACTTCGAAAGTTATTCGAGAAAACGCTTCTTATCTCGCGCCGCTATTTCGCCTTTTGACCCCTGTGACGTTATCTTTGACCTGACCTTAAAATGACATCAGTAAAAATTGTATACCTTGTCCGTCCATATCTTATGTCGTTTACTGCTTGTCGCGCTATATCTTGCTTCGTTCTCGAGATATCAGGGTGCGGTTATCCGCCCCCCCCCCCCCGCCCCGTCGCGTCAGTGCAAAGTTGGCGCGGATACCCGTCGGTGCGCGGGCTAATTAATAATTGGGTCATTGATGTAGTGCAGTACACTATAAAAGTTAGGGATGTAGTGCGGTACAGTTATTAGTTAACCACTTACCAGTCAGTGATGTAGATTGTAGTGCGGTACAGTATACCAGTCAGGGATGTAGTGCGGTACAGTATACCAGTCAGGGATGTAGTGCGGTACAGTATACCAGAGATCTAGTGCGGTACAGTATTCCAGTCAGAGTTGTAGTGTTGTGGAATTATATGCATTTATGCGACATCTCTCAGTTTTCGGCGCCACGTTGTATCATAACGACGGAGTCATGCTCAATTTGTGATAATCAATAGATGCAGGCCAAACTTACTTGAGAATCCAGCAGATCCACTTTTTGATGATAGCCTCCTCCGCTTGTTCGATGGGTCCACGAAATCGGCTGTATAGACTGGCCAAGACACCCTTTTTAGGAGCCATGTCACACACTTTTCACCAAGCACGCTGCATGTAATTTTGCCGTCAGCTCCCGCTCTGTTTCCTAAAAGCTTTTACACCTTCATTGTCAAGTTGTTTACATTCGCATCATAAGGTCTTAGACAGACACAGTTGATTGGAAATGGCGTATACGATTATTACTTTACCCGCGTTTCACCACGTGGAACCGTCACTGTCACCCTGTAGAGTTGACACTAACACTCGCAGTTTTACACCAACACTCGCAGAGTTTACATCAACACTCGCAGTGGTGATGCCTCCACTCGCAGACACCGATGCCGTCAACACACTCGGTGTTTATGCCCTGAGATGCACCGTGGGTAGCAACAGTCTTGCGGGCACTTCCTTGTCTTCGTTTGAAGTAAGCAACAGTAAAATTGTTAGTCAGATGAATATTCTAGCCTGGCAGCTTCTGACACCGGCCTTAGCCTTGGCTTTAGCTCTCTACTTTCAATCTGACTCGCTGAGCAGTGGAGTTCACGAACGGACTTACAGAAAGGACGCTTGTCAACAACAAACAACCACAATTTCTGCGATATGCAGCCTCCGAGCCTCAGCAAACGTCACCGACTCAAATCACGCTGCGGTATTCAGTGCTTTTACACCGTTTCCGTTAAACGACCGCAGCTCAGCATGTAGGGTAGGTGATCAAACACTTTTCGCTTCAACAATATCTCAGCTCGGTCAGGCGATGTTTCTGTTCAGCAGCCGGTCAGCAGAGCGCAGCCAGGCGGTCAGCAAGGCGGTCAGCGGTGGCACTGAGCCAGCCAGCAGTCGGTCAGCAGGGCGGCGGTCAGCAGGGCGGCGGTCAGCAGGTCAGCCCGTCAGCAGGTCAGCTGCTCAGCCGGTCAGCAGACGCTGTAGACCTCCTGTCCGCGGCTGCGACACTCCTCCACCAGACAGTCGGCGATCATACAGGCTGCGACGACGGCGACGACGAGCAGCAGGCCGAGCGCAGCCAGGGCGGCGTCCATCCTGGGCGGGCTGACCGGGCGGCGCGCGACTGGCGCGGCCTCAGAGAGCCGAGCCGGGCGCGCAGCGGCGGCTGCAGCTGTAGGCACGTCTCCACCCACAGCTGTGGTGGACCCGGCCGGTCCTCACACACACACACAGACAGACATACAGACATACAGAGATTCACACATAGACATACACACAGACAGGCAGACAGACAGACAGACAGACAGACAGACAGACAGACAGACAGACAGACAGACAGACAGACAGACAGACAGACAGACAGACAGACAGACAGACAGACAGACAGACAGACAGAACAGACAGACAGAACAGACAGACAGACAAAGATTCACACACAGATATACACACAGACAGACAGACACACAGACAGACACACAGAGATTCACGCACATATATGCGATGTATGCACAAGCACATTGCATGCAGACAGGCACACTGACAGACACAGGGATTCTCTACAATCTAAAGCTAGTCGGTACTGCTGCCGGACCAATCCAGTTACGACAGCCAGGGTCAGTGGGTATATACAGGGTGAGCCATAAAGCTTTACCCATCGAAATGGGATTATGGGTACCGTACCATGCATCCCTGTACAGGGCATGCGGTCAGGATCTAAGGTTTTACTGACGGAAACGCATACGTTTATTTCATTATGAATTCTTTCGAATATGCACCTCTCTTAACCGAAGAAAGAAAACTGAGGACTTCTGGCTTCTGCTTCAATCCATAGGACTGTGCTTTTGACTGATTTGACACCTTATTCATTGACAGTTCTTGTTCGTTGCGTTTGAGCTCGATATAACTAAGTACTGATGCAGTTTTTAATAAGTTAATGTAAAGGTAGCAGTTTTGTATTGCATTTCTGATTCTTGAATTATGCAGTTATGACTTATGCCTAATAAGTGGGCAGAGTAGGTAAGTACTTCGGTATCGTAAAAAGCAACGCTGATCTCGATAACCTATTAAATAACGAGAAGGACGCTCGGCTCGCCCTCTCTCCCTGCTGTATTCAGGGGTAGGAGATAATTAGTGGCCACTGGCCCTTACCGACAGATGACCCTGATTCATTTGAGGTAATACCTATTTGTCATAACGTTCTTATTCTTCTTTTCTCGCCTAATTTTATTCGTCTCCCCTAGATGGCACCAGTGATTAACGCCTGACGCATATGCTGTGCCGCATAGCTCCAAGCCGCGCGCGCGCCTGAGGAACGCGTGGGACTGGGGAGTTCCCGCGTGTGAAGAGAATACGCCGGGTTAGCGGGCAACTGGTGGCGATATAGGGAGTAGTGGCGTGGCTGGTAAGTACAATGCCGTCTTTATATCCTGTGGTATGTGAAAGGACAGTTCCCCGATCACCAGAGTGCAGGCAGCTGAATGTCTTCATCGTATATGGCGTCATGCGTATTAGCCCTCGGCGGTCCTCCCCAGAGTAGGCATATAGAAACAACGTCTTGCCTGCCTGGCAGAGTGCCAACGTGACGCTCGAATGAGGGCCCGTGGAGCGTACTTTTCGTCAGCGGCTCCGCGACCGGCGTGTCTAAACTAGTCAGCTTCGTCCTTGTTGATCAACATGAGGTTGATGCTCGTCGCGATGAGTCACCGTCAGTGAGATGGCGGCATTGCCATAGCTGAATTGTCTGATGGCTCTCAGCGTCAGCCGTCCCGCATTTACAATATCTGCACATAAGTAGTAGGTATATTGACATATTGAGTGTGGCACTTGTGTTATACCTACGGACTGCATTTTTTAAAGTTAAAGTATTTTCCTTAGCAGAGAGACGAGAGTGCCGCGATTTATTTGTTTACTTTTGTAAGTGTTAGCGTAAGGTTTTGCTGGTCGCTGGATTTGGGTGCAGGCTCTCCTGGTCACCAGATCATGGGTAGCGGAGCAGTTTGAATTAAGTTATTTAATTGGAGCGGCGGTACTTTTATGAACTTGTGGCATCAGCGACAGCCTACCTACAATGCGCGATTCTGATAGTGGCTTATTACAGTCACATATGATAGTGAATTCGACTCCGACTCAACGATTCGACAATGCCGCGCGGGGAGCGGTGTCTCCTTCTCGTGCCATCGGTTACATGATTCCCGGGCACATGATACCCAGAGTACAGTCCCTAGTGCGACAACCACACTGCAGTAATCGGATCCGATAGCGAACGGACAACCGACGATCGACGCCTATCGCCGCTGACGGAGCTCCGAGTCTGGGCGGTTCTGTCTGTCCGACGGGACGGTTCCGTCTGTCGAGACGGCCATATCCGTGTGTCGATACGGGTCCATGTGTTGGGACGGGTTCGTCCGACGGTGCTGTACTGGCGACTGGTAGGGCGGGTGTTGACGGTGACACACGCCGTTCTCGAACTTCCACCGCCGGACGCGCTTCCTATTCTCCCAATACCGCCGGCCCGGGCCGCCGGGGCGCGGGGGAGGGCGGGGATTCCTTCTCCAGTTGCAGACACCACCACCGGATCGGTTTTAAACGGGACCAGAGTCACCCCCGGATCAGAAGGCTGTCGGGGTCGTGCCGGGCTCGAGCTGCGCCAGCCGCGGGCCTCAGAAGCGCTACGCTCGTGTCGTTTTGGGCCGGTCACCGCTGCGTCAGAAGTCTGCAAGGGCCGCTGCACTTCTGAAGAGGACAGCCGTTGGGGACAGGACGGGAGTGAGGATTTAGCTCTCGGTGAGGTGGGGACGCAATAAGCGACCGTGTTTTTATTCTAATCAAATTACAGTACATGTTGTCTGCTGTCAACCTTCCTTTATGGCGCCGTCTTTAGAGATAATCATTTGTGATATCTGTTGTGAACGTCTTTAGCTCGTAATTTACCCTGTATGTAGATGGTCTCACAAGGCGTTATAAACGACTTAGTTTGCTTTGAGCCCAATGCATTTATATTTTACTCTTCTGGTTTAAAGGGTCGGCACGATATACATGCGTTATGCTTAATTCATTGGTCCGAGATTCTTGGGAACTGTGAATCATACCTAAATTAATGTAGACATTCCTTTGTAATTCAGTGCTGTTAATTGGGACACTATAAACCTCGTGTTTCTCTACAAACAAAACGAGTTCGGACGCGTCTCGTCTCTGGCAGGTGTAAGTGTCTCATGTCAGTGTCACCGGAATGCAGCTGGTATCGAGAGGCCCTCATTGCCGCATCATGTTGACCGTCTCAAGGGCAGGGCAGGTCCCCTAACCCGGCCCGGGTGGTTGCGCCATGTTGTGGGGACGGAGCTCGTACCTATGTATATCAGCTGTCTGTCCCCTGCAGTCAGCAGACGGACGGCCGGTAGTGCCGACAACAGCCATGGCTCGGCTCGGTACGGCGCTGGTGCCGCTGCTGGTGCTGCTGGTGCCTCTGGTGCCAGCGCTGGCCGACCGGTGCCCCGGCGGAGAGCTGGCCTGCCCGGAGCCCAGCGTCTGCTGCCGTACCGACTCTCCCCAGCAGCCCTTCATCTGCTGTCCCTATCGGAACGGCGTCTGCTGCGGCGACGGGCGGCACTGCTGCCGAGAAGGTGGGTACGACACATACGCGTACCCACGGCACACGTCACCGCTCAGTGCGCAGTCGCACAAACGAAGTTACCAGACGTTTACTCAGTTTATTAGAAAAAGATCCACGCAAAACGAGGCTCTTTCACGTCAATCAATAAAACGGCGACAATGATGGTGTAGGACAAGCAATCACTAACTCAGCTCACAATACCTCACGCACGCATACGCATGTAAAAGCATACATTCCTTTCTAAGAAAGAATGCACAGTCAGGCAACGTTTGCAGGGTTTACTGGACCTGAGCTGACTGGCAGCTGGTTATGTCCCCACCGTTGACCCGACCTAGTCAGTTGACGTGATCCCATCGGCGCTCAGTTCACATGTGACCTGATCTTCACAGGGTTCACGTGTAGCTTGACCACCTACCGACGACCTGGTATCGACCTGACCTGACCTACCTGCAATTCACCACTGCTCCGACCACCAACCGGTGACCTGACCTGATCTTCTTGCGCAAGGTTCACGTGTGACCTGACCTGACCTCACTGCGCAGGGTTCACGTGTGACCTGACCTTCGTGCGCAGGGTTCACGTGTGACCTGACTTGACTTGACCTGCTTGGGATTCTCGTGTGACCTGACATTGGCCTGACCTTCCTGCACAGGGTTCACGTGCGACCTGCTTTGACCTTTCTGGGCAGGGTTCACGTGTGACCTGACCCGACCTTTCTGTGCAGGGTTCTGCGCAGGGTTCTGACCTGACCTGACTTGACCTGCTTGGGATTCACGTGTGACCTGACATTGACCTGACCTCACTGCGCAGGTTTCACGTGCGACCTGTCGACCAGCCGATGCGTGAAGCAGCCGCCGGAGCCGGGCCTGTGTCCGGACGGCAAGAGCCGGTGTCCGGCGGGCGCCACGTGCTGTCCGCTGGCTGACCACCGCTGGGGCTGCTGTCCGTACGCGCGCGCCGTCTGCTGCTCGGACAAGGTGCACTGCTGTCCCGAGGGCACTCAGTGTGACCTGCAGACACTCACCTGTCTGAAGGTCAGTGGTAGTTAGGGACGGGTGCGTATGTTAGGGACTCTGTCAGCTCGCCGATACAGCGCTACCCACATGAACTTGAAGCTAACTATTATTTGATATGGTACCATGAACCGTCCACTTGGCTGGTAAGCTGTGATTCTTGTCCAACTTTGATGGTTTCTTATTTGCTTTTGCAAGCTGGAAAACAATGTGCGTTTAACAGCAATGCTATTTATCTGGGCGGTAGAAATCCTCTGAGAAAATATTGAACGTCGTAACCCTTGTAACCGCAGGCTGTTTGAAATAGACAAGCACAATTCGTACGTAGTGAAGTGTCGTCGAATTCTTGCTGTAATGTTGTGAATTTTTCAAGAGATGCAGATACTAACATTTTGCATTTCTGTTCCAGAAATCGGAGCATCCGATGATGCAGTTCGCTGAAACGGATATGAAAGGCACGGAGGGACACATTGGTCTCCATGCCTGAGATCTTCAGTGAATGAAAAGTCCGGTGCTGCTCATCCCAAGTTTATAAAAGTCGCCAAGTCGAGCAGGGACACTGCCTGGCATTTGCACCCCTGTAGGTCAATACCTACGACTGTTAAACGCAATCGGGGACCAAGACGCGTTAAAGGGACCCTCCCACCTTAACATTAGTTTTGAGTTGAGATAGCCAAAATTGCGGCCAGGCTCAGAAACCACCATTTATCCTGGTCGCAACCCCCGCAGCTTTATGGTGTTCAAGAAATTTCTTCCCTTTACTTGCAGGGTGGGACCAGCGTGGTCCCTATCTCTTAACCATTACGGGAATCTGATGACGTCATCAGGCTTTCGAACGTCAGTTAAATGTTTGACTAAAACGTTTTGTAGCACGCGGTGGTATATGCTGCTTTGAGCGCAACAAATGCCGCACTTTCAAATAAAGTTGCTAGGAACAGCGGAGATCCCAAAAAGTAAACAAAAGTAAAAGTCTAATATCTTTAAAACCGGTGAATATTTTTCGATGAAATTTGGTAGATATTCGTTTTTGCGCTTTCTGAACCGAGCGACATCACTTTCATGCCAATTCATTAACTTTTTTGAAGGTGGGAGGGTCCCTTTAAAGGGACTATCCCACCTTCTAAAATGTTGTTAAAACCAGTTAAATTGTGCCCGACTTTATAGATTGGATGACCAGGAACACGGTTCTGGCATTTATTTTTCATTAAACATCTTAGGCTTCCCATATTCCAAACACAAACTTTCAAATATGTGACGTCACAGCCCAAAATTACCTCCTTCCCCAGGCCACATTACTGTCATGAAGCTGATTCTTTTTACTCTGTAGGCACCACAACAAAGTTCAGACCAAGTTTTAAGCGATTTTTCAACGAACAAACCCATTTAAATCAGAATGACCAAACGAGGTGACGTCACACTAACGGTCGCTCCATGTTGAAGATAGGGCCTTGCACAAGGCCCATTTTCAAATGAAGGGAACGAATTTCTTCAACACCAAGAGGCCGCGGGGTTGCAACCTAGATAGATAGTGGTTTCTGAACCTCGCCTCAAACTTGGCTATCTCAACTCAAACCCCATGTTAAAGGTGGGATAGTCCCTTTAACCAAGCTTTCGGGTGTCGTTATGTGTTTTCAGTTCAGAGACCCTTCTTGGTGAAGCCAGCGCGATAAGTCAAAGGCGGAGTTATCTGATTATCGCCGTTCCCATTGTAACCCAGAAGTGATTTAGATCACTGAGGGCTATTGCGGGGGCTGGGGGCATTGACGACCAGTGAGGGCTAGGGCCAGTAAGAATGAACCAATGTCTCTGTACGGAGTATCGTTTTGGCTCTTTGTGCATGTCTTCCATGTTATTGTATCCAGGCGCAGCCGCTTTGTTTTGACTGGAAGTCCTTGCATATCGCTTTTACCATGATATACACCAGAAATGCGTAATTTGTTTCGTTCGTCTTTCGAAGATACCGGTTCAGTGTACACCCGCCTCTGTGGTGTCGAGACTACCAACAAGCAAAACATCAGCTACCATGCGCTCTAACAACCCGAAACGATGGCGCTCACATCATTACACCGTATATTATGTGTCACAGGAACAGGGGCGGCATGTCACCTCCGCCGGCCCCCTCCCCCTCCCCCCTGCCTCCCGTCCGTCCATATAGACTCGGCGCAGCAGAGACGGCGCCGCACGTATGGCGAACAGCGCTGGAAGAGCCGCGGCCGCGCAGGTCCCCGGCACCGCCTGAGATTCGAGCGGGTGGCCGCCGCGCTCCGCACCACACCCAGACACATACACACACACGTCCGTATCACAGCTGCTGAGGGGCCTCCGCGCAGGGGCGCCCTCGGCTCGGTAGTAGCTGCACCAGACCGACAGAAGATCGCCCACGAACGCGCGCGCACGCCAGTGGCAGTAGTTTGACCCGGCCCTCCGCCGAACGTCACCTCCGGCCTCAGTACAGCCAGCGAGCCGTCCACAATACAGTAAAAATACAATACAATACCATAAAATAACAACCCTAAGGACGGTCAGGTCAGGAGAGCACGAATAAAATACGAAAAACAAAGTCCCCAGGGTGGTTCGTAGTCTGTGGAAGTCAAGTCTTCACAGACCGATTGCATTTTCCCGCGCAGTTTGCGGAGATCGTCGACGATTTGACCGCGCACTATCACAACCGGAGCGGCCGCCAAGGGCCTCAGACACACAGTACAGACAGACACGGAATGTTGACCCGGCCGGTCGTGACGCCGCGCACCCGTTGTCGTGACGACCGGCGGCAGGCGGCGGTCAGTTTTCCGGCAGGCCCAGCGCGAGATATTGCTGGTGCAGCCGCTGCTTGCAGAACTCGTAAAACTCGATCTCGTGCGTGAAGTTTTTCCGGACAATGTCTTTGACGTATTCGGCGACAGGCGGCTTGTAGCTGTTCTTGTTCACATTGCTCAGCCTTTTCTCCTCTGAAACAAATGGTGCACATCAGGTCAGAACGTGTGACTTGCGACATGGTGTAACGAATAATGAAGTCGTAATATGCACGAGGCTGTTTATTATACTATGGAGTGGACGCTTGAAGCAATATAGATATGCACATTACAGTAGCTGAGCAAAGTAAAACTATAAAAAATCATTTCACCAACGGCGAGCAGTGACGTGCAGTGTTTTGTCACACGACAAGACAATCTAGCTTGAAACAAGCCGTCGTGTTTAGCCCGATATACGGCGCAAAAGTCCATCACTCGTCACTTACCCTGGTAGATATCTGATGCGCCGGCGAAGAACCGTGGAATGTAGTGCTCCAGCACGGTCAGCGTCTTGTTCATCTCCTCCAGCACACCCACGACGGCGTAGTACTTCTCCACGTTCCGCTTGGCCTTCTGCATGGCCACCTCCGAGTTGAAGGCGCTGACGGAGCGGGCGTCGAGGTCAGACGAGGGACCGAAGGCGAAACGGGACATTGTGATTAAGCTGCCTGACGAATACAATCTGGACTCTTGAAAACCAGAAATTCTAAATACTTTGTCATGAGCTTTAAAGCCATGTTTTATTCTCTTTAAGTAGCAATAACGTCTGTCACAAGCTGTTTCCCTCTGAAGTCTGACAAATAAACGGTTTTAGACTGAATGATCGGTGAACTGCTTACAGTTGATGTCGGTTCGCGCGTTGCGAGTCTGTAATAGCGAGGATACGACATGCAACACTCATTTAGTGCAAACATAAAGGTGCCTTCTGCATGTTTGGCAAAATGTGTGATGACTACCTACTAAAGTTCTCATTGGATAGCGAAAACAGAACACGTGTCCACCGTGCACTGTGCTGTGCCCATTGTCTGCGGAGTGCGGGGTCGGCGAGGGACTTTTTGGGGGTCGGGAGATGTTACACAGGACAAAATGAACACCCGGGCAGCGAAAATCCTAGCTGTAAATCCCCGAGTAAAAGTTACAAGGCTGTCTGCCGAGTGCCCCGGATTAGTTCCGGAACTGGCCACCAGATGTCAGTCGCGGCGCGTCACTCACGAGCAGTCCTCCTCCATGCCGCAGAAGAAGCCGGTCATGCGCCGGTGGTCGCCCACGCGGTCCTTCTTGTCGCCCTCGATGTAGCGGCACTCCCAGTCGTTGCTCAGCACGCACTGTTCGTAATCCTGCGGAGCCCACAGCAGTGGCGGTGATCGACCGCAGCGCCGCCAAGCGAACCGGCGCCGAAACACAGACTCCCCGCCAGGCAGCGCTAGTGCGACCGCTGGACGGAGGACAGAGGACGGGGGGTGGCTGGGAGGAGGTGGGCGGGGCGGGACAGGAGAGGAGGTAGGTCACCGAGCTGTCTTGATTTCGGAAACTGTCTACGTGAGTGCTATGTCCACAAAAAGCGAGCGAAAGAAAAGAAGCGAGAGCAGAAAAGAAACAGCTGATTGTTACGGCCAGCTGAAGAGTTCTAACGATTGGTGCGACCCCACGCAACTGGCTGAGGCCAGCAGACGACCCTGGGCAGTGCTCTGCTGGTGCTAAGGCTCGCCAGCCGCCAGTCGCACCGACTGCGCCAGGGCATGCTCGCCTGAACTCTGGATCAGGTGTCTGGTGCCTGTGAACCACGGCAGCTGTGCGGGCACGGACTCACGTGCACTCGCGCTCCATGCCGCAGAAGAACTCTGTCAGCTGGCCGTAGTCCTCTCGCACACTGCCCTGCTCGTATGAACACTCGGCGTGGCCGGCCTCCACGCACGTGGCATAGTCCTGCACGCCACGCCAGCGGGTTTAGAGGGACCGGGACCGGGGCCGGGGCCGGGGACCTGAGGCCGGGGTCGGGGAGGCACGCAAGGAGCGATAAATCAAAGCCGGAGGAAGCGAGACTGAACGGGGAGGGCCATCGTGCATCCACCATATGCAAGTATACAAAAACAGGGTTCAATAGAAGAGTGGTGAGACAGTGAGCGAGCCTGAAAATATAATACAGGGAATATACTTGCAAAACGGGAATGGGCTTACAGTATTATACAAGCTGCCTACTTTCCTTCAGAGCACAGTCCTAGCCCTGTCAACAAATTATTGAAGAGCAAGGATCCCGTACCGTTAATTATTTGTACACGGTTTAGGTGGGTAAAGATAGTTACGGGCATTAACTAGTTAGTTTCAGGTTACATATTGGTTATAGTGGATTCAGATGCATTTGCCCAATACGCGTTCTCATGCCTCATTTTACACTTCTGCAGTGATACCTATATCATCAGATTTTGCACAAGACATGCAACAAGACCAGCGCGGCGGTTCATAGGCAAAGTAAGAAGTAAACAAAGGCGCTGGGAATAAGGACAAATGTTGGATACAACACAATGAACCTGATATAACGAGCGACACAATACGGCATCCGATTTAAAAACGAGCAGACACCTGGTTCACCTCCCGCGTACAATAGGCATCATCAAATGACTCATCACTAATGTACAGTTGACGACACAGGAAGACTAGAGCACTCACGGTAAAAGTAAGCTGATGGGCTCATCCAACGTATCAGAAGGGCATTAACCGTGCTTACATAAAACAGGATATTTTGCGCATTATTTAGCATATTTTAGACGAGAACCAGTTGTACCACAACAAACGGGTCCAGGGTCCGGGGAATGTCCTTCAATGGTGTTTTTCAGACATGTCTGTTGAGTACATTTCAATTGCTCACGATAGGGGAAAAAGTACCGAGTTGACGTTAGCTGCATCAGCAGAGGTGAAAAAAATGTCTACGCTGTCTCCAACTGTATAAGCTGGCATACTGGCTCTGTCTCCAGGCAAATTGTAAACTTTTTGGCTGAGCAGCACACGAAGCCCTTATTTATACAGCCTTTACAATTTTTTGGCTTTGAAAGACACTCAAGTTCCGTTAGATAAAAGTTGAAGTATTTTCAAGAGCTGAAAAAGGGTCAAAAAGTGGAAACAGAATATTTTGGATTTTGGAGTTGCTTTTGGGGGAGTGTTCCTTTTATACCTTCAAAAACTTTCTGCCATCTTTCTGCCATCTGGACCCAGCAATAACCATTAAAAGACTGGTTGTGTTTATGCTGTGTTCCCATGCTTTTGATCCGCTGTAATCACGAATGCCGCGAACAAATGCGAAGGGTGTATATGTTTCTGGGATAGACTTATGGCAAAACGATTGAATTGATGGTTTACCAATGCTTATAGAGCTTGTGTCAGACCAGACAAAATCAGCTAAGCCCTGCGTCAGTCGTCCTGGACCAACCGTTCGATTACGGACGGTCCGCGTGGCGTTCGCATTGGGGTCCGCCTGATGAAAGACGCCGTTGTACCATTTTATGGCACACAGATGTTACGGTCGGTCCTTGGCCCTTGGGCAATGGGCAGCAGTGTGGAGGCTGTGAGGGGATCGGCTAGACGTGTGTGCTGGTGGCTGCTCTCCTTCATCTACACAAAGGCAAGGAAATTGAAAATTTCAACTTGCTTGGCTGCTAAATCAGCAATACTTATGAATACAATGGGTGTTATTTTCCTAAAATAAAAGCCGGACGGACGCAAGTATCAGCTTTCGAAAGGACTATTCCTTCGGAGGTCGGCACTTCAAACAAATCGTAAGAATTACCTACGAACAAATTTAGGCTAGCAGGGCGTTCAATAATTTCTATGTATACCTAAAACAGACAAAAAAGCAGGCTAGCACTGCACTTGTGGGCATCATCACCGGGTGTTATTCCAAAACAGAGGGCTAGTCAATGAGCAACACGCAGATGCCTTAATTTGCCTACCAACTCTCCAATTAAAAGCAAGTTATATTTGGGTAACGTCGCGCCTGCCTTATAATGGCTCGCGGACACTCCAGGCAAATTATTATTACCAACCTTGTTTATAAAGTGCAATGCTGCCCGTCGTCCCCGGATACCCCTCCCCACCCCCTGCCGCCCGCTCCCCGGCCCGTCCGCCAGGCCGGCCCGTGGCCTCGGGATCCGCCAACCTTCAGTGTAGGTGGCGCTACTGCCAACTGCCGGACCGGGGCCTTACACCAGCCGCCATGGCCACCGTTGGCAGGTCGAGAAATGCAGAACTGCAAGGGACTGATTTGGCTACTGGAATGAAGTTATGCATTGATAATGAAAACGTCATCTCGCATCTCCCTACTATTTTAAAGCTATAATTACCTTTGAATCCTATTTAAATATAAATCCTATAAAAATATAAATCCTATTTTCTATTTTTATCAATGACCTCCCTTCCGATCTAGACTCAGAATGTTTACTCTACGCAGACGATGCCAAAATCTTCAGGAAAATCACGACGCGCCAGGATGCTGCCACTCTGCAGACGGACATCGACCGGCTGAGCTCCTGGTCGGCCACATCAGGCGCGGATCCAGGGGGGGGCGACGGGGGCGGCCGCCCCCCCCCCCCCCGCCATCCGAAAAAGGCGCCCATATCCCGCGGCAGAGAGGGCGCCCCGAGCAGAAGAGCGGCGACACAGCAAAGGTTCAGCAGAAATAGGGCGCCTCCAGCAGAAGTTGGGCTCACCAAGCAGGAGAGTGACGCCCAATTGCCTATTCCCAGCAGATGAGAGTCGCCCCAGCAGCAGATGGGCGCCCCCAGCAGAAGAGGGCGTCTCGTTACAAGAATATAAAATACGTTCTGTTCAAGAGGGGCGCCCCTGGCAGCGGAAGGGCACCCTTAGCAGGAGACGTGTCCCCCTGAAGAGGAGCGACGCCCCAGCAAAAGGAGAGAGGCGCCCCCATTCCGAGAAGAGGGGCGCCCTGACAGCAGCTGGGCGCCCCAGCAAAAAAAGGAGCCCCATAGTAAGAAAATGGGTGCCACTGGCAGAAGAGGGGCGCCCCAGCAGAAGAGAGGGGTCTCCAGTAGGAGACGGGCGCCCCAAGCAGAAGAGGGGCGCCCCAGCAGAAGAGAGGCGCCACAGCAAAAGTTAATCAGAAATAGGCAGCCTCCAGCAGAGGTTGGGCCCGCCAAACAGGATATGGGCGCCCCATTGACAATATCCGGCAGAAGACAGACGCCCCAGCAGCAGATGGGCGCCCCCGGTAGAAGAGGGGCGCCCCATTACAAAAAGAAAAGGAGTATATTCTACCAAGAGGGGCGCCCCTGACGACAGCGGAAGGGCAACCCCAGCAGAGGGGCGGTGCCCCAGTAAAAGGAGAGGTGTGCCCCGTTCCGAGCAGCAGAGGGTCGCCTCGCCCCAGAAAAAAAAAAACAGGAGCCCCATAAGAAGAAAAGGGGTGCCTCTGGCAGAAGAGAGACGTTCCCCGCAGTGGAAGGGCGCCCCCACAAGAGTGGCGTCTCCAGCAAAAGAGAAGTGCCCCCTGCAAGAGAGGGGCACCCCACCAAGAGTTGGGCAGAAGTGGGGCGCCTCCAGCAGAATTTGGGGTCGCCAAACAGGAGAGGGTCGCCCTATTCACAGTAGAAAAGACTCCTCAGCAGCAAAGGGGCGCCCTAACAGAAAAGGTGCACTCGTAGTAGAAGTGGGACGCATCAGGAAGAAGAGGGGCACTTCTAGCAAAAGATGGGCGTCCCAGATAAGTGGGCCGCCTACAGCAAATTGGTCGTTCTTAGAAGGAAGAAATGAGGCGACTTAAGCAAAGTGGGTCTCTCCATAATGGATTAGGCGATCCAAGCAGAGGTTGGGCGCCCCCGGGAAGTGAGGCATACCAGCATAAGTGAGACGCTTCCAGAAAAAGGACCGGGAGGAGGAGGACTGCACCAGTAAATGGAGGTCACCTTTTTGCTAATATCTTTTGCTAGGGTAGCGGTGCCCATCTACGACTTTTAACCCGTGCCGTGCTGGTGGTCTGAGTTTTCCGTGTCCTGCTGGGGAGGGGGGGGGGCACACTCCCTCGTCTAATTCGGCTCCTGGGCCGCGTAGTGACACGCGATAAGCGGCATTCGAAAGATCGTCAAAAAACAGGACGAAAACAAAACGGTCATTTTTTAGGTCAGGTCGAATGTCAGGTCACCAGAGGTCATCAAAGGTAAAATGTTGCCTGTTTCAACATTTTTCCGTTTTCGAAGCAGCGGCACATAACTCGGAAACCAATAGAGCTATAGCGCCGCAGAAAAGCGCATTCGATAGCCCTTTTAAAGGTGTTTCTGCAAGCTGCGCTCAGATTTGACCTCAGGTCAACGGTTTAGCCTTCAGAGGGCAAAAGACTAAAAATAGCCTTTTTACGAACAATGTTTTCCTGCAATAACTTTTGACTCAAGAGAGTCTCGACATTACGTTTGCCAGCATTGCGTTTCTGTCGTCGAGACACGTCGAACAAACTAAAGGTTGACGTTATGAAGGGTAATTTTGAGAATTTGACCTCAGGTCAAGGTCATGACCTGACCGGGAAAGGTCATGATGCATAGCAGTCGATGCGTATCGTCGAGCTGAACACAGCTGAGGTGTTTTTATCGCTCTAGCTTGAATCTATCAAAAGTTATTTAAAAAAAAACTGCTGCGGACCTTTCATGACATGGGATGACCTCTGGGACATAATGAGTGGTCACACTAGGTGCAATGTTCTTATTCAGTGTGTTAATTTTATATGTATCCCAATGCTTGATATTGTCTAGAATGGCGCTCGTCCAAAAGAGATGCCTTTCAGTTTTCTCCCAAAGACTTAATTATACCTACCTACCTAATGGAGACGTCGCACAACTGACCTGACCTTAGGTCACAGATATCGAAATTCCGAGATATACATTTCATGAATAGTGTTGCTTTCATCAATCGCTGAAAGGTTCAAAGCAATCGTTCAGTCGGTATAGCAATGGTAAGCATTTGAACTTTTTCTTAGGCTAGGTCCCTTGGCATAACCTGGTGACCTGACCTTCCATCACCCGCGTCAGACATTTTTACAACATGTGCAAAAAAGATGCATGATAAGGTATGCTGAAAATGGCGGCGCTGCGCGCAGCCGTTTTCCAGATATTTGCGAAAAACCTGAGGGGGAGCGCAATAACGCCCCCTAGCACGGCGCGGGCTTTTAGCTCCCGATTTTGACGGTTTGGCGCCCCCTTTGTATGGAGCGCCCCCGGATCGCCAGGTCGCCCCCATTTCGACTTGCCGCCCCCCCTCCCGAAAATTCCTGGATCCGCCCCTGGGCCACATGGGGTCTGTCTCTAAACCCAGCCAAATGTAAAGCATTCAGTGTGACTCTGCGGCGCGCTCCCGTTCGGACCACCTACCGTATTGGCAGCGCTGTTCTGGAGAGCGTAGACGAGATCAAAGATCTTGGCGTCACAATTGACAGCAAGCTGTCATTTTCGGCGCACGTGTCCCGGATTGTATGCCAGGCAAACAGGGCCCTAGGCCTGATGATCAGAACCTTTCAGGCCGGGACTAAGAGATCGAAATTTAACAAACATACGTTACTCGTTACTTACTATGCCAATGTTCGTTCAATTTTGGAATACGGTTGCGTGGTCTGGGCGGGAGCGGCCAAATCCCACACAGAGCGGGTTGATCGTGTGCAGCACAAATTCTTGTTGTGGTTGAATAGCCACACATCCTCGCCATGTTCCTCTCTGTCCTATCCTTCTCTTCTGCATCATTTTGGTATTACATCACTGTCTGTCCGTAGAAACCAACACGACCTGCTCTTCCTGAGGAATATCCTGGCCGGTAAAATCCGTTCTTCTAACCTCCTTGGTAGATTTCCGCTCCATGTGCCGCCGCGATCAACCCGCTCACAGCGGCTCTTCGCCGAGCTTCCCTGGCGCGTACGGACCGTCGGGGATGGTTTTCTGCGCCGACTACCGAGGGCCATGAACGTGTTTTTAACTAGAAGTCCCGCTGATGTTTTTAGCGATAGTTTCTACACTTTTAGAGGACACGTTTTAAACTATGTGAAAGGGCTGGAAGCGGCGTGATCGCATCCGCTGTGCTTTTAGTGTTTCTTGTTTACTAGGCTTTTTAGGCTATTATTTATTTATTTACATCTCCTGTGTTTATAACCCTACGTGTTTTTATCTTCAGTGTGTGTGTGTGTATGTAGGTGTGTGTGTGTTGTGTGTGTGGTTGTGTGCTGTTTTACTGTCTCTTTGACTTCGCCTTTTAACACGCGCAGTGGAAGGGTTGCGAGTACTACGCCCAGTGGAAGGGGGGGGGGCGGATGTCGCCCCCCCCCCTAAGATCTCAGCTCCCACTGGAGCTAGAAAGACGAAATTTGGAGGGTAGGTGAAGGCAATGGGGAACTCTGTTGTGTGTGAATTTCATGACCCTAGGTCAATATCTTCAAGGTCAAATGAGGTCAAATGTGGTCAAATTTGCCATTTTAGCGACTTTTTTACGTTTACACGCCGATAACTCAAAAAGTTACCGGCCGATTTTTTTAAATCTTTCACTATACGAAAGAGCAAACATTTGTGAGTATGTATGGTGAATTTCTAAATAACCCAACAATAAATATGGCAGTTAGAAGCCTGCGAAGGGTAAGATGTCGCCGGCTGAAGCGGCATCGGCCGACGCGGGAAACGCGGCAATCACAATTTTGTGTTTACACACTCATAACTCAAGTTGTTACCGGCCGATTTTCAAAATTCTTTGACCATATGATTGCCTCTACATTTCTCAGTCTTCTCACCGAATTTGACGCGAATCTAATATAATCAGCGGTAAGGAGCGCGATGTAAAGACGGAACCGTCCCGCCCCGGCACAGTCTACAATTCAGGCGGCGCGTAACGGCTAGCGCCGGCCGCCGCGCCGCCGCGCCGCCGCGGCGGCAGGATGTTTGACTTTACACCGCTATTACTAGAAAAGTTTTGAACCGATTTTCTTACTTCTTGCACGAGAAGATCCGCAGTTCAATTCTGGACAGGTAGCCGAAATTTCACATTGATATTATGCTTGCGGCGCGAGTTATTGGCGAAAAACAGGAGGGGTGGGCGAAATCCGCCCCCCCCCTTCCACTGCGCGTGTTAAGTGGACTTATTGTCTGTTGGCGATTTTAAATATACAAATACAAATACAAATACAAAATAAATGCTTCCTCTGCCATGCAGAAATCGAAGGCATGGGAATAAGCCAATGAAAATAGCACATTTACATTGATATATGCACCAATGAAGACTTGGATTGTTTTAAATCATTGAGATGCATGCATATATTTAGACTGATATCTGGCCTTACCTGAAAGTGTCAGCAAGATGGTGCTTTGATATAGACCACCAAAATTTAATATTTGTAAAATCAAAATGATGACTGGAGTATTTGCTCTTCACTTCCAACAGGAAGTCCATAAATGGTTCAATAATATAGGTAAATGCTTGTTGCAAAATGCAAATGCTTGCATTGAGTCTGTGCACCTCAATCTGCAAATATCAAACCATGTGGTTTGTATAATGGGTACATAGAAACAAGTTTTAGACATCATGGATTGATGCTAGGACAAGGAACATCAAGCTTGAATAAAACTTCTTATGAATACTTAATCTAAAATTCTTGAAATTCAAAGATAAGTGCAATCAGCAACATAAACCACTTCAGATTTGTCTATTTCCTTTTGAAGCATTTCTAGAATAAGAATGCAATCAATGTATTGATATTGATCACCTTCACATGCATTCCTAAATCAGTCAATCAGAACTGAACTTTAAACTGAAATATAAAACAAATGAAAGGAAAACGACTGTTTCTGCATCAACTATATAATAAAAATCATTCACAAGGGATTTTGTACAATATATGTTACTTTCGTTTGAAAAGTTCAATATTTCCTCAGTACCTATTGATTCCTCAACTTTGATAATTATTCCCCAACCTCAACCATTGTCTTATTTTAGTCTTACCAAGGTAGATTCAACCAAGATCCAACTTCTCTCTTCCGTCACTTCAAGCACACTTTACTGTCGCTACTATCCCAACCCAACGGCATTTTCAGAAGCTGCGCCGCGTTGTCACAAGTGCGCAGGGTTTGTGCTAGCGTTTTCGCTACTGAAATTTTTTCGTGTCTCCGGAGACAGCCGTAAGGTCTAGTTTCGCGGCAGGCGTCAAAGAGAATCGTCTTTATGGATTCCGGCCGGCTCTAGGACTCATCACCTTCTCGCCACCTTCTGTCTCCGGTGTCTCCGGGGCAGCCTATGTATTATATAGGTACTGTATAGTGCTATGGAGTATGAAGTTTTCGTAATGAACTAAGACTCAATAGTCAATATGATTGATTTTTTTGTGTGCATCAAAGAAAAACGAGAAGACTTTTGCGACAAAATGAAAAGAGATTATTATTTATATTAAAGTGGTTGTGTCTCCGACGACCTTCCTTTATTGGATTGGCTCTGTCTCCAACACCGGTTGGAGAGTTGACACATTTTTTCACCTCTGGCTGCATGTATGGATGCATGTCACTTTGGAGACGATATTGGAAAATTACCGAGGAAAACAGACATCGAGCATATTACCGTGTGAAACTGAGCGATAAAAAGCTTTACACATCATTCACACGACGTTAATTAGCTTTTTGAAATAACACCATTTTGCACAACCATTTCTTACGGTCGTCCTCGCCTTAGCTCTCGACAATGCTGATTCAGGAGTCAGAAGCTGAGCTTCCGCCGGAGTCATTTAACTGACCGACCAGCCGCCAGTCCGCACCTATTTCTGTCAGTCGGGGTCCGTCAGTCCGTGCCCACCTTTTTGGTCAGTTTCAGTCTTTCCGTACCCTTTTAGACTATTCCACTGTGTTTCAGCCCGTGCCCTTTTCAGCCAGTTGGGATCCGTCAGTCCGTGCCTACCCTTTTCTGTCAGTTTCAGTCCGTCAGTCCGTACCCTTTTAGTCTGTTCCACTCTGTTTCAGCCCGTACCTTTTTCAGCCAGTTGGGGTCGGGCAGCTCCAGCTCAGGGAACGCCCGTTTGCGCTCGACGAAGTACCAGGGCGCGCGCACGTAGTAATACCAGGAGATGATGCGCTCCACCGGGTCCCGCACCATGTTGAAGTAGATGGGCGGGTCGTACCCGTACCTGGGGACAGACGAGGGCGACGGGCGGTCACAGACGGGGTCAGCGGGCGGACACAGTAGACAGTCGGGGACGACGTGCAGTCAGCTGACAGACGGGGACGACGGGCGGCTAGGCTAGTCTCACGGCACCGTCCATCCACTGCACAGTGCACAGTGAACAGATGGGTTAACGGGAGGCCACAGCCCACAGGAAGCTCTGCTGGTCAGATCAGACGTGGTCAGATGTTCTCCAGAGTGTGACTCGTTTTATTTTATTGGCACACACGGTGTGAAAAATTCAGCATCGTGACATTTTCAAATATAAGGTCACACTGCGCAATCAATTGATATTTATCCCCCCTGCCCGTTTCCGACAGTTCAACACGGACATTTTTTTGGACGAAAAATCGTTAAACCCATGTTTCAAAGGGATTTCCTTATTATTGTCCTCGAAGAGTTAATTGAGTGAGAACTACGCAGCTTAAATACTTGGTTACGCCATGTTACACAGCCGCGCTGGCGTTACGAGTTTCTGAATAATATCAGACGCGTTTCGATTTCCTGTTGATAGGGCAGTTTTCCTGCACACGGTCGTCGGTACGGGCAGGCCGGAAGCGCGGCCGGTAGTCCCACCCGCGGTCACGACTGTGTCGCGGCAGGCGGGGCCACACACTGTACTCGCGGTACAGCAGACACTCACGGCACTCACGACTCGGGCGCAGCAGGTAATAGTCGAACTCGACACCGATGTACGATATAGCCGACAGACCACGCGCGGCACGTATCGTCGTATCACAGTTCTCACACATTTATGTCCAGTCTGTAATTGCTCAGGCCAGTCCGAGGCCAGACGGGTTGTTTTTGCTGCCATTACTCGTAGAAGCTGTTGCTTCCTGGTCGTCAGGTCCATCAGACGCATGCTGTTTTTTTTTTTGCATTCTCGATTATAGAGACTCGAATAAAATGTAAAAATTGTCTTCGGCTGAGTGGCGAGCCAACTATCGCATATGATTTTGACGTTGGCACCTTTTAATTTCTATGCGCCTTAGGCATGCCATCTTATCGCTGGAGAAAGTATCGAGACGTGCGGCAGGTCTGTCATAAAAGGCAGTCTGTTGACTCTGACCTGACTCAGTGTGGCGCTAAAGTGCTGACTCAACGTGACCCAGAGTCCGACAGACGGACAGCGCGCCGTTCGCCGCATATGCGCCACTTTCCGCCGCTCTACTGCGCCGGGAAGTGGCTCTGGTGCGTCACATTGAGCCCACGGTCAGCTCCGGGAATCACGCCGTTTTATTACCACTGTCGACAATAGAGTGATACGTGATGGAATTTTCTCAGGGATTATTTTATAACGCCACAGCCCTTTCCTCCGCTCTGTGGTAAGAATGCTTTGCTGGCTCTCCATTTCCTTCCATGCTTTCCAAGAAAAACTGGCTCTCGTTCACCAACTAACTCGCAACTTGTCCAGCAGCGCACAACATCGACTGCCTACCTGATAACACCAGCTAAAAAATGAATGAGGAATGTTTAATGAACGTTACTCGCGAGTACGGCGCGATAAGGGATACCTACCCAAACATCAAAAGAAGTTGGCAACAACTGATAAGTTGGTTACAGAGTTTGCTTTCTTATAACTACCGTCAAGGGTCAAAGCCAATGCTTTGGCTAAAGTCATATGATATTAGAAAATAAACTGCATTGTTGTTCGGCAGCCCGGGAGATGCAGCTATTAGTTGTACTAGCTCAAATGTCACATAGGGGAGAGTGGGGCAAAGCGGCCACCCTAACGCTTCTCACGATGCCAACGCTTGATTTTTAAACTTGGAAAGATTCTTTCTATACCAATGTGATCCCTATTAAGTTGCCTTTCATTTCAACTGCGTTTTATTTCCAAAGGCGTTCACATATAAAAGATATCGACAAAACTTTAAACCTATGCATATTGGCCACTTTGCCCCATACCCTGGGGCAAAGCGGCCACCGGCGTCTTCTCAAGTCCCGATATGAGAAACAACATAGTTGCCTCATGTACGACTAGGGTATTTGATGGTGACAAGGTTTAAGCGAGGATGGATGTTTACGTTATTATCTTCCACCTGTAGGTAAACAAAGAAAGGATTTTCATGAAAAAACATTTAATTGCATTATTTGGTAACTCATGCAACTGAAAAGAGGCCAAGATGAATGCATGACGACACATTTGAATATAAATAATGTTTTTTATCCAGATGGAAACAATTTATGGCCAATAGGGGGGTGGCCACTTTGCCCCGGCCACTTTGCCCCGCGCATACCGTCCGAGACAAAAATATTCCAGCTTAGCTTTTAGTGGGGTAAAAAACATTAAAATTGGTAGAATGCATGTACGATAACCATGCAATGCATGGACAAGAACGCTTATAAAAAATTCCAAACGGTTATGGAATAACATAACATTTGAAAATTGTAAACATAGTTGGTAACATGGCAAGAAATGCTTTTCCGTGTTTCACAGAACAATGGTGATGGGCCTGAAACCCCGGTCTAGCTCATTCGAACGACCGTGAAGAGAAGTATAATTGGAAACCATAAATTGGAACTGACGCCAGCTACGAAGGGCTAAAACGATGGGTGGCCGCTTTGCCCCGGGTGGCCGCTTTGCCCCACTCTCCCCTACCTCAAATGTCACAGGCTATTCTTATACTTCCACCCCCGAGGTCACTGGTAGTAACTACTAATGGTCGCACATTCTAACTGAACGTAGCAGTAAGTAAACCGCTCTACCTCCGAAACGGACTACACTCAAACTTTTGAGAGACCCTCCGCGACAAGTTGGAGTTAGCCGGGACAAACGCAACTGGAAGTGGTGGGAGGCCGCGTGGGTGGAGCGCGAAGCCCAGAGATTGCGGGTCACTCAAATAGTTTCCAGCAACCATTTGAGTAGCTCTAACTCCGCCCAAGATAGAACCCGTACTTTTATCACACCCTAGGATATAACCCTGGCAGCCTCACCGACCGAGGGACTCGACTGGCTTCTCCGAATCACTCGAGCGACTTGCTCAGCTGCCCATTTCTACACTGACAGCGCCCGTCTGGGAGGTTGGAGCTTACGTGATAATCACCGGTGAGAGGGAGCATTACCGACCGTGCGCAGGGGTCGGTCAACAGCCAGCACCGCCGACCGCCGCGTCACTCAGACGACACGCGGTATTTTCAGCAGTACATTAGGGCTCTCAGCCTGCGGAGTAATTCAGAAGTGATTGACAGCGAGGTCCCGACCCGACTGCCCTCTCCTGTAACATTTGGACCTTTCCTGACCATCCACGTCCATTCATGGTATGGGAGCACGGAATAAGTGGACTTGCACGTGAGCTACTCCCGGGCACTGGCGGCTTGGCAGCGGGCAGACGTCCGTTACCATTCCGAACCCCGACTCTCAGACATTGGTCTCAGTAACAAAAGCCGTGTTTTACAAACAAACTTGACGCCTAGTTAACGGCTGTCTGGCTATAAATGATGGGAGTGACCGTATTTTCCTGCCCTTCCATGCATAACATTTGCCAGACAGGAAAGGAAAGACAGATCAATTATCCTACATCTTTTTAGCAATGCAAGGCTCTAAAGACAGTTTCCATTGTGTTTAACGAGGTCAAAAAATGCCACACAATCTTCAAACATAGTAGTTAGTGCCGTGGTACTTATATTCAAATAATTCACCTCACTCTTACACTAGGCATATTCTATTTAAAGTGCAAAAAGTTGAAATATAATGCTTTCGCACATGGGAAAATATAACACATGGTTTTGTACCTATATACATTCATGAATGCTATTGTTAATATTACCCACCGATTTCGAACACCTTCACCGCAATAAAAAAGGTAGCTATACAGCCCGTGCTTGTAACTCAGTGAAATAATTGCGTCCTCGTATTCTCCTTTGTTTGGTTTTCGCATTCGCATTAGCATCGCCTCTGCCGCTGGTCTGCCCCGAGGGCATATATAGGGTCTGCCCGAGGGCATATATAGGGTCTGCCCCAAGGCCATATATGGGTCTGCCCCGAGGGCACTCCCCGAGCCACCGGCTGACCAGCTGATAGGCCATCGATTTATCAATGGTCGTTCATTAATCAGGGCCCGACACACTGAGCTCACAGTAGTCAGTCAGTACTCACTCAAAGTCACAGTCACCTGAGCTCACAGCCACCTGGTCGCACAGTCACCCGAACCACTGATCAGTGAACATCTTTTGTACGGCATATACCTACTTGCAAGAGGCGAATCTGTGACCGCCAAATGCTGTATCCCGACCACGAAAGAACCGGCAGCGGGAATGACCCGCGAAAGTCTGCACAAAACAGGCGACTGACGATAGATATCGTGCGAGAGACGACAATTCACTCCGATTTTCACCTAGCCATTATTCACCTCTCGTGGTTTGTCTCCTGTTTTGCCGGTCCACGGCGGGCAAACCACGACGCGGTACTGTGCAGCAGAACCGCATCCATCACAAAGACAGATGTGTGCGGGATCCTTGTCATCCAGGCGATAAACTGTAACCATCGCGAACTCCTCACTCACGCCGGGTCAGCGTTCGGAGAGTAGTTACCTCCGACCCCGGCTCGAAGGTCACACCTGAATCCATCCCCGACGCACAATCGGGCGGCGTTAATCCCGCCCCCGCAGGTATGTACCCACGATAGCGCTGTTTGCCTCAGCAGCTACTGTGTGTCTGATAAACATGTCAAACCGATCGATTTAACACGGACATAAGAAGCGGCGCAAGAGCACGAGACAAAATATTTGAGGCAGTAAAGAAACCATGACGGCGCCGAGTAATTTCGGTATTTTTAATCGATTGTAAACTTGCTGAGGCATAATTTAGAAGCGGTTCACAAACCATCGGCAGATTCTGGCTCAAATCCGGGACATTTAGGCGCGACTGGTGCGGTGGGTCTGATATGCTCTGTGAGTCTGAGACCAACATCTGCAGCACTGACAAATAAGTCAACAACCACGCCTTGAACCAGACTTTGTGCATGCCGGGTTGGACGCAATCGCATTATGCACTGCACGAAGCCCTAGTTATGCATCGTCAGCCTGGCATGTTGCCAGAGGTCAAGCATTACCACATACGCTGATGAGGCGGCAGCGCCTCAATTAGGCATTGTCATCAGTTGAGTTTACGAGCTCACGAACTGAGGCAGACGCCATGCCCGCGCTATGGTTCATCGGCTGCATTGCCCCCGGGCCGTGCGCGTCCCAGGAGTCGCCGTGACAGACGCACGATGGAGGTCAAGTTCAGTGACCCGTCTATGCTGCCGACCGGACCAATGTATTCCGTTCACACGACTGCACTGGGCTCCGATTAGCATACCACGCGCGACCCCTGGCACGGTGGCTGGGTCGGATGCGCTGCGGGTCAGCCGGCGCACGCCACCCCTGCTATGTATAGTCGACTACAGAATGATGTTCCACTTTTCACAGGCAATTATTTGCCTGTAGTGGTAGGCTGTGCCGCATCACACGGGCTGAGTTCACATAGCTCTGTCCCAATGCTCACAATCGACACGATTAATTGCGTGATAAACGGCACAACTTAGCGCTCCGGTCAACTGATAGCTTCTGAGGAGTGGAACATCATTCTGTAGTCGACTATACAGCAGCTGGGTCAACTGTCGGTCAGTCAGCGCGACGGGACACCTCAGTAACCGGCGGCCAGGAGTGCTGCAGTGTCGCCGGCTCGGCAGAGACGATGAGTGGGGAGCGGGAGACGTGGCACGCTTGTCTCGAATCATCGCCCTGGTCCCTGATGCCTGGTGGCTAATCGCGATCAGTCTCAGACAGAGCGAACGAGAGAGCTAGCTTGTACGGACAGAGAGGGTGCATTGCAGCCAACAGCTGTCTGGCACAGACAGCATGGGGAGAGTGCAGTGGCCTGGTACCGAGTACGAACGGAGCGGGCAGAGCTGCTGTCTAGTATAGCTGTCGGGCCGATGAAGGTATGCTGAAGTCGGCTGTGACAGTGTGACAGGATCCACTGTCCACTGCCAAGCCTCCAGCTGTCGTAGCCGATCAGCGGACGGTGCAATGTCTCCGAGACCGCGCCGCTCTAAACCACTCCCGGCCCCCGACAGGCGCCTGCCCCAGTGACCGCAGTCGGTTTCTCATCCCATACCGCGGCGTCAGCGAGCTCCACAGAAAGGCTCCGGGAAACCGTCACTTCACACGGTCCACGCCCACCTTCTCCCAGCACGGTGACAGGCCGAGACGACGGAGCTAGCTGCCACGACATATAGGCCGTTCACAGAGTGAGTGAAACCCATCAGCGTGACCGTTCAAAAAGCCATTCACCTTTTCAGGCAGACGCTGCACGGTTTGGCTCAGTGAAACGCTCCAGCGCCCCCGCAGAAAGTGATTTAGGCCGCTCGATTTTCTAATCTAACTGATTCACAGCCCTGAGAAGACTGGAATTACGTTAACCCGCGCCCCGTTGGGCTCTGCCGAGCAACGCGCCCGGTTGGGGGGGGGCCATTTTGCCCCCCCCCTAAGATCTCGAGAACCACGCAACATAGCGACAAGCGGTAAACGGCGTTGGATAGCCCCAACGGGGAACTACCTTGTGACCCAATTTTATTGACCTAGGTCAAACCGATGACGTCACAGGTCAAGTCAAAGGTCCAATTTTCACCGTTTACAGGCACTTCAAGAAATGCGTTGTAAAATCGAGTAAAATGCATTTCATTGAAAATCATCGATGGGGAAATGTTCTTCAAACACATATTTTGCTATTTGAGGTCACTGATACCAGGTCAGGTCACAGAGGTCAGGTCACGGGGGGGTCACAATATGAAAGTGTCGTGTGATACATGTTTTATGGTCCATTTTACATGACAAATGCGATTATATGGGTCAGGCAGCCTTTGGGGCCAGCTTAGATCACGTTTTGGTCAAGGTCAGGTCAAGGTCAGGTCAAGGTCAGGTCAAATTAGGTCAAATTTTAAAGTTAATATTTTTGCATAAAATGTGTATCGAATCGATGCAGCTCGTCCCGGGGAGTTCAATGGTGGTCTTTGTTTTGCCGTACGTGGTCTAGAATTGCTAAAAATTGAGTTCAAAAATTTGACGTCATCATTTTTGAACAGTTTTTTCGCTATAACTTGGCCAAAAAACGAGATATCGATCTGAAATTTGGTATGTATATAGAAGAGCGCTGGGACTATCACATATATTCCGGTTTTTTCGAAATTCGGAAAATTTTTGGATTTTTTCAAAGTTTTTCTAAAAAAATCAATTTTTTGATTTTGTTTCGGTCAAAAACCAAAAATTTTGAAAATCCGAGATAGCAGTTTTGTAGCGACGCTTTTTGTCTACTAGACCATATAAAGAACTTTGAAATTGCTTCATAACTGTAGATTTGGTGAGCGTTTCAAGATTGCATGTTTTTTGCTCATTTTTGCTCGAACATGACCTCAGTTTGACCTCAATAACTCCTGACCTAAGGTGACCTAAGACTTGAAATTTGGTGTGAAGGTGTCAAATTGATGCCCGGGAAGGTACTGAAAATTTGGCGGCGCTACGCGCCGCCGTTTTCCTGCTATTCAGGAAAAACCACAGGGGGGGCCAAAATGGCCCCCCCCCCAACGGGGCGAGGGTTAATTGGCGGCGTGGAACTCGCAGTGTGCGAGCGTCGCCGGAAAATAAAGCATCTTCTCACCAAGAATGTATGGTGCTGTCAGTCACTATCTTTGCAGCGACACTTTGCGCACCTCATTAATCGTGCTGTGGTTTCGGCGCACTTGAAGTAGTTACATCGATGAACAGGAAGCACGACACATAATACCTACTGCATACGCGTAAATTAAGAGCCAGCATGCCAACAACGATGGCTGCGGCTCTCTATTTACCTCACTAGAGATGTATTCACTATTCACACACGACACAATGACGGAGCCGGTCTCTCCCCGAGACTGAGGGCCGATTTTTCGGAAGGACTTACTTGACGAAGTCGAGGAAGCAGACGTGCTTGACGTAGACTGCCGGCGGCCGGAAGATGTTGATGAGCGAGCAGAGCCGCTTCTGCGGAGAGAGAAGAGACACAGGGAACAGTGTCAGTGACCGCACTAATTGGTGACCCAGTTTCCTCTATCTGTCGCAATTAGGGAGACTTTCTCCCGGGCGTCTCGTCTAGTCATGTGTTTGGTGTGATCAGGTGATCGGGAGTCGACCGTGCGTCTTTTTTGCGCAAAAAGAAATCGATAGATCTGCGCTGGTTATCATATGCAATCGTGCTTTTTACGCATTTATACTCTAAAAAATAATCAGATGACATCTCGATCAGTAAACGGTCTTCTCCCCGCGGGGAGAAAACACTGAGCGCACTCATAATCACTCGAGCCATCACATTCACACGCATCACTTATACATGCGCTGACAGCCTGCACTGCCCCGTGCCCAGCCCCTGCCGAAGCTATGCAGTTATGTCCTACTTCTGAGGGCGGTGGGACGCTGCGTGTGTGCAGAGTGGCGGTGGGGCCGCTAAGAGGTCAACATATGACGCGCCACACGGTGTGCGGGTTGAACGGATGGAGCCTGGAGGACAGCGTGCAGGGCAGTTTCACAGTGTGTTTCACCGTCCCCATCCGAATATTAGTAAGTGGCTCTGGGTCACAGGAGGCCACTCGGGTCAATGATCAATGGCCAATGGTCAGCTACAGCCTAAATTTTATGTCCTCTTTGCAGATAGTCTGATTTTTTTTTTTTTTAGCACAAAGCCATTTTAATCAACGATACACATGAATACGATGCCGCAGACGTAGCTTTCCGAACTTAACTGCGAGACACCAATAAACAGGCTGCATAGAGCAGAGGCCAGTTTTACCAACAGAAAAATAGCCGCCTGCCGGAATTTTTTGTCTAAAGACAGCTTCACATACGATCGCATTTACGTATGTGAAGCGGTCTTTAGGCAAAAAATTCCGGCAGGCGGCTATTTTTCTGTATAAAACTGGCCTCAGATCCGTGTAAAACGTTGTTGTAGGTACGTTGACTCTGCTCAGCGGTCCTGTCGAGGTGGCGAGGTCGCACCTCTCTCCCCGTGCTCACCTCCTGCGGCGGGTTGAGGTTGATGAGCTCCACCTTCTGCGGGTGGTCCTTGTGGAAGTTGAAGCGGTTGCGGTACGATAGCCGCTTCAGCAGCTGCATCGTGCTCTGGGAGCCCACCTTGGGCACCCGGTTGAAGAAGAGCGTCTCCTTGCCAGCGTTACCCGTGATGTTCAGCTGACCGAAGTGAAACTGGCGGAACAGAGCAACATACGGGTTAGACAGCCTTGGGTTAGACTGACGATATAGAGAGACAAGGCCAGACCTATACAGTTTATAGAGAATAGAGGACAAACTAACGGTCCGAAGAGATATCACATAGATGTTAGACTGGCAACCCAGAAGATTGTGAACAGGGACATTTAATTGACTCTGAAATAACTGAACGAATGAAGCGCAGGATAACACTCAGTGGGTATTACGGCAGTCGGAGCAGCTTTTAATTGTCGATAAGTCAATGCCGATAGTTCCAAGAGACAGGTCAACGATGGAGAGGAGAGGGGACACCACACGTACGTGGAACACAAGACGTCAACAGACATTGAAACGGCGGTAAAAGGTGAGGTAAAAGGTGAGGCCAAAATGTGCGAATGGTGTGCAGTTATCACAGCAAAGAAAATGAGCCAAATAGGTGAACACGAGTCTAAGAAGTAAGAATTGTGTTCAAAGACCTCTCATAATACTTGCAATTTTCTAGGAAGCCGTAATGGGGTCTGCGAGTTTGGTGCCTGTCATCTTACATGAAACGTCTGGGAGTTCACTCACACTGGTCATCTCCCATGGGGATCGTATCGGGGACGGGTGGTCTGAGTCTGGGTCACATCCCCATAGCCATGCAGTGGGGGCGGACCGTCTGAGTCTGAGTCATCTCCCATGAGGGCTGTATTGGGGACGGACCGTCTGGGTCTGAGTCATCTCCCATGAGGGCTGTATTGGGGACGAGCCGTCTGCGGCACACAGGAGACGCCGCTTTCACCTGTGTCGCGCCGAACCGTCTAGACATTCTTGGAATACGCAGCCAGCACCTACGCTGGGCTAGAGGCGGAGAAACCGAAATGAGGACAAGAAAAGGAATAGGTCCTTCGGTGTTACGGGTCAGGAAGGGATCTTGACATACAATTAGGGCCGGCCTGCGTTATTCAGAGCTATGAACGTTAGCTGCCTTCAGTGGCTTCAGTTATGAGCGTGTTTCCTTTTTTTGCAATGGAGGAAATGTAAGAAAACAAGCCTGCCTTTCCACTGTTCAGTCCCTCATGACGGTCAGACGGTCAGTTTCTCAACATTCCCACCTTCATGACAAAAAAGAGAAACGTACCAAGTCTTCGCAAACAGGCTCAATGTCACGGAGATCTCATCCGGGAACACTGAACAGTCGGTCTGTAGGAGTACAACAACCTCAGAGAAGAAACCTTCGCACCGTTGAACTCCACTGCCAAGAAAGCTGGAGAAAAAGGCCCGTGAGTGGCTGACCGACTGCGCGGACGACGGCTCACAGCTGCTATTGAACAGGTGTGACCGAGCGAGGATGAAACCCCAGTCGCAGAGAAACTTTCCAGACTGCAGCGGCGGCACTCGATAAATGGGTTTTCTAGACACGAAGGAACAGTCGCAGTCCGCAGACTCACAGAACGTCAATAAACTGCGAATGCTCTGGGGCGGTGTGGTGGGCCGAGCATTCACCGTCAATTAATAAGAAACCAATTTCGATGTATGGTATCAGTTGTATAACTCAAACTGCACCACCATCATCATGCTGTGCGGCACTTGATGTTCCGTCTCCGTCTCACCGACGCTGACGCCGTCTCGGTCTCACCGACGCCGACGCCGTCTCCGTCTTCTTTGTGTTGTGTCTGTCTTCTCCGTGACGTTCCCATCTTCTTTGCACCGTTTGTTGATTCTCATCCGCGCCGTCTCAATCTTTCTTGTTGCGCCGTGTCCGTCTCCTCGACCCGGCTTCATCTCCCCCGTGCCAGGTTTTTTGTCTCCCCTGGACCATGTTTTTTGTCTCCTCCTTTACCTACCGTATGTGTCTCGGCTCCAACCGGACAGAAGTGTTACGGTCACCACTGTCCCAGCTCGTGACGTCACCGTGAGTGGTCACGTGACACGAGGTGTGACTGTCGGACGGGCAGAGAAGAAACTCTGAGAGAGGGTGGTTTTGGGAGATGAGAGGAGAGGAGAGGAGAGAAAAGGAGAGAGAGAGGAGAGGGTGGGACAGGAGAGGGAGGAGAGGAAAAGAGATAGGGGAGCTGAGAGAAGAGAGGAGAAGAGAGGAGAGGAGAGGAGAGGAGAGGAGAGGAGAGGAGAGGAGAGGAGAGGAGAGGAGAGGAGAGGAGAGGAGAGGAGAGGAGAGGAGAGGAGAGGAGAGGAGAGGAGAGGAAAATTATGGACTGCATCCATCGGCCTGACCTAGCCCAGGGCCGTGATAGTGAGTGTAGCAGCCAAGAAGCCCGGTTGGCCTGCTACCGACAGGAACCGATTGCTCGCGGCAGATGATCGGTCACGACAGAAACAGGCCGCACAGACGATTAGTGGGCGGGTCGTGTGGCGGTCAATGGGCGGGGCTGTTCGATGGGCGGGGTCCGTGACGGAACTGTCACAGTCGCACATGTCGCCCACGTGGGTGGCTCTCCGACTGTCCAACCGTCTCTATCACAGCCGCTCACGTCTGTCACATGACTCTGTGACAGTCAGTGGGCGGGTCTCCCACTGTCCGCCCCACCGGTAGCACCATCGCTCAGTCATCTGTCTAACGCCAGATCTGGGCCGGCACCGTTCGTCAGACAGTTAATCTGTCGGTCCGACACATCATCTCACCCGCCACTGCAGCGACAAATGACAACCAAACGGGACACGAGTGCCGTGACTCGCCAGTTTGCGGATGATGGTGTTTGAGGTGTGAGCGTGCGGTTAATTGCGCCTTACTCGTCATGCTCCAGAGCCCGCGCAAGTAGGACTTGGTAGTCTAAAAAAGTTAACATCACCACACATGGGTACCTTCTGGGCACTTCCGTGACACCGAGCTGTTCGTCACGGTCAGCCGTTCAAGTCTGGGCTCTTCCACGGCGTGATTTGGCGCGCCTGGCGCGGCAATGTCTCACGATTTCTCCTCGTATCGCGGTGCTAACGCGGCCTCTGCGGAGCTGACGCTCCCGTTCACTGCGCGGGCACCTCGCTGGGACGGCGGCGCGCGGTCGGTCGGTCGGGCTCGGCCGGCGACGTGCCAGCGCGGCGCCTCAGAGGTCAGGGCACACCTCACACGCGCGGGGGCGGGGAGGGCTGTGACCCGGCGGCCGAGTGACTGCTTGGTGAGACCAGAACAGCCGAACTTTAGTGGTGACTTGGGTGTGAATACGACAGTCAGAAGGGACAGGATGAGGCAGACTTGACAGAAACCCGTAGAACGACTACACGAGTCGATCTTAAATTATATGCGACATCCGAATTACACGCCATCATATAATTACAGGAGCCTCGTGACTCGCGTCATGACTTGCGTGTGCCATGCAAAGCGCACACTTGTCATGCATGTCTGCCGTCGATGCTTATCAGTAGGTTCAGCATAGTGATTGCATTGAGTAATGTACTATTTGTACGTACTTATCATTTATGCCACTGTGTGCTGCTTGATTGTTTTCAATGGAGTAGGTAGTTTGTTTGGTACCCATTTAAATAATACATTGATTTATCAAATGGATTCTGTTCAACAAGAAACGGGTCGCAGCTCACACTCAATCCAGCCGAGCCGGGATCCATTTCAAGCCTTCGAGCCCCAGTAGCGAGCACCACCGTTGTACAGTGGGCCGTTTCGTCGTGTCCAACAAATAGCCCACACCGTGGGAGCAGACGTGGGAGCCTTCGCCGCCGTCATCGCCAGCCCGGTAACCGTGGCGGCCCTGTCTCCGGGAGACCCTGGAGGACCGCGGCGGTCACAGACACTCCGCCGGAGCTGCGAGAGCCGCCAGAGCCGCCGGAGCCAGCGAGCCACGGTCAGCCGAACGCCGGCGCCCGATGTGGGTCATCCGTCCGTTGACGCTGCGGCGGCAGCGGCGGCGGTGGTGGACGGAAAGACACGGCGACCAAATCAGCAGTGACCTGCGACTTTAGGTGGAACGGTGGCGACTGATCGCCTCTGTGAGCACAGGCCGTGGACAAGCGGACGGTGGACGGCGGCGGACGGTGGAGTGGAACGGACGGTGAACGGTATAGCAGACGGTGGACTGTGGACAGCAGCAGACGGCGGCCCGGTCGCGGTGGCACGGACGGTGAGCAACGGTGGCGGTTCGGCCTGTCCGCCCCAGAGTCGGGCCCTGGCTGTGGCTCGACTAATGGCTCCCACCGTCACGGCGTCGGTCGGGTACCGCCGGTAAAGCTCCCCCAGCCAGAGCAGGTCGGCGTGCGTGACCCGGTTAGCCCGTCACGCGGCCGGGTCACGGGCGCGTCCCCGCACCGTTACGGCGGCACCCGTCTCTGAGCGCCGCCGCGCCGCCGGGCGCTACCTCACCGAGCATTGCGTGCAACCGTGCACCGGTCAGACAAGCGGAACGCAACTAAAAAATTGTGGAGAAGTCCGGTGCTGTAAAAGGGTAGCACGGTGTACCATCGGACTCGTCGGTTCGCTGGTCCGCGAGCACGGGACTCATGTCTTAGTTTGGAGGACTTGTTATTGTCCGCCGACTGCCACGACCAGGCGTCGCTCGTCCGGATAACACCATTGTTCCTTTGTGAGGCAAAGGACATGGCCCATGGCCGGGCAGTAACGGTCTTATTTCTGGAGTTACCACTTGGCAAAAACATGTAACCGAATGATGGGTGTTTGTTCCTAACATAGCTGTAATGAGCATATTGTTTGTCAACTTTGCAACCTGCAGCCTTAGCAAGATATTCAATGTTTGGCTTCTAAGCGTTAAATGCCGAACACTAGCCGTTTTTGAAAACAAAAATGGCCAGAACAATTATGTACCAATTGCCATTGAATTGCATTTAAACGTGACAAAGAACCCATTGTACAAACACTAGACAATGAAAATTTGTTGTATAACAACCGGCATAACAAAGGTGAACTGAACGCAAAATAAGCTTTAGGCTGTCCGCTGGCGTGAGGCTGTTGACTTGGGAATATTATCATTACCGAATGGACGTTCGTGCCATGCATTCCACAGAAAACACCGTCTAATATAGGTGGATTTATCACAAAGTGCTACCTGTGGATGACTGACAAACTGGGCCTCTGCAGTTTGCACTCGGCGTTCACTTGACAGACTATGTATGAAGCGTTCAGGAGACCGGTGTAACCTTGGAAGCATCCACCAATCCCGAACGGTCTCTACCATATGCCCCGCTGACTGACGCCGGGCTCCGCACCACGAACGTTCCAGGCTCGCGTGCTCGACAAACTATCCACCCATCAAACGAGGAAAGACGGCCGTCGCGGCGTTCCGGCCGACTGTCACCGCCGCTCGATCGGGCTCTGAAAGCCCCCGGCGCCGCCAGGCTCGGCCGGCAGCGCCAATCGGCGTGTCACCGTGCCACCCGCTCGGCCAGTCGGTGTCATTGGGTCTGAGTGACACCACGGCTTCCAATCGGCGAGTTGGTGTCATTGGGTCTGAGTGACACCGGGGCTTCCAGTGGGAGTGTCAGTGTCGTTAGGTGTCCGTGATACCGGGGCTCCCAGTGGGAGTGTCAGTGTCGTTAGGTGTCCGTGACACCGGGGCTCCCAGTGGGCGTGTCAGTCTGTGCTTCAGTGACACTGTGTCCCCAGTGAGTACTGGGAGTGTCAGTCTCTGCGAGACACCGGGGCTCCCGGTGGGCCTGTTAGTCTGTGTGACACTGTGTCATCCGCTCGGCGTGTCACGGACACCCGTGTCACCGTGTCCACCGTCCCAGTTCAGCGTCCGTTCCGGATCACCCGCCGTCTGCAGCCAGCTGAGGGTGTGTTCGTTCGGACCGTTACCCGTCCACCGGCGCCGGGTGAGACCGAACTCGAACACGGTCAAACGCGCCGCGCCTCGCCTCGCCTCTCCGCGCCTCGCCTCTCCGCGCCGCGCCTCGCCTCTGCATGTCGCCACAACGGTCTCGACTCGCGGCAGCACCTCCGCCCGTGTCCCGTCACACGATGTCGTGTCACGAGGCGTCACATGTCGGCGGCGGCACCCACCTGTGGCGCTGTCTGCTGGAACTTGTACCGCATGCCGCCGGCGCCGCTGGCCGAGCTGGCGTCGGCACGCAGCGCAAGAGGACTCCGGTGGTCCCGCGACTGACCTGCAGGGCGGACAGAGGGGGAGAGGTCAGACAGAACGGCACGGGGAGGGGCATCGGACACTGCAGGGCGAGCAGTCTCCGGCAGGAGATGATTTCCAGTCATTGTGAGTCAACACCAAGTGGTCATCACAGCTTCCGCTCGTCTTTGTGAATGAGCAACCATAGCCGGACTGGACAGCTAATGGCTGGGGGTAACGTCTGTCTAACGGTTCAGGGAACGATCGTAATAGGCAAACTCCATCTGTGAGACCCTCGGACTGGGCACAGAGATCGAATGGTGTCTATTATAATCATAGTCAATGGCCCTTGCCCATGAGCCTCTCATGCAGTAACTTCCCTGCTACAGTAGCAGTGCTACTTTCATATTTAGATAGCTCTAGCTTGATTCAGCGGCAGTCGACAAACACAATAATGCCAAAATGTCACTAAGTCACTAAGAATAACGTTCGCTCGATAACACGGTTCAGTTTCAACCTGCCATCGTTACCATATCATGGCAAGAAATTATTTCATGCATACTTTCCTGCCTGCCTTCATATCAATTTCCATTTATTCTTTCATTTATTTATTCATTCATTCATTCATTCATTCATTCATTCATTCATTCATTCATTCATTCATTCATTCATTCATTCATTCATTCATTCATTCATTCATTCATTCATTGCTTCGTTCATCCATTCGGTCGGTCATTGGGGATATTGCTAATTCACAACAATACTAGGTATACATCCAACATTGCAATAGTTTTGTGCAATAATAATGCCTATATTTGTAAGCATCCATGGAGTCCTGCATTATGGTGATTCTCCACTGAATATCACAACCGTAGGCGGAGTCGCAGTGTTGAAAGTGGGCCGGTGGGTAAACGTTTCCGGGGACATTGTCTCGTATCGCCTAATTAGAGGTTGCCGGAGGTGGCCTATTAGCAGCGGGGGCGACATCGCCCACACTCTTTGGACGCTCATATTGCACGTGTTATCCGTCCCGGGTGACACATATTACAGCAAGATACACAGCACCAGACAAGCAGGTGTCACCCGTGTACCCACCTTCTCCTAAAGTCCCCAGCTCCGGCCCGGAACAGCACCAGCTGCTGGTTCAGAGACCCTGCTTCTCTACAGTTGTGGGTGGTTATGGAAGCGCGCACTGTGCTGGGAAACGGCTTATCACTTACCGCCTCTGACGGCATGTATCAGCCACTATATCAGCGTCGTTGAGCTAAACGTTTGCGGTAAAGTACGGGCTATATCACCGAGCAGATGTGAGCTCGGCATCTAGCGACTGACTGGCCCGGAACGGAGCTCATCATGAGACCGTGAGTAGGCATGCGTGGAGACAGACAGCTCCCATCCGGTGAATTCAACCGTGGCGTAACTGGAGGGGCAGTGACCCGGTGAACGGTGACGTCACTACCGTCAGTGACCCGGCGAGCAGTGACGTCAACGTCAGTGACCTCCTGACGTCACAGTCAGTGACCTGGAGGGCAGCGACGGTGCATGCCTGCAGTAAACTATCAAACAGTGATGGCACAGTCAGTGAAGCGTTGAGTAGTAGGTAACTACACCGCAGTGAAGCTGTTGTCCCTTGCGAGTGAATGTGTCTACACGAGTCGGCCGCTGCAGGAGACAGCAGCTGCTCTAAAACTAGCACATGAGGCAAGCCGTGCGTAATTTCCAGCCCGTACAATGGATACTGCGCAGACAATAGAGTCGCCTGTCACCGGGCTGGGCGGCGGGCAGTCTTGCCAGGCCAATGGGCACAATTAGAAGGGTCCGCTAAACAATTGGGAGTGGGACTAACCAAATTTCGCACGATGTGACCATTAAATCGCACGGAGGTGAAAGTGCGTGATAAGACGACTGATGATCAGCTGTGGACCGGAAGCCGCTAGCTGGAGGCAGCGTCACGGGTCACTAGAGGATGCCGGGAGTCGGGACAGAGCGATGTGAAAATCACGTTATAACGGCACAGAGACCCACACGGCGGGCGGTGCGAGTAGCCCACCCGAACCGGGTGCACGCCTTTCCCAGCGTGCACGGGAAGCGTATGGCCGTGTGTCTGCCCGAAGGGGCTGCGAAACGAGGGAGGGAAGCAAACACAAGTACCACGGCTCGAGCCAGATAGTCCGCACTGCACTACAAGGCGACTTCAACGCGCAATGGAAAGCTAGCACGCATTTTGTAACAGTGCGACTATTCTTTCCTGATTCCAATGTTTAGGTTTTGTCTGAATATGAGCCTTTTGGCTGATTTGGTATTTCTATACTGACTTGAAATAAAATAAACGACAGTTGTTTAACGATAGACGGCAAAGTGCCGCTTCACATCAGTTTTGCATGCAACATGCATCAGGCATCTCATCGCAACGTCTATATCTGTGACATCGTACACCGTTTTTCCCGGCTACGAGAGAATGCGCAGGCTTCGGCTCCCTTTCTTTTCTTTGTACATCGAGCTGATTGATGCATCCTGAGGCTGATTTCGATAGTGACTTACAAGGCCTGCCATAGCTTCACTGTCTTTCACAATCAGTCACAGCAATGCAAGTGGACCATGCTGGCTTAGAAAGGGAGATGATGAGCGGGAGCCGATCTCCCCAGGATCTTCATCAGATGTGCCATTTTACTGGATGGTTGGACTGTTCTTATCGCTTCAGAAAGGGAAATGCAGGTTCCCGATGTTTGACAATTCTGCATGCCCAACCGTGCACGGTTGGGCCGTTTATGTAATGTCATGAAACATGGACAACATCGCCTCGATGGTTATCATACAGTAAGCAGTTGTTACTACACAGACACAGGTACAGTCGCCGGACTGCTATATAGAAAGGAGGTCATGTCGTACGTAGCAATGAACAGTGAACACTCAGCTGTAAGGGACGTTTCATCAACGGATGAATATCAGTGAAATGATAATTTCTCACCAGGGGATAAAGGAGGGAATCGTTTAAATATTGGATTTTGATAACCAGAATATCGAGATAGAATGACGATTATAAAAACTTCAAAGTGGCACCTATGAAACTCTGATACCGCTGGCGGCCGATAGCCTGGTACTGCCGGCTTTAATAGGGGCTGCAGCGGTGTCGGAGTCGTCCGATCCGCGGCGACGCCCCGTTGACCTGCCCCGTTCGAACGGCCGAGGTGTGCGGAGCCGGGGGTGCCTGGCACCGCGCCGCGGGCGTCATTGAGGGCCCCGGGACACGACTGGTGGACAGCGCTCCTGAACTGACCCGTGAAATCAATGAACGGTCAGTGAGGGGAGGGGACGGGGACAGCATGCTGACAAAGAGTCGGGGATGGTGGCTGTGGGATCGGCAGACACCCACGGTGCCACAGATGTGTTGTACAGCAGAGATAGGTAGTCGAGGCATGTGTGGACAGGTAGTCGACATACAACACCATATTCTCTGTGCCCCATTCGTATTTTTGAATTGAAAGCTGAATTATCATAATAATTCAGCTCTTTGCACCGATGTAATTTTAAAGCAAGCTGGCAAACATAATTAATTATGTACGAGGGCGAAGGTCAAGCATAAAAGGGAATAACAACCTAAGCGGCCTGCCTGATATCACATGCGCTTTTTGACCATTTATTTTCACAAAATCCACCAAAAAATAACCACATCCGTCGCTGGTCAAACCAAAATAGCTTAACAGCCTGTTATCAGTTCACGTTCGACATTCGGGGGCGGTGAACGCCAGCATGAAGCACCCACCCGTAACTGAGGTGCGTGCGTGTGTGTGTGTGTCGGGAGGGGAGGGGAACCATAGAATACCGCTGTGGCGGAACGACAGAGGAGCTCACAGGGCGTCCCTACCGGAAGGACCGCGCCCAATCCCACCCCGCCCCACTCCTGTCCCGTCCAGTGTCCAGTGGGACAGGACATTGTCCCAGCGGGACTGACTTCCGGGAACACAGACTCACAGACTGGGATGTGGGTAGCAGCTGTGACCCTTCCATGTGTGCGGGTAGATACATATACTTCCGCGTTAAAAATGAAACAATAGTGTTAATTCAGCTCTGTTTGGAACAAAGAGCCGAAAAACTAATGTTTTTTTTAGACTCTTTGTCCAGTATCCCTAGCCTCTGGGCTCTGGAAGTTGGAACACACCAGTCACCAGTCGATGGTTTGAACTTTGCTCAGTCCATGGAGGTGTCTCCTTAATCCTCCATAACGCAGTCCTGACTGAAATTTTATCAACAGGCTGAAAGAGCCCTTTAGGATCTTGAATCCAAATTTACCATCGGATGATCAAACAGCCAGCAGCCCTTGGAATGGACATTGGATGACATTTATATCCATGGAAGAATGTCCCAAATACCCTGCGGCCAGCCTTCCACGTCACGAAGCTCTCCGAACACGCCTCAAACACCAGCCATCCCCGGCCCCCTCTATTCTCTAAGGATGACGAATCACGAGGGACTTAGTTGACCTAACACATTAAATATGTGCGATATAACAACACAGTCGTGATATTGTGGCAATTGTCAATATGCGGGCTATATGATGCGTTTCGAATCTATACTACTATTTGAACAGGATCCATCTGTCTGTTTGTCCGCACTTGGTCTCCCCAATATATTGCAGTTCGCACCGTCTGCAATATATCCAGGCGCATCATCCTGGATGGGTAGTGGGTTCAATTCCACTCGCCTACAGGGCAGACGGTATATCGTAGGGGGTTGAAATTTGCACACCTTCTAGGTGACAGAGCGGGTCAGCGCCTTTTCTAGGTTCCGACTCGCTGGGGTGCACGGTTCGCGCGTGGGGCGCGCTGGAAGAACGCCAATGAAATTTTGATCGGTTCGTAGATCTTCATTGAGAGCCGGGGTCGACAAACTTTGGGGACTAAATGCATGCCGATCGGCGGCGAGTACCTCGCATTGGCGGATGGGCAAGTTTTTAATTTGAATAAATAGTGGCGAGAGATTGTGTAGATTTTCGTTGAATGGCGACAGTTGGCGATACGAGTATACAAATGCACCGCGTTTGCCGCGAGGCGTCACATTGGTCACAAGGCGTCATTTTTGCCGCAAATCGCACAGTTTTGTCAAATATGGTCTGATAAAGGTGCAATTTGGTGTCAAGATGCATGCTCAATCGCCGGTTGAAAATGCGCCGCGTTTGTCGTAGTGCGCCACATATGCCACAAAGCGCCATTTCCGACAAATACGATTGAGCGTAATGGAATTGTACGAACAGGAGGAGGGCTAGAAGCACTTTTAAAGCCTGATTTTTTTTTTAAAATACTTATTGGATCTAAGTATTATGTGACCTCACATGACCCAGTGGTAGGTAATGGTAGTGGTAGGAGGTAGGGGTAGGGGTAGGGGTAGGGGTAGGGGTAAGGATAGGGGTAGGGGTAGTGGTAGGGGTAGGGGTAGTGGCAGGGGTAGTAGTAGGGGTAGCAGTAGGGGTAGGGGTAGTGGTAGGAGTAGTAGTAGGGGTAGTGGTAGGGGTAGGGGTAGTAGTAGGGGTAGTGATAGTGGTAGGGGTAGGGGTAGGAGTAGGGGTAAGGGGTAGTGGTAGGGGTAGTGGTAGGGGTAGTGGTAGGGGTAGTAGTAGGGGTAGGGGTAGTAGTAGGGGTAGTGGTAGGGGTAGTGGTAGGGGTAGTGGTAGGGGTAGTGGTAGGGGTAGTGGTGGAGGCAAAGGTAGAACAGTGGTCCGGGATGATCCCATCAGACGAGAGGTGTCCTATGTGACCTGGCCTGACCCAGAGTAACCAAGGCTGACCCCTATGACCCGTCTTGACCCCGTTTCACCCAACTTTCATCCAACGAATCCCTCAGAGCAGTTTTTTAATTCTCTTCACATTTCCGTCCATATCTATGCTTCTAGACGACACATCGATTTGAAACGAACACCATTCGAAAGCAAATTGGCTGGTGCCGCAATTTTTTCCTACCACGCAGCAAAGCAAGTGGCGCAGCCGCTTGTCTATCTTACTATTTGAGGAGGGTGCGTCTGTCCGTTACCGAGGTCCCGACTTGGTCGTGCTTTGCGTGGACTACAGGCCAGACCGTTGCACCTAACGCGGTGAAATTTGCACAACTTATAGATCAAGGATGCGCGACGTGCCTTTGAGGGGTCTCAGCTCGATGGGATTGATAGGGAGTGCGTGGCGCGTGCTCAAAAAGTGCAAATTCGCGTCATAGACTTTACATGTATAAATCGGCGTGCGAAATCGGGCGAAAACGGCTAAATTTGCCCGACACGGGTCCGATCCCGGTGCCATATCTTGGCGACCAGGGGTCTGATCGGCACGGGGAAAACAGCACCGTGTAGATAATTGAGCGGGCTGTCGAATGGTGTGCGTTGCAGAGGATAGCACGCGCCACGTGCACCGGGGAGGGCGCTTTTATTGGAAAAATTGCGGTTTTTGACGGATTTTGGAATTGATTTTATTTTTAGGTGACCGTCAGACGGAGCGAGTTGGAACAACGACTGTTGGCAAGAAAAATGTACCGCCTATCATATAAAAATTGTGAAAAGCTGATTGATCCAAATCAAGGTGGTACGAATCACGGGAGAAAATGGTGTTTGTCAATTTTGTGCCACTTTGTTCATCAAAATGGTTTTGCTCCATAATCTGATATCTTTGGCAGTTAAAAATGGCACCGTTGGAAAGAGCATTCAATTTTGTCCAAGGTTCAGTCTTTATTTTTGCATGATGAGCAACAATATTCTTAAAAATGTAAATGTTCCAAACCATTACATTGTCATTTTTAGCGAAATTCATCGATGGCCCTCAAAAGACTTCACGCCAGTTTTCGAATCATTCTTAAGTGTAACGCATGATAATACGACACGGGCACCTCGATGCGATGTATCTTTTTTGTTTTATTACAAAATGCTTGACCGTCAAAAAGCAATCGAACGAAATGGATACCAACCAAATCGACACAGAACAACCCAATGCCCGCGGGTCACAAATAACCCTTCTTCGCGTTGCGGAGCACGCGGGTAACCCTAGTCTATTTACTAAGGCTGGTTGCTTTGGATTGCATAGATTTATTGCTATGCCATCATACCTACTTATACAGACATTTGATTTGAACTGCGTTATCTTTTAGATCAAATTTTCCGCATTCATCGATCCAGTCGACACAGGGAGCATATAGAATAAAGAGCAGAAGCGTTCATGCAATAATGCACTGCATATTAATTTCTTTAATCGATTGCACTGGCTTTAACAACTATCACCTCGTTGGTGAGTCAACATTCCCGATCATTCAATGAACGACTGTTTGACGAATCGCTCGCACCGTTCACAAACTGCGCTCCTTGACCTCTCCGTGGCGAGGCGATGGGCCGTCACGATGTTTGTCCCTGCTCGTCGATAGAGCTGGACGAACAGGCAGCTGTCACGTCACGGCGCACAGCCGCACACCCACTACGGTAATAGGAGCGCGGCAACGAGTGTATAACGGCCCGTCGGCAGTGCCGCCGATCAGACGAAGCTGGCTACACATGACGCGATCACTGGAACAGGCTACAGGCTACCGGATGTAACAGGTCGATGAGTTTACCTACATGTCCACCCTTGTTTTGAACGTCTAATCGCGAGGCTGTTCATCACCTTTGAGGGCCAATACAGCATAATAACGAGTGAATAAAACGTCAACCCAAGCCTCACCGTAAAATAACAAGAAAGATTAACGGATAATCGATGCGAGAATAACCTTGCACAAGAAAATACCATCAAATCACCGATAGTCAATAAAGCGCCATTTTAATGTTCCGGGGAAAAAGCGAGGCCAGTGCAGCTGATATACGTATAGCAAATACTCTGTTCGGTGACAGGTTCTGACGGCTGACCCGTGGGTCCCTACTCAGTATGATTGTAATGCAGCCCGTCATAGGTCGGTGCGATCCGGTTGTGTCTCGGTTTCCCGTTTTGATGTCCAGTAATATCCAGCTGTTGCTGGATGAGGCACGGCTGACACAGACAGGAAAGTGAAACCATGGGCTGCAGGAAGCGGTGTGTTTTGCTCGGCCTCCATACTGCATACTGCAGAACAATGGTGTCTCTGGAGCAAAGTGGTGCCGCGGCGGCACGATTTTCCTCCTTTTACAAAAGTGACGAAGAAAAGCGTTTTTCATGCAATAAAATGCGGTAAATGCAGGTCATCTGTATGATTTCAATGAAACCACTGGAGCCATGATATGAAATATTGCAGATTCCCGCTCCCGCTTTGCAGACTGCGAGATGAGAGACGTACTCAATATATTGATTATTTTTGCACCCACCCTTACGGTTGAAAAACGTTGTCGCTTTGAATCAACGGCTAATAATTATTACTTATTATTGCCAAGGCCAAGAGGGCAGATATTGTAATATGGTTACTTAACAGCACAAAAGCTGTCACTCTTTTCATGAGAACATTTTGTTACATCACACATCAACATAATATTTAGAAAGCAACTGATGATTCTGCATTAGCGTCGCTGAAGGCGCCGCTAAGGCGCCTGAGATAATAAGGCCTCCTATACCATCTGTGGATGCGCTCAGTTCAGTTTATGATACAGCAGTTTAGTTCGTGGGCACGACGAGTTCAGAAAGTCATTACCGATCCGCCCTGTGTTCTCCGGCTGCCAGTCAGAAGTGACACAGTGAGTTACGCATTCCCGTGGCTGGCGCGTCAGTGAGCTCCCATGCCGTCTTTGTGGTCAACTGTCAGTGCAGTGAGGTGAGATAGCCGGTTCTCTTACCGTCGCTTCTGGCGCCGGTGAGCGCCAGCCGCTGCTGCTGCTGCTTGGCCGACTCCAGCTGCGCAGCCAGGTCATTGGTGTGGACGAACAGGAACACGGTGACGGTGAGCAGCATCAGCGCCAGCATCTCCGACAGCCTGCCGAAGAACACACCCACGTCAGACGACGGAATACCGCCCGACAGCCGCCCAGCTGAGTCACAGCGGCAGCCGGCAGCATCTCCAACAGCCTGTGGAAGGACGTGACGCACACGTCACACCAGGGCACCGACCGACAGCCAACAGCTCCGACCGTCTGCCGAAGGACGCGACGAACACACGTCAGACAGACCACGGTATACCGACGTCCGATCCACTGAGTCACGATGGCAGCAATTATTTATGTAGCACAGGCATCCACAGGACGGCGCATTAATTGCGGGGACGTTCAATGTAAGTTCTTCACTCACACAGCTGTTTTCCTGCGAAACCTGACTCATTTGACGCCAACAGTTTCTTATTTGTTCTGTAGGTAATATATGGTATATTGTGCAGTAACGGCTAAAGCTCGGATGATAGGCGCGTGGCATAGGATACGTTTCCATGGCACAATCTAAACCGATTTTGAAAAATGGATTTGCTCCATCATAGCATTTAGGCGTAATTTAAAAATGTAAATATAGGATTAGGTGCTAGCTAAAACCATATATACGCTCAGTTGTTGCATAAGGTAAATGGTTTCCGAGAAAAACGCACGTGAAATTTCGCTAAATCTATTTAGACGTGTCATGGAAACGTAGTGATAGTAGCGCGTGAGCGTTGCACAGCTGCTTATGACTGAACGTTTAATAATTGTTCATGAACATCAGCAACAATAAACGTCATCACCAAAACCGAAAGACTTTCTTGAACGCGAATATGCAGGCATCAACCAAACCGTGCCGTTTCTAAGCTGGAACAACGAGGTTATCTTTGGAGCGAAAGTGAAATCAAGGCCGGTACGCTTTTCCAGGTGGCACAGACATCAGCTCAACCATCGGACTGTCTCCTCGCCACCAGTCTGTGACGATCAGCCCAGTGCTGCAGTGTCCACGCTCAGCCAGCAGCACGTGCTCCACTCGGGCCGGCCAGCGCGGGTCAGCGCGCACTGCGCAGTGCGCAGTCCAGGTCACCGGGTCGCCTGTGTCGCCGCCGCCTGCCGCTGCACGTGCAGAGAGCGCCCGGGGTGCCAGCACATCACCGACCGCCAGAAGATCGCCCCACGTTAGAGGCCGGCGTGGGAGCGGGGTCGGTCGGTTAGTTACAGGCCGGCGCGGAGCAGTGCTGGGAACTGCACACCCGTCTTTGGCCGCCGGCGATGGCTGCACTGTTGCGAGGGGCGGCTGGACCACCTGTTCAGCTCGGCACACGGGGCGCTCGCGGGCAGGGCGCACAGACTCGGACAGGGTGGTTGGGTGAGTGACCTTGCCGCCCCTCTCTGCCCCTCCCCGGTCAGAGAAGCCTTGCTCAGACGCTCGGCGGACGCCAAGCCATAGAGAGACTCGTTGATATTCGGTGGCCGTGACGTGGCAGCTGGGACGAGCACGGTATGACGCGGGGGCTCATGGGAGTTTACCGCGGTTGTACCGGACTGAGTCCCAAACACAGCAAGTACTTCGGCTGGGCACTGGGCAGGGCCTCGGGCACAACCACGTGCTCTAACTCGAGCCTCTAGCAACAACGTGCATGCTGCTTTGTACAAGATGCATGTGGTACGCTAGTGCGCAGTATATGTGACTTTGTCGGGTCCCACGCCCTCTCAGAAGCCTACCCCTTCCCCCAGGCGCGAGTGTCAAGATACGCGCTTATTGTCTCCTGTGCATGACAAGTGAGTTGTAAGTACAGTACAAATCGCAGCTTACAAGCACGACTTTGAATTGTGCTTATTAGTGGCATTGGACACAATAATCTTCTCAGAAAGAGCCCCCGGCGCAAGCTAAGCTGCAGAACTATCTCTATCTCGATATACACCTATCTCCTAAGACAAAACGGAAAGGGAGAACTAACAGATTTCGATGGTTACTAAGAATTGTGTCGTGCTCTGACGGCTTTACAATGCCGTGACATCCTACCTCAATAAACGGCACGTGACTTCGCAAAAACGCGCTATTCATGCAAACATACCACGCACTAAGATACGCCCCACTGGATAGAGACGACTGTCGGCTGGATGGAGAAAGCGGCCTGCCTAGCGCGGCCCTTCGCCTGCGGTCACGGGTCAGATAAATACAGCAGAAAGACCTGCGGTCGCGGCTCCGGCCTACAAGTCGGCTTATTGTAATGGCTGAACGGAGTGAAGGAAGGGCGATGTTAAGATGGCTTATTTATTGGCACCACTGCTCTCGCTATCCAATCCAGGCGGTGACTGTATATTTAAAGGGACCCTCCCACCTTAACATTAGATTTGAGTTGAGATAGCCAAAATGGGGTCCCTGGCTCACAATTACCGGTTTCGGCACTCACAACATCGAAAAATGCCTTAAATCGGAAATATTGAATTTCAAAATTGCAGCATTTTGATTCAGAGGGGCTAATGCTTAGGAATACCCCTCTGAATGTGTGACGTCAGCGCAAATATCTAACGATTTTTAGATGTTAGACTAAAACGTTTTGTAGCACGCGGTGGTATATGCTATTTGCGCGCAACATCTGCCGCAAACGCCGCACTTCTAAAATAAAGTCGCTAGAAACAGCGGAGATCCCAAAAAAGTAAACAATAGTAAAAGTCTAATATCTTGAAAGCCGGTGAATATTTTTCGGTGAAATTTGGTAGATATTCGTTTTCGCTCTTTCTGAACCGAGCGACATCACTTTCATGCCAAATCATAAACTTTTTTGAAGGTGGGAGGGTCCCTTTAACATATCGAGACGATTTGTAGTTTGCACAGATGATCCGGCAATCGGCATGCCTTCATATGCCTGATAGACGCATAACTACGTGCCTTATAAGATGACGTGACAGGTTTCTGTCACCCGTGACACATCTCACTCTCCCATACGGCCAGTCGCCTGTGGCTCCTATGCGTTCGTCCGGACACGGTTGACCGGCTGTGACTTGGCTCAGTGCACAGTGGCTGGCCGGCGCTGGCTCTCGGAGCATTCAGCTCCGTTAGAACGTCCATCATTAGTGGAGCGAGACGCGCTCAGACACTGATAGGCAGCACGGAAAGAGACAGAGCCGAGGTGACACAAGGAGAGACTGGAGTCAGTACACAGAGCGACCTGGACAGCACTGAGAGGGACCGGGTCAGCAGTGGGCAAACGGGACGACGGACGGTGATATGAAAAATGCCCGGTGCCTGAATATCTACGTTTTCCAGTGTGGCTGGGATTTGAATAGCTGCCTTGCGGAAATAAGGCGTGCATCAGCTTTTTCTTTTGATAGAGTCAAACGTTGCGTGTGCGTTTGCAAACAAGATTCCTAGAAGACTTAGCGGTATTACCTAATCGGATGCCTAAAAGTCGTAAATATCAGATACTCCTAGTTCTTTGGTCATGAGCTATAACCATCAAACGGTTCACAAAAAGTGGCATAGTCGTGACGGTGGTTATCTAACGCAATTCGATGCGCTATCATCGTAACGTAATCGATGGCCATTATAACCCCACGACCCGACCGATGTCTCAGAGTGCTGATAATGTCCTCACGGCCCTGGTAGCTCAGTGTTCTGAATCGCGCTCGATTGGAGGTGCGCCAGTGACCGTGAATTGTAGCGAGATTCCGCGGTGATTCCTGAGTAAGGTGAGCGAAATGTGGGGATCCGCACGGACAGCTGGACCCAATCCCTCCGGCGTGCGTCCTGAGCCCAGTGGAGATGCAGGCGTGCCGACTAATTGATTCCCGTGACCGGCAGCCGGGCGCTGCGTGTCGAAAAACAGGCCACCGATGCACGCTCGGCCATATGCATCAACAAAACGGGCAGCGGGAGCGATAGCGCACGCTTCGATAAACTATCCGGTCACTCAGGTCAACTGCAGTGAAGTTGTGTCGCCTCCAAAACGAACCGAAAGAAGAACTAACAAGGATGTGTAAGCGAGTGACGCTTCGTAAGCCCGTTACTTTTTTGTCCAGGGTTTACCTTATTGAGTCAGTGTCGTGTCGATAGTTGTAGGCAACCATCAGTGGATGATGCAGCCTTGCGTGGGAAAAAGATGTTTGGACAAAACAGTCACATGTCTCATATGTTTATAGCCTACATAAGAAGCAGACAAACACGCATGGAAGCCGCCTGGACATGTCGATTAGACAAACTAATAACCCGTTGCCTCCCCTCGTCCGCCGTCGTCAGCTCATGTCAATACGTATCGGGGACGGGTATAGCCGATAGTAGCGACATTGCGCACACCTCCCCCGCCGTCTACATACGTGTATACTACCGCGGCCCTCCCGGGTGGGTTCGCACGGACCCCATCGCCATTGTGCGGACATGACTAATGCATCGGCGGGCGAGTGTCCGCCCCCCGGTCCCGACACGAGGCGCAGAGTGGGTACAAATTGGCGGGTGTCGATGGGTGAGCTCGCTGTGGGTGTTCCTGGGCCAAGAAAGACGCCCTGGGATCGCCCCAGACCGGGAGGAACATGGTGGAACTCGGCGAAATAAGATTCAAATAGTGGGCGGCACACAGGCAGGTAATATCCCGAATGCCGTCATCATGAAAACGGTGTTTTACATGCAATGTAGTTACACAACATTGCTTGGAAGATGTCATATGGCTTTGAATATTATCTAAGCTCTAGGGTATAGACTTTCTTTCATTGGTGTGTCGAATTACGACTTACTTCTAAGTCGTAATTGACCTAATCCTCTAACCAGTTCCAGGAAAATGGCTGCCATATATTGTCCTCAGAAGGACAAAACGGACACGGAAAAATGGCTCCACCAATGACTCGGACCAAAGCCACAAAAATCGCACACAAAACCCGAGCTGGAGGAAAGTACCGTCTCACGAAGTGTAGCGCGGCACGTCGGGCCAATGTACCGGCAAGGACAAGGCGCCGGCGGCAGTGACGTAGTGTGGAGCGGGCGGCGCCTTCCGAGCCCGGTAAACCGCGACCGACGCCGTATACCCGATACTCTGAAATCTGTCAGAGGTAAAGCACTGACTGACTGCGTGTAGGAACGTGCGTTTTTTGGTGTCTGAGGTATCAACAGGAAACGAATCGGTGACGCAGTATCAGTCGATTTACTGAGACAAAAGTCAGAACGATTAGCGTCTAAAATATGACCCCTAGCGCTCTTTCAACTGAGAAAGCAAAATAAATCGATTCATCTGTAGTGAAAATCTCAACCGATGGGATGCCTGGAATGTGTATGACGGTTTCGATGCGCCCTGTCACGACTTTATGCCGTGCAGCAGTACGAGTATGAAAATATTTAACACGAATGTGTTCTGCATCAACCGTAATCAGATCCGCTATACATGTGAGAAACAGCGTCCAATCGAATGCCGAGATGCTGGGAAACAATTTACCAAATGCATCGCGGATGCCTACGAACCCTAAACCGACAACAACCACGTAACCCAGTCACCCCCGCATTCCAAACTCACACCTGCATGGGCGCTGGATGGTTCCACCTCTCAGGTCACAGCACCAGGACATGAGTGCGGCGCTCTTTATATGGACCGTCTATGACTCGGGCACCGCGGGCAGCTGACTCATGACTCATGAAGGTTTAGGTATCGAATATATTCAGAATATATGTGGTTAAACACTTGATGAGATGACACTGGTGCCGCTTAGAAGTCAGAACAAGTTACAACAGATAAAAACACCTTTCGCTGCACTTGATCTATACCAAAAATTAAAAACAATCCAATAGTATTGAACTGAATAAAATTCGCGCACAATTAACTATTCTGGATCACAGAGGACTCACTTGCACAACGAGATTGGCTTGAAGTGCCGCCCAGTTTTAACGTGTTGCTCGGACGTCATGTCCGTTATGTTACTTATGTGGAGCTTTTGTGGGATACCTATGTGGTTGCAAGCTACAGCGCTTTTTCCATGGAAACGTATACCTACGTACAATATTAGGCTAACAAAAAATATGCCAATATAGACAGTGTCCCAAAATTGAGTTTTGTCTTGGGTGTCAGAGGGGAAAATTACCCACCAAAAAGAGGGTAGAGAGTGGAAAACTGCTGATTCGATTAGATCAAAAAGGAGTGAGAAATGACAAAAAGCATGCATTTTATTCTAGGGTGTAGAATGTTTGATGCTAACTGGGCATCCACACAACTGTCTTTCTATAGGTAAAAAATCTATGTTTTCTTGGTTGGGACTTGGGAGTGGAAAATTGTTCTTAAAAATGGTGGTGAGAGTGGAAAATGAATTTCATTTGGATGTCGTTTCCCACCCAAATAGACAAATTTTGGGACATTGAATATAGAACTGTAGAAAGTAGCGCAATAAGCCACGGATGTGTTCATCATTTCATCGTGATCTACATTGTATCGATGTCCTGTGCGAGAAAACAGCCCTGAATACGCATCAGAAAAAGTACATCGGTAAACCGCGCGGAGCAGTGCAGGCTGCAACGGTAAGGCCGAGCGGCGCGTGCCGCACGTGCAGTGTGCACCCTGCAGCCGGCGGGATGGACTCACCTCCAGGGGACGAGCTGTCGCCAGCGGCGCACCACGTGCGTGATGACCTCCTTCACCATAGCGGTGCCGGTGTCGGCCGAGCGGCCGCGCGAACACAACCACCAGCGCACCTCACGAACGGAACGGTCACGACCAGCCAGCGATCACGGACAGACGGACTCACGACCGGGCGGAGCGGCCGACCGACGGCAGAGGGTCGCAGGCGCGGCTGCCGGGCAGTGGGAGTGCAGCTCGGTGTTCCTCGGACACTGTCCGCCGGCAGAGTGACGCCCGCGTCGACAGTGCGCGCCCGGCCGCCCTCCGACCGCCAGCGCCGCCCGCTGGAAGTGACGACTCCGGCGACCGCCGCCGGCCGGCGGACCGCTAGGTCGCCGGCGCAGTGCGCATGCGCGACGCCCCGGCCGTTACCTAGACGGGCGCAGACCGAGACCTAGTTCGGTGAGACACCAATTACCGGCCGATGGACCGACTGCGGCCTACACAGTTCACTGCCACCGCCAGTGCCAGCGGAGCGGGATATGGTTTTTCCCCAGCTCCTCAAACTTTCGCCATCGTGCGGGAGCGGTCATCGCAGTCCATTCGGTCAAAATTTCGCGAGGCGGTTGTCAAACACCGAGGTGGGACTGACTGAAGAGTTGAGGATCAGCTCCATCCGATTTGGATCGCTCGGAGCCTCTCCAACTCATAGCAACGACTTCGGATGGCCCGTGCATACCCTTGACGCGTTACGGTAGGCATTCATGAACGGCAGGACCTTACAAGTTACAAGACGTTACTCAGTTAGAGTTTATTAAAAAATACATTACGGTTGATTCAAAAAATGCGAATGCAAGCCCGGTGCTAGCTAAACCAACTGAACGATTACCTATTATGAATTCTTGATCATCGATAACAGTGCCGGTGCCTGGGAAAACATGTGTAGGCACTAGGCAGTAGGCACCTATCGTTTTTATATCGGTTGGCGGTGATCTACTGATATGGTGAGCCGTGAGGTCAATTAGTGAATCCTCCATCGCAAGTCATTCTATTGAAGCGAACACCACCCTAGATGATAAAAACTCCACCATTATAGCTCTAGTTCAAAATGAAAAACTTTTGTATCGGATAAGATTCGTTAACCCGTGCCGTGCTGGTGGCTTGAGTTTTCCGTGTCGTGCTGGGGGGCGTTTTTCACGCCCCCCCCCCCTCCCACTAACTCGGCTCCCGGGCCACGTAGTGACACGCAGTAAGCGGCAATCGAAAGAGCGTAAAAAATAATGGCGGAATACTTTGGTCATTTCTAAGGTCAGGTCAAAGGTTAGGTCAGAAGTCATCAAAAGTAAAACTTTGTCCATTTCAACAATTTTGGAAACTGCCAACGGCTAACTCAGGAACCAAAAGAGTTACAGCGCCACGGAGCGCAATCGATAGCACTTTCACAGACATTTCTAAGCATTGTTCTCAGATTTGACCTTACGTCATAGATGTAAAAAATCCGAGACATAAATTATATATATATATATATATGTAGGTATATGTACTGTTACGTTACTCGCGACGCCACCCACGTCACCTTTCGACGACGACGAATTACGTTACTCAATCGCTGAAAGTTTCAAAGTGATCGTCACAGTCGGTGTAGCTATACAGTGAGCCTTTGAACTTTTTCTGAGGTAAGGTCACTTGACGGGACCTGGTGACCTGACCTTGAACGACCCGGGTCTGAAATTTTCACAACATATGGGGATAAAAATGTGTTAACATGGTGTACCTACTTAATAGATATTCGCAAAAAACCTGAGGGGGCGTGAAAACGCCCCCCCCCCCTGCAGCACAGCGCGGGTTTATGCGATGTTTGCACGCATAACTGTATAGAAAAGTTTGCTAATTGTTAACACTTTTATAAAGCATTTACATTTTTCAAGTTCATGTCACTGAAAGGGATATGGAAATAATGCGTATGCAGATTGTAACGGATTGGATTGACTATGCTCGTGAGGGTAGGTAGTTCGTTTCTGAGAAAACCTTGACATAGAAGTTACGAGTACTTGGGAGGCTAGGTACAAGTGCCGTAAGTTCATATTCCTGCGAATGATTCTTTAGCACTGAGATTTGCGGGCGTTGCGAAGTGGCGACAGTATTGGACCGTGCGAAGGTTGATTTATGACGTCATAGGCCTAAGGCGAGAAAGCTGACCCTATCTTATAATGCGGTCGATGTCACAAGACCCGGCTTGAATCAAAAGTCAGGTATCTATGTCAACTTGCAGCTCTCCTTTGTCAACTCGTTCTGAGCAATAACGAAGAAAAAACGATAGGTGACGGCAACAACCACCCTTTAGGCCGGAGAAGGTTGAATAATAATATAAAGCCGTTATAGAATTATTAAGTTATCGTAAATCGTTAGTCGCGATATCGTTACTAAAATGGATGCCTACGATGCATTGTTAAAATGCCCGACGATCCGTTTTAATCGTTTTTTTTTTCAAGAGGGCTTTACATATAACTTAACCCGCGCCCTGCTGGGAGGGTGTTTGAACACCCCCCTTGTGGTTTTTCGCGAATATCTCAAAAACGGCGGCGCGGAGCGCCGCCGTTTTTGGTACACCTTATCATACATCAATTCTACACATGTTGTAAAAATTTCAGACCAAGGTCATTCAAGGTCAGGTCACCAAGTCACTTGAAGTGACCTCACCTCATAAAAAGTTTCAATGTCTGTCATAGCTACACCGAGTGCCCGATCGCTTTGAAACTTTCAGCGATTGCTAAGAGCAATAGCACGTACAAAATGTATACCTCAAAATTTTGATATCGATGACCTAAGGTCAGGTCAATTTTGCGACCTCCCCATTATAAGTCAATGGGAGAAAATTTAAATGCGCCTCTTTTGGACGAAAGACATTATAAACACTCCCAAACACTGAATTATAAGTGCTTTAGACACACTGAACATGAAAATGGTGTCCGTGACCCCTGTTTATGCCCTGAGGTCATCTTAGGTCACGAATGGTATCTAACAGTTTTTCGCAAATAACTTTTGATAGAGGCATGCTAGAGCGATGAAAACACCTTAGATGTGTTCAGCTCGACGATACGGATCGACTGATATGCAACATGACCCTTTCCGGTCAGGCCATGACCTTGACCTGAGGTCAAATTTTCAAGTTGACCTTTCAAGGTCAAGTTTTAGTTCATTCGATGCGTCTTGACAAGAGGAACACGATGCCGGTAAAAGTAAGCTCGTACAAGGCTTGGGTCAAAAGTTATTGCAGAAAAACTGTTTCCGAAAAAATCGGATATTTTTGCAGTTTTTGCCCCCTGCAGGCAAAACCGTTGACGTTAGGTCAAATCTGAGAAAATTACTCAGAAAGGGCGTTAATAGGGCTATCGAATGCGCTTTTCCGCGGCGCTGTAGCTCTATTGGTTCCCGAGTTATGCGTTGGCTTCTTGGAAATTGTCGACATTCGACCTGGAAATCGGCGAAATTTTGCCTTCAATGACCTCTAGTGACCTGACCTTTGACCTGACCAAAAAATTGACCGAAGTGATTTCCTCATTATTTTTGACGCTCTTTCGAACGCCGCCTTCCGCGTATCGCTACGTGACCCAGGAGCCGAGTTAGAAGGGGGGGGGGTGTTCAAACACCCCCCCCCCCCCAGCAGGGCGTGGAAATCCAGGACCCCCAGCCGGGCGCGGGTTAACAAACTTTCCGATAGGTAGGTAGGTACAGCAATATTTTTGAAAATATCTCTTTACAAAGTGCTCACCCCTGGACACGCGTCGAATTAAACCGCATGCAATTAAAAGAACACAACTTGGTATTAGGAATAGGTAGGTAATGGAATTCTTATCTAGCTTAGTTAAGCGTTACCTACCTTACAATCAAATGACGAAGCACTCTGGTGAACAGCATTATATGTAATATATTTAATGGAATAACCTTCTATTCAAAATTTGGCAATTTTTAGAAGTTTGAACTTTGAACAGAAGGTTATTCCATTAAATATGTTACCTACCTTATTAAAAAAGAAAGCCTTCATCTAATCGTTAATATGCCTATCAGCCCTTGACAAAGCGAATAAAGCGATACGCCGGGCTTTTATGTATCTTGTTGAGCTTAACCCGCGCATGGCTGGGGGGGGGGGGCTCTATAGATCCCCCTCCCGTTTTTCGGCAATATCTTCTAAACGGTGACAAACCGTTTGACAGATCAGCACGAAACTTGCAGTACCCTCAGCAGCATTAATGTGACACCTTGCGTTAAAATTTCAATTTTCTAGCTACCATAGTTTGGCCGGACATGACGTCAGAGTGACGTCATGTCGGCCGATTTTGATGCAAAATATTGAATTACGGCAAACGCTCTCAAGAGCTTAGTCTTAAAGCTAGATCCAATTTCTTTGCATCAGTGGACTACAAATACACGTCGCTATCAAACTGCTATCTCGAATTTTCGAAACTTTTTTTAAATATATGTAATAGAAAACACACCGATGAACTACTCTAGCAAGTTTTAACCCAATATCTTCAAAAAAGCCAAGTTATTTGCATTATTGTAAAAAATTTACAATTATATATTTTTCAAAACCATTTTCAGTACGTTTTTGACGTCGTACAGCAATATAAATGGCACCCAACGTCCAACGTCCAATTTCAACTGGATTCCATTTACTTTTGTAATTTGTAATTCCCATTAAATCAGTTGTAACATTTAATTGCAATTTGAATCCATTAGAAACGTTTCCTTACGATCCAGTTTTCCCTGATCCTTTACGATCCTTTACTGTAGGGTAAGGTGCCTAATTAGCGACCCCCTTAATTTGAACCGTCATTGCTCACGCTCTGTGGGTGCCACTGTATTACTGGCTTGATTTTCGGAGAGATCGTTCATTTTTCTATTAAAATATAGTCATTTTCTGCCCCAATATTCACTAACTTATTTGTAGTGAGCATTTTGGCAGACCATTGCAAAAAACGCTAATAGGGAACTCTTCCCGATTAGCGACCGGGGAGGGTCGCTAATAAGTCTATGGGTTTCCCCATATTAAAAATGGCAAAAAATGCGACGCCTGAAAAGATGAAATATGATCTCAAAAAGGTAACCTATACGCAAAGCACTCAACCACTCGAACATGCACGTTTATCCAACACATTTACGTAAGTAAAAACTGATCACGTGATGCACTGAAGGCGAAAAGAAGGCGGAAACCCAAATTTTGCGGGCTATCTCGTATGATATTTGAGGTCCGCGCTGAATTCGGCACCCCTGCAGTCGGTGACGACATTTGGCATCCCCTGCCACACATTGCAAGCTTCAGCAACACCTCATTTTCATTTCTCCCTTTTCCCCTTTCTTTCCCTTCTTGAGCTATTTGCGACCATGTCAGGCGCAAATAGGAAATATGAGTTGCGACACATTTTTAACCGCCATGCTGTGCACAGTTGAGCGATTCACTATGGGAAAACGGCAATCAATTGAAAAAGGAATGTCGATTCAGAATAAAAAAGGTGCATCATCCTAATGTGCATCGCTTTTCATCAGAGAGGGCCCAAACACACACTTTTTGGATAAGAAACTCGTCATTTTTATTTAAACTCACCTGAAACGTCCCACCAGAAACATCGACGACCGGAAAATAATTTAATTTGATAACCAAAGTATGGCTGACCTTTTGACGATGTTTTTACCCCGTTTTCTCCTGCCAGTTTTTCTGTAGGGAGGTAGGTCGCAAATCGGAAAGGGTCGCTAATTAGGCACCTTACCCTATCTTGTTTCCAACCCTCAGTTCGAGAAGCTCTGGATGGTCGGCGAACCACCATTACCTACGAATTGCGATGCGGGCTCACATTTCAACAAGTGCGATCACCGAAAGACTTTACTTTAGAAAGACTGTCGTTCCAAGGCTGTTTTTCGCTTATGCATTGCATATCATGGGCCTAATCGCAAATAGATATGCGCCGCGCTCGTGTCATTTCAAATTTCAAAACCATGACCGGCCAAAGCGACACGTCGGAACATATCCTGTTGCGAAAGCTTGCATGTTTGGCGTCTTTGGCAATGTCGCTATCGCCTCCCGTCCGTTTCGCCACCTGCTGACCGCTGGCTGGGTTTGACTCGGTTCGTATCGTGTCCACTCGGTCCGGCGATGGTTGTCGGCGTCATGGGCAGTGGTTGGCTCGTATCGTGTCCACTCGGTCCGGCGATGGTTGTCGGCGTCATGGGCAGTGGATCGTCACGGTCAGCGACTCGGCGCCCACAGTGACCTCTCTCTATCTGCCCATTCCCAGCCCGTCCTGTGGAGTGCCGCAGCGACAGCAGCGGTCGCTCCAGCTACCACTCGCCCGAAGTGTACCCTCTACCCCAACTCTACCCGTCATTTACCTTATGTTATACATCATACATGAGCCAGAAAATGCGCATCAGGAGCGGACTTTCCTACTCGTTCGCCATTGTAGCTCGTTTATAATACGCATTTACTTTGCTTATGTGTCCCTGGTCATAGTCCGTTACCGAGTCGAGTACCAATCTGCAGACTACTCATCTGCCCCGTCCAATGGCCGTCGCGAGTCGAGTCTGACTACTACTCGGTCCGTCGCGGGACGAGTCTTGGCTCAGTCTCCGGCCCGTCGCGAGTCGAGTCTGACCAGTACCCTGCCTTCCTCGGTCCCCCACCCGCCCAGAATAGTGAGAAATACGGATGACGACCGGGCAGCTGCAGAGGGGAGACCACGCACGTGCCATACTGAGATGATCCATACTCCGTTCTTGTCAGCGTAGTGAGTAAAACTGTTATTCATATTGCTATGCCAGACAAACTTGCCAATGCGTACCAACTGGTTGTCACACACCAAAGATCGGCTGAGCCACACCAGCAATCACGTTGTCTCGGAGCCCACCGGTGCTGATCGTCGTCACGCTCAACCACTTGTGTCCCTAGTCGTCACCAGCTGACGATGTCATCACGATTATCACATTCCCAGCCGTCACCAAACATTACACCACCGGACAGTGACCCAACACCTTTCCCCAGCTGCCGGTCACCTCTGGTCACCGCCGACCCTCCCCTCCCCTCCCCAGCTGCCGCGCGAGTCATGGCTCTTCACCCACGCCGGTCACCTCGGCCGGCAGCCAGGGGCAGCGGCAGGCCCCGAGCGTGAGAGACCACCCGCTCCCCACCGAGGGTGAAAGTTGTCGTGCAGCGTCGTTGACCCTTCTCAAAGAGCTGCCCACCCCCGAAACGTGTGTCGAAGTATTCCCACCCCCGGGACCATAAGTGGAAGGCATGCCTGACCGACCAGCCCGCCCCCTATCCATGTGCAATCGTGCCTTTCGCCTGGTTTAGCGACAGCCAGTTCAGACCGGTTTTTACCCGATCAACCCGGTATGGCCCAGTATCGCAGGTAAACGTCTATCATCGCTAGTTATCATTCCGTTGCGTGACCGTAAGCGTAGCTTGGTAGCCAATTTGTCAGGTGGAATATGCGCCTGCGGCTGCCTCCCCTCCATTCTTTATACATGGCTGGACGACTCAACGTGTGTATTCAGTCCTTTTCTCATTGACAAAAAGTGTAGCAGGTTTATATACCATATGGTATGACGTCTCCATGGCATCACAACTTCGTTCGCAACTCGGCGGCGGCCGCACTTCAAGTGCAAGAAGCTGAGCCGTCCGTCGCGCACGGCGATGGCGATGCGCTCAGCCATGATCTCGAGGCTGGTGTAGTCGGGCAGCTTCAGGTAGTTGACGCACGTCATCACGGACGGCAGGAAGTCGTCCGGGTTCTCGTTGGGCTGCATGATCTTACGCAGACGATGGTGAGCGGCGGCGAGAGCGCCCCGAAAACCTGCGGTGCTAGACGGGGTGGAGGTAGTTTCATTCGTTTCTTTGCGTTACAGAGAACTTTTCATAAAGAGTTAAAGCTTAAATAATTATTTCAAATAAGTAGGCAAGCAGCAAAGCTGCTCTGGTATCCACTTAGCGTCATGAAAATAGATTTTGGCTGTCATCGCCGTTTTTCTAGTCGCATAAAACTAATCAACTTTGGTGACCGAGCGTCTGAGTCCAACGGAGCAGCTCCGGGAGCCGGGTCTGACACGCACGGGACGGACACGCTCTGGGCGGTGCGGACCAGTCACGATCGGTGGGAAGAGTTACCGTCAGTCGTTGAACCGTTATCTCAGTGGACACAGCGTGACAGTGGAGCCATTTCGCCACCCGGGCGACAGGGAAATACACAGGCACAACGCTAATGGGATGAGAGGACATAAATAACACGCACATGTAGACCGAATCAAAACCCCGTCACCTTCCTGATGAGAGCAGTAGCCACATCGCCCACCTCCAATCCGAGTGTCCCACGAGCCCCTCAGGCACAGTAATATTGCTCCTCTCCGTCACTCTCACCTGAGATCGGCAGGCGCAGCAGCCGTCGGTCTTTGTCCTTCTCCTTCCCTCTCCTCCCTCGCCCCTCCCACCTCCGACAGGCTGGCGCGGCGGTCGGCGTCCGGCCGTCCGTTCCTCCGGATGCCTTCCAGCAGGTGTATTGCTTCCTCCTCCAGGCACCGCCGCAGCGTCTCGTCGTGAACGGAGATAGTCTTCCTACTGTTCGTCAACTGTTATCTCGGTCTGGTAGTCGACAACTCTGGGTGTTTCCTTTGCTGGAGCTCCGGATCTTTTCCTCGGTCGGTGAAGCTATAAAAAAGCAATGTCGCCAGTCGAACGCACAAGATTGCCGCACGGTGGTGGCCATCGGCTCATCAATAATGCCAGTGAAGCAGCCACCTGTCTAGGTAGGTACGAGATGACAGGCAACAGGTGGTCGAACGCATTCTTTCCGCAAAAAGGTTTTGCGGGAAGAGCTGTCACGCCTACAGTTTTGAAGATAGAAAAAATGTTGCACACCAAAGAGGTGTAAAATTTCCAGGACTACAAAACTGCGATCTCAGTGTAGTTGTTACTACAGTGTAGAGTAATAACCCGAGTGCAGGACCGGCTGTATGCTTTGTGTATATTATTATTCTATGCTAAGCTTCACGGATAAATAAGAGTTCATACCTACATTGCGTCCTCTAACGTAAATATGCGGTATAAGAAACGTTTCATCTAGAAAATAAATGTCCTCTCACTCTGTGTGAAGGAAGTTTAGGCTAACACGAATGGTCTGCTCCCCTTCTACTTCTTCGAGTCACTTGCACTGATAGAAGTTAGCATTGGTATGAAACAATCAATCATAAGCATGCTTGTATTCAAAGTACAAAATACTTCAAATGGCAAAACACTAGGGTGACCCGCGTGCTCCGCAACGCGAAAAAGGGGTATTTACGATCGGCGGGTGTTTGGTTTTTCTTGTGTCGGTTGGGTTATCTATCCATTTCGGCGATTGCTTTTTGATGGCTAAACGATTTTGTTTGGAAAAAAAAATATCCATCGGATCGAGGTGCCCGTGTCTGATAAGCATGCTTTCTGCTTCAGAACCTGTCAATAGTTCAGTGAACCTGTCAAATGTGCTTTATAATTGAGGTGCGTAGTTTTAAGACAAATGAAAGGCGTAGATAATTTTCGCTAAAAATCGTTTTGCAGAGGTTTAAAACATTTATATTTCTAAGAATACTGTTGCTTGTCATGCAAACGTGATGATTGGATCTTGGAGAGAATTGAATGCTCTTTCTAATGATAGCATTTTCAATTGTCAAGCGTATCAGGTTAAGCAGCAAACCCCGTGTATCTTTTTAGTGGCACATTATGGACAAATACCATTTTAATTCAGCGATTTTTCCACATTGTTTTTGATCAATTAGCTGTCCACAATTTTTCCATGAGAGGCGGTACATTTCTCTTGGCAATTGACGTTGTTTCAACTCTCTCAGTCTGATGGTCACGGGAAAATAAAATAAAATCCAAAATCCGTTTGAAATAGCACTTTTTGAAATGAAATTGCCCTCACACTTGCACGTGGCGCGTGCCACCCCTGCACCGCACACTATTCGATTGCCCGTTCGATTCTCTACACGATGCTGTTTTCCCCGTGCCGATCGGGCGCACGGCTACCGAGATATTGCACGGGGAACGGACCCGTGTCGGGCAAATTTAGCCATTTTCGCCCGTTTTTGCCAGCCGATTTATACATGTAAAGTCTATGACGCGAATTTGCACTTTTTGGGCACGCGCCACGCGCTCGCTATCGATCCGATCGAGCCGAGACCGCTCAAAGGCACGTTGTCCATCCTTGTTCTATAACTTGCGCAAATTTCAGCGCGGTAGGTGCAACGGTGTGACCTGTAACCCGCGCTACGTAGCACCATGTCGCGACCTTCGTAATAGACAGAAACTACGCCTTCCTCAAATAGTAATATAGATGCCCATATTATGCATAAAAATAATATAAACAATGTAACACCAACAGTGTATCATACCCGCATTAACCCGCGCCCCACTGGGGGGGGCTATTTATAGCCCCCCCTCCCGTTTTTCTGCAATAACTTCCAAACCGCTTGACGAATCGACGCCAAACTTTCAGTACCTTCGGCTGAATCAATTTGACACCTTGTGTCAAAATTTGAACTTCGTAGCTACCATAGGTCGGCCGGAAATGACGTCAGAGTGACGTCATGTTCGTCCGATTTCGACGCAAAACATTGAACCACAGCAATCGCTCCCAAGAGCTCAGTTTTTAAGCTAGATCCAATTTCTTTGCATGAAAGAACTCAGAATTGACCGCGCTATCAAACTGCTATCTCGGATTTTCAAAATTTTGAAAATTTTGAAAATTTTGTATAATAATATTCAAAATTTATATTTTTATATTTTTTTCGAAAAGTTTTTGATTTTTCGAAAAAACCGGAATATATGTGACAGAACGCATGATTATGACTAACTCTAGCAAGTTTTAGCTAAATATCTTCAAAAATGGCCAAGTTATACGCATTATTGCAAAAAATTCACAATTGATAATTTTTCAAATCAATTTTTCAGTACGTATTTGGCATTCTACACCAATATAAATGGCACCATCGTGTTCCTGAGCTCAAACTGCATCCAATAGACACCTTTTTTTGTGGAAAAAATTCAACTTCAAAATTTGACCTTTTTTGACCTGAAAGTGACCTGACCTAAGCTAATTTCGACTCAAAATGACCTTGAATGACACAGACGACATCAAATTCGAAATCTATGGCCTAAATGGACCATAAAACATGTGTCACGTGACCGACGCATGATATAATATTTTCGTGACCTGTGATGACCTGACCCTGACCTGAAAATCAAAGTACAAGTTTGGTACCCTCGAGGTATCTAGAGCATCTGTTCACGAGTGTGGAAACCAAAAATGAGCCTGATCTGACTTGTAAGACGGCGGCCAAAGCCCAAAATGTGAACAAGCCAAAGTGCTAATAATTTTTACTTTGACCTGACATGTGACGTCATCGGTGACCTCGAGGTCAATGAAATTAGGTTTCGCTCGACAGTTTTTCCGGGGCTATCAGACGCCGTTTGAATTTTGACGATCGGCCCAGTAGTTTCGGAGTTAGGAGGGGGGGGCTATGAATAGCCCCCCCCCCAGTAGGGCGTGTTATACACAGACCCCAGTGGGGCGCGGGTTAATCTCGTACCTATACGGTATACCATACGAGTAAATACACTTCAAATATCGGGTATGACCATAGCAGGACTATAACAAGTACAGACAAAATATGTACCCTCCAACGCTGACTAAGGAATGAATCATTGTGCCCTGAAAACGAACCTCGTGGAAGCTCAGATTGAATTAGACAGCCCAGAGGGCAGCAGTCTTTATCACAGATATACGTGAAGTCAGCCAAAGCTGACTAGCGCCCCACACCATCGACCACAGTGCACGGCAAGGCTCTGCTCTCTGAACGTAAAAGCGTGCCGTGCTCGTCATTTTCTGGATCACTGCATATACTGGAAAACACAACCAGTCAGAGTCACTTGCCCGAGCTCCCACATCTGAGAGGAGCACCACGCATCCCCCGTCGGCTCGGCCAGCAGCGGCACTCTCGCTGTGCCGCTGACGACCTCACAGCTCGTCTCTCCCAGCGCTGAGCCGACTCAGCACGCGTCTGTGGAAATCCTCTCTGGAGACAGCGCGTCCCTCGACCACCAAGCGGCGCATCTGGGCGGCCTCCAGGGCGGCGCGCTCCCACTGCTCGGCCCACCAGGAGGCGTCACCGTCCGCCAGCAGTGGCGCCGGCCGCGGACACCCGTAGTGACCACTGTCGGCGGTTCTGGAGGCCGTCCCTCCAGTCCGCCGCGCCTCCCAGGCCAGCTCACACGCCCGGCACTGGAATGCCTCGACCAGGTTCGGCGCATCACTGAGCGTATCGTCCAGAGCTGCCCACGGCCGCGACGCCAGCGTCCTCTTTAGCTCGGCGTTGTCCACCTGGCCCCGTTTGTGGCGGAGATGCGCCGAGTAGGCCTCAGAGTCGGCGCCGAGTCGCTTCAGGTGCGCGGCGAGCGCACGCGGCGACTCGAACTCGGAGACGAGCAGCGCCGAGTCGTTGTTGGGCAGCCAGCGGCGCACGTTCGGCGCTCCATGGTAGACGGGCACCAGGCCGAGCCGCAGCGGACGCCACAGCTTCTCCGTGATGTAGTCGTCACAGACGGCGTTCTCCAGAGACAGGTAGAACCGGTAGGGCGCCAGGAAGGCGTCCAAAGCGGCCGGGTCGGCCTCGCTGGGGTCGGCCAGCTCCACAGGCAGTGGGCGATTGTTGAGACAGGCGCCCAAGGAGTCCACAGCGATGTGCTGCATTAGTTCGGCGACAAACGCGTCCCGCTGCACGGGCGTGTCGCAGCCTGAGGCGAGGTAGACGAGCGGCGCGCGCTCCGAGGCCAGCTTCTCCACGATGGGCACCACGCCGGCAGGAGAGGTCAGCGCCTCCAGCGACGAGAGGTACTGCAGGGTCAGCGGCAGGTCACTGCCTGAACGGAACGTGGCCGTGAGGTTGAACAAAGAGATACAGTCGTCGTGACAGAAAATAGGCGCATTCTTGGGCGACTCTTCATGCAGGAGGCCCCAGGGAACGCGAGCGCTGCGTGGCAGAGGCAGGTCCCACGGCTCCAGCAGAGTGCCATAGAACAGGACCCAGCTCAGTTGGGGGCTGTTGATGTGCGAGCGGGCGTCAGTGACTAAGCAGCTCTGCTCACCACACTCCTGCACGTAGCCAGGATCGTCACTGAACGGCGTCCACCAGAGCAGGACGGGCAGATCCGCCGGGGTGTCTGGCTGAGCTCTGCTCGCTCTCATATGTGACTGGAGCTGCAGTATTACAAAAACAATGGTGAAGAGCCTCCACAGGTTCAGCATGGTTACCTGGAGACCAAGCACAACATTGCAATCACTCGAGTGCTACATTGAATACTGTGACATCTGTCTTGCTGAAGCATTTGAAATACTACAACAATTTAACCCTCGCAAGTGTAGGGGGGGGGGGGGGTCGGATGGATCCCCCTCGTTTTTCGCGAATAACTCGCAAAAAAGCGGCCGACCGCGACGAAACTTACCAGCACCCTAGAGTTGATCAATTTTACACCGATCCTGAAAATTTCGTGACTCTGACCCAAAGGACCTTTGACCTGTGACCTATTTCTCGAGACCATGTTTGCCCGGAATCGCGATTCAGCGTAGGTATAGCAGCTCACAGTATCCGCGCGTTTCCAGTCTTTTTGTGATTGTAAACACGTCCAAACATGTGAAATGATGTTCGTCCCAGGCATTACGGTGGGTGTCAAGGTCATCTGAAGGTCAGGTCAGGTCATTGGCCTATCATGACCTCGGTTCATTCTTTCGAGTTTTACATGTATCTAGGGTAGCTTTTTTGGGCTGATTTCAAATTTAGCATCCATTTGAACATTTACGAAGTAGTTTTAGTACCTTCGTTTTCGTAACATGTTAACCCGCGCCCCACTGGGGTCTGTGTATAACACGCCCTACTGGGGGGGGGGGGGGGCTATTCATAGCCCCCCCTCCTAACTCCGTAACTACTGGGCCGATCGTCAAAATTCAAACGGCGTCTGATAGCCCCGGAAAAACTGTCGAGCGAAACCTAATTTCATTGACCTCGAGGTCACCGATGACGTCACAGGTCAGGTCAAAGTAAAAAATATTAGCATTATGGCTTGTTCACATTTTGGGCTCTGGCCGCCGTCTTACAAGTCAGATCAGGCTCATTTTTGGTTTCCACACTCGTGAACAGATGCTCTAGATACCTTGAGGGTACCAAACTTGTACTTTGATTTTCAGGTCAGGGTCAGGTCATCACAGGTCACGAAAATATTATATCATGACTCAGTCACGTGACACATGTTTTATGGTCCATTTAGGTCATAGATTTCGAATTTGATGTCGTCTGTGTCATTCGAGGTCATTTTGAGTTGAATTTAGCTTAGGTCAGGTCACTTTCAGGTCAAAAAAGGTCAAATTTTGAAGTCAAAATTTTTCAACAAAAAAGGTGTCTATTGGATGCAGTTTGAGCTCAGGAACACGATGGTGCCATTTATATTGGTGTACGATGTCAAATACGTACTGAAAAATTGATTTGAAAAATTAATAATTGTGAATTTTTTGCAATAATGCGTATAACTTGGCCATTTTTGAAGATATTTGGCTAAAACTTGCTAGAGTTAGTCATAAGCATGCGTTCTGTCACATATATTCCGGTTTTTTCGAAAAGTCAAAAACTTTTTGAAAAAAATATAAAAATATAAATTTTGAATATTATTATATACAATTTTCGAAATTTTCAAAATGTTGAAAATCCGAGATAGCAGTTTGATAGCGCGGTCAATTCTGAGTCTTTTCATGCAAAGAAATTGGATCTAGCTTAAAAACTGAGCTCTTGGGAGCGATTGCCGTGGTTCAATGTTTTGCGTCGAAATCGGACGAACATGACGTCACTCTGACGTCATTTCCGGCCGACCTATGGTAGCTACGAAGTTCAAATTTTGACACAAGGTGTCAAATTGATGCAGCCGAAGTTACTGAAAGTTTGGCGTCGATCCGTCAAGCGGTTTGGAAGTTATTGCAGAAAAACGGGAGGGGGGCTATAAATAGCCCCCCCAGTGGGGCGCGGGTTAAGTCAGTGGTGGTTGATACCTACTATGGATAGCCGGCAGGACGACTACTGGTTGACCTGACCTGACCTGACCCGACCTGGCCTAAATGCATGAAGACATCATCTGTGATCAAAACTGACACGAAATACGTGATCAGCACCCCGAAAAACCATAACGCCCTCACTTTACGAGGTTTTAGCAGGGCGGCCCCGATTTTCCCGACTTCTGTATCATTGACCTGACCTGGAAAGTCAACCAATGACCTAGGACCTTAAAATTGGGTATCATCGGCTTCCTCTCGTCACGGGCCACACGCTCGTTTTTTCGCGAAGCTCTAGCTCGATCAGGGGCCGATCGGCAAGCGGTTCGACGCCCCCCCCCCCCCCTACACGTTAGACTCTGGAAAACGCCGCACGGCGCACACACGCAATCTTGGCACACATGCGAGGGTTACCTAATGGTTTTACAGGACTGGCTTAATTTCTACCTTTTTGAATTCACTTTCTTTTCTTTTGAGACAAAACTGAGATAACAGGCCAGTATTTCATGTAACTGAAAATGTGGACTGCGGAATCAATGTTTACCTGTTCTATTCATGGATGCTTATTGCTAATTAAGCACAATGCAGTTTTTTTGTAATTAAAAGTGCCTATGAACTTTGCTCTTCCCCTTACTTGAATTGAACAATAAAACTGAGAGTAGATACGATACCTATCTACCACACTGAGTCAAGCACTAATGTATTGATCTAGCAAAGCATAACAAATTTAACAATTGTTCCCTGGTTAGCCATTTACTAACCATTCATTATTAACCCGCGCCCCGCTGGGCTATTCAGCCACACGCGCCCTGCTGGGGGGGGGGGGGGGCAGATTCTGCCCCCTGTCTAACTTCCGAACCGATGGTCGTAGAAAGACGGAAAAAACGACAATCGATTATCGAAAGCTCTCAACAAGGCGGATATTAAGAGCCGATTTTTTTGCTTAAGTAGGTCAGGTCAGGTCAGGTCAAGGTAAGGTCAAGGGTACAAAATGCAAGTTTCTACAGTATCGGTCTTGCACAGTAGTTGCCGAAGAATGGACTGAGACTGATTGCCCAAAACGTGTTCTTAGGCTACCAAGACAATATTCGTTGCATACAATATCATGCAAAGGTCAAGGTCAAGGTCAAGTCAGGTCACCAAAAACGAAATATAGAAAAGGGCATGTGCGACACACGTTTTATGGGTCATTCATTTTATTCGTAGAATTCAAAAGGCACACTTAATAAGTGATATGGAAAACATCTGGATGAATTTCAGGTTGAGGCCAGGTCAAGGTCGGGTCAAGTAAGGTCAAATTTTGAAGTTGGTTGTCAAGACCTAAAAAGGTGTCTATCTGATGCAGTTTTTCACGGCGAATCGAATAGTGCTATTTTTGTTTCCGTACAGGGTCCAAAACTTTCAAATAATTTAAAAAAACTTGTGTGTCGTGACGACTGACGTCGAATAACTCCCACATTTTTGAACTGATTCTTCTAAAAATTGGTATGTAGGTGCACTGCAGGTCAGGCCAAGTGCAGGCCACTTCTCTGACATTCATAGGCGTCGCCAGAGATTTTCGGTTGGGGGGGGGGGGCAAAATCAACTTTTGTGTTAAATCTTGCCTTTCACCAGTCGTTACTCACTCGTTTTACATATCATTCGACGCGCAATGGTGCGAGGAATCCGATGGTGACACAGGTTCCCTTCTAGCTATGACATGTATTTTTTTTTTTTTACAAAAAAATTCGAAATTTTGAAATTTCATGACAAAAACGACTGGTAGAATTATAGTATATACCTAGTCAGTGGCGCGGGAACCGGGGGGGGGGGGGGGCTAGCGGGGGCTGAGCCCCCTCAGCTTTTCGGCTGGGGGGGCTCGTAATGTATTTGAGCCCCCCAGCTGGAGGAATCGAAATCGGAAATCTACCAACATGATTTCATAGATTCATACATAGGCGTGGGAACCGGGGGAGGGGGCAGTGGGGGAAGCTTGCCCCCACAACTCTGCGGCCGTGGGGGCGGTGCCCCACAACGTTTCATGAGGCCAGGAACCGTTGGGCAGCTTGTCCTCCCCAAATTAGGGATTGTGGGTCACAAAGGAAGAAAGCATGTAAGTGAAAAATCCACCTATTTCACTGGCTCGGCAACTCATTTGGCAGATTAAAACCTTTACTCCAGGTTGCCAAAACGGTAGTTTCTTCACTCAGCTGAGACGGAATACCTCACTTTTTGAAAATATTTTCGTGTTTTTTTTTTTTTGTTGTTGAAAAGGCCAAGGTCTGAAAAATAAGTGGCCTAAAACCGGTGAGAAAACTACATAGATTTAGGGGTACCCTAGGTTGATTTCTATTATGGTTCAGCCCCCCAGTCTGGAAGAAGTTCCCGCGCCACTGTACATATATAGTGGCTGCGATTTCCGACGCACTGCAGAGGGCCCCTGTGCAGACGCTCGACGCTCATGATCATTACCCAGAAAAAGGTGAAAAAAGCTCCATTTAATCGAATCACCCTGCTAAGACCTCTATTCACGCATGCATGCAGAGGTTTTACGTGAAATGCATAGGACTTATCCCAGCCGCCGATCGTAGCTAAGTTGGGCATTCAGCGGATAGTGAGTGTCGGAAGTGTGAATCGGAAGTAATTCATCTTTGCTCCAGTGAGAGGAAGTGTTTTGTTCACTCGAGTGTGAACAAAAGTTTCTCGTTTTTTTTGTGTGAAGGGAAGCGCTGCAACCGCGAACAAAAACCGTTAACCCGCGCCCTGCTGGGGGGTGTTTGAACACCCCCCCTTGTGGTTTTTCGCGAATATCTCAAAAACGGCGGCGCGGAGCGCCGCCGTTTTTGGTACACCTTATCATACATCAATTCTACACATGTTGTGAAAATTTCAGACCAAGGTCATTCAAGGTCAGGTCACCAGGTCACTCGAAGTGACCTTACCTCATAAAAAGTTTCAATGTCTGTCATAGCTACACCGAGTGACCGATCGCTTTGAAACTTTCAGCGATTGCTAAGAGCAATAGCATGTACAAAATGTATATCTCAGAATTTTGATATCGATGACCTAAGGTCAGGTCAATTTTGCGACCTCCCCTTAAAAATCAATGGGAGAAAATTGAAATGCGCCTCTTTTGGACGAAATACATTATAAACACTCCCAAACACTGAATTACAAGTGGTTTAGACACACTGAACATGAAAATGGTGTCCGTGACCCCTGTTTATGCCCTGAGGTCATCTTAGGTCACGAATGGTATCTAACAGTTTTTCGCAGATAACTTTTGATAGAGGCATGCTAGAGCGATAGAAACGCTTTAGATGTGTTCAGCTCGACGATACGGATCGACTGATATGCAACATGACCCTTTCCGGTCAGGTCATGACCTTGACCTGAGGTCAAATTTTCAAGTTGACCTTTCAAGGTCAAGTTATAGTTCATTCGATGCGTCTTGACGAGAGGAACACGATGCCGGTAAAAGTAAGCTCGTACAAGGCTTGGGTCAAAAGTTATTGCAGAAAAGCTGTTTCCGAAAAATCGGCTATTTTTGCAGTTTTTGCCCCCTGCAGGCAAAACCGTTGACGTTAGGTCAAATATGAGGAAATTACACAGAAAGGGCGCTAATAGGGCTATCGAATGCGCTTTTCCGCGGCGCTGTAGCTCTATTGGTTCCTGAGTTATGCGTTGGCTTCTTGGAAATTGTCTACATTCGACCTGGAAATCGGCAAAATTTTGCCTTCAATGACCTCTGGTGACCTGACCTTTGACCTGACCAAAAAATTGACCGAAGTGATTTCCTCATTATTTTTGACGCTCTTTCGAACGCCGCCTTCCGCGTATCGCTACGTGGCCCAGGAGCCGAGTTAGAAGGGGGGGGGGGGTGTTCAAACACCCCCCACCCCCCCAGCAGGGCGTGGAAATCCAGGACCCCCAGCCGGGCGCGGGTTAAACGGAACCAAAAGTTACGCACGGCATAGCGGCAAGGCATCCGTTAGAGATAGGTTTGGGACTTCCAGGCCATTTCAGGCCACTCAGGGTCAGTACCGACTCTCAGAAGCATGCTTAGGATCCCTGAGATCGGCGTGGGTCACCTCAAATATGTATTTACGTGTACGTGGTGCTTTAGCCCTCGCACGACCAGGCCATTTCTCATAACACGAACGACCAGGGGGGGGGGTTGTTACGACCCCCCCCTGGCGTTTCGAAACGGAAGGTCGTAGAGCTTAGCGGAAAAAACCAACGGATTGCTCTCAACGAGATCTCGCGATTGGTGGTATATTTTTTGGTCCTAGGCCAACATTTGACCTACTTATGACCGGTCAAAGGTCAAATTTTCGGAAAAATAGACTTTTTTCAACTTTCCGCGGCGATTGCGGCAAAACGGTGGGAGATATCGACTTGAAACCTTCACTATCGTGTTCCTTGATCAATTCTCTATCGTTTGGTATGTATTTCGTTTCCCTAGCTCTAAAAATGGCGCGTTGGGAGCGCCGGAAGTCGGCAAGGTCACAGTCGGCGGCAGAAATTCGAAAAATCAAAATTCAAATTTTTGAAATCTGATTGTATTTTTGGATTTGGGAGGTCCATTTGCTCCCTATAGAAGCTAATATTGCTGCATATTCCCATTGAGGTGACAAGAATTAGCAAAATAGTGGTTCGGGCGCTTTTCAAAAATAGTACCGGACGCTGTTCCTCTTGTGACGTCATAGCTCCGTGACCTGACCTGACCCGGTCAATTTTCTTGCACCACACGATAGCCAATGCTTGCCCCAACATGCATGGGAAGTTTCATCATGATCCATCAAACAATGTGGGTATCACCGGCAGAAAACCTAGGGATTCGGCGCACACGTTTGGTAACTGTCGGCCGGAGGCTGTACCTCTTATGACGTCATAACTCCGTGACCTGACATGACCCGATCAATTTTTTTCGGCAAAAGATGCGCAAAGGTTGCCCCAGAGGGTATTGAAAATTTCAGCCCGCTACGACAAGCCGTTTAGCGTGCACTTCGAAAAAACCTCAGGGGGGGGGGGTTGATACAACCCCCCCCCTAGGCGTTCTAGGGTTAGGGCTTTCCGAGCCCACGGTGGGGCCCTCAGAAGCCAGTGTGGGCGGCGGGCGCTAAGAGACTAGGCCCAGGGTGAGCCTGGAGCCCTCGGATAACAGTGTGAACCCTCGGGGTCTGTGTCAAATCCCTAAGGACCCTACGCAGGGACATAATAAACATGTCTTGCGGACCTCAGAGGGACACGTGAGCTGTGACCCCTCAGATGCCGGCTTGGGGTTAGCAAAGTCTGTCGCCTCAAAAGTTTGGCTGAACTATCAGGGTAAGGTTCTCAGAAATGTTCGAAGGCTTAAAGATCCCTGTATGGGCCCTCAAGAACATGGACACCAGTGGGACTTTCAGAGGCCGGCTTGGGCCCTCTGTAAGTTTCTTTAGGGCTCAGTGGAGCTCCTTAGGAGCCATTGTTTAAAGCAAGCTCATGAGCCCTGCGACACTTGTACGGTACTTAAGCCTGTCGCAGACAATTGACGAGAGTTGAGAAAGGCCCCGCCGTCCCGAAGATTTCGTTTCACGCTTTGAACGAAAATTGTGTCAGCACTCCAAAACTTATGAAAATCAGCTGTAAAATGTAATAAAGAACGAACTAGGAACATGGAATGAATCACAGCATTGACATATCCGAGTTTGGACTCGGAGTCTTGAATATTTTGGCGACTGCGAGCCAGACTCTGGTTTGAACTGCACGCTCCAACCGAGTCTGACCTCACAGGCATTCTCAGAAAGGTACCCCCATTTTTTCCCGACTCCAAAATCTCATCGGATCTGTATCGATCTCGGGGGGTGCCCGGTCCGAGGTTGGGGGGCAAGCTGCCCCGCTTGCCCCCCCCCCCGTGGCGACGCTAATGCTGACATTTATTCCGTTTTTTTTTTCGATACACGCAAAACTTTGGATTTTATAATGATTTTCCCCAAAAGTTTTTTAAGAAAAAAATTGGGCCAAAATCCAAAGTTTTCAAAAAAAATCGAGATAGCCATTTCATAGACAAGGTAGAATCACGTATAACCTTTTTTTGTTACGTCTTGCTTCCTTTAAAAATAAAGATGTTAGCGGCATTTGAAGTTTTTTAGGCGAAAATGGTGTGACATGACGTCACTCAAAAGTCAAACGGCATTTTCTCCAACATTTTGAGACGGATTTCGCTCAAATTTTTCAGGTAACGTGCTAAATTGACGCATGATAAAGTACTGAAAGTTTGACGTCGCTGACGTAACGCATTTAGAAGTTATTGGCGAAAAATGGGAAGGGGGGCAGATATCTACTGCCCCCCAGTGTGGCGCGGCCCGCGGGTCCAGTTTAGTTCTTTCTGACCTGTTGTGACCTTAAATTTAGGATGAGTCAGGATTAAGGATAATATATTGATTGTCAGCCTTATTTAAAGCTTAAAGCAAAAATGAAATAAAATGTGCATAACCACACAGAGAAATTATTACTTCTGAGAAAAAGCTGTGGTACTTCTGAGCATGATTAGCCCTCGCGGGCCCGGGGGGGCGTTTTTCGCCCCCCCCCCCCTGGCGAATATTTGCGATAGCTACCGAACGCTTAGAGATAGGAAAGCGAAACTTTCAGTACCTTTTCTTCCATCAATTTGACATCTTCTGAAGTAAAAAATTTGGACCTAGCCCCCTTGATGACGTCACAAGGTCCATTTTTCTAGACCCCTGCACGGCAAACTTCGGCGTCATAGACGCAAACTTCAAATAGCTGCTAAAAATAGAGTTTTAGAGATAAAGACAAATTACGAGCACGGTTGTGTAGTGTTTGACCTAGAGAAAAATAGAAAAATAGTTTTGGTGACCTGAGGTCAGAGGTCAGGTCACCGACCCCGAAATGTGGTTTTAGTTTTTCGCAACTAACTTCGACAAAAATGGTCCTAGAGCTACGGCAGTGGTACCATCGCATTCGCCTTGTCAAGCCGCGTCGAATGATATATATTTTGTTCGGAAAAGGTCAAATTTTATGTTGACCTCATGTGACCTCGAATGACCTCTGGTTGACCTTGACACATGAAAGGTCGTTTATGATGGATTTGTATCCGCTCATCACGAATCTGGCATCTATTTTCCTCTCAGCCTTCATTTAGAGCTTCAGGATGGCAAAATTGTCTTATTTATTATAACTAACTTGAATTAGTGAAATAGCCTCTAGCAGGGATACTCTTCTGTAACCTTGACCTTTGAGCAGCCTTGTATCGTAAGATGAACCACAAATAGGGAACTGATAAGCCTCAAAACATTTCAAAACATCTTGGAAGTTAGCACGCAAGATGTGCGAAAAAGTGCCAAGTTTGAGGTCAATTTTGACCGTGACCTTGACCTTGACCTTTGATTTTGAGCACAGTTTCGGAATCCTCAGATTCTCTTCTTTCGTTTGACACCCAATTTTGCCGGTTTGATGCAGCCTGCCGTCCTATAGAAGGCTTACTTTGAGATCACTACACATGTGCCGGTTTTTGCCTTTGACCTTGACCTCTGACCTTGAAAATTGACCTGAGGTCAAAAATTTTAGGTGCTTTAGAATCGTCTCGTAAGGACCTTTCGTTTGGTATCGCTTTTGTTTCCGTAGCTCCCTTATTTACGGAGTTAGACAGGGGGGGCGAAAAACGCCCCCCCCCCGGGCTGCGGTGGTTGGGATTACCCCCCGGGCCCGGCCGGGTTAGTGCTGTAAATAGAATGAACAACCTTATGCTCATCTCATGTTAAATGTTGCAAAATTGAATAATTGAACATAAATTAATATATTTTGATACTGCATCTTAATCAGAGATGATATTAACATAGATTTATTTAGTTTTAATTATATTAATTTTGCAATACACACAGGGGCGTCGACGCGTAAGGAAAACTGGTCCGACTTTTTCTCGGGGGGCCCCACCGACGGGGGCCCCAGGGGCCCCCGTGGCCGCAGCAGGGCCCCCCGAGAGCCCCAACAGGGGCCCCCGCGGCCGCAGAAGGGGGCCCCGCGGGCCACAGCAGGGCCCCGCGGTGTCTAGTAGGGCCCCAGAGGCGCAGCAGGGCCCCCGCGGTCCAGTAGCGGCGGAACACCTTCAATCAAGGGGAGGGGGGCACTGCCCGACTTTTGGTCCCATTCTTTCCATGCAACGCCCATAGGGCTAATGTTACAATGTAAAAATCAAAGGGGGCACGGTGCCCCGGTGCCCTCCCCTTTCCGCCGCCTATGCCGCGGTCTCTAGCAGGGCCCCCCGAGCCGCAGTAGGGCCCCCGCGGTCTGCAGCAGGGGCCCCCGCGAGCCACGGCAGGGCACCGCCTAGTCGAAAAAGTGGTCCGACTAGTCGGAAAAGTCGAACCGGTGTCGACGCCCCTGAATACACAACATGAAAAATGATAACAATGAACTTATTTCAGAGGGTGAGGTACTTAAACGTATCTAATGACTTCCATTCATACACCAATTTCTAATGAAATACAGGGTGTTGGCAAAAATATGTTACAATTTTGTGTTGATATTTAAGCAAGCTCAAAGAAAATTGAATCAAATGCCTCACAGAAATGTGTTGTCTTGGGCTTCAGCTTTTGTTGTAGACATTTAAAGGAAATAGTTCACTTTCACGAAATTATTTTTTTGCAATGGATTTGTGATTTTTTATGTTCAAAATGATCAGCAAAGAAAATAAAACCTTTTTACAACAAAAGATTATTTTCTATATTTTTGATATAGGAAGAACTTTTCAGTTTCTGTAAGGCACACGCGATCCAGTATGAAAAGAGCATGGGTCCCGAAAATTCTTCAGAAACTAGAAATTATCGCGGCCACCGGCATTTGGGCGATCTGCTCGCATATTTACGTCTGGACAACGAGTTGCGTTGGAGAGGCCGGAAATAGTGGCGATTTCAGGACCGCAAGAATGGACCGTCATTGGAATGATTCTTTCTTAAACCGTGCACTGTTTTCGGCCGGAATTTAATAGTTACTACAAAATATTTTGTAATTACGTTTCCACCAAGAATGAATGCCACCAGGGCTGAATTTTTACTACTTTTGCATTTTGTCAAGAAGCATATAGTGCTGTTATATTGCAGTTTTAGCGCGTTTGTTACAAAATATGAAGCGAATAAGCGTCAGTGTAATTTATCCAGGGCCCTAAAACATAAATCTATCAGTGCCAGAAGTTAACTTGAGGGAAGCAATGCTAATTGCTCTTGTTCATCCACTAGAAGTTATTAAATATTTTGCTTTGTGTATTCCAAAAGGAGAGGGAACTATTTTATTTGTGCCTTCATGTCAGAATTGAAGGTGGATCATTAAATTTTCAGGGCAGTTTACAAACAAGCATTTGGCCTATCTCGTATATAAGCAGTGGCTAAGAAGAAAAGGTTGATCAATCCTGAAGTTCAGTCATGGATGAAAGAACCTTCATCCATTCTCTCTCTTGCCAGTTCTCCTTCATCCATGGTTCAGTCATCGTACCTCAACTTGGCAGCAAGATCCCCAAGGACAGAGGATATATTGTATACCTGTCCTGTAAATCAAAGCATTTTTGTGCCTGTAAAGGCTTAAGTTCTTTATGGTGTGGTCGGAGTGAGGATATATGGCCGTTTTTGTTGTATGTTTATGTGGAGATTGAATATAACTGTGACCCTGTGTTAGTTTGTATACTTACTATGGTCAAACAGGGAACAGAACATAATCACATTCACATAACATACTCACCTAGCACCTAACTCATAGCTGTACCCTGCAAGTGCAGGATCTGTACTTGTCCATACTAAAGTAGCTTAGTAATCATTTCCCACATTTTCTGAACATCTAACATGACATACAGCAGTGCAGAGCAGCTTCAGAGAAGAAACACTTTAAATGCACAGACTCAAACCAGCCACCCAATGAGCCAGTTCCTCAGTTGACTGTTTCCCTGGATGCAGCTTGGCAAGGTGAGCTAACTATTGGCAAGTAGAAGGTTAGCAGGTAAGATTGAGTTAGGGTGAGTACCTACCTATAACTGGGTGCTACTGCTATGCAGGTCTTGGGTAGGCTGCAAATATGTGTGATGATTGAGGTTAGGTCAGCTGTCAGGTTATCATTGCTCAGGTCACATTTTTATGGACACTTGGCAAATTAAAAAACTAACATAACCTAACCTAAGCTAACCCAACTAAACCTACACAACTGCTGACTATTGAGGAACTAAGCACCTACCTACTTGTGCCTACATCTCATAACATGTCAAAGTAGAGTTCCTTGGTGGAAGATTACCCTCAGTACTTTTTATCCCAGCCTTTGAAGAAAACTAATACTTCTAAGCAGGGATGCGGAGCCGGAGCCGGAGTCGGAGCCGGAGCCGCCGGAGCCGGCATATTTTGCCCGGAGCCGGAGCCGGAGCCGGAGCCGTGAAACAATATAGCCCGGAGCCGGAGCCGGAGCCGGAGCCGCCAAAAAAGGGGGCGACTCCGGCTCCTTTTTATTTTTTGAAGAGGAAAAAAATAATTGACCTAGTTCGGTTTGACAGTACAAGGCAGTAAAACATATGGTACTTACGTCATGGGCCATCAAGTGAATGAAAAAATCCGAATATCCCCAGTATCCCACAGTACGCAAACAACTTCCTGTTTGCTCTTCCCCCCCCCCCCCCACGTCTACTGCATCCCCAGAACATGAGGACCAGTCATCAGGTGACGGCCATTGTTTTCAAACCAGTGCAGTGGACTGCGACTCCCAGCACCGTCTCATCCCACCCCCCCCCCCCACCCCTCACCCCCCAATGCAGCCGAGACGGGTGTCAGCTTACGATGGTTCACTGAACTCCGATTCGCGGCGACTGCGTTTCCAATGCCATCGCTTCCTAGCCCTTTGTTCTGCCAGTTCTCTCCGAGGTGCGTTTGCGCGGGGACGCGGTGAGCCGGTCATGGCAAAGAGTAACGCGTATAACCAATCCAATTTTTCTTCCACCCGTATTTAATTGATTGCGTAGGGGATGTACTGAGTCGGAGCCGGAGCCGCCGGAGCCGGAGCCGCCGGAGCCGGACCATTTTACTCGGAGCCGGAGCCGGAGCCGGAGCCGCCATAACATTTCACCCGGAGCCGGAACCGGAGCCGGAGCCGATTTTTTTCTCCGGAGCCGGAGCCGGAGCCGGAGCCGTCTGAAATTTCCACGGCTCCGCATCCCTGCTTCTAAGCTCTGAGTCACTGCTGGCCATCCACAGTAAGAAACGCTGAGACTGAGAGCTTTGCCATTGTATATTGGACCAACAATCACTATCACGAATGACTATGAACACATTATATGATTACATCGTTGCATGGATTGTCACATTGACAATTTTATAACAATCCTTTTTTCAAGAAATACAGTAATGATTAACATCAAAATCAACATAAAGTGGATTTAGTGATCCAAGCTTTCTCCTCCAGTAGCAATGGAATAATCGCATGTTTCATTTGCCAGACACTGAGTACCTGATGCTGGTGATGCACATTACAATCTGCATAGCATCTAAGCATAGTAAAGCTGCCAAAGTCCATTCATTCTAGATTTTTAACTTGATAGTTAGCACTAATTTATCTTGCTGTTGTAAGTTATCATTCAATATTCATACCAATACATCAATATGCGCTCATCAGTCAACATTTTCTGGCATGATCCTGCTCAGCGCGCTCTTCACTTTCAGTATTGCTCAAAGATCTGCAATATTATAGCTTGTTTTCGGCCAATAAGCTCTTTTAATTTTACTTTTTCTTGCTGATATATGAGCCCGATCAACTTGCGTTTATCAACCAAAATTTCATAACTTCAAGTTCAACTTGATATTGATATTGCTCAGGAGTCAGGACCTCTGTCAGCCTCCTGGATACTTCGAATTGTTTTCAGTCACATGCTTCTTAAATATGATATAAGTCAATCTTAAGGGATTCAAAACATCCAAAAAAACGACGTACAAGAGTACGGAAACCACCAGAAAAACTTAAAAAGCGCCTTGGAACAGATCCAAGTAGTGCTCCATTTGTTTGTTTACAATGATTGTAGGGCTGATGTATTTTTAGGACTCTGACGGTCGGCTTATAAAAATGAAACGTTTTTACAAAAGTTGTAAGGCAAGTAATATTTATCTGAAAGAACTAAAATATTCAAAAGCCAAACACTATGAAATACATGAATCGAAACGAAAAAGTAACCCAAAAATCCAGCCTAATCACCGGCTCCTAAAACTGCAACAAAATCAGCACTTTTCCCCGCAACTCGTTGTCCAGACGTAAATATGCGATCTCTGCTCGTGCTTTTGTTACTGGAGCGCCTCACTGGAGCGAATTTCTCTAGAGTTCTCGTAGATAATTTCTCTAGTTTCTGAAGAATTTTCGGGACCTATGCTCGTTTCATACTGGATGCGAATATATGCAAGGCACACATCCTCAACGCAAGACACATTTTTCGGGACGAGAAATAGAATATCTTTGCCTAGGGTGATCGTTGGGCTGTAAAAGCTCCTGATTTATGCTCGTCTCAGCCCAAGCTACGGAACTGCTATTCCAGTTCAAAACCCATGTTAAAAAGTGAACTATTTCCTTTAAGGAAATGTCCAAAATATAGAATGGAAAATATGGGAATTATGGACTGGGATCAGGGATGTGACAAATTTTGGAAAAGAAACTGATAAGGTGACAAAATAAAATATTCTCTAGCGCAACACTGTAAATGTTTGCAGTGGCTAATTCCTTTAGGGTGCGGGACCGGGTATAAGGTAGACTATGAACTGTATCCTTCGCAAAAATGTCAATGTGGATCTTGAATTGTTATCAATTTAGAAACAATTCTTCATTCTTAATACAGCGCTCAGAGTATATGATGCTGAAAGCTCTACCTATAATCCAAATTTCCTTTTTCGACAATCGAAAATTAATATTTAAGTTGAAATTAAAATAATGCACTACCACTAAAAAATCATATGAGTGCAATACAATAGCCAATGAACAGCTAGGCTTTCACACTAAATTGAAGTGGTATAAGTGCTATAAGGCTAAGGTCTCTTACACGAGCAGAAGAGAATTGATATAAGGAAGCTCAACTCAAAAGGCATGAACTGGAACATCACATCAGTACTCCTTCCTCCATGCATCAATGTACTTATTATATGAACCCTCTGAATTAACTGACCAAAAAATATCAATTTCCACATGTAGGTACCGGATTTGGATCAAGCAATAATATCCAAACCAACCAAACAAGCACACTTGCAAGCACACATCCAAGGGCACACATCGTGGGCCGTTTCAAAAACGATAATGAAACGGGCCGTTCAAACGAGCCCTGTTCAAAGAATTTCTCTGCTTATGCTATCGAAATCAGAGCCGAATTTAAGTGACGTCAGCCACTCTTTAATTTACCAAAAGCAGCAGATATGAGATAGCCTTTTGAAATTGAAAACTTTTAATCACATAAGTTTCATTGATTACCTTTTTAATAGCACTGACTCACGGATAAAAGCGCTATATATTTACAAATTCAACTTTTAAAATCCTACTCTTTTTCTAATTGGTCAGCGGGCAGCAGCGGACATCAGTGCAGCAGTGCAGAATGAACAAATTTAGATCCCAAGCCAATAATCGACAGCAATGGCGCAGTAAGGACAAAATATAAAAACAACAACAACAACAACACGTGTGACATGACCCCGATGCGGATCAGGGCAGGAAAAGAAAGCAAAGTGAACGTTGCAGTTGCATAAAAGTTGCCTGTCCAGCCAGCCCGGAGGGGGTTGCGGTGTGGAGGAGAGGATTTCTGTATCCTGGGGATAGAAGCACGGAACGGTGAGCGAAACCTACCCCGCATTCGATGTCTCTCGGACGTCGAAGATTCTATGTCGTCCGGCCAATCACGTTCCATAACCGCAGCCGAGCCCCCGCTGACCTTGAACGGGATTGGCTCGACGGCGTGCGTACCGACGGCGTAGTCTTTGGGTCTGTTCCAGTCTGACCCCGCGTTCGATGTCTCTCGGACGGCGAAGATTCTACGCCGTCCGGCCAATCACGTTTCATAACCGCAGCCGAGCCCCGCTGACCTTGGACGGGATTGGCTGGACGGCAAAGAATCTTTGCCGTCCGGGAGACATCGAACGCCGCCGGAGTCGCACTTCCTAACGCCTCGCATGTGTAGGGGGGGGGGGGGGTCGGATGGACCCCCCCATGGTTTTTCGCGAATAACTCGCGTAAAAAGCGGCCGATCGCGACGAAACTTTCAGTACCCTCGCATTGATCAATTTTACACCTACCCTGTAAATTTCATGACCCTGACCCAAATGACCTTTGACCTGTGACCTCTTTTCCGAGACCATGTTTGGCCGGAATCGCGATTTCGCGTATGTCGGCTCGCACTAGCCGCGTGTTTGCAAGCTTTTCGTGGTTTCAAACGTTCAAACATGTGATTTGATGTTACTCCCGGGTGTGTCAAGGTCACCTGAAGGTCAGGTCAGGTCATTGACCTTTGGTGACCTCGGGTGACCTCGGGTCACTTTTCGAGTTTTACATGTTTCTAGGCTAGTTTTTGGAGCTGAATTCGAATTTAGCAACCATTTGAACATTTACGAAGTAGTTCTGGTGACTTCGTAACATGTTACGAAGCTGTCAGAGGCGGTTGACACGTACTACGAATACCCGTCACGACGCCTACTGGTTGACCTGACCTGACCTGACCCGACCTGGTCTAAATGCTTCAAGACATCATCTGTGATCAAAACTAACACGATATTCGTGATCAGCACCCCGAAAATTAGCAGCCACACTTTACGACTTTCTAACAGGTCCCGATTTTCCCGACTTTGGGTCATTGACCTGACCTGGAAGGTCAACCAATGACCTAGGACCTTAAAATTGGGTATCATCGGCTTCCTCTCGTCACGGGCAACACGCTCGTTTTTTCCGCGAAGCTCTAGCTCGATCAGGGGCCAAACGGCAAGGGGGGGGGTCCAACCGACCCCCCCCCTACACATTAGAAGCTGGCAAACGCCGCACACATGCGAGGGTTAACTCCTCCAAGAGCAAGATAGAGGAGGTTGGAGCAGGGCCCTCCTTGGCTTTGTAGGGGCTAGAGCTGCCACTCTGGAACAGGGAAGCAATCTTGGAGGAGTTTAGAGGTGTTAGGAAGTGCGACTGGAACAGGAACAGACCCTTTGTCCATAGGCGCGGGGGCAGTGGGGGCAGCTTGCCCCCCCCCCAACTCTGGGGCCGTGGGGGTGGTGCCCCCACAGCTTTGAGACGGAATACAACACTTTTTTTGCAAATGTTTTCTTATTTTGTTGAAAAAGCCGAGGGGTGAAAAATAAGTGGCCTAAAACCGGTGAGAAAACTAGATTTGGGGATACCCTAGCTTAATCTCTATTATGGTGTGCCCCCCCCCCCCCAGTCGGAAAGTAGTTCCTGCGCCCCTGCCTTTGTCGTCCAAGAGACATCGAACGCGGGGCTAATTTCATTGACCTCGAGGTCACCGATGACGTCATAGGTCAGGTCCGCCCTGGAAGGTCAAACCAATGACCAATCACCAAGGACCTTAAAACCGGGTATCATCGGCTTCCTCTCGTCACTCACGGGCAACACTCTTTGTTTTTCCGCGAGCTCTAGCTTGATCAGAGGCCGAACGGCAGGGCCAGGGGGGTCCAAGTTCCAACCGACACCTCCCAACCCGCGAAGGCTGCGCCAAGCACCGACCCGGAGCGGGCTAACTAGTCGACAAAAGAAATTTGAAGTGTTTTCAAAGCAATATAAAGGCATGGGTCGGGTGCATAGGCGGCGGAACGGGAAGGGCACCGGGGCACCGTGCCCCCCTTTGATTTTGGCATTTTAACATTAGCCCTATGGGCGTTGCATGGAAAGAATGGGACCAAAATTCGGCAGTGCCCCCCTCCCCCTTTAATTGAAGGTGTTCCGCCGCTCCTGGTCGGGTGGGCTACCATTCCTGTTTTTTTTTTTTAGTTGAAAAAATTATCGTTTCAGGGCTGTGACGAAAAATAATTGGCCTAAATCCGATGAGAAAGCAGGATTTGGGGGTACCCTAGGTTTGGTTCCTTGCATGAGTTGCCTCCCCCCAAACGCAACTCTGGATCCGCTTGTGGATTTCATAGGTTATGGTTCCTGCCTTTTTGCAGAGTCCGATGAAGGTCGAATGAGATTTTCGCATCTTCGGCATTGTGCACGCCGTTGTTTTTGGCACGCCTGATGATATATTTTTATGCACATAATGGGAACGTTTAACCCTCGCCGGCCGGCCGGGAGGGGAGGAGGGGGTTCCACATCCCGATAGGGATCTTTGGCGATATCTCAGAACGGGTCTGACCTTCACAGTAAACTTCAATTAATTTCCTACAGTTAACCGAAATTTGGAGCGCCATTTTTAGCTAGAGCGCGGCGAAAAAGTGGGGCGTTTGACGCCCCCCCCCCCCTTAGCAACTCGCGGGTCCCAGGTCGTTCAAGGTCGGGCCTTGGCCACCAGATCACGCCAACCGCCAGAGCTGAAAAAAAAGAACATGCTGGCTACAGGTATGTACGTACAGCCCACCGCTAAAGTAATGTAGGGTTTTACCGATCTCAACGGTTGGCTTTGACTGGCGATTGTTTAATGCGGAGTGATCGAAAAGAAGATGTCAATAGCTAAAGTTGCAGCTGCAAGGGTGACGATACATATAAGCTACATTCAAAGTTTCATTGTAGTCTGGCTAATCGTTCCTAAGCTTCAGAAGCAGAACATAGGGGAGATCCGTGTAAGACGCCCAGGGTCGGTAAGAGGCCCCATCGCTTTTTTTACCAAACCAATAATGTTATTTATTTTTTAATGTTCTTGTAAAGCAGAAGCCCTCTTGAAACAACAACTCACGAAACCTGAGGTATCAGGTGCGTCGCAGCGACTTTTGGTAAGCCTGTTTCTGTTTTTGCCCCTTTACTTGCTAGATATATGCATCTTTATCACCCTTATATATCTGAAAAAACAATGGCTATCAAATGCAATCTTTTCTCATCGAAATTGTCACATGTTAGCTTCAGAATAGACCATGTTCTGGTGCGCTGCAAATGTCTCATAAACCATAAATATTGTGGACGTTAAAACACTGTATTTTTTTAAGAGGCCCTCCCTTCGAGGATGATAAAACGCCCCCCGATAAAAAAACGCCCCCGATGCTAAAACGCCTGCACCTGCGGCAGGCGTGGCATTCTTTTTACAAGGAGTTTGTTTTTGTTTCTTTTTTCTGTTTCTTTTCTTAGAGGTTATAGGTACAATTTTCGTTGGTCATCAGCGTTTGGTTGTGCTAGTTTTCGCATTGTTCGAGCGCTTTGGAAGTGTTATTGGTTTCGATAACACCGTATTTGCTTAGCTTTTCGAAATAAAAGGCCTTGCAGCTGTGTTCGCAAAGCGTCTTTTACAAGTCGACTTGACTTTTAAAACGCCCGAGGGGGGGGGGGGGGCGTCTTACCATACCCATAGTGTAAGAGGCCCTTTTGCAACTTTTTCCAAAATGTTAAAGTTTACGGTTTGTGTACCCCCTAGATTCATTTTGAATGCAAATATGTATGGGAAAATGATGCATGCTCACAGCGCATGCACACGTTAGCGCTTAAATATTATCAGTTGTCTAAAAATAGTAACTGAGCTTAAGGGGGGGCCTCCTGCACCACTCTCCCCTACCCATGACTGAAACCACACATTACTTCTGCTGTGGACTGTTCATACACCCTTTGAATGATTGCTATGAACATGACCTTGTTCGGGCTGGTCATAACCTTGTACTCGCCACTTGGGGTACTTGGGACTCAGTTTTCAGAACAGCCGTCGGTAATTCAGCTAAAGCACACTTTTCGACTACTCAGAACAGGCTGCGAAGTGCGAACTACTGCGCCGTGGCCTCAGGAAAGGTTCATTCTCGCATCAAGCACACAAGTTAGCTTGAAATTTATTGATCCGACATTGGTGACAGAATTGTGGAGCGTCGTTGCTTCGAATTCAGTAGTAATCAATAATCATTTAGACTGTCACTTGAATATTTCCCTTTTCCGCGGAATAAATACATTCACAAATCATAGGACTGTCATCTATCCATGGTAGCCACCATAACCACCGCCGTGTCCTCCTCCGTAACCACCGCCGTGTCCTCCTCCGTAACCACCGTGTCCTCCTCCGTAACCGCCGTGTCCTCCTCCGTAACCGCCGCCGTGTCCTCCTCCGTAACCGCCGTGTCCTCCTCCGTAACCGCTGCCGTGTCCTCCTCCGTAACCGCCGTGTCCTCCTCCGTAACCGCCGCCGTAACCACCACCGTGTCCTCCGCCGTGTCCTCCGTAGCCACCTCCGTAACCGCCGTGTCCTCCTCCGTAGCCGCCTCCAGGCGCAGCCAGGGCAGCGGCCACGAGGGCGCAGAGCAGCACGGTCAGAGTGAAGCTCCTCATGGTGTGGACTGGAGTGGTGTCTGGCGGCGAACCACGATGTTGTTGATTGACCTACCGCTGTGGCCGACATTATATATAGGAGTCAGCTGACCATGTGACGTCACAGGTCGTGCGCCGACACACACGCCGACCCTCGAGGGAAAAGCCCATGGTATCGAGACTAGGGGCGTGCCCACCACGCCCAGTAGTGAAGGACAGAATGGTAAATCAGACTCACGCAGCCTAAACTGTGGAAACAGCTTAGTTAGTGCCAAAAATGATAAACAATGTTATCTCATGGCACACGTAATCGTGATTTCATAGGTTATAGTTCTGGCCGTCTTGCAGGGTCCGATAAAGTTTGAAGGAGTTTTGTACGCATTTTCGACATTGTACACGCCGTTGTTTTTGGAACGCCTTATGATATATTTTTATGCACATATTGTGAACGTTTAAGTTGAAACTCCGTATATTGCATGAGGGAATCAGTACCAACAGTCGGTTCATCTCGGAATTTCAATATTGGTGACCTGAGGTCAGGTCAGTTTTGCGACTTTTCCATTATAGATGGGAGAAAATTGAAAAGCTCTTACTTCGGTCGAAAAGTTAAACTAAACAATCTCAAACATCCTCTTTTTTCTCCTTAGGCCATGTCAGGTCATGAACGTTCTCCAGCAGTTTTTTGACAATAACTTTAACAAGAGACATGCTGGGGCGATAAAACATCTTATATGTGGTTAGATCAACGATAGGAATCGACTTAGGGGAGAGTGGTGCAGGAGGCCCCCCCTTAAGCTCAGTTGCTATTTTTAGACAACTGATAATATTTAAGAGCTAACGTGTGCATGCGCTGTGAACATGCATCATTTTCCCATACATATTTGCATTCAAAATGAATCTAGGGGGTACACAAACCGTAAACTTTAACATTTTGGAAAAAGTTGCAAAAGGGCCTCTTACACTATGGGTATGGTAAGACGCCCCCCCCCCCCCTCGGGCGTTTTACAAGTCAAGTCGACTGGTAAAAGACGCTTTGCGAACACAGCTGCAAGGCCTTTTATTTCGAAAAGCTAAGCAAATACGGTGTTATCGAAACCAATAACACTCCCAAAGCGCTCGAACAATGCGAAAACTAGCGCAACCAAACGCTGATGACCAACGAAAAGTGTACCTATTACCTCTAAGAAAAGAAACAGGAAAAAAAGAAACAAAAACAAACTCCCTGAAAAAAGAATGCCACGCCTGCCGCAGGTGCAGGCGTTTTAGCATCGGGGGCGTTTTTTATCGGGGAGCGTTTTATCATCCTCGAAGGGAGGGCCTCTTAAAAAAATGTAGTGTTTTAACGTCACAATATTTATGGTTTATGAGACATTTGCAGTGCACCAGAACATGGTCTATTCTGAAGCTAACATGTGACAATTTCGATGAGGTAAGATTGCATTTGATAGCCATTGTTTTTTTCAGATATATAAGGGTGATAAAGATGCATATATCTAGCAAGTAAAGGGGCAAAAACAGAAACAGGCTTACCAAAAGTCGCTGCGACGCACCTGATACCTCAGGTTTCGTGAGTTGTTGTTTCAAGAGGGCTTCTGCTTTACAAGAACATTAAAAAATGAATAACATTATTGGTTTGGTAAAAAAAGCGATGGGGCCTCTTACCGACCCTGGGCGTCTTACACGGATCTCCCCTATATGCAGCATGACCTTTTCGGGTCAGGTCCCTGACCCGACCCGAAAACCCCGACCTATGGTCCTAAAGTAAAATGAATCCAATTTTACTAGGGATGTAGATGCATGCTTTATGGCCAATTTTTCATTCCCAGCTCAATGGCGTTGGCTTAAGACCATCAGGAACGGTTTAGGTCATTTCCTGGAGGAGGTCAGCCGTCAGGTCAATGTCAGGTAAAAAAGGTCATATTTCAAAGTTGATATTTTTGGATTAAATGGGTATTGATATTTGATTCAATGCAGCTGGTCACGACGAGTCTAATGGTAGTCTTTGTTTTGCGCTACGTGGTCTAGAATGGCTAAAATTGAGTTTGAAAATTTGACGCAGTCAATTTTTAAGTTTTTTTTTCGCTATAACTTGGCAAAAAAGAGGTTTCGATCTAAAATTTTGTATGTGAATAGAAGTCGATACCTATCATATATATTCCGGTTTTTAAAATCGAAAAACTTTTTTTTTTGCTATTCATTCATTTTTTATTTTTGGTGGTCAAAATCAATAAAAATTCAAAATTTTGAGTTAGCAGCTTAGTAGCCCTGGCAATTCTACACCTTTTATGTGTATAATTTTTTATTTATGTTTTATGTTTTATGTTTTATGTGTAGGGGAAGGAGGGTGAATTGCGCCACCTTAAGGAAAAACGCTAATTGTAAGAAAACCGCTGGAGATATAAGCATGCATTGGTGACCATTTCAAAGAGGAACTCATTGGCTACGATTTAAGAGCCTCCCGATCAATTAAGAATGTTTCGTTTGCTTCTGACAGCTGCTTTTTCAGAAACATGTAAAAGGGCGCATTTGCCAACAACTGCTGTAAATTGCGCCAGGGGGATGGCGCAATTAGAACCCAATTGCGCCCTATACTTTAACATGGCTAAGCGAATGAGACGGAATGCATACACCCCGGCAGTCTAATGTCATTGCGGCTTACTTTAACATTCATAATGTTATTCACGCTGGTTAAATAATAAATTTAGGTGTAAATCGCGATGTTTTTTTGCCCAGGTAGATAACTTTACATGTTCGTACGCTTGTAAAAGTGCAACGAAAACGTTTACTGTAACCGACTAGATATATGTGAACGTATGCGCCTATACGGTTATATTTCCAATCGTTTCTCTCAAAATTAATAATTTTTATTTTTTCAACAGTTTTATGACATCAGTTTTTACTTTTTTATCATACCTGTCACCTCTCACGCCTGAGTCCATGTTGAAAATGTCGTATTTTGTCAATTACACAAGTTCGTAGCCTAAATGGCAGCTGCATTATAAGTTTGACGAGAGAAATAATTTGCGGACTGACGACAGCGGGTTGCTCCCCTGCCTGACATTAAACTCCTTCTTTATTGCAATCAGTTAATGATGCATTCATGCTGTCCTGATATACAATAGCTACACCATTATTCTATTTGCGCCCCCCTGGCGCAATTGCCATGGGCGCAATTAAAATTGAGGTACTTTTTAATAAAAGCGTGGAAGTTATCACAAAGATGTTGAAGGAAATTAACTTTTTTAGTGAAATATAATGAAAAAAGGGTTTTTCTTTCTAAATATCACTCTGAAAATCACACATATATCACACATTTTTTATAGCCAACGGTTCAAAACACTGCAAAAAAGCTAAGAAAACGCCGTAACATCTTTGATGGCGTAATGAGCCTTGCTGATTGGCTTCATCGGGGAGCTTGGGCCATAAAAGGAACTATCCAGTGGGGAAAATAATGTTTTCGAACACAAAATTCAAAACATGCCATTGAATCCGTGGGAATGTTGGTGGGCGCAATTGGTTAGGAGGGCGCAATACACCCACTTTCCCCTATTCTACACCTCGCCCTGGCAGGGGAAGGGGGTCGATGCGACCCCCCACCTAAGGTTTTTTCAAAGAATGTGTAAAACGGTGGCGCGCAGCGCCGTCAAATTTGGCACAGCCTATAGGGCAACCTTTTCACATATGACCTGGAAATTTCAGGTCGGGATGACCTTGGGTCAGGTCACCAGGTCAGAAAAACCAGTACAAGCTCCTAGTCAAATTTAAGTTTTCCTTACGCACCTGTCTAACTCAGTTTTGGACTGATTTCCTTGAAACTTTCAGAATTTGCTGAGTTCACCGAGTTGTATAACATTAAGCTCGTGTATATGTCACTGACCTGAGGTCAGTTAGAGGTCATTACTTCGTAATGTTAACCCTCGCCGGCCGAGGGGGGGGGGGCGGGTGCCGCCCCCCCCCCCATAGGGTTTTTTCGCGATAGCTCCGAACACGCTGGCGATAGAGAGCTGACACTTGGCATACCTGACCTTTGATCCAAGCCGGATCTTTTGACACCAACCGCATTTTTGGGTCAGGTCAGGTCACTGACCTATGACGTCATAAGTGAACCTCTGCACGGTCTTCAGATGTCGCAACTTCGCAACGCCCTCACTGCCAGAGGAGATGTCACAGGGAAATGAAACTTGCAGGATCTAGTATCCATTATGAGTCCCACAACTTGTATATCTCGGATTTTTCCTAAAGGTCATATGAGGTCAGGTCATTTTCGTGACCTCACCATTATAAGTCAATGGGGAAAAATGAAAACTGCTATTCTGGCGCCGGGAACGATCTCCAACTATCTCAAGCACACGGAATCGTGATTTGATGCACTCCTTGCAAGGTTAGATGCGTCACTTTTGCAATGTTGACCTTGCGTGACGTCATTTATGACGTCATCAAGGTCAAATTAGTTTTTCGTCAATAACTCTTGATCAAATTGAGCTAGCGAGTCGGGAAAGGCACCAATGGACTCAGGAAGGCCTGCCGAATCGAATGATATGCGACATGACCTCTTTCGACCAACTTCGTGACCTGGGGGTGCTGACCTGACCTTGACCTGAGGTCAACACCCCAAGTTGACCTGACCCGGACAAAAAGTATATCATTCGACGCGCCTGAGCGAGGCGAACACGATGCTGCCAAAATCGGCGCTCTGCGGCCGTTTTTTGCGAAGTTATTCACCAAAAACTGAACCGCACCCTGGGGCACTTGACCTGACCTCAGAGGTCACCGGTTGACCTAGGACCTTAAAATCGGGTACCAATCTCTGCGTCTCGTAACGGCGCACACGCTCGTTTTTTCCGCGACGCGCTAGCTCCACCAGGGGCGAAACGGCGAGGGGGGGGTCGTACCCGCCCCCCCCCCCCTCGGCCGGCGCGTATGTAGAAAACCAATAGGTCCGGCGAGGGTTAAGCCTGTGGGAAAATATTCAAATAACTCAAATTCGGAAAATAGTGTTGACCTCGAAAGGTCAAGGTCAAAGGTTGACTTCAGGTCACGTGACCTCGAGGGTCATCATCCGCGCGGCTGTATCTTGTCCTTGTACGGAGTTATTGGCAAAAAAACCTTTGGTGACCTTTGATGACGTCACATGACCTTACAACTGCCCAACAGCAAAACAGACCTCAAGGTAGTGAAGGTTGATCGTATATGAAGTCATGTATGGTATATGGGGCCATTCCGACCCGTTTTAGTGGTAAAAACAGAGAGTTGATTTTTCCCCCATTGACTTATAATGGGGAGGTCGAGAAATTGACCTGACCTTGGGTCATCGATATCAAAATTCCGAGATATGCGCCTGGAGGTACAAATTGTAGCTACTAATGAACTTATAACATCCTGCTACTTTCAAAGGCCTCCGACATCTACTGTAGCTCTGGCACGGTGACAAAGTTGCAAAAAGGTGACTTGAGGTCGGGTCATTCAAAGTGACCATGTGACCTGACCTTAAAAGTTAGGTGGTTCAAACTTGCACACAATGTGTAAAATTGATGAGAGATTAGTCGTACCAAATTTCCGGTTTTCCCGCTATTAGCGAAAAACCTCAGCGGGGCGGCGGATATCCACCCCCCCCCCCGTCGGTGCGCTGGTTGTACTTAAGTTATGCTTAACTTTTTATGGACACTTAAGCAAGCAAAAAAGTATATCATTCGACTTTGTGTTTCTAGGTGCCATAGGAGCCAATCGCGACTGGGGAGGGGGTCGCATCGAGTCGAATTCAATTTAAAACAAACGTGAGCTGTACAGTGCCAGAACACGTGAAAGTAATGCGGCTCAAAGGGGTGTGACTGCAGGTGGACCAACTAATTTCACACCTACCCCAGTGCGTGCGTTTTCCCCCGCGGCTCCGTGCCGTGTCGGCGCACGACCTGTGACGTCACATGGTCAGCTGACTCCTATATATAATGTCGGCCACAGTGGTAGGTCAATCAACAACATCGTGGTTCGCCACCAGACACCACTCCAGTCCACACCATGAGGAGCTTTACTCTGACCGTGCTGCTCTGCGCCCTCGTGGCCGCTGCCCTGGCTGCGCCTGGAGGCGGCTACGGAGGAGGACACGGCGGTTACGGAGGACACGGTGGCGGTTACGGAGGAGGACATGGCAGCGATTACGGTGGTGGTTACGGAGGAGGACACGGTGGTTACGGAGGAGGACACGGTGGTTACGGAGGAGGACACGGCGGTGTTTACGGAGGAGGACACGGCGGTTACGGAGGAGGACACGGCAGTGGTTACGGAGGAGGACACGGCGGTGGTTACGGAGGAGGATACGGCGGATATCATCGCTAGAACACACGATGAATAACAAGTATATTATTTAAAATGCTGGTAACATATGTGCGTACATTGCTACAGCTGCACTAGCCCATAGTAGCTCAACATGCCCCTCCTGTGCTATTGTATTCACTAAGGTCGGTTTAGTTCTACACTGCTGCTACAGGAATAAAGGCTTCTTTCATGTGGAGTTAGAACGTTGTGTTTGGGAAAGCAAACTGTATGCATAGCACACTTATGCGAATTAGCCCGCGCATGACTGGGGGGGGGGGAGGGGCTCTACAGAGCCCCTTTCCGTTTTTCGGCAATATCTTCCAAACCGTTTGAGGTATCAACACGAGCAGCATCAATTTGACACCTTGTGTCCAAATTTCAACTTTTTATCTAATATACCATAGCCCTCGCCCGTATTGGTGTTTTTTTTCAGCCGTGAACGTATAAGGGTGTGTGTGTGTGGGGGGGGGGTCCGTTGGACCCTCCCTTGCCGTTTCGCCCCTGAACGAGCTAGAGCTAGCGGAAAAAAGAGCGTGTTGCCCGTGACGAGAGGAAGCCGATAATACCCATCTCGGATTTTTCCTAAAAGTCATATGAGGTCAGGTTGCCAAATTTGGCACAGCCTATGGGGCAACCTTTTTACATATGACCTTAAAATTTCAGGTCTGGGTGACCTTGGGTCAGGTCACCAGGTCAGAAAAACCGGTACAAGGTCATGGTCAAATTTCAATTTTCTTTTTGCACCTGTCCAACTCACAGTGTTGGACTGATTTCCTTCAAACTTACAGGATGTGCTAAGTTCACCGAGTTGTATAACATATAGTTCGGGTTTTTTGAGGTCACTGACCTGAGGTCAGTTAGAGGTCATTACGTCGTAATGTTAAGCCTATGGGAAAATAATAAATTAGGAAAATACTGGAGATATCCGCTTCGTTCTATCACTTTTGTGCTTTGAAACCACAGTACTTAACAGCAGGTCACTTGGTGCTTCTTTGTTTGGTGTACTTATCCATGGGTCAGGTCAAGTGAGGTCAACTGAGGTCAAATGACGTTTTTGCCAATAACTTGGCACATAATGACGCTAGAGCTTAAAAAATGGTGTCATTGTGTTCCTGGTGATCAGCCGAATCGAATGATATGCGATATGATGCAATTTGGTTAACTTGAACTTAATTCATTATTTTAAGTTTACTTAAAATTTAAGAAAAACTTTAAGTACACTTAAGCAAGCTAAAAACTATATCATTCGACGCGCCTTGACGTGCTGAGTTCACTGGTGCTTTTCTTTTTGCTCTAGCTTAATTAGATCAAAAGTTATAAGCGAAACACTTTTGACCTGTTTTTAGCGAAATTTTTACATTTATACCCCCCAAAACCCCCCGAAATATTGACCTAGAGCAACCAAATTTGCACAGGGGCGAGAACTCCAGAGGGCCCACCTACCTACCAAATTTGGTGTTTCTAGGTGCCATAGGAGCCAATCGCGAGGGGGGGTCGCATCGACCCCCCCCTGCCAGGCCGTGTTATGGAAAAGGCCCTGCCAGGGCGAGGGTTAAACTCGGGTATCAATCTCTTCGTCTTGTAACGGCGCACACGCTCGTTTTTCCGCTAGCTCCACTAGAGGCGAAAGGGCGAGGGGGGTCGTACCCGCCCCCTCTCGGTATGTGTTCCTGAGCTCGAATTGCATCTGATAGGAACCTTTTATGTTAAAAATAAATATTTTCAAAAATTTGACTTTTTGACCTGAAAGTGACCTCACCACAGTAAATTTTCATCTGCAAATGACCTCAAATGACACAGACGACTTTGTTTGAGTAAAATGGACCATAAAACATGCGTCACGTGACCGATACATGATATATAATTTCCGTGACCTAGGATGACCTGCCCTTGACCTTAAAAATTCCAAGTACAAGTATGGTATGTACCCTCAGGGTATCTAAGGCATGTATCGAGGAGTGCGTAAACCGAAAATGAGCCTGATCGGACTTGTTAGCCGACGGCCAGAGCCTAAATTGTGAACAAGCCAAAATGCTGATAATTTTTAATTTTACCCGACCTGTGACGCCATCGGTGACCTCGAGATCAATGAAATTAGGTTTCCCCTGATAGTTTTTCCAGGGCTATCAGGCGCCGCTTGAATTTTGACGATCGGCCAAGTAGTTTCGGATATAGGAGGGGAGGGGGGCTCTGTAGAGCCCCCCCCCCCCAGTCACTCGCGTTATGGAAAATATCTCAGGCATGCGCGGGTTAATGGGGTCTTTCGGTTTTCTTGAGAGAATGCCATATGAATGTGTAGTATAAGTGATATGTAATTGCAAGTGAAATGTTTGTTTACCCGACTCGTTACGTTACGCTTGCATAGCTTTTTTGTCCTAAATATCTTTTTGAAAGGCTTAACGCTAGGCGACCGAAAGTAGAAATGCCGAAATGATAGAAGCAAATTCATAACAGGTTTCTTTGATTTTTTTTATGCATAATAAGCCATATGCAACAATTTAAGTACATTTAGTTGAGATTCATGAAACGACATTTTCCCTTTCATCAATCAGTCTCTCTCTCTCTCTCTCTCTCTCTCTCTCTCTCTCTCTCTCTCTCTCTCTCTCTCTCTCTCTCTCTCTCTCTCTCTCTCTCTCTCTCTCTCTCTCTCTCTCTCTCTTTCTCTCTTTCTCTCTTTCTCTCTTTCTCTCTTTCTCTCTCTCTCTCTCTCTCTCTCTCTCTCTCTCTCTCTCTCTCTCTCTCTCTCTCTCTCTCTCTCTCTCTCTATCTCTCTCTTTCTCTCTCTCCTTCCTTTCCATGCCTTACAATTTATCCTCGCTAGCCGGTTTCCATATTCGCAGCATCACGTTGGCAAGTTCCTCTCTCGCCCGTGCTGTGCATACATGCAGTTATGCACTGCAGGCCCGGGTCGGGGCGGGGTGTTTTGACCTTGGACTCGATTTCGTCATGTCACATGCAGACAGTGCAGGGGTATACGAGCGCGGCCGTGCCGGCGGCCTGTGTGATTGGCTGACCAGTTGATGCGGCGGGGTACCGTCCGGGGGAGAGCGGCCCGTGCCGACGAACGCGCTGTTCCGGGCGGCGGAGAGTGCAGAGCTCGCCGGAGATAGGGCCCTGCTGAGCTGCCCCTGACGGCCGAGACGTGAGGATTGTGGGCATTTGTGAGCGGATGGGAAGACGTGTCGATGATTGATCCAACTGTTGGTGTTTTGTTGAAGCTGTTAATATTGGGAGAAGTGGTGTTCCTAGAATGGGTGGTGACGAAGCATTCTACGTTAGAGAAGCTAGGAGTGAGCGTAGATACGAACGGAGCTGCTAGAAATGTTGCCTCGGAAAGTGAGGTGTTGTTACCCGGTAAGTACATGCATTTTGGCTTGTTTGGCTTGATACTTTCTTTACAATTACTGTGCCGCATGCACGTACTGATAGTTGGCGATGAGTCGGTATGAAACCTTGGAGCTGGTTCCGATTGGCTGTTCTGTATTATTGAGGTGCAATGGTGGGGAAGACAATCGGCAACTGGTAAGTGGCTCACTTTCTTTTGCTCAGTAAAACTTAATGATATTTTTGTAACAGGAGATGGCTCATCGTATTAGTTTCGAACCCGAGTTCTCGTCAGACGCACCGAAAGGGTTAACGGTTGCTTCCAAGTTCCATGATACATTCTGCAATGCTTTCAGGGAACACTTGCATCGACCTAGCGACATCCTCCAACTACAGCGGCAAGCCAGCGCCCTAAAACCCGCAGAACTGGTGCCGTCGTACTTGCCCTTCCGCAAGTATAACGCCATGATCCCACAGAGCGCCCTGAAGGGCGGCAGACGATGCTCGCGCTGTCCTCCGCCGACCAACTGCTGCCAGCTCGCCGTCCTGCGCTCCGCCGCCACCGCCGTCTCCGTCTCCTACATCACCATCAACGCCGTCTTCATCATCTCCTTTGTGCTTTATATCGTCTACTGCAGCATTGTCCTTCCAACTGAGGAGAGGGACAAGCTGTACTTTTTGAGTTACATTTTCATCGGAGTGCTGATGCTGGGCGGAGCTAACCTGGCGTTCGACAGCGCCCTGCTGCGTGGGGTGCGCGCGGCGCGTCGGCCGCTCGTGCTCGGCTGGGTGGTGTGGTACGGCGTCCTCACCGCCCTGCTCTCCGTCGGATGGGTGGCAGGAGCCATCGTGTGGATCTACCTGGTGGTCATGTCGCGCCCCTCGGACGTCGCCCTCGGAGTGTTCTTCACCTGTGTGCACTGTTTGCTGGGCTTTGCCGTGCTGCCATTGATGTGGTTTTGCTTCGCCTGCGTGGCGTCGCATCTGAGCACGCTGACTCCGAGCGATGATAACGTGCTCATCTCCAAACTGGTGCGGCAGAACACGCGCTTTGGACTGGTGACACTGCCGCCGCACGAGGAGCCGGACGATGACTAACGGCTCGAGTATGGTATACGTTCGAAACTCGGTGATATATGTACGTGTTCGATACAAGATGTTCGAAAAAGCTTCACCTGTCTGTCACGAATGAGGTTCTTTAACGACATTTTGTTGACTTTGAAAAAGACGATTTGGATCAGGTCATAAATGCTCATCGCTGTCATATATGACAATAACAGTGGACATGATTTTAGGTTGTAGACTAAGGTATGTTTTTAGATTTACGACAGAAGTGGAGTGCCGGGGCCAGCAGCCGGACTCGGTATAATTTTATGGAGGTATGAATGGAGGACATTTAGTTTTACCAGCATTCAAGGGCTATCGTGAAATTTCATATCCTTAACCCATGCGTTGTGGTGGCTTCTCTTATCAATATGGCTGTGCGAGAATTCGTGTCCTGTAAACGTATTCATAGTATATACCTATGCATAATGTACATGGTTCTTATATGATTTGTGTAACGTATTCTTGTCGGCTTCAGGGAAAATAAAAGTGTTTAAAACTAGTTCACCTATCTCATTAATCAAAACACTCGGTCACTGTGCCTGCTGTGAGAGTATAACCGACAAGGCTAAACGTTTGTTAATTGGATGTTTTATGACACATTCACTCAATACCGCGTCCGTCTCTCAAGCTGACCAGTGACCGGTGCGGCGGAGGTAGTCTAACGAGAGGGTATGGCGGACGACCTGTCCTGCCCTGCTCTCTAGCTAGGGATAACTCGTTCATTCCACACACTCAGTTACTCAGCGTTTGTATTCTGAGCTCTGTAGTCTGACACAAAGTCCACGGGTTTGCATTACTGCCATGCGACACGAGCCTCACCGGTTTACAGCTTCGTCACAGGGCTCTGCGCCGCCGTCACGGCCCATGCTCACAGAGAGGGCCGGACTGACAATAACTACACATCGAACGCCCGATAAAAAGCGGCTGCAGCTATCGGATACAAATGCTTAGATATCTACGTGGTTGAATAAAATATAAACCTACAATCAGCTTGTACCTGAACACCTAGTTGCGTTTTTACCAATAAAAGGACGTTAGCTGTTGACAAAACGCTCAATAAATGGCGAAGTAAGGCAGCTTTTTAGAGTTCCCGTTGCCATACTGAATGAGTTATCATAAGCTCCGTAAATTAACTCCTATTAACATATAGTGCACCTAACAGAAAATCGAAAATGACCAATTAGTACGTTGGACAGAAGATAGCTGGAGCCCCCAAACACCTACAAATAAATATAGACAGGTGCATCAACTTCGATCGTTTTGACACATCGCTTGAACCCTGAACTCCGGACATGCTAGACACGTCTGAGTTCAGACAAACATTATTAATGTGCCTGTATTAAAATGAAAACACCACAATGCCTGTAATTTTACAGCGGCACACATATCTAGCTAGTGGCTTCTTACACTTTGCTCCAGACCCCACGGGCCATATAAATCGGGCAAGGAAGAGGACGATTTTGAAAAAAATAATTTGTAGTGACAAACAAGTACTGAACATTGTCGACAGAATTGTTTCAAATCACAAACAAGAAATAGATCGACATAAAAAGTAGCACTGTCGTTACTAAACGTCTTATATTTCATATACCTAATCTCGAGTTAAAAGACGGCCTTTCATATCGATCCAATTTTAAACATAATCGACAGGGGTTGAACGTATGCAATGTTTTCCTTGACCACACGACGACAGATGACGACTTCCTTGGGTTGTTGGAAGGGTACGCACGGCGCCGGCCCTACTCCATGTAGGGGTATTTCCAGTGCGGCAGCGGCACGAAGGTCTCCTTGATCGCCTGGGGCGAGCAGAACTTGAGCATGTAGTGCGGCCCGCCGGCCTTGTCGTTGGTGCCTGTCGGGACACGGGGTCCGGTTAACGTCGTGATAGCCGTGGTGGGGGGAGGGACGGGAAAACATCGTGACTCGTGAGACCTCATGATGTAGGGTATGTAATGGTAGTTACGATACATGTAGTGTTTTCACACTTTGCAGCTTGAATAACACTTAAAGTACACATTGTGATAATGAAAAATAGCTTGAGTCATACTGTCAATATTCGGATATTATTCAGAAAACACCCTTTAGCACAAAACATGACAAAATGCGTAGAGCCTCAAAGAACTAAGCAGTAAGCACAATACATGTTACCAAAGAAAAGTGACTGAAAACAGGAGGCCGACCTGAGATGCGTCCGCCTCCGAAGGGCTGCTGACCCACGATGGACCCGGTGGACTTGTCGTTGACGTAGAAGTTGCCGCACGTCATCTTCAGCTTCTCCAGCGCGAACTCGGCGAAAGCCCTGCAGGGCACAGACGATTTTAAATGAGAAGGCATTGACCTCTGTTATTCTTGGGTATATGTAATAATGAAATAGGACTGGCATTCTATATTATGAGGACAAAAGTTAGCTCTTTCTGCTGTGAAACATACAACATACAAGGCAAACTGGCTGAAAGCCGGTATATCGTTTTGCTGAACCTTAACCGAACCTAGACCGTAACTGAACTGTAACCGTGCCCAAGACGGTGACCAAAGACATCACCCGACACCATACAAAGTCGCCTAAGTAAATCACTAGTCCTAGATGTGTACGGCTCCCGTTACGCCCAGTATCTCCGTATTTCACTGGTCCTGGCTGTAGACGGCTCCACTGAGGTCCAATATGACACCCTATCTCGGTAACTCACTGGTCCTGGCTGTAGAGTCGGCTCCAGTGAGGTCGATATGACACACTATCTCGGTAACTCACTGGTTCCATGGCTGTAGACGGCTCCACTGAGGTCCAATATGACACACTATCTCGGTAACTCACTGGTCCTGGCTGTAGATGGCTCCGGTGAGGCCGTACGGACAGCGGCCGATCAGGTCCAGTGTGGCCGCCTCCTGACCATCCTCGTACACGTAGACGCTCAGCACCGGGCCGAAGATCTCCTCCTGCATGATCTTGTCGGACGGGTTCTTACAAACCACGATCGTGGGCTCGATGAAGTAACCGGTGCTGGAGACAGAGACATTCACGTGTTAGCGATATGGGTGTTCATCATATGTGGTTCGGTATGCAATTGAACGGCAATTCAATCAATAACCAACGCCGTGTCCGACATTTAATTACTGGGGTCGATAAACACATGAGTTCTAAAAGCCATGCTCTAGCGACTAGCACTCTGGTTGCTATTCCCACTCATAGATGGCAGGAGTGGTGTGCGCCTAAAGTTATACTGCACCGCACGACACAGTGCGCCTGAATCTATACTGCACCGCACTACAGGACACATTGCGCGCCTGAAGTTATACGGTGCCACACTTGACACTACACAGTGCGCGCCTGAAGTTATACTGTACCGCACTACATAATGCTCGCCTGAAGTTACACTGTACCGCACGACACAATAAGCGCCTGAAGCTATACTGCACCGCAAGACACAACCATCTTTTCGGCCGCTAGGTGTGACTAGTGATCACAGTAAGAAAATATAAATGTTAATAAAATGAGTACATGTAGTTTATGACTGAAATGCGAATCCAAATGTAACGAATACGTATCCGTGTCAACGTTGGAACACATCTCCACGGATGAACCCCAGGCACTTTGAACTCTGAGGTACCTGTCGTCACAGCCTCCGCCGGCGATAATATCCAGATCCGGCGAGTTTTTGGCGTGGTCGATGTACGACTTGATGCGCTGGAATGCCTTCTCGTCAATCACGGCGCCGAAGAAGTTCTCCTTCTTCGTCGGATCGCCGATCTTGACGTCCTTGTGAATGTTCAACATTAGAGTCCGGATCTGAAAGAAACAAAAACATCTCAGTATTGACGCTGTTGATGAACGTGGATGCTCTTTACCAGAGTCCGGTCTAAAATTTACAATAGCCTGCAGGTAACGCCTTAATGTTAGCGCCAACCTTTTCCACAATCCATATTTAGTGAGATTTTAAAATGTATAAATATCCCCAACGTTTATCATAAAGTCTAAAGTAATGACGTCTGAAGATTCACTACTGTCCATCCGAATCTACCACTTTGTTTTGTTAGGAATGTGCCCGATTTCAGAGGGCCCCTCTCCAACTTGTCACATCTCGACCGGTACAGAAACCAGAGAAGCCACCGCCATGGTGGCGCCACCCACCTCGTCCCAGCGACTGCGCGGCACGTAGAGCCGGCTGCAGGCGGAGCACTTTTGGCCGCCGAACTCGAACGCCGAGCGGATGGTGCTCGCGGCCACAGTGGCTCCGTCGGCCGTCGGGTGCACAAAGTGGTAGTTCTTGCCGCCGCACTCGCCGATCAGCCGCGGGAAGCCGCGGTAGCGCGCGATGTTGTTGCCCACTTGCTTCCACAGGTGCTGGAATGTGCTGCCGGAAGGAATCATGGTTCAGTTGTGTAACAAAACGTGTTGACAGATACGTCATAGCCAGTGGCTAAGAAATGCGTCACGAAATCTAGCACAAACCTAAACGCTGTGTAGTTGAAAAGCTGACATCGGGAGCTAAGGCAGAGGAACATGAGCGGCTGAGCCCACTAGCACATGTGACTTACAAAACATGTATCCCATGGGCCATGACCCATGCAAACTAAATCTCATTTCATGACCGGCCGGCCGCTAAGGACCACCCCGCCCTATGTAGCTGCTGCTTGTACTCACGGGACCGATCCGGTGAAATTGACGACGGACAGCTCCGGAGACGCTGTTACCGTGTCGCCGTACACAGGCCCGTCCGCCGGCACAAAGTTGATGACGCCGGCCGGAATACCGGCCTCGCGCAGGATCCGGTACGCCGTGTAGTTGCTCAGGATAGCCGTGTCGGACGGTTTCCACACCACCACGTTACCCTGGCAACGGGGGCGGTGAATGTAAACAACAGCTGACCAGATGCAGTCGGGAGAGGGGAGGGGAGGGAGGGCCAGGACGGGCTCCGACGGCCCCAGCTGAGGTGAAAAACACTGACAAAACCGACCGGCGGGCATCGCAGAAACGCAGAAGTGTAGCGGCGCAGCTGCGCGGAAAACTGACTGGCTGACTGCCAGATGGCTCCGTGCCAGCCTCTACTAAACGTTTACGGTTCAGCAACAGCCAGAAAAGGACGCCGGTCAGTTCTTGCGCCAACCAACTACAACCTATACAAAACGGATGAGGTAACGGTCTAAATTTAATAAGTGCGAGAAGCGGTAAGGCCCAGTGGACAGCGAGCTCAATAACATCATCGCGTAGCGCCGTACCATGAGTGTCGGCGCGGACGCCAGGTTGCCGCCAATCGCCGTGAAGTTGAACGGTGACACAGCGGCCACGAAGCCCTCCAGGCCGCGCAGGCGCATCGAATTCTTAGTGACCGAGGCGTCCTCGCTGATGGGCTGGTACTTGGTCAGCTCCTTGGCGAAGAAGGCGTTGAAGCGGAGGAAATCCACCAGCTCGGCGGCGGCGTCAATCTCAGCCTGCACCACCGTCTTGGACTGGAAACGGGGAAAACAAAGCATCGATATCGTCCCACTGTTCACCGAACACTCGCTATTCAACTGATTGTCAAAGCACATGTCGGATTTAAAATCAAATACACCGTTTCAAATAGTTTTCTTAATAATACGACCGCTTTGCAACACGATCTTCACTCGATCAGCGCAGGGACGGCGCCACGGATTTTGCCTTGCGGGGGCAGGTTTTCAGAAAAAGGGCCCAAACAAGATGGGGGCCCAAACTTTCCGAAATATCGTTAAAACCGTCAATACTATGCAAGCCTTTATTTGTACCTTGCCCTATCATTTCCACAACCGACCGTTGCCTTCTACACAATAACTTTTGTGTTAACCCGCGCCGGGCCGGGGGTGTTTGAACACCCCCATGCGGTTTTTCGCAGATATCTAAAAAAATGACGGTACTTCGCGCCGTTGTTTTTTGCACACCTGTTCATGCATCTTTTCCGCACATGTTGTTAAAATTTCAGACCCAGGGCTCTCAAGGTCAGGTCACCAAGTCATGTCAAGTGACCTCACCTCAGAAAAAGTTTCAATCCTCGTCAGTGCTACACCGGCTAAACGATCGCCTTGAAACTTTCAGCAATTGATGAAAATAATAGTATGGACAAAACGTATATCTCGGAATTTCGATATCGGTGACGTAAGGTCAGGTCAATTTTGCGACCTCTCCATTATAAGTCAATGGGAGAAAATTGAAATGCGCCTCTTGTGGACGAATGGTGTTCAAAACCCTCTCAAACATCGGTTCATGGGTAAATATGACACACTGAATCGGAAAAATGCACATGTGCCCCTTTGTGTGCCCCTGAGGTCATCTCAGGTCATGAACGGTCACCAGCAGTTTTTTGGCTCTAACTTTCGATAGAGACGTGCTAGAGCGATGAAAACACGTCAGATGTATATTCAACTCGACAATACGGTTCGACTGATATGCAACATGACCCTTTCCGGTCAGGTCATGGCCTTGACCTGAGGTCAAATTTTCAAAATGTCAGCGAATAGCTCGACGAGAGGAACACGATGTCAGGTCCCCAGTCAGAAACCTGTCAGGTCCCCAAGTCTATTATGAACCTTCTAAGGCCTAGTAGAGGCCTCAGAGACCTGGCGTGGCCCCTTGAGACCTGATATGGTCCTTCTGAAGCCTGGTTTGGGCCCCTGAGGCCTGGTATGGGCCTTCTGAAGTTCGGTAGATCCTCAGTTTGGAATGGCCATTGAAGCCCGATAAAGCCCCCTATTGACTGGTAGGGACCCTCACAGGCTTGATGTGGGCCTTTTTATAATACGTGGGGCTTCTGAGGCCTGGTATGGATGGACCCTCTCAGAGATTCTAAGGACCTTACCAGACATTTTAATGGTCCTCTCAGCACTGTTGTTGGCCCTCTTATGACTGGTACAGACCCTCTCAGGCATGATACGGGCCCTCCCAGTTCTTGCAAGGGGGCCCTCTCAGTACTGCTGCAGGCCCTCGCATGAGTGGTATGGGCCCTCTCAGGTATGGTACGGGCCCTCCTAGTCATTGCAACAGTCCTCTCACTGTACTGCTGGGGCCCTTCCATGATTGCCATTGACTGACATAATCCTCAGTAATATGTCAGGGTACGGGCCCTCACATAACTTGTGGTGGCCCCCTCAGTACTGTTATGGGCCCTGCTGTGGGCCCTCTCAGTACTGATATGAGCCCTGTCACGGCTGGTATGGGCCCTCTGAGGCATTTTACAGGCTCTCGCACTCCTTCCAAGGGCCATCTCAGCACCGCTGCGGGCCCTGTCATGACTGGTATGGGCCCTCTCCTTCTCAGGCATAATATGGTACCTCCCAGACCTTGCCTGGGCCCTTTCATATATTGAATGGGCCCTCTCAGATGTGGCATGGGCCCTCTTTGGCCCGGGCCCTTTCTACAGCCTGGGAAGATAGGACAGGGTCACAATCACCCAAGATACCAAATAAATGATTTTCTTTCACCTTTTTTGCTAAATTGGGCCCTTTTCCAAAAACATGGGCCAAAGCCCGTAAGTTTTATCTTGGCGCTGGCACCTTGAGAAGGCCCCCTTTGGCTTGATTCCCCACTCAAGTCATTTGTACAGCTCTGCCCAGAAGTCTTCTTTCTGCACAGCCCTCTCATTCCTTCCATACCTGACCCGGCTGGCTGAAAGAGGGCCCCAGTGTTCAGAGTTGGGGGGGGGGGGGCGGCTGCCCCCCTTGCCCCCCCTGTGGCGCCGTCCCTGGATCAGCGTTTCCCAAATCAAAGTTAAACGGTCAATGTAGCAGGGATCAGTAACAATGACGGCATCGGTAGCGCTACTGCTGACGTTTGGCGATGACTGACATCATCCCCGTTCCCCTCACCTGTCCGAGCATGGTGGTGGCGTTGAGGTCCTGCCGGTACTTGGTGGCCATCATGTCGGCCGCCCGGTGGAAGATGTCGATCTTCTCCGACAGGGGCACCTTCTCCCACGCCTCACGCGCCGACAGACTGTTGTCGATCGCCTTCTGCACGATCTCCTGTGACAAAACATGATGGATATGATCAGAAATAAGAAGTTAGCGTCGTACTTCCGGTCTGTCGACACAGAAAACGTGCTACCTGCAGCATTAGAAACTGGCATGCATGTCGCATTATTACCACAGAATCTTGACAGACGTCAGAAAACAACATTGATACGATTGCCGCAAAATGTCCCAATACACCGTTGAGGGTGAGATTAAAGGGACACTCCCACCTTAACATTAGTTTTGAGTTGAGATAGCCAAATTGGTGGCCATGGCCTGCAAATACCGGTTTGGGCACTCACAACATCGACAAATGCTTTAATTCGGAGATATGGAATTTCAAACTTGCAGTTTTCGGATTCTAAGGGGCTAGTGCATTGGTATGCCCCCTTAGAATTTGTGACGTCAGCGGAGATCTAACGATTTTTAAATCTTTTACTAAAACGTTTGGTAGCACGCGGTGGTATATGCTGCTTTGCGCGCAACAAATGCCGCACTTTCAAATAAAGTCGCTAGGAACAGCGGAGATCCCAAAAAGTAAACAAAAGTAAAAGTCTAATATCTTGAAAACCGCTGAATATTTTTCGATGAAATTTGGTAGATATTCGTTTTCGCTCTTTCTGAACCGAGCGACATCACTTTCGTGCCAATTCATTAACTTTTGAAGGTGGGAGGGTCCCTTTAAAGGGACCCTCCCACCTTCAAAAAGTTAATGAATTGGCACGAAAGTGATGTCGCTCGGCTCGGTTCAGAAAGAGCGAAAACGAATATCTACCAAATTTCATCGAAAAATATTCACCGGTTTTCAAGATATTAGACTTTTACTTTTGTTTACTTTTTGGGATCTCCGCTGTTCCTAGCGACTTTATTTGAAAGTGCGGCATTTGTTGCGCGCAAAGCAGCATATACCACCGCGTGCTACCAAACGTTTTAGTACAAGATTTAAAAATCGTTAGATCTCCGCTGACGTCACAAATTCTAAGGGGGCATACCAATGCACTAGCCCCTTAGAATCCGAAAACTGCAAGTTTGAAATTCCATATCTCCGAATTAAAGCATTTGTCGATGTTGTGAGTGCCCAAACCGGTATTTGCAGGCCATGGCCACCAATTTGGCTATCTCAACTCAAAACTAATGTTAAGGTGGGAGTGTCCCTTTAACCCCTGCCGTGTGTTCGCCGTGCCCCCGTCATTCGGTGCGCTGAGACCGCCCCTGGTGATGACGTCTCCCGTTCGCCGCGGGCGCCAAGCGGCGTCCCGAGTGGAAATTTCCGCCGCCGGCCGACCCCTGCGGCAGTCCGGCTTGGCAGCCGGCGGCTGTTTTAGGCGGTACACTTCCAGATCTCGTAACTACATACTGACGAGGTAGGCATCCGGGCGGCTGTCACACTGGCCATGTGCGATCAGTTTATAAACAAACGCCGCCGTGTATCTCGGATTATGCTCACGGGTCACGTGAGGTCAGGTCAAACACGTGACCTCGAACCTACCTATAAATCTACCTACCGATAAATCGATGTGAAAATAAATAACTGGTTATCTGACGCCGGGAATGACTAACCTCATCTCAGGCACGTTCGCCGAGATTAACTCCCGAGCCGATCAAATTGTGCAAGCGAAACAGATACGACATGAGCAGAGCTCAGAATGAGCCAAAACTGTTGATTCAAATGGCATGTGCATGATCCCCTTGATAAACGGTCTGAGTGGCGCTGAATGACCTTACCTTGACCTAAGCTACGCTCAGTATCCATTTTTTATTTTTTTAACCCTCGCCCGCACATGCCATTTTCCCATCCTAGAACGCACATGGGGGGGGGGGGTGGTTGCCACCCCCCCCCCCCGCGCCATTTCGTTCCTGTTGGAGATAGAGCTTAGCAGTAAAGACCAAAAAGATTCTTTGGGAAGAGACGAATCCAATGATACCCAGTTTTACCTTCTCAGGTCAGTCATTGACCTTCCAGGTAAGGTCAAACTAAAAAATGTTGCTGTTTTGGGTCACCGTTGGATATCAAGTGCGCTGCTTATCAAATACCGATGACGATGCTGTTTTCTGGTGCCAAGCCAGCTAGAACCTCTTTGTCACACTATCCGACAAGAATTTTGCTGCTGAGGACATTTCAGGTCAAGTTAGGTCAAGGTCAGTTATATGTGTTTGTATGTCTGTGTGTGTCTGTGTGTATACTGATGTGTGCACCGATTGTTTTTGGGTTCATATCACATGAAATCATGATCTGAGAAGCCTTTACCAAAAAGGCAGTCAAAAAACTTCACAAAAAGTAAATTCGGCTTGCCTAAAACGCAATTATCTTAGATGACCTAGGTTGACCTTGACCCTGACCTTGACACCTGTACATCGTCGAACAACATGTTCCATGATAGGTGGGAGGTAAGACTGGCAAAAAAGGCCGAAATCAGGGTGTCAAAAGCTCACAAGGCCCATGGCAAACGCAAGATGTTGAGAATTGGCCATTTGGGTCATGACATGACCTGAAAAGCAAGGTCATATCTCCGAAACCAAAAATCACAGAAACTTGAAATTTTCAGTGGACATCAAGAAAGGATGGACGAGCAGCTATACGAAAAATCAGCCTTCTAGCTCTAAAAATGTTGAGTGCAGAGCAGAAAGACTGCCTGGGGGGGGGGGGGGTGGCAACCCCCCCCCCCCATGTGCGGGCGAGGGTTAATAGAAGTGTAGCATATGATGCCTCTCGACATAACAAACACCGTGAAATTGACCAAATTCATTGTCATGCAAGATTTCTTTACCAAAATTATTTACCGAAACAAAAATCAACTTTTGAGTCGTTGGCTGGTGTCCTTCGAATTTGGTTCAAATCTCTGCGACTCTCAGCTACCAGCAAACTTCTTTTTCTCGCGAGACTGTGGCTCAATAAGCAAAGAAACGGCGAGGTCAGTCGTGAATCTTAACCCCTCTCCCTCGATTTAGGCACGTGTAGATGTAAAACATCGATATAAGTTGACCTATCGGCGATAGGGCAAGCTAAGGTTCATACTTGCAGACGAAGGAAAACAAGAGCACGCACTACTCACCGGGGTGGCGTGGTAGAACTTGGCCACGGGGTTTTTATGGTCGTGAGGCCGCGGCTGGTAGCGCACCAGGTCGGTACGAATCTCCTCATCGCCAATGACAATGGGCACCTCGGCCACGGTGGCGCCGTGCTTCTGTAGGGCCGCCTCGAGCTGCTGCAGCTCCGCGCTACCCGGCAGGTAGCCTGCGGCAAACAACGACATGGGTCGGGTCACCTGTGAACTTGTGTCAAAATTAGACGTCGAACTGTACCAGTTATTTCGATCAGACCATTCGTTTAGACGCAATCCGAATTGCATAGCCTTGATGACCATATGCAATATGCATTTTTGGTACGGTAAGATTTCGCCTTGTGAGCTTCAAATATATCTTCTATTGGAGGTCCATTAGGATTGCCAGTCCAGTCTATGTATACGTCCGTCGTGGCTATTTATACCGGTGAAGTTCGATAGCATCAGTCTCCTTTGCCCCCTCCTCATTCAGGGAATCACGACCCTCGCCCATTTCAGAACCGGTCAGTCACCGTTTGTCTCATCTGTAGTCCCGCTGCACCTCACATTGGCCATGAGAATTCACCGCTCCAAGTCATGTGACTGCAACTCTCACTCTGATTGGCCGCTGACGGGGGCCGGTCGGGGGCTCGGACAGGGCGAGACAGGTCGGTGGTCGTGATACTATATGCTGCTGCGCATTTCGCGGTCTCGAAAAAGGTATGAGACAAGGCCGGACGGGGGCTCGGCTCATTGGTAAGCCGCGATAACCTTCACAAACGGTTGCAGCACTATTGTTTTGGTTCGGGGCTCACGATTCGCGGATGCATTTATATTGCTTCGGGGAAGCTGGGAACTGTCAACAGACGGAGTACGGGTATTTAAACGTAGACGTGACTTGTTAATGGTTTCCATCTAGTGTTCTTTATCATCTTTATTTTGGTTGTGATTAACCACACACATCAATATAGTTGCAATATAAGACATATGTTATGAGCCAACGATCAAGTAGGCACCTCCCAAGAAATTATTAACCAACACACCGGTCTACCTAAACCTAGCATTGTGTCTGCTCAAGGGTCTCACTGAGCAGAGGTTCGTTGACCACATTGAAGTCCGGCAGTCCAGAATCCTTCACGACAGAGGTCAGGCATCGAACCTGGGTGCAGCCCCTGGAACGAAATGCAAACATCAGTCGCCAGTCAGTGATATCTGACACTCGTATTTATGGTCGATCAATGAGATCAGTTACGACTGTGACAACGTTGATGTAAGCCAACAATATGTAGACTGCGGTCTATGCGTTTGCTCCAGTACCTATATGTGTGACAAGGCCAGTGGTTCAGTCGAGCCCGCTGGACCGGAGCCTGGCATGCCTCTCAACATAAACACACGGCGTAGAAAAACGACAGCGTCAGGCCCCTGTGCTGGCCGGGGGCACCAACAGCTGAAAGTACGGGATGTTTATCTCGCATGAAGGAGGGTCAACCGACACTGAGAGGTCCCTGCCCCATGAAAAAACGGCACGCGAGCCAGTAATAACCGGACTGCTGAGTGTTCGTGGTAGGGGCACAGCGTGAGCTTTTAACCCACGCCCCATTGGGGCTCGTGGACTTCCACGCCCTGCTGGAGGGGGGGGGGGATGTTTGAACACCTCACTTCGTACTCGGCTCCTAGACCATGTAGCAATACGGGATAGGCGACGTTCGAAAGAGCGTAAAAATGAATGACGAAATTGTTTCGGTAACTTTTTTGGTCAGGTCAAAGATCAGGCCACCAGAGGTCATCGAAGATCGAATTTCGCCGATTTTCAGGTCGAATGTCAACAATTTTCAACAAACTGGCGTGTAACTCAGAAACCGATTGAAGTAAAGCGCCCCGGAAAAGTGCATTTGATAGCCCTACTTACATTCTTTCTGAGTAATTGTCTCAGGTTTCACCAAAGGTCAACGGTTTTGCCTGTAGGGTGCAAAAACTGCCAAAATAGACGATTTTTGCGGAAAGTTTTTTTCTCTCCAATAACTGTTGACTCACACTTTGCACGAGGTTACTTTTACCGGCATCATATTCCCCTCGTCAAGACGCATCGGATGAAGTTAATCTGACCTTGAAAGGTCTACTTGAAAATTTGACCTCAGGTCAAGGTCATGACGTGGCTGGAAAAGGTTATGTTGTATATCAGTCGATCCGTATCGTCAAGCTGAACACATCTAAGGCGTTTCCAGTGCTCTAACTTGGCTCTATCAAAGTGATTCGCGAAAAAAACTGTTCGTGATATAAACTGTTCGTGATAAGATACCATTCGTGATCTAAGATGACCTCAGGGGCATAAACAGGGGTCACTGAGGCCATTTTCCAGTTCATTGTGCCATGTTTGCTTATAATTCGGTGTTCGAAATTTGTCCTATTGCCTTATAAGTTATAATGGAGATATCGCATAATTAATCTGACCTTGGGTCACCGTTATCGAAATTCCGGACATGCATTTTGTACATACTGTTACTCTTATCAATCGCTGAAAGTTTCAAAGCGATCGGTTATTCGGTGTAACATGGCGGGAACTTGTAAGTTCAGGTAACCTGACCTTGAGTGAACTTGGTCTGAAATTGTCACAACGTATGCAAAAAAAAGATTTAGGTATGACTAAGTGTGCCAAAAACGAGTTTTTTTTTTAGATAATCGCGAAAACCCATTAGGGGGGGGGGGCAAACACCCCCTCCCCCAGCAGGGCGCGGATTGAAATACGTTTCAGCTGCGGCAGGAAAGATCGTCCACGACGCATCGTTGCTTGTGGTCAGCTCGAGATATCAAAACAAAACAAAACAAACAATATCGCATAGGCGTAGGAACGTTTTCGAAAGTGGGGGGGCCAGGGTCCCAGAGATCCAAAACCTAACCTACCCCCAAAATCCGATTTCTCCTCGGATTTCGGCCACTTTGTTATCGCAAACATGCTCAGAGGTAAAAAAATAGAGACAAAAAAAAAGAAAAAAATTGGTTGAAATTTCAGGGAGTCTCCACTCTCCCGTCCATAAACTCAAACTGATGGACGCGTTCCCCTGTCCTCCGCAGCCGTTGGCACCCATGCAAATTCCAGAGGCATCCAGCAACTTTTTCATTACGAGCAAGCGTGAAACGTGCAAAGCGAGTCTTTTCAATATACCTATAAAAATCAGTATGAACGGCCCAGCTAGGCTCAGCCAGGCCTATAACGTTTTAAGAGGTTTTATATCAGCGACGACTGCAACTGGGCTGATTGACTTTCACTTATCAGAGGCCGGTGTGGGACTTTTAGACGGTCTGGGCCTTCAGAGGCCAGTTTAAAAATCAGTATGAACGGCCCAGCTAGGCTCAGCCAGGCCTATAACGTTTTAAGAGGTTTTATATCAGCGACGACTGCAACTGGGCTGATTGACTTTCACTTATCAGAGGCCGGTGTGGGACTTTTAGACGGTCTGGGCCTTCAGAGGCCAGTTTAACCCTCCACGGCCCGGTCCTATAGGTTTTCTACATACGCGCTGGCCGAGGGGGCGGGGGGCGGGTACGACCCCCCTCGCCGTTTCGCCCCAGGTGGAGCTAGCGCGTCGCGGTAAAACGAGCGTGTGCGCCGTTACGAGACGCAGAGATCGATACCCGATTTTATGGTCCTAGGTCAACCAGTGACCTTTGACACCGTTCCGTGCTTCTATCCTCAGGATACTGAAATCCTTCTCCTCCACACCGCAACCCCCTCCGGGCTGGACAGGCAACTTTATCTCATGCGGGCTGCTCCCTTGGAGCGGCACCGCTGCTCCCGAGGGAGCGCACCCCGTAGCCGGGTGCAGTGAGTGCCTTGGGGCTGGGTGGCCTGTCCTCTGGACGGGCTCAGCCCCGGCAACTCACTAGCCCAGCCAGCAATCCCACTCCGTTCCCGATCGGGATTTTCGGACTCAGCCCGCACCACCCCGATCGGGACCGGAGTGGGACGGGATTGGGAAATGAGACACTTTGTACGGGCTGGAACGGTCCGGATATCCCAACCTACCCCGCACGGTCGATTGGGAGATTCCGCACGTATCCGGACCGCCTTATGACGTTTTAACAAGCGCTGAACTCCGATCCCAATCGGGATTCCCCAAATCTCCCCGTACAACCGGTTCGGAAATCCCGCACGCATCCGGACCGCCTTATGGCATTTTAACAAGCGATGAACTCCGATCCCGATCGGGATGTCCCAACTCGGCCCGCACGGCCGGTTTGGGAATACCGCAGGCATCTGACATATTAACCGCAGTCTTATAACCGCAGATTGCTGTTATGCAGATGCGACCACTTTGCTTGCGCCACCGCAACCCCCTCGCCTCTTCATTATTCTCCAACTCAACCTTTATAATGCCTGCACGACAAAATGAATTACATTGGACACTGAAATATATTCACAAATTTACTGGTTGCACACAGGTGAAATTTTCACAAATTCACAGCCTGGCCAGCACATTCGTGGCGTCGGCCATCATCTTAGCGCCGCTGCAAGGCGCTGGCACAGCGGACTCACTTCCGGTGTTCACAGTCATTATAGCAGGCCTGCGCCTTGTTCGTGTCGGCTCCTCTGCGGACAGTGTGTCCGTCTGCCGTCACGAGCTTCAGAGAGCCACCGCGAAACTAGACGGCTGGCATCTGGTCGGGCGGTTCACCACTGTGCGAAGAGAGCAGACATGTGCACGGATCCCAGACAACCAATCACGGAAATCGAGATGGCCATTAGATTGACGGTCTTCAAGCATGAAATTATGGTGGAAAACATGGCTCATAGAAGCCTCTCAATGAACCAACTATTTTGCATTCCTTCAGGGTTAACAGTTCTGAGAAAATCCCTCAAGATCCATCTCGGATCCATGATTCGTGGCCATGGATCCGAGATGGATCTTGAGGGATTTTCTCAAAACTGTGAACTCTGAGGGAATGCAAAATAGTTGATTTATTGAGAGGCATCTATTAGCCATGTTTTCCACCATAATTCCATGCTTAAAGTCCACTAATCTAGTGGCCATCTTGATTTTCGTGTTTGGTCGTCTGGGATCCGTGCCCATGTCTGGAAGAGAGCATCTGAAAACGACCAATAGGTTATTAATCAAAGTCTGGGACACACTAAAAATCACTAAGAAATAATCTACATCAGACATTTCACATGGTATGCCTGGTAATTCAGGTTTCAAACCTACAATGCAACCATTAATGACACTTGACAATGAGACCAAACATCTTCTGTCCATGATAACTGATCAAACATGCGACAGCACGAGTGTAATTCACATGCCGTACAACCACAGCGAACATAACAATTTCTATTACCTATAGCTTTCCCGCTCCCTACATCACGGATGAAGTGTGCACTATACTCACCCTGTTCTCAAAGACGGACTGATTTCCCTGAACGACAACAGTTGAACCGACCGCTTGCTAGAGCCAGTTCAAAAGCAATATCCTGATGCAGCAGCTCAAAGGAGGGATCGACACTTGACCAACGCGGCAGCTAGACTGGCCGCTGCGCTCAGAGGACGCGTCTGCCTGCACGCGGCCCATCTGATTGCTTTTCCAGACTTTCTGGGCCACCGGATATGGTGCCCGAAGCGCCTTCTCAGATCGGTTGGGATAACAACGTAAATCACAAGCCTGTCTAAACATGGGATTCGATTGGGCTATCCGTACCGCGTCCCAACCGATTAAGCATGCGGTCCGGAAATCCCGAGTCGCCCCTACCGCCGGCCATCGAGGTCCGGTATCGATTGGGACAACCCAAGCCTACCCAACCCGGTAGGGACAAGTTGGGACATCCGGAGCCTATCCCGACCGTCCCCAACCGCATCCCGGACGAATTGCTGGCTGGGAGGGTGCCTGCCCAGACCAATGTCTCCCCCTATGTATATCCTATCATCCTTCCGACTCTGAAATGGTCTCATTGGACTGAAAGGGCCTAACCCAACAAAACAAACAAAAACCGGTGACCTCTGAGGTCAGGTCAAGTGCCTCAAGGCACGGTTCCGTTTTTGGTGAATAACTTCGCAAAAAATGGCCGCAGAGCCGCGATTTTGCCAGCATCGTGTTCGCCTCTCTCAGGCGCGTCGAATGATATACTTTTTGTTTGGGTGAGGTAAACTTAGGGTGTTGACCTCGGGTCACGGTCAGGTCGGCGTCCCCAGGTCACGAAATTGGTCGAAGGAGGTCATGTCGCATATCATTCGATTCGGCAGGTCTTCTTGAGTCCATAGGTGGCTTTCCCGACTCGCTAGCTCAATTTGATCGGTACCTAGTTATTGACGAAAAACTCTTATTTCCACACACTTATTTCACACTCTCTTATCACACTCTCTTAAACACACTCTTATTTCCAAAGGTACCCATGAACAAAAGGCAACCTTTCATTTGTAGCTAATTTTGAATGAAATTGGGGAAATTGTAGGTAGGGTAGGTGCCACTGGCGGATCCAGGCTTGCGTTTTGGGGGGGGGGGGGGCCAACTCATGCTGGAGCCAAACCTAGGGTACCCCCAAATCCTGTTTTCTCAACGGATTTAGGCCACTTATTTTTCGTCACAGCCCCGACACTATGATTTTTTTTTAACTAGAAAGAAAAACATATAAATGGTAGCCCACCCGACCCATGCCTTTATATTACTTTGTAAGCACTTACACAGATAACAGTAGTACTGGATTGGAAACAGAATATTGGCAGTTGCAGTAAGAGGCCGAATGTTTTTATGCGACGGCGCCAAAATGAGATTCTCGCGTGCTGCTGGGTGGATAATTTGTGTGTTGTGTATTGCAAGAAATCGTCTTTTTTGCGTTTTGTCGTTTACGTTTAAAATCGAAGCTACCAAAATTACTTTCATTTGCTTGAAAATTAAAGTATTTCACTTTTAATTTGATCATTTAGAGGGCACAATGCGTGGTGTTTTCTTTTGAAAAAATTGTGGTGCAAAGCCTTACATACGTATAGGTACATCAACAATGGAGGAGGGGAATGAGTTTAGTAAAATAAGTAAAATAAACGTAAAAAAACGTTTAGTAAAATAAGTTGCCATTATGCAAAAATGCAGCAATAAACACAAGCACGGCTAGTCGATTGCTTCTTTATAAGTTTCATTCACATAAACCAATATTTTTTGTTGCCTGTGAGAGGAGATATCGAAATATGGGCACGATATATTCGGTTCTGTTTTCGGCCTCTTACTGCAGCCACCGGAATCCTGTTTCCAATCCAGTACTACTGTTATCTGTGGCACTTACCATTGCTTTTGTCGACCAGTTAACCCGCTTCGAGTCAGTGCTTGGGTCCCTTTGCGGGCCGGGAGGTGGTAAAACACCCCCTGTCTAACTCGGCTCCTAGGCCACGCACTGATTGAACTATGTTTCATTATCGTTTGGGGGAGGGGGCAAACGGGCCACTTTAGACCTCTGGGAAGGTGGCATGGCCCTAAATGCCCCCTCCCTGGATCCGCCAGTGTAAGAGACCATTGGAGCTGCAGTTGGGTACCTCAGACGTCAGGGTACGCCCTCAGATGTATAGGACTCGCATGGAGACCTCTTATGCTATAGTGGACTGAAAGGACCCAAAGGAGCCTGTCAAGGGCTCCCGGAGATAGACGTGGGCCCTCAGGAGCCCGCCAGAGCCCCCAATAAGGGATAAGTGAGGCATACCAAGTGCCTGCAATTGCATATTGCATAAGCCATAACGCCTTTACAAATCAATATATTATGTATCAGTGGCAGATCCAAGGGGGGCCACATGGGTCATGACCCCCTTGGTGCCCGGGGGCACCACAGGCGTGTCAGGGGCACCACCGGCCTAGCAGCGGCCCCACCAGCCCGCCAGGGGCACCACAGGCCTAGCAAGTAGCAAGGGCACCACGGGCCTGTGAGGGGCCCACAGGCTTGTCAGGGGCACCCCAGGTCTGTCAGGGACACCAGAGACCTGCCAGGGGCGCCGCCGGCCTCGCAGGGGCACCATGGGCCTGTCAAAGGGGCACCAGAGACCTAGTAGGGATACCACAGGCCTTACAGGGGCACCACCGGCCTTACAGGGGCACCTTGGGCCTGTCAGGGGCATCACAGTCCTGTCAGGGCCCAGGGGCACCAGCGGCCTAGCAGGGGCACCACAGGCCTGCCAGGGGTACCATCGGTCTAGCAGGGGCACCACCGGCCTCGCAGGGGCACCATGGGCTTGTCAGGGGCCCCACCGGCCTCGCAGTGGCACCACCGGCCTCGCAAGGGCACCACCGGCCTCGCAGGCATCACGGCATCACGCAGGCCGCAGGGGCACCTTGGGCCTGTCGGGGGCATCACGGGCCTGTTGGGGGCACTTAAGGCTTGTCAGGGGCACCACAGTCCTGTCAGGTCCCAGGGGCATCAGCAGCCTAGCAGGGGCACCCTAGGCCCGCCAGAGGCACCACAGGCCTGCCAGGGTCCAGGGGCACCACAGGCCTAGCAAGGGCACCACGGGCCTGTCAGGGGCACCTCAGGCTCCCGTGCTACCCCCCCCCCCCCGGATCCGCCAGTGATGCCACACCACGCGAAACACCGCCAACCAGGGCTGCGGAGTCGATGGATTTTCGGCGACTCCGACTCCGACTCCGACTCCGGCTTTCAAAAACCAGCTCCGACTCCGACTCCGACTCCGGGCAGAATTGTCGACTCCGACCGACTCCAACTCCCGACTCCGACTTCACAGACCTAGCAGGGCTGCGGAGTCGACAGATTTTCGGTGACTCCGACTCCGACTCCGGCTCGGGTTTCTAAAATCGACTCCGACTCCGACTCCGACTCCGGTCACAACTGTCGACTCCGACCGACTCCGACTCCGACTCCGACTCCGACTCCGCAGCCCTGCCGCCAACTACCAGCTGCCGCGCCATAAACACGTGCCAACAACAGTCTTTTTTGAAGGTCGACTCCGCTCGCGCAACTTTTGACTGACCCTCACTGCTACCATATTGCTTCCATATTATGCTGTGGAAACTTTACTTCACCAAGTGGCTAAAAACCTCCATCAAGGTATATTTTCTTAGAAATTTTTCTGACGTTTTGGGGGGGGGCCAAACAGGCCACTTTAGCCCTTTGGGGGGGGGGGGGGGGCCATGGCCCCCGTGGCCCCCCCCCCTGGATCCGCCAGTGGTAGGTGCATAGGTCCGTCCAGAAAAGGCAACCCTGGGATTTACATAATTCTCCACCCCTGTCAAGGTCGCATTAATCATGCAATATGTATATTCACCAGATACACACTCACCTTTTTCGCAAAAAAAACTTCTTATATCCATCTCATTTCTAAATTCTACCTGACTCAAACCAGATCTTCATCTTAGTGCCTTGACCAGATCCACAAAACGAAACCGGTTGGCGCAATAAACATATCAGATATGTCTCTTCTGCGCTGAATTTGAAAATTTACGCGCTAAATCGCTAAACTGCTGCATGTTTTAGACGGTGTTAATTCTACCTGCAAAGCACAGATTATCCGTGACAGAAACGGCACCGTGGCCCATCTTTTTGTGTTTAGTTGGTTGAATCGTGTTTAAAGTAAAGAGCGAATCTCAGACATTGGAGTGCTCTCAAAAGTGGGGGGGGGGGGCACACACATTACTGGCCCCCCCACTCCAAAATGGTGGGGTGGCCGTGGCCCCCCTGGCCCCCCCCCCCGGTTCCTACGCCTATGCAATATCGTGTCACACAGTTTGCTTATTGACGAACCATAAACATCTGTATATCGATATTGACATAGAAATGTGTAGACCCCGGAATACAGAGGTCCATGGACCTCGGAATACATAGGTCTGAAGTCCCCGGAATACAGAGGTCCGTAGACCTCGGAATACAGAGGTCTGTGGATCAGCTTAACCATAGCGATGACGTCGGGAGAGATCCTTTGGTCGCACACGAAAAATCAATATTGTTATGTGAAGTCATGGTAATATCGATCTAGCCATGGAAATATCTATTACGATCGATATATCACGTAACGGGTGTGTGGCGCAGTATCTACGTCGGTACCCCTGTAGGCCCGATAGAGGACCAGTAATGAGTTGCCTCGCTCACCTCAGGCCGACAACCCGTCGCGCAATCACTGACGCCGCCTGCATGGTGTCGCCGGTTCCGACGGGCCCCGCTCACCACTGGCACTCTGCCCGCCGTCGATCGATGCTCTCCTGAGTCAGACTCTGCTGCCCAACGCAGCCGGTCCCCGCCAGCCGCCGCTGTGGCCGGTCAGTGGTGGTGGGACAGAGCCGCGTCTGCTGCGTCCAGTCCTCCGCTCACACCAGACACCGCCGGCTCGCGCCAGATGTCGGCTGGGGTCGGGTCGCAGCGGATGGACCTACACCCGTGCAGACTGAGCCGCGAGTGACGCCGGCGCGACGCCGCTGATTGAAGGGGAGTGGGGCGCACCGCTGGCCAGAGAGGGGAGGGGCGCATCGTCGGTGCACCCGCGGTCGGCAACGGCAGACGGCTGCGCGCGCAGGCCACGCCATGGCTGGGCCGAGCCGACGACGAGCACGTGCTGGAGCTGCTGGGACGGGACACAGCGCGGCCCAAACAGCTGGCATTGAGCGGAACATGACACCTCTGCTCAGTGCTCAGGTCATTAGCGAAGGTATCGCTCGTTTGTTGGATTACAACCTTTCG